>NC_134101.1:186166102-187416102 GCF_000715075.1 Nicotiana tabacum
AAGGTCAGCTGGAAATACATCGGGAACATCCTGTACTACTGGAACTGAATCAGCTGAAGGGGTATCAATACTGATATCTCTCACATAAGCTAAATATGCGTCACACCCCTTCTCAATCATATGCTGAGCTTTAAGAAAAGAAATAACTCTACTGGGGGTGTAATCTAAAGTACCTCTCCACTCAACACGTGGTACACCTGGCATAGCCAGCGTCACGGTTTTGGCGTGACAATCAAGAATAGCATAATGGGGCAACAACCAATCCATGCCCAAGATAATATCAAAATCAACCATGTTGAATAATAATAGATCATCTCTGGTCTCAAAACAACTAAGAGCAACCAAACACGACCGATAAACGTGGCCCACAATAAGAGAATCTCCTACAAGAGTAGAACCGTAAACAGGGGAACTCAAATAATCCCGAGGTACACCCAAATACGGAGGAAAATAAGAAGACACATAAGAGTAAGTAGAGCCTGGATCAAATAGAACCGATGTATTTCTGTGGCAAACTAATATAGTACCTATGATGATAGAATTGGAGGCAACAACCTCGGTACGAGCAAGAAGGGCATAGTATCTAGCCTGGTCTCCCCCTCTAGGGCGACCTTTACCCCCGACCTCTACCTCTAGCTGGCTGAGCAGGTGGGGTAGCAACTGGAGCTGTAACCATAGCCTAAGAACTCTGCGGGGCACGCTGTGGCTAAGAAGTCTGTGGAGGTGCACCCCTCCAAAGTCTGGGGCAATCCCTTACCATATGGTGCATGTCACCACACTCAAAACAAGCTCTGGGAGGACGTGGTGGTTGTGACTAGCTAGGGCCAGGTCTGCTAGATTGACCTTTGAAAGAACCCTGCGCAAGAGGCGCTCTAGAAACTGGTGGTACATAATAAGGCTCCTGAGGTCTAGGAGGAGCTGGAGCACTACTGGCGGTTGGAAGAGCTGAATGAATAGGGCGACTCATATAACCCCTACCATGATGACCTGCAGCTGGGGTACGAGCACCAGAATAATGGCCCGACCCTCGAGACCTCTTGGCCTCCCTCTCCTCTCTCTCCCTAGCATGCATACCCTCGATCCTCCTAGCAATGATCACCACCTGCTAATAAGAAATATCCATCTCCAACTCAAGAGCCATGCTAGATCTGATGCTGGGAATAAGGCCCTCAATAAACCAGCGAACCCTCTCGCCGACAGTAGAAACCAAGGCTAGCGTATGCCTAGCCAAACTAGTGTAACGGACAGCATACTCTGAGATAGTCATAGTGCCTTGGCGCAAATTCTCAAACTCTGCACGCCATGCGTCCCTAAGGCTCTGAGGAACATACTCTCTCAAGAACAGATCTGAAAACTGAGTCCAATTTAGTGAAGTAGCCTCATCTGGACTGTCTAACTCATAGGTGCGCTACCACTCAAAGGCGGCTCCTCGAAGCTGGAAGGTAGTGAAAGAAACCTCGCTCGTTCCTGAGATACCCATGATACGGAGAATGCGGTAACACGCATCAAGAAATCTCAGAGCATCCTCCGACACTAGACCACTAAATATAGGGGGCTTGTACTTCTTGAACCTCTCAAGCCACAACTGCTCATCCTCGGAAGCCGCTGCCCTGTCCTCGGGCTGAACTGGCACTCCAAGCGGCACATGAATAATCTCAAGGACCTGCTCAACATGCACTCGCTTCTTAGGAATATGGGCGACGGGAGTCTGTGCTCCGCCCCTCCGGCCTGAGACTCAAGGGAAAACAACCCTGCCTAAGCCAAGGTGGTGTACATGCTCATGAACTGTGCCAGAGTCTCCTGAAGAGTTGGAGTAGTAGTAGCAGTAAGCGTGTTAGACGCCTGGAGTCCGACTGGATCTGCTGGGGGTACCTCGGCGGTAGATCGCGCAGGTGCTCTGGCTGCACCACGTGCGTATCCTCAGCCTCTACCCCGGCCCCGGCCCCAGCCTCGACCTCTAATGGCTGCAGTAGGGGGCGCGGGTACCTGATCATCTCGGGTAGCACGTGTCCTCACCATCTGTGAGAGAATAGAAGATAGAAGTTTAGAATGGTGATGTCAAAATATCGCATGACAAGGAAATCAAATGAAGTGGAATTTTCCTAACAGTTACATAGACTCTCGTAGATAAGTACAGAAGTCTCCGCACCGATAAACGAGACTCTAATAAATCGGCTTGTGATCCATGACTCCTATGAACCTAAAGCTCTGATGCTAACTTGTCATGACCCCGGTTCACCCTCCGTGAACCATCATGATGGCACCTAGTCTCTACGACTAGGTAAGCCTAAACTTGCGGAAATAAAACAATTTAAAAATAGAAATAAAGCAATAACGGTGTTTAAATGTGCCGCTCGGCAAACACCATGTTTAACTCTAAATACCAAACATAAATCCAAGACCCGAAAACATATGAATCACAAGCTAAGAAAAATACTATATAGTTCTAACTCCGAAATGTCTAATAAGAACAGGAAGGTATAGAAGGGGTAAATACTAAAAGCAGGAATAGAAAGGGACTTCTTAGTCTACGGATGCGGCAGATATACCTCGATGTCTCTAGAGCGGTTGCCTCCCTCATGGATAGTAGACCTGATTAGCGGTACCTGGATATGCACATGAAAAACATGTGCAGAAGAGGCATGAGTCCACCACAGCGGTACTCAGTAAGTCCAAGCCTAACCTCGGTTGGGTAGTAACGAGGAAGGTCAGGGCCCTACTGAGGTTAAATAAAATATAAAGATCAACAGTATAGAACCGAATAGTATAAATAAGTACAACAGTAAAATAACACAGGATGAACAGAACAACAACAACTAAACAGAATAAGGTAAACATGAAAAGGAAATACAGCTCAGCACCAATAGTAACAATCGGGGATCTCCCAGGATACTGTTATGTATTGCCATCTTTACATATCCAGTGAATCTCCCGGGATACCGTCCCGTAGTCCATCATATATATGTCCGAAGGATCTCTCGGGATCTCGTCCCGTAGTCCACCTATCAATGCACGGGGATCTACCGGAATCCGATCCGTAGTCCTAAATGTAAATACCTAGTGTTGGGGGAATCTACCGGGTGCATTCCCGTAGTTACATATAGCTGTGGAGGGGGATCTACCGGGAATCTAACCCGTAGTCCCAAAGTAAACAGACAAGGGGGAGCTTCCAGAATCACACATCCGTAGTCCCAAAATAAATACATAGCAGCAGCAGCAGCAGGGAGATAAACAGAAATAGCAAAATTCATATTAAGGCAATAAGTGATTCTAGCTTAGCATGCTGCACAGCATTGAAGTAACGCAGTTAAATCAAATGAAGCAATTAAGTCACTTAGACATGTTTTCCTAAGCTAACAACATGCTTAATAGTGCAGGTAATAGAAACAGGAAAGGAAATATACTAGTAAGTACTTACAGAAAATCGGATTTCCAACAATTAGCACAAGTACGCACTCGTCACCTCACGTACAAGGCATTTCAATTACCAAATATAAAAATCCTAAAGGGAAAGTGAGGTCCCCCCACAAGGTTAGACAAGCCACTTACCTTGAACCGGCTCAAAATCAACCCAACACTACTTCTTTGCCACGAGTACTCGACTCCAAATGACCAAAATCTATTAAATTCAATTACATAATGTAAATAACACTTCAAGTAACTGATTCTACAATTAAATTCTATGCTAATACGTGAAATTATGTAAGATGACCAAAACGCCCCTTAGGCTCACGTCTCAAAATTGGGTGAAATTTACATGTTCAGAAACCTCGTACTCTCATGAGTCTATACATACAAGAACAATGAAATCGGAGTCCAAATGACCCCTCAAATCCCCATTTAAAGACCTCTTAAACTCAAGCCCTAATTACCCATTTTTCCCAAATTTCTCACCACTAATTAGGTCTTTAATCACATAAAAACGAGTTATGAAGTCAAGGATGTTACCTCCTAGTGATTCCCCTTTGTTTTTCTCAAAAATCTCATTTAAAAGCTTCAAACCTGGATGAAAATGGTGAAAGGATCCCTCAAATTTGCGAAGGCAACTATTTATATGTTCTGCCCAACGATTTCCTCATTTGCGGCCCTGGGACCGCATGTGCGGAATAAGTTTCGCATCTGTGGCTTTCACTTAAGGACCCAGATTCGCATCTGTGGAATTCTAACCGTAGGAGCGGTTCCTCTTCTGCGGACATTTCACCGCATCTGCGGTTCCTGAGGAAAATCCCAAATTTCACTTCTGCGATCCTCTACGCCGCTTCTGCGGCTCCACATCTGCGGTCCCCAACTTGTAGATGCGAAAATACCAGAAGAACAGCTACTGCAGCAACTTCACTCCAAAAATTTCCTATGTCAACTATCCGAATTCATCCCGAGGCCCCGGGGACCTCAACCAAAGGCATCAACATATTCTATAACCTTATTCAAACTTGTACAAATATTCACACACTTCAAACAACATCAAAACACCCAAAACACATCAGATTAAAGCCTAAATTTCTAAAATCTTCCGAATTCCGCATTCGATCAAAAACTCAACCAAATGACGTAACAGAACTACTGTAACTCTCGGAATTCTATTCCGACCCTCAGATCAAAATCTTACTATCGAACCGGAAACTTTCAAAATTCAACTTTAGGCATTTCAAGCCTAAGTTAGCTACGGACCTCCAAAACACAATCCGAACACGCTTCTAACCCCAAAATCACCCAACGGAGCTAACAGAACCATCAAATTTCCATTCCGAGGCCGTCTTCACACTGTTCTGACTATGGTCAACTTTCCAACACTTAAGCTCTCATTTAGGGACTAAGTGTCCCAAAACTCCCCGAAACCCAAAACCGAACATCCCGGCAAATCACATTAGAAGAAATAAACTTGAGAAAAGTAGTTAATAGGGGATCGGGGCGTTAATTCTTAAGACGATCGGTAAGGTTATCCCAGTCAAAAAGGAAGATAGACTCTAAGGAGCCATTGATATCAATACAAGCCTCGAGATGGTACCCGATCTCGAGGACCTCTATCAAGAAGAAGATAGGCTCTAAGGAGCCATTGATATCATTATAAGCCTCGAGATGGTACCCGATCTCGAGGATCTCTGTCAAAAAGAAAGATAGGCTCTAAGGAGTCATTGATATCATTACAAGCCTCGAGATGGTACCCGATCTCGAGGACCTCTGTCAAGAAGAATATAGGCTCTAAGGAGCCTTTGATATCATTAAAAGCCTCGAGTTGGTACCCATCTCGAGGATCTCTATCAAAGGGAAGATAGGCTCCAAGGAGCCATTGATATCATTACAAACCTTGAGATGGTACTGATCTCAAGGACCTCTGTCAAGAAGAATATATCCTCTAAGGAGCCATTGATATCATTACAAGCCTCGATATGGTACCCGATCTCGAGGATCTCTGTCAAAAGGTTGATATGCTCTAAGGAGCCATTGATATCATTTCAAGCCTAGAGATTGTACTCGATCTTGAGTACCTCTGTAAAGAAAAAGATAGGTTCTTAGTACTTGTGCATGTTTTACTCCTTTTTGAGCTGGTTTTGACTACTTGTCACTTTTTGACCAAACCCTGCAAACAAGTACAACATGTAAGCCTTTGGGACTATTTGTATACATTTTTAATCCAAAACTCATGTAAAAAGAAGTGTAAAATGAACTAGAATCCCTATTTGTCACGGACCTTTGTAAAAAAAAGATAAGCTCTAAAAATCTACTCATACGGGCTTGACCTCGAGGTGGTACCCTACCTCGAGGATTTCAGCTATTGCAAATGTGGGTCATTTACCCGATCCTCTGGCCCTTGAGCTACCTGAGCCCGAGCTAATTTTCACTCGAAAAATACTAATAAAGCCTTAGTGCTATTTCTCTCTTTTGGATAAAGTTAAATGTCCTCTCGGTTACGTTAATCCAGAGGCTATCCGAGTCCAGACGTACCCTCATTCGGGATCTATCTATAATGCCTTAAGGCTATCTTCGCTCAAAGTTCAAAACAAGTTTTTAGGTCGCCCGAGCTTGAGAAAACTTTCACTCAGGGATTGACTTGAAAGCCTAAGGGCTATCTTTATTCTCAGACGTCTGACCAAGTTCCCCCTCGAGGACTATCGATGGGGTCTGAATGGCTAAGTTTCGTTCTAAAAATTCGAAGCCCTACTCTCACTCAACTCAAAGTCGGGGGTCCCGACAGCCTAAGCTTCTATCAATTCAATCCGGGCTCAATCAGAGGAATGACAAAGGACTCCACGGGATATCATATTAACCAATCAGGAACCGGGGAAATACCTACACCCGGGCCCGGTATTCGGACCGATCGGTAGAGTCATGCACTAAGATTATTCAGAAACACAAATAAAAGTAAATCCAGCATAAATCGGGTACAAAATTGAAAAAACACTTTTTCATTGGTAAACAATGATTACAAAAGCCCATGAATGGTCCTTACATGATTACAAAATTGTGGGTCCTTACACATAAACAAAAAAACAAATATATATATATAACAGCTACGAGCCTAATCTACTCTCGGGGGTACATCCTCAGGGGCAGTATCTTTGAGAACAATTTCCTTAGGGGCCTCTTATCTTTCTTTCGAACGGTATCTTCAAAATTGAAGAAGAAGCAGAAAACGATGAAGAAGAAGAAGAAAAAAAATGAAGAAGAAGCAGAAAAGATGAAGAAGTGGCTGGGTGAAAAATCTGCGAGTGTGGGTCTCGCCAGCACCACTATTGTGAAGCCACTTCTTGAGACGTTGCATTAGTGCGGTATGCAACAGTTAGTAAATGGCACCACCTTACTCCACGGAAAGCAAAAGGAGTGAAGCATTGCACCGGGTAGTTAAGAGAGATGAGTAGAAGTTCATAGTTCGCATGTCCTTTAATGCAAAGATAATTTGAGATTTCTCTCTCATTATTTCGAGCCAACAACAACAACAAAAACAACAAACTAGTGCGATCCCACTCAGTAGGGGAAAGCTTCGGGAAAGGGCCATGGCATAGTTGATGAGAACATTGCCGTGTGACCTTATGGCCATAGGCTTCAAACATGGGAAATAGTGTTGGGTGAGGACGAAGAGAAGAGAGGAGTAAAAGGCTATTGGAGAACATCTGAATGAAGTTTTGGTTCAAGAAAACTTTCATTTATAGAAAGGGTGGCAGCGTAACCGATGGCACAATCAATATCTTTGGAAAACGTAGCGATAGGTGCAATCAATGAATTTTGGGAAACAGATCGGCGGAGATATTATCACTTTGAAGAATATAAACCGGCAGTATATTGAATGGTTCTGGAAAGATGAACCAATGGGACGCTTCAGTTATCATGAAGGCTTACATCATAAGCATGGCATCATCGGGAAGCTTGAGGAGATAGATATCAAAGTCATTTCTTATCGTTTCACTCTAAGAAATGCGGGGACTATCTGTATACGGTAAAAATTAGTGGTCCGATTTTGTGATCATTAAGTCACCTTGTAAATGCCGCCCCTAGAAGGCTTTAAGCTTAGCTCGGGGTTTCGACCCTGTGGGTTCTCAGTGATCGACCTCGAGACAGTGTAAACAATGATCGGTCTCAAGGCAATATAAATCAGCGGCTACAGGGGATCGACGTGAGGTTCCCAAGGCACGTGACTAGAGCTGATAAAGTCTATTAGGCTAAGTTCAAACTCGTATCATGGTATTAAATGGTTGTACCAGCCCTATATCTTTATAATAAATACATTTGTACTGTATTGGGATTCCCTCTCATGTATAAATGGGATCCTTACCATTTTGTAGGATCATATGATACATAATATTGAATATACAAGAACATTCTCTCTACTCCCTAACTTAACATATTCTCTTGATCTCACTACTTATATTTATTGTGTTCTATTTATTGTTCTTCCTTTATTCCTCATTATTGGTCATAAAGAGCCACCATTCAATTTATCATAATTGCTAATCCTCCATCGGCTGCCCTTATCCGGGCACCCGACTCGACCTCGAGGCCCCGTATACACAAGCTCGAGGCTCCGATTTCCAACCATTCGGTTTGATTATTATTATACTGTTTACAAGCTATTATCTTATATTCTAATATTTCACTTAGCATCTATTGCCTAACAACTAGCCTAAAAATAGATCACATATTTTTAGAACCACAAAATCAAATCTAATTGTTATTACCATTTTCAAGGTAAACAAACCGAAACCAAGGATACAATTCAATGGGCCTATTAGGGCCTGCTATTCAGTTGGCTCATAAAAGCCCAGTTTTCATGACCCAACACTAATGAAAATGGAGCTACTATATTTAATTGTTTAAAACAATATAGTAAAGCTACTAATATATTAAACTAATTCATTGTACAAGAAAATATAGAGAAAAAAGTGCTAAATTATTATATTTTTTGTCAACTGAACAATGATAACCAATCTGCCTGTTGCTACTTTAACGAGTCTTCTAAAAATGCTATTTTTATTTCTACTATAACACACAATCGTATACATTTTTATGAAGCTTTAAACAGAACTTTGCAATTTCCAGAAAACTTTAACATAAATCTAATATAACTTAAATGGACTAAATATTGTAAACAACTAACTTTGTATGAATTTATACATAACTCCCAACCAAACAACCAACATGATTCGTGTAGTATTCAAACAAAACACAGATTTTTGATAATCAGTAGAGTCATAGCCATGATACAACAAAGTTAAACTTTACAGTGTTAAGAAGAAAAGTACCTTGATAGAAGCAAGCAAACAAGTAGATAAAGAAAATAGGTCTCTGAAACTTGAGTAAACAGCAGCAGGAAATCAAGTAGAATACCCAATAATTCCTAGTCCTAGCTTGACAAAACTAGTAGGAAAGTAATCTAATTTTTTTTAGTTTTTGTTTCTGAAATACCAATACTAGTTTTTTAGAAGTTTTTAAAATTGAAAGGCAAAGAACTTAAAAGTAGTATAGACTTTGTAATTTTGAGAATTTTTTTTATGTATCTGTGAATAGGTGTTTTCTTCAATATCTAGGAGTGTAAATGTATTCAGATCTATTCAGGTATCTATATAATAAAGTAGAAAAGTGTTTATATAGAGTAAGGGAGTGAAAGCGATAAGGGTTAGGGTACAAAAAAGGAATCTGTCAGCATCCCTAAAATCAAGGAAAAGGCATTTTTCCTCAACAGAAATGGACAGATGTCCAATTTCTAGTATCTTCCTATCTCAAAAAATGAACAATTGTCCAATTTCTGGATATTTGAATCTTATCCTTGTCTTTTCCTACTCAGCATTAGGACAGTTGTCCGTATTCTAAAAGTTTCAAGCAATTTCTAAAAGATTTCAAAATTAAAATTTCCACAATTGACCTTTAAGGGTCTTAGAATTGCCTTAAAACCAGACTGGTTCTGGGCCTGAGTCAGGTGACTCTTGGTCTAAAGACTTAGGCTCTTAAGCTTTACCAAAGTTATGGGCATGTCAATCATACAAACCCAATTCATGAGCCAGGTGAAACAGACCATTTTTATTGGAGCCCAATTCCTAAAGAAATACCAAACAAAATAGTAAATAAACAAAACAACAATAGTTCTACTTAATTAATTTAAATACAGCAAACAAAACTAAAGACAGTAATACTGAAATAAAATAAACATAAAACACATAATAAAAATAAAACAGAAAAAAATGAAAAGAAATTAAACAACGACTGTTTTTTTGGCAAAAGATCTAGTTGTTAAAAACCCTCGTGCCAAGACACTCACTGGAATCTGAGTCCCGGGTGAGAGAGCCAGGATTATTATACAAACTATGTAATGTTTTGAAAAAAAAGAGATCTAGCCGTAAAACCCCTCATGCCAATACACAATTTGGGATTTGATATCCCTAATGGGAGATATTGGCACGAGGATTATTATACGAACTAGATAGATTTTAGGGTTTTTGAAAATTTCAAATCTAAGATCTGGAGTTTTCAGTAGGGTATTTTTAAGATCTATGGGTATATTGGGGTTCTAGTGGTTGTGAGGGTTGTAGGGTATGAGTTAAGATAGGTTTAGGGTTTTGCCGCCGCCATATGCGATTTCCGGCGGCGGCTCTAGGGTTTATGGATTTTTAGATTTAAGATTTAGGGATTTTGGTGTGGTTTTGGCAGATCAGTTGGTATGGTGATATTTAGGAGATGTAGGGAGTGTATGGGGTACGTTTGGGTGGTTTTGAGGTTCCGCCACTGTCGTAAGTGATTTTTGGCAGCGGTGCACGGTAGGGCTTGGGTTTCTAGGGGTTTTGGATTTAAGATCCACTGATTTTGGTTGAGTTTTTGTTGATTTGGTTGGTGGGGTGAGGTAGAGGAGAAGAAGAGGAGTTGATTGTTGTAGGTTTGAGGCTATTTGGTTAAGTCTGGCCAGCGGTCATCGGTGGTTAGAGTGACGGTGGATGGTGGTGCGATTTCCGATGTGGGGAGTTTGAAATGGGGGGGGGGGGTAGGAGGTGTTAGGACATTTAAATATTAAAGGGTGAGTGAGTTCTGAACCGTTAGATCTATTGAAGATCAATGGCTAGGATTTAGGAGGAGGGAAAATGGGGTCGTTTGGGGTTATTATGGGGCTGGACCGATTTTGACTTAGCTGGGCAGATTTTGGGTATTTTCGGAGTAATTGGACCATTTAAAATTGGCCCAGTCTAGTTTTAAAGAAACAAAAACCCTTTTCATTTTATTTGTTTATCTTTCTCTTCTTTGATTTAAAATCTAATTAAATTAAATAAAATCCTAAATTAAGTCCTAAATCATTCTAATTTATAAATTTAAGCTAATTATCCATTTATACTATTTACATAGTGAAAGAAAATTACTTATTTAACACTAAAAGCTAAAAATGTAAAAATAAACATTATTTTAGTGATTTTTGTTTTAATAAACAATTAATTAACGTCTTACCTTAAAAATGCAAATAACAACCTAAAATGCAATGCATGAAATTTTGAATATTTTTAGTGTATTTTTCATGATTTTAAAATATTAAATGTGCACAAAAATGCAACTAAATGCAAAACAATTAACAAGAAAACTATAAAAATGAAAACAATTTAGAAAACCCTATTTTTTAAAATATTTTGTAGGAGTATTTCTAGGCGGGCAAAAATCACGTGCTCACAGTGGAACCAAGATCAAATATTACCAAAGACTCCCTGTGGCATACCGAAACAATACTTGTGATCACGGCATCAGAGACAACTACTTCTGGCTTGGCTGGAGATGCGTAGCAACTGGCCTGACAACACCTCATCGACCTCCCCTTCGGCGATGCGGATGGTATAGCTTCTAGTGCTAAACTCATAGATTGAGAGCTTTATTGTGGAACCCTACCCTATAGTGTGGGGAAATATCTCTTGAGATGACTCAAGTCCCCGCACTCAAAATAACCTATCCTCTAACAGAGCTGCTGACCTTCATAATCAGGCGTGGTAAGAACTCTATGACGACAACACAAAGAATGATGACTGAGTTAGGCGTGCACTATAGGAACTGTAGCTAACTGAAGAACTACGAGGAACATGGCGAAGTTCCTAAACGGGTCTAGAAGGACAACCTTTGCTGTAATGGAACTGGCCTCTAGATGAGGCACTATTGAAACAACCTGGACTATGAGGCCTCTTGGCCTCACGCTCCTCACTTACCTTCCTACAAACCATCTCTAAGCATTTATCAATCTCTACCACCTGGTCAAACCTAGCATCCGTCGCAACCTTCTGAGCTATACTAAAACGTAAACCATAGTTGAGGCCATTAATGAACCTCCTAATCTTTCCCCTCTTAGTGGGAACCAACAATACTTTATGACGAGCCAAATCTGCGAACATTGTCTCGTACTGAGTCACTATCATATCCTCCTAGCATAGATGCTCAAACTACCTACGCAACTCCTCTTTGCGAGTATGTAGGACAAACTTCTCTAAGAAGAGAATTTAGAACTCATGCCATGTGAGTGGCACTGCATCGGATTGTCTGCTTAACTCATTAGTTTGCCATCATCTATAAGGCTGTCCCCGTAAGCTAAAAAGTAGTAAATGCAACCTCACTTGTATCTAAAATACTTGTTGATCTGCTGAAACTTATCTAGAAAATCCTACACATCCTCTGACTCTACCACACTAAACTCTGGGGGCTTAAGCTTTCAAAACCACTCTAATCTCTTCTTATCCTCATCACTCACAAGTAGACCAACCTCGGCCCAAGCAGCGACAACCGGCTAAACTGGCAATACACCCGATGTCTGGTGACCCTGGGCTAGCCGCTTTGGTGTAAGGGCAACCGAGTTTGGCCACCTCCCCCAGCCTATGAAGTGGCTAGTGTAGCTAGAACCGAAACCGCCTGAGCCAGGCTCGTACATATAGTCAAAATCTAGGATAAGGCCTCTTAAAGGCCAGAAATAACGATGGGCACTATTGGTGCCTGACTTAGTACCACCAGCTCAACAACATCTGGTGTCTGATCCTCAGTTAGAGCAACTGGTGGCTCCACATGTGCTGTTCTGGATGTAGTACAAGTTGTACCTTGGCCCCTATCGCAGCCTAACTCGTGGTATTGGTGGCCGTCTGGTTGATCCGGCCGCACGTGTCCTCACCATCTGTGAGAATAAAATCGTCAAGTTTCAAACTTTAGAAATAACAAATCCCACGACAAGAATGCAAGAAAGTAAAGTTTTCTAACAACTCGATAGACTCTCGAAGATAAGTACAGACGTCTCTGAACCTATTCGCGAGACTCTACTAAATTTGCTTATGACTTGTAATATATATGAACCTAGGCTCTGATACCAACTTTTCACGACCAAAAAATCTCAACCCGTCATGCTAGTGCCTAACACACTTGCCAGGCAAGTCGGACATAACAATAAAGAACCAAAACAACGGAATTTGTTGAAATAAAATAAATTTGGAATCTCATTATAACAAAATACCTCTAATACATGATAAATTCTCCAGAAACTGGTAAATACAGATTCATGAGCTCTAATGCTGAAATACAAGTCTTAAATGACCAACAACGTTACTATCCGAAATAAAGATAAAAGTACATAAGAAAAGATAAGCAAAGACTGTTGTCACACCTCCTTTTTCCTACCACCAGAAGGGGTGTAAGGGAGTTTTTCCAATTTAAGTAACAATCAAAATGGGATTATTTAATTAAAAATCAGAGTCGCCACTTGGGATAATTTATGGTGTCCCAAGTCACTGGTTCAAGTCTCGTATCGAGGAAAGATTGACTCTGTTTTACAGTCCGCGAACACAAAAATCCGGGTAAGGAATTCTGTTAACTCGAGAGAAGGTGTTAGGCATTCCTGGGTTTCGTGATTTTAGCACGGTTGCTCGACTATTATTATTGACCAATTTAATTGATTTAAAATATCTTTGAAACATATGTGCATTTTTATTCCTTTTAAACCGCTTTTAATAATCCATTGTTATAAAACTAATTATTTGATTACACGTTGCGAATCATGTCACAGGAGCCATACCCACGATCCACAACATGTTGATTTTATTAACAAGATTAAATTGTGGCAAGGTCACATAAATGTACCCCCTGGATTTTAGAATTTAAGTGTCACAACCACGTCACGGGAACCGTACCCGTAGCTATGACAATTTATTTTATTAATGTGCCTAAAGAAAACTATGAGATTTCAAGGCATTTTTTACACTAATTAAGATATCGATCTGAGGGCCAATGACTAGGTGATTGTACGGCACACCTCAATTTTATTAAAGAAAAAGCATTCAACTTAGCAGACTACGGATATTCATTTTTTAAAACTAATTTGAAATTAAGTATCACAACTACACCACGGGAATCATACCCGTAGTTGTAATGATTTAATAATGTGCATAAAGTTTTCTTACCCAGGTGTGATCGGCCTAAACATACCACTAGCGAACCCAGAATGAATTAAAGATAAAATGATAATACTGCCTCGAGCCTAAACCCCTCAGTTCATCTTAATCCCAAACCCACATGTCCAACATCGCTTTAAAGAATTTGACCGAAACTCATTTTTAATCAACCCCACGATTCAAAACAATTCACTGTTTTCCAATCCATTCAACCTAGTTCTTTCATGTATCCATTTAATTGGACATATCTTATAAGATAAAATTCAAAAAGAAAAACAAAATAAAAATGACGTTAACCAAGATTAAACAAATTGTAAGAAGATTCAAATTGGTTGAAACAAAGAATTATATCCATTGATTAATAAAAGAGATGAAAATTGACGGACCTCAATAATTAACTCCTTAGTATTAACGAGAACTAGTTACGGCAAAATTCGGCGAATTAAATCTGATTAAAAAGGAAACAGCAACAGGAGATTGACCCGCAGACCATGAAGATTACCTAGAACAGCATCGACGGATTGAACTTCATCGGAAAATCAAATAATTGGCGAGATCCGAAATTTGAACTCGACTCAGATTCGGAAATCTGAAACTTTAAGCTCGTTGAACTCTTGATCTGAAATGGTATCAGAAAAGTGTTTTGTGGCTAGTTTTTACACGGTTGTGGATGGAAAATCTTAAAGGTTTTATGGGTTAAAGAAAAAAAACAATTGAAGAAGTGATAGAGGCGATCCTCAAGGTGACAAAGTAGCTGCCATGATGAAGATAAGATGAATGGTTTCTTCAAAAATCCTTCTGTTTCGTGACCTTGTTTCTCCGTCACTCCGACATCCAAAATGGGGGGGAGGGTTCTCTGTGTTCACGGGCTGAAAAGTCTTAAAGGGTATCGTTGGTTTTTGTGTGTGCGCGTGTATTCAGAGTGAAGAAGAAGCAAAATCAGATGAGGGAAATGGCTAAGGTCTGTTGAAGAAGATGAGCGGAAGCTCTTGTGTATTCTCTCTAACGGTTGATCCCTATTTTTAGGTCTAGGATTGTTTTTTAAGCTTTTTTCTAAGGTTTTAGGGTTATTGGGCTTGGGTTGTTATGGGCTAGGTTCGAAAATTAGGCCTAAAAATGGGTTGTTTGAGCCCAAATTTTATTCTTTCTTCGTGAAAAAGACTAAAATACTACCTTATTTATTAATTAATCCTACTTAAATAAAAATAAGACTAACCGTTAAAACAAACCTATTTTTGGTATTTTTTCAAGATTAAAAATGACTACAAAACATTAATGAAACTATTTTTGTAATTTTTATTTTTTATGATAAAATAAAGTAAAAGAGTCAAAACTAGTTGAAATAGCTATATTAGACCTAAACTAAATATTTATATACTAAAATATGTAAAATTTTGGGGAGGGTCAAAAATCACATGTCTACACCTGCCCCTCTTTGACTGGAAATGCGATGAGTTTTCAGACAAAGAATGACGAGATAGGTTTTTCGACCCGGCCCTTATTTAGGGAGACCAAAAAATAAGAGGAAAGAGAATGTGACTGAGCCCTGGTATTTGAGATGCTTACATATCCTTGGCTATAAAGGAATCAGGCCACCTGTAGTTCAGAAGTGAATGAGGTGATGGAGTATACTGAGGTGGAGAGCCGGTCGAGGTGCACTCTGTCGAGGTTCCGGTCTGCGGTCCTGTTATTACATAAAAATCAAAAAATGAAAAAGACTAACTAAGCCTGTCAACTATGAGTTACAAGATTTCTATCTATAAGTCTTCTGAAGCTTGATCTTGAGTCTTGAATGGTTCTTCATGCAGACTTTAGATTTGAACCTTGAAGCTTGCTAGCTGCATGTGCTAGTTCAATCTTCTTCGGATGAAAACCAGACAAGCAATGCTCGTGATTTCAGCCATGTCTTGAGCAGTTCACATCTTTCTCTACTTCTGCATTTTAGATTCACTTCTTTTTTTTTCTTTTTTTTCTGGATTTTGACTAATTTCTGTTGATCATCTCGAATAGTTGACTCGCATTCTTGCCGTGAGCTTTTGCTACTTCTAACTTGAATTGAATTCTAAAATGACTTCCCTTGTTCCCTTGTTCTTCAGGTAGGCGCCTGATTGCTAAAACTTGAACTATATTCTCTTGTTCTCCAGGTAGGCTCCTAATTGCCAAAACTTGAACTGTATTCCCTTATTCTCCAGGTGGGCACCTGATTGCCAAAACTTGAATTGTATTCCCTTGTTCTCCATGTGGGTGCCTCATTGCCAAAACTTGAAATGTATTCCCTTGTTCTCCAGGTGGGCTCCTGATTGCCAAAACTTGAACTATATTCCCTTGTTCTCCATGTGGGTGCCTCATTGCAAAAACTTGAATTGTATTCCCTTATTCTCCATGTGGGCGCCTGATTGCCAAAACTCAAACTATATTCCCTTATTCTCTAGCTGGGCGCCTGATTGCCAAAACTTGAATTGTATTCCCTTGTTCTGTAGGTGGGAGCCTTATTGCCAAATCTCGAACAATATTCCCTTGCTCGAACTGTATACCCTTGTTCTCCAGATGGGCGCCTGATTGCCAAAACTCGAACTGTATTCCCTTGTTCTCCAGGTGGGCGCCTGATTGCCAAAACTCAAACTGTATTCCCTTGTTCACCAGTTGGGCGCTTGATTGTTAAAACTTGAGTTGTATTCCCTTATTCTATAGGTGGGCGCCTGATTGCCCAAACTTGAACTGTATTCCTTTATTCTTTAGGTGGGCTCCTGATTGCCAAAACTTGAATTGTATTCCCTTGTACTCCAAGTGGGCGCTTGATTGACAAAACTGGAACTGTATTCCCTTGTTCTCCAGGTGGGTGCCTATTTTCCAAAACTTGAATTGTATTCCCTTGTTCTCCAGGTGGGCGCCTGATTGCCAAAACTTGAACTGTATTCCTGTGTTTTCCAGGTGGGCGCTTGATTGTCAAAACATGAACTGTATTCCTTTGTTCTCTAGGTGGGTGCCTAATTGCCAAAACTTGAATTGTATTCCCCTATTCTCCAGGTAAGCGCCTGATTGCCGAAACTTGAACTGTATTCCATTGTTCTCCAGGTGGGCGCCTAATTTCCAAAACTTGAAACTATATTCCCTTGTTCTCCAGGTGGGTTCCTGATTACCAGAACTTGAACCTTATTCCATTGTTCTCTAGGTGGGTGCCTGATTACTAAAAACTTGAATTGTATTCCCTTGTTCTCCAGGTGGGCGCCTGATTACAACAAAACAGACAAACAAAGAAACCTTTCTGCCCTAGTTTGGTATCTGGGCACATTTGTGAGTGTTAATTGAATCATGTTACCCAAATCTCTAAGAATTTAAAACTAAAATCTCATTATCCAGGAGGATCCTGAAAATTTCAAATTGAATCTCATCTTAAGAGTCAAAGCTTTAAAGTCAACTTATATTTCCAAAAGGTAGAGCTTATGCTAAATCTTGTTATCTATGAAGGTTTTGGAATTCAACTAAGTCCCATTATCCAGGAGGGTCCTGTAAACTTTTAAAATTAAATCCCATTATCCAGGAGGGTCCTGAAAATTTTAAACTAAATACCATTATCTAGGAGGGTCCTAAAAATTTCAAAACTAAATCCCATTATCTAGGAGTGTCCTGAACAACCGAGAATAAACTTACGTGAGCCATGCTCTCTTCCTGAAGGATCTCTGCAAAACGAACAAACTTCCTTGCCCCTTAACCATGCTTTTCCTCATTGAGGGTTCCTAAAGTTTGAATAAATTTTTCTTTCCCCTTTTCAAATCGCCTTTGTGCTGACAAAATTTGGGCACGACACTTGAAAAACTCAAGCTTCCAAACTTTGATTTGGACATAGTCTTCGTCCCTGTTTCAATCAAAGAAAACTTGTGAGTTTAAATATGGTGGTTGGTTTGTGGCCTTGACTCTTCGGGCGATTGCTCCTTCATTTCCCATGATAACTTTGATTTCAACTTGAAAGACCTTGCTTGTTTATTGACTAACCACTTTCTTTGTCACCCTTATCACAGAAAATACCTCTGATTCGTTAAAACCTATGTCCTATATATGTTGTATTGTGCTCAAGAATTGTCATGTACCGACCCTTTGTGTTTCACATAAATCCCAAAGCACGTCAATTGCCACCTTCTCAGTGCGCTTGCTATTCTTTCCTGACGTATGCCACTAGCCTTGGCCTTGAGGTCTATTGCTCTTTCACTTGCCATGATAACTTTGAATTCCACTTGGAAGACCTTGCTTGTTATTGGTTAACCACTTTCTCTGTCAACCTTATCACAAAAAATACCTTTAATCCGTTAAAACCCAACATCCTCTATCTGTTGCATTATTCATGAATTGACATATATTGAACCTTTGTGCTTCACATGAATCCCAAAACACGTTCATTTTTACCAACTCAGTGCACTTGCTGTTCTTTCCTGACGTATGCCACTTTGATGTGCTAGCAAGATCCCGTTTTGTGCAAGTGGAAAGCTGGTGGCAAATTTTTTAAGTCATTTCTCACTTGTTCTAACCAAACAGACTCAGTAAGAGGAAGTAAACAAGACAGAAGGAACAGAGTAAAGGACAATGGAAAGAGATGATTCCTAACAAAAAAACTACAAAGTAGAAACTTATCAGATGTGGATACCAACTCTAATGACTGTGACATGCACCTTTAGAATAAGTGGCCTAATTTGTCAAGCAAGTCTAATGTTCAACTCTTGTTGTACCTCTTCGCCATGAAACTGGGTTTCAATGCTCCGATTATCCTATCTGATTCACGATCCTTATTCGACTTGTAGTGCCCGAATGGTTTTCACCATCAAGCCTCTCGCATTTTGTTATTTCTCTCAACTCACCATCGCCTTATGGTTCCTGTTAAGGTTTTCACCAATAAGACTCTCGTATTTTGTTGTTTTCTTCTTATTTCCTCTGATTCTGCAGATGACAAAGCATTGACCACGATAGAAATATCATATGCTCCTGTCATGTCTGACTCGGCACTCTCAAAAATTATCTGAAAGGTCTTTTTTGGACTGTAATGTGGCTTTTAGACAAGGTTAGAAAGAATGAATATCATAAAAGATCAAAATAATTAAGACAACGGGGTTAATTTATTTACAACTTTTGGAATATATTCTAATAACTTTTCCCCAATTTCTACAACAAGCGAATTTGATACTTTTTTTTGTTTTCTTTTCGAGATGGAATTTCTAAGAAAACTGCCCCACTCTTAACTTTGTGGGATTATGAAATAATTTATTTGGTGCGACCGAACCGTGAGACTGCATACGTATCTTGTGGTGATAAGAATCAAGTCAAACGTAGTTCACAAGACTACCTTTGTTACTATTTTCCTTTTTTTTCCTTTTTTTTCTTTTTCTCCTTTTTTTTCTTTATCTCTATTTTTCTCTTTTTTTTTTTAATTTCCCTTTGGAATGAACTTTATAAAATAAACCTATGGGGTCATGAACTCTTTTTTTCTTTTCGTATGACTCTAACTTGATTCCAAAAGAGGGCAAATCAAAGAAATAAGTACATGCTCAAAAGGGTATCGAATGGTATAAGTGTTTGGGTAGCTGAAAGAGGGCCTCCCAATCCCTGAAAATGCCAAGTACAACACATGCAACTTGAAATGAAAAAGGAAGAGTACACACAACATTTCTTTTATAGTTTCGGCATTGATATCACTGATATGCTTTCCACTGTTTGTTAGTGCTTTGTCAAATACAGAACTCTCATTGGGTAATTTCTTCTTCACATTGGATACTCTCCATCTGTTCGGAGCAAACCTCCTTGGCTTTATCTCGTTACTTGAGATGCACTTGAACTCAAAGTTGCTTGCTTCAAATTGTCTGGGATGCACTCTCTTGTAACAAATTCTTGTCATCCTATTAACTTCCCAAATTATCTGCCCCAGTTTCACACAGTTCAGGCTTTAAATGATCTCAAAATTTCTAAATTTGTACTTATTTCCCTCAAACATTCCTATCATCTTCAAAACTATTTCATTGCTTCACGACTAAACTAACTTTAAAACTAGGATGGGTATTATGCGTGCATGTCATGTCACAAGAGCCAGTATGAAAATAACTATACAAGAGAAGAGAACTAAACAAAAAATGACTAGAAATAACAAAAAACAGAAAATTGCATTAGACAGACGGTGAAAAGTTTTGAATCAACAAGACAAGCAAAATAAATTGGGGTACAACCCTGGAAAAAACTAGACAACACTAAACGAGCTACTGCGACTAAACAAACTAGGCAAAATAATGGGATAGAAGGGTTTGGGTCACAAGACAATATCCAGATTATAACCCTGAAATAACTCGGACATCATAAATGACAACAAAATGAACCAACAAGAATCCTCCCTGGCTAGCAAAGAAAGGAGCGTCTTTCCAATTACCAATCTCAGAATCTTAGCCACTTAGTTCCACATTAATATTACTAAGACCATTACCAATTTCAATATCATTAACTTCAGTCAACAAGTTCCAAAGAGAATTCTTATGCTCCATGTCACCACGCATCATCCCCACAAAGTGTGCATCATCATGTGCAAGTAAAGGATTATGCGTGATATGCTGGGTATCATTCTCCTGGATCACAATTATCCCTTCTTGAATCATTCTTTCTATTTCCTTTTTCAAAGCACGATAATCTTCATTACTATGACCTTGGACATTACAGTGGTAGATGCATCGTATAGTAGGATCAAATTTTTTTGCATATAGGTCCGGCGTATAGCCAAGGAGCGGCTCAATCAGGCCAGAATGTTTTAACTTTTCAAACACGTTTGTGTAGGATTCTCCGATTGGCATGAAATTATCTTTTTGCCTTTGTTTCCCTCCATGCCCCAGTTTTCTAGGGTTGTTGGATGCTCGAAAATGCTGTGAAGGTGAACGAGAATTTTGGGATGCTGGTGCTCGCCCTAGGGAGTGACCTAGTGGTTGGACAGATGGTCGGACGTTGTTCGGAGGATAATACTAGGGTGGATTATGTGGAGCTCGGGGATATTCATAGGGTTGGTATTGAGGCTGAAAGCGTTTAGTAGGAATGCCCACTGGATCATGTCGTTGGCGGGGCTCAACAACATCTTTTCTATCAATGGGAGGACTGTCCCGAGCAACTTGTTTGTTCCATCTAAGCCAAAATTCCCTAGAACTTTTCTTGGGTTTCTTTTCTATATGAGATAGGGAGGAGCGGTCTAGGACAATGTCTATATTGTGCTAAAAGTGTCACACAAAATCTTGAGACATGTCATCCCATATATGCTACTTTCTGACATCTTGACGAGTATGCCATTCCAAAGCTGCCCCAGTTGGGCTCTCACTGAAATGCACTATCAACAGCTCATCTTTCCCGACAACACTTCTCATTTCACTACAATAACCCCTCAAATGGGCTACTGGGTCTCCACGCCTATCATACAAATTAAACTTTGGCATCTTAAACCATTTCTGCTTTTTGGATATCTCATCTTGCTCCACTATCTTAGTAGGCTTTGCAGTCTCACCGGGAGGCTCAAAATGAGGAGCGTAAGAGTACGGACTCGAGACCTTGAAAATTGGTTCTGGAGCATAGTGTTGGGCATCAGGGATTTTGAACACAGTCTCGCTAGATGATCGAGGAAATGTAGTAGGTGAATGAGCTACAAAAACATGAGTGGTCAAAGGAGCGGGATATGAGGTGGTTCTGGGGGATGGAGTGTGAAAAGGTTGTGGGGAGATATCCCGGACTTGCGACAGTGGTAGAATGGTGACAAGGCTTTCAGCGTAGTTAGTGGGAACTGATGGTGGAGGACGCCCACTAATCCAGGCTTGGTATATTTCAGTCATCTGTCCTGTCAACCTTAGGACCTATTCATTCAACTCAGATGCTGATTCAATAATTCCCTTAGACAGATCAATAACCCCTGTGTCCAAGTCTTTGCTAGCCATGATTGCCTTGCTCTTTGACCTTGTGTTGGATGGATGAGTTGCTTAAAAATCACAAACCAACCACCCTTCTGCTCAATGAAGATAATAAAAATAACAAAATAGGGTCATCCTGTTAGCATTAGGGCATTTAACAGCTAAAATATCACATTGTATGCAATGCACCTAGCAACAATTAATGGTTCTAGAATGACTTTGAGGGACACAAGGTCACTTGGCATCATCCCAATTTTGTTCATTCTAATCTTCTCTTTTCTTTCTTTTCTAGCACTTCTTGGCTTACTCATTTCCTTCCTCTTTTTTTCCTTCTAATTATCACTCTTTTCTTTCCTCTCAATTCTCACATTCCATAATTTCATCTCCCTTTTTTTCTTTTTTTTTCTTTTTTTTTTCTTTTTCTTTTAACTTAAAAAATTGATTCTATCGAACCCTATGTAGGTTGCCTACATATCATGACGCCGCATGAATCAGATATTTGCGTAGTTCGGGAAGATCGAGAATAAAGTAAACAAACTAACGTTCTCATTTTGTTTTCTTTTTTTTATCTTAATGAATACCCTGATGAGAAATTTTTAAGGAATAACCTCTAGAAGAGAAAAATATTTTCTGATTCTTTTTTTAAGGAAGGAAATCTAAAGGATTAACCAAAGAAAAATATTTTGAATTTTCGTTTGATATCCTAAAAGAAAGATTTTGAACTAAGAAATGAAAAAGATAAAAAAATATTTTTGGATTTCAGTTTTGATTATCTAAGGGAGAAACACTTAAGATAAACCAAAGATAAAGTATGTTGTATTTTTTCTTCTATGCACAATGTTCTGAAGTTATAGTAAAAATAAAATTAAATTTTTTTCTATTCATTTTTCATTAATTTCCCAAAGAAGAACCTCAAAAAAATCGTTTTGGATTTTTGGAATTAATATCCTAAAGAAAACTTTTAAAGAGGTACTAAAAGAAAATTTCCTTTTTTTTTTTGAATTTTTAGTCTTAATGTACTAAAGGAAATATAAAACCAATTTTTATTTTGAGTTCTAGATATTAATTTCCTAAAGGAAAACAACCTTAAAAGAATTTTTTTATTTCTAGAATTAGTATTCTAAAGAAAACTCCTAACAGAAATATATAACGTTAAACCTCTTTTTTTTGGATTTTTGAGTTACAACACACTTTTTTAAATATAAAGTAGAAAGTACAATAACAAAAGACTTGACATTACTGTACAAAATTAGAAAGTAAAAGACGACATAAAATGAAGAAGAAACTCAAAACCTAAAAAATAAAAAAATAAATATCCCTAAGCAACTCCTGAATGAGCGATCCTGTGTGGATGGTCCCGGGGTATTTGTCATGCTCAAACTCCGGTAAGTAGACCCACACCTATATGAGAAAATTAAGACCAAATAAAGTTAAAGACCTAGAATACTATGTGAGACAATAACCCTTCCTGTTGGACACATGCGAGACATGATTGTGACTATTTTTCTAAAATTAACCCATGTGGCTAAAAGTGGCTACAAATACAAGATTTGGCTAAGACCACGCGAAGCCAAGAACCTAAGACTCACTAGGAAGACCGGACCCTGTGTGGGTTGCCTATGTATCCCGCCCCGAGAGACAAGAATCAGGTTCGCGTAGTTCGGGCAGATTGGATACGGCCGAGAATTTTTAAAAAAAATTACTAATTTAGAGAAAATATATTTTTTGTCTTTTGTTTTGAAAAATGATGAAACATGTAAACTCTTTTTGGATTTTCTTTTTCCTATATTTTCGGATTTTTTTTTGAAAAAAATAATAATGAGAAAGTGCAAAATCTTTTTGGATTTTTCATTTTCATTTTTTTAGTCATTTCATGAAAAAGTATGAAAGAAAATTATAACTGGGCACTACTTGCTTTATTTTTACACTTCGTCCTCTTTTTTCTCATTTATCCTCAACCATCATTGGTTCGCCAAATGACCACTTTTACCCTTGAAGACTGCAACATGTAGTACATAGAATGCATTAGCATGGTCTTTTATTTTTTTGGGTACACCTGTCCTAGATGGACCCAACCTCTCTGTTGAGTCCCCAAAGTCAAATGCACATGATGCAAACAAACGTTCCTACTAGGGATCCGACATGAGGCTGAGTTCTTCTAGGTTTTAAACTTGGGTGTATTGTTCTAGAACTGGCTTACCCGAGCGGACAACTCGAGCTGGGTCGGGGGCAGCTTACCGGTAACCAAAAGATCATCCGACTTTCCAACTTGTCCGAACCACATTCTAATTAGGGTACGACACTAACAGACTGAAGTCACTCCAGCGTGCACTTTGTATGCGGCGAATTCGGGGGCCCGAATTCCCCATCACAAAGCCATCTCGAGGTCATGCCCATAGTAGCTCTGAGCCAAGGTCGAAGACTCATCCCCGGTGTTCGTCTGGAGATGATCTGAAGGGTATAGCATCCCAACTAAATGCAACGGGCCACAGCGAGCAAGGGGAAGTTCCCAAGTCACGCAGATCGACCTGACAAGGCCGGCCTACCTGAGGCCTATCTTCAAAACGTCACATCCAGCCATCCTATCTCTGTACTTTCACTGTTAACACATTTTGTATTACAAAAAATTCCCCTCCTATCTAAAGAGGATCTCCACCTCTTTGTAAAGGGTGGATGTTGCTCAAACTATTCTCTAAAAGTGCAATAATATCTCTCTCTCTCTTTTTCTTCTAAGTGGTTCATCCTCGCAGGCTCGAGACCTCTTTCGCATTTATCATTTTCCTTACTTGTTCTTCACTGTATCGTTTAGTATTGGCAATATAGAGCCTTGCTTATTCATACCTCTAACTGTTATCACATCCCCATCCATCCCCGATAGTCCGAGATCGATACCAACGCCGACCTCGAGGTCCCATCGACCATCTCCGAGCTCGGGTAACAGGCCCCTTTGGTTGATTACTGCCTCGCCTTAACTCGCATTTTATCTTTATACTTCACGCTCTTAGCATTAACTGCTTTAACAACTAGTTCGGGAATAGATCACGTATTTTTAGAGTCCTATTTACAAATTTAATTGTCATTACCATTTTCACGGTAAACAGTTTGGCGCCCACCGTGGGGCTAAAAATAATAGTGATTATTTTCTTGCTAGTTTCGTCACACAAACACACATTATCTTTCAAACTTTTCCTTGCCCAAAGATCTGCTCTTTTAGGGCAGGACGCCCGACTCGGCTGGTGAGATGGGAAACCGAGACTCCAAAAGCGACGGGGAAGTGGACACGACCAACCCAGCGCGCCCCGGGTTTAAACCGAGCAAAATGGAAGGATCCCCAGCATAGTGTCCATATGATTATCGGAGGAACTAACGATCGCCAAAGACCTGTGGCCAAACAAATGAAAACATCCGCTACGGAAGAGGGACCAGCCCGAAAATGCTTATCCAAAGAAACCCTCATATTTGCCGAAGAAGACCTCAAAACCATGAGGGAACCGCATAACGATGCGCTGGCAATCTCATTTCTCTTAAACGACACAATGATAAAGCACGTGTTGTAGACCCAGGCAGTTCGGCTAACATAGTCAGGTCAGAAGTAGTAGAACATCTGGGGCTGCTCAATCAAATTGTCCCCACACCTCAAGTCCTCCACGGTTTCAACATGGTCGGAGAAGAGACGAAGGGAGAGATCACCCTCCCGATCAACACATCTGGTACAACCTTGAGCACCGAGTTTCAGGTCATTGACGACAACATGAGGTAGAATGCCTTGCTTGGCAGTCCTTGGATACACAACATAAGGGTAGTGCCCTCGACCTTGCATTAGGTAATAAGGTTCCCCACAAGGGATGGCATCACGACGACACACGGAAAACAGCAGGCAGCAAGGGAAATATGCGCGGTCCACCATGAGACGCCAACCCCCATACACTCGTCCTCAAATGAGGGGAGAAGCATGCAGACTCTGGGAAACGACGAGGAAGATTTCTTTGCCACCCAAACTTTCGTTTCCCCCAAAGAATCAGATGCGACCAAGTCAATAGTCGAAGAGATAGAGCAGACTATTCTGATCGAGAGCCTCCCGGATCGCAAGGTATACCTAGGAACGGGGCTAACTCCCGAACTCAGGACAAGGTTTATTCAATTTCTTAGTAACAATGTCGACTGTTTTGCCTGGTCCCACCTAGATATGATAGGTATCCCACCGGAGATAACCTCCCTTTGGCTGAGCGTCGATCTCAAATTCAAACCCGTGACGCAGAAGAGGAGACTACAATCCACAGTAAAGCATTCCTTCATCAAAGAGGAGGTAACGAAACTTCTTAAAATCGGATCCATTAGGGAGGTAAAATATCTCGAATGGCTAGCTAACGTAGTGGTAATACCAAATAAGTGGAATAAGCTAAGAATGTGCGTAGATTATAAAGATTTAAACAAAGCATGCCCCAAAGATGCCTTCCCACTGCCTAATATCGATCGTCTGATCGATGCCACGGTCGGCCACGACACCCTCACTTTCCTTGATGCTTACTCGGGGTACAACCAGATCCAGATGAACACCGAGGATAGGGAAAGCACGTCGTTTATCATGAAATATGGTACGTATTGCTATAACGTGATGCCCTTCGGGCTGAAAAACACAGGAGCAACATACTAACGCCTAGTTAATAAAATGTTCGAGCAGAAAATAGATAAATCGATGGAAGTATACATTGATGATATGCTAGTTAAATCTCTGCGCGTAGAGGACCATCTGACCCATTTGCAAGAAACTTTCAACATCCGTAGAAGCTGCAACATGAAGCTTAATCCCGAAAAGTGTGTCTTCGGGGTGGTCTCGGCAAATTCTTGGGTTTCATTGTATCAAACAGGGGGATCGAGATCAACCTCGACAAAATAAGGTCAATCGAAGAAATCGTAGTAGTGAACAACGTGAAAGCCGTCGCTGACTGGGCAGATCGCAACCCTACGCAGATTCATATCAAGGTCATTGGACACAAGCCACCACTTCTTGGCCCTACTAAAAAGAAAGAGCAACTTAGAATGGACTCCGGAATGCCAACACACCTTGGAAGAACTGAAACGGTACTTGTCTAGCCCGCCTCTGCTGCACACGCCCAAGGATGATGAAATGTTGTACCTGTACCTGGCCATGTCCGAAATAGCGATGAGCGGTGTATTAGTCCGAGAAGAGCAAGGTACACAATTTCCTGTGTATTATGTAAGTCGAACCTTGGGGGACTCGGAAACCCGGTACCCCCATCTAGAAAAATTGGCACTCGCACTAATAAGCGCCTCGCGCAAGCTGAAGCCTTACTTTCAGTTCCACCGCATTTGCTTCCTATCGATTTATCCTCTTCGGAGCGTACTGCACAAACCTGAGCTGTTGGATCGATTGGACAAATGGTCCATTAAACTCGGAGGGTATGATATCGAGTATCAACCCTGGACGACCATTAAATCCCAAATCCTAGCGGATTTTGTAGCCGATTTTTTGCCATCCCTCGTCTCTGAGGTAGAGAAGGAACTTTTACTAAAATCAGGCACGTCCTCCGGGGTGTGGACCCTGTTCATGGATGGTGCCATAAACATAAGAGGATCCGGACACGGTATAGTTCTAAAGCCGCCCATCAGCGGCATAATCGGATAATCCATAAAAACTGCAAAGCTAACTAACAACGAGGCTGAGTATGAGGCTGTGATTGTAGGTTTGGAATTGGCTAAAGGCTTGGGGTCCGAGGTCATTGAGAAAAAATACGATTCACTCCTCGTGGTAAGTCAGGTAAACAGGAGCTACGAAACCCGGGAAGACAGGATGCAAAGGTATCTGGATAAAATCCAAGTCACGCTACGCCACTTCAAGGAATAGACCTTAGTCCATGTACCCTGAGAGTAGAATAGTGAGGCCGATGCCCTGGCGAACATGAGATCATCTGCTGAAGAGGAAGATCTGCTCCCCAGGGCTATTGTCCAATTAATCAGATCCGTGGTCAAGGAAGGTCACGCGAAAATCAACTCCACCAGCCTGACATGGGATTGGAGAAACAAATACATCGTTTATCTAAAGGACGTGAAACTGCCTGCGGATCCAAAAGAATCAAGAGCCTTGAGAACCAGAGCGGCCTGGTTCTCGCTCGATGAAAATAGGGCCCTATATAGGAGAACGTTCGATGTCCCCTTACCGGTATGCTCAGGACCAGGCGACACAGATTACGTGCTCCGAGAAATCCATGAGGGCACCTGCAAAAACCACTCCGGGGCAAACTCCCTAGTCCGAAGGGTAATCAGAGTAGGTTACTACTGGGATAACATGGAAAGGGACACCAAGGAGTTCGTCCGAAGATGCGACAAATGTCAGAGATTCGCCCCCATGATTCACCAACTCGGCGAACAGCTACATTCAGTTTTATCACTATGGCCATTCATAAAATGGGGAATGGACATCGTCGTCCCTTTGCCAACGACACCAAGTAAATCTAGATTCATTCTGTTTATGACTGACTACTTTTCAAAATGGGCGGAAATGCAGGCCTTCGAAAAAATAAGAGAGAAGGAAGTCATCAACTTTATATGGGAACACGTCATATGCCGGTTCGGGATACCATCCGAAATAACATGCAACAACGGAAGGCAATTCATAGGGAGCAAGGTAATACAGTTTCTTTAGGACAACAAAATCAAAAGGATTCTTTCAACACCATATCATCCTTGTGCGAACGGTTAGGCCGAGCCCACAAATAAGACGATCATTCAAAACCTGAAGAAAAAATTAGAAAGCGCCAAGGGGAAATGGTGAGAAACGCTGCCCGAGGTACTATGGGCATATCAGACAACTCCAAAATCAAGCACAGGGGAGACTCCTTTCTCTCTAGTGTTTGGTGCTGAAGCACTAATACCAGTAGAGGTCGGGGAACCAAGCGCCAGATTCCGGCATGCCAGGGTAGAGTCAAATCACGAGTCCATGGCAACAACCCTCGAGATGCTCGATGAAAGATGGGAGGCCTTGCTAGTTCGAATGGCCGCCCAAAAGCAGAAAATCGAAGGATACTACAACAGGAGAACGAACCTCCGATATTTCGAAATCGGAGACTTGGTCCTAAGAAAGGTTACTCTCAACACCCGAAACCCCAATGAAGGGAAACTTGGACAGAATTGGGAAGGGTCGTACCATGTCCTCGGGATAGTTGGCAAAGACTCATATAAGCTTGGCACCATTGAAGGCGAGCAGCTCCCAAGCAACAGGAATGTGTCGATGCTCAAGTGGTATTACTGTTAGGGCATCCGATCACGAAACCCCACAGGGACCCTCGAGCAAGCATCGCACTCTTTTTCCCACAATCGGGTTTGTACCCCAAAACAAGTCCCTTGCCGACAGAATTTTCTAACAAGGCGCCACCAGCCTATCTCATTTCAAAATACATCCACTCCTTTTGTTTTATTTCAGATTAAAAACTAACCGTCATGCAGGCACTTAGCCCGAGATATCGGAACACTAACACTATCAGGAGGCCTCGAGACCCCCAAAGAACACCCATTGTACTCTTTTCCTTCGACCGAGTTTTTCATCTCAAAAAAGAAGGGATTTTACCGGTAAGGTTTTTAACAAGGAAACGGCTGCAAAGCTGCTTAACAAGGAAAACTCCACAAAATTGATTGAAGCTACCATTACGGCCAACTTGCAAGCGGCGAGGGGCATTCCACCTAGGAGCCACCCAATTCGAAGGAAGTGGAGAAACTCCAAAGCAAAAATTTCTATGGGGAGACGACGTATAAGTCCAAAAAGCCGATGTAACCAGATCCTACCAGAGCGGACGCATGTACTATTGTATCAGGAAATCAAAAATGGTTAAATTCTCCGCCACAAGCCCTCTGAAGCGAGGATGCACATTGCTTTAAATAGAAAGCGCAATGCAACATCCCCGAATGTCGAGTCGCCCTCATTACCGTAAATATCCTTTTTCTCCCCCATGAAGAAAGAGAAAGGCTCCTTCTCGGAGTAAGGAAACATGAAAATCACCACAATCGACCAAAAATAGGTTGACTCAGCATAACAATACACATATTGCGCCAATGGATCGGAAAATATCTCCCAAAAGGGGAAAGCCGTAGTATACTCTCGACAAAAACCTCTTTGCCAAATACATCCTAAGATACTCGAAGACTTGAACAGATCAGCACACACATAACCCCATGGTCGGAACTCCAGGCTCACGAAGCTCTGACAATACAAACTCCAATAAAAGCGGTATTCAAGCTTAAACAAACCTGATGACTCGGGAACTGTCGCTAATTGCCATGCACTGGAAAATCTGAAACTGTAAGACCCTAGCGGGAAACTTCGGCATAACCAGATCTATTCTATGAGCTGTAAGACCTCAATAGGCATGGCAAACTGTAAGACCTCAATAGGCATGACAAATTGTAAGACCTCAATAGGCATGAAAAATCACAAAGTTTAAGCTATACATCGCATTTGTAAGAATCCCTAAAGGGCATACCCTCGATGTAGACGCCTAAACTATCACTAGGGATCAAAAATAGCTACGTCCAAATGCATATGACTACAGTCAAAACGGCTGATACAACCAAAATAATGCAACTCGGGGATGCCCGACCGTCGCTAAAAAATCGCAGGCCACTACTCCGAATATACTTCGGAAAGAACCGGTTAAAACAGGCTTCCCTCCATAGGCAAAAACGAGCTCCGACAATGTTGGCTCCAAAAATGCAAGAGCGTCGATCTACTCGACCTACGAGCTATGAACCTTATGAGGTGCTTGAAACATCATCGATAATGACTTAAAATCGAGGTTCCTCTGGAACCGATGACGGGTTAGGCAAAATACTGCAAAAATACAATAACGAGCAAAAACAAAGCCTACAAAAAGCCCACGGGCAAAAAATAGTGTAAGAGCCATTGTTGCCAGCTAAGCAAAGCCTACGAGACCCATATCGAAAGGTTTCTACGACCAAACAATATAAGAGCCATTATCGCTAGCTTAGAAATTGAGAACTTGAGGATAAAAATGAGCTTGAATCATAACCCGATTCAGACACCGGATCCAAAATAGTTAACAATGAAAGCCTCCGGGCCGCATACCAAAAGGTCTCAAAGACCAGATGGCACAAGTACCATTGTCGCTAACTAGAAAATTATGGAAATATTAAGGGTCGATTACAGCCCGAATCGCAACGCGGCTCGGAGACTAGACCCCGAGTAATTAAATTTCAAAGTACCCAAGGGTACGACACAAATGCCATATCAACTAGCCTAAATTGGCCGCAAACCTACATTACAAGTCCAAAGCTTTTCTTACCAATAAGGGGAACAAAGACACGTGATTTCTCCTTATACATATACCAACATCATACACCAACAAGGAGATCAACAGGAAAAAACAACATAGACTAAATCTATTGCTAAAACGGTGGCCCTAAGGATTGCATCTAGGCAGTTACAAATCCCCTGGTATCCCCTTCTCGACGGCATCCTCTCTCTCCGGAAACCCACCCTCATTTTTAACATGGCTCGAGTTGCCTTCCAATATGCCCTCTATGGCTAATATCCGAAGGTCAGGCCAAACACGGTCCACGGCTTGAGGTAAAGCTTGGTCTACCCCTCTAGAGGTCCAACACAAGAATCTTCAGTGACCGCTCCTTCCCCGTATAGAGATATGATCGCCTCGGTCTCAGCTCTGATCCGAAGCAGTGCGGCCACCAGCCCGGAATGAAGACTCTTGTATTTACTACTATCCTCCATCGCATCCTGAAGTTGATGCTCGATCGAGGTAACTCTCCTCCTAAGGCTATCCCTTTCAGAAACCACCTCGCCCGCATGATGGCCGAGCTCGAGGATTTCAGCGTCCTTGGCCCGAAGCTCCTCTCTCAGTGAAAGTTTTTCCTTCTCAGACTGCACGAATCAGAGCCTAAAGGGTTAAGAAACAATAGAATCTTACAAAAGCTCAAACAATAATGAGAACAGTGGATGAATAACTTGTTCGGTTAAAAAGGCTTTCTCATGTTTGCGATAGCTCACCTCATCCTGATACTTGGCAAGGGCCTGATTATAAAGCGCTTCAGCCTAAGATAACATAAAAAGAGTTAAGGGAATGAAGACCGGAGCGGCCCAAAGCAACAAATGGGGATGGATAAAGTTACCCACTCACAAAGCCTGCCCATCTCACCAAAAATAGAGGAAGCGTTGATCCCGGAGCTGCCCCCAAGAGTGATCGCTGGCCTCCCGAGTGCATCTCCAACTTTAATTAGTGATCCCTCCTCGGAAAGATCCTTACAAAGCTCGTCTCACCCTCCAACAGACGGGGGTATCTCCCCTTTTGAGGAATCAACAATAACAAACAGGCCAACAGGGACGGCTAGAGTGTCCGCCCCCTGTTCATCCCAGGTCCCTGATCGAGGTTCTTTTAGATCTCCTACCAAGGGTGTCCCTGCTCGAGAAGGACTATGTCTACCTACCGAGTCAAAACCAGTACTCGATATCCCATACGTTGCCTCGCACCATAAGGACAAGTCGCGCCAGCATCGGACTCCTATCCTGGAACATTCATTCCCTCAGCTAAAGGGGCAATCAATCCTAAACGATCTTCATGGGGTTGCCGAAAAGTTACTTTCTCCCTCACCTTCAGCACGAGGGTTCCCTGCTGCTCCAGAAGTCAGAACGGATGAATCAACTTTGAACTCCTCCACTTTGGTCCTTTTGGTCTTTGATGGCTTCGCCGATGCGCCCCTTTGCCTTTTCCTCTCCTCACCAAGTACCGAGATGTCCCCTCCGGTGGGCCACAACTCCATAGTCTACAGGACTCCTTCTAAGCCTACGTAGACACGGGGATCAAACGCACAGAAAGGAAAGAGCCACTGACGACAAACTGCACTAAAGTGCACGAGACATCAAAACTCAGAACTCACCATGATCTTTTGCTTCCCACCGAGTTCGGGATAAATCCCGCAATGCACGGTCATTAGACGGGCAGATCGAATATAAAAGTCCGACCCAACCCTGCAGATCCGGCACCGCTCCTGGATAGACCGCTGCAGCTGAAAAGACAAAGGAGAAACAACCAAATTAGAGATAAAAGAAGAAATCATCAAAGGGAAGCAGAGGCTCCGCATTCACTTAAGGGCAGTGTTCCACTTCTCAGGAAACGACATCACTTCCAATGGGATCATATTAGATATCCTCACTCGGAAAAACCGACTCAGCCACCCGTCATCCCCAAATTCCTCAGTGCTGGCGAAAAGGGATCTCGTGGCTCGACAACGAAGCTTGATTAAGCCCCCGAGAAGGAGACGAGGGCTATACATCCAGATCAAATGATTCAGAGTGAAGGGCACTCCTTCTATCATGCTTGAATAATGCCTGATCATATAAACCACACGCCAGAATGAAGGATGGATCTGACCCAGAGTCACCTGATAACTACGACAAAAATTGAGAATCATAGGGTCGATCAGGGGCGAAGATTGTCCTGCCGATCCTAAAGTAAATGGGTAGGTATACACGCTCATAAAGCCGTCCCTATGAGCCATAATGTCTTCATCCTGAGCGGGAATTTCCGCAAGCACGGCGTCCCCCCAGCAACATTCGGCCCTCACTCTCCCGATATCTATTATAGAACTGATATAACGAGTTACTGGTTCACGGCATCTTGACTTCGAGAAGAGTCTCTCGACCCTAAAATCTGAAGTCATCATAAAGGGACCTGGGACACACTCCTCGGTACGGGGTGGAGCTGCTACTTCGTGTTGGAAGAAAAACAAAAAAGATGAGCCCGCAACCTCCTGGGAAGCAGCGGCGAAAATATTCGCCATCCTTGAAAAAATTCAAGAAAAAAAAATAGGGGAGGGTCACGCTCCTAAAAGGAAAGCAAGAAGCGAAAGAAGAACAAACTTCACTAAAAGATACTGAATGGGATTCGAAAGGGAAGAAGCAAGTATTTATACAAACATCGTGGGTACATTAAAGGAAGCCAACCGCCGTAATCAATGCTGGAATCCGCAGTAACGACGCACATAGCATGCCTTGACAGCCGTAACTGCTCTCAGGGATGCCAGAGGAAACAGGAGTTCAGAATCGTTTCTCATCGCTTCTCATCACCTTTACTCTAAGAAAAGTGGAGACTATCTGTATACGGTGAATCCGGGGGCCCGAATTCCCCATCACAAAGCTTTCTCGAGGTCATGCCCCTCGAAGCTCGGATCCAAGGCCGAAAACTCATCCCCAATGCTCATCTGGAGTTGATCCGAAGGGTATAGCATCCCGACTAAATGCATCGGGCCGTAACGAGCAAGAGGGAAGTTCCCAAGTCATGCAGCTTGACCTGACAAGGATAACCTACCTGAGGCCTATTTTCGAAACGTCACATCCAGCCATCCTATCTCTGTACTTTCACTGTTAACATATTTTGTATTACAAGAAATTCCTCTCCTATATAAAGAGGATCCCCACCTCTTCGTAAAGGGAGGATGTTGCTCCAACTATTCTCTAAAAGTGCAATAATATCTCTCTCTCTTTTCTTCTAAGTGGTTTATCCTCGCAGGCTCGAGACCTCCTTCACATTTATCATTTTCTTACTTTTTATTCACCGAATCGTTTAGTATTGGCAATATAGAGCCTTGCTTAATCATACCTCTAACTATTATCCCATCCTCGACCATCTCCAATAGTCCGAGATCGATACCAATGTCGACCCCCAAGTCCCATCGACCATCTCCGAGCACGGGCAACAGGCCCCTTTGGTTCGATTACTGCCTCACCTTAACTCACATTTTATCTTTATACTTCACACTCTTAGCATTAACTGCTTTAACAACTAGCTCGAGAATAGATCACGTATTTTTAGAGTCCTATTTACAAATTTAATTGTCGTTACCATTTTCACGGTAAACACACTTCTCAAAAGATTAGAAGAGAGGGGTTTCGTAGCTGTTTATATAGGGCCAAACACGTAAATAATTAGACAATAAATAAAGCCAAATATAACAATTATTCTAAGCTCGAATTCTCGAACCTTGAACTAGAGATTTTGGGTTCTTATCCCCAGCAGAGTCACCAGAGTTGTCACACCTCCTTTTTCCTACCACCGGAAGGGGTATAAGAGAGTTTTTTCCAATTTAAGTGACAATCAAAACAAGATTATTTAATTAAAAATTAGAGTCGCCACTTGGGATAATTTATGGTGTCCCAAGTCACCGATTCAAATCCCGAATCGAGGAAAGATTGACTCTGTTTTACAGTTTGCGAAAACAAAATTCTGGGTAAGGAATTCTGTTAACCCGAGAGAAGGTTCTAGGCATTCGCGGGTTCCGTGGTTTTAGCACGGTCGCTCAACTATTATTATTGGCCTATTTATTTGATTTTAAAATATCTTTGAAACCTATATGTACTTTTATTCCTTTTAAACCGCTTTTAATAATCCGATTGTTATACAACTAATTATTTGATTACACGTTGTGAATCATGTCACGGGAGCCGTATCCACGATCCACAATATGTTTATTTTATTAACAAGATTAAATTATGATCGGGTCACATAAATGTACCCCCCGTATTATAGAATTTAAGTGTCACAACCATGTCGCGGGAACCGTACCCGTAGCTCTGATAATTTATTTAATTTACGCGCCTAAAGTAAACCAAGAGATTTCAAGGCATGTTCTACAATAATTAAGATATCAATGTGAGGGCCAATGACTAGGAGATTGTATGGCACACCACAATTTTATTAAAGGAAAAGCATTCAACTAAGTGAACTATGGATATTCATTTTTTAAAACTAATTTGAAATTAAGTATCACAACTACGCCACAGGAACCATACCCGTAGTTCTGATGATTTAATTACGTGCCTAAAGTTTGCTTACCCAGGTGTGGTCGGCCTAACATACCACTAGCGAACCCCGAATGAATGAAAGCTAAAATGGTAAGACTGCCTCGAGCCTAAACCCCTCAGTTTATCTTAATCCCAAACCCGCATGTCCAACAACGATTTAAAGAATTTGACCGAAACTCATTTTTGATCAACCCCACGATTCAAAACAATTCACTGTTTTCCAATCCATTCAACCTAGTTCTTTCATGTATCAATTTTATTAAACATATCTTATAAGATAAAATTCAAAAAGAAAAACAAATTAAACAAAATAAAAATGATGTTAACCAAGATTAAACAAATCGTAAGCAGATTCAAATTGGTTGAAACAAAGAATTATATCAATTGATTAATAAAAGAGATGAAAAGAGAGGGACCTCAATAATTAACTCCTTAGTATTAACGAGAACTAGTTACGGCAAAATTCGGCGAATTAAATCTGATTGACAAGGCAACAACAACAGGAGATTGACCCGCGAACCATGAAGATAACCTCGAACGGAGTCGACGGATTGAACTTCATCGGAAAATCAAATAATCGGCAAGATCTGGAATCTGAACTCGACTCAGATTCGGAAAGCTGAAACTTTAAGCTCGTTGAACTCTTGATCCGAAATGGTATCAGAAAAGGGTTTTGTGGCTGATTTTTACACGGCCTTGGATGGAAAATCTTAAATGTTTTATGGGTTTGAAAGAAAAAAATAATAATTGAAGAAGTGAAAGAGGTGATCCTCAAGGTGACAAAGTAGCTGCCATGATATATATAAGATGAATGTTTTCTTCCAAAATCCTTCTGTTTCGTGACCTTGTTTCTCCGTCACTACGACATCCAAAATAGGAGGGGGGGGGGGGGGGGGTTCTCTGTTCTCCTTAGTTCAGTATTCTTAAAGGGTCTCGTTGGTTTGTGTGTGTGTGTATTCAGAGTGTAGAAGAAGCAAATTTGGATGAGGGAAATGGCTGAGGTCTGTTGAAGAAGATGAGCGGAAGCTCTTTTGTATTATCTCCAATGGATGACCCCTATTTTTAGGTCTAGGATTGTTTTTAAAGCTTTTTCTAGGGTTTTAGGGGTATTGGGCTTGGGTTTTTATGGGCTAGGTCCGAAAATTAGGCCTAAAAATGGGTCGTTTAAGCCAAAATTTTATTCTTTCTCCGTGAACAAGACTAAAATACTACCTTATTTACTAATTAATCCTACTTAAATAAAACAACTATTAAACTAAGACTAACCGTTAAAACAAACCTATTTTTGGTATTTTTTCAAGATTAAAAATGACTACAAAACATTAATGAAACTATTTTTGTAATTATTATTTTTGTGATAAAATGTAACACCCCGTACATTAGGCTTAGGTATGAATGGGTTAAAGGATTATTAATGTTATATTTTTGATATGTGAAGTCCATCGGGACGATTATGAGTGAAAATAGTTATTTCTAAATCAAGATGGAAAGTGAGGTGCATAAAATTTGACAAAATCGACTAAGTTTTCAGAAGGTTCGTGTTCCAGCGGATTTACGTGAAAATATGTAAGGCATTTGGGAAAATACAACGCATAAAAGTTGTAGGCCTTTGAAATAGCTTTCCAATGATACATTGTGGGTCCCAAACGGAGCTTTGTGCAAAAGGTTATGCCCGTTTTACAGAATGGTGTGTAACCACCACAGTCCTGCCGCGTTTTACCACGACCGCAGTGGTGAGGCAGTGTCCCAGCGATTTACCGCAGTGGGGAATGTGGTCGCGCCAACTGGGATGCGGTGGATGACTTGGGAAGTCATTGTTTTAACCTTATTTCGTCCCCCACAACCCCAAAACATAAAAACTTGCCCTAGAAAGGAAAGCTCTCAAAAACCCAACTCCTTAAGAGTCCCTCCACTACCCAAGGTAAGTTCTAATGGTGATTATATGTTTATTTCAATTACCCAACATCCTTTTAACATGGGTAAACCCTCTATATCATTAGATATTCGATTGGGGCATCATTGTTGAGAGAAGGAACCCTAGAACTTGAATTCAAGGGGATTGAACGTCAAAAAGGTAATGTCTTCACCCTCTAATTGATTCTAGCATTGGATTAATGATTATAGACTCTAGTTCATGATATATGAGTTGATGGGTTTGATAGAAGAGCATGAACGGTTATAGGTTTGGAGTGTTGATTGTTGGTTATTGGTTAAGGGTGTTGTTTACCTTATGGGTGATAAAGAATAATGTTGATTATAATCATTTGAGACTTTAGAATTTATTTAGGAGCAAGAGAATGGGTTATTAGGTGTAGAGACACTATTAATAACGACTATGAAGCTTCATGCCACCATGTGTTTGAGAAAATGCCTAAGTGACCAAAACATGAGTATTATTGCTAATATGGAATCCCTTTGACTTGTATTGATATAGATTGAAGTTGAAAGTGTTGGAAAATGTTGTATTATGCTCAAGAGCAGGAAGTTAAGGTATGTGAGGCAAACTCTCTATGTTTGGGAATGTTAATGATTCTCCCTACACTACGTTTATTTTATGACGTATCGATTGCCTCAGAAATATAGTTAAGCCCAGTTCCTTGAATAGGTGTAGAGCTTCTATTCTCTAGCTTCATAACTCGTTCATGACTTTCATTATGAACGTGGTGATCTCAGTTCATATTCAATATAGACTTGAGTTTGATGTCCCTAAGTCTCAGTATAGCTTACTCATCATATCATAAACAGTTGAAGTTTCAGTGTTCATAATCAGTTCAAGAGTATATGTCTCATTCTAGTCCTATTCAGTATTCAAGTATTATGTAACACAGTATGATTCAGTATTCCAATATTATGTAACTCAGTATGATCCAGTATTCCAGTATCATGTAACTCATCGTGATTCAGTATTTCACTATTATGTATTCCAGTATGATTCTCAATTCCTAATTTTAAATCCCTGAATGTCGAACACCCATATTTGGGCCTAAGGCCGCAGTTATGTATACGTATACTTGGGCCCGCGGCCGCAGTTTTACACACACACACACACATATATATATATATATATATATATTGGGCTGAGGCTGCAATTTAATATTCAGATAAACTGGTTGTTCATCATTCAGAAGAGGGAGTATTCATAACCTTGCTTCCTTTTTTTAGTTCACTTATCAGTTATCATTTCAGTTATCAATTATCAATTCTTAGTTATCAACTTAGTTTCAGTTTCAGCATTTATAATTGTTTCTTTTAGTTGCTTTACATACCAGTGCAATTCAAATGTACTGACGTCCCTTTTGCCCGGGGCCTGCATCTCACAATGCAGGTAATGATTTACAGGTTGGCGATTTAGAGCGCTAGGACTCTCGTATCAGCTGTTTGGTGATCCCTAGTTCGTTTGGGGCATTATCATTACTTTATAGCCTTTTAGTATTTACAGATAGTTAGTGTTTTTAGTACTTCAATAGAGGCTTCATAGACTACAGTAACAGTTAGACAGAGTCTCAAGTTTTTCATGTTAAGCTATATTTGCTACAAATACGTTTCAGAAATTGTATTAGTATTTCCGTACTTTGATTTATATCATTCAGACTTTCAGTATATCAACATGTGTTAGTTTATCTTCCGCATTTAGTATGTTATGATATCACATGTTGATTCTGTCAGCCAGTTGGTTCGCTCGATCACATGTAGTCAGGCACTGAGTGCCGTATTACATCCAGGCCCTGGTTCGGGGAATGACAAAGCTTGGTATCAGAGCACTAGGTTCAAGTGTCCTAGAGAGTCTATGAAGTCGTGTCCAGTGGAATTTCCTCTATATATGTGTGCCGTCCACTCATATAAATGGTTAACTACCATGACATCCAGGATTGTCTCATTTCTTTCTACTCTAGATCGTGCCATGTAGCTTATAACAAAAGGTAACCTTCTCTTCCTATCGAATTCCAAACGTATTGGATTCCCAAGCGATGCGCAGGAGAAATGTAAGGTCCTAGAGAGAATAATTACCCATTGGGGTATAATCATGGAGTACAGGTTGGTAAATATGAGACTTTAGAGGATGTTAAAAGTGGGATGCAATGGGTAGTAGTACAGATTAGTGCATAACCTTATCAAAAAGTACAAAAGCAGTTATTATATTTTATGGTCATCAGTTTTTCTCAGCTACCAGTTATACAGTCTTTCAATTAGCAAGTTTAAGGTTATTCAGTATGCCAGTTATTAGTTATTCAGTTACCGGATCTTCAATTTTTAGTGTATCAAAATTCTTATGACTGGTGAGTATATAGCGATGCCTATGGGTGCTAAAAGAAAATGTAAGTAACAGTGGTCATAGAAAAATCTTTCGCATATCATAGGTCTGGATTAAGACCCAAGACTCATCAGATGGTACATGAAGTGATTTATCTGATGATGGTATACTCTGAAGGACAAGTTTGTGTATGGTAGTGTATTCATATGTGTTTTACCTCATTGAATAATCTCATTTCTAATTCTTGGAAATGGAGCCACAAGGGATGATGATAGTTCAGATGTCAGACCCTAACATTGGTCGATATAGTTTTGGACAGAAAAGAGCCTAAGGGTAAAATACCTAGGAGTCAGAAACATTTGTTATTACCAAAAATGTGATTTCATACAACTCATGCAAATGACTAGAAGATATGATGTATGCAATGAGGACCAAGAGCAGCCAATAATGAATTTTAGGGAACGATTTTAAGTTGTTTAAATTTATTCAAATCAGAATTAGAACGTACCACGTAAGTGAATTGCTATAAGAACTAGCTATTATTGTGAGATAAAGGATGTGACAATTCCACTTAAGTTATGTCACTAAGTGTTTACCCTGAATGTTTATAATTTGATATGATTTTGAAGTGTATAGAAAGTTTGGGGTTAGATATTCCAATTTTGTTTAAGACAAACGAAATTCCCCTAGGGGTGATCCATGTACATAGTTCAAAAAGAATGATAGTGTGCGGTAAAAGAATATGATCAGATGACGAGGGAAGTTAGGAGTAACCTTATGATTTACTTTAGTTATTCAAAGCAGGAGAAGAAAATATGATGCTAGCAGGTGGTTCGTGAAAGGATAGTAAGTAGGTTTTGAGTAGATACAGTAAATTAGCAATTTTAGCAGAGCTAGTAGAGGTAAGATTTGATCCACTTAGCCAGGTTATCTCTAGTGAGTGGATGAAAGTTTGAAATAGCGAATGCATATGTTAGAACCAAAAAAGTTTAAGTTAAATCTAAAGTACAGTGGCAGTGGAAAAAAATAGCTAGTAAGAGAGAAAATTATAGAAGAATACCCTTTAAGAGTTATCGAAAAGGGGTTTCCCCAAGATTAATAGTGTGGGCAGAGTTAAATCATTACGATTATGTATGATAGTTATGAATACATAAGCCTTCCATTTATGTAAATAATTTAGTTTTTCCTAGTAAGAAAGATTTCTCAAAGGTAAGTTGGGAGATGAGTCGTCATTAATGTAAAGTGCAAAGAGTTGCAAAATATAAAGAAAGTTGTTAGAATCCCAACAAAAAAAGGAAGGATCCGCAAGTACAAGACATTTGGTCTAAGGGGTGATGTGAAAACCATCAGTAAGTCTAGATGGAAAATTGAAACTCGAATAGTTAGCATGATATATGAAAAAGAAACTCAGTTTGATAATGAGGGAAAATTATATAATTACCACAGGGATTATGTCTAGCATGTGTAAGAAACACAAAGTTAGTAGAATGATCACCGAGCATAGTTATTGATGATAAAGTGACAGAAAAGCTATAAAATAATCATGCCTAGTTATGTATCACAAGGGTTGTGCCATCGCATGAGACTCTAATCTTCGGAGAATAGACTTAGCTCACAACAATTATATAAGTGTTTTCAGGAAGTGCTTAAGAAAGATAATCAAGTGTGGGAAGTATAACTCATGATCGAGGTAGATAAGACAACTCTGGTGAAAGAAGTTCACCGCTTAGCCTAGCTAGGAGTTCAATTTGCATACTCCAATGATAGTAATGTTGTTGTCTAGAATATGACTTGTCCCCCCTTAGTATGCGAAGTGAAGGAGAAACAGTTGATGATCCCTACTTGTTGTAGCTAAAAGAGGGGATTCACAGGCATAAAATGATAGCTTTGGAATAAGGGGGAGATGATAGTGCTTTGAGGTACCATGATAGATCGTGTGTTCCAACCATAAATGGACTTAGTAAGGGAGGAAGATGTTAGAAGCCCATAATTCCAGGTATTCTATCCACCTAGGTTTCCCAAAGATGTATCATGATCTTAAGGAGATTTATTGGTGGAACAACATGAAAAAGAAAGTTGCAGACTTTGTGGCCAAGTGTTTGAATTGTCAGTGAGTGAAAGTCGAGCAGCAGAAAACCAAGTGCTTATCTCAGAACACACACATCCTTTAATTGAGATGGTAAATATGGACCTTATAATTGGATTATCTCGCTCATTTTGAAAGCATAATTTTTATGGGTGAAGGTGTAGACTGCCAATTAGTTGGTCCGATGTTGGTGAAGCGGAGTTGTTGGGACCAAATTTGGTCTATCGGACTATGAAGAAAGTTAAGTTGATTCAAGAGCATTTGAAGATGCCTCATAGCCTCCAAAAGTCCTATTCGAATGTGCGACATTGAGACCTAGAGTTTCAAGTTAATGATTGGTTGTTTCTGAAAGTTTTGCCTGTGAAAGGAGTTATGAGATTTGAAAAGAAGAGGAAGCATAGTCCCTGCTATGTTGGGCCATATAGAATCTCGTGAATGATCAGTCAATTAGCTTATGAATTGGAGTTACCACTAGAGTTAGTGGTGGTACAACTAGTATTTCATGTGTCATGTTATAACATTCAAGTTTCCAGCACTCAAATACTCATGTCAGTTCAGTACTCAAATACTAACGCCAGTTCAGTACTCAGATACTCATGCCAATTCAGTACTCAGACACTCATGTCAGTTCAGTACTCAGATACTCATGTCAGTTCAGTACTCAAATACTCATGTCAGCTCAATACTCAGCTACTTATGTTAGTCCAATACTTAGACATTCATGCTAGCATAGTACTATGATATTGACGTTATTTCAATACTCGAATATTTGTGCCAGTTTAATATTCATATATCCATGTTAGTTTAGTATTTACGTATCCATGGCAGACCAATATTAAGTCAATATGGTGGTCATTCAGTTCACTATCTCAAAAGGTCAATAGTCATGTATTCATTCAGTTTAGTATGCAAGTATTTATAAAAGTTCCTATTTCCACCAGACCCATTTAAGGTCCAGAGTTAGCTGAAGTTACAGCCAGGACAATCATTCGAGGATGAATGATCCTAAAGGGGAGATGATATAACACTCCGTACATTCGGCTTAGGTATGAATGAGTTAAAAGAGTAGTAAGGTTATATTTTTGATATGTGAAGTCTCAACGGGAAGATTATGGGTGAAAATAGTTGTTTCAAAATCAAGATGGAAAGTGAGGTGCATAAGATTTGACAAAATCGACTAAGTTTGCAGAAGATCTGTGTTCCAGCAGGTTTAAGTGCAAATGTGTAAGGAATTTGGGACATCTCAAAGGATGAAAGTTGTAGGCCTTTAAAATAACTTTCCAACGATATATTGTGGAGCCCACACGGAGCTCTGTGCAAAAGGTTAAGCCCATTTTACAGAATGGTGTGTAACCACCATGGTCCTGCCGTGTTTTACCGTGACTGCGGTGGTGAGGTAGTGTCCCAACGATTTACCACGGTCGGGACCACGTTCGCGCCAACTGGGACGCAGTGGACGACTTAGGAAGTCATTATTTTAGCCTTATTTCGTCCCCCACAGCCCCAAAACATAAAAACTTGCCCTAAAAAGGAAAGATCTCAAAAACTCAACTCCTTAAGGGTCCCTCCACCACCCAAGGTAAGTTCTAATGGTGATTCTATGTTTCTTTCAATTCCCCAACATCCTATTAACATGGGTAAACTCTCAATATCATTAAATATCGATTGGGGCATCATTGTTGAGAGAAGGAACCCTAAAACTAGAATTCTAGGGGATTGAACGTCAAAAAGGTAATGTCTTCACCCTTTAATTGATTCTAGCATTGGATTAATGATTATAGACTCTAGTTCATGAGATATGAGTTGATGGGTTTGATATAAAAGTATGAACGATTATAGGTTTGGGGTGTTGATTGTTGGTTATTGGTTAAGGGTGTTGTTTACCTTATGGGTGATAAAGAATAATGTTGATTATAACCATTTGTGGCTTTAGAATTTATTTAGGATCAAGAGAATGGATTATTAGGTGTAGAAATACCATTAATATGGACTATGAAGCTTCATGCCACCAAGTGTTTGAGAAAATGCCTAAGTGACCAAAACATGAGTATTATTGCTAATATGGAATCCCTTTGACTTGTATTGATATAGATTAAAGTTGAAAGGGTTGGCGAATGTTGTATAACGCTCAAGAGCAGGAAGTTAAGGTATGTGAGGCTAACTCTCTATGTTTGGGAATGTTAATGATTCTCCCTACACTACGTTTCTTTTACGATGTATCGATTGCCTCAGAAATATAGTTAAGCCTAGTTCCTTGAATAGTTGTAGAGCTTCTATTCACTAGCTTCATAACTCGTTCATGACTTTCATTCGGAACGTTGTGAGCTCAATTCGTATTCAATATAGACTTGGGTTTGATGTCCCTAAGTCTTAGTATAGCTTACTCAGCATATTATGAATACATGTCTCAATTCAGTTCTATTCAGCATTCAAGTCATGTAACTTAATATGGTTCAGTATTTCAGTATCATGTATTACAGTACGATTATTAGTTCCTTTTTTTAAATCCCTAAATGTTGAACACCTGTATTTGGGCCTGAGGTCGTAGTTTATATGCTTTATGCATATTTGGGCCTGAGGCCGTAGTTTATGCTTTATGCATGTTTGGGCCTGAGGTCGTAGTTGATGTTTTATGCATTTTTGGGCCAGAGGCCATAGTTATGTGTACGCATACTTGGGCCTGAGGTCGTTGCTTGTGCACATATATATTGGGCCCGAGGACGTAGTTTATTCAGATAAATAGGTTGTTCATCATTCAGAAGAGGGAGTATTCATATCCTTACTTCCTTTGTTCAATTCAGTTATCAGTTATCATTTCAGTTATCAGTTATCAGTTCAGTTATAAGTTATCATTTTAGTTATCAGTTATCATTTCAGTTTCAGTTTCAATAGTTATTATTTCAGTTATTAATTATCTTGCCCAGGGTCTGCATCTCACAATGCAGGTAATGATTTACAGGTTGACGATTCAGAGCGCTAGGACTCTCGTATCAGCTGTTTGGTGATCCCCAATTCTTTCGGGGCATTATCATTACTTTACAGCCTTTTAGTATTTACAGATAGTTAGTGTTTTCACTACTTCAATAGAGGCTTCATAGACTACAATAACAGTTAGATAGAGTCTCAAGTTTTTCATGTTAAGCTATATTTGGTACAAATACGTTTCAGAAATTGTATTAGTATTTACGTACTTTGATTTATATCATTCAGACTTTTAGTATATCAACATGTGTTAATTTATCTTCTGCATCTTGTATGTTATGATATCATATGTTGATTCAGCTAGCCAGTTGGTTCGTTCGGTCACATGTAGTCAGGCACTCGAGTGTCGTGTTACGTCTAGGCCCAGGTTCGGGGCGTGACATAAAATAAAGTAAAAGAGTCAAAACTAGTTAAAATAACTATATTAGACCTAAACTAAATATTTATATACTAAAATATCTAAAATCTTGGGGAGGGTCAAAAATCACATGTCTACAACTGCGGGCGAGAATGCAGCTCTACCTCGGCTCTCGATACTCAGCTCAATAAGAAACTCCGCTACTAATAACTAGTATCAACACCTGAATCTACACAATTAAGTGTAGAGTGTAGCATGAGTACAACCGACCCAATTTACTCAACAAGTATCATAGCTAACCTCGGCGAGGTAAAAGAAACAAGAATTATAAATAATTCTTGCTATAAACTGTACAATTTCATCAATTTAACAGATACAGAACAATAATAAGATCAAATCATAAAGCACATAAAGAACCGTTTGGGGGGGGGTGTGAAATTACTCAACTTCTCTGTTCAGTCAATGATATAACATAATAAGATGCTATGCACATAAACTAGGTAATTAACCATGGAAATTTGCAAGTAAAAATGAAATGCAAATCCAAAAGAAATATTGGCTAGATTTTCCTCAACCTCTCCATATCTGTACCAAACCACTAATCAATGTTCCTCAATATCCCTATGTACACCATCAAGAGAGAAACATAAAAGGGTGATCCTCCGGGGACGGATCCATATCCACAGGCTGTACGGACAACTCCCGTTCTGCACGGACAATTCAAGTGCTAATAGTATCAGCCGCACGGATAACTAACGTGCTGCACAGACAACTCACATGCTAATAATATCAATATCTATATACGCACAGAAAACTCACTGTTGCATGGACAATTCACTTGCCAATAATATCAAGCTGTCCCACGTGGTCACAGGCTACCGGTCTAGATCATAACACATGGAAAGCAAATATACGAGAATACATGTATATGATTAATGATTATCAACTCTCATACTCCTGGACTCGTATAACTAACATTCTATAGGGTAGGCATGTGCAATGTGTGCTATCATAATTAGAACAAGTAATTTCATCATGAAATAGCAGTTTATCAAGTTCTATCAGGAGAATAACCTTAACGAAATCTCAAATGTGGTACAAATAGCTCACATAGGCATACAAATAGGAGAAATGTCACAACTTGAAACTTAGCAGTCAATTCAATGCATATCATAGCCTAAGTGCTACCCCACACATATGCGCCACTCATAGCACGTAGCTATCACAAATAATTCATGCAACTTGTGCCTCAACCAAGTTTAAGCAAGATACTTACCTCAAACAAGCCAAATCTCTCCGCTAACAAGCCCTTCCCACGTGTATCAACCTCCGGACAATCCATATATAGCCAAATAAAATTAATAATATCAATAAAAGTCATAGGAATAGGATCAAAATGATAAAGCTAAGATCATAAAAAGTCAACCCCGAGCTCGCACCTCGGAACTTGACAAAATTTGCAAATTTTGAACACCCATTTAATAGGAGTCCAACCATACTAATTTCATCTAATTCCATCCACACATAGTACCCCAAATCACCAAATCTCACTCTTCAATAACATAGTCTAAATTCCCAAATTTCACTTTAAATTCACATAATATATGAGTAATAATCAATGGGTAATCAATATCTACCATTCAAGATGATTAAACTTCACTTAACTCTTCAATTGTTTAAAACACTCTCTCAAAAATTGCCCTTAGCCCAGCTTCACAAGTCCAAAATGAGATAAATAACTCAAACCCTCATTTAAATACATTGCCCAATGATTTCGCACCTACGACTCACTTAATCGCACCTGCGGTCCTGCTTCTGCGGAAAAGTGGACACATTTGTGGTCCTAGACCTTCCAGCCAATATTCGCTTCTACGGTTACATCTGCGGTTCTACGCATGCGCACCTGCACCACCACGTCCGCATCAGCGGAAACCCATGCTCACACTCAATTTTGCTTCTACGCTCCACTTCCCGCACCTGCGAGTTCGCAGATGTGCAACAACCTTTGTACCTGCGCACTTCCCAATCCCAGACAATCTCACTTTTGTGACCACTAGGCTGCTTCTGCAACCTCGCACTTGCGGCCAAATCCACACAGGGTGGTTACACTAGACCTGAAGCCATCATCATTACCTTTAAGTGCAAATATGTTCTTCCAACCATCCGAATCATTCCCAAGGTCCCTGAGACCCCATTCAAACTTACATAAAGGTCCTAAATCATGATACAAACTTATTAGAACCCTCAAATCACATTAAATAACACCAAAATTACTAATTTCACATCAATTCAAGCCTAATGAACTTTATGAACTTCTAACGTCGAAAACTAATGTCGAATCATATCAAAACAACTCCAAATGACCCTAAATTTTGTACACAAGTATCAAATGACACAAAAGACCTATTATAACTTCCAAAACCAAAATTCAAATTTGATATCAACAAAGTCAACTCTTAGTCAAACCTCTCAACCTTCCAAACCTTTAACTTTCTAACTTTCGCCAAAAAGCCTCAAACCAACCTACGGACCTCCAAATTAATATATGGACATATGCCTAAGTCCAAAATCACTATATGAAGGTATCGTAATCATGAAAACTTCATTTCGCAGTCGACTATAAAAAAGTCAAACTCCGGTCAACTCTTTCAACTTAAGCTTCCGACCTTGGGACTAAGTATCTCAATTCAATCTAGAACATCCCCAAAACCAATCCAAACACCCTAACAAGTCGCATAATCACAAATTAACATAGAAGAAGCGATATATATGGGAACGGGGCTATAATACATAAAATAACCATCCGGGTCGTTATAGTAGGACATTTACTACATCAGCCCACTAAACCTCATCCGTGGGAAAAATCACAACACACAACATACCCCTTATACCTGTAGAATACATCTATCACAAGATGTGGTAGAAATCATTAAGAACTCTTCGAGACCTATTAGCACAAGACCAAGCCATCAGAACTGAATCATTCTAACTTAACCAAGTCACACAGGTCACCAAGCCCAAGAGTATTTCCAAAAAACACTGATAAAGCCTCACCACATCATAAGAACCAAAATAATCGATCATACCATTACCATACTAATCCAACCTACTATCAAACTTTCCTATTTTCTCTATTGATTTGGAAAAAATGATTCTCAACTAGGAAGCTTTAAGATTGGAATAGTTGACCAAGTTTGAAGTTTGTGTATTTGACCACGGATCAGAGTATTGATAGTTCTATATGGTTATTTTAGACTTGGCAGTATTCATGGATTTGCATTTGGATGTCTCTAGAAGGTTTTTGCACTAATTGGAGAACATTAACAATTTAGCAGTTTGGAAGGTTCATAAGTTTGACTGGGAGTTAACTTTGATGATATCGGGTTTGGATTATTTTCCTAGGAGATGGAATAGGTTCGTTATGTCATTCAAAACTTTTGTACAAAATTTTAGGTCATTCCGAATTGATTTGATATGATTCGGCACGAGTCTTGGAAGTTGAAAGTTCAAAGTTCATAAAGTTTAATTTGAGGTGTAATTTGTAGTTTTGATGTTTTCATGTGTAATTTGAGACCTTGAGTAAGTCTGTGTTATGTTTTGGCACTGGTTGGTATGTTCGGACGCGATCCCGAGGGGCTCGAGGGAGTTTTGACGTTGTTCGGATCATTTTAGAACATGTTGGTTGAGGCTGGTTCTGGAAGATATCTAGTGCGATCGCACCTGTAGTTATGTGGGGGAAAGTGCAGAGCCGTAAAAGTAGAAGAGGTGCTGTAGAATTGCATTTTGGTCAAGGTCAGGTTTGTCCGCAGATGCGTAACATGTAGCGCTGGTGCGATAGGGGTAGATGCGGAATTGGAGCACACCTGCGAAACGACATATGCAATTTTGGTATGCAGGAGTGGGAAGGAAGTCTGGGGAGGAACTTTGCAGAAGCGCATATTCCTCGCACTTGTGATATCACAGAAGCGGATCTTTATCCGCAAAGGCGAGAGGTTGGATTTTTAGCAGTCTCCGCAGAAGCGGATTTGTGTCGCAGAAGCAATGCCGAAAAAGCAGAAAGTGGTCCATAAATGCGGAAATCTCTAGGCAGAAGCTATATATCAAGGGTTTGGTTCATTTTTATCACAACTTGAGATTTGGAACTCGATTTTGGAAAGTATTTTTATCACACAGATTGGGGGGGGTTGTCTAAAATTTTCTAAAGTGATTACTTGAGTTTTAAAATCGATTCGGAGTCGGATCTGAGTGAAATTGGTATGGTTGGACTTGTAATTGTAAAGCTTATCGGAATTTTCATAATTTTTGGGTTCGAGGTGTAGGCATGGGTTGACTTTTTGGTTGACTTTGAGTATTTGATTAGAAATTCGACCTTTATTGCTTGGGTTTGTTTTCTATGGTATTATTTGATATCTTTAAGTTGATTTTGCTAGTTTCAAGCCGTTTGGAGGTTGATGCACGCGAGATGGCATTTCTAGAGTATTGTTCGGCTTGCTTGGTATTGATTTTGGCTTGTTTGGGGTAAATAGTAACATAGCTAAACTTGGATTTGATGATAATTATCCCTAAGAACTATAATATTTGAGATGGGTTGGGGTGATGCACATGCTAGGTGACGGGCGTGTGTGCGTGCACCAAGGTATTCTTGATCCGGATAGTTCTTAGGCTATTATATGTCTTGCTTTGCTATCGTGCTCCTCTGTATCATTTTTTCTTCATTGGTGTGACTACGTGAGGTTTTATTCATGATAGAAATCATGTCTAGGCTATCTGATTTATTTTTCAAGACCCGATAAGGCTATTTGACATATTGAGCTATTTGCCTTAGTCGTAGTTAAATTGTTTCAGTCATGATAGCTATATCTGCATACTATATATCTACCTCTGTGCATTCTTGATATGCTATCTCACATGTTATTGGTGTCTTTGTATTTGACACAAGTCTGAGCTATATTTGAGGCACATTATAGTATTCCGTGTTATATGACTAGATTATGTTCTGTGATAAATTGATATATGAAGTCTTGAGCGGATTGATGACTGATGTGGGTCGTAGGGCCATTTTGTGTGTTAAGTTAAATTGGATTGCGCGCTGCAATGGTTATATATTAATGTTGATGTGGTGCTTTTGTCAGGCCCCATATTGGGCTAAGTGATTTATTAATTTTTAGCCTACACGTGCACCAGGCCCCATTATTTGGGCTAAGCAATTATGATTAGTGCTTGGGGAGGATCCGACTCTCCGGAGTCTGACATGCCCGTAGTGGGCACATGCATAGCGTTTTATATATGTTCTTTAGTGATGGGAATTTATGTCGGGCACCAGACAGTGCTAAGTGTTGTTGCGTATGTTGGTAAGGGCCTTGGGCCCGACACCGTGAGTGTGTTGTGTGTGATTATTTTTGATGGTTTCACTGTGATGATATTGAGTTGACATGAATATTTTGCATATAGGCATAGAGATGCATTTTCCTCATGCTAGATGATAATACGACATTTGATGATTTGACATGAATATTTTACATGTTGGCATATAGATGTATATTCCTTATTCTAGATGGTAATATGACATTTAGTGATTTGACATATAGTCATAGAGATATGTATTCCTCATGCTCGACAATATATGATAATTGATGACTTGACATGTAGGCATAGAGATGTACTTTTCTCATGCTAATTCGTAAACAAAATTTCTTATCTGGTGTTATGAATTGGTAAATATTGTTCTTTTGATAAACGCATTCTTAATTGGTTCGATGGTAAGATTTGGACATTAACTGTCACACTTAAAAGCATGTCCTCTTTCCCGTAAATGTGAACAAGTTGAGCATACATCACTTGAGCATACTATCTTCATTATATTATTAAGAGTTATAAGGACATCCATCTTCCTTTAATGACATCATCTGATGCACCAGCCTCAGTTCTACCAGGGAAATCATAATATCTGACTTCCTCTTTAGGACACCCTCTACCCGCTTGCCCCTTATTTTTAGTTGGATGTGCAAGTGTAGTAGCAACTGGAGTAGAACCCATAGCCTGAGTACTCTATTAAGGTACACCCACCCAGAGTCTGGGACAATCTCTCACAATGTGTCTGATATCCCCACACTGAAACCTCTCTACTGACATGGTTGTGGGAGCTATATGGAATGAGTGCTCTAGGACCCATGGATAACTGGAGCACCATGTGAAACCTGAAGTGCAGACTGAACTGGTTGACCATTAAAACCTCTACCATGACGTGCCTTTCCCATAAAATACGGACTAGTAGATCCTCCAGGTCCATGAGGCTTCTGAGCCTCCCTATCCTCCCTCCCTAGACCACAGATATGCTCCTATCATGCCCTTTTTTTCTTGCAAAATCGGGTTTTGACGTGTGACAACTCTTTTAAAGGAAGTTTTAAAAGAGAAGAGTCGCCACCTAACGATTTTTAAGGTTTGTAAGGGCACCTATTTGCAAGTGACTCAGGTTTGACTAGTTTGCATCACCAAAGATCGGGTAAAGGCTCGAAATTACCTCGAAGAGAAGGTGTTAGACACTCTTCGAGGTTCACAACTGTGGATCTCGGTCGAACTGAATTATAATTAGTCAGATAAACAAGGATAGAGAAAAGCAAGAAGTTTGGGAAGTTTTATTATCAAAAGATTTTGAATAAATACAAACACTTGATTCAAAGATAAATATGAATAAGATGGGGGGGGGGTCCTAAGTTTTTTAGCCTAAAGGATCACCACGTGCAACATAAATAATACTTCGTAACTCCCTCAAGATGGGGTGTTACTCATATTATTTAGCAGGCACAAGTTATCATCTCCTGCTACATGATTACTATCTTTAAGTTATTACCTAAAGCGCACTAGTTGATTCTAAGTCGTACCTTATGCGTGCACTACCAATCCCATGCCTGTGGTCCAGGAGGCATGGACCTCTACTTTTGGTGGTTCTAGAATTAACTTAGGCTGCTCAAAAAAAATGTCAAAACTAGGCGACATACAAAAACACATTGGACTTCACATACGAATGCAATCAAAGGCTCAAATTAACCTCCTCAATTAAACAGAAAATGCACACGCAAATAGATTTTCAAGTTAGGTAATTCAAGATTAAGGAATTTAATTTCCTACATACATAATTTCTATGTGATAGGCATCCAGGCATGCAAGTAGTTTGAGGAACCAGCGTTGTTCATAGACAGGATTGCATAGATCGTTACACATGGATTATTGAGAAGGCAAATTCCCAGTTACTAGTCCTGCAACTATTGCGCCTAGGTGATTTATGATAAGGAGAGTAGAGACTCAGAATTACTTATGCTTTTGATATGGCCTAAGTGAGCGATGAACAATGTTAAAAGGGGTGTCATTACCAATTATTAAAGCAAACAGTGGCATCCTATATGTAGGATTTCTAACGATTAACATTTGGGACCTGATTTTGTTGTTAAACCTTATAGTCAGGTTTTCTAGGTGGATAATGTAATGCAATGACAGATAAAGGGATTAGAGCCCTATATGCATGATCTCTAATGGACATACTACAATATTCAAATTAGAGGGGAGTTCCATGATATTTATTTTCTGCGGGTAGGTTCTCTAAAAACATATAGCAACAAAGATATTGAGGCATTTGAGTTCATGCTTTGCTAATAAACAAGTTTTGCAAGTATGTGCTTTTCCTAATAGCATGCTTTCTACAGTATGCATAGAGAATAACAAAAAAGCAAGTGCATCATTCAATACTATAGACATGTTATCTACCTATCGCATGTTAATATTAGAATTTGCCCCATCCCTTTTTACTAGCACCCCAATCGTTTATACAAAGGTATTATTACAGACCTAAATGAATGTAGTAAATTAGTAATATCACATGGCAATAGACAGGACTATAGTAGGCCCAAGTAAAACAACTAAATTCCCAGCCTCACTGGGCCTTCAACATAGCATACCACACGATCACAGGTCCATAGGGGAGTTCAGACCCCTTCCAATGAGCCAGAGCACCAAGTATTGCATCACTTGGGACAACCGACATAAAACACATCACATGATAGGGGAGTAGAGCAATAGGGATGGCTTGGGGGTTAGAGTAATGACTAAGGCCAAATCCCCTAGTGTGTTAGAGTTCACAAGGGCCTCAGATGGACCCCAAGTAGTGCTCACACTAGGGATGCTAACAAAGAACCTAGGTAGCATTGGCTTTTAGCCAGCAAAGAATAGGGATTCAGAATACCAAAGTAACAGGTAGGGAGGATGGACAGAAATTCCGACAAGGATCATGCAACACAACTGGTCAAGCAGGCCAGTAAGATTTCCACACATAGCAAAGTACCACATGGACAACTTCATATTGAAAGAATTAGGAGAAGAAACAGGTTTGCAGGTATACATAGATTACCATGTAGAGATGCATGATGCAAAGCTAGTTGTGACCTAAAGGTTCAAATTTAGTTAAATATACATCCTAATGCCATGTTAATCAGTATTTAGGCATGATGAGGGAATACACATTGTGACAATCACTGAAGGGGTAGGTATCAAATGAACTAAAGTCATACTAGGAAACATATTGGCATAGAAACAAGATCATGGTCTTAATACAAGTTGAAACATATTGTATATGCAGGACAAATATTGTAGAGGTTCAAAGCACTGATAAACAACAAGCTCATACCAAATGGCATATATAGATATTCTAGGATTGACACAATAAACTAATTAACTAAGAAGGTCTATGTTATGCCATAAAAGCAGAAGGGTTCAAAACAGGGCATGAAAACAAGTTGAAGTAACTGTTAAAATCTCAATCAATCACCAATGAGTATGAGGGCTCATGTTGGGTGACACAATAGTAGGGGAATATGTTTTAGAGCAAAATTTTAAACAACATTCCATATAGTTGGGACTAGTACACAAAGAGCAGTCAAGCAGACACAGGACTTAGCACCAAAGGATTCATTCAAAGTGGGAGTGGTTTCCATAGAGTTGTGGTAATATGAAAACAAAATATGCAGAAGTTTAACAACATATGGTCGCAGTAGTCAGATTCATATCAAAATGGATTGGTATTGGAGCTCAAAACTGAACATATTCAGATGCTAGAGGTACATAAATCATTCCATAAAAACGAACAATCAACATAGAAGTGCAAACCGTAGTGAATAATACATATTAGCCTAACACAAGCTAAGGACAAAGCGGTAAGCTATCTCATGCGTTCAATTATCACAAAATGAAAAAGGAGTATTAAGCATTATCATAGTTAAATCACGCTCATGTAATTAAAACACATATAGGTATGCAGAAAGAAGGACAAAAATTTAACATTGTGAGGGTATAAAAGCACTAACCAGTAGCAAAATCAAAGAGAAATAAAGAGCATAATAGCAAGAACCCCAAGTTTACGATGTTTCAAAGTTCATAAGAGCCTCGAGAATGGGCTTCGAGCAGTGCTTGCACCGAAGGATATCATTTAATGGCCTTGACTTTTAGCCGGCTCAGAATTTAACGATTTTAGGGAGTATTCAAGTGTAATAGTGAGTGAGTGAGTAAAAGAGAGGGGAACAGTGAGAACAATAGCAGTGATTAGGAGGTTCGAAAAGTATGTTTAAGGGGATTAAGGGGAGGGATTTATATAGTAGTTAAAACTTAACACATGAAATAAGAAAATACAGTAAATTAAACACAAAATGAGCAAAAAATAGCATGAAAAATCAATTAGAAGCAGTTTTAGGGAAAATCCAGGAAACACTAATTTAGACGAGAAACAAAAATGGCAAAAATCTTACTGAATCGAAGCCATGTGGGTCTGATAGTTAGTGTATCCTGTTGGAAACATGAAGATGATACAGAATCGGAATTATAAAGAGGCCAATGACTCATCTTCCATAAATAATCAAGTACCAATACTTGTAGCATTCAAAATATGGTAAATAACTCAGCGTATGCAAGAAAGGAAAGGAATCATGGATGATTTCCATGTAAGGGTTGGAATCGGAAAAGGTTAGGGATATGGCAGTTAGGGTTTAACAGAGGCGGGTGGAGACATGAGAGGATGGTGAGGCGGCTGGGTAGGGGAAAATGGGTCTTTAGGGTTTAGGGTGAAGGGTAATCGAAAACGGGTAGGTAAATTATGGGCCATTGATCATTTGAGACCAACAACCAGGATATCTAGGGAAATGGGGCGGGTTATTTGGAATGGGTACCATTTGGTTTTTGGGCTAGGATGGACTGGGCTAAGGTTTGGGTAGTTTTGGGCCACTAATGTGGTCCAAAATTGGTTAGAAATGGCTATTATTTAAATACCCAAAAGTTTATCAAAATGATTTATAAGAATGTTTAATAAATAAATGAAAATATTATTTATGCACGATAATGCTTAAATAACGACTTTGTATTATAAAAATATAAATATGCTATTTTGACACAAATAATATAAAATAAGGAGCAATCATAAATGAATATAGGTCTTTATTGCAAAATTAGATAAATAGCTTAAAAATTCTAATGTAATTATATGGATGAAATAAAATATTTGAAACATACATTATAGGTGAAAAATATTAATTTTAGGTAACTAAGTCATCACAAAATAACTTTAAGGGATAATTACTAGATATTTATATAAAATTTAAATACAAGAAAATTAATTTAAAGCTCTAAAAAATATAGAAAATGCTTATAAACTAAATAATGATGAAACAAATGTTATTTTGGAAGTGTGTATATATATATATAAGGGCAAAATTGTGTATCAACAACTCCAATCTCCTAGTGATTTCCACAACCTAATGAAATGGAGTATCAGTCTCCAACTCCCACCCCATCCCATATTTGAGACCATAACTGAGTCCCTCAATAAATATGTGGAATTTCTCTTTAACAGTGGAAACCAAAGCAGGTGTGCGACGAGATAATTCAGCAAACCTCATAGCATACCCGAACATAGTCATAGTCCCATGGCGTAATGGTTCAAACTCGGTAAACAATGCATCCTAGAGGTTCTGTGGAACTCTCTCTCTCAAAAAAGTAGATCAGTGAAGTAAGCCCAAGTAAGAGGAACTGTGTCAGTTGGCCTACTCTCCTCATAAGTCTGCCACCATCTATATGCTGACCGTGCAAGTAGGAAACTAGTAAGGGTGACCCCTCTTAACTCCACTATGACCATGGTATAGAGAATACAGTGACATTGATATAAAAAATAATGTGCATCCTGAGAAGTAGCGCCACTGAAAGTAGGAGGATTATAATTATTGAACCTCTCTAACCTGGTCAGCTCCTCCACTGACGTTGTTGTCCTGACCTCAGGCTGAACCGCGATCACGGGTTGTACCGGCGTAGCACCTGGAGCCTGATCAATATGAGTCCAATGCTTTGGAGTATGGGTGGCGAGAGTTTGAGCTCTTACCCCATCCTGAGAAGTAGCTAGTGCAACTGGGATCAACCCTGCCTGAGCCAAGATACAAAACATGCTCGGAAATATGCCAAAGTCTTCTGAAGTCCACGGGTAGCTACAGGCACTTCAGGTGCCTACTCCCTAACTGGGGCTACTGCTCTGGCAGGTGCTCTAGTTGTAGCACTTTACCCTTCATGGCCTCTATCTTTACCTCTGCCCCGACCCCTAGCAACACCGGCCCTGGGGGCAGCATCATCAGTAACTACTACTCATGTCCTAACCATTTGTGAGAGAATATAAAGACAAAGGCTCAAACTCTGAAATCAACAAATCTACATGATAAGGAATGAAAGAAGCTGAATTTCATAATAGTCCTATAGCCTCTTGAAGATAAGTACAGACGTCTCCGTACAGATCCATGAGACTCTTTTAAACTTATTCTTGACTTGTAGAATCTATGAACTTAGACCTTTGATACCAACTTGTCATGACCAAAAATCACACCATAAGGATCGTGATAGCATATAGTCTCTAAAAATAGGTAAGACGATTGTTTACAACAGTTAAATCAATAAACCATAATATTATGAAGCAAAGTTTAATATAAATGTGGAAATATAGGTGATACAAACCAACACGGCAATAATCACAATAAATTCCTAAGACTAGGTGGTACAGTGTCATGAAGTCTAACTGAATACATAGAAATAAGTCAAAATAAAATATTGTTTGGATAGAGAATTATATGAATGTAAGGAAAGAACTCCGATAGTATGTGTCACACCTCCTTTTTACCTACACCCCCGGAGAGGGTGTATAAAAGAGTTTTTTCCAATTTAAAGTGACAATCGAAACGAGATTATTTTATTAAAAATTCAGTGTCGCCACTTGGGATAATTTATGGTGTCCCAAGTCACTGGTTTAGAATCCCGAATCGAGGAAAATATTGACTCTGTATTACAGTCTGCGAACCAGAAATCCAAGGAATTCTGTTAGCCCGGGAGAAGGTGCTAGGCATTCTCGAGTTCTGTGGTTCTAGAACAGTCGCTCAACTGTTATATTCGGCTTAATTATCTGATTTTACACAATTATGAACCTATGTGCAGATTTTAGCCTTTAACCGCTTTTATTCAATTTTTAAAGAAGATTGAACGTCGTTTAAAACACGTCTTTGGATCGCGCCACATGAAATGCACCCGCCATCCTAAACATATTTTATTCAACGTTTTAAGATTTGATTTTGGTCACATGAAATGAACACCCGAGTTTAGGAAGGTAATATTATTAAAATGCGCACATAAAGCAACTAACGCATTTGCAGCTTTGCGAGAGCCATGGAAAATTCGCTAAATGGTACGCCTCGAATTCTAAGAATTTTAAAAGAAATAATTAAACGAGGGCCATGCAATTGTCATTTTTGTTCAGCATGGCGCACCTCAATTTCTAAAAGATTCAACTAAACTATCCGAGGGCCATGGGTTATCTATCTTTGTTTACGGCACCCCTCGATTTCTAATTGTGAAAAGCAATACTAAACTAACCGAAAAGAGGTCCAAAGCTGAGTTTACTCTAAATTAATGTTCAAATTGCCCCTACCAGTTATAAGCTCGTATTTGATAACACCAGGCACCTTTAATCACATAAAAAGATTTGGGCCAGCAACGAGCCCATTACATTTGCTCAAACGTTAACCTCACAATTCATCATTCAGCATTCAAGCACGCTTGCCAACGTTAACTTTCAAAATTCAGCAAAAAGTTGGGAAATTAACTTAACAATCTCATCGCACAACAATCTAAGGAAATATTAAGATCCCAAATCACGCTAAACTACTGTCAACTCCATAAACAAAGAACACGGACCCAGGTCCTAGACTAATTGACCACAACATAATTTCCAAGAGCAAAGCTAAAACTCACTCAACAGAAGGATCAAGAGTCTTGTGACTTCATATGTAATTTGATTTTAACTTATAATAAAACTTCCACATATTCAACCAAGAAAACTTGATTTTAACCAAAGACACATGCCAAAATTTCCACTAGATGTCAGCAAACTTGTACTACTAAAGTAACAGACACAGAACTTCAATTTTAGGAGAAAGGTATTCAACTCGCTTAGTCAAATACACTTCAATTCTTTAAAACTAAACTAACAAGCTAAGGGATGGAGAAAACATTACTTAAGCCAAATTCGCAAAGTAACAACGCGAAGGAATACACAATATAATAAGCATGGAGCAGTTTTTAAACCAAATACATCCAAATAAACCCCGGCAAGAGGTGTTCTTCTTGCAAGCCATCCAACATGAAACTATAAATGAATTTATAATGAATCTCAATGACATGAATAAATGTAATATACCACAGATGCATTGAGTTAATATAGAACTTTTAAGAAAATACAACTAATATTTAATGTCAAGAGACTAATGTGTATCTTGGGCTTCTAGTCGATCATATGGCTGCAAACTCACATTTCACACAGTCATGGGGGTTTGAGAATTACCCGGGGATAGAAATTAAAGCAACAGAAGATGAGGGATCAGCAGCAGTGTAGTAACGCAAATTAGCAGATCAACAACAGGGATTAACAACAGCAATAGCAGTAGAGCCCAGCAAAACAGAAAGTGAACCAACAGACCAATTTTCAAACCAGCAGATAAGATACAATAATCCAAACACTAATTTCAGTCACTCGATGGACCAGCAGGCCTCAAGACAAACTCGACTTTAACCCATTTTAAAACCAGCTGACCAGAAAATTGTCTTAGCACCAAGAAAACCTCAAAAATCACCAAAGAGAAATCAATGAAACAATGTTATTCTAAAGTTTTTCAACCCTTTGTCATTTTCTCTCAGAACCTTTTTTTTGAAGTCTGTGAAATAGTAAAATTTATGCAGCTTCTGTATTTTCTGGATTTCCAGCTCTTAAACTCTGCCTTGAAAGGCAAGAAAAGTTGCCTTTATAGGCAAGGCAAGTAGGGCAGCCTTAAGGAAATAAATTTTGCACTTAGGCCCTTCTCAAATTTCCATTTTAGCCTAGATACCCCTAGTTGAAAATTCAGAAGTTCAAATAAGTTCCCTTCCCCAGCTTCCTAGAAGCTTCCCATTTAGTAACACAAATATTTCCTTCCCCAATTTCCTAAACTACCCCTCGAGCCCTGATTATTTACCCTCCCAACCTAATCCAACTATGGGTCAGGCCAAACCGAACAACCAAAACTCTAAGGTTGTTGTTGGGATAGGTCACAATAAATCGAGGGCCCAAGAAATTCACCCAGCCCATGAATATTCTGAGACGCAAAACTCTGACCCCAAATACATTATCCATTAAATGATGGCCCCAAAAGAGTCCAATCAATTTTAATACTAACAAACCGAATTAGTTCTATCCCTTTAACAAAATTAATTAAAGTTAACTCATGGCTATTGCTTGTACGAATTCAAACAGAAACAAAAGGAAAAATGAAAAGAAAAAGGCAAAATGAAGATGGAGTAGAAACACCAAAAAAGAGCTAAATAATGAAACTGATGAGGAAGACAACGGAGAAGAGACGGAAAGAATACCTCTAAGGTCGCCCGGACAAAGGTTGATGAACTCTACGACTTTGATTTGATTGGAAACAAGCATTAACCATATGTTCTCAAAGAAAAAAAATAGTCAATACTCGTTTCAAACCCTATCGTTCAAGGGAATTTGAAGGTTCGACAGATTCTTTTCTTCCTTGTTTTTCAGATTCAAAACTGGACTGATTTGGTGGGGACTTGGGAAGAAATGGTGGTGGATTGGGGTTGAAGGAAGGGCGATGGTTTCATGGATGAAATTTGGGTGGTGTTCGAGCTCCACTGCCGGCCGAAAATGGCGAAGGGATGAAAGGCGGCGTTAGGATTTGGCAAGGAGATGAGAGACAGAGGTGATGAATAGAAGTGGGGGTTCTCAGGGAGGGGGATCTCATTCGGACACTTAAATAGCCTGGGGAGGGTACTTCCCAACCGTCGGATAAGTGGATATTAACGACTGGGATCAGGGGGAAACAAACGACGTCGTTTGGTTAGGAAGTGGGGCTGGACCGGGTTGGGGTGCGTGTTTGGGTGCGTGTTTAGGAAATGGTGGTGTTTGGGCTGGGTTTCGGGCACAATTGTTTGGGCCTGAGGAATTTTGAATACAAATGGAACAAATCAGGATCTTTTCTTAATAAATCCAATTTCTTTTAATTTTCCTTTTCTTTTGATTTTTTATTTTTTTCCTAATTTCTTTTTAAAATTAAATTAAAAAATAAAACCTAAATTAATTCCTAATCAAATTATCCTATCGAATTGAATTTACTAACTCTAAATAATGCTGACCACCACTAATTAAATTCCAAATTAACGAAAAACTACCAAAATTCAAAAATTAAAATTAAAAGTGCAAAAATAACTATTTTGTGATTTTTTCATTTTTTATGAAACACTAAATTATCAATTAATTCAAGAATACAAAATTAGATCATAAATGTCAATGCCACGTATTTTTGTATTTTTCATTAATAAAATAAACATGCATAGACAATATGCGAACAATTAACAGAAAATGCCACAAAAACCCACAAAATTGCATACAATGGAAAATTATTTTTGTTTTGAATTTGTGGGAGTAATTCATATATAGGGCAAAAATCACGTGCTCACAGCTGCCCCTCTTTGCCCGAAAACACGAAGAGTTTTCGTGCAAAGATAAAGTGAGCGGATACGAGCGATTTTTGCCTGTTTGAATACTCCGTGGGAAGCATTTGAAAGATTTGACTGCACCTTGCTTCCGAGATTGCCTACATATCCTTGGCTAAAGAGGAATCAGGTCAGTGCAGTTCAGGAAGTTTCGGTAGCTGGGACTACTAGGAAGCTGTGATTTCACTGTTGTTGCTGCTGCTGCCACTGTCTACTGTATCCCCTTATTACACCATGATAAAATAAAAAGAAGCTAGACTATGCTATGATCTATATATTACAAAATCCTATCTATATCTTCAAACTTACTCTTGTGGTTCTTGTTGCCTTGTTGACTTATATTCTCCTGGTGGAATACCTTCGTTGCCGCCTTGAATTGTAATCTGAGATGTTTTCCTTTTCTCCAGGTGGATGCTTCACTACTAAATTTGAAATATACTCCCTGCTCTCCAGGCGGTCTCCTGACCACTGAACTTGAAATGTATTCCCTGCTCTCTAGGCGGGTTCTTGATTGCTAAATTTGAAATGTACTCCATGCTCTCTAAGCGGGCTCCTGACTGCTGAACTTGAAATGTATTCCCTGCTCTCCAGGAGGGCTCCTAATTGCTAAATTTAAAATGTAATCTCTGCTCTCCAGGCGAGCTCGTGACTGCTGAACTTGAAATGTATTCCCTGCTCTCCAGGCGGGCTCCTGATTGCTGGACTTAAAATGTATTCCCTGCTCTTCAATCGGGCTCATCATTGCTTCCCTGCTCTCTAGGCGGGCTCCTGATTGCTGGATTGGAAATATATTCCCTGCTCTCCAGGCGGGCTCCTGACTGCTAAACTTGAAATGTATTCCCTGCTCTCCAAGCGAGCTCCTGACTTCTAGCTTGAAATGTATTCCCTGCTTTCCAGGTGGGCTCCTGACTTCTAACTTGAAATGTATTCCCTGCTCTCCAAGCGGTTCCTGACTTCTAAACTTGAAACGTATTCCATGCTCTCCAGGCGGGCTCCTGATTGCTAAACTTGAATGTATTCCCTGCTTTCCAGGAGGGCTCCTGACTTCAACAAAATAGACAAGACAAAGAAAAATTTTCTGCCCCAGTTTGGGTATCTAGGAACAGATGTGAGTGTAAAACTACATCATGTTATCAAATATTACTAAGAATTTGCAAGCTAGGTCCCATTATTCAGGATGGTCCTGACAACTCTTAACTAAACGATAATTTTACATCTACATTATATCTTTTACAGGTGTGACTTCTGCTAAATCTTGCTATCTAAGAGGACATTTAAACTACTCTTCATTATCCAGGAGGGTCCTGAAAATCAAAGGTCAAATCTTATCTTAAGGGTGACAACTTTCATGGCTGAATTATACTACCCTACAGCAGAGTTTATGCTACATGTTGTTATTTAATCGAAATCTTAAAGCTAAATCCCACTATTCAGGAGGGCCCTGAAAACTCCTAATTGAATCATATCTCGAACATGCAAACTTCTAAGCCAACTTATATTCCTTTGGGATACATTTATGCTAGATTATGTTATTTCTGAACTTTAAACTAGGTCCTATTTTCCAGGAGGGTCCTGAAAATCAAAAATCAAACCTGTTTGTGACTGCCTTTCTCCATGGAGGATTTCCTCGAAACAAACAAAATTTCCTGTCCCTATTTTTAATCAAAGAAAAATTTTGCCAGTTTAAAATGTGGTGGTTAGTTGATGGCATTCTTTGCTAGAGGTCTTTTCGCTGCATTGTTTTGTTTTGACTGGCTTCCCCGAAATGGCCCTGAACTGTTTGACTTTCCGACTGACTTTCAAAACCCTATGACCCTGAATGACTCGAGTGTTCTATACATAAACCGTTGTTTCACACCTCTGACCCCTTTAACGGAACCTCTGCATCTCCCATGAAATTACCAAATCGTTTTGCCGATGAAACTCTTGCTGGCACTTTATCCCACTTTACATCATGCTATCTTTGGTGTGCTCTGGCCGCACTGTGCTTTTTCATCTTGAAGCTGGTAGTGAGCTTTGAAATTCCTTCTTATTTGCTTAAACAGAACTGACATTAGGAACATCTTAGAGGAATAAACCCAAAAGAAATGAAATGCAATGACTTTCAGAGTTAAGAATAAGAAAATCCAAAACTGGAAGACTATCTAAAGAGGAAAAAGAAAAGACACTTATCTGAGTGGAGCAGCTGGTACCACTGACCATGACATGAATTTCGGATTAATCAGCCCAATCTGTCCAACCAATCAACTTTCAGTTACCATACTTTGTTGCCCTGAAATTTCCATAACCTGATTTCTTCACCCGAATCCTGACCTTGTTCATCCTGCGGTAGCTTGAAAGGTTTTCACCAGTAGACCTCTCTCATTCGTTCATCTCTCAACTCACTATCACCTTACGGTGCCCGTGAGGGTTTTCACTAATAAGACTCTCTCATTTTTTGATTTCTCTCAGCTCATGTCGCCTTATGGTGCCCGTGAGGGTTTTCACCAATAAGACTCTCTCATTTTATTTCTCTCAGCTCTCGTCGCCTTATGGTACCCGCAAGGGTTTTCACCAATAAGACTCTCTCATTTTTTATTTCTTTTTCCTATTTGGACCAGAGTGTTGCCCTTGACATGAATCACCTCTACCTGCTTGACTAGGCATTTCTCGAAGACTAATTGGAAGGTCTTTCTTTGGACCGTAATGTGGCTTTTGGATGGGTTTAGAAAGGAAGGGTATAAAAAGCTCAAATCAATTTGATTGGGTTCAAAATTACAACCTTCAGAATTAGATTTCTGATAACAACCACAACTTCTGACCCAGTTTCTTTCTTGGGGACTTTTGGATTTTTACTTTGATGGGACCGAACCGTGAGGCTGCTTATGTATCCTAATAAGGAATTAGGTCAAACGTAGTTCATGTCATAGAAAGTACTTTGTTGTTGTGATTTTTCTCTTTCTCTTTCTTTGCTCTCTCTTTTGCTTTCTTTTTCCCTTTTGTTGTTTTTCTTCCTCTCTTTTTTTCTTTTCATTCTTTTCTTTCTCTTTTCATTCTTTTCTTTCTCTTTTCTTTTCTTTCTATTTTTTCTCTCCTTCCTTTACTTATCTTTTACGCTTGTGTTTCTGATATTTGTCACTGATTCCGAAAGAGGGGTATGAAAGAAAACAAATAAGGCTCAAAAGGGATGACAAGAGATAAAATGTTTAGATAGCAAAATAAAATGCCTTCGTCATTTCAATATTCGAGACATCCTAAATACAAACAAGTACAATCAAAGAAAGAAATCATATATAGTATCTCTTGACTAAATCAGAATTGATAGCCATTTCTACATATTTACCTTCTACATCTGTCAAATACAATGCACCATTGGATAACACTCTAGTTACAACGAATGGCCCCAGCCAATTTGGGGCGAATTTTCCTTTTGCTTCAACCTGATGAGGAAGAATGCGTTTCAATACTAACTGACCCACTTCAAACTTCCGTGTACGCACCTTCTTATTGTATGCTCTTGCCATTCTCTGTTGATACAACTGGCCATGACACACTGCTGCCAGTCTCTTCTCATCGATCAAACTCAATTGTTCCAAGCGAGTTTTGACCCACTCCTCATCATCGATCTTAGCCTCCGCGATAATTCGAAGGCGTGGAATTTCCACTTCTGCGGGTATCACTACTTCGGTGCCATATACCAACAAATAGGGAGTCGCCCCCACTGAAGCACGGACAGTAGTGTGATAACCCAGCAATTCAAATGGTAGCTTTTCATGCCACTGCCTAGAACCCTCCATCATTTTTCAAAGTATTTTCTTTATGTTCTTATTAGTCGCCTCGACTTCTCTATTTGCCTTGGGACGATATGTGGTGGAATTGCGATGCACAATCTTAAACTGTTGACACACCTCTTCCATCAGATGACTATTGAGATTAGCACCGTTATCTGTGATGATTACCTTCGGTATCCCGAACTGGCAAATGATATTTGAGTGCACAAAATCAACCACCGCCTTCTTGGTTACAGACTTTAATGTTTTAGCCTCAACTCACTTGGTGAAATAATCAATGGCCACCATAATGAACCTGTGCCCATTGGATGATGTTGGCTCAATTGGTCCAATGACATCCATGCCCCAAGCAACAAAGGGCCACGGTGCAAACATCGTGTGTAATTCAGATGGTGGAGAATGAATCAAATCTCCATGCACTTGGCACTGATGACATTTACACACAAAACTAATACAATCTCGCTCCATAGTGAGCCAATAATGACTTGCCCGGAGAATCTTCTTTGCCAACACATACCCACTCATGTGTGGTCCACAGACTCCAGAATGTACTTCGGTCATTTTAGTCGCGGCCTGTTTGGCATCTACACATCTTAGCAACCCGAGATCTGGAGTTCTTTTGTACAAAACTCCTCCACTAAAGTAAAATCCACTTGCCAAGCGACGAATTGTTCTATTTTGATCACATGTAGCTTGTACCAGATATACTTCCCTTCGGATGTATTCCTTGATATCGTGAAACCACGGCTCCTCATCGAGCTCTTCTTCCACCATATTACAATAAGTATGCTGATCGCGAACCTGAATATGCAACGGGTCAACATAAGCCTTATCCAGATGATATAACATCGATGCAAGAGTAACCAAAGCATCAACGACCTCATTATGAATCCTCGAAATATGCCTGAACTCTATTGATTGGAATCGCTGTCAAAGATCATGTAAAAACTGTCGATACGGTATGAGTTTTAAATCCCATGTTTCCCACTCTCCCTGAATCTGGTGCATCCAAAGGTCCGAGTTACCCAAGACCAAGACTTCCTGGACACTCATATCCACAGCCACCCTTAAACCCAAAATGCATGCCTCATACTCAGCCATGTTGTTAGTACAGTAGAACCGAAGCTGAGCCGTGACAGGGTAATGATGCTTTGTTTCAGAAACAAGCACCGCTCCTATCCCAACACCTTTCATGTTTGCAGCCCCATCAAAAAAAGTTTCCATCTTGGATTTTCAATCTGTTCCGATTCATCAATGTGCATTACCTCTTTATCAGGGAAGTATGTCTTCAAATGCTCATATTCTTCATCTACAGGATTCTCAGCCAAATGCTCGGCCAATGCTTGTGCTTTTATTGCAGTCCTAGTCACATAGATGATGTCAAATTCTGTGAGCAAGATTTGCCACTTTACGAGCCTCCCTGTGGGCATAGGCTTCTGAAAGATATACTTTAACGGATCCAAAAAAGAGATGAGGTAAGTAGTGTAAGATGACAAATAGTGCTTCAACTTCTGTGTCACCCAAGTGAGGGCGCAACACGTCCTCTCAAGATGAGTGTACTTAACCTCGTAAGTTGTGAACTTCTTGGTGAGATAATAAATGGTATGCTCCTTCATGTCGATAATGTCATGCTGGCCCAACACACAATCAAATGAATTATCCAGGACCGTCAAATACATAATTAAAGGTCTCTCTGGTTCTGGCGGGACCAACATAGGTGGGTTTGACAAGTACCCCTTTATCTTATCAAATGTTTCCTGACATTCATCTGTCCACTTGACTGCAACATCTTTCTTTAACAGTTTGAAGATAGGCTCACAAGTTATTGTTAGCTGAGCAATAAACCGGCTGATGTAATTCAATCTTTCCAACAGACTCATCACCTCAGTCTAGTTCTTTGGAGGTGGCAATTCCTGGATGGCTTTGATTTTTGACGGGTCTAATTTAATACCTCGTCGGCTAACTATGAATCCCAACAACTTTCCAGATGGAATATCGAATGCGCATTTTGCAGGATTGAGCTTGAGATTGTACCTGTGAAGCCTTTGGAAGATCTTTCTCAGATCTTTGACATGGTCAGACTGCTTTCTAGACTTTACAATCACATCATCCACATAAACCTCGATATCCCTGTGTATCATGGAATATGGTCATCATTGCCCTCAGGTAGGTTGCCCTATCATTTTTCAAACCAAATGGCATGACCCGATAGCAGTACGTTCCCTATGGCGTGATGAATGCTGTCTTTTCTGCGTCTACTTCATCCATTAAGATCTGGTGGTAGCCTGCATAACAATCCACAAAAGAACCAATCTCATATTTGGCATAATTATCGATCAATATATGGATGTTCGGCAGTGGGAAGTTATCCTTGGGACTCGCCTTGTTGAGGTATCGATAGTCAACAGACACCCTGGTCTTGCCATCCTTCTTCGGCACAGGCACTACATTGGCTAACCAAGTGGGATACCGAGTGACCCGAATGACCTTGGCCTCAAACTGTTTGATGACCTCTTTCTTAATTTTCAAACTAGTATAAGTTTTAAATTTCCTTAGCTTCTGCTTGACAGGAGGGAATGCCGGGTCAGTGGGAAATTTGTGAACCACCAAGTCAGTGCTTAGACTCGACATGTCGTCATAGGACCATGCAAAAATATCTTTGAATTCAAATAGTGCTTCAATTATCTCCTCTCTCAGTTGTGGTTCAAGATGGACACTTATTTTAATTTCCCGGACATTATCTTGGTCCCCTAGATTGATCGCTTCTGTATTACCCAGGTTAGGACTGGGTTTTTTTCAAAATGGCTTAATTCTTTACTAATCTCTTCAAAGGCTTCATCCTCGTCATATTCTGATTCAACATCATATTCTATTTATTGAATTACTATTTCAGAATTAGATTGGCTTTTAAGACTGGGCCGGAGATTCCGCATGCAAGTCATATTATTGAAGCCAGCATAAAAAGAACTGTACAAGGAAGAAAGGAAAATAAAAATAAAACTATCAGCAAGAGAGGAAAAGAGAAATTGCATTTCATTGAAATTAAAGATAACGGGGTTTATTTATCCAAACGGATGGAAATATAGAATTTGAATTACAACCCTGGAATAATCCATATAAATTGAAAGAAAATCAAAGCAAACTACCAAAACTCCCCCCTGGTGGGGAGAGGAGTAGCTTCCCAATTGCTAATCTTTGCACTGGGCCCAACAAATTGCACATCTGCCTTGCTAGAACCCTCTCCAGCTTCAAACACGTTCACATCGGCGAATATCCTCTCAAACTTTTCCATCAAATCTCCATCCATGTCAACCACCGAACTGGGAACCGTCGTCACTGGGCGCTTTCTGGTACTAGGCCTGACAAATGATTTGGAAAGAAGCGGGACTGGCTTTGGAAGGGCCCATGCTCTCTGTTTCATTTTTCTGGCTCTTCTCACGTCTGCGACTATGGGCTTGAACCCCAGACCAAATGTATCCAAGTTTTTAGGAAGTGAAACCGGTTGTATGATACCTTGCAGAGATGCACCCAAACCCTTCCCCGGCACAAAACCATTTTTCAACATTTCAACGGCTATCATGACTGATGCAGCAGCTACCCTTGGAGTCGGCACGCACTTCCCTTCAGGAATTTTCTATACTGATACCGTGTCAAAAACATGATAAACCCATGGCCCCTTGTCATCTTCAAACTCTATGAACGGAACAATGGCATCATTGGGAACACACAAATTATCTTCGCCATGCACAACAATTTCCTGTCTATCCTATTCAAACTTAACTATTTAATGTAGAGTGGACGGGACCGCTTTGGCAGCATGAATCCAGGGTCGACCTAACAACAGATTGTAAGAAATAGCCACATCGAGCACCTATAATTCCATAGTAAATTCAACTGGCCCTATTGTAAGCTCGAGCACTATGTACCCGACTAAATCTTTTCCTCCACCGTCGAATCCCTGAACGCAGATATTGTTCTTGTGAATTCTTTCATCATCCATCTTCAACTTGTTCATAGTGGAAAGAGGGCAAATATTTGCACTGGAACCATTGTCAAACAGTACCCGAGTAACCACAAAATCTTCACATTTCACCGTCATATAGAGGGCTCTATTGTGATCAGTACCCTCTACGGGTAACTCATCATCAGAAAAAGTGACTATGTTTACCTCAAATATCTTGTCAGCTATCTTTTCCAAGTGGTATACTGATATTTTGTCAGGAACGTGGGCTTCGTTCAAGATCTTCATCAAAGCCTGATGGTGCTCATCTGAATGGATCAATTATGACAATAGTGAGATCTGAGCCGGTGTCTTCCTTAACTGCTCCACAATGGAATAGTCCTGCATTTTCATCTTTCTCAGAAATTCCTCTACTTCTTCCTCGGTCACAACTTTCTTCACCAACACTGGGTTATCTTTGGAGATCTTAGGTTTTCTCAACTCTTCGGGGGCAAAGCATCTCCCCGATCGAGTCAAACCATGGGTCTCACACACTTCTTCTTTAACCTCTTTCCCCTTGTAAGTCATTGTCACTCGTTCATAATTCCATGGGACTGCCTTGCTGTTGACTATGGGTAATTGAGTTACCTGATTAATAATGACAGGATCTGTGCGGGTGCCCTTCACAATTACCATAGGCTTGTTCGTCACTCCTGGCACAACCACTTTTTCTCTTTCATGTTTTCCTGCAACGTCACTTGAGGACCTCTTCTTGACCTCCACAGATGGTTCATTATTTGCCACGTTCAACTTGATCAAAAACTTCTCATTTGTTGACTTTTCAAACGGCCTGGCTTCACTAGCCCGAATCATCATGACGGTTTGCGAAGGCTTCTTAGGCTCTCCTCCCTTATGCACAATCTCAATAATATTTGTCTCATGATGGAACGACAACGGGTTCTGGTTGATGTTGGGTGCCTCCGGGGCTTGGACCTCAATCCGAATAGTATCAATGAGCTCTTGAATAGTTGTCTTCAATTTCCAGCATTTTTCTGTGTCATGACTCGGGGTCCCTGAACAATACTCACAACTCACCGAGCGGTCAAGATTTCTGGGAGGGGGATTTGGAAGTTTAGCCTCGATCGGATTCAACATACCCAACTATCTCAATCTGTGAAATAGGCTAGTATATGATTCTCCCATAGGAGTGAAAGTCTTCTGTTTCTGCAACCTCTCATTCTTAAAGGCTTGATTGGGCCGAAAACCTGTTCCAGGGGGATTCCTGTAGGCTTTTGGGGGTGGATAGGTATTTTGGGGAGTTGGGTATGGATATTGTAGAGCTGGCGCACGCCATTGTGCATGAGCAGGGGGTTGGGTATAGGTTTGTGCGTGATTGACGGAAAAATGGGGATCGGGCGGTGGGTAGTAGTGTTGTGGTGGGCTATATGGAATGTTGGGGTAAGTTTGATGATAAGGTCGAGGCGGGTTGTAGTAACGTGGAAGGTTCCTAGAACCGACCCAAGCTCCCGACTCAATTGTCGCAACATCCTCTTTCTTCTTCTTCCCAAATACACCTCCAGTACCGTTTTGAATGGCCTGGGTGGTCGCTTTGATTGTTGAATAACTCATGATCTTGTTGGACTTGAGTCCCTCCTTAACCATGCCTCCCATTTTTACAACCTCATTAAAGGACTTACCCACTACTGACACCAAGTGACCAAAATAAGTGGGTTCCAAAGCCTGCAAGAAATAATCAACCATCTCACTTTCTTTCATCGGAGGGTCAACCCTCACTGCTTGCTCTCTCCAACGGAACCCATATTCTCTGAAACACTCACCGAGCTTCTTCTTGATCTTCGTCAATGACAGACGGTCTGGGATAATTTCAAGATTATACTAAAAATGGCAGGCGAAGGCTTGGGCCAAATCGTCCCATGTGTACCACCTATTGTGATCTGGTCTGGTATATCATTCTAACACCGATCCACTCAGACTTTGGCTGAAATATGCCATCAGCAACTCATCTCTTCCGCCTGCTCCTCTCATCTTGCTACAAAATCCTCTTAAGTGTGCTACTGGGTCACTGTGCCCGTCGTATAGATCAAACTTGGGCATTTTGAACCCTGCCGGTAACTGAACATCTAGGAACAAACATAAATCCTTATAGGCCACACTTACTTGACCTCCCAACCCCCTCATATCTCTGAACGATTGTTCTAAGCTTTTGACCTTTCTGATCATCTCCTCATGTTCGGGATTCTTGGGTGGCTTCTCAGTTTCTGTCGTGAGATCAAGATGAGGGGTGTAAAAATATGGTTCTGGGACATTGAAGGTGGGTTCAGGGGGATAATACTAGTTGTCGTGAGTCTGGAATAGAGGTTCACTGGAAGATTGGTGTAATGCAGCGGGTGGAGGTGCCATAAAAACAGGAGTGATTGGTGGAGGAGGGTATGGGACTTGTTTGGGTGGTGGAGCTTGAGAAGCATGGGAAGTGGTGCCATAGAATTGTTGGTAGAGAGGAAAGGCTGGAGATGAGTTCACAGTGGGAGGCTCTTGAGGTTGGGCCGATGGTTGGATATAAGCAGGGTTGGCGGGATAAACCGGTGGTAAATGCCCCTTTGCCCAGGCTTGGTACATTTCAGCCATTTGTTGCTTTAACTTATACATCTCTTCCTTTATTGCACTAACATACAGTTCTTCCACCTTTTTTGACGGGTCAACAATACTTGTCTCCGGTTCTTGGTTGGCCATATTCAGCCTGTCTTTTGATCAGGTGTTGTATGAGTGAGTTGCCAGAATTCCAATCAACTAACCACCTGCCTGAACTCAATACATCAACAACAACCTTGTTAGCGATTAGGATATAAACAGATTGGTAACCATATTTGGGGAATGAATGCACCTAAGCAGTTAACCGTTTCTATTATGCATTTGATCGGCTGCTTGCGTCATCCCGACTTTTCCATTTGCAACTTCCTTCTCTTTCTTCTCTTTTTCCATTCTGGCCTTTGCTTTTCTTTGTTTTTATCCTCTCATTTCCCTCTTGTTTTTCCATTGCTTCTTTCTCCTATTTTCTCTCTTTTCTTTTCTTTCTTTTTTTCTCTTGTTTTTTTTCCTCTTTTTTTTCTTTCTTCTTTTTTTCTCTTTTGGTTGTGGTCGAATCCTATGGAGATTGCCGACGTATCATGACCCCGCATGAATCAGACCGAGCGTAGTTCTGGGCGATAAGTACGAAAGTAAATAATAAAATAATTTTGGGGGATTTTCAATTTCATCAAAAGCAAACGCTTTGATTACAAAGACTCAACACTAACAGACTCTAAGATAAACTAACATGCGAAATACAAACTCTGAATGTGAACTATAATACTCCAACAAAAGAAGATACAGAATTAAAACAACTGACAAACTCCGGCAGAAAGAGAAATGCAGACTCAACACAACTGACATACTCTTAATTGAAAAGGAAATACATACTCAAATGGAAAATCATGAGTACATTAGTACTCCGGGTGCCCGCAGGACATCATTCGATCTCGCCGGGGGCCTATATGCAAGATCCCTTTGAAGTCGGTCCAAGTCGCTCATTATCTGTTTAACAAATGTCATCACTTCCGTGAAGAAGATAGTGTGAGTCATATACTCACAGACTTGGCACTTCATAACAATATAATCGGCGATGTTTCTAATTCTCTCTCTTATGACACATTTTCTTGTAACAAACGCCCGATCTGCTGGGCCCGGGCTTCCAAAGTTCGCTCGGCCACATGATTCTGCTCCTGAAGTTATTGCAAATCTATTTCTAATTATGCCAATGCTGTATAACGATGTTCTCTTTCAACCTTGAAGTCTTTCTCCTATTTGATCATTCAGTTTTCTGTGGCGATGACCCTTTTCTTTAATCCTGCGACCTCATTGACGTACTTCTCTTTCAACTGCTTAACTAGGTGCGCTCGTTCATCTGCGTTTTTAGCCAATTGCTTTCGAGCCCTGGCTAGTTCACTTTCTGCTTTGTTCAAATCAAAACTGTAGTCATTCACTTTCTGCCTTAGGTTATTTATGAGCTTTTCATCTTGGGCACTTCAGGTGGGGTTTTCTGATGCTATTTTCATTTTCTCAATTTGGGCTCGAAGGGCCTCATTTTCTTTGCCTAGCCTTTTCTTTTCTCCTTCGTCCGCCGCGGCTTGCAACCTATTTTCAAACTAAAAGTCCCTGAATTTTTTTTCCAATATGCTTATGGTAACCCTATACTCGGTTTCTTTGGCAAACCAGTCCCATTGCACTTGTGCTCCGTTAGTGAACTGTTGGACATGGAGTCTTTTTACAGGCCTTTCGGGCTCATGTTGAACCCCAGACCTTTTACCATACTAAGCAGTATAACTAGGCTCTACCTCGCCTCTGGATAGATATCGTACTTGAGTATTAGGCCCTAAGAATCTGCACTGATGCCAAATCCGACGCACTCTTCCTTCTGGGAAGGCAGCTTTTGGCTCTAACTCAATGACCTGCCGACTTAAATCTACAACGTGTGGGATGGTCTGGTATCGGCTTAACTGACATAGGACTCTGTGTGGAGCATAAGGCTGAATACTCCGAATACCCATCAACAGCAAAAAACATGCCTCAGCCGACATATAGATTACTTCACTGATTGAGAGACACCCGATCGACCATTCGATCTTGTTTGAAGTCAGAGATCTCAAATGAGCATGCCATGCTTCTGTACTATTCGGGAACTCATAACCCTCTACCAGCTTTTCATGTTTTTCGATGTATTCAAGGCCAGTCATACAACAATTCAAGTATTCGGGGCGGTGGCAAAGCTGTTCCTCCATCCATAGTTGTAACAGCATATTGCACCCTTCAAAGAACTTCCCTCCTTCTCGACAATGGGTCAGTGTTTGGTAAATTTCCGCTAAAATCAGCGGCACTATAGTCCCATTTGCCTTTTTCATCATAAAGTCGGCTATCCCTACAAGTCCCAACTCTATGTTCCCGTCTTTTCTAGGGCAAAACAAAATACCCAGGAACGCTGCTATGAAAGCTAATCCTCTCCGAGCTTCCCACTTGTCTTGGTTTTCGGCGTGAGTAAGACCGGTATCTGGCGTTTCAAAATGGGGATTCCCATAACGTCGATACAGAAAGTAGACGGTACAGAATCCTTTGGTCAAATTTCCGTCTCGGATGTCACGACTGATGCATAACAAGTCCAAAAATTTATGAGGGGTTACTGTTCTCGGTGCCACCGGGTATTGACTTCTAAGATTCCCTTCGAAACCGGCATAGCCTGCTATCTCCTCCAGTGTAGGAGTTAACTCGAAATCAGCAAAGTGAAATACATTATGTGCTGGGTCCCAGAATAGTATCAAGGCCTCAATCACGTCTTTTCTTGGCTTAACCTTCAAGAGCCCGATAATACCACCCAATGCTTTTGTCACAGCCTTTCTGATATCTTCCCCCAAATCATGCCACCACATATGTAGCTCCAAAAGAATCTCTTCACGGACTGAGAAATGTTCATTTTGAATTGTGCTCATCCTGCACATTTATTAAGGTGATTTTAATTAAAAGGAAACTATGACTCGTTTTGACTCAAGAAAAATGACCATCTTTTTTTTCCAAAATTTTCACACAAATATCCAGCTTTGCCAATACGCCCTTTCAGCACTTCAAAAACGAAGATTTTAAGGCTGTGTCGGCTAACCATCCAAAACCTTTAAACGTGACAAAAAGTGGTTGTTCTTGCAAAAATAGCCTTCCAGCCCCCCTTTAGGGACATTTGGCTATTTCTGACAAGAATGGCATCACCCTAATTATTTTCAAATTAAAGTAAAATTTTTGTTCTTTTGTGTTATTTTTGCAAAAAGGAAGTTGGACCCGATGGGGGTTGCCTACGTATCTCACACTCTGTGAGAATCAAACTGGCGTAGTTCGGGAAATTTTTTTTAAGAAAATAAACCCAACTTATTTTTCTTTTCCCAAAAACACAGATATTTTTTCTTTATTTTTCACAATATCCCCTTCTTTTTTTTCAGAATTTCGGCAGAGTTTCAGTATAATTTAGGGACGTTGGTTTTCACCACAGGTAATTACCTCACACTGCTATTTTCTTTTCCAAATTCTCTCATTTTATGCAAACAAATGTTCCTACTAGGGATTCAGCATGAGGTATTGTTATACTAGGTTTAGAAACCTGGGTTTATTTGTTCTAGACTTGGCTTACCCGAGCGGACAACTCGAGCCGTGGGGGGGGGGGCAGCGTACCGGGAATACAGAAGCTTCACCAGCTTTGCAACTTGTCCGAACCTCGTTCTAAATTTTGAATATGACTCTAACAAAAAAGAAGTCACACGAAGTGCACACTTCTTCATGATTTAGAAGACTCAGAGAAAAGAGGGATTTCGCAACAGTTTATATAAAGTTTGCGGAATATCAAAGCAGTAAAAGCAATCAATTAGCACATTAGGCCCCAAATCATGTAACAAAATCAGATAATGGATAAAGCCAACTATAACAATTATTCTAAGATCGAACTCTTAAACCTTGAACAAGAGATTCTGGGTTCGATCCCCAGCAGAGTCGGCAGAGCTATCACACCTCCTTTTTAACTACACCCCCGGAGAGGGTGTATAAAGGAGTTTTTTTCCAATTTAAAGTGACAATCGAAACGGAATAATTTTATTAAAAATTCAGAGTCGCCACTTGGGATAATTTATGGTGTACCAAGTCACCGGTTTAGAATCCCGAATAGAGGAAAAGATTGACTCTGTATTACAGTCTGCGAACCAGAAATCCGAGTAAGGAATTTTGTTAACCCGGGAGAAGGTGTTAGGCATTCCCGAGTTCTGTGGTTCTAGGATGGTCGCTCAACTGTTATATTCGGCTTAATTATATGATTTTACACAATTATGAACCTATGTGCAGATTTTAGCCTTTAACCGCTTTTATTCAATTTTTAAAGAAGATTGAACGTCGTTTAAAATACGTCTTTGGATCGCGTCACATGAAATGAACCCGCCATCCTAAACATATGTTATTCAACGTTTTAAGATTTGATTTGGGTCACATGAAATGCACACCCGAGTTTAGGAAGGTAATATTATTAAAATGCGCGCCTAAAGCAACTAACGCATTTGCAGCTTTGCGAGGACCATGAAAAATTCGCTAAATGGCACGCATCGAATTCTAAGAATTTAAAAAGAAATAAAGAAGCGAGGGCCACACAATTGTCATTTTTGGTCAGCATGGCGCACCTCAATTTCTAAAAGATTCAACTTAACTACCCTAGGGCCATGGGTTATCCATCTTTGTTTACGGCACCCCTCGATTTCTAATTGTGAAAAGCAATACTGAACTAACCGAAAAGAGGTCCAAAGCTGAGTTTACTCTAAATTAATGTTCAAATTGCCCCTACCAGTTATAAGCTCATATTTGATAACACTAGGCACCTTCAATCACATAAAAAGATTCGGGCCAGCAACAAGCCCACTACATTTGCTCAAAGGTTAACCTCACAATTCATCATTCAGCATTCAAGCACGCTTGCCAACGTTAACTTTCAAAATTCAGCAAAAAGTTGGGAAACTAACTTAACAATCTCATCGCATAGCAATCTAAGGAAATATTAAGATCCCAAATCACGCTAAACTATTGTCAACTCCATAAACAAAGAACATGGTCCAAGGTCCTAGACTAATTGACCACATCATAATTTCTAGGAGCAAAGCTAAAACTCACTCAACAGAAGGATCAAGAGGCTTATGACTTCATATGTAATTTGATTTTAACTTATAATGAAATATCCACATATTCAACCAAGAAAACTAGTTTTTAACCAAAGACATATGCCAAAATTTCCACCATATGTCAGCAAACTTGTACTACTAAAGTAACAAACACAAAACTTCAGTTTTAGGAGAAAGGTATTCAACTCGCTTGGTCAAATACACTTCAATTCTTCAAAACTAAACTAACAAGCTACGGGATGGAAAAACATTGCTTAAGCCAAATTCGCAAAGTAACAACGCGAAGGAATACACATTATAATAAGCATGGAGTAGCTTTTAAACCAAATACATCCAAATAAACCCCGGCAAGAGGTGTTCTTCTTGCAAGCCATCCATTATGAAACTATAAATGAATTCATAATGAATCTCAATGACATGAATAAATGTAATAGACCACAGATGCACTGAGTTAATACAAAACTTTTAAGAAAATACAACTAATATTCAATGTCAAGAAACTAATGTGCATTTTGGGCTTCCAGTCGATCATATGGCTGCAAACCCACATTTCACACAGTCATGAGGTTCTGAGAAGTACCTGGGGACAGAAATATAAGCAAGAGAAGATGAGGGATCAACAGCAATGTAGTAGCGCAAATCAGCAGATCAACAATAGGGATTAACAACAGCAACAACAATAGAGCCCAGCAAAACAGAAAATAAACCAACAGACCAATTTTTAAACCAGCAGATAAGATACAATAATCCAAACACTAATTTCAGTCAGTCGATGGACCAGTAGACCTCAAGACAAACTCGACGTTAACCCATTTTAAAACCAGCTGACCAGAAAATTGTCTTATCACCAAGAAAACCTCAAAAATCACCAAAAAGAAATCAATGAAATAGTGTTATTTTAAAGTTTTTCATCCCTTTGTCTTTTTCTCTCAGAACTTTTTTTGAAGTTTATGAAATAGTAAAATTTATGCAGCTTCTGTATTTTCTGGATTTCCAGCTCTCAAACTCTGCCTTGAAAGGCAAGAAAAGTTGTTTTTATAGGCAAGGCAAGTAGGGCAGCCTTAAGGAAATAAATTCTGCACTTAGGCCCTTCTCAAATTTCCATTTTAGCCTAGATACCCCTAGCTGAAAATTTAGAAGTTCAAATAAGTCCCTTCCCCAGCTTCCTAGAAGCTTCTCATTCAGTTACACAAATATTCCCTTACCCAATTTCCTAAACTACCCCTCGAGCCCTGATTATTTACCCTCCCAGCCTAATCCAACTATGGGTCAGGCCAAACAGAAAAACCAGAACTCTAAGGCTGTTGTTGGGACGGGTCACAATAAATCGAGGGCCCAAGAAATTTACCCAGCCCATGAATATTCTAAGACCCAAAACTCTGACCCCAAACACATTATCATTTAAACGATGGCCCCAAAAGAGTCCAATCAATTTTAATACTAACAAACCAAATTAGTTCTATACCTTTAACAAAATTAATTAAAGTTAACTTATGGCTATTGCTTGTACGAATTCAAACAGAAACAAAAGGAAAAATGAAAAGAAAAAGGCAAAATGAAGATGGAGGAGAAACACCAGAAAAGAGTTAAACAATGAAACTGACGAGGAAGACGACGGAGAAGAGATGGAAAGAATACCTCTGAGGTCTCCCGGACAAAGCTTGATGAACTCTACGACTTCGATTTGATTCGAAACAAGCATTAACCGTATGTTCTCAAAGAAAACAAACGGTCAATACCCGTTTCAAACCCTATCGTTCCAGGGAATTTGAAGGCTCGACGGATTCTTTTCTTCCTTGTTTTCAGATTCAAAACTGGACTGATTTGGTGGGGACTTAGGAAGAAATAGTGGTGGATTGGGGTTGAGTGAAGGGCGATGGTTGCATGGATGAAATTTGGTGGTGTTCGAGCTCCACTGCCGGCCGGAAATGGCAAAGGGATGAAAGGCGGTGTTAGGGTTTGGCAAGGAGATGAGAGACAGAGGTGATGAACAGAAGGGGGGTTCTGAGGGGGGGGGGATCTCATTCGGACACTTAAATAGCCTGGAGAGACTACTTCCCAACCGTCGGATAAGTGGAGATTAACGGCTGGGATCCGGTGGAGAAAACGACGTCGTTTGGTTGGGAAGTAGGGCTGGACCGGGTTGGGGCGCGGGTTTGGGCCGGAATTCGGGCACAATTGTTTGGGCCTGAGGAATTTTGAATACAAATGGCCCAAATCAGGATCTACTCTTAATAAATCCAATTTCTTTTCATTTTCCTTTTCTTTTGATTTTTTCTTTTTTTCCTAATTTCTTTTTAAAATCAAATTAAAAATTAAAAATAAAACCTACATTAATTCCTAATCAAATTATCCTATCAAATTGAATTAACTAACTCTAAATAATGCTCATCATCACTAATTAAATACCAAATTAAAGAAAAACTACCAAAATTCAAAAATTAAAATTAAAAGTGCAAAAATAAATATTTTGTGATTTTTTTTTCATTTTTTATAAAACACTAAATTATCAATTAATTCAAGAATGCAAAATTAGATCCTAAATGTCAATGCCACGTATTTTTGTATTTTTCATTAATAAAATAAGCATGCACAGACAATATGCGAACAATTAACAGAAAATGCCACAAAAACCCACAAAATTGCAAACAATGGAAAAAATATTTTTGTTTTGAATTTGTGGGAGTAATTCATATATAGGGCAAAAATCACGTGCTCACAGTATGCGACGATCAAAGCAGTTTTACCTTGAACCCTCACGATCAAAGAAGCTCTCACTGCTGGGATCTACTCCAACACCTAGATCTACACACAAAGAATATGCAGAAGTGTAATATGCGTGCACCACGGTCGGTACCCAGTAAGTATCAAGACTAACCTTGGTGTAGTAGTGATGAGGTTCAAGTCAAGACACTCACGAATCAACTAACCAGTGCAAAATATAAAAAAGTGACAACAGGAAGAATAATAGAAAACAATAATTGTAATCTCATCAGATTAAACGATAACCATTTAGAACAAACAAAGTTCCCCTTCTGACAATAAGTCATCAAATAGAATCACACACACATGGCACCTAGTGCCCACATTCAATGACCCTCGCACGACAAAGACTTCGTGCCACAATATAAGTCAACGCACTACAAAGACCTCATGCCACAACATATACCACAACTGCATAACGAAAACCTTGTGCCACCACGTATATTGTACCCGTGTCAACTATCAATAACACGTTCAAGAGGAATTTATCAAGAATCAAATGAATGAATACACGATAACAACTTCCTTTATTTTTCAATTCGTTATGTTACCAACAACTCAACAAAATATGAGATAACAACTCCACGTAGGTGAATCCATTACCACATCATCAAGTAATGACAAAGACACATAATAGCACATTGGAAACAATGCTACAAATCACGTAAAATGCATGACACTTTCAAGGAAGCCATAACCACAAACAAGAATGCTCCTTTTTCATCAATAAAACACCCATAGAGCATCAAATATCATCCCTACATAGCCACCCTTATTTCACCGCGTGCGCAATAATAAAGTAAATAACTGCCTTGTCACGCCACACACGTATTAACAATTATCCCACCTTGTCTCTCCACATGCGCAAACTCGATATATATATATATATATATATATATATATATATATATATATATATATATATATATAAGCTATATTCGATATAATATTAGCTAATGCACTAATACTTAATAATAATAATAGCACGACCGAAATGTCGTGCAAACACCCGAACAATCCGCCCAACAAGTCCACATGTGTCATAATTGTAAATGCCCATTTTTTGTCATATTTTCTTCTTTTTATTTGGTGTTATTTGGATTTAATTAGTCTAGTTTGCTAAAGGGGTTTAAGGGATTGGATTGATGCCTATTTCAAATGATTTATGCACAAATCAGGCCCAAAATTTTAGCCCAATTCAGTTATACCCGATCCATTAGGTGGCTGGCCAAGAAAGAGCTCAAAACGACGTAGTTTTGCCTTGAAACTACGTCGTTTCACTTAAGTGAAACCAAGACTCAATCTCACTCATCCATTCCCTCATGATCCAATGGTCCTTATCTATCCCCCACCCCAGGTATATAAACCCTAAAATCCCCAAATATTTGCCCTATTTTCCCCCTTTAATTCCTCTCTTCTTCCTCTCTCTTCTCTCTCCCCCAGGTCCTCTCCCCACCGCCGCCGGAAATCGCCCACTGGCGGCGCACCACCTTCATTCCCAAATTCATACCACTGCCTCCCCTCACTTTCCCCTTTCCAAATCCACGAACCAAATCCCTTGAATCCCTCCCAAACTCCATGAATAAACCAAAATCCAAAACCCTAGCTCACTTTATTTTGTAAATTCGTTGCGTTTCAGACCTCTCCTTCATAAAATACATACATAGGCGTGTAGAGCTCCACATGATCCTATGTAGGTTTCACCCCAAAACTTCGACCAAAATCCGGTGTCACGACCCGGATTTCCCACCCTCGGGAGTCATGATGGCGCCTACTAATGTGAGCTAGGCAAGCCAATCCTTAATAGCTTACTTCATTAACAAATCACTTCTTTTAACAATTATCATTGATAGCATGAAAACAACGGAATTTAATAAATGTATGGAAGACTTAAATTATAGAAACTGAACAATAATACGGAAGTCAACATATGCCTCTACCCAAGAACTGGTGTCACATTACTCACGAACTCCTACGAGTACTAAATACAACCGTTTGAAAGAAAAATATAAACTATTTGTCTCGAATACATGAGATAACAGACTGAAATAAAGATAGAGGAGACGCCGGCCCTGCGGATGCTTGCAAGGCTACCTCGGTGTCTCACTGGACTGAAAGCTGGGTCCCGCGCTACTACTGTTGTCCAAGACCTAGATATGTGCAAAAGTGTACAGAGTGTAGTATCAGCACAACCGACCCCATATGCTGGTAAGTGTCTGGCCTAACCCCGGCGAGGTAGTGACGAGGCTAGGACCAGACTCCAAATAAACCTGTGTAGTTATATACTATATGGAGGAAAAGTAAACAGATAATAAGCAATCAAAGCTGAGAAAGGGGAAACATGCTCTGGGGGTAGAAGATAAAACAAAATACCAAAGAATAGTAAGGAAACTACAATTTAACTTCTAACACGGATAAAGAGAAATAAGGCAACTTTCACTTTCAGTTTCATCTTGTTGCAGACGTGCAACACGATCCCATTTCTCATATCTTATGGTAGGCATACCACCCGCTCCTATTTCAGTACATCTTGTGGTAGGCGTACCACCCGCTCCCATTTCAGTACATCTTGTGGTAGGCGTACCAACTTTCACTTTCATTTTCATCTTGTTGCAGACGTGCAACCTGATCCCATTTCTCATATCTTGTGGTAGGCATACCAACCGCTCCCATTTCATTATATCTCGTGGTAGGCGTACCACCCGCTCCCATTTCATTATATCTCGTGGTAGGCGTACCACCTGCTCCCATTTCATTATATCTCGTGGTAGGCGTACCACCCGCTCCCATTTCATTATATCTCGTGGTAGGCGTACCACCCTCTCCCATTTCATTATATCTCGTGGTAGGCGTACCACCCGCTCCCATTTCATTATATCTTGTGGTAGGCGTACCACCCGCTCCCTTTTACATTTCATCACACAATTACAAGAAATCCTGGCAAGGGAACATAAATAATATAATAACTTCCCGGCAAGGGAACACAACAATGTTATAACTTTCCCGACAAGGGAACAACAATATTGAATTAGTCATCCCGACAAGGGAGAATCAGCTATAACCAGCAACAACTCAACTTGTACTCAGTTCAATTATTGAAAATGCTCAATCATAGAAGATCATTAAGTAAAGCACCCAAGTGTCATTTAAGAACACAACAACTTTCAATTTAAAACTCATGGTCATGCTTGACACCAACGTATAGATACTCGTCACCATACCTATACGTCTTACTCAACAAGAAGCAAGTAGCAAGTATGACTCAACTCATAATCCCTCAAGCTAGGGTTAAATCAAACACTTACCTCGATGCCTTGGCCACCACTCAAGTCACAACTATAGCTTTACCCCATGATTCCACCACCAATCCGCTCGAATCTAGTCACAAGTTACTTAATTACATCAATAAGTGCTAAATGAATCAACTCCAATGCATGAAAATGAGTTTTCTAAAGTTTTACCCAAAAGTAAGAAATCACCCCCCGGGCCCACGTGGTCGAAACCCGAGGTTCGGACCAAAACCCGATTACCCATTCCCCCACGAATCCAAATATATAATTTGTTTTGAAATCGGACCTCAAATTGAGGTCCCAATCCCCAATTTTAGAAAACCTATGTTCTACCCAAAACACTCAATTTCCCCCATGAAAATCTTTGATTTGAAGTTGAAATCATGTTAAAAGATGTTAAGGAGTGAGGAAAATGAGTTAGAAATCACTTACCAACGTTTTGGAGTAGAAAGGTTGTTTGAAAAATCACCTCTTATGTTTGGGGTTTTGAAAAAGTGAAAATAACTGAAAATCCTGTTTATTTATACCCCTCTCGGACCCCCAATGCAGACCGCATCAAATGGACCGCGGCCGCACAGGCTCTACCGCGGACCACACAAAGGCGACCGCAGCCGCGCTGGCCCCTCCGCGGTCGCACGCGATTTCTAGCGGACCGCACTAGAGGGTTCTGAGACTGCAACTTCCTGAACCTGCAACATCTAACTTTCTAAGCCTAAGGCATTCCGTAGCCCACTCGAAACTCACCCGAGCCCTTGAAGTGCCAACCCAAGTATACACACAATCTCAAAAACATCCTACAGACATATTCGTGTACTCAAATGACAAAAATAACATCACGAGCGTCGAATTAAACCTCGAGATCAATAAAATTTCTCAAAACTCTTTTAAACATCAAATTTCTCAATTAAGGTCCGGATCACGTCAAACGACGTCCGTTTTTAACTAAATTTCACAGGAATGACTCAAGTTATATATAAGACCTATACTGGTCACCAGAACCAAATTACGGGCCCAATACCAACTCGTTCTAATCAAATTTCATTTCAATTTCCTTAGAGAAAAACAATTTCCTTGAACAAATTCACTTCTCGGGCTAGGGACCTCGGATTCCGATTCCGGGCGTACGCCCGAGTTCCATATTTTCCTATAGACCCTCCAGGACCATCAAATCACGGGTCCGGGTCCGTTTACCCAAAATGTTGACCGAAGTCGAATTTATTCATTTTAAAGTCCAGACTTAACATTTTTCACAGAATTTCATATTTAAGCTTTCTAGCTATGTGCCCGGACTGTGCACGCAAATTGAAGCGACTCTAAATGAGGTTTTCAAGGCCTCGGAAGTACATAATGGGTAAGAAAACAGGTGATGACCCTTTGGATCGTCACATTCTCCACCTCTAAAACAACCGTTCGTCCTCAATCGGACAGAAGAAGGAAGTACCTGAGTCGGGGAATAAATGAGGATAACGGCTCCACATATCGAAATCGGACTCCCAAGTCGATGCCTCAGGAGGCTGACCTCTCCACGGAACACGAACCGAAGGAAAACTATTCGATCTCAACTGATGGACCTGCCGATCTAGAATAGCCACCGGCTCCTCCTCATAAGACAAGTCCATGTCCAACTGGACAGTACTGAAATCTAACACGTGGGATGGATCATCGTGATACTTCCAAAGCATGGACACATGAAATACTGGATGCACGGCTGATAAGCTAGGCGGCAATGCATGGCTTATACACTCAATCAAGAATCTCAAATGGACCAATGAACCTAGGGCTAAGCTTTCCCTTCTTCCCGAATCTTATCACGCCCTTCATAGGCGACACTCGGAGCAATACCCGCTCACCAACCATAAAAGCCACATCTCGAACTTTGCAATCTGCATAACACTTTTGCCTGGATTGAGCCGTACGAAGCCTCTCCTGAATGATCCTGACCTTGTCCATGGCCTCCTAAACCAGATCCGTAACCAACAACCGAGCCTCCCCCGGCTCAATCCATCCAACCGAAGATCGACATCGCCTACCATACAAAGCCTCATAAGGAGCCATTTGGATACTCAACTGGTAGCTATTGTTGTAGGCAAACTCTGCTAAAGGCAAAAACTGATCCCACGAACCTCCAAAATCAATGACACAAGCTCGGAACAGTGGAATTTAATAAATGTACGGAAGACTTAAATTAAAGAAACTAAACAATAATACGGAAATCAACATATGCCTCTACCCAAGAACTGGTGTCACATTACTCCCGAACTTCTAAGAGTACTAAATACAGCCATTTGAAAGAAAAATATAAACTGTTTGTCTTCAATACATGAGATAACAGACTAAAATTAAGATAGAGGAGACGCCGGGCATGCGGACGCTTGCAAGGCTACCTCGGTGTCTCACTAGACTGAAAGCTGGCTCCCGCGCTACTGTTGTTGTCCAAGACCTGGATCTGTGCAAAAGAGCACAGAGTGAAGTATCAGCACAATCGACCCCATGTTCTGGTAAGTGTCTGGCCTAACCCCGACGAGGTAGTGACGAAGCTAGGACCAGACTCCAGATAAACCTATGCAGTTATACACTATATGTTGGAAAAGTAAACAGATAATAAGCAATCAAAGCTGGGAAAGGGGAAACATGCTCCGGGGGTAGCAGATAAAACAGAATACCAAAGAATAGTAAGGAAACTACAATTTAACTTCTAACATGTATAGAGAGAAATAAGTCAACTTTCACTTTCAGTTTCATTTTGTTGCAGGCGTGCAACCCGATCCCATTTCTCGTATCTTGTGGTAGGCATACCACCCGCTCCCATTTCAGTATATCTTGTGGTAGGCGTACCACCCGCTCCCATTTCAGTACATCTTGTGGTAGGCATACCACCCGCTCCCATTTCAGTATATCTGGTGGTAGGCGTACCACCAGCTCCCATTTCATTATATCTCGTGGTAGGAATACCACCCGCTCCCATTTTAGTATATCTTGTAGTAAGCGTACCACCCCGCTCCCATTTTAGTATATCTTGTGGTAGGCGTACCACCCACTCCCATTTCATTATATATCGTGGTAGGCGTACCACCCACTCCCATTTTATTATATCTCATGGTAGGCGTCCCACCTGCTCCCATTTCATTTATCTTGTGGCAGGCGTGCCACCCGCTCCCATTTCATTTATCTCATGGTAGGCATACCACCCGCTCCTATTTTATTATATCTTGTAGTAGGCATACCACCCGCTCCCATTTCATTATATCTTGTGGTAGGCGTACCACCCACTCCCATTTCATTATATCTTGTGGTAGGCGTACCACCCACTCCCATTTTATTATATCTTGTGGTAGGCGTACCACCTGCTCCCTTTTACATTTCATCTGACAATCACAAGAAATCCCGGCAAGGGAACATAAATAATATAATAACTTCCTGGCAAGGGAACACAACAATGTTATAATTTTCCCGGCAAGGGAACAACAATATTGAATTAGTCATCCCGGCAAGGGAGAATCAGCTATAACCAACCTTAACTCAACTTGTACTCATTTCAATTATTGAAAATGCTCAATCATAGAAGATCATTAAGTAAAGAACCCAAGTGTCATTTAAGAACACAACAACTTTCAATTTAAGACTCACGGTCATGCTTAACACTAACGTATAGATTCTCGTCACCATGCCTATACATCGTACTCAACAAGAAGCAAGTAGCAAGTATGACTCAACTCCTAATCCCTCAAGCTAGGTTTAGACCAAACACTTACCTCGATGCCTTGATCACCACACAAGTCTCAACTATAGCTTTACCCCTTGATTCCACCACCAATCCGCTCGAATCTAGTCACAAGTTACTTAATTACATCAATAAGTGCTAAATGAATCAACCCCAATGCATGAAAATGAGTTTTCTAAAGTTTTACCCAAAAGTCAGAAATCCCCCCCACCCCCCACCTCGGGTCCACGTGGTCGAAACTCGAGGTTCGGACCAAAATCCGATTACCCATTCCCCCACGAATCCAAAAATATAATTTCTTTTGAAATCGGACCTCAAATTGAGGTCCAAATCTCCAATTTTAGAAAACCTAGGTTCTACCCAAAACACCCAATTTCCCCCATGAAAATCTTTGATTTGAATTTGAAATCATGTTAAAAGATGTTAAGGAGTGAAGAAAATTAGTTAGAAATCACTTGCCAACGTTTTGGAGAAGAAAGGTTGTTTGAAAAATTGCCTCTAATGTTTGGGGTTTTGAAAAAGTGAAAAATAACTGAAATTCCCGTTTATTTATACCCCTCTCAGACCCCAAATGCGGACCGCATCTAATGGACCGCGGCCGCATAGCCTTCACCGCGGACCGCACAAAGGCGACCGCGGCCGCGCTGGCCCCTCTGTGGTCGAACGTGATTTATCGCGGACCGCACTAGAGGGTTCAGAGACTGCAACTTCCTGAACCTACAACATCTGACTTTCTAAGCCTAAGGCATTCCGGAGCCCACTGAAACTCACTTGAGCCCTCGAAACTACAACCCAAGTATACACACAAATTCAAAAACATCCTATGGACATATTCTTGTACTCAAATGACCAAAATATCATCACGAGCGTCGAATTAAACCTCGAGATCAATAAAATTTCTCAAAACTCTTTTAAACATCAAATTTCTCAATTAAGGTCCGGATCACGTCAAACAACGTCTGTTTTTAACCAAATTTCACATGAATGACTCAAGTCATATATAAGACCTGTATCGAGCGCCGGAACCAAATTACGGGCCCGATACCAACTCGTTCTAATCTAATTTCATTTCAATTTCCTTAGACATTTTCAGAAAAACAATTTCTTTGAAAAACTTCACTTCTCGGGCTAGGGACCTCAAATTCTGATTCTGGGCATTGGCCCGAGTCCCATATTTTCTTATGGACCCTCCAGGACCGTCAAATCACGGGTCCAAGTCCGTTTACCCAAAATGTTGACTGAAGTCGAATTTATTCATTTTAAAGTCAAGACTTAACATTTTTCATAGAATTTCATATTTAAGCTTTCCGACTACGTGCTCGAACTATGCATGCAAATCGAAGCGACTCTAACTGAGATTTTCAAGGCTTCGGAAGCACATAATGGGTAAGAAAACAGGTGATGACCCTTTTGGTCGTCACATTCTCCACCTCTAAAAAATCGCTCGTCCTCGAATGGACAGAAGAAGGAAGTACCTGAGTTGGGGAATAAATGAGGATAACGGCTCCGCATATCGAACTTGGACTCCCAGGTCGATGCCTCAGGAGGCTGACCTCTCCACTAAATACGAACTGAAGGAAAACTATTCGATCTCAACTGACGGACCAGCCAGTCTAGAATAGCCACCGGCTCCTCCTCATAAAACAAGTCCTTGTCCAACTGGACAGTACTGAAATCTAACATGTGGGATGGATCTTCGTGATACTTCTGAAGCATGGACACATGAAATACTGGATGCACGGCTAATAAGCTAGGCGGCAATGCAAGTCTATAAGCCACCTCTCCCACTCGATCAAGAATCTCAAATGGACCAATGAACCTAGGGCTAAGCTTGCCCTTCTTACCGAATCTCATCACGCCCTTCATAGGCGACACTCGGAGCAATACCCGCTCACCAACCATAAAAGCCGAATCTCGAACTTTGTGGTCTACATAACTATTTTGCCTGGATTGAGCCGTACGAAGCCTCTCCTAAATGATCCTGACCTTGTCCAAGGCCACCTGAACCAGATTCCTACCCAACGACCGAGCCTCCCCCGGCTCAAACTATCCAACCGGAGATCGACATTGCCTACCATACAAAGCCTCGTAAGGAGCCATTTGGATACTCGACTGGTAGCTATTGTTGTAGGAAAACTCTGCTAAAGGAAAAAACTGATTCCACGAACCTCCAAAATCAATGACATAAGCTCGGAGCATATCCTCCAGAATCTGAATAGTCCGCTCGGACTGGCCATCCATCTAGGGATGAAAGGCTATACTCAACTCCACCTGAGTGCCCAACTCTCGCTGAACTGCTCTCCAAAAACACAAGGTAAACTGCGTACCTCAGTCCAAAATGATAGACATAGGCGCACCATGAAGGCGAACAATCTCCGGGATATAGATCTCAGCTAACCTATCGGATGAATAGGAGACTACCACAGGAATGAAATGTGTTGACATGGTCAGCCTATCAACAATGACCCAAACTGCGTCGAACTTCTTCTGAGTCAGCGGAAGTCCAGTAACAAAGTCCATAGTGATTCACTCCCACTTCCACTCGGGAAGCTCAATCCTATGAAACAATCCACCAGACCTCTGATGCTCATACTTAACCTGCTGACAATTCAAACATCGAGCCACATATACAACAATATCCTTCTTCATTCTATGCCACCAATAATGCTGCCGCAAATCCTGATACATCTTCGCGGCACCTGGATAAATAGAGTACCAGGAAATATAGGACTCCTCTAAAATCAACTCTCGAAGCCCATCCTCATTAGGTACACAAACTCGCCCCTGCAATATCAAAACTCCATCATCACCTAAGGTAACCTGCTTGGCACCTCCACGCTGCACCGTGTCTCTATGAACACACAAATGGGGATCATCAAACTGTTGATCACCGATACGCTCCAATAATGAAGATTGAGCAATCGTGTAAGCTAATACTTGGCTAGGCTCAAATATATCCAATCTCACAAATCGATTGGCCAAAGCCTGAACATCCAACGCAAGCAGCCTCTCACCGACCGGAATATAAGCAAGACTGCCCATGCTGGTTGACTTTCTACTCAGAGCATCGGCCACCACGTTGGACTTTCCCGGGTGATATAATATAGTGATATCATAATCCTTCAACAAATCCAACCATCTCCTATGCCTCAAATTCAACTCCTTTTTCTTGAACAAATACTGAAGACTCTTGTGATCAGTGAACACCTCACATGCCATGCCATACAGATAATGCCTCCAAATCTTCAATGCATGAACAATGGTTACCAACTCTAAATCATGTACCAGATAGTTCTTCTCATGAATCTTCAACTGCCTCGAAGCATAGGCAATGACCTTGCCATCCTGCATCAACACTACACCAAGCCCAATACGGGAAGCATCGCAATAAACTATGTAAGGCCCTAAACCTGTGGGAAAAACCAACATTGGTGCGGTAGTCAGAGTTGTCTTGAGCTTCTGAAAGCTCGCTTCACACTCGTCCGACCATCTGAACTAGGCACCCTTCTGGGTCAACCTGGTCATCGGGGCTGCAATAGATGAGAACCCCTCCACAAACCGACGATAGTAGCCTTCCAATCTCAAGAAACTCCAAATCTCTATAGCTGATGTTGGTCTAGGCCAGTTCTTGACTGCCTCAATCTTCTTCGGATCAACCTGAATACCCTCTACTGATACAACATGACCCAGAAATGCAACTAAACTTAGCCAGAACTCACACTTCGAGAACTTAGCATAAAACTGACTATCCTTCAGAGTCTGAAGAACCACTCTGAGATGCTGCTCGTGCTCCTCCTGGCTGCGGGAATATATCAAAATATCATCAATGAAGACTATCACGAACGAGTCCCAATAAGGCCTAAACACTCGGTTCATCAAATCCATAAAAGTCGCTGGGGCATTTGTCAACCCAGATGACATGACCAAGAACTCATAATGCCCGTACCGAGTGCGGAAAGTTGTCTTAGAGACATCGGATGCCCTAATCCTCAATTGATGGTAGCCAGATCTCAAATTGATCTTTGAAAATACCTTGTCACCCTGAAGTTGATCAAACAAATCATCGATCCTCGGAAGTGGATACTTATTCTTGATGATGACCTTGTTCAACTATCAGTAATCAATGCACATTCTCATCGAACCATCCTTTTTCTTAACAAACAACACCGGCGCACCCCAAGGCAAAACACTAGGTCTAATGAAACCCTTCTCAAGCAAGTCCTGCAACTGCTCCTTCAACTCTTTCAACTCAAGCGGGGCCATGCGATACGGTGGAATATAAATGGGATGAGTGCCCGGAGCCAAATCAATGCAAAAGTCAATATCCTTGTCGGGCGGCATACCCGGCAGGTCTAGAGGGAATACCTCAAGAAACTCATGAACCACGGGCACAGAATCAATAGAGGAAACCTCCGCACTAGAATCACGAACATAAGCGAAATAGGCCAAGCACCCCTTCTCGACCATACGCCGAGCCTTCATATAAGAAATGACGCTACGGGTAGAAGGACCAGGAGTCCCTCTCCACTCTAAATGAGGCATACCCGGTAAAGCTAAGGTCACAGTCTTGGCGTGACAGTCCAAGATAGCATGGTAAAGTGATAGCCAGTCCATCCCCAATATGACATCGAAATCGACCATGTCTAGAAGCAACAAATCCACACGAGTCTCAAGACCCCCAATCACAACTACACAAGAGCAATAGACTCAATCTACCACAATAGAATCACCCACCTGCGTAGATACATAAATAGGAATACTCAACGAATCACTAGGCATGACCAGATACGGTGTAAAATAAGATGACACATACGAATATGCAGACCCTGGATCAAATAACACTGAAGCATCTCTATCATAAACCAGAATCGTACCTGTAATAACTACATTTGAAGCCTCAGCCTCGGGCCTAGCTAGAAGGGCGTAACATCGGGGCTAGGCTCCACTACCCTGAACTACCTCTCTAGGACCGCCTGCTGCTGGCTGGCCTCCACCTCTGGTGGCCTGAGCTCCACCTCTAGGACCTCTACCTCCACCTCTAGCACCTCTAGCACCTCCTCTAGCTGGCTGGGCGGGCGGGCTGAGGAACATCTGGTGCCTGAACCATAACACGAGAACCCTGATGCGGAGAACTGCTCGAAGCCCGAGGGCAATACCTATCAATGTGCCTCGTGTCACCATAAGTAAAACAAGTCCTCGGCTGTTGGGGCTGACAAACCTGAAATCTCTAAAGTGGCGGTGCACTGATAGGTGCTGGTGGTGCACTGAAGGACTACTGATCATAATACTAAATCGGAGGACCACGGTCACCTGAAGCACCGTGAAAAGCCTGAAGAGCTGACTGAAAAGGCCTAGGAGGATGGCCTCTACCATATGAATTTCTACCTCCAGACGAGGTACCACTAAATCTACTTGAATGACGGGGCCTCTAATCCGGCCCCTGACCACATCCCTACGACAAAACCATCTCAACTCTGCGGGCCACATTGGCTGCCTTCTGAAAAGTGATCTCACTCCCGGCCTCCTTGGCCATCTGAAGGCGAATCGTCTGAATAAGACCGTCGATAAACCTCCTCACCCTCTCTCTCGGTAGGAAGTATGACAAGATCATGGTGATCTAAGTCGATGAACTTGGTCTCATACTGGGTGACCGTCATGGAACCCTGCTGAAGGCGCTCGAACTGCCTCCGATAGGCCTCTCTCTAAGTAACAGGGAGAAACTTCTCCAGAAACAATACTGTAAACTGCTCCCAAGTCAAAGATGGCGACCCGGCAGTCCTAGCTAAGCAATAACCCCTACACCAAGCCTTGGCGGATCCAGAAAAGCGGATTATAGCAAAATTGACACCATTGGTCTCAACAATACCCATGTTCCTGAGAACCTCGTGATAGCTATATAGAAAATCCTGGGGATCCTTAGAAGAAGCACCGCTGTAAGTAGTAGTGAAGAGCTTAGTGAACCTATCTAGCCACCACAAAGCATCGGCAGATCACCGGTCTGAGCTACTACACCTGGTTGAACTGCTCCAACTGGCTGAACCGCTGAAGTCTGAATCTGAGGAGCTACCTGCTCCGGAATACGTGTAGCAGGAGTCTGAGCCCCTCCTCCAGTCTGAGAAGTGGCTAGGGCAACAGGAAGCAAACCTGCTCGGGTGACACTCTCCATGAGGCCCACCAATCGGACCAGAGCATCCTGAAGAATTGGGGTAGCAATAAACCCCTCTGGGACCTGATCTGGGCCCACCGGAATTGCTGGGGCTGGAACCTCCTCCTCAAAATCAACCTGAGGCTCCGCCACTTGTGCTGTTGCTCGGGGCTGAACTCTGCCCCTACCTCGGCCTCTAGCACGGCCTCGGCCTCTAGCACGGCCTCGGCCTCTGCCCCTAGTGGGAACTATTGCTAGGGGCTCGGGCTGCTGAGCGGTAGATGGAGAAGCGCGTGTTCTCACAATCTGCGAAAGGAAAGAGTTGAAATCCAATTATCATTTGAGGAACAAATCCGCATGACAAGAAAGAACAAATGTGAGATTTTCCTAACGCTGTAGCCTTTGGGGGATAAATATAAACATCTCCGTACCGATCCCTCAGACTTTACTGAGCTTGTCCATGAGTTGTGAGACCTATGTAACCTAGAGCTCTGATACCAACTTGTCACGACCCAGATTTCCCACCCTCGGGAGTCATGATGACGCCTACTAATATGAGCTAGGTAAGACAACCTTAACAGCTTACTTCATTAACAAATCACTTCTTTTAACGATTATCAGTGATAGCATAAAAACATCGGAATTTAATAAATGGACGGAAGACTTAAATTAAAGAAACTGAACAATATTACGGAAATCAACATATGCCTCTACTCACGAACTTCTAAGAGTACTAAATACAACCGTTTGAAAGAAAAATATAAACTGTTTATCTCCAATACATGAGATAACAGACTGAAATAAAAATAGAGGAGATGTTGGGCATGCGGACGCTTGCAAGGCTACATCAGTGTCTCACAAGACTAAAAGTTGGCTCCCGCGCTACTGCTGCTGTCCAAGACCTGGATCTGTGCAAAAGAGCACAGAGTGTAGTATCAACACAACCGACCCTATGTGCTGGTAAGTGTTTGGCCTAACCCCGGTGAGGTAGTGACGAGGCTAGGACCAGACTCCAGATAAACCTGTGCAGTTATATACTATATGGCAGAAAGGTAAACAAATAATAAGCAATCAAAGCTGGGAAAGGGGAAACATGCTCCGGTGGTAGCAGATAAAACAGAATACCAAAGAATAGTAAGGAAACTACAATTTAACTTCTAACACGGATAAAGAGAAATAAGGCAACTTTCACTTTCAGTTTCATCTTGTTGCAGGCGTGCAACCCGATCCCATTTCTCATATCTTGTGGTAGGCGTACCACCCGCTCCCATTTTAGTATATCTTGTGGTAGGCGTACCACCTACTCCCATTTGAGTATATCTTGTGGTAGGAGTACCACCCGCTCCCATTTCATTATATCTTGTGGTATGCGTACCACCCGCTCCCATTTCATTATATCTCGTGGTAGTCGTACCACCCGCTCCCATTTCATTATATCTCGTGGTAGGCGTACCACCCACTCCCATTTCATTATATCTCGTGGTAGGCATACCACCCATTCCCATTTCATTATATCTTGTGGTAGGCATACCACCTGCTCCCATTTCAAGATAGCATGGTAAGGTGATAGCCAGTCCATCCACAATATGACATCAAAATCGACCATGTCTAGAGTGACCCAGAAGAGTGATAGACTAGATCTACCACAATAGAATCACCCACCGGCTTGATTTGCCTCAGTCCGATATGATGTCATATTGGGGATAGACTCTCAAGACCCCCAATCAAAACTACACAAGAGTGATACACTCGATCTACCACAATAGAATCACCCATCGGCGTAGACACATAAACAAGAATACTCAACGAATCACTAGGCATGACCAGATACGGTGTAAAATAAGATGACACATACTAGTATGCAGGCCCTGGATCAAATAACACTGAAGCATCTCTATCACAATCCAGAACCGTACCTGTAATAACTGCATCTGAAGCCTCAGCCTTTGGCCTAGCTGGAAGGGCGTAACATCGGGGCTAGGCCCCACCACCTTGTGCAGTTATATACTATATGGTGGAAAAGTAAATAGATAATAAGCAATCAAAGCTGGGAAATGGGAAACATGCTCCGGGGGTAGCAGATAAAACAGAATACCAAAGAAGATTAAGGAAACTACAATTTAACTTCTAACATGGATAAAGAGAAATAAGGCAAATTTCAGTTTCATCTTGTTGCAGGCGTGCAACCCGATCCCATTTCTCATATCTTGTGGTAGGCGTACCACCTGCTCCCATTTTAGTATATCTTGTGATAGGAGTACCACTCACTCCCATTTCAGTATATCTTCGGGTAGGCGTACCACCTGCTTCCATTTCATTATATCTCGTAGTAGGCGTACCACCTGCTCCCAATTCATTATATCTCGTGGTAGGCGTACCACCCGCTCCCTTTTACATTTAATCACACAATCACAAGAAATCCCGGGAAGGGAACATAAATAATACAATAACTTCCCGGCAAGGGAACACAACAATGTTATAATCTTTCCGACAAGGAAACAACAATATTGAATTAGTCATCCCAGCAAGGGAGAATCAGCTATAACCAACCTCAACTACACTTGTACTCAGTTCAATTATTGAAAATGCTCAATCATAGAAGATCATTAAGTAAAGCACCCAAGTGTCATTTAAGAACACAACAACTTTTAATTTAAGACTCACGGTCATACTTGACACCAACGTTTAGATACTCGTCACCATGCCTATACGTCGTACTCAACAAGAAGCAAGTAGCAAGTATGACTCAACTCCTAACCCCTCAAGCTAGGTTAGACCAAACACTTACCTTGAGGCCTTGATCACCAATCAAGTCTCAACTATAGTTTTACCCCTTGATTCCACCACCAATCCACTCGAATCTAGTAACAAGTTACTTAATTACATCAATAAGTGCTAAATGAATCAACCCCAATGTATGAAAATGAGTTTTCTAAAGTTTTACCCAGAAGTCAGAAATCACCCCCGGGCCCACGTGGTCGAAACCCGAGGTTCAGACCAAAAACCGATTACCTATTCCCCCATGAATCCAAATATATAATTTGTTTTGAAATCGGATCTCAAATTGTGTCCAAATCCCCAATTTTAGAAAACCTAGGCTCTGCCCAAAACACCCAATTTCCCCCATGAAAATCTTTGATTAGAAGTTGAAATCATGTTAAAAGATGTTAAGGAGTGAAGAAAATGAGTTAGAAATCACTTACCAACGTTTTGGAGATGAAAGGTTGTTTGAAAAATCGCCTCCTATGTTTTTGGGTTTTGAAAAAATGAAAAACAACTTAAATTCCCATTTATTTATACCCCTCTCAGACCCCCAGTGCGGACCGCATCAAATAGATCGCGGCTGCACAGCCTCCACCGCGGACCGCACAAAGGTGACCGCGGTAGCACTGGCCCCTCCGCGGTCGCACACGATTTCTCGTGGACCGCACTAGAGGGTTCAGAGACTGCAACTTCCTGAACCTGCAACATCTGACTTTCTAAGCCTAAGACATTCCGGAGCCTACTCGAAACTCACCCGAGCCCTTGAAACTCCAACCCAAGTATACACACAACCTCAAAAATATCCTACGGACATATTCGTGTATTCAAATGACCAAAATAACATCACGAGCGTCGAATTAAACCTCGAGATCAATAAAATTTATCAAAACTCTTTTAAACATCAAATTTCTCAATTAAGGTCCGAATCACGTCAAACAACGTCCTTTTTTAACCAAATTTCACAGGAATGACTCAAGTCATATATAAGACCTGTATCGGGCGCCGGAACCAAATTACGGGCCCGATACCAACTCGTTTTAATAAAATTTTATTTCAATTTCCTTAGACATTTTCAAAAAAACAATTTCCTTGAAAAAATTCACTTCTCGGGCTAGGGACCTCGGATTCCGATTCCGGGCGTATGCCCGAGTCCCATATTTTCCTACGGACCCTCCGGGACCGTCAAATTATGGGTTCGGGTCTGTTTACCCAAAATATTAACCGAAGTCGAATTTATTCATTTTAAAGTCAAGACTTAATATTTTTCACAGAATTTCATATTTAAGCTTTCCGGCTATGCGCCCGGACTCGATCTTGCAAATCGAAGCGACTCTAAATAAGGTTTTCAAGGCCTCGGAAGCACATAATGGGTAAGAAAACAGGTGATGACCCTTTGGGTAGTCACATCCGGCCAGATTCCGGCAGCCATCATCGCTTCCGCGACCACCCAAGACCATTACTAGCCCTTTGTTTTTAGACTATTTCCGATCAAAAATGCATGTTTCTCTCTAGCACAATGCTAGAATTCATTTATTTCGGCGTGTGCTAAAAAGAAACATTTGTTTCAAGGTCGGGCAGTCACGACTCGTCGTCCTTGGCATCTCATCACTACTCGAATTGGCGTCGATTCCTCTAGTGTGGTATAGCTCTACTTCCATCTTCTTTCTTTTTCTATTTTTGCTTGTCATTAGGTTTAGGTTTCATTTAATTTCTCTCCTCGTCCTTTTTTGTTGTTACTGATTTGCTTGATCGTATATGTATTTCTGTATTAGTTATATTAATTAGTCGTTTATCCGTAGGTTGTTTGGCTTAAACTTTGTTTAATCATTTTAAGTGTAGTTGCGTGTAAGTACATTAGATTAGTATATGTTACTCTTTTTTTAAATCAGAAAGTATAGTCTATAATTAGTTTAGATTGATTAATCTTTGGTTTCCTTTAAACTAATGTTTAGTCTTTTAGGTCAAGTATGTTCAATGTTTAGTCTAGTCTCGTTGCTGCATTTTTGTATTAACTTGTTTGCTTAGCCGTATACAAAGCAATAGATTTGTTTGTGATTAGGTTTAAGCTCTGATTTTCAAGTTTAGTATTTCTAGTTTTGTCTATGTTTAAGATAATTAGTTTAAGGCCTTAACTACATGTTTTATTTGTTTATAGTCATTAGACTTTTTTGTTGGTTTAATGGATCAAGTCTAGTTATCTGATTTTGCACCTTCTAGTTTGAAGCAATAGTTTAGTTTGATATTGGTTTGTGAGGATAGTAGAAGGTACTTGAGTGTAGGGCCTTTGTTAGTTTGTTTTTACTGTTCAAGGACTGTTTTAGAGTACAATACTCCAAAATTCTGTCCATATTCGGTGAGAACAACTGTTCATTGGACAAAAATCTGGTTTTGGACAGATTTTTGGCCAAACAAAATCTGTCCCAAGGTCCTTCCCCCTATAAAAAGAGGAGCTCTTTCCTCATTTAAAAGGACATCTTTTAGTCCAAAAAAGACACATCATTATACACTCTATACATGGAAAGACTTTGAGAACAAAAGCAACAAAGAGTTTGAGAGCTTTTTAAATGAGTTTTCTGAAACTAAAATACTAAAAAGAACAAAGGTCCTTGAAGTTTAGTTATTGAGTTTTCCTTCCCTGAAAGTTTGTCGAGCTTCGAGGTCTATTTTGGTTGATTTATCTGGTTCTTTTTCTGCCATTTGTTGTTGTCTTCTGTTGTGTTGTTACTTGTTCCGTTGTAATCCGAAAAGAGTTAATTTGCTGAATTTTTCTTTTTTCTACTGTCCAGGTAACTTTCAGGCCATGTAAACTGCTAAAAATCAAGTTGGAATGAAAGAAATGGTGCCTGAAAATATTAGCAGCTTCATTCTTACATACTTTTGAATATTGGATAATGTTGTGACTGTGTGCTAGTTAATGAAACTGTGCCAAACATATTTAGTCTTATGCCAAAGTTTAGGATATAATTATGCTTGGCCCTCAGTTGTGTGGTTGTGTGAAGGGAGTATCCCTCAGTTGTGTGATTGTATTAAATGAGTATGTATTATATTTTGAACCATGTAGTTTCATGTTTGTCCCTCTGTTTGTTGCCCAACTAAACCCATTTTTATTCATTGACCACTGTTTGGTCATACTTATGATTTCATTTTAAAGCTAAGTGGTCTCATTTACTGTAGTAGTGTTGTTTAGACATTTACAAATGGAGTTTTAGTTAAGGTTTAATGAATATGGTTAATACAGGTTCTTCGTTTTTTGCAATAAAAGCGGTTATTTTCACATGTAATTTATTTTGGCCATTTGTTCTAAAATTGAGTGTAAGACTACCAATGTACTTCTCTTCTTGATTGAGCATGACGCTGATTTAATTTTTTGATTCATTTGACAATCTCTCTATTATCACGAAGCATATTAAAATTTAAAGGATATTTTTATATAAGTTGTTACAATGTAAAATGAACTATTATTTGCTAGCTTCAGTTGGCCATTTTGTTATTATAGTTCAAAATAATGAATTTAGGCCATATAAGATTGAACATCATAAGCCAAGTTAATAAATATACTAGCCGGCCCATTTTTTCTTTTAACAAGAAGTTAACTCATTTCTTTAAAATAGATAGAGTTGGTCCAACATTTATTTTCTATTTTTTTCAACTATAAAGCTAAAAAATAATAATCATATTTTTCTACTAATTAAATTAACTCATTTCCTTTTAATTAATTTAAATGCTAGGCAAATAGTAGGTGCGCTTTAACTTCACGGACTCGCTTGCGTAGCGTGATGCTTAATATTTAATAAGTTAATTCATCAATTTCATATCATATTCAATAGTTTTAATTAATTTATAAATCTTTTGTCATAATCGCGGATTTGCTTGCGTAGCGTGGTAATGACATTTAATAAATTTTTAAAATAAGTTAATTTTTCCTCAAAACCACAACTGTACTAATTTTTCAAAAGTAAATAATGTATTAATAATCGTTTGTCATGACTGCGGATTTGCTTGCGTAGCGCTGTTATGGCTAAATAATAAATTTTGCCGATCACGCTTTCGCTTGCGTAGTGTGGTTATGACATCTTATTATTCAAAATATTCTTTAAGTTTTCTAATAATCAAGAGATAAAAGCGGACAGGTAAAATATGAAAATCATATAAATCAAAGTTTGTCCAAAATTAGTTCAAGCCAAGTTTTAAGTCAATAAAGCGACCGTGCTAGAACCACGGGACTCAAAAAATGCCTTATACCTTCTCCCCGGTCAACAAAATTCCTTACCCGAAGATTATTTTTGCAGACCGATAAAAATAGAGTCAAACCTTCTTTTGACTAGGGATTCAAATAAAAGGTGACTTGGAACACCGAAAACCAATTCCAAGTGAGGACTCTGTAAATAAAATAATCCTTACTCAAATTTGTCACTTTAATTGGAAAACTCTTTAACCCACAATCCATAACATAACACACATATCTTTCGGGGGTAGAAAAGGGGTGTGACAATAATCATAACAATACAACATACCAACAATGATCATCCAGACATAAACTCACAATCTACCAAAGCAATGCACAGGGCCAACCCAATAAAGGAAATGTGGATGGGTGTTCTACATATGAGCATGAATTCAATTAACTCACATTAGCAACAATCTCACAAATGCCCAATGTGAGCACGTGATTTTTGCTTCACGAAAACAACTCCAAAATAAATCAAAAATAAATAAAACAAATCTCTTTTAGTGTGCAATTTTTAGAATTTGTGTGGTGTTTGTTAATTATTTGTGTTGTCCGTAAATGTTTGCTTTGTTATAATTAAACAAAATTAAAATAAAAATACATGTCTCATGCATATCTAGGATTTAATTATGCATTTAATAATTGATTTAAAAATAAAATCACAAAAAATATGCATTTGTTCTATTTTAAATGTTTCACTGTGTGATTAATGTTTTGTCTATGTGTTAATAGTTGTTAAAAAGTAATTAATATTTTTGTAAGTTTAAAATTGTTTTATAATTAAAATTGGGAATTTAAATTAGGAAATTGAAAATGGGTTATGAATATTAAAAATCGGGCCTGGACTGAAATCCAGGCCCAAACAAAAAAAAATTCAACCCTCCACAGCCCAATCCCAACACTGCCATGTCCGGTCAAATTCAAACGAACCAAACGACAACGTTTGGTCGTATTTCATCAAGGGTCGTTGGATCAAATCCATCCAACGGCTGAGATCTTACAACTCTTACCCATAACCCTTACCCGACCTACTGCCCCGATCCAATCCTTTCCCTCAACTTAAACCAAACAACGTCGTTAGGTTAAGTGAGCTGATCCTGACCGTGTATCTTACTTGATCGGATGGTCAATATTCATCCACCCCATCCCTATATAAGTCCAAACCCCTACCCCGGCCCCCTAACTAAACACCCCCCTCTCCACTGTTCATCATCCTCTCCGAATCACACCCCTAACCCTAGCCGCCTTAACTCTCCATCACCTGAAACCCGGCGGCAACAACGCCGCCGGTCACCACCTGAACACCCTCGACTCCTCACAACCCCCTCTTCACAGATCTAGTATTATTTTCCTCCGAATCAGGCCCCAACTCTTCGAATCTTAAATCGAAGGTTGGTCTGAAAACTCGACCCTTTCCGATGACTTCCATATTGACACCGTAGCTTCCCCTAACTACCCTAGCTATGGATCTGGTGTTTGTTTGGCTCGAATCACCTCAGAGTTCTTCGAATCTTCTTTGGAAGGTTCGAACCAAACATGAACTCACTCAGATTCGTTCCAAACTAACACCAAATGACCCCTAGGCCTCCCTCACCCTTGTGTCATATTTGGTTCCCTTCGAATCTGCCCAGAAGTGTTCGAATTTAAGATCCAAGAATCAGAAACCCTAAAAAATTTCAAAACATGGAATTTGCCCGAATTAAATAAGGGATTGAGGTATAAGAGACTTTAATCGAGGTATTCTCAATTGAGAATACTTCGAATAAAGTCTGTTCAGCCTCAAAAAGGTCCAAATTCAAAGTCATGCTTGAGTCCGTGTAAATTTAAAGATTCAGAGGTATTTTTCTATTTCCTTTGTGTATTCTATGTGTATTTTATGTTTGTTTCATTAGTCTGTGTAATTTTCCCATCTTTTATTTTTATTCTGTCTCAAACCCGTCTATATGATCAAAATGTGAAACAGTTTCTGTTGGTTGTGATTATTTATAATGTGAGTAATCGACTCGATTAAGTTCGTCGAGTAGTTATATCATAGAATCCTGTTTCTGAAAATGCTGTTTGAAATAATCTGTTTATCGGTTGTTTGTTAACAATTGTTGTAAATAATCAGTTTAATTAATACTCGTCAGTTAAATCATCCTGGTTTATATTTCAATGAGTCTGTCAAAATAAGTGTTGTGTATATGTTATTTTCTGAACATTAAGTTTCAGGGCATTGTCAGTATATTGACAATGCTCCTGTGTTTGTTTGATCTTAGTTCAATGATTGAAATTCAGTTTAAATTGTTCTGTTGTTCAGTGTGATGTTATTGTGATGATTAGGTTTAATTTCAATTTTTACAAAGTGTTGGTTAGATACAATTGTATTAGAAGGGTAATTATAGGATTGTTTATAGCTGCTTCAACAGATTATAAAGTCTGTTCTATATCAGATGCTGAATTTTAGTTTAAAAGCAGTAATTACAGTAGGATTTCAGGGGTATTTGAGGAATAAAATAGTGAGGGTAATTTGATAATAGTAGTGTGCTGATAGTGGAGTGTAATGGATATAATTTGATGTAATAATGGGAAACAAAGGGTAATGGGGCTGCTGAAAATCAGGATAAGATCACTTAATGGGATTTAAAGTAGTAAAAGCAGATTTTAATGGGACTTTCTGATTTTTAAAAGAAGAAAGGGGTCCAAGCAGCACTAAAAGGAAAGGGGCAGACCTGTATAAATACAGGGACTCAGATTTTAAACGGAGATCAGATTTTAGAGAGAGATTTTTGAATACACAGAAGAGAGACATTAAGAGAAAAGAGAGAGAAAAAAAATCTGGAGGAATACACAGAACCATATAGGAGAAAATCTGGACAGAAATTAAGAGAGGAAAACTGAACAGAAAAATCAGAAATAGAAATCTGAAACAGATAGAAGAAAGAAACTGAAAGCTGAAACAGATAGAAGAAAGAAACTGAAATCTGAAATGTTATTTTTCTAGAATCTATCTGTTGTTTGTCTGTGGATATTGTTCGGTTTAAATCTGAAATTTTTCTCAAATTTCTGTCACTGTTCATCTGGGTTAACGGGTCTTGTTCAGACCTGCTGTGTTATTGGTATATTCTGCCGGTGTTTTGTTGCTGCTGTTACTGCTGAAATTTACTTCTTCTACCTTCATTTCCAGGTACATATCTGTAAACTCATGTCATGCAAAGCTTTCAACATGACAAATAAATGAAGCTCGAATTGTAATTCTGTCTTCAATACATTTGAGTTCGTTAGTTTAAATTTCAGCTATGTTTCATGTTGGTTAACTAGTAGTGAGTTCGACATGATGGCTATAAGTTAATTATCTTATTTTGAAATTCGTATAAAAGCTTTGTAATAATGTTATCCATTTCGAAATCTCATTAGTATAGTTATATTTGAATTGTCAAAATAGGAAACATGGCAGAAAGTTGGCCATTATTTAAATTTTATGGTATTGTTAGTTAGGTACAGAATAGTATGGAAATATCAAGGGAAAATACATTGTTAGCATATTTTGTTAATTATTTGGTTGTGGTTTGAGGCTAGATGATGTTGGTTGCATTTTGTTTATATATGGCGGAATAATGGTTATGTTTATAATCAATAGTCGAAAGATGCATTGATAAAATCCGTTAGGTTCACAATGTTGGAATATGGTGAATGGTGTAGGAGTATATTCATGTTATATATGATATCGTCTTATTAAAGACAACAGGTAGATTAGTTCTTTTCTTAATAATAAATGGCCTAGTTATTTGAATGCAATCACCTCATTTCTTTAAAAAATAATGTAAACGATAAGTCAACAATTTTTATTTTATTTTTTTAAACGTGTAAAGTTATGTTTGCCAATAGTTCGCATAAGTTGAGAATAAAAAATCATTTCGATTATGTATATCCCAAACTCAATCATAAGCAGAATTAACCAAAATAATCATGCATGTCGGATTAAGAACAAGTGATGTGGAAGGAGATTAGGCTTATAAATTGTAACAATTTTAAGAATGTAATATAGCATTCGCTACAAATAAAATAATGAAAATTCCTCGAAAACATCTCTTCCTTTCATAAATCAATTTTTTTTTAGTTTCATACGCAATTCACTTTTTGGGTATACATATATTGTATTTACGAGAAAAATGGTAGTCTTAATCACACTTTGTTTATTTTTACTCCCAAAATTTGAATGACTCGAAAGAATATAATTCACACGTGAAAATATAATCAGCGGTCAACATTTAATAAATTGTGAATTCTTTTCAAAGAATTTAAGGGCACCTCAAATGGGGATTTCTCATGATTTTTACATAAAAATGTATGAATATAATAAATAATTTGTGGAAAATCTATACTACCATTAAGAATATTTTGCGTGATTAGGGATGCGTTCGCGTAGCCTGATTATATTTTTAAAATGCAATTCGAATTATGCGTTCGCGCAACTTCGAGCGAACATTTTAATAAAAAAGGGGTTTCTCCGAGGATGTTGAAATAATTTCATATAATCCGAGATGTGCAGTTCACTGTTTAAATACAAGGGTGATGATGTTCTTAATTTTTATTTTAAATTTCGAACGTATGATATTTTAATAAAAAATATAATATTGTCAATCTTATTGTGAACACGTATGCGTGGCACGATTCTATATGATTATAAAAGGTATATAATACGAATATACGTACGCGTGATTCGTTTATATAATTGTAAACAATCTAAACAAAAGCAGTAATAAAATCAGGTAACAAGAAAAAGGGTATTTAGTAAATCAAGATAATTAAGCCAAGAATAAGAACAGTTAAGCGACCGTGCTAGAACCACAGAATTCGGAAATGCCTAACACCTTCTTCCGGATTAACAGAATTCCTTACTCAGGATTTCTGGTTCGCAGAATAACGAACAGAGTCATATTCTCCTCGATTCAGGGATTAAAACTGGTGACTTGGGACGCCTTAAAATTCCCAGGTGGCGACTCTGAAACAAATAAACAAATCCCGTTTCGACTGTCCTTCAATTGGAGAAAACTCCCTACGCTCTCGTGGGGCGGTAAAAAGGAGGTGCGACAGCTCTGGCGACTCTGCTGGGGACTAATATTGAAAACCGTAACCCAGAACCATTGGTTCAGGGTTTAAAGAATTCGAGCTTAAAATAATTGTTATAGTTGGCTTTATTTATTATCTGATTTTTTTACATGATATATGCCCAATGTGCTAAATGACACTTTTACCGCTTTAATATTATTTGAATTATGAATATATACAACTGCTACGAAACCCCCTTCTTTCTGAGTCTTCTAAATTTATGGTGCACACGTGCGCGTGGCCCACCTTTCTGTTAAAGTCATACCAAATAAGACGAAGTTGGGACAAGTAACTAGGCCGGGTAGACTTTCGTGCTCCCGGTACGTTGCCCCCACTTCGGCTCAAACTGTCCGTTTGGGTGAGCCAGGTTTAGAACAATATGCCTCAGGTTTTTCACCTAGAATAACTCAGCCATGTACCGGATCCCTAGTAGGAACGTCTATTTGCATCATGTACATTTGGCCTTGGAGACTCAACACAGGGGTTGGGTCTGTCTAGGACAGGTGAACCCGAAATAAAAAGACCATCCTGATGCATCCTACTTGCTACCTGTGCATTCATTTGCCTCGGATTTGCTTGACCAGCTTAATTGAAAATATTTTTGAGAGCCGAGGAATAAAATGGGTTATTTTTAGAAAATTCCCAAAAAATAGTTTTAAATCTTGAAATAAAAAGTGTTTAATAAATAAAAATTGAAAATGATTTTTTTTTAGTGTATATTTTCATAATGAGTCTTGACTTTATTAAAATTAAATTTCAGATACAAAATGAGCACCACACAAAACCCCCCATCCACAAATACAGACGAGTTTCTATTTCAACTTCAAATGTGGTGGTATGAATTAGGCGAAGATGGTCAAAAATGGGTCGTCAAGCATTTGGGAAATCTCACGGATATTATGAAAGTTAAACCCCGTGATGATCTGATTGCGGCGTTAGTAACTTTTTGGGACCCTGTTCACAATGTCTTTCGTTTCTCTGATTTCGAGCTTACTCCTACATTAGAGGAGATAGCTGGATATGCTGGTTTTGACGGAAGTCTAAGAAATCAGAGCCTGATATTTACAAAGGCTCCCTCGGTACATCGATTCTTCGGTCATCTGAACATCAATAATCAAATCAGGAAAAGCAATGTCATCAACGGATGTTGTTCTTTCACCTTCTTGTATTCAAGGTTCGGAAAGCCAGATGGATTTGAAATTCACGAGAAAGGCCTTACTAACAAGCAAAACAAAGACACCTGGCAGATTCACCGTCGCTTCGCCTTCATAGTGGCTTTTCTAGGAATCATGTTCTTCCCAAACAAAGAGCGAACAATTGATATTCGCACTGCCAAAAGTTGTGTAGGTCCTCACCACCAAGGAAAATCACACCCTTGTTCCAATCATTCTCTAAGACATTTATCGGGCGTTGACTTTATGTAAATCAGGAGCAAAAGTCTTCGAAGGATGCAAAATTTTGTTGCAAATGTGGGTGATTTAACATCTCCAACAACAGCCCAAGATCATACAGTATGGGCCAAGAAATGATAATTGCATCGAGAGTTATGAGGAAAGAATAAAAGATTATAAGTCTCCAGAAGGGATAGAAGCATGGGTATCTCATCTAAGGGTTTTAACGGCAAATCAAATTGAGTGGACTTTGGGATGGCTCCCGATGAGGGAAGTGATACACATGTCAACCTCAAATAGTTATTTGCTACTATTGGGATTGAGAAGCATCCAGCCATATGCGCCACTAAGAGTCCTAAGACAACTAGGGAGATACCAAGTAGTTCCTGATGATGAAGATTTGAGTATGCAAGTAATCGAATTACACCCTGAAGCCACTATTCCCGAGGCTCTAATTCAGCAGATGTGGAATGGATGTCGATACTTGAAAAGTGATACTCAAGTCCCAGACACTACAAGGGGTGAAATAAATCCTGGGTATGCAAGGTGGTTTGAGAAACGGTCTCGCGTGGATGATGTACCAGAACCCGAGCTAAGTAGGCCAACAAAAAGACCCCATGTTCAAAACTTTAATGATAAAATCCAAGAGCGGTTGATTTGGGGAGAAAAGGAAAAGGGGTACAAAGCAACTATCCATGCCCTAAAGGAAAATCTGAGGAGCCTCAGTCTGGAGAAAGATTTGCAAGCACAAGAAGCCGAAGGCGAGAAGAAGAGTCTAGCTTGTGAGAAGGAAAATCTTCATGCTCGATTTCAAAAAATGAAAAAGGCTTCTGAAACACCAATGAGGAGTTGGAAGGATCAAAAAACCATCGCCAATATTTTTGAAAGAATGCAAGATTATGATTCCATTCTTGCTAAAAACGAAAGGGCGTTGAGCAAAGCAAAAGAAAGAATCCAACAATTAAACGAAGAAGCCAGATCTAATAAGGAACGCCAAGTAAGGCAATCCAAAGAAGACAGGGCACAATTCAAGAAGGAAAAAGACCATTGGATACGATCAGAAGACCAACTTCGTGCACAACTAGAAGAGGCAAGAAGATACAACAGAGAACATCAACAAGCGAGACCTCGACAGGGAAAGAGCGCAAGCAAGATTAGAGCAGGCCAGACTCCGAGCTCTATTAGAATCAGCTCTAGATCGGGAAAATCGTGTCAGAGATATAGCCACCACTCGTCAGCAGCAATTGCAGAACCAAGAACAACGTCTCCAAGATTTCAGGGCACAAATCCACGACCTGGCGGTCTACACCTCTCAAAGTTATGTAAACTGCCAAGGAATGGATTATGAAAGGTTTACAGAGCATGCACCCATTTTTGCCCGTCATCTAGCAATGGAGTTGGAAAGGATGTATCGTACGCTGGGAGGTCATCCAGGTCAAGCCCCACATTGAGCAGATAATCCAATGATTGACAACAAAAGTGGAAAATGGGGCATGTTGTGAGATGTTAAGAGTTGTATCTTTTATTTTGATTTAAGTGTGTGTGTTTCAAACCATTTTCTTATAAGGTTTTCAAATGTAATGTCTGTTCCATCTTTGTATAATGAATAAAAGTGTTTGCCTTACGTTCCGAACTACGTAAGGTCTGATTCATGCGGGGGCATGATACGTAGGCAATCTCTATAAGATTCGACCACAATACAATAAAAATGTATATAAGAAAATAAAATAAAAGTGAGTAACAATAAAAATTTCAAGAAAGCTGGGACGACATAAGCAGCCAAGCAAATGCATAATAGAAAGGGGTTACTTGTCTAGGAGCATTGCATCTCAACGTGTAATTATATATGTGTTAAACTCTCAAAACTAACAAGTTTGTTCATTTCCAGGATTCAAGCAGTTAGTTTCTCTAAAGAGTATACTGGCATATTATCATTATCACACGAGGTCAAAAGGACCAATACCCGAAAGTATGTCTATCCCAGATGTTGACACAGGTATTGAGCTAGAGGAAATGGATGTCGGGAAAATGAAAGAAGAGATGTTTAAACTCAAGCAGCAAATGGCTGAGATGTACCAGGCCTGGTCTACAGGGCAGTTACCCCCATCTTACACAACTAACCCTGCTCCATCAATGGCCCAAACTCAGGATAATCTTACCACTGAATTATCCCCAAATTTCCCCATCTACCAACACTACCGAGGCACCACCTCTCAGACACTGCAGTCTCTCCCTCCTAAACCAGTTCCATACTTTCCTCCACCTGTAACTCCCGTCTTTGTGGCACCTCCCACAGCTACACTCCACAAATCTCCTAGTGAGCCTGCATTCCAGGTCCAGGACAACCAATATTATCCCCCGGAGCCCACCCTCAAAGCCTCCGAAATCCATTCAACTACTCCTCGTTTTGACCTCCCAACCGAAATTGACAAGCCAGCCAAAAATGCTGAACAAGAAGAGATGTTCAGGAAGGTCAAAAGTCTAGAACAATCGTTCCGAGACATGCGAGGATTAGGTGGGCAAGTCAGTGTAGCATACAAGGATTTGTGCTTGTTCCCAAATGTACAATTACCAGTTGGCTTCAAGATGCCTAAATTTGACCTATACAATGGGCACGGCGACCCAGTAGCCCACTTAAGGGGTTTCTGCAGCAAGATGCGAGGAGCTGGGGGAAAGGACGAATTATTGATGGCTTACTTCAGTCAAAGTTTAAGCGGATCAGCTTTGGAGTGGTATACACGCCAGGACCATGGGAGATGGTACACCTGGGATGACCTGGCACAGGCATTCACATACCATTTCCAATACAATCTGGAAATCATCCCAGATCGACTATCTTTGACAAAATTTGAGAAGAAACACAATGAAAGTTTCAGAGAGTATGGCTTCCGGTGGAGAGAACAGGCAGCAAGAGTGGATCCTCCTATGAAGGAGAGTGAAATGGTAGACTACTTCCTCCAAGCCTTGGAACCAACTTACAATGCCCATTTGGTTTCAGCGGTAGGGAAATCATTCAACGAAGTAGTGAAGATGAGAGGTATGGTGGAAGAAGGCCTCAAGACAAATAAAATCATGAGCTATTCAGCAATTAAGGCAACTACTCAAGCTATTCAAGGCGGGGTAGGAGGAATCAGAAGAAAGAAGAGGGAGGAAGCAGCGGTAGTTGATTCAGGAATTTGGTCGGGACCCAGAGGTTCACCGCCTTACTATAATCAACAACGACCTCACCAATCAACTCACCACCACAATTCATCTCAACATTACTATCACCCTTCGGAACCTCATTTTTCCATCAACCATACACAAGCATACAATCATCCACCGGCACACGCTAACTGGCGTGCTCCTGCCATACCAGGTACTTACCCACGAGCCTATCCCGGACCAGGTTTCAGGCCTAGGCCAGCATTCAGGGGAGAAAGGGAACAGAAAAAGAAGACCTACACTCCATTGGGGGAGTCTTACACTAGTCTGTTCCACAGGCTGAGACAGCTGGACATGCTAAGACCAATACAATCCAGGCTACCCAATCCTCCTCCAAAGAATCTGGACTACACCATTAGCTGTGAGTATTGTTCCGGTACACCAGGCCATGATACGGAAAAATGCTGGCATTTAAAAAATTCAATACAAGAGCTGATCGATACTAATAAAATCGAGGTTCAAACCCCCAAAGCTCCCAATATCAACAGAAATCCAATGCCAGCCCATCAGGAGGCCAATATGATAGAAATCGTACAAGCTGATGGGGGGACAAAGAAGCTGTCCCAAACTATCATGATGATCAGGTCTCATGAAGCCAAGCCAGATAAGCAGTTAACAGAGGAGAAGCCGGTACCTAAGCAAAACAGAAATGGTGATGAACCATCTGTGGTAGTCGAGAAAGGGTCTTCGAGCAAAGTTGCCACAAAGCAAGAAAGGTTGAAAGTGATAGTACCAGGGGTTGCCAGCAAACCCATTGTAGTCGTGGAAGGAGCCCGTATAGATCGGGTTATTATCAAACTTGTAACCCAGCTACCAGTGATCAACAACAAAGCTATTCCATGGAACTATGAACGGGTGACTGTAATGTACAAGGGAAAAGAAGTCAAGGAAGAAGTCTGTGAGGTGCAAGGCTTGACTCATTCGGGAAGATGTTTTACTCCCGAAGAGTTAAGAAAAACTAAAAATAATCCAACATCAATAAAGAGAGTTGTGACGGAATAAGAAGCGGAAGAGTTTTTAAGAAAAATGAAACTCCATGACTATTCTGTTGTGGATCAATTGAAGAAGACACCCGCTCAAATTCCATTGTTGTCATTACTGATCCATTCAGAGGAGCACCGTCTGGCTTTGATGAAAATCCTGAATGAGGCTCATGTTCCTGAAAAAATCTCTGTAAATCATTTGGGAAGAATAGCCAACAGAATCTTTGAGGCAAACAGAATTACATTTTCTGATGATGAATTGCTTGTGGAAGGTACTGAGCACAATAGAGCTCTTTACCTCACCGTGAAATGTGAAAACTCCGTAGTAACCCGGGTATTGGTTGACAACAGGTCAAGTGCAAACATCTGCCCTCTCTCCACTTTAAGCAAATTGAAAATCAAAGAGGAGAGGATCCAGAAGAATAGTATTTGCGTACGGGGGTTTGACGGTGGAAGTAGAGATTCATTTGGTGACATAGTGTTGGAACTGACAATATGGCCAGTTGAATTCACAATGGAGTTTCAAGTACTGGACATAACTGTTTCTTATAACTTGTTGTTGGGTCGACCATGGATCCATGCTGCTAAAGCAGTCCCGTCAACACTACACCAGGCGGTCAAGTTTGAATGGGATCATCAAGAAATAGTTGTGCATGGGGAAGAAAGTTTAAATGCTCACAGCAGTGCCATTGTACCGGTCCAGGGAATAGAAAATGACCAGGGACCATGGGTATACCAAGTGTCCGACACAGTGTCGTTAGAGAAAATTCCAGAGGGGAAGTACCTTCCGAATCCAAAGATAACCTTTGCATCAGTCATGGTAGCCTATGAAATGTTAAAAAATGGTTTTATACCCGGCAAAGGTCTGGGCTCATCTTTGCAAGGAATTATACAACCAGTATCTCTCCCTGAGAACTGGGGAACATTCGGTTTGGGGTTCATACCCACCGTCAATGACGTAAAAAAGGCCAGAAAGCTGAAACAAAAGGCATGGGTTCTGCCAAAACCAGTCCCACATCTATCAAAGTCTTTTGTCAAGACCGGTGCTAAAAATCGTCCGATAACAACAATTCCTAAATCCCTGGTCAATCATGAGGAGGAATTAATTGAAAGATTCGAGAAATTGTTTGACGATGTGAATATGGTGGAAAGCGGGGAAGGTTGTAGCAACGCAGAAGTTCAATTCGTTGGGCCAGAAACAAAGCTTAATAATTGGAAAGTCACTCCTCTCCCCATTCGAAAGGAGTCTTGGTAGTTTATTTTGATTTTCTTTCAGTTTGTTTGGGTTACCTCAGGGTTGTAATCCCAATGCTTATCTTACAGTTTGTTTGAAGTGTGCAAACCTTGTTATCTTTCATCATCCAATAAAATACAGTTTCCTTTTTCATTATCATTCCTGATAATTTTCTTTTTCTCTTTCTTCTTTTTCTGTACAGTTCTTTTTACGCTGGCTCTAGTGATATGGCATGCATAAGGAATCCTCAGCCCAGTCTTAAAAATCAATCTGGTTCCGAAATAATAATTCAAGAAATATATTGTGATTATGATTCAGAATATGATGAAGATGAGGTTTTTGAAGAGATTAGAAAAGAGTTAATTCACTTTGAGGAAAAAACCAAACCTAACCTGAGTGATACCGAGGACATCAATATAGGGGACACGAGTAATATCCGGGAAACTAAAATAAGTGTCCATCTCGAACCAAGGATCCGAGAAGAGTTAATTAAAGCACTCATAGAATTCAAAGATGCTTTTGCATGGTCATATGACGACATGCCTGGCCTGAGCACTGATTTAGTGGTTCACAAATCGCCCACCGATCCAACGGTGCCTCCTGTCAAGCAGAGGCTGAGAAAATTCAAGCCTGATATGAGTGTGAGAATTAAGGAAGAAATCGCCAAACAGTTGGAAGTAAAGGTCATTCGAGTCACTCGATATCCTGTTTGGTTAGCTAATATCGTTCCTGTGCCAAAGAAAGACGGCAAAATTAGAGTATGCCTCGACTACCGCAATCTCAACAAAGCAAGTCCGAAGGATAATTTCCCATTACCCAATATCGATATTTTGATCGATAATTGTGCCAAGCATGATATAGGATATTTCGTGGATTGTTATGCCGGGTATCATCAAATTCTAATGGATGAAGAAGATGCAGAAAAGACGGCATTCATCACACCATGGGGAACTTATTGCTACCGGGTAATGCCATTTGGTTTGAAGAACGCCGGAGCAACTTACATGAGAGCAATGACCACAGTGTTTCATGATATGATACACAAGGAGATTGAGGTATACGTGGACGATGTGATCATAAAATCAAAGCATCAGGCCGACCACGTTGGGGATTTGAGGAAATTCTTCTTAAGACTTCGCAGGTACAACCTCAAGCTTAACCCTGCCAAATGCGCATTTGGAGTTCCATCTGGAAAGTTGCTGGGATTCATAGTCAGTCGGTGAGGCATCGAGCTAGACCCATCAAAAATCAAAGCCATCCAAGAATTGCCACCTCCAAGGAACAAAACTGAAGTAATGAGTTTGTTAGGAAGGTTGAATTACATCAGCAGGTTTATTGCTCAGCTTACGACAACCTGTGAACCTATTTTCAAATTGTTGAAAAAGGATGTTGCGGTCAAATGGACCGATGAGTGTCAGGAGGCGTTTGATAAGATAAAAGGATACCTGTCAAACCCACCCGTGTTAGTCCCGCCAGAGCCAGGAAGACCTCTGATTCTTTACTTAACGGTTTTGGAAAATTCATTTGGTTGTGTATTGGGGCAACATGACCTCACCGGCAGAAAAGAACAGGCCATCTACTACCTTAGCAAGAAATTCACAGCTTATGAGGTTAAGTATACTCATCTGGAGAAGACATGTTGCGCCCTGACTTGGGTAGCTCAAAAATTGAAACACTATTTGTCGTCCTACACTACTTACCTCATTTCGCGTCTGGATCCGTTGAAATATATTTTTCAAAAGCCTATGCCAACGGGAAGACTTGCAAAGTGGCAAATATTGCTCACAGAATTTGACATCATCTATGTGACTCGAACTGCAATGAAAGCCCAAGCACTGGCTGATCATTTAGCTGAAAACCCGGTCGACGAGGAGTACGAGCCGTTGAAAACCTATTTTCCCGATGAAGAAATAATGCATATCGATGAGATCGAGCAAATTGAAAAACCTGGCTGGAAACTTTTCTTCGATGGGGCTGCTAACATGAAAGTAGTCGGGATAGGAGCTGTAATCATTTCTGAAACAGGGCATCACTATCCTGTTACGGCTCAACTACGATTTTATTGCACCAATAATATGGCTGAATATGAAGCTTGTATTTTGGGGTTAAGGCTAGCCGCAGACATGGGTATCCAAGAAATCTTAGTCATGGGAGATTCGGATCTTCTGGTACATCAAATTCAAGGAGAATGGGAAACCCGAGATTTGAAGCTCATACCATACCGACAATGTCTACATGATCTTTGTCAGCGGTTTCAATCAGTGGAGTTCCGGCATATTCCAAGGATCCATAATGAGGTTGCCGATGCATTGGCTACCTTGGCATCAATGTTGCACCATCCAGACAAAGCTTATGTGGATCCACTACATATTCAAGTCCACGATCAGCATGCTTATTGCAATATGGTTGAAGAAGAATTTGATGGTGAACCATGGTTCCACGACATCAAGGAGTATATCAGGATGGGGATATATCCCGCACAAGCCACAGGAGATCAAAAGAGGACCATTAGGCGATTGGCAAATGGATTCTTCTTAAGCGGAGGAGTTTTGTATAAAAGAACACCAGATCTTGGATTATTAAGATGCATAGATGCCAGACAAGCTACGACTGTCATGTCTGAAGTACATTCGGGAGTTTGTGGACCCCACATGAGCGGATATGTGTTGGCAAAGAAAATCCTCTGAGCTGGTTATTATTGGCTTACCATGGTGCGAGATTGTATCAGTTTTGTGCGCAAGTGTCATCAATGCCAGATACACGGAGATTTGATTCATTCTCCACCATCTGAGTTGCACTCAATGTCGGCACCATGGCCCTTCGTTGCCTGGGGCATGGATGTGATTGGACCAATTGAGCCGGCAGCATCCAATGGGCACAGTTTCATTCTGGTAGCCATTGATTATTTTACCAAATGGGTTGAGGCCAAAACATTCAAATCAGTAACCAAGAAAGTTGTGGTCGATTTTGTCCACTCAAATATCATATGTCGATTCGGAATCCCAAAGGTGATCATCACAGATAACGGTGCTAATCTTAACAGTAACTTAATGAAGGAAGTATGTCAACAGTTTAAGATTACACATCGCAACTCTACCCCATATCGGCCCAAGGCGAATGGAGCAGTCGAGGCAGCCAACAAAAACATAAAGAAGATACTTCGGAAAATGGTAGAAGGTTCAAGACAATGGCATGAAAAACTACCATTTGCGTTATTGGGATATCGCACTACTGTTCACACTTCAGTAGGAGCAACTCCTTATTTGTTGGTATATGGAACTGAAGCAGTAATTCCTGCAGAAGTTGAGATTCCTTCCCTTTGGATCATCGCCGAAGCAAAGATTGATGATGATGAATGGGTCAAAACCCGTCTGGAACAGTTAAACTTGATTGATGAAAAATGATTGGCCGCAGTATGTCATGGTCAATTGTATCAAAGAAGAATAGCAAAAGCATACAACAAAAAGGTGCGTCCACGGAAGTTTGAAGTGGGTCAACATGTGCTGAAACGTATTCTTCCACATCAGGTTGAGGCAAAAGGCAAATTTGCCCCGAATTGGCAAGGACCATTCATGGTGACCAGAGTATTATCGAATGGTGCACTATGCTTAACAGATATTGAAGGCAAATGCATAGACATGGCTATCAATTCTGATGCGGTAAAGAGATATTATGCATAACTTTTTGAATGTTTGTATTTAGCATTATTTCGAAGATTGGAATGACAAAGGCAATTTATTCTTCTATCCAAACACTATACCCTTTGATTCCCCTTTGAGCCATATTTGTTTCTTTCCTACCCTCTCTTGGAATCAATGAAAATCAAATATGAAATAATAATAAAAAAAATCACTATTATTTAGTGAACTACATTTGACCTGATTCCTCAAAGAAGGATACGTAGGCGCCTCACGGCTCGGTCATAGGGTGCACAATATGCATAATGTGCACAAAAGAAACATTAAGAGACCCCAATCAAGAAACTGGGGCAGGAATTATATTGGAAATAAGAAAAAGATTCCAAGAGTTGTAATTGTAAACCCATATCAAAACTGTTTAACTTTTGATACCTTTCCATTCCAACCCCATACCAAAAAGACCTTTCGACCAATCTTAGAAAATGCCGAGTCGAGCAAATGAAGATGGTTCATAACACTCTGATCCAAACAAGAAAAGAAAGTAAAAATGAGAGAGTCTTATAGGTGAAAACCCACACGGGCACCATGAGACGACGAAAGTTGAGAGAAAGTAAAATGAGAGAGTCTTATTAGTGAAAACCTTCGCAGGCACCATAAGGCGAAAATAAAAAAAATGATGAACAAATGAGGAAGGTTTGCCGGTGAAAACTCTTTTAGATACAGCGACTCAAAAAAGGTTTGTAAATTGGCAAAAGAAAATTGGGTTGTGGAAAATTTGGGAAAACAAAATGAAACAATTGAAAAGAGGTTGGTTAAAAGACTGGATTGATTAATCCAAAATGCATATCATAATCATTGGTGCCAGTGACTCCAATCAGATAAGTCCTTTATTCCTTCTCCAACAATCATCCAAATTTGGATTTTTCTTTTCATTTTAGATTGTCGAAATCGTCATATTTTCGTCACTAATAATCTTACTCTTCTAAAAACTTTTGAGATGAGCTATGTTCCGAACAAATAAGAAGGAATGTCAAGGTATACTACCAAAATTCAAGGTTGCATAGGACAAAAATACGGCCATGATGGGCAGGAGGTAATAAAAAATAATAAGATATGGGTGTAAGAAAAGTGGAATCAAAAGCGGATCAGCAATGTCAGGAGAAACATATGATTACGGTTAAAAAGGTTTGAAGGAAAACATACAGTTGGGGATCCTATAGTTAAGGATCAATTACAAGGACAGAACAGTCTTTTCAACCATTCCAAGGCAATAAAACAAGACGAAGAGAAGCCCCACCGTCGACAAGAATGCCCCAGTTAACCACCCTGTTTTAAACTAACGAAGTTTTCTTTGATTTGAAACAGGGGCAAAAACAACATTTGTGTCAAGAAACAGAGGATGAAGAATTAAGAAGAAGTCAGGCGTCCACCTGGAGAATGAGGATGAAGAATTAAAGGAGAAATCAGGCATCCACCTGGAGAATCAGGATGAAAAATTAAAGAAGAAATCAGGCGTCCACCAGGAGAATGAGGATGAAGAATTTAAGAAGAAGTCAGGCGTCCACCTGGAGAATGAGGATGAAAAATTAAAGAAGAAATCAGGCATCCACCTGGAGAATGAGGATGAAGAATTTAAGAAGAAATCAGGCGTCCACCTGGAGAATGAGGATGAGAGATAAAAAAAAAAAAAAAGAAGTCAGGCATCCACCTGGAGAATGAGGATGAAGAATTAAAAAGAAGTCAGGCGTCCACCTGGAGAATGAGGATGAAAAATTAAAGAAGAAGTCAGGCGTCCACCTGGAGAATAAGGATGAAGAAATAAAGAAGAAATCAGGCGTCCACCTGGAGAATGAGGATGAAAAAATTAATAAGAAGTCAGGCGTCCACCTGGATAACAAGGATGAAGGATCGAAAAGGCAATCAGGCATCCACCTGGAAAATAAGGAAATACAATTGAAGGATCAGCAGTCAGGCGCCCACCTGAAGAACAGAATGGCAATATAGTTTGACATTACGGGTAAAGTCAAAAGCCCGCCCATGTGAGAAAGGAGCACACGTAAAGTCAATAAAACAGAGGATTCCAACCAAATCCCTAGCAAGAACAACAAGAAGTCCCAAACAAATAAAGGAAATACGGGACACAATGAAAGGAAATGCAGAACAAGTCAGAAGTAAAAGATGCCCAAAAGTCACCAAGACATCAAGACAACAAGAAACGCAAGGGCATGATCTAGATAAGATTCTGTAATTCATATACCATAGTCTAGTTTAGCTTTTGTTTTACCTTTGAAGCAAGGTGTAATAAGGAGGGCAGCAAGCAGTAAAAGCAGCACAAAAACAGCAGTAACATCACAGTCCCACGGTAGTCCCAGCTACCCAAAACTTCCCGAACTATATTGACCTGATTCCTTTATAGCCAAGGATATGTAGGAAACCTTTGAAGCAGGGGTTCGGTCAAATCTTTCAAAAATTGCTTCCCACGGAGTATTTGAACAGGCAAAAAATCGCTTGTATCCGCTCACTTTATCTTTGCACGAAACCTCTTCGAGTTTCCGTGCAAAGAGGGGCAGCTGTGAGCACATGATTTTTGCCTCACGAAAACAACTCCAAAATAAATCAAAAATAAATAAAAAAAATCTCTTTTAGTGTGCAATTTTTAGAACTTGTGTGGTGTTTGTTAATTATTTGTGTTGTCCGTAAATGTTTGCTTTGTTATAATTAAACAAAATTAAAATAAAAATACATGTCTTATGCATATCTAGAATTTAATTATGCATTTAATAATTGATTTAAAAATAAAATCACAAAAAATATGCATTTGTTCTATTTTAAATGTTCCACTGTGTGATTAATGTTTTGTCTATGTGTTAATAGTTGTTAAAAAGTAATTAATATTTTTGTAAGTTTATAATTGTTTTATAATTAAAATTGGGAATTTAAATTAGGAAATTGAAATGGGTTCTGAATATTAAAAATCGGGCCTGGACTGAAATCCAGGCCCAAACAAAAAAAAATTCAACCCTCCACAGCCCAATCCCAACACTCTCATGTCCGGTCCAATTCAAACGAACCAAACGACAACGTTTGGTCGTATTTCATCAAGGGCCGTTGGATCAAATCCATCCAACGGCTGAGATCTTACAACCCTTACCCATAACCCTTACCCGACCCACTGCCCCGATCCAATCCTTTCCCTCAACTTAAACCAAACGACGTCGTTTGGTTAAGTGAGCTGATCCTGACCGTGTATCTTACTTGATCGGATGGTCAATATTCATCCACCCCATCCCTATATAAGTCCAAACCCCTACCCCGGCCCCCTAACTAAACACCCCCCCCCTCTCTACTGTTCATCATCCTCTCCAATCACACCTCTAACCCTAGCCACCTTAACTCTCCATCGCCTGAAATCCGGTGGAAACAACGCCGCCGGTCACCACCTGAACATCCTCGACTCCTCACAACCCCCTCTTCACAGATCTAGTATTATTTTCCTCCGAATCAGGCCCCAACTCTTCGAATCTTAAATCGAAGGTTGGTCTGAAAACTCGACCCTTTCCGATGACTTCCATATTGACACCGTAGCTTCCCCTAACTACCCTAGCTATGGATCTGGTGTTTGTTTGGCTCGAATCACCTCAGAGTTCTTCGAATCTTCTTTGGAAGGTTCGAACCAAACATGAACTCACTCAGATTCGTTCCAAACTAACACCAAATGACCCCTAGGCCTCCTTCACCCTTGTGTCATATTTGGTTCCCTTCGAATCTGCCCAGAAGTGTTCGAATTTAAGATCCAAGAATCAGAAACCCTAAAAATTTCAAAACATGGAATTTGCCCGAATTAAATAAGGGATTGAGGTCTAAGAGACTTTAATCGAGGTATTCTCAATTGAGAATACTTCGAATAAAGTCTGTTCAGCCTCAAAAAGGTCCAAATTCAAAGTCAGGCTTGAGTCCGTGTAAATTTAAAGATTCAGAGGTATTTTTCTATTTCCTTTGTGTATTCTATGTGTATTTTATGTTTGTTTCATTAGTCTGTGTAATTTTCCCATCTTTTATTTTTATTCTGTCTCATACCCGTCTATATGATCAAAATGTGAAACTGTTTCTGTTGGTTGTGATTATTTACAATGTGAGTAATCGACTCGATTAAGTTCGTCGAGTAGTTATATCATAGAATCTTGTTTCTGAAAATGCTGTTTGAAATAATCTGTTTATCGGTTGTTTGTTGACAATTGTTGTAAATAATCAGTTTAATTAATACTCGTCAGTTAAATCATCCTGGTTTATATTTCAATGAGTCTGTCAAAATAAGTGTTGTGTATATGTTATTTTCTGAACATTAAGTTTCAGGGCATTGTCAGTATATTGACAATGCTCCTGTGTCTGTTTGATCTTAGTTCAATGATTGAAATTCAGTTTAAATTGTTCTGTTGTTCAGTGTGATGTTATTGTGATGATTAGGTTTAATTTCAATTTTTACAAAGTGTTGGTTAGATACAATTGTATTAGGAGGGTAATTATAGGATTGTTTATAGCTGCTTAAACAGATTGTAAAGTCTGTTCTATATCAGATGCTGAATTTTAGTTTAAAAGCAGTAATTACAGTAGGATTTCAGGGGTATTTGAGGAATAAAACAGTGAGGGTAATTTGATAATAGTAGTGTGCTGATAGTGGAGTGTAATGGATATAATTTGATGTAATAATGGGAAACAAAGGGTAATGGGGCTGCTGAAAATCAGGATAAGATCACTTAATGGGATTTAAAGTAGTAAAAGCAGATTTTAATGGGACTTTCTGATTTTTAAAAGAAGAAAGGGGTCCAAGCAGCACTAAAAGGAAAGGGGCAGACCTGTATAAATACAGGGACTCAGATTTTAAACGGAGATCAGATTTTAGAGAGAGATTTTTGAATACACAGAAGAGAGACATTAAGAGAAAAGAGAGAGAAAAAAAATCTGGAGGAATACACAGAACCATATAGGAGAAAATCTGGACAGAAATTAAGAGAGGAAAACTGAACAGAAAAATCAGAAGTAGGAATCTGAAACAGATAGAAGAAAGAAACTGAAAGCTGAAACAGATAGAAGAAAGAAACTGAAATCTGAAATGTTATTTTTCTAGAATCTATCCGTTGTTTGTCTGTGGATATTGTTCGGTTTAAATCTGAAATTTTTCTCAAATTTCTGTCACTGTTCATCTGGGTTAACGGGTCTTGTTCAGACCTGCTGTGTTATTGGTATATTCTGCCGGTGTTTTGTTGCTGTTGTTACTGCTGAAATTTACTTCTTTTACCTTCATTTCCAGGTACATATCTGTAAACTCATGTCATGCAAAGCTTTCAACATGACAAATAAATGAAGCTCGAATTGTAATTCTGTCTTCAATACATTTGAGTTCGTTAGTTTAAATTTCAGCTATGTTTCATGTTGGTTAACTAGTAGTGAGTTCGACATGATGGCTATAAGTTAATTATCTTATTTTGAAATTCGTATAAAAGCTTTGTAATAATGTTATCCATTTCGAAATCTCATTAGTATAGTTATATTTGAATTGTCAAAATAGGAAACATGGCAGAAAGTTGGCCATTATTTAAATTTTATGGTATTGTTAGTTAGGTACAGAATAGTATGGAAATATCAAGGGAAAATACATTGTTAGCATATTTTGTTAATTATTTGGTTGTGGTTTGAGGCTAGATGATGTTGGTTGCATTTTGTTTATATATGGCGGAATAATGGTTATGTTTATAATCAATAGTCGAAAGATGCATTGATAAAATCCGTTAGGTTCACAATGTTGGAATATGGTGAATGGTGTAGGAGTATATTCGTGTTATATATGATATCGTCTTATTAAAGACAACAGGTAGATTAGTTCTTTTCTTAATAATAAATGGCCTAGTTATTTGAATGCAATCACCTCATTTCTTTAAAAAATAATGTAAACGATAAGTCAACAATTTTTATTTTATTTTTTTAAACGTGTAAAGTTATGTTTGCCAATAGTTCGCATAAGTTGAGAATAAAAAATCATTTCGATTATGTATATCCCAAACTCAATCATAAGCAGAATTAACCAAAATAATCATGCATGTCGGATTAAGAACAAGTGATGTGGAAGGAGATTAGGCTTATAAATTGTAACAATTTTAAGAATGTAATATAGCATTCGCTACAAATAAAATAATGAAAATTCCTCGAAAACATCTCTTCCTTTCATAAATCAATTTTTTTTTAGTTTCATACGCAATTCACTTTTTGGGTATACATATATTGTATTTACGAGAAAAATGGTAGTCTTAATCACACTTTGTTTATTTTTACTCCCAAAATTTGAATGGCTCGAAAGAATATAATTCACACGTGAAAATATAATCAGCGGTCAACATTTAATAAATTGTGAATTCTTTTCAAAGAATTTAAGGGCACCTCAAATGGGGATTTCTCATGATTTTTACATAAAAATGTATGAATATAATAAATAATTTGTGGAAAATCTATATTACCATTAAGAATATTTTGCGTGATTAGGGATGCGTTCGCGTAACCTGATTATATTTCTAAAATGCAATTCGAATTATGCGTTCGCGCAACTTCGAGCGAACATTTTAATAAAAAAAGGGTTTCTCCGAGGATGTTGAAATAATTTCATATAACCCGAGATGTGCAGTTCACTGTTTAAATACAAAGGTGATGATGTTCTTAATTTTTATTTTAAATTTCGAACGTATGATATTTTAATAAAAAATATAATATTGTCAATCTTATTGTGAACACGTATGCGTGGCACGATTCTCTATGATTATAAAAGGTATATAATACGAATATACGTACGCGTGATTCGTTTATATAATTGTAAACAATCTAAACAAAAGCGGTAATAAAATCAGGTAACAAGAAAAAGGGTATTTAGTAAATCAAGATAATTAAGCCAAGAATAAGAACAGTTAAGCGACCGTGCTAGAACCACGGAATTCGGAAATGCCTAACACCTTCTTCCGGATTAACAGAATTCCTTACTCAGGATTTCTGGTTCGCAGAATAACAAACAGAGTCATATTCTCCTCGATTCAGGGATTAAAACTGGTGACTTGGGACGCCTTAAAATTCCCAGGTGGAGACTCTGAAACAAATAAACAAATCCCGTTTCGATTGTCCTTCAATTGGAGAAAACTCCCTACGCCCTCGTGGGGCGGTAAAAAGGAGGTGCGACACCCAACTTAGGCAATTAAGGAATATTTGATCCTAAAACATGATCTCTAACACAGAACATAAATTCAAGCAATCAACCAAAGTGATAACACGTAGTGCAGAGTTCTCTCAAACAAAACAAGGCAATATGAGCAACCTCGGGTCAAATCTTGTCATAAATCACATATAAGACCATGTACACATTCTTCACCTTGTGTACACATCGTTTACACTTAACACAATCAAGAAATTAAATCAAATTCTAAGGGGTAATTCCCCTCATACAAGGTTAGGTAAGATACTTACCTCAAAAGCGCTCAATCAATACTCTAAAAATGCGTTTCAATAATAATTCACTTATGTTCAGCCCAAATCTAGCAAAAATAATTTAATAACATCAAATAATGCAAGAGGATTCAATTTCAATTAATAAAGTTAAAATCATTAGACAATTCCCCGAAAGTCAACCCCGGGCCGTCCGGTCAAAACCCGAGTCAAAGGGAAGATTCTGACTACTCATAACCCCACGGGTCCTATATGTGTTTGGTTTTCAAATATGAGTCCAATTCGACTCTCAAATCTTAAATTTTTATTTTTCAATAAATAGTCAAAATCCCCCAAAAATTCCTTTCAAATCACATGATTTTGATGTTAAAATCCATAACAAATCAAGTGAAAATATTAAAATTAAGTCAAGCTAACTTACCTAATAGCTAGATGTGAAAATCATCTCCAACAGTCGCCTCACACCAAGCCTAGGGCTAAAAAATTGATAAAATGAGACAGTCCCAAAATCCAAACTAATAACCCAGCTACGAAATCACAACTAATAACCCAGCTAGAGATATCGCATTTGTGATAGGAGGTTCACAATTGCGACCTTCGCAAATGCGACTAAGCTATCGCAAAAAGCGATACTTGACAGTACTAGAAAGAGTCGCGAATGCGAAATAAAGGTCGCAAATGCAGTGACTCCCACAACAGGCCCCTTGTCACAAATGTAACACAAGACTCGCAAATGCAGACTTCCATAGCTTGCAAATGTGGCCCCAAATCTAGCAAAAGTGGACAACCTGGAGTCGCAAATGCGACTCCCATATAACATTTGTGATGAATGCCCAACTTCCCCAAATTCGGAAAAGCAAGAAGAATCTCACAAATGTGGTGGTTGTAAATGCAACCACCCCTTTGTAAATGCGATAACAGCAACACCGAAAAAAATGAACCTCTTACAAAACACTTCTAATGCATATGAAACTCTCTCGAGCCCCAAGGCTCCACACTAAACATCTATAAAAGATTATAAATATCATACGAACTAGCTTGTGAGTTTAAAACATCGAAAAAACATCTGAAACTATGAATCGGACACCAAAAGACATAGAAATTTTCATGAAACTTAAGAACTTCTAAAAACACAACCAACTATCTAATTCCTATCAAACCAACTTGGAATGACGTCAAACATTACAGACAAGTTTCAAATGACAAAACGGACATATTACAAGTCCAGAAATAAAAATCTGAACCCAATAGTCACAAAGTCAACCCATGGTCATACTTAGGAAATTTTCAAACTTCCAAATTGTCAACCTTCGGCAAAAGAGCAAAATCGACCTAGGAACCTACGAATTCAATTCTAGGTATACGCTTGAGTCCAAAATCACCATGCAAACCTATTGGAACCATCAAAATACAATTTAGGGGTCGTTCTCACAAAAGCCAAACCTTGGTAATTATTTCAAACTTAAAGTTCCAAACTAAGAACCAAATGTTTCGAATCAATCCCAAAAACTTCCCGAAACTGAACCAACCAACCCCCAAATCACATAACCATAAATACATATGTGAGAAGATTATAAAGGGAAAATAGAGCCCAAGTACACAAAACAATCGGTCGGGTCGTTACAATAACAGACGTGCGACTTTCTTTTAAGAGAAGACTCCAATAGCTCAATCGAAAGAAGGATATATCAAAGGAGACATGATAAAACAAAATTCACCAAAGTTCTTTTTTAGACACATGATTTTCAATAGAATGGTGAAATTGATATTCAATAAATTTGTACATGTGATAATTTGGCTAACCTGTTCATTGAGGCATTGCTAACCTCAATGTTTGAGAAGTTGAAATACAAGATTGAAATGCATCATTTCCGAGAAATAAAGTAATATTTTCTTCAGGAGGAGCCAAATACACGTTGTGGTCTTTTTTCCTTAGCTAAGTCGTTCGCCCACTGAATTTTCTTGGCAATGTTTTTAATGAGGCAGCAACCAATGCTTATTACTAACTATGTGTACTCTTTTCTTTCACTAGGACTTTTTTCCACTAGATTTATTTCATGTGCAATTTTAATGAGGCACATTGTCACGACCCGAAATCCCATCCTCAGAGTCGTGATGCCTCCTAACATCACTTGCTAGGCAATCTGACGTGAGATAATTAAATAACTAATTTTAACCGTTAAATATAAAATGGAGATATACAATGAGAAGTAGAAACAGTCTAACACAATACTGATATAAATCACGTGATAATATCTACTCATAGAAATCTGGAGTAACGAGTACACGAGCAACTAGAAGTCTACAAGCAAAGTCTGAAATAAATACAACTGGTTCGAAAGAAATGAAGAGTAAAAGTGGGGAAAGGAAAGGGACTTCAAGGTCTACGGATGCTAGTAAATGTAAATCGAGTCTCTATATGTAATGATCTGGTGCTGACGCACTGCTGGGACCAATACTAGTATCTACACAATAAGTGCAGAAGTGTTGTATGAGTACAACTGACCTAATGTACTCCGTAAGTGTCGAGTCTAACCTTGACTAGATAGTGATGAGGCTATTACAAGACACATACGTAAATAAACATGTACAAGTGTATTTAAAGCAGGAATAATAACAGAGCATGATAACGTACAAACAAGGAGGGGACATGCAATAATGGGCAAATATATCAGCTGCGATAGGTATGAAATCACGAAATAGCCAAGTAAATCATCAACTGAAAAAATCAGATAAACTAATGATATGAAAATGGCACGGAATCACTCTTACTCTCATCCTCACCATGCAATAATATGAACATAAATGCACGGCATCATTCTTCGTGCTTTTACTCTTATCTTCACCATGCAATAATAATATGAATGAAATGGCACGACATCACCCTTCATGCTTTTACTCTCTTCCTCATCATGTATTAATGATAATGTAAGTGCAATGGCACGACATCACCCTTCTTGCTTTAACTATCTTCCTCACCATATAATAATAACATGAATTCGAGTAATAAATAATGTAGAGAATAAATTCAACATCAAATATGGTGCCATGATGCCCAACTTCAACTTCCAAAAATATTCAACGACAATGAAATATGCAATAATTACAAAAAGAATAATCAAAGAAGTAATAATCTAACCTAAGCATGGATATCATAATTAGCAAAGCAATAAAATACATAGAAACAAGTCCAACCCATATGTTTTACCCAATAAAAATATATAAGTACTCGTCACCTCACATATATGTTGTTCCCACACATAAAACACATAGCGAATAGACTAACAGGTCTCAATCCCTTAAGTCAAGGTTATCCACGACACTTACCTTGCTCCGATATCAAACCAAAGCTCAACCGGGGCTTTTCCTCTAGAATTAAAACCAATTAATTCTAACCAAATATTGTTCAAACAATTCAAAATAAGCTTTAGAAACTATCCACGAGTGAAAAAGATTCAATCTTTAATGTTTTTCAAAAAGTCAACAAAAGTCAACCACGGGCTCGCTTGGCTAAAACCCGAGATTCGGACCAAAATCTAATTATGCATTCACCCCCAAGCCCGGTTATGTGATTAGTTTTGAAATCCGACCTTAATTTGTGGTCTAAATCTCAATTTCTCAAAATCCCTAATTTCTACCATCAAAAATCATATATTAAAGGTTAAAATCAATGAATGTTATGGAAATGGAAGGAAATAAGTTAAAATCTACTAACCTATGAAGTTGGGATGAAAAACCGCTTATAAATTGCCTCTAGGCCGAGCTCAAACTTTGAAATGGTAAAACCTGAGTTAAATCCTGACTTTGGGATATTTAAGTCACTGGGCATCAAGCCTTTTTCACGTTCGCGAAGGGCCTGACGCGATTGCGATGCAGCAGCGGCCAAAGGCTTTCGTGTTTGCGAGTCACTCTTCGCGTTTGCGAAGGCTTACTTCCACCTTCTTTCTCGTTCGCGGTCCACATGTCACGTTCGCTAAGTGTAACAACCAAGCTCCCTTCCCTGGCCATATAACCCTATACGTTCTCGAGAGGCTGGTCGCATTCGCGAAGGGTAAACCCCCAGTGCTTCGTGTTCATGACCATGCCATCGCGTTCATGAAGAATAAATTTCGCCCCTATTCTAGTTTCCCCTGCACGATTGCGAGAGTACCTTCGCGACCGCGAAGCACTAAATGACAGACACCAGCAACAACAAAACCAGTAGATATCTAAGTCCAAATATTGAGTCGTAGCCTACCCGAAACTCACCCAATCCCCTCGGGATCCAAGCCAAACATGCACACAAGTGTAATAACATCATATGAGCTCGCTCACATGATCAAAACACAAAAATAACACTTAGAACTACGAATTAGATATCAAAATGCATGAAATTTTCAAAGAAACATAAGAACTTTCTAGTTCAAAACTGAACATCCAAATCACGTCAAATCAACTCTATTTTGCAGACAAGTCATATTTAGTAAAATGAAACTAAACCAAGCCCCGAAACCAAAATTCGAACTCGGTAGCTATAAAGTCAACCTATGGTCAAACTTCTGAATTCTTTAAACCTTCAAATTATTAGTTTTCAACAAATCACGTTAAATTGAGTTAGGGACTTCCGAATTCGATTCCGGGCATACGGCCATGTTACTCCCATCTCCCAATACACGATCTGTACCCACTTAGACCGTCAAAATACCGATCTGAGTCCATTTACATAAAATGTTGACCTTAGGCAACTCAAATTATTTTAAGGCAAAAATCCATATGTTCTTCAGTTTTCACATAAAAATATTCTGAAATGAGACACGGACTGCACACAAAAATCGAGGAACACTAAACGGAGCAAATAGAGGTCTTTGAACATGGAAATAAAGGCTAAAACTCAAAATGATCTATCAGTTCATCAAATTCCCCACCTCTAAAATAAATCTTCGTTATCAACGGACATAGAAAGGTACATGGATTGGTGAAAAGGTGTGGTTATCTACTCCGCATGTCAGACTCGAACTTCCACGTGGCTTCCTCGATCGGCTGACCTCTCCACTACACTCTAACTGAAGGATAACTCTTTGACCTTAACTTCCAAACCTACCATGCTAAAATGGCCATCAAATCCTCCTCGTAACTCAAATCCTTGTCCAATTAGACTCAACTGAATTCTAATACATGGGACGGATCACCGTGATACTTTCAAAACATGGAGACATGGAACACAGGGTGAACTTGCCCTTATGGGTGAAACCCAGAGCAAAACCCTCTCTCCAACCATGAATGCAACATCACAAACTTTACCATCGGCATAACACTTGTGCCTAGACTGATCAGTGCGAAGTCGATCCTGAATCATCTTGACCTTTTTCAAGGCATCCTGAACCAAATCGGTACCCAACAACTGAGCCTCTCCCCGCTCAAACCAACCAACTGGAGAACAAAACCACCTCCCATACAATGCCTCATAGGGAGTTATCTGAATACTTAATTGGTAGCTATTGTTGTAGACAAACTTCGCAAACAGCAGGAACTGATCCCAAGAATCCCCAAAATCCCTAACGCAGATGCGAAGCATATCCTCCAATATCTGAATGGTGCGCTCAGACCGTCTGTCTGTCTGGGGGTAAAATGTTGTACTCTACTCAATCTATGTGCCTAACTCATGTTGTACGGCTTTTCAGAAGTGCGATTTGAAATGTGTACTCCGATTGGAAATGATAGACAGCAGCACACCGTGAAAATGAACGATCACACAGATATAGATCTTAGCGAACCGTTCTAAAGAATAGGTAACTGCTACTGGAATGAAATGCGCCGACTTGGTCAACATATCCACAATGACCTATACTACGTCGAGTTTCTTCAAAGCCCATGGGTGCCCAACAACAAAATCCATGGTAATACGCTCCGACTTCCACTCAGGAAACTCAAGCTTCTAAAGCAAACCACCAAGATGATTCTCATACTTTAGTTGTTGACAATTCAAACACCGATCCATATATGCAAATATATCCTTGTCCATTCTTCTCCACCAATAATGCTGCCTCAAATCCTGATACATCTTGGTGGCACTCACATGAATGGAATACCATGAACTGTAGGCCTTTTCAAGAATTAACTCATAAAGCCCATCTATATTGGGCACACAAATCCGACCCTGCATTCGCAACACCCTATCATTTCCAATAGTAACCTGCTTGGCACCACCATACCACACCATGCCCTTAAGGACACGCAAGTGGGGATCGTCATACTGATGCTCTCTGATGCGGTCATACAAATAAGACCGAGAGACCATGCAAGCTAGAACCTAACTAGGCTCTGAAACATCTAACTTCCTGAACTGATTGGCCAAGGCCGGAACATCTGATGCTAGCGGTCTCTCACCAATTAGAATATATGCAAGGCTACCCATACTCACAACCTTTCTACTCAAGGCATCAGCCACCACATTGGCCTTCCGGGGATGATATAAAATGATGATATCATAGTCTTTCAATAATTCCAAGCACCTTCGCCACCTTAGTTGAGATCCTTTTACTAGAACAAATACTGTAGACTCTAATGATCCGTGAGTACCTTACACGACACGCTGTAGAGGAAATGCCTCAAAATCTTTAGTGCATGAACAATGGCTGCCAACTCTAAGCCGTGAAAAGAGTAATTCTTCTCATAACCTTCAACTACCATGACGCATATGCAATCACCCTACCATCCTGCATCAATATTGCATCGAGCCCAATACGTGATGCATCACAATACACTGTACAGGATTCTGAACTTGTGGGTAACACCAACACTGGGTTGTAGTCAAAGTAGTTTTGACCTTTTGAAAGCTCAACTCACACTTATTGGACCACCTGAATGGGCCACCTTGGTGGATAAATCTAGTCAATGGGGCTTCTATGGATGAAAACCCCTCCATGAATTGGCGGTAGTAACCTACAAACCCAGGAAACTCCAAATCTCTATAGCTGAAGTAGGTTTAGACCAGTTCTGAACTGCCTCAATCTTCTTAGGATCGATTTTAATGCCCTCGACCAATAAAATATGCCCAAAAAGGCAACTGAGTCCAACCAAAACTCACAATTTGAAAACTTAGGATATAACTAACTATCTTTTAGAGTCTGAAGTACAATCCAAATATATTACTCGTGGTCCTCGCGACTGCGGGAGTAGATAAAGATATCATAAATGAATACGATCAAAAAGGAATCCAAATAGGGCTTAAGTACCACGATTCATCAAATTCATAAATGTTGTTGGGGTATTTATCAACCCATATAATATCACTATGAACTCATAATGCCCATACCGAGTCCGAAAAGTTGTCTTAGGGACATTTGATGCCCTAATCTTCAACTGATGGTAGCTAGATCTCAAATCAATTTTTGAAAATATTTTGGCATCGTGAAGCAGATCAAATAAGTGATCAATCCTCGGCAACAAATACTTTTCCTGATAGTGACTTTGTTCGACTGCCGATAGTCTATACACATTATCATCGAGCCATCCTTCTTCTTTAAGAACAACACGGGCGCACCCCAAGGTGAGACACTAGGTCTAATGAATCTCTTATCAAGAAATTCTTACAACTGCTCCTTCAATTTCTTCAACTCAGGCAAAGCCATACGGTATAGTGGAATAGACATGGGCTGAGTACCCGGAGCCAAGTCGGTAAAGAAATCAATATCTCTATCGGGTGGCATCCCCGACAGATCTACCAGAAACACCTCTAGAAGCTCATGCACAACTGCTACTAAATCCATGGAAGGGACCTCCACACTAGTATCGCGAATATATGCCAAATAAGCTAGACACCCCTCCTCGACCATACGCCAAGCCTTTACATAGAAAATAACCTTGCTGGTGGAATGGCCAGGAATCCCCCTCCATTCTAATCGGGGCAACCCCATCATGGCAAAGGTCACCATATTGATGTGACAGTCCAATATAGTATGATACGGTGATAGCCAATCCATGTCCAAAGTAACATCAAAGTCTACCATATTAAGAAATAGGAGATCTATACTAGTCTCAAGACTCCCAATAGTGATTACACATGAGTGATAAATACGGTATACAATAATAGAATCTCCCACATGAGTGGACTCATACACAGGAGCACTCAAGGAATCGTGAGGCACAACTAGATATGAAGTAAAATAGGATGACACGTAGGAATAAGTAAAGCCAAGATTAAATAGAACTGAAGCATCTCTATAGCAAACTAGAATAATACCTATGATGACAGCATCAGCTGACTCAACCTTAGGTCTAGTCGGGAATGTATAAAAACGGGGCTAGGCTTCACCACTTTGACCCCCGCCCCTCGGACGGCCTCTAGCTGGCTGCCCTTCACCTCTTATGGCTTGACCTCCATTTCTAATGGCTTGACCTCCACCTTTGGCTACCTCACCCCTGCCTCTAGCTGGCTGAGCGGGTTGTGAAGCAACAGGTGGCAAAACTATGGCACGAGAACCCTGCTGGGGCATTCCGCCCTATGAACTGGGGAAAATCTAGAAAGATGCCTCGGATATCTACATGTATAACAAGCCCTCGACTGCTATGACTGTTGACCAAGGAACTGGCCCTTTCGACCTGGATAAGCACTCTGATAACTCTAGATCAAAGGTGCACTAATAGGAGCTGATGGTGCACCCTAGGCTAGCTGCTCATGATGAGATACATAAGAACCACGACTACTCGAAGCATTGTGCGATGCCTGAAGCGCTGACTAAAATGGTTTGGGAGGATGGCCTCTACCAAAAGTAACCCTGCCTATAGATGAGGCACCACTGAAACCACCGAAATAATGAGGCCTCTTATCAGACATCGGCCCCCTCTCTTGTCAATGAACCATCTCGATCCATCTAGCAATCTGTACAGACCTCTGAAAAGAAATATCATCTCCGGTCTTCTTGGTCATCTGCAGCCTGATACAAAAAGTGAGTCCATCAATGATTCTCCTCACTCTCTCCCTCCCAGTAGGAAGTAAAATAATCACATGGAAAGCTAGGTCCACAAATCGAGTCTCATACTAGGTAACAGTCATGCTACCCTACTGAAGGCGCTCAAGCTGCCTGTGATACTCTTCTCTCAGAGTGAGGGGATTGAACTTCTCTAGAAATAGCTATGAAAACTGATCCCATATAAGTGAAGGTGAACTAGCTGGTCTGGTAAACACATAATCTCTCCACCATCCCGTAGCAGAACCGTTCATTAGGAACAAACAAAGTCGACCACATTGGTCTCAACAATACCAATATTGCACAACACCTCATGGCCATGGTCCAAGAAATCATGTGGGTCCTCAGAAGGTGCACAACTAAAGTGAATAGGGAAGAGCTTTGTAAACCTATCTAGCCTCATCAAGGCCTCAGAAGTCATAGCAAGCCTATCCCTAACCTGTACCGCAACAACTGGTTGAACTATCCTAATTGGATGAGCTGCTCAAGCTGATATAGGGGAGTCATCTGCTCTGGAGTGTTAGTAGATGGAGTCTGTGCTCCTTCCCCAGCCTGAGAGATGGGTTTGGGCCACACTCTTCGTAAGGCCCAGTAGGTGGAGTAGAGCGTCCTGAAGAACTAGAGTGCCTATGAATACCTCTAGGACCTGAGCTAGTACAACTGGTACGATTTGATCTGGGATCTCCTCCTCATGATCAATTTGAGGCTCCCCTATGGGTGCTGCTGCTCGAGCTCTAGGATGAGCCCTACCCTTGCCTCGGCCTTAGGCTCGACCTCGGCCTCAGCCTCTACCCTAGTAGTAGCTGCAATAGAGGGCTCTGGCTCTTGCTCGGTTGTATATGTTGTGCATGTTCTCACAATATGCAAGAGAGAGAGAATGGAATAATTCAAATATCAATGATAGAACAATATTGCATGATATGGAAATAATGAAGTGAAATTTTTCCTAAAACTCCATAGCCTCTAGAAGATAAGTACAGACGTCTCTATACCGATCTTCCAGACTCTAATAAGCTTGCTCATGACTCATGAAACCTAAGCGACCTATTTCTCTAATAATAACTTTTCACGACCTGTAATCCCAACCTCGGAGTCATGATGGCACCTAACATCCACTTGCTAGGCAAGCCAATGTGAGATAATTAAATAACTAATTTTAATAGTTAAAAACGCAATGGTGATATACAATGAGAAATAGGAACCCAATCTAACATAGTTTCTATATATACCATGTGATAAATAACAACTAGAAGTCTACAAGCAAAGTCCAAAATAAATACAGTTGGTTTGAAAGAAATGAATAGTAAAAGTGGGGAAGGAAGGGGACTTCAAGGTCTACGGATACCAGCAGATCTATATCGAGTCTCCATATGCAATGATCTGAGAAAATGCACCTTAGGCACCGCTGGTACAAATACCAGTATCTAGACAAGAAGTGCAGAAGTGTATTATGAGTACAACCGATCCAATGTACTCCGTTAGTGTCAAGCCTAACTGTTACACCCAATGCATCCCAAGGTGATGTATAATAAATATGTGACTTGTTAATAATTGTGTAATTGAGTTTAAAGTCATAATATGACTACATATGATGTTTGGAAATAAAATATAAAGTTCAAAAAAAATCGAATTTAAGTTGCGGAAAAACCGACTAAGGATTTGCCTTTTAATAAAGGTTTTTGAGAAATAGATTTTATGTGTTATGTGAGGTCTTTTTGGGACATATTATATACTAAGTTGAAGGTCTTGGAATTTAGTTTCCAATTCTCTTAACCGTTCATTCATATGACATCCGGACAAAAAGATATAAGCGTCGGAAGAAGGGCCAAAGCTAGGGTGCCAAGCTAGCATCTCTTTGACTTTTCAAAAGTGGATATATATATATATATATATATATATATATATATATATATATATATATATATATATATATATATATATATATATATATATATATATATATATATATATATATATATATATATATATATATATATATATATATATATATATATATATATATATATATACCAAAATAAGACCATAAACTTACCCTTAAGCTCTCTACAAGGGTTTCAAAGAAGATTAACATCCCGGGTACGGAATCAAGAAGCGATAACATTAGAACAATCCCTACGCAGTAAGTATCACTATCTCGCCTCTCTTTTTCTTTGTAGTTTGAGGTTTGGAAGGTACTTCATAGTTAAAAAATGTCTAATTTATATATTTAAGCTTTTAAATATCAAGGAAGATTGATAAATTCATTTCCTAATAGTTAGAACTCATGGGACAGTGATCAGATGCCGTGAATTCGATTTATTCCACTTTTAGTGGACTATTTTGTAGTACACTCATGTTGGCCTCTTGTGCTGCTGATTTATGGAGTTTTTAAGGATAAAGGGCATGGAGAAACACCACATGTGGTAGGTTAGTGGGATGGTCGCAGGTCGTTGCAGTTTTAGGCTAATTGATAACTTGTTGATTGGGTGTGCTCTGGTATATTTAGGTGGTGTTGTTGTATTGAAGGTACCGAATTGTAGTTAGATTGTTTTTGAGTTGCTGATTGTATTGTGTTTGTATCTCGCCTATAGTAGGCTTGAGGGAGAAGTAAAATCAGGGGAAATGTTACCCGTTTTATTTTAGAATCGAGTTATCATTTGAGATACGTGATATACTAGCCCCATCTAAGTTGTACATGTATTTCTTTGTAATAGGGTTGGAGCGCTAGTTGTCATAATCTTGTTGTTGAGTTACATTGACGACTTGAGGTATGTTAAGGATATCCCTTCTTTCCTTTTGGAATGATCCATATGATACAACGAAATGAGCAAGCACACAACTTTCATAAATGATTCTATTCTTAGAAGCACTAGGGTTGCCTATGTTCTTGATTTCCCAAATTTCCTACTATCATATCATTAGTTCATTGGTCTCATGATATTTCGAGAGATCTTATTGGCTTACTTCATTATGTATTGCATTCATTTATACACGTATATTGACCCATGACCAGATGGCGTTATATACGCGTATAGTATATGTATATGGGGTATGGGGAAAGGTTATGGCATTATTTATGCACCACCACCTGATCAGCTGGCATAAGTTGATGATTTCGCCCACTGAGGCCGAGATGATATGATGGGTTGCCCTCAGACATACAGGTTGAGTTCTTTACTCCATGTTTCTTTCATGTTTTTATATATTGATTTTTATGTCTTACATACTCGGTACATTATTTGTATTGACGCCCCTATTGACTTGGGGCCTGCGTTTCATTCCTGTAGGTGTAGGTAGACAGGCTGACAGTCCCCCTTCTTAGGTCCTTTCTCAGCGAGAGTTGGTGTGCTCCATTTGATCTAGAGCTTCTATTGGGTTTTGGTACGATACTTTTGTATACATATATGGCTATGACGGGGCCCAATCTCGTCTTTTATATAGTTATACACTTTATTAGAGGTCTATAGACAGTTATGTATAGTTGGATTGTATGTGTCCTTGTCGGCTCGCCCTACCGTATTTTGCATATATATATATATATATATATAGAGAGAGAGAGAGAGAGAGAGAGAGATAGAAAGAGAGAGAGAGAGAGAATTTTAGGCACCGCAACTTGGGTGAACTTCCACCACCAAGTGTGATGGTCAAAATTATTATTAATCGCTTTGCTAGCAAAGCTACCTATAATGCCAACAAACCCAATGTCCCCAGGGCTAATTTACGGCACTTGAGGGCTTGGTTAACCCGACACACACACACACACACACACATACACACACACACACACACACATATATATATATATATATATATATGTGTGTGTGTGTGTGTGTGTGTGTGTGTGTGTGTGTGTGTGTATATATGTCTTTTGGGCATGTTTCCTCGCGTATTTTATTCACATGATTCAGCAGCTTATTGACAGATGTTATGCATGACCTACCCTTATTTCATGTTTATATCTTAGATGTATGCTTAGGGGTGTTCGACAGGTAGGACTCAAATACTCGTCACGGCCCATTGATTTGGGCCGTGATACTAACCTCTATAAGGTAGTGATGAGGCTATGACAAGACACCTATATAAATAAACTTGTACAAGTGTATATAAAGCAACAATAATAACAGAGAATGATAATGTACAAACTGGGAGGGGACATGCAGAAAGGGGAAAATATAACAGCTGCAACAGGTATGAAATCACGAAATAGCCAAGTAAATCATCAACTAATAAAATTAGATAAATCAATGATATCAAAATGGTATGGCATTCCTTTTGTTCTTTTACTCTTTTCCTCACCAAGCAATAATATGAATATAATGGCACGGCATCACCCTTCGTGATTTTGCTCTCATCCTCACCATGTAATAATAATATGAATGAAATGGCACGGCAACACCCTTCGTGCTTTTACTCTCTTCCTCACCGTGTAATAATGATAATGTAAATGAAATTGCACGACATCACCCTTTGTGTCATTCCTCACCATGTAACAATAATAATGTAAATACAATGGGACATCATCACCCTTCATGCCTTTACTCTCTTCCTCACCATATAATAATGATAATTTGAATTCGAGTAATAAATAATGTGGAGAATAAATTCAACATGAAATATGGTGTCATGATACCCAACTTCAACTTCCAAAAATATTTAACAACTATAAAATAAGCAATAATTACGAAATGAATAATCAAAGAAGTAATAATCTAACCTAAGCATGGATATCATAATAAGCAAAGCAATAAAATACAAAGAAATAAGTTCCACCCGCATGCTTTACCCAATAACAATGTATAAGTACTCATTACCTCACATATACATTGTTCCCATGCGTAAAAGACGCAGCAAATTGACTAACATGCCCTAATCCCTCAATTCAAAGTTAACCACAACACTTATCTCGCTCCGCAATCAAATCAAAGCTCAACCGGGGCTTTGCTTCTAGAATTAGCCTCCAAACCGATCAAATCTAACTAAATATAGTTCAAATAATTCAAAATGAAAAGGATTCAATCTTTAATATTTTTTAAAAAGTCAACTTCGGGCCCGCTTGGTCAAAATTCGAGATTTGGACCTAAACCTGACTACCCATTCACCCTATTAGTTTCGAAATCCGACCTCAATTTGATGTCTAAATCTCAATTTCTCAAATTCTCCAATTTCTACCTAAATCCCTAATTTCTACCATGAAAAAGCATAGATTAAAGGTTAAAATCAATCTGTAGCCTATCTGAAACTCACTCGAGCCCCTGTCCCAGTTTCCCCTTCACGATCGCGAGAGTACCCTCACGACCGCGAAGCACAAAATGACAGACACAAGCAACAGCAAAACCAGCAAATATCTAAGTCCAAAAACTGATTTGTAGCCTATCTGAAACTCACATGATCCCCTTGGGCTCCAAACCAAACATGCACAAAAGTGTAATAACATTATACAATCTCACTCGCGCGATCAAAACAACAAAATAAAACTTAGAACTACAAATTGGACATCAAAATGCATGAACTTTTTTTAAAAAAAAACTTAAGAACTTTCTAATTCACAACCGAACGTCTGAATCACGTCAAATCAACTCTATTTTGCACTAAATTTTGCAGACAAGTCATAAATAGTAAAATGAACCTAAACCAAGTCCCGAAACAAAAATTTGAACCCGATAACTATAAAGTCGATCTACGAAATCAAACTTTAGAATTCTTTAAACCTTCAAATTACAAGTTTTCAACAAAGAGACTTCCGAATTCGATTCCAAATTTACGCTTAAGTCTCAACTCACGATATGGACCTATTGGGACAGCCAAAATACCGATCTGGGTTCGTTTACATAAAATATTGACTGTAGTTAACTCAAATTATTTTTAAAGCAAAAATTCACATGTTCTTCAATTTTTCACATAAAGACTTTTCGGAATGAGGCATGGACTGGGCATGTAAATCGAGGAATGCTAAACGGAGAAAATCGAGGTCTCTAAACGTGGAAATAAAGGCTAAAAATCTAAGTGACCTATCGGGTCATCATACACATTATCTATGGACATCCAAGAGGGAGTGTTATAAATAATTATCTAATGGTGGATGTCCATAACTCATAAAAGGAGTAATACACACTACTCTTCTCCATGATCTCCATAACTCCCACTATCCCAATACTTATTATTGTAACTCCCATACCTCCATAACCTCCCCTGTGATCATCGTCCATTATCTCAAATGTTTAATTTCATGTTTATGGCATTCTTTTGTATACCTCTATGTAATACTATAAATTGAGGATGAGAAGTGATATTGGATACATTTGAACACATGGAAGAAATAAGAATCTCTCCTCTCTTCCTCTCATATCTCTTCTCTTTTCTTGAATTATATTGTTACTTTGATCTAAATTTTCTAACATTAATGAATTTGTTGCTTCTTTTAACTTATTATAGTTTAAATGCGCATTTGACGGGCATTTGTCTGAATGACTAAGGTGAACATAGTTAGTAACTTTGTATAGTTCTTGAATTGGAGCCTACTTTGGTAACTAATTATGATTCTTTAAAGATAAACAAGCCAATAAAAAAACATAAGAGGGCTATTAGGATACCGTGGAAGACCTGTTAAAAACAGGAGTCATTCTTTTTTCCTCGGTGGTGTATGAAAAAAGTAGTTTGCGATGGAGAAAATGTAAGGATTTTTACAATTTTAGACTGTAAACAATCTATACAAAATCCTATCAATAATTTTAAGATTGTAGAACTATATAATTATCACAAATTGTAAGATATAAGAAAAACATACCATAATGGGTCATAATGTTCTTGACTTAATCTTGCGGAAGGGAAGAACTTGATCTTCTATTCTTGACAAAACCAGTTTTCTTTTCTCTCTCTTTACCTTGTGCATTCTTTTCAGAATAAAATGTAATGGAGTTACGCTATTCTTATTTTTTGGGGGGCAAAGAGAGGGACCGTCAGTTAATTCCCACATTCCATCAAAGTGAGCTAGTGAGGAGTTATAACCATAATTAACTTTCCTTAATTTTATCCAAATACTAATTTAACAAAATATATTCATTAAACAAAAATATTTCGTAAGCTAGACATGGGCCATATTTTACATTCTCCCACTTGGTGCATGTGATATTATTCACTTAATGGTTTAATAAATACTTCAATCATTATGCGCACAATGAAATGGTATATTCTCCTTTCATTGGAAACATCACTCGTTGTTATTGAATAAGTAAACTAATATGAGTTATGGCAGTCATACATCACTTATTCGATATAATTCCTTCCATGTACTACAATATCAGTCCATTACCTGAACACAACTTGTAAAAGCAATACTTAATTGATCTAACGTTAGTGCTTAGAAAATCTTTATCTAATCCAGAACATGTCATAGTTATTCTCAACATTATGTATATAAGAGAAACAGGTATAAAATACCAAAAACATATGCTTAATTGAGCTCAAAGTGTCAATTGCATAAACATAATAAAATCTTTACATAAAGTCATACATTGCTAGTAAGAATGCCCATTTTTCAACATGTTTTACAAATATTTTGGGCGGTAATCCTTTCATCAAGGATCGGCAATCATAAGTTCAGTGCCAATATGTTCAGTTGACACTTTATGTTTTTGGACTTCTGGCAAAGTACTTCACTTCCATATGCTTAGCACTCTTCGAATACTTGGCGTTCTTAGAGAACAAGACTGTTGCAGAATTATCACAATAAATTTTCAGCGGCCTGGCAATATTGCCAACTAGTTCAAGTCCTGAAATAAAGTTCCGCATCCAATAAGCCTGAACTGTAGCCTCAAAGCATGCCACAAATACAACTTCTAGGGTGGATGCAGCTATAACAGACTGCTTCGCACTCGTCCATGATATTTCTCCTCCAACTAACATGAACAAATAATCAAATGTAAATTTTCTTGTATCCATACAACCAGCATAATTTGAATTTGAATATCCAATCCATCAAGATGATCAGATCTTTTATAAGTGAACATGTAATCTTTCGTTCCTTTCAAGTATCGCAACACCTTTTTTGCAGCCTTCTAGTAGTCCATCCCTGGATTACTTTAATATCAGCATTCCAACAATAAAACTAATTTCTGGTCTCGTACATGTCTAGACATACATTAAGCTCCCTACTATAGATGCATAAAGAATATATTTTACTTGCATACGTTCCAATTCATTCTTTGGACATTGATTGAGACTAACTTTATCCCCTTTCTGAATTGGAACAAGACTTGATGAGCATTTTTTCATTCTAAATCTTTATAACACTTTATTAATATAGGCTTTCTGAGACAATCCCAATAATCATTGTGATCTATTTTGAAATATTTCTATCTCGATCATATAGGATGCCTCTCCCATATCTTTCATCTTAAAGTTCTTAAAAAGAAATTACTTTGTGTCATGCATCATACCAAGATCATTAGTAGCAAGCAAGATGTTATCAACATACATAACTAAAATAATAAACTTACTCCCACTGACCTTCAGATATATCCAACAATCAACAATGTTTTCCTTAAATCCAAAGGTGATAATAGTTTCGTTAAATTTAAGATACCACTGTCGGGAAGCTTGTTTAAGTCCATATATTGATTTCTTAAGTTTACACACCATGTAATCCTTTCCTTTAATGGCAAATTATCGGGTTCAAGCTTACACTATTATTGAGTAGAGAGGGTGGCCGATACAGTTTTAACCCAACTAGGTCGGGATCGAATCCACAGGGAGTTAATAACTGGAATTAGGTTTATATCTAAGATAGACGGAGGCTTTGAGTCTAATTACAATTCTACAAGTTTTGGTTTTGATTTCTACTTCTAACTTTACTCTAAGATTGCAATAATTGAAACTAACGACAATATTTTTGTTGTTGTTTTTCAAAAGTTTAAAGAGACTAGGGTCGTGACTTTTACCTAGGTGGATATCTAACGGATAGTAAAATCTAAGGAAAGCTCGTGATTAGTTGGGATCGTAAAATAGCTATCACACCTGGGTACTCACTCTATACCTCTCGGTAGTTTGAGTGACTTTTCCCAATTTGGCTTTCTCAACTCCAAATGGATATTCATGCAATTCAAGTGATATTAGCTCAAGTCAGGTATTAATATCTCTAGGTTTAACCCTTTAATTGGGGCAATCAATTTCTTGAGTTCACCCCAAGTCATTGTTAGCCTAGTTTTCCTAGACTTAGTCCCTCTTTCTCAAGTAGAGACTAAGTTATAAAGGCATGAATCAATGTTTGCAACCATTAATTCTATAGTTCTAGAAAGAACTAGGCTAAATACCACTAACTCATTCACATTCTAGCTCTAAAATCAAATATCCATCAAATACCCACACTAGGGTTGGTTCACTACCCTATCTATGGGTTTAGCTACTCATGGAAATAATAGAAATTATCGATGAAATGAAGAAAAAATTCATAATACTAGATTAAAGGATGAAAATCTAATGTTAAGAGATGAATCTAATACAAAATTTCTAAAAGCAGTAAACTCAGTCGTCTCAGGTGCTCCTCTAATACATAACATAACCTAAAAATGAAAAAAGATTTTATTTATACTAAGCTAAATTTTCGGACAAAAATACCCCTGCGAAGGTTGTGCGGCCGCGTAATTCTTAGAGCGGCCACATTCTTGCTTTCACGGTGGTGTAATTCTGATCACAGTCCTCATTCTTAAAATTTGGATCGGGGTTGAGCTAAGTATTGCGGACCACATAATTTCTATCGCGACTGCATAAGGGACTTCTGCAAGCCGCACAATTCTGACGCGGACCGCACTTCTTTCTTTTGCTCAAGTTGTGAGCTCTCTGAACTTCATGCATTGCGATCCGCATAATTACCATCGCGGCAGCATATTTCTGGTGTAGTTCGTGCTTATCATTTATCCTAAAAATGCAACTCTCTGAACCTCCCTTTAGTGGACCGTGTATTTCTGATCGCGGTCGTGTTGTGGCTTTCACGGCCGCACAATATTGGTGCAGTCCGCTCTTCAGAGCTCTTTTCCCAACCTTGGTTTTTGTTCAACTTTTGACTCCTTTGTGAGTTGATTAAGGTTCCTTTTGCTTATTTTGATCTATTCCTGCAAGCAAGGATATTTCATTAGTTTTCGGGAATACATTCAAGCATTTTTGGCCTAAAACACAAGTAAAAGAGAGCTAATAATAGGTTAAAATCCCTACTTATCAACTCCCTCAAACTTAAGATTTTGCTTGTTCTCAAGCAAATAAGGTAATTCCCACCTCCACTAGATAAAAAAGGATATTTCAGCTGGCTTGCGGTGAAACAATTATGCATCAATTGGGACTAACAATTACCCTTAACACAAATAAATTATCAACAACACTATGTTATGACCTTTTGAGTACCAATTGAATCCACAGCTTAGGACCTTTGTAGCAGTTCTCGCCCTACCATGGTGACCACCATAGGGAGAAGAATGGCACGCTTCAAGAATACCCAATTGCTCTTCTTCTGGAACACATCTCTGGATAACACGATCGGTGCAAATTTGAAAATATATGGCTCGTACAAATAATAATCCAAGAGTCTCGTTTGAGCTTCTTCCTTTAGTTTGAAGAGAACTCATTCGGGACAATTCCACTCACAAGATAGTTAGCCACATCGGCGAACCAAGGCATCCCGGTCAAAGACATGGAAAGGACTTGTTCATCCGAAAATGAATCATTTATCCCAAGGCCAACATGGGGCCTCTCCTCCTCTTCCAAACGGGACAAGTGGTCCACCACTTGATTCTCACTCCCTTTTTCGGTCTATGATTTCAAGATCAAATTCTTGTAGAAGAAGTACCCACCTCATCAATCTAGTCTTTGAGTCATTTTTACTCATCAAGTAACGAAGCGCCGCGTGATCGGTGTGAACAATCACTTTGGTGCCCATGAGGTACGGGCGGAACTTTTCCATAGCAAAGACAATGGCTAAGAGTTCTTTAGTCACCGTATAGTTGACTTGGGTGTCGTTCATAGGCTTATTAGTATAGTAGACCGGATGGAATATCTTGTTGATTCTTTGCCTCAATACCGCTCCTACCGCTTAAATGGAAAGCTCCAATTTGGTGCGGCAATGATGAGTATCTCAAATGCCTTCATACAATCATCATTGAAGACAAATTTAGCATATTTTTCCAACAACTTGCACAAGGGGTTCACCACCTTTGAGAAATCCTTGATGAACCGACGGTAAAATCCTGTGTGACCTAGAAAGATCCTCACTCCTTTGATGGAAGTAGGAGGAGGGAGTTTTGATATCACTTCAATTTTTGCTTTATCCACTTCAATACCATTCTTGGAGATCTTATGGCCGAGGACAATGAAAAAGTGACACTTCTCCCAATTAAGCACCAAGTTGGTCTCTTCACAACGTGCCAATACCTTATCAAGATTATCCAAACACTCTTCAAAAGAATCCCCCACAATAGAGAAATCCTCCAAGAAAACCTCGAGGAAGTCCTCCACCATATCCAAGAATATTGCAATCATACACCGCTTAAAAGTAGTCGGTGCATTACATAAACCAAACGACATCTGTGAGAATGCAAATGTGCCATACGGATAAGTGAAGGTGGTCATTTCTTGGTCTTCAGGTGTAATAAGAATTTGGTTTTTTAGGGCATTTGGCCAACTTGGACTTCCAAGTTGCAGATAGAAGTGTTGTGGGAGGCTAATTAGGCATCGGAGTCGGCATTTTTCTTCATCATTTGCTCGAACATGGTTTCAATCTGTCCCATCTCATTGTTGGAAGAACTAGGACCTTGTGACGGATATGGAGGCAGGTTGTTCGGTTGTTGATACATTGGGGGCCTTTGAAAGCCCGACCCCCGATTCCCTTGATTATTGTTGTTCCAACCCCCTTGATTGTTATTGCCTCCCCAATTACTATTATTGTTGCCACTCCAATTGTCTTGATTTCCTTGATTACCCCAATTTTGATTGTTGTTGTTCCCCCAATTGCCTTAGTTGTTGTTGCCACTATTCCAATTTTCTTCTTAACCTTGATTGCCCCAATTTCCTTGGTTTCCCTGTGATCTCCACTGTTGTTGATTCGGAGAATTGCCCTGTTGACCTTGATAATTGTTAACATATTGAACCTCTTCACTTTGATCATCATATGAATCATCTTGATTGTACCCACTACCACTTTGCTCAAATTGTTCCGGATTGTTTTGAACTTGTTGACCCCGTTACCTTCTCTTGTTGATCATCATATTCACTCCTTCCATGACATTCACTGGTTTTGGCCCTTGAACTTGTTGAAGCGGAGCTTTGGCCAATTGGTTCATGGTAGTTGTCAACTCGGCTATAGCTTGGCCATGGTCATGTAGCTCCTTGTGTAGGTGAATAACATTAGGGTCACCTTGTGGCACGTTGGCTCTACTTTGCCACGCCGAAGAGGTATCCTCCATCTAATCAAGTATTTCACATGCTTCAGCATATGGCGTGTTCATGAAGTTTCCCCCGGTGAGTTGGTTAATCACACATTGGTTTGTTGTGTTGATCCTCCTGTAGAAGGTCTGTTGGATCATGGCCTCAGTTATATCGTTGTTCGGGCACTCTTTTACCATCGTCCGGTACTTCTCCCAAATCTCATGTAACGGTTCATTTGGCTCTTGTTTAAAAGTAAGGATCTCATCTCTTAGTGTTGCCATATGTCTCGGAGAAAAGAACCTTGCGATGAACTTCTCGTCCAACTTATCCCAAGTGGTGATGGAATGGTTGTGTAACCTTTCTAGCCAGTCCAAAGCCTTCCCCCTTAGAGAAAATGGGAAAAGCCTTAACATCAATGCGTCCTCGGAGACATTATTTTTCTTGCTCCCCCGACACGTGTCAACAAAACCTTTGAGATGCTTGTAGGCATTTTGGTGTGGAGCTCCGGCGAAGAAACCCCTCTGTTCCAACAATGTAAGCATGACATTGGTTATTTGAAAGTTGCCCGTCCTAATCCGGGGCGGGACTATTGCACTCACATAACCTTCATTTGGTAACACCCTGTGTGTTGCCCTTGGAGGAGGTGGGGGAGGGTTTGGAATGTTTTCATTAGGAGGGCGGCCTCTCCTTTATACTTGAGGTTCGAGTTGAATCTCATCCACATGATCATCATCTACCTCCTCGCCCAATGGCAAATTTCCGAGGGCTTCGTTGTGAAGAGCCATTTGGTACCTAAAAGTAATTCACACACAAATTAGAAAAATAGAAAGAAAGAAAAACAAAACACACAAATACTTAGATATATAGCTAAGACTGTCTAACTCTCCGGCAACGGTGCCAAAAATTGATCGGGTCCAAGCCTACACTACTATTGAGTAAAGAGGGTGGTCGATGCAGTTTTAACCCAACTAGGTCGGGATCGAATCCACAGGGAGTTAATAATTGGAATTAGGTCTATATCTAAGCTAGATGCGGGCTTTGAGTCTAATTACACTTCCACAAGTTTTGGGTTTGATTTCTACTTCTAACTTTACTCTTGCAATGATCGAAACTAAGGACAATATTTTTGTAGTTGTTTTTCAAAAGTTTAAAGAGACTAGGGTCGTAACTTCTACCTAGGTGGATATCTAACGGATAGTAAAATCTAGGACAAGCTCATAATTAGTTGGGATCATAATATAGCTATCACACCTGGGTACTCACTCTATACTTCTCGGTAGTTTGACTAATTTTTCCCAATTTGGCTTTCTCAAGCCCAAATGGGTATTCATGTCCAAGTGATATTAGCTTAAGTCGGGTATTACTATCTCTAGGTTTAACCCTTTAATTGGGGCTATCAATTTATTGAGTTGACCACAATTTCTTGTTAGCCTAGTTTTCCTAGACTTAGTCCCTCTTTCTCAAGTAGAAACTAAGTCATAGAGTCATGAATCATTGTTTGCAACCATTAATTCTATAGTTCTAGTAAGAACTAGGCTAAATATCATTAATCCATTCACATTCAAGCCCTAAAATTAAATACCTATCAAATACACACACTAGGGTTGGGTCACAACCCTAGATATGGGTTCAGCTACTCACGAAAATAACAGAAATTAAAGATAAAATAAAGATAAAATTCATAATACTAGATTAAAGGATGAAAATCTAATGTTAAAAAATGAATCTAGTACAAAATTTCCAAAAGTAGTAAACTCAGTCGTCTTAGGTGCTCCTCTAATACATAACATAACCTAAAAATGACAAAACGTTCTATTTATATTAAGCTAAAATTTTCGGACAAAAATATCCCTGCGGAGGTTGTGCGGCCGCGTAATTCTGAGCGAGGCCACATTCTTGCTTTCGCGACCGCGTATTTCTTATCGCGGTCCGCATTCTTAAAATCTGGAACTGGGTTGAGCTGAGTATCGCGGACCGCATAATTTCAATCGCGGCTGCGTAAGGGACTTCTACAGCCGCACAATTCTGACGTGGACCGCACTTCTTTCTTTTGCTCAAGTTGTAAGCTCTCTAAACTTTATGCATCGCGGTTCGCATAATTTCCATCGCGGCCGCAGAGAGACTTTCGCAGCCACACATTACTGGTGCAGTCCGTGCTTATCATTTAGCTTGAAAATGCAACTCTCTTAACCTCCCTTTCATGAACCGCATATTTCTGATCGCGGTCGCGTTGTGGCTTTCACGGTTGCACAATATTTGTGCGGTCCGCGCTTCAGAGCTCTTTTCCTTGCCTTGGTTTTTCTTCAACTTTTGACTCCTTTGTGAGTTGATTAAGGTTCCTTTTGCTCATTTTGAACAATTCCTGCAAGCAAGCATATTTCATTAGTTTTCGGAAATACCTTCAAGTATTTTTGGCCTAAAATACAGGTAAAAGCAAGCAAATAATATGTTAAAATCCCTACTTATCTGCAAATCCCTCTGGTTGATCCATATAAACTTCTTTCAATAAATTTTCATTCAAAAAGACAGTTTTTACATCCGTTGGATGTAGCTCTAAGTCATAATGAGCTACTAAAGCCATTATAATTCTGAGTGAGTCTTTTCTAGAGACTGATAAAAATATCTCTTTATAGTCAATGCCATCTTTCTGAGTGAAACCTTTGGCAACAAATCTTACCTTGTGATGTTCAATGTTGCCATTTGAGTTGTGTTTGGTCTTAAAGACCCATTTACACCCGACTCTTTTGCAACCTTGCGGTAATTCAACAAGGTCCCCAACCTTATTTTGTTCGATAAACTTTAACTCATCTTTCATAACATCTAACCATTTACCAGAATTATTTCTTTCAATGGCTTGTGAAAATAAAACCGGATCATTATCAATTCCAAAGCCAATTTCTGACTCATGTAGATAAACTGAATAATCATCTGAAATAGCAGATCTCTTTTGTCTTTGAGACCTTCTTAATGCTACTTTTTGTGGCTCAACTACTTTAGGTTCATCAATTGCAACTTCATTGGCAATAGTAGGATTATTTATTTTTTGTTCTTCTTGATTGTTAGGTTGTACAACAACCCCAGGAGCAACAATTTTAGAAGAAGTGCAGGGTAGAGGAACTTGCACCGTGACTTTTTAAATTTTCGTATTACGTGATTCTTTACTCCTACTAATTTCACCATTCTCAATGAACCTAGCATTTTCAGTTTCAACTATTCTTGTATTGTGGTTAGGATTGTAAAATCTATACCCTTTTTATTTTCCTGGATAACCAATGAAGCAACCACTACTGATTATTCCTGAATCCAGTTTCTTTTCTTGTGGACTATAAATTTCTGGGGCAACCACAAACATGTAAGTGCCTCAAACTATATTTTCTACCAGTCCAAAGTTTAAATGGATTCATTGAGACTGTTTTACTAGGAACCCTATTTAGCAAGTAAACAACAGTCCTTAATGCATACATCCCAATGAGATAGGTAGAGATGAATTACTTAACATACTCCTAACCATATCCATTAATGTACGATTACACCTTTCTGCCACACTATTTTGTTGTGATGTGCCAAGCATTGTGTATTGAGCACATATGCCACGTTTTTCAAGGAATTTAGCAAATGGGTATTGTCCAGTTTCATCATATCTTCCATAATACTCACCACCTCTCTCGGACCTGATTATTTTCACCTTTCTATCTAGTTATCTGTCAACCTCATTAATAAATACCTTTAAGGCATTTACTGCTTGAGATTTCTTCATGCAACAAATAGACATATCCATAACGTGAAAAGTCATAATAAAGGTGATAGAGTTACGTTATTCTTCTTTTTTTAGGCAGAGAGAGGGGCCGTCAATTAATTCTCATTTTTCATCAAAGTGGGTTAGTAGGGAGTTATAATCATAATGAACTTTTCCTAATTTTATTGAAGTACTAATTTAAAAAATATATTTATTAAAAAAATATTCATAAACCAGACGTGGGCCATATTTTACAGGAAATGCCTACCCGTATTCGTTGTTTGTATACTTATAGAAAGCGATGGTTTTATATGACAGAGAACGTATTTCTAGGATAATATTTAAGAAAAAGGGTGTCAAATAGGTGGAGTGAGATAATTTTAGGCACAAAATGAGGGGAAAAAAATCAGAAATAACTTAATTTATAACTGCTAATTAAAAATTATCTAAAAGTTCAAAGTAATTAAAATTTAGCCACTTTTTCATATAATAACAAAAATCTTAATAAAACACCATTAAAAATTCGAAAAAATTTCAGCATAATATGTTGGAGTTCGATTTTTTTACATATGAGATTTTATCAAGATTAGGGTATTTTTATCAATTAGGGTATTTTTATCAAGATTTTATCTCTGCATAAAATACTGGCTATTTTTTAATGTCTGCAAATGCTGGCTATCTTTCAATTACTAGTCCGAAAACTGGCTAACACATGCTATTTTGACGTCAAAATAGGCTGAGTTAATGACCCACCGTTGAGATGGACCGAGTCAAGATGAGCTAAAATTTTGCTCATAGCCCTATTTCCCCAACTTTTATAATGTATGTTATTTTCTTATGAATTGTTTAATTATCAAATAAGACTCTTTTCTTTTTGTTATGGTCATATATAACATATTAAAAAAAGATATTTTAGCAAAGTTACTCATGGATCATTTTGGATTAAAAATCAGCCCAACTTTAGATGGAATGAGATGGGATAAGTCAAAACGAAACACAAATGGACGAATTAATGACCGAGCCAACCTTGGGCAAATAAGTTTGAGATCAAATTGTCACCCCTATTTTAAGAGTTGACGACCTAATCAGATTTATTTCGATTGGCGTTATATGCTATGTTGTGGTATCCTGAAGGAATAAGTCAACAGTGTTACACTTTCGTATGTATTTTCTGTTGTGCATTGTAGTTTCACCTTTGAAAAATATTGGTGCACGTTACTAGTTCAAACAAGCATGTTAATTAAATCTACTCGAGTCTTATTGGAACTATCGGCGTCATGGTCAATAACATAAATATTAAAGAGACCGTTTATACCCAGATAACATTGTTTATAGGAGTATATAGAGTATAAAAGTGTACAGATTGGATATAGAATAAAGTTTTAGATTTTATATAGCATGTTCTTACTACATACTTATATGGGTGAAATTCAAAAAAAGCCAAATTTATAACTGGTTATTGAAAAATAGCCACAATTTTAAAAGTAATCGAAATTTAATCGTTTTTCATATAAAGATATAATCTGAATAAAAATATTGTTAAAATCCGAAAATATTCCAGCATAATATGTTAGAGTTCGAAATATTTACATATCATGAGCTTCTAGCATAATAGGCTGAAATTTTATAATGTGCTGGAGTTCTATCATAATATACTGGAAGTTTATATGCAGAAGCTCCATAATACCGCATATTATGTTGGAACTCTCTGTGTCCGAGAGTTCCAAAATATTATCCTGGAAGTTTATACGCAGAAGCTCCATAATCCCGCATATTATGCTGGAATTTTCTGTGTTTCAACAAAACCGTAACCATTTTTCAATGACTTCGCAAATTCTAATTATTTTTTGATTATCAGTCCAAAAAATAACTAGCCCGTGTTATTTTGAGTAATTATACAGCTTCCGCGGTGACCATAATTCAACAAACACTCCACAAATAAAATATAGTGGCATGAGAAGAAGATTAATTATTAAATGAATTAGTTGCCGAAAACAAGAATAATACAAGTAAAAAAGGCAATAGAAATTAAGGACGACACCTGTAGCTGAGTCAGTAGGCAATTCAGTGGTCCAGAAAAGCGAGAAGAGGAAAGAAGCATGTGGAGGGTTTCTTATCTGAAAAATAAGTGTAATTATGAGATTAGTTAAGTAGTCTTAATTTAAAAGCTTCTTCTTTTTTTGTAAATATGTGTATGTCAACGTACAGGCAAACTTTGGTCCTACCACCCACGTTCCTCCTTTGTTATTTATCAGAATAGTTCCAATCAAGCGTGCGTTTTTAGTCTCTTCTTATTTCTTTCTTTTGTTCATTTCCCTTTAAGAGAGTGTGACAAGAAAGTGTCACTGTTACTAAAAGGTAAGTTTTATAGAGCAGTGATTAGGCCTGTCATGTTATATGGAACTGAATGTTGGTCGGTAAAGAACTCACACATCAAGAAGATGAAAGTAGTAGAGATGAGGATGTTGAGGTGGATGTGCGGACATACAAGGATGGATAAGATTAGGAATGAAGATATTCGAGAGAAAGTGGGCGTGGCCCCCATGGAGGACAAGATGCGGGAAGTGAGACTCAGGTGGTTCGGGCACATTCAGAGGAGGAGCACTGATGCACCGGTGAGGAGGTGTGAGCAACTGGCTGTAGTGGGCACACGGAGAGGTAGAGGGCGACCTAAGAAGTATTGGGGAGAGGTGATCAGATAGGACATGGCGCGACTTAGGATTACGGAGGACATGACCCTTGACATGGAATTATGGAGGTCGAGCATTAAGGTTGTAGGTTAGGAGAAAGTTGTGAATATTTCTACAGCACAATAGAGTGAGACTAGCCAGTTAGGAGTTAGACTAAGAATGTCATTGGTCGGCTATTGATGCAGGCTTTACCTGCTAGTTTTACTATACCAGCCATCTATTTCGTATTTCTTATTCTGTATTTCACATCTCTTTTACTGTTGTTATTTTATTATGCATTTTTATGGTAATAATATATTGGCTCCTGTTGCTTTTTTTGAGCCGAGGGTCTCCTGGAAACAGCCTCTCTACTCTTCGGGGCAGGGATAAAGTCTGCGTACATATTACCCTCTCCAGACCCCACTTGTGGGATTATACTGGGTCGTTGTTGTTGTTGTTGTTATTGTTCATTTCCCTTTCAGATTAACTTTAATTTGAAAGAATTCAGTAACTTTAATTTATTATGTACATTAATTTTAAAAAAAAATTATTTAATATACATAAATAATTTATCCCTAACTTAATAAATAAAAAGTTTGTCATTCATAAACTATAAATTTAAATTTTAAATCCGTCTCTGCTTTTAATAACTAAATGATCGAGAGGGAACGAAGTGCGAGTTTATTTCTTTTAGTCCTACAAATCAAATATTTGAGAAAAAACAACAGAAAATGTTCCCTTTAGGCTTATATATGCATAAAGAATTAACTTGTTCCATGTTTCTTCTTTTATTGTACTATTTTAATATTATATATTTCTCATAACAATCACAAGCACACCAACAATAACAACAATTTCATGCACCGACAGTGAATAGTGTTTTAGTGAACGAGCAAAACCTGTGCTCTGATACCAGTTGTTGGGAATAAACCCCCTACCAAAATAATATTCACGGTAATAAAAGCGGAATAATAATATAGCACCGAGATACGGTAATTAACAAGAATAAAAGAGTAACAACGACACCAAGATTTTTACGTGGAAAACCCTTTTAATAAGGGAAAAAACCACGGCCCCGAGAGGAGCAACTGATATCACTATAGTAAGGAATTTTACACTTTGTAGGTCGGAGTAAAATACTCCAAAGACCACTACAACACTCAAAAGAAATAACCCTCTTTTGATATTCCCACCTCACTACAATATCGCTCACTCTCTATTTTCCTCACAGACTATTTTCTTATACCCTGTCTGTGAAACCTCACTCTTTCTTTCTCTCTTTGTTGGTGTGAAGAAATGAGAGTTGAAGCTCTCCTTTTATAGCCAAAGCTTCACTCTCTAAAGCCTACAATATTTGACAATTTACACACACTTTTCACAATTCAACAAAGTTGGCTACCAAACCAAAGAAATTCAATAAGGTTGGCTACCAAACCAAACTAATTCAACAAGGTTGGCTACCTAACCAAACTAAGTCAACAAGGTTGGCTATCAAACCAAAGAAACTTTTATTAGGCACATGCCTAATACTTCTTCAATGAGATGGACATCATCAATCTCCCCCTCCAGTCTCATTCATCTAGAGGAGGTAGCACTATCTTCTAGTTTGAGTGTATGCTGACAAGTTCTTTACATAGCTCGAACTTGTTCCTTGGTACCACCTTGGTCAGCATATCTGCGGGATTCTCACTAGTAGAAATCTTCAAGACTTTTAGAGATTCATCATCTACCATTTCTCGAATCCAATGATATCTCACATCAAAGTGTTTGGTCCTTGCATGGTACATAGAGTTCTTGCTAAGGTCTATTGTACTTTTACTGTCACAATAGACGACATACTCCTTCTGATGCAATCCAAGCTCTTGAAGGAACCGTTTGAGCCATACCATCTCCTTGCCAGTTTCTGTAGCGGCAATGTACTCTGCTTTAGTTGTTGAAAGTGCAACACACTTTTGCAACTTAGACTGCCATGATATAGCTCCCACTGAAAATGTAAACAAATATCCAGTAGTGAATTTTCTGTTGTCAATGTCACCTGTCATATCAGCATCTGTATAGCCCTTCAAGATTGGATCAGATCCTCCAGAGCACAAACAATCTCCCGTGGTACCTCTCAGGTACCTGAGTATCCACTTGACTGTTTCCCAATGTTCTTTTCCAGGATTTTCAAGAAACCTGCTGACAACACCAACTGTGTGAGCAATATCAGGTCTAGTACATACTATTGCATACATCAAGCTTCCGACTGCTGAAGAATAAGGAACTCTAGCCATGTTCCCTTTCTCTTCCACTGTTGTAGGACACATCTTTTTGCTCAACTTTAGATGACTAGCAAGAGGTGTGTTGACTGGCTTAGCATTTTTCATGTTGAAACGTTCTAGCACACGTTCAATGTACTTCTCCTGAGATAGCCACAACTTTCTACTTGTTCTCTCTCGAACTATCTTCATCCCTAGAATTTGTTGTGCTGGGCCCAAGTCCTTCATATCAAATGACTTGAACAAATCTCCCTTCAACTTTGCTATCAGCCACTTGTCTTTTCTTAAAATTAACATGTCATCCACATACAACAACAATATAATAAAGTTATTCTCAGAAAATCGTTTGAAGTATACACATGGATCAGAATAGGTCTTTAGGTATGTTTGACTTTTCATGAATGAGTCAAACTTTATGTACCACTGCCTTGGTGCCTGCTTCAATCCATAAAGACTCTTATTCAATTTGCACACCATGTGTTTCTTTACAGCTACTTCAAATCCTTCTGGCTGCTCTATATAAATCTCCTCTTCCAAATCTCCATGAAGAAATGCAGTTTTCACATTCAACTACTCCACTTCAAGATCTAGGTTAGCTGCTAAGCTCACAATTGTTCGAATAGAAGTCATTTTGACAACAAGTGAGAAAATTTCGTCAAAATCAATACATTTCTTTTGTTCGAAGCCTTTAACCACCAATCGAGCTTTGTATCTGACCAGCTTGCCATTTCCATCTTTCTTGAGTTTAAAGACCCATTTGCATTTGAGTGGTCTTTTACCCTTTGGAAGTTCAACCAGCTTGTAAGTGCCATTTTTCTGTAGAGATTTTATCTCTTCTTGCATAGCTTTCATCTACTGGTTCTTTTCTAGATAGGACAGCACCTCCTTAAGGCTTTCTGGCTCCCCCTCATCACTGATGAGGACATACTCTGTGGAAGGGTACTTGCATGACTCTACCCTTGGCCTCTCTGATCTCCTCAGAGGTTGAGGTTGTTCTTTTCCCTGAGTGGGGTGCTCCACTTCCTTGACACCTTTATCAAGATGCTCCCCCTGCTCAATAACCTCACTAGGTTGCTCCCCCTGCTCGGCAACCTCGTCGGTCGTACTTTCTGCACTTGTGGGATTGTTAGAAGTAGAAGGAATAGTAAAAAGGTTAGGAATTATACCCTTCTTTTCATTTTCTAACATATCGGCAGCAGTTCCAACTTCACTTTCTCGGAAGACTACATCTCTGCTTCTGATGACCTTCTTCTTTACAAGATCCCACAATATGTACCCGAACTCTTCATCTCCATATCCGATAAATATGCAGGGAACAGATTTATCATCCAGCTTTGTTCTCTGCTCTTTTGGTACATGTGCAAAAGCTCTGCAACCGAACACCTTCATATGCGAGTAGGACACCTCCTTGTTGGTCCAAACTCTCTCTGGGATTTCAAACGCCAACGGAACTAATGGACTCCTATTGATCAGGTAACAAGTTGTCTGAACTGCTTCACCCCAAAATGACTTAGGTAGTTTAGCCATTCTAAGCATGCTTCTCAGCTTCTCCACAATGGTGTGGTTCATCCTCTCGGTTATGCCATTGTGCTGCGGGGTTCCAGGAACTGTCTTTTCATGTCTGATCCCATGACTTGAACAATACTCTTCAAATTCCCTTGAAGTGTACTCACCTCCATTGTCACTTCGGAGACGCTTTAGCTTTCGATCCGTCTCCCTTTCTACTAGAGCATGAAACTTCTAGAAAACTTGTAACACCTCATCTTTGGTTTTCAAAATATAAACCCATAATTTTCGTGAAGCATCATCAATAAAAGTAATAAAATATTTGTTACCGTCCATTGATTCAATTTTCATTGGGCCACAAACATCAGAATATACTAAATCAAGTATATTCAATTTTCTTTCAGACGATGTCTGAAATGAGACTCTATGTTGCTTACCAAATAAACAGTAGTCACAAGGTTTTACCGTTGTACCTTTGGCATAAGAAATAAGTGATTTCTTGGAAAGAATCTACAATCCCTTCTTGCTCATATGACCCATTCTTTTGTGCCACAAATCTGCAGAAATCTCATCTTGTGTCGCGTTCAATTCACCTTGACATATTTCTGCATTTGTCCTGTACAACGTGTCACGAGCAACTCCCTTTGCAATCACCAATGATCCCTTAGTGAGTCTTCACTTTTGATTTGCAAAATAGCTCTCGTATCCATCTCGGTCTAAAGCAATTTCCGAGATCAAGTTCATCCGCAAATCAGGTACATGCCGCACATCCTTTAGAACCAATGTGCATCCGACATTTGTCTTGATACAAATGTCACCAATCCCCGCAATCTTTGAGTAACTTGTGTTACCCATTCTCACTGTGCCAAAATCACCTACTACATATCTGCAAAAAAAGATCTCTTACCGGTGTGGCATGGTAAGATGCCGTTGTGTCAACCACCCATTCCGACTCTGGACGTGACAGGTGCATGCATTTCTCTTTCTCATTTATAAAGAGGACAACATTATCATTGTTTTGCACCATGGCGGTTGTGTTGTCGTCATTCTTCTGGCCACTGGTTTCACCTTTGCCCTTCCTTGGATTTGGGCAATCTCTTTTGAAGTGACCTGGTTGATCACAGTTGTAGCAATTTCTGTCTCTTGATTTGGATCGGTTCTTTGACTTCCCACGAACTCCGGATCTACTATAGTTGTTCGAACTCCTTTGATAACCCCTGCCTCTACCTTCTGTGATACGAGCATGTTCTTGATTTTCAGGCTTCTTTCTCATCTTCTCATTGAGTAAAAGAGTCGATGTGACATCTTTCAACTCAATAGTAGTCTTACCGTGCAGGATGGTTATTGCCAAATTATCGTACGAAGATGGCAATGAGTTCAATAGCAAGATGGCTTTATCTTCTTCCTCGATTTTCACTTCGAGGTTGGCAAGCTGTGTGATTAGTCCGTTAAACACATTTAAATGTGACAAAAAATTCATACTTTCACCCATGTGTAGGGCGTATAACTGCTTCTTCAGGTACAATTTATTTGTCAGTGTTTTGGACATGTATAGGTTTTCCAACCTTGTCCAAATTCCACGTGCAGTGTCTTCACCAATGATGTTATTTACCACATCATCTGATAAGTGCAACCTGATTGCACTAGCAGCTCTTTCATCCAAGTCAGCCCAATCCTCAGCTTTCATGGTATCAGGCTTTTTGGCATCAACATCTAGTACCTTGTGTAATCCTTGTTGGATGAGCAGATCCCTCATCCTTCTTTGCCATGTTGAGAAACCGTTATCTCCGTTGAATTTTGCTACCTCGTACTTTACTCCGGACATTTTTATTTTTCAGCGAGTATAGTACTACCAATAGTGAATAGTATTTCAGTGAACGAGCAGAACATGTGCTCTGATACCAGTTGTTGGGAATAAACCCCCGCAGAAATAATATTCATGGTAATAAAAGCGGAATAATAATGTAGCACCGAGATACGGTAATTAACAAGAATAAAAGAGTACCAACGACACCAAGATTTTTACACAGAAAACCCTTTTAATAAGGAAAAACCACGGCCCCGAGAGGAGCAACTGATATCACTATAGTAAGGAATTTTACACTTTGTAGGTCGGAGTAAAATACTCCAAAGACCACTACAACACTCAAAAGAAATAACCCTCTTTTGATATTCCCACCTCACTACAATATCGCTCACTCTTTATTTTTCTCACAGACTATTTTCTTATACCCTGTGTGTGAAACTTCACTCTTTCTTTCTCTCTTTGTTGGTGTGAAGAAATGATAGTTGAAGCTCTCCTTTTATAGCCAAAGTTTTACTCCCTAAAGCCTACAATATTTGACAATTTACACACACTTTTCACAATTCAACAAAGTTAGCTATCAAACCAAAGAAATTCAACAAGGTTGGCTACCAAACCAAACTAATTCAACAAGGTTGGCTACCTAACCAAACCAAGTCAACAAGATTAACTACCTAACCAAACCAAGTCAACAAGGTTGACTATCAAACCAAAGAAACTTTTATTAGGCACATGCCTAATACTTCTTGAATGAGATGAACATTATCAAACAACAATTAAATACATATGTTAATTATAAATACGCTTCAATCTCAAATAAGTTAAAGGTCAGACGATATGATTTCTCACTATTTGTGGATCTCATCTAAATTCATCTAGGCACTTGGACCAAAATTATCATTGAAACAAATCAGATTACAAGTCAACTAGAAGTGGAACGACAATTTGACATCGTTGAGGAAATTGAAAGAGGAACATAAAAATATGGTTTTAATTAATGTTTAACTAAATCTGATATTTTTTTAAACATGGATAAAAACCTTTTATTTGTTTCTCATAACCCCCTCCACACCCCCCCCCCCCCCAAAAAAAAAACCCTAATCAAAACACACAATTTTCAAGGAACCCAAACGCTACCGATAACCCTAAAACACTAAATTATACAGCTTTATGGTCCACGGGCTATGAAACATCGATAGTCTTTGACTCAGTGGCGAAGCCAGAAAATTCAATAAGAATGTTCAAAATTTGATCACCCATTGTTAGTGGGTTATGCAAGAGTATTCAAAGTTTATCTTTTATCAATAATAAGTAACATTTTACCTTATATACTGTATAATTTTTCGGGTGTTCAATTGACTATCCTTGGCGACACATAGCTTTACCCCTGGTTCTTGTATATGGCTTCATTTGAATCCATAATTTTTAGCCTAGAGATATATGTGTAAAATTTACCAAAATTGTTGAAATTAAACTCGAATGAGATAACGTGTTCAATGGTAAGAACCTAAGTCCTAAACCTACAAATTTAAAATCCTGGATCCAGCTCTTCCTTATATAATCACGTTTTTATAAAATTGTAGAAGATGTAGCTTGTTTGTAGTTTTATTAGTTTAAATTAGAGAGAGGCAGTGCTAATGAGGCCTTAACTTAACAAGTAGGCAATAAGGAAACCTCCAAATTCTCTAATTAGGTCAGCTAAACCTTTCAAGGAGAAAGAAAATATGTAAAATCACTATTCTTAAGTGGTTACGAAAGGAAATCTCAACTAGCTAGCTAGGGATGTGAGGGCAGAAAACAATGCAAGTTCTCAATTATCATCTCAATAATTCCATCATATCAATATATAATCAATATTGATTTGCCCATGCAAAATTTGTCTAACCCCTTTGGATGATGAGAATCTCTCATCTTTTAACTTTATTTATTTTTTGTTTAACCCTATCAATGGTGTGAGAAAATAAAAGGGGTAGCAACTAACAACCCCTCAATTTCAATCTGGTTGGTTTAGGCATCATAAATGCTTCATTTTCACGTCCCTTTCGCTTAAGCTAGGTGATAAGATCATTTTTGTTTAATTATTTCATTGATAACGCTATTAAATAAAAGAATTTCAATAAACATCCTTTTTTGTGGAAAATTACAATATTGGTCCCTCTATTTATATTGTTTTTTATTTTAATACTCTATTTCACATTAACATTCAGGTTTTAGACACTGTTACTTTAGTTCAATAAACAGTAAAAGCAACTTCTTCGACGATAATTAACATACATAACGCATGCCTCTCTAGATTTGTATATTTTCCTTTGATCTTATCCCTCTTACCACATATATCTCTTTAGTACATATACTTTTACTTAATGCTTATTTTAATTCAATTTATTAGTGCTAAGATTAATTAAATTATTCTCTTTAATATATAAACATTAGGCGTGAGTAAATATTTTTCGGAAATACCATAGTTCTACTATTAACTGTATAAAACTTCATTTGCAAAATAAATTTATTGGTGTTCTACTCTCAAATACTGAAATTCTCAGTCTCTACGTAGTCCTCCTTTCCCCGAGACATGAATATATAATGCGAAGGATAAATTTTCAACTATCACAGTATAGTTTTTGAATTTTTCATGACATAAATATCGCGCTGCTATATTTTCACTATTTATAACCTACTGATAAAACAAAAGCTCCATTTCTCTTGTTCGTACTTGTATATATAGCGTGTATATTATAATTATATATGGGAGTCCCCAAAGCTCAATTTAACAAATTAAAGTACACTTGAATATGTTGTTGGTAATGTATTTGCTACAGTGCCGTATTTCTGCCGTCATTTGGAGCTCAAGTTTCTTTTACTGATGATGTGTTTACTTAAAACAATGATTAGTAACATGTTAATCTCTAAAATTTCCACAAATTCCTGATCAAAAGTCAAGAATTGTTCCTCCATTTTCAACTGACATTCTCGAATACTATTCTTTGTCAAAATTCAATCAATTCCAAAGCTAAAGAATGCTTCTAGGTTAATTAAAAATAGCACACTCTTCTTCTTTTCTGTTTCATTTTATATGATACTATTTTTTAACTGTTTCCAAATTTTATTGACATATTAATTTTATATATGAAAACTCATTAATTTTAGTAAATCTAATCTATCCTAATATTTACATTATTTAATAAATTTTCTAAAAGGATATAATATCTAAGCAAAAGTTAGTAGATTCGTTCGACCCGTTTACGGCCACGGGCAAGGGCACTGCTAGCATCGCCGGAGCTGCTGCCTCGACCTTTGGCGCTTTTATATGGCGAATTCCTTTAAGGACAAAAAGGAGACAAATCTGAAAACATGGTCGAGCAGAATTGCAGAAGGAAATATATAGGAGTTGGGCAATAATGAAACTTGGAAGAAAATCTTATATAGGTAGGGCCACCATCCAAGTGGGTAATGGAAGCATGTGCCATCATATGGTGGTTGGCACTTATCCAGCCCCACCTAAACTCATCACCTTTTCACCTCCAAACCTACCCTTCTTTTTCCATAGGCAGATTCATGAATTGAAAGCTTATGCTTACACTCCGTCTAAGTTAAGTCTAATTTGTTTTGGGCATACCCATTCAAGAAATGCTAAATTCTAGACAAAAATAGTTAATGTGACTAAATTATCCTTAATTAAATATTGCACCAGTACTTCTCTTCTCAAATGTGAGGACTAAATGACTTTTTAGGGATACTTACTTAAGGATAATTTTGAAAAAATAAATTGAATTTTTTTTACAACAACAACGACGACCCAATAAAATCCTACTAGTGGAGTCTGAGCGGGTAGTGTGTACGCAAACCTTACCCCTACCCCGAAGAAGTAGAGAGGTTATTTCTGAAAGACCCTCGTTTTCTTGATTATATAAATGGACACTTATTTTGGACAAAAATAAAAAAAAATGGTCACTATATATATATATATATATATATATATATATATATATATATATATATATATACACACACACACTTCTTCCGCCCTACCCTCCTCCAAAACGCAAACTCAAAGCATCATCTTCTTATAATTTTTATCTTTTGAAAATGTTACTCACCCTATTCTTTCTTTATTTATACTAAAAAATAGCTACAATTTTGTAATTGAAAATAATTATATTACATTCAAAATACCCTCCATTATACTACGTCTAGTGACATATTTGTTAGGACCTCGCTCACATAATATAAACGACTGTTGAAGAAAAAAAGTGAAGAACACATGCATGTAAAACTTATCATCTTTCATTTAATTTGGGAATACATTTTGTATTTTCTGAAACAACACCACGTAATTCTATTGATCATTCATTTTAGTTTGTTTTAAAAAAGAATGATATATTTTTATATTTTTAAAAATAATTTAACTTTATATTTTATACTTAATTAATAGTATGCTTTAATTTTATAACTAAAGATATCTCATATTAGCATATTTGATATTATAATTTTTTAAAATATTTATTTTTTTAATTAAATTCGTTTATTCAAATTAGATCATGTAAATTAAAACGGGTAAAGTAATATACAACTCACATATTCTCTTTTTGAATACAAAACACACATTAAAGATAGATTCTCAAAAATCCCTCCCCCTTCCGCATCTTCTTCTCACCTCCCATTTTGATCCCCCTCATTCATTGTTTCCTTCATATTCCCTTCACACACGTTCGTTCTTGATAATACCTTCTCTCACCCCACCACCCTCTATATATATCTCTTTTGTTATAAGTAGATTTTGTGTGTCAGAATTAAGTTAGAAAACTGATAGCTTTCTTTTGTCCATGTGATCAAACAACAACAAAAAGGGAGGCCCCCTTTGTTTCACAAGCATATCTTTTTATCTTCACCAAATTAAAAGACCGTTTTGTTTTTTTTTTCAATCATTCCCATTTCAAATAAACCCTAAATTTTGCTCCTATGACTACTACTCCAAGAAGATACTTGCGTTTAAGCCGACGTTCAATCAAAACTAGATTTGCGTATCGGTTTCTTCGTGCTCTTAAAAACTGAATAAGCAGAAAAAACCCAATTCAAATAGGGTGAAACAATATCATAAGGTAAAACTTGCTGCTTATGCTTCTATGGCCTCTGCGGTCGGGTCAAAACGAGCTTGGAGTCGGGCCTTGCTTTTGAAGATCCGAAACCGAGGTCTGACCCGAGCCCTGGTGAAGAAAAGAGTAGACGAAGAAAACCCTGGAGAAGAGACTGGATTTGGATATACAAATGAGCTGAGAAAGCTTGTACCAGGTGGTGAAGTAATGGATTTCTACAACTTGTTAGATGAAACTGCTGATTATATCAAGTGCCTTTCATCACAGGTACAGGTTATGAGAAATATTCTTGATCTATTTTCGTCCTGAACCTAAGTATTATATTAGTAACAAGAACATATATGGAAGTTACGTACAGCTAAGCCCTGAATAATGAAAAGAGAATTGAGGCCAAATACACATTTAGCTCGCTGGAAAGAGACCCTACGTACTGATCATGCATAGGACAAATATTTGTTCTTTGCAGTACCCATGATGAAATAAATCTTGCAACTTGCCTAATGTATTTATCATTTTGATGAGGTCACGAATCATATTGCTTAATTGTGTACATAAATATTTCAGTACTCTACTCTTATAGGAGTATCATGGTTCTCTCTCTATATATAACTATATCGAGCTTTGTTGTGTGCGTGTTTGAGTACTGTGATGCTCTTTTTTTGTTCTTTATTACTCCCTCCTTCCTAAGTAAGTGTCACTTTTTCTTTTTGGAGAGTCAATTTGACTAATCTTCTAAGTTAAATTTAGTTAGATATATCAACTCGATATTTTATAATTAAAATTTAGATATTTAAAAGTACACAAAATGCACTGCTATAAGTTACAATTATCTTCTCATGTCAATATAATAAAAAATATTTAATGTATTGGTCGAAATTCACATAACTTAAATTTCGATAACGAAAAGTGACACATAATTTAGAATGAAGGGAGTACTTTTTTGAGTAGGGGTAGGGGTTATAGTGGGAGGAGGAGATGGACTCAGGATATTTGGGTTAGCGTTTTGGTCGGGGGTTGTAGACAGCAAATATTATGAAGTTGAGATGTGTCTATATGTTGTTTATTACTGACTAAGCTTAAGCGATAAGCGTACGTTATGATTCAATCTGAAAACAGATGACCATAAGTTTGAAAGACATAAACTTGGAATTCTAACCTTGACTTAACCTAAGCTTTTATGTTTAATTACTTTTTGTTTGAATTATCTTAAAGTTAATTAGTTGTTTTATTTTTTTTTTCTCTTGGTAAATTTAGTTTGATTGTAATACAGTTCATGCTGCTGGATGAATGATGGGATAGGTTCTTGGAAATTAGAGAAGATATTAGGCTGGGCCCAGCTCTAATTAATTTAATGATATTTAGAGTTTTTTTCTTTTTCGAGGAGAACGTAGTTAAATTGTTTTCAATGAATCAAGGTTGCCTCTACTCATCCTAAAACTTTATAAGAGTTCAAAATATTCTTGTACCTTTTTCTTTTAGTATATCATCTTCTCTTTCTTTTAAAAATTCTCCTTCTTTAACTTATCCGAAGGAAAAAAATCTTGAAGTCTTTCATCTTTCACTTCCCTTCTTTCTTGTTTCTTCCTAGCTAGGTTGATCAGTTAGATATTGAAACAAGGATGGGGGAGGAAAATAAAATAACTCACTTTGTTTCAATCATTCATTTCCTTATTTTCCTCTTCTTCTTCTTTTTTTTTCCCTACCAATCAACCACCAACGTAACTTTGCGTTTTGTTCACTTCGAAAATATACAACCAATTAATCGGCATACAAAAATTGATTTTCCCAAGATATAAATATAAAAAGAAAAGATATAGCTTGTATTCTTTGGCAGTATAATCTGAAATTTTGACGCTATAATTTTACCTCATTTCATATTACTAATCATACTTATTATAAAAAGTTACATGTAATGATAATAAAAAATATAACGCTTTCGGTATGTCAAAGTTAAAGTCAAAAAATGATGCAGTTGTGTTTCCATTACATATACAGAATGTTGCAAATAACAGGTCTATACTTTCTTTTTTGGTAAACTAAGTATTTATTTCTCTGTTTGTTATTCTGTTATTATACCGGCTCTTCCTGGTTCTTCCGTGGTTAAGGAAATTCTTTCCATTTCCAGTAAGTCAGGGCTAATTTGGGTGGGTGGGAAGGAAGAAGTTGCTGTCAAACCTGCCATTTTCTCTGTTCTATAAACTCGTGGTTTGATGCTAATTGAGCAAATTCGTAACAAAGGAGAACTTTACGTTCTACCGGAAGGAAGAAGCTGTCTGGCTAGATTTTTTTTTATAACCATTTCGTATATATCCGGCAGCAGTGGCGGATGCAGCGTATAACCTACGGTTCAACTGAACCCATAACTTTCGACGCGGAGTAAAAATTTGTATGTAAAAATTCATTAAAATTGCAAAAATAGTAGATATGAACCCATAAATTTAAAAATACAATGGATTCAATCTTAAAAGCCTTAAAATTGAACTCATAAGATTTAAATCCTGGATCCGCCTCTGTCCGACAGTGGCGAAGCCAATAATTTAAATAATAATTTCCTTAGACCAAGAGGATTCAAAGTACAACTGTAAAAAAAAAAAAAATCTATTTGCATAATATATTATTTTTCAACGAAGCGGTTTTTATTGAACCCCCTTGCACCCTTAGTTTTGCCCCTGACATCCGATGCTCGCAGTCTGCTTAATTCAAATTTGTATTGCGTAGGATCCATTAAAAGGGAAGCTCTCATTACCGGAACTTTTTAATTATTCTTATGGTTCGAACTTGAAACCTCTTAAGGTCCATGGATGTAATGGACATTGTGAATACACTCATGAGAATTTATCAAGCAATACCGGCAAATGTGCGAATAAAGTACACTTATGTCACGATCCAGAATTTCGACCCTCGGTACCGTGATGGAGCCTAATATTTCACTTGCCAGGCAAGCCAACGTAAGATTAATTTTAAGCCATTTTTAAATAAATCAAATTTAAATGATGCCAATTACTAATATAACTTAGATGGAACCCAAATAAAGCGCAGAAAATCATAACAACTGAAATATGTAAATACATCTGCGAATCTGGTGTCACAAGTGCACGAGCTACTAGAATAGTACAGATAAAGATCTGAATAAAAGTAAAGGTGTCTGAAAAAAATACACAGTTAAGATAAAGAGGAAGGGGACTTTAGGGGGTTGCAAACGCCGAGCAGTTGTACCTCTAGTCTCCGTACTGATAGCCAACCCGAGCAATCTACGAACCAATGCTGGGACTTACTCCAAAATCTGCACAAGAAATAAAAAGTGTAGTATGAGTACAACCAACCCCATGTACTCTGTAAGTGTCGAGCCTAACCTCGACGAAGTAGTGAAGAGGCTACAGCGGACCACTTACAATAACCTGTCGCATTATAAAAATAATGACAGGAAAGGAAAATACGAAAAAATAAGGCAGCTAACTCATGAAAATTACTCAAGCCTTGAAAACCAGTAAAAACAGAAATACCAATCCTCAGAGTCTCGTACGAAAGCACTGAAGCCAACACAACACAACAAGGAATGTAAATCATATAAACTGTTGACGCACAACCTGATCCTACCGTATAACACAATTCTCCCTTATTCCACCATGTAAATATCAATAATAATAATAATAATAAGTAAATATATGTTGTGGCGCGTAACCCGATCCCATCATATAACCAGAGTAAATGACATAATTATCCTTTATTTCACCATATCAATCCATCCTTATTTCACTTGTTGTGGTGTGCAACCTGATCTCACCGTATTAATACAAATCCACCCTTGTTCCACATGTTACAGCGTGCAACCCGATCCATAAATAAATCAACAAGAGCAATCACTTTAACAACTCGAATCACAAAAATTTCTACGATTAACAATATGAAAGCTACAAATCAAGAAGGAATCTAGTACCAAATCATGAAAGGCTACAATTAACACTGAGCAAAAAGTTAAATAAAATATATGGCAGTTAAAGGGTACAAGTAGGAAAATTAAGGCAATTATCAATTAAGCATAGAAACATGAAAAAAATTAATATTTAAAATACGAGAATAATAAATGACAAATAGCAAGGTGAGGCATAGGAAGCAATTAAAGCATGTAACAGTCAAGACATGAAATGATATAATTAATGAAATAAGGGTAGACATGGGAACAAGTAATTGACGGCGTATAGACACACGTCACCTCGCATATACGCCGCTACACATGAAATTTTACATAGCAAATAGTTCAAAGGTTCCTGTTCCCTCAAATCAAGGTTAGACGTAGCACTTACCTCACTCTACAATCAATTCAGAGCTCTACCAGGGCCTTTCCTCTAGAATCCGTCTCCAAATCAATCGAATCTAACAAAAATTGACTCAATAATATTAAATAATGCTAGAAAAAATAATTACAATACATAATGTTAAGATTTTTACACTTTTCTCAAAAAGTCAATAAAAGCCAACTCCAGGCCTGCTTGGTCAAAATTCGAGATTCGGACCAAAACCAATTTACCAATTCACCCCCGAGCTCGATTATGTAATTTATTTCAAAATTGGACCCCTAATTGATGTCTAAATTACGAATTTGAAAAACACCCAATTCTTCTGATGTCGCCTAAGTTCACACCTCAAATTGAGGTTGTAAAGCAGGCGATGTAATTATAATTACCCAACTAGGAGTCGCGATCGATTCCTCAGGGAGCGTAGATGGGATTAGGTATATACTCGGACTAAGCATATAATGTGTCCAAAATGCACTTCCACATACTTTGGTGTTTTTATCTACTTCTAAATTAAGCTATTGTTTGCAAGTATAAAGCTAGAGAATGATATTTTTGGTGTTGTTTTTCAAGTTGTAAAAGATCTAGGACTGTGACTTCTACCTAGGTGGTTACCTAACGGGTTGTGGGCTTTAGAGCGAGTTTCATTGGTCGGGACGTAATATAGCAATCGACACGCAATTACCCACTCAATACCTCTCGAAAATAGAGTGGTTTTGCCCAATTTGGCTTTCTCAAGCCCAAATGGGTAATTCACAAAATAGTTGATAGATGCTCAAGTCGGATTTTACTATTTCTAGATTCAACCCTTTAATTGGGACTATCAATTTCTTGAGTTCACCCCAATTTTTTGTTAGTCAAGTTTTCCTAGACTTAATCTCTCTTTCTCAAGTAGAGACTAAGTCAATTAGGAATGAATCAATATTAGCAACTATTAATTCTTAAATTAAAGCAAGACTAGGCTAAATATCACACACCCAACCTTAAACAAGCCCTAAATCAAACACCCATTAGGTACCTACACTAGGTTTGGGTCACAATCTTAGTTAGAAATTTAGTTATTCATAGATAAAAATGAAGAAATTAAAGAAGTAAAGAAGATTAAACTCATATTAGACAATAAAGAGATAAAAATTCAATGTAAATGAGACAAGCTATTGTAAAATTTCCCAAACCCGTAAATAAGAACGACTCTCTACTTTCTGAAGTTCAAACTTAACCTAATTTTGACAAAATAGACTATTTATACACAGCTAAAAATTTCGGACAAATTGCCCTTTCGGAGGTTCTGCGGCCGCATAATTTTGTATGCGGTCCGCACTTTGAAGATGAGCTTGACATGAGGGACTTCTACAGCCGCATAATTCTGAATTGCGTCTGCACCTCTTCAAGTTCTGCGGACTGCACATTTTTTAGTGCAGCCACACTCTGGACTTCTGCAGCTGCATAATAATAGTGCGGTCCGCACTTATCTATGGACTTCAAGTTAGACTCTCTGATCTTCCTCTTATACGGTAGTACAATTATTGTGCGTTCCGCACATTGCAAAGAAGCACTATCAAAATTCCTTCACATTCTGCAGTCGCAGACAAAATTTTGCGGTCTGCACTTTGCCACTTTTTGCTTGGTTTTAGTCCTTGTCCAAAAATACTCCTTCTTGAGTTGAATTTTATCACGTTGGCTCATTTTCCAATACTCCTGCAAGAAAGCAATTTTATCAGTTTTCGGAAATACCTTTAAGCATTTTTGAGCTAAACCAAAAGTAAAATGGTGTAAATAAGTAGTCAAAAATTCCTACTTATCAACTCCCCCAAACTTAAGCTTTTTCTTGTTCTCAAGCAAATAAGGTAATTCCCACCTCCGCAAGAAAAGAGCTATTTCATCTAGCCTAAGGTGAATCAAACACACATCAATTGGGACCAATAATTACCCACAACACTTATGAATTATCAACAAGGCAATGATTTGACTTTTTAAGTATAATAGTTCTAATGTGACACTAGAGTATCAAGAGTTAACTTTATTCATCAAGGAAGCTCGCTCTTTCATGTAGGTCATTATGGATCCCAAACTCCTCTTTCTCTACTCTCCATTTGCCTAGATCACTAAGAATGTAGCACTCAATTCAAGGATTTGTGAAAAGTTCGCTCATGTCTCTCAAAAGAATGTCACAAGTACGACTCTAAGTACCATATGCTTGCCCCTCATATAAATCACCACTAATGTAATTTCACTTAGCTTGAAATCAAGTAGGGCTTTTTGGAATGTAATGAAGGCTTATTGGACAAGGGTAGGGAATGTTGGAATAGAAATGGGTTCATCTTTCCTTAAGCACTCCATTTTTCTCTTTTTGGCTCATGTTTTGCCGACTCTTTGAGTCGGTATCTTTTTCCTTAGGGGAACTAGAGAGACTTAACATCACTCTTTCTTGGTCATGATGTTCATTTTCTCCTTCTTTTTTTTCTCCATGTTTTGCATCATTGCTTTTCTTTGAATCCCTTTCAACTCTTCACTTTATTCACTTTCTTTTTGTATTTTTCTTTTGTTCATTCTTTCTTTTTCTTTTCCTTTTCTTTTCTTCATTTCTTCTCTTTTTATGCCTTTATATCACTTTCAAACTCCTCATCTCTCCTCCAAACATATGTTTTAGCCAATTACTTTTCAAGAGTGTTAAAAAAACTAAGGTGCCAAGAGAGGGTCACTACAAATGGGTAAAGGCTTGTAATGTGGCTGTCAAATGAGAAAGGTCTTAGGCTCAAATGGGTTGAATAGGGATAGCAACATTGGTGGGACATGGAACATTTTAAGCGGGCCAAGGAGAGCCTACAATCACTTCTCAAGTCAAGCAAAACTTAGAATTTTGCCTAAAAACACATTCGGGGCAAGTTCTAGACCATTCGCAGGGGTACTTGAACTTGCAACAAAAATCTCACTTCTCACACAACAGGATTGTTAAAGAGGATAGAGTCGAGGTCCCACAACAATCATATTCAAGATTGAAAATCACAAATGGTTTAACTAAACCACTCAATGATTGCTCAAGTCAACACAAGAGTCTAAAGGTTACTAATTAGAGATATCACTTGCCAAGAATTTGTTTTTAACCATAAGGCTGTAGTTAAATATGTTGGTACCAAGTAAAGCATGCTTGACCCTTTTTATTCATTAATACCACTTTTTTTACCTAAACATAAAAAACGAACTCAATCCCTTACGAAGGTTATCACGCCATCCATCGTTGGGAAGAGCCACCTGGTTCATACAAAAACCACCTTTGGAAAGAACCATGACATTAAAAAAACCAAAGGCGTATTGCTCACTTAAACATAAAAAAAAGTTACCAAATCAAAAAGAAGATATTAAAGTAAATAAGAAGTTATACTAGTAAGAAAAACAAACTAAAGAAGCTATGAAATAAATTACTGAAAGTAAGACAAATGAATATACAAACCGAGGGGAATAGAATATATACATCAAAAGAGAGGGAAGAATATATACATAATGAAAGATAGAATAAAGATAAAAGAAAAAGTGTATTAAAGTTATTACAAGCCAATGGCATATCAAATCAACCAAAATAGACCACTCCCCTGAATAAGAATAAGCATTGTCCCCAATGCTTAACAAAAATCAGAATAAGGAAGGGTAGAGAGTTAAGAGAACTCCCTATGTGGTCTCAGTATGCATGGGATCATCAGCACCCCCGGGATCCTCCAACTTGATCTCATCATCCTCCGGTCAGGGAATAACGGGGTTGGTGAACATCTGAAGCACCTGCTCTGCAGTGTGGTTAGTGAGGTCTGGCTCCTCAGACTGGCCAACTTCTAACTCTGATGCCTCAGGTACTGATAGTGTTGTTGGTGCTGACTCCATCAATATATCAAGTGGTATATCCCCAGCGGATGCTATCTTGGCCACTTTTTTTCTCAATCTATCCACTGATTTCTTTGAAGCTTGAGATTTTTGCATCTTCTTCACCTGTTTGCCCAACTCCTTAATAGCTCCCACATGCGCCACCAATGTATCCATGATGGTTTTATGATTTTCTAGGATCTTCTTTAATGTTTCCTCCACTGATGGAGGTACCTGTAGTGCTGCTAGTGTAGAAGACTGTGCTACAATAGCACTGGATATGTCAGACAACTTTGAAGTAGTTGTTTGCATCCATTTGTTGAGACTCGCCAATGTATGAGAGACTCGCAGCACAGTGAGTGGATATGTGGATGAGGCAGGCACTGGTACTGATGCAGATGGTCTAGAAGATGGAGGTGGTGGCATGTCAATTGTCTCGGTAGAAGGACCGGCTGATGTGGAAGGCATGGCAGCTTTAGAAGGCATAGGACCTGTAGAAGGCTCAGCAGCTGAATCTATAACCACCACCGTTGGCTCATCATACTGACCACCGGTGGCAGTTGCCTTGCCCTTGAACTTTGGGTTTCCCGGAACTTGCAAAGAGCACCATGAGAAGGGCTTTTTGGCCCGCACCTTTGTATCAAATCTTCTCAGCTCCACCTTTGTATCCGTAAGGTATTCTATGAGAGTGTTGGAATATGGATAAGAGCTTTCACCTTTTCAGACAACCACTGACATATTGGCCGACATGATGGCACCCATATTGGTTGGGTATCCGGCCATGATAGATGCAACCAAAACTACTTTGGGGAGTTGAAGATTGTTCTCATTCTAGCTCGGGTCTATCCGACTGCACACAAAAGTTTGCCACCCTTTTGCTTCAAAATTGAGGGTGGCCCGTGTAATGTAAACCACCTCTGTGATCCAGGGTGGCGGTGGTCTTGGAGCTTCCAAGATCTCTGCTAGTCAAGGGCGAGCTGTATCACCCATAGAAAGCTTCTCTATATACTGGACTGCCTCTACCTCCTCGAATCCCATGTAAGTTTTCAAAGTGCATTGATCGAATCTGACCTTCAAATTTCTTACTTTGGTCACTTTGGTACCTTTCTTGATGTGTGCCACATTGGCATAGAATTCACGTACCAAGTTCTCATTGGCATCCATAACACTTTGGGTGAACCACATCCACCCCTTGCGCTACCTGAACTGCTTAAGGACATTAGGATTATATTTATCCAAATCCTTCAATAAGAATTGCCACTCAAGTATGAGCGATTTTTGGGGCCACCATTCTCTGAACTTTGTGAAGGCTGTCAAGCTTACAAATCTATCTTCCCATATTTCCTTCTTCTTCGACCTCTCTAGGCTTCCCACTCTAGTGTCACCTCCTCTACCATCATCAGGAACATCATCATCAACTACTGCAACTGGTGTAGGGGTGTGTGTGTAGAGGAAGGCTCTGAATCCTGGCTGTCGGCATTTGAACCCTTAGAAGAACTTGCTGTGGTGGAGGGTTCGTCGCGGAGTTGGTATCTCCCAAGGAATTGTGATGGTTGGGACTGGGCCTTAGGTTGTTTCTCCACTGAGTGACCCTCGGAGGCTTCCCTAAACGTGATGTACGAGCTTGATTATGAAGGCTCTGTGGCCCTACCTCTCCTCGTGGTTTGGTTTTTGTTTGATGTTTTCTTCTGCACTCACAAAGCTTGAGTACCCTTGTCTCACCCTCGGGAGGGTTCACCCCTTCCTTTAGATGTATCACCTCCACCTCGTGATCAAACCATTTTTTGTAATACAAAGTATATAGTTCAGTTAATAGGTCAGTTAAAGTCCAGAAGCAGTTAACAGTTGCAGAAAAAATAGTTCATAGAAGTGAAAGTTAGGACCGCACAATATTAAGTGTGGCTGCAAACTGCCTTGTGCAAACCACACAATTTTGAGTGTTGCCGCACAAAACCAGGTTCAGACTACTGGTTATCTGAAGTTTCAAAGTGCGGTCGCACACATTTTTAAGCGGACCGCACAATTTTGAGTGCGGTTTGCACATTGCATGCTTGGTATTGTGCCCTAACTCATAATTTGTGGACCTCATAATTTAATGTGCAGCCACACAATTTAAAATCATATGGCACTGTTTTAGGTTTTTCAAATTTTTGCAGAATGTAGACATGGTATTGGAAAATTAAACATGATACATGATTTACCCAGCCCCAGTGAGTGCATATGATATTACCCACACAATTTTAAGCACACATGAAGAACATTTGACATTTTAGGCCTAAAAATAACTATACTACTGAAGAATAAAAACTAAGAAAAATTGAAAAATCTAAACATGAATTGATCATACCAGTGATGAAGGATGCAAGCAAGAATCTAGACTGATGAAATGAGTGTGGAGTGTGAAACAATTTGTGTGCACTGTGCTTGATTAGGTCTCAAGAGATTAGAGTGTGTAAAGTCATGAATAGTGCTATGATGACCTATTTATAGGTTGACCTAATTAGGTAAAAAAATGCAGTTGAGTGCGGCCGCACAATTTTGAGTGCAGTCCGCACTCTTTACCTGAGCCTAGCTGAAGCACTGCAGTCTGCACAAAAGTTAGTGCGGCCACAAAATGGCCATTTCTCTGCTATTCCAAACTTCAGAGAGTTGCATTTTTGGGTCTCCAGTTGTGCGGCTGCACAATTCATTGTGCAGCTGCAAATTCCTCTCTGCTGTGGCAATCAAGATTGTGTGGTCCATACAATTAATGTGTGGTCCGCACTTTTTCAACAATTATCCAATTTTTCTGGGCACAGTCCCTGCAAAACACACTCATTCCTGCATACACTTTAACACAAGTTAGCACAAAACAAAACCTATTTAAAGAAAAAGAAAATAGATAAAGAAAAAGACACATGGGTTGCCTCCCAAGAAGAGCCTGATTTAACATCGCGACACGATGCAAATTACCAATCACTTGAAATGAAGAACTTCCACGATGTGGCCATCATCAACTTTTCCGAGATAGTGCTTCACCCGGTGCCCATTGACTCTAAACACTTCATCATTCTTATTTTTCAAATCCAATGCACCAAATTGCGTCATACCAACAACTTCAAATGGTCCCCTCCATTTTGACTTCAACTTTCCCGGAAACATATGTAACCGAGAATTAAACAATAACACAAGTTCACCTTCTTTAAACTCCTTGTTACGAATGTACTTTGTTATGGAGGTACTTCATCTTCTCCTTGTATAAGGATGAACTTGTATATGCATGGTACCGGAATTCATCTAGCTCATTCAATTGTGTCACCTTTAAGTTGGCAGTGAAATCCCATTCAAGGTTCAACTTCTTCAAAGCCCACATGGCCTTATGCTCAAGTTCCACCGGAAGATGACAAGCTTTCCCGAACACCGACCGGTATAGAGATATCCCGATCAGTGTTTTGTAAGCCGTCCTATAAGCCCATAAAGCATCATCAAGTTTTCTTGACCAATCCGTACAGTTGGCATTCACCATCTTTGACAAAATACTCTTGATCTCCCTATTGGAGACTTCCACTTGTCCTCTTGATTGAGGGTGATAGAGGGTCGAGACTTTATGAGTGACACCATACTTGGTGAGTAAGGTATCAAAGCTTTGTTGCAAAAATGCGAACCCCCATCACTTATGATAGCTCTTGGAGTACCAAATCTTGTAAAGATGTTCTTCTTCAAAAATGTCACCACATTCCTCGCTTCATTATGCGACCGCATAGTTGTCGCCCAATCTGGACCTTTCTTTCCTTCAGTTTCTTTAGCACTAGGACCCTATGCATGATATTTTGGGACTACCTACACTCTACCACGCTAATCAACTAGCTCAATCTAATCTACTTAAATAATAAAAAAACTACAAAAGAGTGTTACCACACATGGGTTGCCTCCCAAGAAGCGCTTGATTTAATGTCGTGGCACAATACAATTGACTCCTTTTGAATTATTCATTGGTGGGGGCTGTTGTTAGACTATCCCTTAGAGCAAATTATTCTATCAAATGCCTTTCTCCTGTGGTACTGAGGTAATGCTTGACTCGTTGTCCATTCACCTTGAAAGTTCAAGTCCTATTCTCCGACTCCAGTTCAATAGCACCATAAGGGGACACGCTCACAAATTTGAATGGGCCAGATCATTTGGACTTGAGTTTACCCGAAAACAACTTGAGTCTTGAATTGAAGAGTGAGACCAAGTCACAAGAATTGAACTCCCACTTCAAAATCTTCTTATCATGGACAAACTTCATTCTCTCTTTGTACATAGCTGCACTCTCATAGGCATGGAGACGGAATTCTTCCATCTCATTGAGTTGTGTCATCCTCAGATTAGCAGCCTTGACCTAGCCAATATTCGACTTCTTCAATTCCCACATGGATTTATGTCCAAGCTCCACTGGCAGGTGACATGCTTTTCCAAAAACCAACTTGTACGGTGAAGCGCCAATGGGGGTCTTAAATGCTGTGCGATATGCTCACAACGCATCATCTAGCTTCCTTGACTAGTCGGTCCTGTTTGCATTGATAGTTTTAGCTAGGATATTTTTGATTTCTCTGTTCGAAACCTCAACCTGACCACTCGACTGAGGATGATAGTGTGTGGCCACCTTGTGCTTTACACCATACTTTTCGAGCAGCCCGGCGAAAGTCTTGTTGTAGAAATGAGATCCACCATCGCTCAGGATGGTCCTTGGAGTACCAAACTGTGTGAATATGTTTTTTTTTCAAAAATGCGGTCACACTCCTTCCTTCATTGTTAGGTAAGGTGATTGTTTCGACCCATTTAGAGATGTAGTCCATAGCCACCAAGATGTCGGTCATGCCATAAGAGCTCACGAAATGGCCCATAAAGTCTATCCTCCACACATCAAAGATCTCGACCTCTAGTACAAAATTTATAGGCATCTCATGTCTTTTAGATATTGACCCTTGTCTTTGACCTTGGTATCATGCCTTGACCATTTGATTGGCGTCTTGGTAGATCGATGGACAATAGTAGCCACATTCAAGCACTTTTGCCATCGTCCAATTTTTTCCATGATGACCCCCAACTGGAGAATCATGGCATGCCTTGAGAATTTGCATTACCTCATCTTCCGGAACACACCGCCTGATGATGTTGTCGGCACAAGTACAAAACAAGAAGGGTTCCTCCCAATAGTAATGACTACACTACCACAAAAACTTTTTCTTTTGATAAGCTTCCAATCCATCGGGAACAAGGTCACTAACCAAGAAGTTAGCGATGTCGGCATACCAAGAGGCAAATGTGTTTGACAATTCCAATATGTGTTCATCTAGAAAAGCATCATTGATTTCAAGGCCTTCTTTTAGTCTCCCTACCTCTTGTGAGCACGTGATTTTTCTCTACGCTACAATTTCTCCAAAAGAAATCGAAAAATAAAAACAAATGGTTTTGTTATACAATTTTTTTTTTTTTGGAATTTACGTGGCATTTTTTGTAGTTGTTTGTAGTTTTGTCTGTGATTGTTTTAGTTTAGTCAAATAAAAATATAAAAAATATATGTCGCGTGTAAGTTTAGGATATCGTTCTACTATTAGGAATTAATTAAATTATATTTGGTTTTTAAATGAATGAAAATCACAAAAATATTATTTTTGGTTAATTTTGTCATTTTTTATTTTTTGGTGTGATTTTGTTTAGTTAATGTTTGATCTTGTGTGTGAGCCAATTGATGTCTTTTTAGTATAATTATAATTTCACAACTTATTTTAGGATTTTGGTAGATTAGTATTTAGAAAGGGAATTAGAAGAAGAAAAGAAATGGTTTAAATGTGGACAAATCGGATTTGGGTTGGTTTTTAGACCCAAAATTAGGCCCAAACTTATTGATCTAATCCGGCCCTCCCCAGATACAAAAGAAACGACGCCGTTTTGGCACCCTTCATCTGTACCGTTGGGAAAACAGATCCAACGGTCAAGTTCAGGTCCTTCATTCATCCAAACGACGCCGTTTAGGCATGACCAATCGGAGTCGTTCATCCCCTCAATCCAACGGCTCCCAAGTTTTCCCCAGATACCCGACCCACTGAAACCCGGATTGACCCATCCCCAACGTGAGACCAAACGATGTCGTTCCCTTAAGTGGAAAGATCAAGGCCGTTGATCATTGATGATCCAACGGCCAAGATCGAACCACCCATCCCGTATATAAGCATCCCTCTCTCACCCCACGCCCTAAGCCAGACCCCCATCCCTCGAGTCGTCTCCCTCACTGAACCCAAACCCTTAGAACCCTAGCGCCTCCCCCCCATTCCCCCACCTGAAACCCAGTGGCAACGATGCCGGTGACCCCCAGACTAACACCCCTAGGCCACCTCGACCCCCTGAACACAGATCTACTAACCGTAGGTCTCGAATCTTCCCCCACCGTCTCGAATCTTCATTTGAAGATTCGAGCCGGACCCCAACCCATGCCAAACCCCCCCAAATCCATGCCAGGTACTCCCCTGACCTCCCTCGTGACCAAATCAAGCTTGGTTTGGTCCGAATCTAACCAGAAAAACCTGAATCCCAAATCCGCCCTAAGAACCCTAGAAATCCAGAATCCGAGTTTTTGTCCAATTAAACAAGAAGGTTGGGGTCTAATAGACCTTAATCGAAGTGTTCTCGGTTGAGAACACTTCGATTAAAGTCCGATCAACCCCAAAAGAGGTTCGATTCAAAATCCGAGACAGGGTCAATTCTTTAAGGTATTTCTTTTTCTTTTCCTTGTTAGTTCATGTTGTTTGTTATGATTAAATGTTTGTTCATATGTCCAAATGTTTAGTTGATTTATTTTGTATTTTTTGTGTCGACTATTCTGTCCATCTTGCCCGGACTTTTTATTTGGTCAAGTTTTTCTCTATTCACTGATTGAGTGTATGCATATTAAACTACATAATCGATTGAAATGAATTTGGTCGATCAATTAGTTTCTAGGGCAACCTTTGTTTTGGGCAGTGAAATTTGAACCCCCTGTTAATACTGTTCGATTCTGATTCATTGGGTATTGATTGAATGTGTTGTAATTCGCGTAGTCGATTCGATATATGTCGTCAATTAGTTTCAGCTTTGAATGATAATAATTTGACTCATGTTGTTTGTTTTCTGCAGAAGTTTGTTTGAATCCAATTAAGAATTGAGTATAGCTTCTTGTAGTTGTTCAGTTTGAATCAGAAATCATTTAAGGATTGGTTTATAGCTGCAGTTTAGTATAGGTTTCAGAATTTAGTTTATTTTGATGGCATGCTTACTCATTTTGGACAGCATGTGCTTTGTTAATGGACAGCATGTGCTGTCAGGGCATATTCATGCTCCCCATGTTTGCTAATTTAATAAGGGACATGCCACTTTAGCAATAAAAAAGGGGGTTGTCAGGGGAATCTCATGGGAGGGGTACCTTTCTTTAGTTTGTGAGTGGAAAAACAAAAAAGAGAACATGGGGGGAGTTCAGTTTTAAATGGGACACGAATAGGCTGGAAAGAGGGGGATTCCTGACTATAAAAATAGGAAGTTTCCATTGGGTGAGGGGGACCAAAAGATCAAAAAGAAAGAAAGAGGACACCCCTGAAAACAGAGAGTTTCAGCCATCAAAAACCTCCCTAAAAATCTATCTCCCTTTAGTTTTCAGCAACATAAAGAATCAGAAAAAAGGAGATAGAATAGAGACATCATTTGAGACTTAAAAGAGTTTTTTTAAAGAGTTGACATCCAAAACAACAGAGAGACTCTTCCATTGAATTTTTCTATTCAGTTTCGAGTTTAGTAGTTGAAGTTGACATTCCAGTTTGATTTCAATTTGCTGGAACTTCTTCCGAGATCTATTGGTCCAGTTTTGGTTTAATTCAAAGTTCAGTTGAGTCTTTTTGGGTATTGATTTTTGCTGTTGGGCTTACAAATCATTTCGGGCTTTGTTGGAGTGTTGTTTCTGGTTTGGAATTGGTATTGTTGTTGGTTTGAACCTGCTGCTATTGCTGCTGCCATTTTTTGCTGATGCCATTCTTTCGCTGCTGCTGATTTTTCTACTTTCTTCTTCTTGTTGTGTTTCAATATCCAGGTACACACTCGAATTTCACACTGGTGTAGCAGTAACAATGAGTATGAAATGAAAGAAGCGAAGAATTTTTAATCGTTTGGTTTTTGTAACTATAAGTCTTATAAAGTTTAGTAGATTGTATGATTCCTTAAGGTTTTAAGTCAACGGAAAATGTATTAGGTAGTTTGTACTTAAATGAAACTTAGTTTGTTTAATACTGTGATATATAGTTTGTTTAGTAGTATACATGATATAGTTATGTAATTCATGGAATGTACAAGTAGTTAGTATATTGATAATTAGACTTCATCTCCAGTCATGTCTTGTACATATAGGGCGGGTGGCTTTTAACCTTGCCGAATGAAACGTAGCTTTAATCTTTTGAGTTTTAACTTTGTCGGACTCCGTTAGGCAGTTTATAGGACCATGTTCGAACCCCATTAGTAGCTGCCTCTAATAGTTAATTCCATTAACCTAGTTTAAATAAGTTAGTTTAATTTCAGCTCGAAGAATGTTTAGCATGAGTTTTAGCATTTTATTAATCTTGTATGCATTTTCCTTTATTAAGTTAAAAGCATGCTCGCTCATGGAATAAGGCATGAAACAATTCCCCGCCTCATAAATAATTAATTCGATAATTAATAAGAGGTCAGAGCTGGCCAAGCATGTAATTTAATTAGCGTATATTTTCTTTCTTTCATTTTTAGAGACAAACATAATAGAAAATGTAGTCACTGTAGGTTTTTCTTTTTAATAATAAAGAGACGAGCCTCGCCAAATAAAAAAATAAAATGCAAATTGCGGGGCCCTCAATAATAGGTCATAATAAAATACTTAGAATTTGGGATGGACCGTTTAGTGAATTTCACTGCTCTCCCCAAAGGTAATAACGCGTTAGACTCTTTAGGCGCGACTTAATTAAATTACATTCTTAAATTCGGGTGCGCATTTATGTGACCCAAATTCAAATCTCGACGGAGTCGGAATGTATTAACAACCACGGGTGCATTGATTGTGACGTGGTTCGAGATGCATTTTCACGACGTTGCAATTCTATAAAAAAAAATAATAATAATAAAAGCGGCTTAAATTTAATAAAAACACATAAGTCATAACATGTATTTAAATCAGACATTTAGCCATTATAACAATTTAAGCGACCGTGCTAGAACCACGGGATTCGGGGGGTGCCTAACATCTTCCCTCGGGTTAACAGAATTCCTTACTTAGAATTTCTGGTTCGCAGACTTCATTTGGAAAGTCGAATATTTTCCTCAATTTGGGATTCAAGATAAACCGGTGACTTGGGACACCAAAAGCCAAACCTTTCCCAAGTGGCGACTCTGAATTAAATAAATAATCCCATTTCGAATATTTTCACTTAAATTGGAAAAACTCCCTCGCGCATTTACCCTTCGGGGCGGGCGCGCAAAAAGGAGGTGTGACAGCTCTGGCGACTCTGCTGGGGATTTAACCCAGAACCTTTGGTTCAGGGTTCAAGAATTCGAGCTTAGAATAATTATTATATTTGGCTTTATTATCTGATCTTTATTACATGTTTTGGCATAACGTGCTAAATGTTGTCTTTTACCGCTTTGATATTATCTGAACTGTATATAAACTGTGCCGAAACCCTTCTCTTCTTACCTCCGGGGAGAAGCTCGCTGGTCGAGACTCCCTATTCTGTTAGTGTCAATACCTGAAATAAGAAAGAGGTCGGACAAGTTACAAAGCCGGACGATCTCGCGGGTCCCCGGTACGTAGCCCCCTCCTCGACTCGAGTTGTCCGCTCGGGTACACAGTCTAGAACATATACCCAGGTTATAAACCTAGTATAACAAAACCTCATGCCGGATCCCTAGTAGGAACGCTTATTTGCATCATGTTGCATTTGACATAGGGGACTCAACACAGGGGTTGGGTCCGTCTAGGACAGGCAACCTGAAATGAAAAGACCATCCTGCTGCATCCCGTTTGTCTTGCGCATTTATTTGCTTCAGTTCTGCATGTTGACCGGTTTCTAAAAAAAAACTTTTAAAAAAAAAATAGCAGCGTAGGGAGATAATTACTTATTTTTTGGAAAAATAAAACCAATGTCCAAGTAGTGTCAAAACCTCGCCGGAATTTTCTAAAAAAAAGAAAAAAAATGAAAACAAAATTTGTCTTTTAGTTTGATTTATAAAAAAGAAAACATATAAAAAAAATTCCTTTTAATCACTTTCAAAATCCAAAAAAAGGTATTTATTTAAAAGTAAAAAAAAAAGGAAAATTCAAAATTCAAAAAAAAATATTGTTTCATTTGTAGTATCTCTTTAAAAGATTTTCGAAATTTCAAAAAAAAAAGTGAAAAGAAGTTTAAAAATCAAAATATTTCCTTAGTCTTCTCTTTTCAAAAAAAATAAAAAATATATATATATAAAAATCCAGAAAATAGTTTTCCTCCTTTTCTTCAAAAGATTTTATTCAAAAAAAAGGGATTTAGTTTGTTTCCCCTATTTCTGATCGGCCCGAACTACGCGGGTTTGATTCTCACAGGGTGCGAGATACGTAGGCAACCCTCATCGGGTCCAACCTCCCCTTTTCAAAAATAGCCAAAATGTTAGAATTTTAATTTCGTCATGAATGAGTCGGGTGATGCCGTTTTGTCAAGGATAGCCGAATGTTCCCGAAAGGGATGCCGGAAGGCTGACTTTGCAAAAACGGTCATTATTGGTCATTTTTATTTTTCTGACCAAATTGCCCAACGGCCTTAGGATCCTCGTTCCCGAGGCTCTGTGAGGCCGTGTTCCCCATGTTGGGTCATTATTAAAAAAAGAGTCATAAATAAATCAAGTGATTGTTTTTTGTCAAAAAAAGCCAAATGTTTCCGAAAAGGACGGCGGAAGGCTGATTTTGTATAAACAGCCACTTTCGGTCATCTTTTAGAGTTTTTGATCGGTTGACCCTCACAGCCTTAAAATCTTCATCCCCGAAGTGCTGAAAGGCCGTGTTCGAAAATCGGATCTTCTTTTTAAAAATATAGTCAAAACATTTTGAGTCAAATCATTTTTGCTTAAAGTCACCTTAATAAATGTGCAGGATGAGCACAATGCAAAATGAACACTTTTCGATAATGACTAAAATCCTTGTCAAGTTACGGCTATGGTGGAATGATCTAGGTGCTGAAGGGCAAGATGAGGTCAAGAAATATCTGAAAGGTCTCACGGTTTTATTGGAAATCCAGTCTCGGGGAGATATCATAAGAGCTTTGGTCACCTACTGGGACCCAGCACACAATGTTTTTCACTTCTCCGATTTTGAACTCACCCCGAATCTGGAGGAAATGGCTGGGTACATCGGAAATGCTGAACTTCCATTAATGCAAAAATACCTGGTTGCCCCAAGAGCTGTCACGGTGCATCGATTTCTAGACTCACTAAAAATACCCAGGACGGTCCATAACCCAGATTTGGCTGCCAGTTTTTGTAATCCATGCTTCATATACGACATGTATGGTCATGTAGGAGGATTCAATAATCCAATTAACAAGCTATGCGGCAAAGGTGGTCGTCAGAAGTAGGATGAGCACAGACGGGTGGCTTTCATGATAACATTTTTGGGCCTTTTGGTATTTCCGAGGAAAGATAGAAATATTGATCTGAAAATATTCGGGGTCGTCAGTACTTTGCTCACTCAGAATTAAAGTACTCTCGCGCCTATATTGGTATCTGATATCTTTCGAGCTCTCACAGCCTGCAAAGCCGGGGGGAACTTCTTCGAAGGATGTAACTTGCTGCTACAAATATGGATGACTGAACATCTCTGCCATGGTTCCGAAATTTTGGGCCATGGTTCCTCAAAGAAAACTTGCATAGAAGAGTTTTACACGAGAACCAATGAGGTCAGTCTGCCCAAAGGAGTTATGGTGTGGACTTCATTCTTTCAGACTTTCACTGCCAGCCAAATACAGTGGACACTGGGATGGTTGCCTGTTGATGAGGTCATGTATATGCCGGCAGCTAGAACTCACTTTCTACTGATGGGACTTAAGAGCATTCAACCTTACGCGCCCTGTCGAGTCTTGAGACAACTCGGGAGATGCCAGATAGTGCCACACGAGGAAGATCTTAGTGCTCAAACAATTGAGATTAGCCCTGACGGACAATTTCCTGAAGCAAAAATCCGCCAGATCTGGAATGAATGTCAATATTTGAAAGCGGATACTTGTGTGCAGGATCGGGCCAAAAGTGAAATGGTGCCAGGTTACCTTGCGTGGTACAGAAGAGAACTTGAACACGAAAGGCCGGCTAAAAGTCCCCACATCCTAAATTTCGCCGAGTCATCGCAAAAGCAGTGGGATTGGTTAGCAAAAGAAAGAGGCTATCGTGCCGAAATCAGCAAATTGAAGCAACAAGTTGAAGGTCTGAAATATGAGCACAACGTGCAAGTTGCTACTGATCTGGGAGAAAAGAACAGGTTGACTCAGGAAAACGAGATGCTCAGGGCCCAAATCAAACAGATGAGGATAGACGCTGATAACCAACAAAGGAGCCGGTTGGATGAACGATTGATAAAAGGTTTAAGGATGGAAATTGGGGAGTGCCGGAGTGAGTCAGAAAATCTTGAAAATACCATAGCAGGACTTGAAGCACACTGGGCAAGAAGGACAGAAAAGTGTAACCGGTACCTGCAGCAGTTGAAAAGGGATCACGAGCAAACCATTGCCAATCTGAAAGGAAAGGTGGACAGAGCATTTGAGCAAACCCGAACCCTTGGAGCTGAAAATAGACATTGCCACAAGCTCTTAGCCCAAATGGAAGTAGAAATTCAGCAGTGGAAAAATCAATGCCTCCAGGATTCTCGGATTATGACAGCCCGTAATGATCAAATAGAGCACCTACTCAAAGAAAAGAGGCAAACCAGGGATAATATTAAGACCATTGCCCATGCCATCATCAGAAGGTGTCTACGATGTGAAAACATGACCAGCATTACCGTTCTCTCGGCAGTGATGATTTATGTCAAGCAGACCATGCATGAGCTGGAACAACTTGAAAGGGACCTCACACCTAAGACCGCGGCGAGGCCGAACGATGCCCCGCGGGCGCCAATTCTTGAAACCTTAATGAATTCATAGGTCGAGTCTGTATTTTCCATCTTAGCATCTTCTGTCCGTCTTTTCGCATCAGGGTGTATTAGTTTGTTGAGTCTGTACTTATTTCAAGGCTTGTTATTTTCCCCTTTTTCAAAAATGTTAGTTTGTAATAGATTGTTTCAGTAATAAAATGTGTGCTTCTTTTACACTCATCTGTTTTGAACTACGTAATGATCTGATTCACGCGGCATCGTGATACGTAGGCAATCCTCATCGGATCCGGTCACATTTTTAACTGCAAATAATGAAAATAATAATAATAGGAAATAATAAAAATAAAAATAAATAAATACATGATAAATAAAGGGAAGCCTAAAGAGAAGCCGGAATGACGCATGTCTTCGTTGCAAACATGTAGAAATTCACTTAACTGTATAGGTGCATCACGCCCCAACGTGAGATTACCTGTCTGTTATTTGTTTCAAACTAACCGTTTGCTTGCTGCTAAGTTCCAGGTTTTTAGAAAAGGTGGTTTGGTTTAGTGGAGGTCTGGCCTCACATTCATACTTCACGAGGTCAAAAGCAAGTGTTCAGTTGCCCGTCGTTAAGTTGAGAGGGAGTATTCACACTTACTTCACAAGATCAAAGGGAAGTATAGAGATGTCTTCAGAAATTCCTTTGCCGACAATTCCTGTCTCCGAGGAGAGTTCAATCTCGGTCGTCCCGACTCCCGAGTCAGCAACTGCTGAGGAAAACAGAATCCTGCGGCTCCACATGTTGGAGATGTCCGATGACTGGAATAACGGAAAAGAGCCACCGAGTGTAATCCCTGAGTTCCCTGAGTTGTTCTCCAGGACAAGTGGGACTTCCAACGTCCCCATAAGCTATCCAACTACCCCATTCGGCTACCCGGCCATTTCAGCCCACTCTGCTAGATCACCTTCTGATTCTTATCCCCGGATGTCAACAACAGATGTAGCTACGAACATATTCACTGCACCGCCCTGTCCAATCGTGGCACAACCCGCTACACACAGGCCGAATTTTGATTCGTCCTCATTCACATTTCAAGCACCATCCTTCTCACTGGAACCAACTCGGTTCACCACCAGCACTCATCCTCAACAACCTCAATACGAGTTTGCACCTGGGCAAAATAAAAACCCTAAAGCTTCTGGACAAGATGAGATGGCAAAACGAATAAGGAGCCTCGAGCAGAGTTTGAAAAACATGTAAGGTTTACGCGGGCAGAAGAGTGTTTCCTATACCGATCTATGCATGTTCCCTCACGTGCACCTTCCCGTGGGTTTCAAAACACCAAAGTTTGAAAAGTATGACGGGCACGGCGACCCCATTGCTCATCTCAAGAAGTATTGCAACCAATTGCGGGGAGCCGGCGGCAAAGAAGAATTGTTGATGGCATACTTCGGGGAAAGTCTGGTAGGAATAGCCTCAGAGTGGTATATGGACCAAGACATATCTCGATGGCATATATGGGATGATCTCGCCAGAGATTTTGTGAGACAATTTCAGTATAATATTGACATCGCACCGGACAGAAATTCTCTGTCAAACTTGAAGAAGAAACCCTCGGAAAGTTTCAGAGAATATGTTATTAAATGGCACGAGAAAGCATCAAGGGTAAAACCTCCCATGGACGAGATAGAAATGGTCACTACTTTCCTCCAGGCTCAAGAATCAGACTACTTCCAGAATATGATGTCAGCCATGGGAAAGCCTTTCGCGGAAGCAATCAAGATCGGGGAGAAGGTAGAGAATGGTTTGAAAACGGGTAGAATCTTAAGTCAGGCATCCATAAGGGAAACCTCCCAAGCCATCCAAAGCGGGTCCGGAGGAATGGCAAGAGGAAAGAAAAAGGAAGAAACGTCCATGGCAGCATCAGAAGCGAGGGAATATCGTAATCCCAGGCCCCGTTTTTCAGAAAGAACCCCACAGCATTACTACCCCCACCAAAATGTGACCTATGCTCCTCAAATCTACATGGTCATGAATACCAAGCCCTATGTCCATCCACCACATCAAGCCAATCGAGGCCAAGCTCCACCTCCTAGAAATCAGCCTCCTTACCGGAACCACTATAATCCACAGCCACCTCAAAATAACTTCCGCCCTCAAGAACCACCAAGAAGACGGACTTTCACACCCATTGGTGAACCGTATTCTACCTTGTTCCCAAAGCTAGTCCAGATGGGTTTCCTGCAGCCAGTCCCTTAGACAAGGCACAATCTGTCATCACTTGCGTACAAAGCCGGTGTTAGGTGTGCTTATCATTCGGGAGCAGAAGGGCATGATACAAATGATTGTTGGACTTTGAGAAGGGTGGTTGAGAACTTAATAGAGCAGGGGAAGATAGTACTGGGGGACGAGGAGGTCCCAAATGTGACTAACAATCCGTTGCCCGCTCACAATAACGGGTCGTTGATTGGAATGATTTGTGAGGACAAAGAGTTTGATCCTGCCTTAAAAGCTATAATCGCCATCGTCGATGCAGGGAAAAGCCTAAAACCGCCCCGAAGCTAGAGAAAGGGGAAAAGAAGACTAGTACTGTCAAGGTTGAGCTCGAAGAGAAGGTCGAGACAAAGACAGTAACGATGGTGCCTGCGAGGAATGAAGTTCTTTACGTTCCACGAGGTCGAGCAGAGAAGCCGCAGAGATTCGAAGTCAAAAGGGCAAAACCAATGTACGTACCGAAAGGGGCCTATGTGGTCCGGGGGACGATTCAACCACCTCGGCTGAATGAGCCAGTGGTTATCGGACGCGTACCACAGAAGCCAAGGACAGACCCATCCGCAGTACCGTGGAACTATCAAAGAACATTGGTTACGTACAAAGGCAGAGAAGTCACGGGGGAACTTCCGGAGAATACCTTCATTGGAAGATATTCAAACACTCAAGAGTGTAAGCATTGAAGAAGCGGAAGTTTTCTTCCAAAAGATGAAAATGCCCGACTACGATATGGTGGATCAGTTACGCAAGTGCCCCGAGCAAGTGTCTATGCTATCTCTGCTGATGAGGTCGGCTGAACACCAGAAGATCTTGCTCAAAACCCTGAACAAAGCGTACATACTGGCTGAGACTTCAGTTGAACAACTGGAACGGATGACAGAAAGGTTCTTCGCAGTTAATCAGGTTTCTTTTAGCAAGAACGACTTACCTCCAGAGGGAGAGGCTCACAACAAAGCTTTACATCTGACAGTTAAGTGCGAAGACTACTATGTCAAGCGGGTAATGTTGGATGGAGGTTCAGGTGTTGACATTTGTCAGCTCTCCACGCTGCAGAGAATGGAAATTGGGACTGGAAGAATTTGCCCCAATATTGTCTGCGTAAGGGCTTTTGATGGCGTCAAGAGGGACACCCTCGGGGAAATAGACTTGGTGTTGACTATAGGACCGGTGGAGTTCGAAATAACTTTCCAGGTGCTTGATATGGATACGTCTTACAATTTTCTCCTCGGCAGACCTTGGATTCATGCGGCAGGGGCTGTACCTTCCACTCTTCACCAAATGGTGAAGTTTGAATATGACGATCGGGAAATTGTGGTCCACGGAGAAGACGAATAGTCTATTTATCGGGACCCATCCATCCCATATATTGAAGCAAGGGAAGGGAGCGAGCACACGATTTATTAGGCTTTCGAAGTTGTGCTAGCGGAGCAGTATGAAGAAGGAAGACCTTGCCCCCAACCTTTACTGTCCAACGCCTCAATCATGGTGGCTAAAGAAATGATCCGACATGGATTAAGGCCAGGGAAAGGGCTTGGATGAACGCTGCAAGGAATAATGGAACCCATCACCTTGCCTTCCACTAAGAAACTTTTTGGGATAGGTTTTCAACCTACTCCAAAAGATGAAGAGTGGGCAAGGAAGAGGAAAAATGAGGGTTGGAAGCTGCCTCGACCACTGCCAAATTTATACGAGACTTTCATCGGACCGAAATACATCGAAGAAGAAGACGACAAGGTTTTTACGTCCGAAGAGATCGAGGAAATATGTGGGGCAATGAGAGGAATGTTCTACAAAGCTCACATGGTTCAACCGGGAGAAGGCACAAGCACCGCTGAGATGCTATATGTGGGGCCAAATGCCAAGCTTCGAAATTGGGAGGCCACGCCGTTCCCCACTAGGCAGGAGTCCGGGTAGACCTGTCCTGCCACCTTTCCTGCATCACGAGTCATCCCCAGGATGTAACTCGGATGTCTTTCCTTTAGTTTCTTGTTTTGAATTCCTGAATTATAAACCTTGTTATCTTCCGAATTCCAAGGAATAAAAATCAGTATTTCCTTATTTTTTCTTTTATTCTGATTTTGCTATTTTTTCCTTTATCTTTTCCTTTCAGTTATAATAATGCGGCTTTAAATAATATGACATGCTTGCGGACTTCACGCCCAGATCATAACGAGATGTTTAATTGTGAAATAATGAACCAAGAATCGGAATATGACGAAGAAGAGGCTTTTAAGGAAATAAATCGAGAATTGGAACACTTTGAGAATAAACCTAAGCCGAATCTGAATGACACTGAACCGGTTAATTTGAGAACTCCTGAAGAAATCCGAGAGACCAAAATAAGCATTCACACGGACGAGAAAACGCGAGACGCGATAATTCAACTCCTTTTTGAATTTAAAGATGTGTTTGCTTGGTCATACGATGACATGCCAGGATTAGGTATTGATCTAGTGGTGCATAAATTGCCAATTCACCCTGATTGTCCTCCAGTTCAACAAAAGCAGAGAAAGTTCAAAACTGATGTCAGTGATAAGATTAAAGAAGAAATCACCAAGCAGTTGAAAACATGAGTAATTCGGGTAGTCCAGTACACCACGTGGTTAGCGAATGTAGTTCTAGTGCCGAAAAAAGATGGGAAGACTCGGGTATGCATGGATTATCGAGATTTGAACAGGGAGAGTCCCAAAGACAATTTCCCATTACCCAACATCCATATCCTTGTTGATAATTGCGCCAAACATGAGATACAGTCTTTCGTAGATTGTTACGCTGGATATCATCAGGTGTTGATGAATGAAGAAGACGCCTAGAAAACGGCCTTCACTACACCTTGGTGTACTTACTGTTATCGGGTTATGCCATTCGGTCTGAAGAATGCTGGGGCAACTTACATGAGAGCCATGACTGCCATTTTTCATGATATGATGCATCAAGAGATAGAGGTGTATGTGGACGACGTGATAGTCAAGTCCAGGACTCAGGACGATCATATCCAAGACTTGAGGAAATTCTTCGAGAGACTGAGAAAGTATGACTTGAAGCTGAACCCGGCTAAATGCGCCTTCGGAGTCCCATCAGGCAAGCTTTTGGGTTTCATAGTAAGCAGGAGAGGTATCGAGTTAGATCCAACAAAGATAAAATCTATCTGAGATCTACCTCCTCCAAGAACGAAGAAAGACGTGATGAGTCTATTGGGCAGGTTAAACTATATCAGTCGATTCATTGCCCAGCTGACTAGCACATGTGAGCCCATATTCAAGCTATTGAGGAAGGATGCAGCGATCAAATGGACGGCTGAGTGTCAAGAAGCTTTTGACAAGATCAAAGAATATCTTTCAAATCCCCCAGTTTTGGTCCTGCTAGAGCCAGAGAGACCCCTGTTCTTGTATCTGACAGTCTTGAAAAATTCTTTCGGTTGCGTCCTCGGGAAACATGACATAACCGGAAAGAAGGAGCAGGCGATCTATTACTTGAGCAAGAAATTCACCGGCTACGAGGCCAAGTACACTTTGCTGGAAAGAACGTGTTGTGCTTTGACGTGGGTGGCTCAAAAATTGAGACATTATCTCCAAGCTCATACTACTTACCTCATAAGCAGGTTGGATCCTTTGAAATACATATTTCAAAAACCAATGCCTACTGGCAGACTGGCCAAGTGGAAAATCTTGCTCACGGAATTTGACATAGTCTATGTCACTCGCACGGCAATGAAAGCCCAGGCGTTAGCAGATCATTTGGCCGAAAACCCGATTGATGAGGAATTCCAACCATTGAGTACTTATTTTCCAGATGAAGAAATAAACACCATAGAAGTAGTCTCGAAAAACGCTCATGTTTGGAAGATGTTCTTTGATGGGGCCGTAAATGCCAAAGGTGTAGGAATTGGGGCAATCTTGATCTCACCCTCTGGTCAGCACTATCCTGCTACAGCTAGGATGCGCTTCTTTTGCACGAACAATACAGCTGAATATGAAGCCTGCATCATGGGCATGCATATGGCGATCGATCAGGATGTTGAAGATTTATTGATTATGGGGGACTTTGACCTGATTATTCGGCAAGCCCAAGGTGAATGGGAAACTCGGGATGTCAAGCTTATTCCTTACCGACAGCACGTGGAGGATCTAGGCAAGCGATTCAAATCAATAGAGTTCAGGTATATCCCGCGGTGTCACAACGAACTAGCGGATGCACTTGCCACCTTAGCTTCAATGTTACCCTACCCAGGCAACGCCCATGTCGATCCATTGGAAATCCAAATCAGGGAAAGACACGGTTACTGTAATGTAGTCGAGGCAGGATCAAGTACCCAGCCATGGTACCATGATATCAAGAGGTTCTTGAAGACACAAGAATACCCCGAACATGCTACTGGAGATCAAAAGAGAACTATTAGGCGGCATGCAGGTGGTTTCTTTTTGAGCGGCGAGGTATTGTATAAAAGGACCCCGGACCTCAATTTGTTAAGATGTGTTGACGTCGAGGAGACGGGAAGAATCATGCATGAAGTACACGTAGGAGTATGCGGGCCCCACATGAATGGGTATGTTTTGTCAAAGAAAATCCTTCTAGCGGGTTATTACTGGATGACCATGGAAAAGGACTGTTTTAGTTTCGTTCGAAAGTGTCATCAGTGTCAGGTGCACGGTGATCTGATTCATGCGCCTCCCACAGAACTGCATCCCATGTCTGCACCTTGGCCATTTGTTGCTTGGGGCATGGACGTCATTGGTCTGATTGAGCCAAAGGCCTCAAATGAACACAGATTCATATTGGTCGCTATCGACTACTTCACAAAATGGGTAGAAGCTTTCACTCTCAAATCGGTCACTAAGAAGGCTGTGGTGGATTTTGTACATTCAAATCTCATATGTCGTTTCGGTATTCCTGCAACTATCATCACAGATAACGCGGCAAACCTGAATAGTTACTTGATGGGGGATGTATGCGAACAGTTCAAAATAACGCATAGGAACTCCACTCCTTATCGGCCCAAGGCCAATGGCTCTGTTGAAGCAGCAAACAAGAACATCAAGAAGATTTTGAGGAAGACAATCCAGAGTTCCCGACAATGGCATGAACAGTTACCCTTTGCATTGCTGGGATATCGCACTACAATACGCACATCAGTAGGGGCAACCCCTTACTTGCTGGTTTATGGGACCAAGGCTGTGATACCAGCAGAGGTGGAAATTCCTTCGCTCCGAACCATTGTCGAAGTAGAAATTGAAGATAGCGAGTGGGTTAAGACTCGATTGGAGCAGTTGACTTTGATTGACGAAAAACGAATGGCCGCAGTTTGTCACGGACAGTTGTACCAACATAGAATGGCCCGTGCTTACAACAAGAAAGTACGACCCAGGAATTTTGAAGTAGGGCAACTGGTATTAAGGCGCATTCTGCCACATCACCAGGAAGCGAAAGGAAAATTTGCTCCTAATTGGAAAGGCCCATACATCATCAGGAAGATATTGCCGAGAGGAGCATTGTATCTGGGTGATATTGAAGGAAATGATCCTGAAACAGCAGTGAATGCGGATGCCGTCAAAAGGTATTATGTCTGAGTTTTACTTCAGTGGTCTTGGCACATTTGAGATGATGAAGGTTTTATTCCCACTACCCCAAACACTATCAACTCTCTCTACAAGCCCTTTTGAGCCGGTTACATTTCTTTGGCTACCTTGTAAAAAAAACATTGATTGAGCCTAAACTACGTCTGACTTGATTCCGAAAGGATATGTAGGCAGCTTCTCCCTGGGGTTCAGTCACACCAAAAATAAAATCCAATTTACCCTGAAATTGAAACCGGGGCACACCAAATAGTTTAGAAGTTGTAGTTTCATCTACAATTCTTTTACCAAGCACAAGTCCTTCGGATCAATTGCCAAAGGCAGGGGAAGCCAAGAGACATCATGATTGGAGGCCGGTACATTCAAATTGAGAGAAATAAAACGAGAGAGTCTTGTCGGTGAAAACCTTCAGGCACCGTGAGGCGACGGGAGTAGAGAAATCGAAAATGAGAGATCTTGTTTAGTAAAAACTCGCAAAGAGTGCTATCAAGCGACAGCAAGGAGAGAAATGAGAGAGGTCGACTAGCGAAAACCCGCAAAGGGCGCTGTCGGCAGAAAAGATGATTCCACCTCAGAAAGTTTTGGCAAGGTTCCACTGATTTGAGAACATAAATCCGTTTTGGTTCAGGAGGAAATGCAAGTTCGCGAAGATCGGACATCCAGTCCAAAAAGCATGTCATGTCAATTTAAAGTCGGCATATTGCCTCAGATAAGTCTTTCTTGTCCCAAAAGAGACACTTCTCTTTTAAAGTTCGTTTTCTCCGCTCTTTGTTTTACCTTTCTTCGAATCCCTCTCATTTTAACCCCAAATTCCAAATGTGCTGGAAAGAATAGGTGGCAGGACCGGTTTCACGGATCTCCATTTAGTAAGAAGTAAAAAAAATACCCCGCTTCAGTGGTACGTCTGTCCAATCCCGATTGATCATGATGTTGATTGCTTTCGAAGCAAAGCCACACACACAAAAAAACCGGCAAATCCCCACAAGGTCTCCCTTTGTACAAATCCCCATAGGGTCTCCCATTGTAAAAATCCCCACAGAGTCTCCCCTTGTAAAATCCCCCAAAGAGTCTGCCCCAGCAAATCCCCAACGAGTCTGCCTTGTAAAAATCCCCACAGAGTCTCCCCAATAAAAATCCCCACTGAGTCTGCCTTGGTAAAAATCCCCAAGCAAAATGGGATGGAAGAACCAAAGCCTTACACGGGCAAATCATCGCAAAATCCGGGAATGTGAGTCTGAGCAGTTTAAAAGGGTTTCGCCTGTGAATCCAATCAATGGCAAGGTTTCTCAACAGGAATAAGGACGGGACAAAACAATTGGAACAATCAAGGCCACCGAACCAACCACCATTTTCAAACTGACAATTGTTCTTTGTTTGGAAAATTGAAACAGGTGTGATCCAAAGCAACCGTGCAAGAAGCAGGTGTCGCCCAAAAAGAAAAGAAATACGTGAATGCAAGAAACAACTTTGCAAAAAGGAATCAACCCAAAAGGAAAGTTTCCCAAAAATTCTCTCCTGCATTTTACTGAACAAAAAAAAATAAAAAAAAACGAAAAAAGAAGTAAGAAGAAAACTCAAAAAAAAAGGGTTAGTTAGAATCCCCAACATTTACTTTTAGCCAGCATTAGGGCTCCAATCCCTGAGTTGAGCGTTTTTTCATTTAGCCAACATTAGAGCTCCAATCCCTGAGTTGAGCAGTTTTCCATTTAGCCGACATTAGGGCTCCAATCCCTGAGTTGAGCATTTTTCTTTTTAGCCAACATTAGGGCTCCAATCCCTGAGTTGAGCGTTTTTCCTTTTAGCCAACATTAGGGCTCCAACCCCTGAGTTGAGCGACTTTCATTTAGCCAGAATTAGGGCTCCAATCCTTGAGTTGAGCGATTTTTCCAGTTAGCCGACATTAGGGCTCCAATCCCTAAGTTGAGCATTTTCTTTTAGCCAGCATTAGGGCTCCAATCCTTGAGTTGAGCGACTTTCTTTTAGCCAGTATTAGGGCTCCAATCCCTGAGTTGAGCAATTTTTCCAGTTAGCCGACATTAGGGCTCCAATCCCTAAGTTGAGCATTTTCTTTTAGCCAGCATTAGGGCTTCAATCCCTGAGTTGAGCATTTCCCCTTTAGCCAGCATTAGGGCTCCAATACCTAAGTTGAGCGTTTTTCCTTTAGCCGACATTAGGGATCTAATCCCTGAGTTGAGCGTTTTGTTTTAGCCGTCATTAGGGCTCCAACCCCTGAGTTGAGCGACTTTCTTTTAGCCAACATTAGGGCTCCAACCCCTGAGTTGAGCGACTTTCTTTTAGCCAGCATTAGTGCTCCAATCCCTGAGTTGAGCAATTTTTCCAGTTAGCCGACATTAGGGCTCCAATCCCTAAGTTGAGCATTTTTTTTAGCCAGCATTAGGGCTCCAATCCCTGAGTTGAGCGATTTTTCCAGTTAGCCGACATTAGGGCTCCAATCCCTATGTTGAGCATTTTTCCTTTAGCCGACATTAGAGCTCCAATCCCTGAGTTGAGCGTTTTCCCTTTAGCCCGCATTAGGGCTCCAATCACTGAGTTGAGGGTTTTTGCTTTAGCCGACATTAGGGCTCCAATCCCTGAGTTGAGCGTTTTGCTTTAGCCAGCATTAGGGCTCCAACCCCTGAGTTGAGCGACTTTCTTTTAGCCAGCATTATGGATCCAATCCCTGAGTTGAGCAGTTTCTTTAGCCGACATTAGGGCTCAAATCCCTGAGTTGAGCAGCTTTCTTTAGCCGACATTAGGGATCCAATCCCTGAGTTGAGCAATTTCTATTTTAGCCAGCATTAGGGCTCCAATCCCTGAGTTGAGCGTTTTTCCTTTAGCCAGCATTAGGGCTCTAACCCCTGAGTTGAGCGACTTTCTTTTAGCCAACATTAGGGCTCCAATCCCTGAGTTGAGCGACTTTCTTTTAGCCGGCAATAGGGCTCCAATCCCTGAGTTGAGCGATTTTTCCAGTTAGCCAACATTCGGGCTCCAATCCCTAAGTTGAGCATTTTTTTTAGCTAGCTTTAGGGCTCCAATCCCTGAGTTGAGCGTTTTCCCTTTAGCCAGCATTAGGGCTCCAATCCCTGAGTTGAGCGTTTTGTTTTAGCCAGCATTAGGGCTCCAACCCCTGAGTTGAGCGACTTTCTTTTAGCCAACATTAGGGCTCCAATCCCTGAGTTTAGCGACTTTCTTTTAGCCAGCATTAGGGCTCCAATCCCTGAGTTGAGCAATTTTTCTAGTTAGCCGACATTAGGGCTCCAATCCCTAAGTTGAGCATTTTCTTTTAGCCACATTATGGCTCCAATCCCTGAGTTGAGCAATTTTTCTAGTTAGCCGACATTAGGGCTCCAATCCCTAAGTTGAGCATTTTCTTTTAGCCACATTATGGCTCCAATCCCTGAGTTGAGCGATTTTTCCAGTTAGCCGACATTAGGGCTCCAATCCCTAAGTTGAGCATTTTTCCTTTAGCCGACATTAGGGCTCCAATCCCTGAGTTGAGCGTTTTCCCTTTAGCCAGCATTAGGGCTCCAATCCTTGAGTTGAGCGTTTTTCCTTTAGCCGACATTAGGGCTCCAATCCCTGAGTTCAGCGTTTTGCTTTAGCCAGCATTAGGGCTCCAACCCCTGAGTTGAGCGACTTTCTTTTAGCCAACATTAGGGCTCCAATCCCTGAGTTGAGCAGTTTCTTTAGCCAGCATTAGGGCTCCAATCCCTGAGTTGAGCAGTTTTCTTTAGAAGACATTAGGGCTCTGAGTTTAGCAATTTCCATTTTAGCCAGCATTAGGGCTCCAATCCCTGAGTTGAGCGTTTTTCCTTTAGCCAGCATTAGGGCTCCAACCCCCGAGTTGAGCGAGTTTCATTTAGCCAACATTAGAGCTCCAATCCCTGAGTTGAGCGATTTTCCTTTAGCCAGCATTAGGGATCCAATCCCTGAGTTGAGCAACCTTCCTTTAGCCGACATTAGGGCTCCAATCCTTGAGTTGTGCATTTTTACCTTTTGCGACATTAGGGCTCCAATCCCTGAGTTGCTCTTTTTAGACTTGAGGTTTCCAATCCCCTCATCAATTTTGTAAATTTTCATGGCAATTAACTCACGAAATTTTCCTAGTGAAACTGGGGCAGAAAATTTCGTTCGTTTGTTTTGTTGTCTCAGCAGGTCTGACCTCGAGACGCATGGATCGAGATGACCTACGGTTTGAGTCTCAATCCAGAATAAAGAAGAGAAGAAAAGAACAAAAAGAAGATGTTCCCAAATATTGGAACAAACAAAGAGCAGGTCGCTAAAAATTTGATCAAATTCCCGAGCTCCGCCAATCCCGTTTCATTCAATACTGCAGAAATAAACAAGCACCTATAACTTGCGAGCATCAAGATTCAGATCGAAGTCTACAAGCAAAATCAGCTAAGACCCAAGATCAAGTGGCAAAAGAATTATAGATAGGAATCTTGTAACTAGCGGTTGTCAGGCATAAGTAGTTAGTTCAGTTTTCAATTTCCTTTGGTTGTAATAAGGAGGTCGGTAAAGCAGTAGCGGCAACAGCAACAGCAGTAACAGCAAGCTTAGCAATCCCATGGTAGTCCCAGCTACCAAAGTTTCCCGAACTACATTGACCTGATTCCTGTTTAGCCCATGATATGTAGGAAATCTTTGAAGCAAAGATTCGGTCAAATCTTTCAAAAAGGTGCTTCACACGGAGTAGTCCAACGGGCAAAAATCGCTCATATCCGCTCACTTTATCTTTGCATGAAAACCTCGCATGTTTTCGAACAAAGAGGGGCAGCTATGAGCCCGTGATTTTTGTCTACGCTACAATTGCTCCAAAAGAAATCGAAAAATAAAAACAAATGGTTTTGTTGTACAATTGTTTTTTTTTTTTGGAATTTACGTGGCATTTTTGGTAGTTGTTTGTAGTTTTGTCTGTGATTGTTTTAGTTTTGGCAAATAAAAATATAAAAAATATATGTCGCGTATAAGTTTAGGATATCGTTCTACTATTAGGAATTAATTAAATTATATTTGGTTTTTAAATGAATGAAATTCACAAAAATATTATTTTTGGTTAATTTTGTCATTTTTTATTTTTTGGTGTGATTTTGTTTAGTTAATGTTTGATCTTGTGTGTGAGCCAATTAATGTCTTTTTAGTATAATTATAATTTCACAACTTATTTTAGGATTTTTGGTAGATTAGTATTTAGAAAGGGAATTAGAAGAAGAAAAGAAATGGTTTAAATGTGGACAAATCGGAATTGGGTTGGTTTTTAGACCCAAAATTAGGCCCAAACTTATTGATCCAATCGGGCCCTCCCCAGATACAAAAGAAATGACGCCGTTTTGGCACCCTTCATCTGAACCGTTGGTCAAACAGATCCAACGGTCCAGTTCAGGTCCTTCATTCATCCAAACGACGCCGTTTAGGCATGACCAATCGGAGCCGTTCATCCCCTCCAATCCAACGGCTCCCAAGTTTTCCCCAGATACCCGACCCACTGAAACCCGGATTGACCCATCCCCAACGTGAGACCAAACGACGTCGTTCCCTTAAGTGGAAGGATCAAGGCCGTTGATCATTGATGATCCAACGGCCAAGATCGAACCACCCATCCCGTATATAAGCCTCCCCCTCTCACCCCACGCCCTAAGCCAGACCCCCCTCCCTCGAGTCGTCTCCCTCACTGAACCCAAACCCTTAGAACCCTAGCGCCGCCCCCCATTCCCCCACCTGAAACCCGGCGGCAACGATGCCGGTGACCACCAGGCCAACACCCCTAGTACACCTTGACCCCCTGAACACGGATCTACTAACCGTAGGTCTCGAATCTTCCCCCACCATCTCGAATCTTCATTTGAAGATTCGAGCCGGACCCCAACCCATGCCAAACCCCCCCAAATCCATGTCAGGTACCCCCCTGACCTCCCTCGTGACCAAACCAAGCTTAGTTTGGTCCGAATCTATCCAGAAAACCCCGAGTCCCAAATCCGCCCTAAGAACCCTAGAAATCCAGAATCTGAGTTTTTGTCCAATTAAACAAGAAGGTTGGGGTCTAATAGACCTTAATCGAAGTGTTCTCAGTTGAGAACACTTCGATTAAAGTCCGTTCAACCCCAAAAGAGGTTCGATTCAAAATCCGAGACAGGGTCAATTCTTTAAGGTATTTCTTTTTCTTTTCCTTGTTAGTTCATGTTGTTTGTTATGATTAAATGTTTGTTCATGTGTCCAAATATTTAGTTAATTTATTTTGTATTTTTTGTGTCGACTATTCTGTCCATCTTGCCCGGACCTTTTATTTGGTCAAGTTTTTCTCTATTCACTAATTGAGTGCATGCGTATTAAACTACATAATCGATTGAAATGAATTTGGTCGATCAATTAGTTTCCAGGGCAACCTTTGTTTTGGGCAGTGAAATTTGAACCCCCTGTTAATACTGTTCAATTCTGATTCATTGGGTATTGATTGAATATGTTGTAATTTGCGTAGTCGATTCGATATATGTCGTCAATTAGTTTCAGCTTTGAAATGATAATAATTTGACTCATGTTGTTTGTTTTCTGCTGAAGTTTGTTTGAATCCAATTAAGAATTGAGTATAGCTGCTTGTAGTTGTTCAGTTTGAATCAGAAATCATTTAAGGATTGGTTTATAGCTGCAGTTTAGTATAGGTTTCAGAATTTAGTTTATTTTGATGGCATGCTTACTCATTTTGGACAGCATGTGCTTTGTTAGTTGTTAATGAATTAGAGTAGAATGGACAGCATGTGCTGTCAGGGCATATTCATGCTGCCCATGTTTTCTTAATTTAATAAAGGATAGGCCACTTTAACAACAAAAGGGGGGGGGGGTGTCAGGGGAATCTCATGGGAGGGGTACCTTTCTTTAGTTTGTGAGTGGAAAAACAGAAAAGAGAACATGGGGGGAGTTCAGTTTTAAATGGGACACAAACAGGCTGGAAAGAGGGGGATTCCTGGATATAAAAACAGGAAGTTTCCATTGGGTGAGGGGGACCAAAAGATCAAAAAGAAAGAAAGAGGACACCCCTGAAAACAGAGAGTTTCAGCCATCAAAAACCTCCCTAAAAATCTATCTCCCTTTAGTTTTCAGCAACATAAAGAATCAGAAAAAAGGAGATAGAATAGAGACATCATTTGAGACTTAAAAGAGTTTTTTTTAAAGAGTTGACATCCAAAACAACAGAGAGACTCTTCCATTGAATTTTTCTATTCAGTTTCGAGTTTAGTAGTTGAAGTTGACATTCCAGTTTGATTTCAATTTGCTGGAACTTCTTCCGAGATCTATTGGTCCAATTTTGGTTTAATTCAAAGTTCAGTTGAGTCTTTTTGGGTGTTGATTTTTGCTGTTGGGTTTACAAATCATTTCGGGCTTTGTTGGAGTGTTGTTTCTGGTTTGGAATTGGTATTGTTGTTGGTTTGAACCTGCTGTTGTTGCTGCTGCCATTTTTTGCTGCTGCTATTCTTTCGCTGCTGCTGATTTTTCTACTTTCTTCTTCTTGTTGTGTTTCAATATCCAGGTACACACTCGAATTTCACACTGGTGTAGCAGTAACAATGAGTATGAAATGAAAGAAGCGAAGAATTTTTAATCGTTTGGTTTTTGTAACTATAAGTCTTATAAAGTTTAGTAGATTGTATGATTCCTTAAGGTTTTAAGTCAACGGAAAATGTATTAGGTAGTTTGTACTTAAATGAAACTTAGTTTGTTTAATACTGTGATATATAGTTTGTTTAGTAGTATACATGATATAGTTATGTAATTCATGGAATGTACAAGTAGTTAGTATATTGATAATTAGACTTCATCTCCAGTCATGTCTTGTACATATAGGGCGGGTGGCTTTTAACCTTGCCGAATGCAACGTAGCTCTAATCTTTTGAGTTTTAACTTTGTCAGACTTTGTTAGGCAGTTTATAGGACCATGTTCGAACCCCATTAGTAGCAGCCTCTAATAGTTAATTCCATTAACCTAGTTTAAATAAGTTAGTTTAAATTCAACTCGAAGAATGTTTAGCATGAGTTTTAGCATTTTATTAATTTTGTATGCAATTTCCTTTATTAAGTTAAAAGCATGCTCGCTCATGGAATAAGGCATGAAACAATTCCCCGCCTCATAAATAATTAATCCGATAATTAATAAGAGGCCAGAGCTGGCCAAGCATGTAATTTAATTAGCGTATATTTTCTTTCTTTCATTTTTAGAGACAAACATAATAGAAAATGTAGTCACTGTAAGTTTTTCTTTTTAAAAATAATGAGACGAGCTTCGCCAAATAAAAAAATAAAATGCAAATTGCGGGGCCCTCAATAATAGGTCATAATAAAATACTTAAAATTTGGGATGAACCGTTTAGTGAATTTCACTGCCCTCCCCAAAGGTAATAACGCGTTAGACTCTTTAGGCGCGACTTAATTAAATTACATTCTTAAATTCGGGTGCGCATTTATGTGACTTAAATTCAAATCTCGACGGAATCGGAATGTATTAACAACCACGGGTGCATTGATTGTGACGTGGTTCGAGATGCATTTTCACGACGTTGCAATTCTATAAAAAAAATAATAATAAAAGCGGCTTAAATTTAATAAAAGCACATAAGTCATAACATGTATTTAAATCAGACATTTAGCCATTATAACAATTTAAGCGACCGTGCTAGAACCACGGGATTCGGGGGTGCCTAACACCTTCCCTCGGGTCAACAGAATTCCTTACTTAGAATTTCTGGTTCGCAGACTTCATTTGGAAAGTCGAATATTTTCCTCGATTTGGGATTCAAGATAAACCGGTGACTTGGGACACCAAAATCCAAACCTTTCCCAAGTGGCGACTCTGAATTAAATAAATAATCCCATTTCGAATATTGTCACTTAAATTGGAAAAACTCCCTCGCGCATTTACCCTTCGGGGCGGGCGCGCAAAAAGGAGGTGTGACACCTCTTCAAGCCTAGATAGGTGATCCGCAACCTAATTTTTTGTTCCTTTCCGATCTTTGACTTCAACGTCAAACTCTTGCAACAAAAGGACCCACCAAATCAATCTTGGTTTGTCAACCTTCTTCGCCATAAAATAGCAAAGAGCGGCATGGTTGGTGTACACTATCACTTTGGACCCCAAAAATAAGCCCAAAATTTTTCAAAGGCATAGACAATGGCGAGAAGTTCTTGCTCGGTCACAGTATAATTCATCTGAGTGCCATTGAGTGTCTTGCTTTCATAGTAGCTAGGGTGAAGAATCTTGTTATGACATTGTCCAAGCACCACCCCAATAGCTACACCACTAGCGTCATACATGAGTTCGAATGGAAGAGACCAATCGGATGTGACAATAATAGGTGTCATGGTTAGCTTTTGTTTCAATTCCTCAAAGGCCTTGAGGCACTTCTCATCAAACACTAGCTTTGCATCTTTCTCAAGGAGTTTGCACATAGGATTTGCAATTTTGGAGAAGTCCTTGATGAAACGCCTATAAAAGCCGGCATGCCCCAAAAGGTTTCGGACACCTTTAACTAAAGTAGGTAGAGGAAGCTTAGAAATGATCTTGATCTTTTCCCATTCATCCTCTATGCCTTGTTTGGAAATTTTGAGGTCCAAAACAATTCCCTCATCCACCATGAAGTGGCATTTCTCCCAATTTAGCACAAGGTTTGTTTCTTCACATCTTTTGAGCACTTGTCTAAGGTTGTCAAGACAATGCTCAAAGGAATCACCCACGACAGAGAAATCATCCATGAATACCTCTAAGAAATCTTCCACCATGTTTGAGAAGATTGACATCATTCACCTTTAGAAAGTAGCCGAAGTGTTGCATAGCCCAAATGGCATCCATCTAAATGCAAACGCCCCATATAAACATGTGAATGTTGTCTTTTCTTAATCTTCCAATGCAATATTGATTTGGTTGTAGCCGGAATATCCATCCAAGAAGCAGTAGAATGACCTACCCGCTAGCCGATCAAGCATTTGATCAATAAAAGGCATAGGGAAATGGTCATTGCACATAGCACTGTTTAGCTTCCGATAATCCATGCAAACCCTTCATCCGGTCACTGTTCTTGTTGGGATGAGCTCATTTGTGTCATTTTCAATCATGGTCATGCCTCCCTTTTTCAGCACATATTGCACCGGACTCACCCAAGAACTATCGGCAATGGGGTAGACTAGCCCGACATCTAACCACTTGATGATTTCTTTCTTTACCACCTCCTGCATGGAAAGGTTTAACCATTGTTGATGCTCCACACTTGGTTTACTCTCATTCTCCAATTGTATCTTGTGTTTGCAAATTCCAGCGGGAATCCCTCGGATGTCCGCTATTGTCTACCCAATAGCTTGTCTATACTCCCTCAAGACATTTAACAGTTGTTCTACCTGCACATCATTCAACAAACAAGAAATTATTACCGATAGAGTGTCATTAGAGCCAAGAAATTTATATCTCAAGTGCGATGAAAGTGGTTTGAGCTCTAGTTGCAGAGCTCAATAATTGAAGGCTTGACTGGAGGAGTGACTCTATTCTCTAAGTCGAGCAAGAGTTTCTTTGGAGCATAAGTGTAGGACCCAAGCCCTTCCAATGCATTGACTAATTCCATGTACCCCTCCATATCTTCACCATCGAAATTTACCAAAATATCCTCCAACACCTCACCAAGGCATTATTCTTCCATCTTTATTTCAATTGCGTCTTCCACTTCATCAACAACATCAATCATCGAGATGCTTTCATACTCATGTGGCAGCTTCATACCCTTTCTTGCTTGGAATGTGACCTCTTCATCATTCGCACGGAACTTGATCTCATTCCGTTCCGAATCCATAAGTGCTCTTCCTATAGCAAGAAATGGTCTCCCCAAGATGATAGGATTTCTTTGTCAACTGCCCAATCAAGGGTTACAAAATCGGTGGGCAAATAGAACTCCCCCACTTTCACAAGCACATCATCGACAATTCCCACCGATCTCTTTATGGAACGATCGGCCATTTTCAACCTCATACTTGTAGGCCTAGGCATACATAACCCCGCTTGCTTGTAAATAGAAAGAGGCATTAAGTTGATGCTAGCCCCATTATCACAAAGAGATCTTACAAAATCATGCGCCCCAATAGTGTATAGAATGGTGAAGGCTCCCGGGTCTTCTTTCTTTTGAATGGTGGTTGTTGCAATGATGGAACTAACCCAGTGAGTCACATTCACCACTTCATTCTTGGTGGTTTTCTTCTTGGTGATCAAGTCTTTCAAATACTTAGCAAAACCCGACATCTCTTGAAATGCTTTCACGAATGGAATACTAACCAATAACTACTTGAGAATGTCATAGAACTTTTCGATTTTGCTATCATCAACCCTCCTAGCAAGTCTTTGGGGGAAAGGAGGAGGAGGTTTAGGAATAGGTGGTAGAGTTTTTTGCGTCTCTTTTACCTTTTCCTTAACCTCTTCCCGGTTCACTTCTTGAACTTTCAACTCTTTCGGGACCTTTTTAGCTTCAATAACAATTGACTCTTCAACTTGTGCCTCAACCTCTTGTTCGGAATCTTCCACTTCAACCACTTGTTCACTCTCTCCTTGAAGTACCTTCCCACTCCGAGTAGTAATTGCCATGCAATGAGAAGTTGGACCACTCCCACTACCCTTTGGGTTCACAATTGTGTCACTTAGGAGTGTCCCCTTTTGCTTTGGATTTTGTTCCCTCAAGAGATCTCTCATTTGCATCTCTAATTTTTGAATGGATGCAATATGAGAACCGACAAGTTCGGTCATATTCCTCATTAAAGTGTCGGAACTTTCTTGATTTTGCAATACCCGTTCAAGCATGTTTTCCAACTTGGAATTAGTTGAGGAACCTTGATTTGAATATTGCCCCTTTGGTGGAACATAAAGGTTTGAACACTGATTTGAGAAGTTGTTGTTGTTGTTGTTATTCCAATTCCCTTGATTTGAGCTACCTTGGTCATTTCGCCACTGTTGGTTGCCTTGCCCTTGCGGGTTAGGCCTCCATTGATTTTGTTGTCCTTGACCTTGGTATTGTTGCCTTTGATAGCCTTCTTGAGAGTTGTTGACATAGTTTGCTTCCTCAAAATTTTCATTTGATGTGGGTTGAACATCTTCTACCACATTTACCTTTTTCGTTTGGCTTTTAGTGAACATCTTTGTCAACACATTGACATTGGTGGAAAGCCCTACAATTACTTGATCTCTTTCTTGGTTCTCCTTAATCATGCTGGTTAAGGAAGGAGTACCATATGAAATTCCACCTTGTGGTGTCCTCTGAGTGCCAAGCTTGTTTATGCTTTGCCATTTTGTTAAGGATCTGTGTGATCCTTGCAAATGTCTTATCCATAAAAGATATATCAGCTGCATTCTTGGATATAGATTGGTTTATATCATCTAAACCCATGTAGAATTTCTCCAACAAGATAGAATCCAGAAAACCATGATTAGGCGACCTCACCAGATATAACTTGAACCGATCCCATGCCTCATGTAGATGTTCTCCCGGTAGTTGCTTGAAAAAAAAAATTATCCCGAAGCTCAGATTTCTTGCTTTGCAGGAACCATTTAGCTAAGAATGCTCGGAAAAGTTCAGGCCAAGAATGGATTGAGTTTGGTGGTAGATTTTGAATCCATTTCCTCACCTCTCCAGTCAGGGAGTACTTGAACACCCTCAACCTTAAGGCATCATCTGAGACGTTGTTCTTCTTGTGTATCTCACACACACCCAAAACATTTCTGAGATGTTGTGTCGGATCATCATCAGTGGAATTCCTGAAAAACCACTCCGCTTTGAGCATTAGGATTAAACCATGTTCCACCTTGAAAGTGGCAGCGTCAACTCTCGGAGGCACAATAGCATTTGTATACTCAATTTACTCATCTATGTCCGCAAAAGGATTTTCTTCTTCCTCATAATAAAAGCCATGTTTTTCTATTAACACCAAGTAAAACAAGCAAAGTGTGATAGAATAGAAGAAGACGTAAAGTAAAGCACACACTAATTAGTAATTTCAAAATCGTATTTTCTGGCAACGACGCCAAAATTTGATACGCTCAAATTATACTTTAATTAAATAGTATAAGGTGATCAGTGTCAAATATAGTAACCCAACAAGGTTGGGGTTGAATCCCACAGGGAATAGGCGTGAAAAGATTACCCGAATAATGTGTTACTTGACTTAGGTCGTAATTCTATTCCTTTAACGTAACAAGAGAAGGGTATAATTGTGAATTGAGAAAATAACTAATTTTGTTATGAGAATGTAAATTATTTGATTAAGGAAACCAAGGTTGTGTCCCTATCAATGAATTGTAACACTATCGGTGTTAATATGATATATTTCTAATGGAAGGTCCTTTGATATGCAAATGATTTCTAAATGACTACCCAATATTTTTCAATGGTTGGGTAGTATTTTCCCTTTATAATTTTCTCAAATATAAAAGAGTTGCAATTTAAGAATAATCAATTTATGCCAAGTAGAACCCACTTATTCCGAAGTGATTCTATTAAACAAGATTTAACGTTTTGAGTTCTTTATATTCAATTCTACCAAACCCTAATCCACTTTTCCAAGTAAAGAAAGACTAAAATAGAATAGATTAATGTTTGCAACCAGCCAACCACCAATCATAAATAAAGAACAAGAATTGAATAAATATCAACCAACCATTATATATATATATTCAATGTTAAACACCCATTAACATTAAACTCATATAGGGTCCACAACCTTAGTATTTAAAACTAGCTACTCATACTAAAATACAAGAACAAAGTATTTAATAAAGTCATAAAGCTTACAAAAGTGCAAGATTCCTTCTTCACAATCTTCCAAATTAATGGAGTATTCAATGCTCTCTATGTAGGACCTTATTTCAGACTTGAATGACCTACAAAACCCTAGTTATTCTTTTTAAGTGGATCAAAAGTCGTGGTCAAAATTGGACAAAAATATCCCTTCAGATAGCTTATGCGACCGCATATTGGTCGCAGACCACATATGCGCTCCGCATACTCTTCATTCCATCGCAGACTTGATAAGTTCCCAGTTCCTGCTTCAGTCGCATACCGATTATGCGGTCCGCATGTGTGTTATGCGACCGCATATGCCATCACAATTCATGGTGAGAACTTTCTTCTACTGGAATTATGTGACCATTATGTGGCTCACACAAGTGTTATGCGACCGCATAATGGACCACATATTCTCTTCTTCATTTGGCCAATAAATCTGTCTATGTTTGCGATCACCGTCTGAATTATGCGGTCCGCATGTGAATTATGCGGCCGAATACTTGCAGCATTTCCATTCTTTTGCGACCTTTTGACTTCTTTTCTATATTTTTGGGTCTTCAAGCTCATGCACTACAAAATAACCAAACTTGAACAAAATTAACTAAAAATGCATTAAAAGACGAGTTAAAATCTAAGTAATTGGTATCAATTATGCCGAAATTCTACGGCACATCAGTTAGCAAGGTAGCTGCATGACGTCCACAACCTTGCCTCTCTCCTTCCTATCTTTAGTGTTTGTATTTATCAGACTCATCTTGTAGTGAGTAAACAGTATCAGGTTGTATTTTAGTGGCTCATGACTAGTGACACCGAGATCGGGTAGTGTTTGATGTTTCGCATATTTGTTTTCGCTTGTTTTGAAATGTTTAAACGAAAGATTTGTGATAATATCTTATTAGTAAATGAATTAAGAAAAAGACATGTTTATGTTATAAATGTCGAATCGGCTAGCCTAGTACTGCGATAGGCGTCATCACGGTCGGGAATGGTTTTGGGTCGTGACACTGCAAGACTTTGGCCTTATAAGACATTTCAAATAGAGATTAACAATTATTATTGAAAATTAGGATTTAAACGCACATATTATGAGTAGAAAACTACATGGATTATGTTAGTTCAAACTTTATCGAAGGAGTAATCTTTTTCTAAGAAAACGAAAAAAAAACTAAATGCCCATTACGAAATAGGGAAATTCTCTTTAAAATTTTAAAAAGGGGAAATAAATGTAATACACAGAGAAGCTTTTATTCTAGAGAATAATTTATGTACTTGGAGCATTATTATAAAATTAGACACTTGACCAAAAGAAGTGAAGTTGCAAAAGTTTGTCTGAATAGGTTTTAACTGATAGGCTATCCCACAAACATAAGTATTCTGCTAGAACTTTAGTATCCATATTTAATTTTTTTTCATATTTGATATCTTTTGTGACCGCGCGAAGCGCGGACATATGTACTTGTTTTAATTATAGACTAATGTAAAACTAAAACTTAGATATCCAACACTATTTACATTCCTAGTATTGCATTGAATTGTTTTTGCTAGCATTAGTATTAATTTTAACTTTGTTTGAGTTTATATGTATAATATATTTAAATTTTGCATAAATGTACTATTGGGTTGGTTTAGTTTCGATTTGACTTTTTTTAGTTAAAACCAAACCAAACCAATAATGGTTGGATTTTTTTTTCCAATATCAAATAACAATCGATTTTTTTTTTCCAATATCAAATCACAATCGATTTTTTTTCCCGGTTTAATTCAAATTATTAATTTGGAACGATTTATCGGTTTTCTTTTACACCCTACCTAAAACCCCGAATTAATGAAACCAAGCTGCCTCTATATCAAATGGCAAACTAATTTCTTAGATTTTTTCATATAATATTTCATGCTTGAAATCCACTTGGTTCATGTTTCTTTCCACGAACCTATTACAATGTTCTAGGTTCATATTTCTTTCCATGAATAAAATTTTCAAATAATATCCAATTGGAAACGGCAACGCATTTTCTTCTCACGGAAAATTTATTCCTTCCATGTTAGAAATAAAAGGTGAAATACTCCATTTTATGAAAAAGTCAAATGCGTTTCACATTCTTTCTTTCTTTATATATATACAGTAGGAAACATAAATGTGATGTCGCACGGTGTGGAAGTTACGACTTTATCTCAGTCTAATAATGTTTCAATCCATTAAAATAGCATTTCTACTAGGTCACTAGTACCTAGGGTGTCTAACGGGCCGGGTTTAATCGTAACCGGACCGGTCCAGACGGTTAAAATTGGAACCGGCTCGGACTAGTACAAGGAGGCTGGGTGGGGCTGGGTTAATGGGGTAAGGGGTTTTGTCCGTTTACGTTGGGGCTACCCGTTAACTGGCTCGGTCAAACCCGATCAATGATTTTATTGTAGAATTGGTTAACCGGCCCGGTATAACGACTACTTTTAATTTATTTATTTTAATGTTTCTACTTTCTAACCATTGGCCCAACGGTTGTTTTGCACATTTAGCCCTTTTTGGGCCAATTTTTTTTTTAAAATTTAATACTTTTTGTAATTACTAATTTAGCCTTTTGAAAAACTATAAATACACCCCTCCCTCCTCTTCTTCGTTTCTTCACTTATCTATCATTTCTCAAACTTAAATTCTCAATTCAAGTTAAATCATGCTCCGTACTTCTAGAGTGCGCTCATATGTTTGGGAACACTTTGACGTGGTAGAAGAAAATGAAGAAGTTCAGAAAGTAAAGTGCAAGAACTGTGGTCGAGTCTTAAATCTTCGTCCAAAGTGTGGCATAGGCAGTTTAAGGAGGCATATGAAGAGTTGTCTTGAGCGTCCTCCAGAAATTCGTATTTAAGTTGATTTGAGACAATTTGTGTTATTTAAAATTATTAGACGTATTTATGCTTAATGTTTTAGTTTGTTAGATTAATTTGAAGTATTATTAGACGTATAAGTGCAATTTTTTCCCATCTTCATTGTATTCTTTATATTTTTACTTTATATTAATATAACTTACAATAGTTATATAAAATACAAAAAAAAAAAAAAATCAAACTTACACTAACCCGGTCCGGCCCGGCCCCTTGTACCTGTAACCCGTACGGTTCATTTTTTACTCGGATGAACCCGAACCCGTAACTGGTCTGGTTCCCAATCCGTCCGGTTCCAAAATTTGCCTACCCGGCCCAACCTGGCCCACCCGCTAGACACCCTTACTAGTACCCAATGAGGTAAGAAATGCCGTGGAGTACTAATGCTTCACTTCCAACATAGAAAAAAAATAGTAGGTAATTTCTTTCTTTTTTGTTTAAATTTTGGTGGTAGAGTAATAATAAATATTTATACTTGTAAGAAAAAATAAGTATCGGAAACGGATTGAAACACCACTTTATATTATATTCGAAGAAAAAAAAAGGAAGCATTTTGTAGTACTGAAATGTCTTGTCATTAAAACTATTGCTATTATTGAATGAGCTAGGGCCTAGGGGAAGACCCTCTATAGAGATGTCTACGCCAAACAAATGGTGAGAAATCGGCAAGGAAGGGAATGGCCCTTTTGTTTGATAGAAATTGACAAGTTTCACGTCCGACCTGTCGTCATTATATTTAGTAGAATAGAATAGCCTTCAAAAACATACATGCATGTCTCTAGTGAATGATTGTCCCAGAAGTTGGACCACCTATCCCCCTTCTAAATTGAGCACAGATCAAGTCCGATCGTTATATAACTTCAGTAGACCCAAATTAAATTATTTGGTATGAACTCACTAATTTTGAATTCCTTTCACATGGTGTGAATGCAATTCTCTCAGCTTAATAATTGTAAAATATGTTTAGCCGTATAAGTGTGGTTTCCAGCTTTTGATCTTGAAAATCTTTGAGTGCGCCCACTAATGAAACTACATATTTGACTTATATATACTAACAGTGTAATGAATTTCTAGTAACTTTTATCAATCTATTCTTAGTTATTGTGCCAGCTCGGTTTGAAGTTAGTTAGGGGTAGCAAAATGGTTAAAAAAACAGTTAACCATCCATATTATCCATTAAAAATGGGCTGGATAATGACCTTTTTAAAAACGGGTCATATATGGATAAAGAACCATATTATCCATTTGGAAAATGGATAACCAATGGATAACTAATGAGTTTAGCTTTTACATTTGTAAAGCCTCAAATTGAGGGTTCCTCAAGTTTGGGAATTTAGGAATTCTCCCACAAGTGATCATATTCAAGAAGCCATGGATAATATGGGTAACCATATTATTCGCCGGTTAACCCGTTTTTTTATCCGTATTAATATGAGTCGGGTCAAATAATTTATCCGTTTTTTCATCACTCACTTTTGACCCGTTTCATATCCGACCTGACCCGCCCGTTTGCCACTCCTAAAGTCAGCCGTAAAATACATGGAATGTTGTCTTCTTTCCATGTTAACTTCGTTAGAATCTTCCATCACTTAAAGCACCGTGCATTCTTGATCGCAATATGCACTTTATATTGAATAAGGCCAATCTCTTTGGTTGACAATTTGAGAACAGAAAGGCTTTTGGAGAATGACAGATGTGTTAATTGTCAGTGTTGCAATAGTTAATATATAGCTGGAGACTGGAGTTGGGCTTATTGGCATGAAAGCGAAAACGAAGTGAAAGCTTAGGTGACAAATATTCTATCAAACGTTCCTATTGTGGCGTGAGCTTCCAGTGAATAAATTGAAGAATTTTCTCACATGTCCATTTTTATTTTGTCTAGCTTTGCAATATAATTGGACTGCATTTTCATATTTCCACAGTACATCATCTGGGCTGAAATTTTTGTGGGTTTTGGCAAATTTGCTCCGCCCCGCCCCACTGCCATCCCTAAATACACACTCCAAATTAAAGCACTCACTTAACTCCCCCTTCTTTTAAGAATTTTTACTCTGTAGAGCAATTAGTAAGCAAATATTATATAAATAATAGTAGTATTTTTGATTTATTTCAAAAAGAGCAAATTCATCTACATATATAGCATATTTTAAAAATAATACGTTACCATCAGATTCTTTGTTTTTTAAAACCGACCCATGATTTTAAGGGATCATATGTTAGAGCTTTAAAATCTCCCATATTCAACCAAAACCTTGAAACTGTAGAGATTATTTATCCACTAATCTCTCTACCATCACGAACCCAAAAATTCCTCCAATTTTCGTTTTTTTTTCTTTCTCAAAATTGTAGGGATCACGTGAAGGTTTATTTATTATTCCTTTTTAAAACAAGGCATTCGATAGTCTCATGGAGTTATTAATGCACAACCAACCAATATCTTAATGTATTTTTATTGTGTACTAAAATGTATTTGATGCCTTTTTATGTATTTTTACAATGTATCAAGTTGTTTATTTGATGTATATTATGATTTGAGCATATATACCCTAAGTATATACAATGTATTTTTTATAACATAGTATCTAGGATCCGGTATTTTTACCTTATATAATACTCCTATGGGTTTTAAATTATATTTATTTTAATTTATATATGTGTAAAATGTATACGCAGGGCATAATCAAGACCTATAAAATATATACTCAAAGCAATTTCCGCTGTAAAACACACAAAAAAGTGACAAAATTATTCCAATATTATTACATGTATCATACTTGCAAATTATGTGTAAGATATATATGTTAAATTCCAACAATTTTAAATTATGTTAATTATTAGTATACATATATTCCACGTGGCTTTATGAGTCTTCCTTTAGTGATGGAGGATATATACGAGCCCATTTGTTGACGGCAAGGACAAAATAGAGACCAACTTTTAACGAAGACCTAGCCTGTCCAATTTCATATAGTAAAGGGGCATTTTAGGCCCTTTTCCGTTAAATAAATCCGAACCTACTAGAAAAACTAAAGAAGACATCTCAAAGACATGTTACCACATGCTTAAAAGATAAAAAATTAAAAAAAAAAGAAAGATATTGTCAGTAAAAAAGATATCATTAATTATGAGACAAGTTTTATCCGATATTTGTCCTGCACTATCTTTAAGAAAATAGGAATCTTGATTTCATTTAAACTGTATTTTAACCTTTTATTTAATTCTTTTTATTAAGAGCATAAATAAGGATTAGAGGTACAAGCATGATTCGTTTTCTTGTGCCAAGCAAGGGTAAATATTTATGGTAGTTACTGGTTAGATTTGAATCCAGAATATTTATCTACTCTAATACCTTGCTCATGGAATTGTGTAAACCATTACATTTAAAAGTTTAACTATTAAAGCGAAAACACTTTTTTTATATTCACAACTAAAATGATAAATTATTAAATGGTTTCAATATCTTAATTCAAGATCACTAATAACACTATTTGGAATTATAAAGCCTCAAATAGAAATCAAAATATTTAGCTGTTGGGGAACGAGCCTGGTCCATAAAATGATTATTGCTTACTTGTACAGTTTAATTTGTCAATTTAGTTTGGACTAAACTTCATTGAGATCTGTGATTTGACGTTTGGTTTGGAATACATATTTGCCTTTTGGTTTAACTAGTTTTTTAGTACGCGCACTCAACAAAGAAAAGATCGTTCTAGGTAAACAATTTCAAAAGATCAAAAAATATTATATGAAATTATGAATAATAAATTAATACTTGAAGAAAAAAGTGTAAGTTCCTAAAAAAGATGATTATTGATCTTATATAGCTAACTCAATAAAGTAAGAAATTATGTCCAATAAACGTCCTCAATTATCTCAATCGAGATACTAACATAAAATTTATTTTAATTTTACTAATCACTTTCGCATAGGTAGAATTAAAACGTGACATTTTGAATCATCTTTGGCAACGTTTGTTTTCAAAAGCTATATCTTAAAAATAATTATAATATTAAATCATCTTCTAGAATGCAAAAACTCTTATTGTTTTCCAATAAATAATATTTGACTTTGTCCATATTTTTCTTCGTTAGAAATAGTAGAAGGAGAATTAAATGCATATAGTTGTAGAAATAAATTGAGAGAGGAACAAAAAAAGAGAAAAAAAAATTGTACTGACTAACGTTAGAATGTTTACCTTATTTTGAATAGTAGAATGTTAATTAACTTGGAAGTCCTAAATATTTGGATTTAAATCCTCATAGCTCAAATATGGAAAACATTTAATAAATTAAATTTTAATCGACTTCGAAATCCTAAATATTTGAGAAATTATTAAATGACTATTTTATCGAATGTGAAAGTAATTTTTAAAGGGTAAAAAGGTGAACGACATTTCGCTAAAGGCCTTCGTGCTTTTAATATAGTATAGATACTATCATTAAAGATTTAAATATTCAAACATGAAAGAAAAAAAACATAAACCAAAAAAAATATAAACTTAGGAATCAGTGTTGGGATTATAGTTTGATTTGATATAGATGTCATTGCAGGTAAGTTTTCACCCTTTTTGACATACTAGTAAGATACCATGTGCTGCGCACCGCCAAATAACATCGCTAAACAGTACTATATATATACACACACATTGTTATTACTGGTCCCAAACTATTATCTAGAAAATAAATTTTAAACGGAACTTATTTCATAATTAGGTTGCGTTAAATAGCATAACTAATTTATGCCAAACTTACATATTCTGACAATACAAATTTTAACATCATAGAAAACTTCAATTTTCATATAATAATTCAAATAAAAGATATAATTGTTCAAAGGAAAATGCACCGTTCAAATAAAAACAGAGAGCTAGATTGGGGCGACAACCCAAGAATTACTAATAAATTATCCCTTTTATTTTACCACTTTTGTTTTGAGTCCTTTATAAATTCGCCGAGAATTCTTCTTTTCAACATTTGATCATCAGATTCTTTTAGTTATTTTCACCTTTTGTGTGTTCTTGTGATTAGAAATTCATTTTTAGACGTGTAAACTTTATGTTGATCCTCAAAGTGTCTGATAGAATAGTAATTTTTTTTATTGGTAGAGAAATTCAATATCATTAAACTGGCCTTTGTTATCACTTTTTTTCCCAGATATTTTTGAAAATGTAATTACATTGGATTTTCATTTGCGAAGCACCTTTTTCTTTATACATATGTCTACTTCAATCTATAATTCGAACACATTTATGTTGTTAATAGTGGTTTGCGACTTTGCATCCGAATATTCAATCAAAGACCCTAAGTATCTGACAATGGCAATGGCAATGGCAATGGCAATTAACAAAATAAGCCCCTCAATTTTTAAATCTCTTCATAAGTCTTCTTAAGCAAAACTAACAAGCTATACCCCTTTTTATTTTTCATTACCAGAAATTTTATTTTAAAATATTTGGAATACATGCATTTTCATACATGGTTGATTTGGATGTTGTTTAATCTTTGAGCTGTTACTTATATATATATAGTGTTCTTCTCTTTAAAACTATTCCCTTATCACATCAGTTGAAATATCACTATTCAAATTGATCAAAAATGATTTTCCCTCAATGGAGATGAACTCCTGTTTGAATTATAAGCTCCTTCCTTGATTTTAATTACGCGTAATTTTATATTAACTAAGCAATTACACGTGCAAAGAAAAAGGTCAAACTATGTAATTATTTTAAATTGCAGGCAAGTTAAATTTTAAACTTTATATTTATCTAATATTGTGATATAAATTTTGTCCAAATGCCAACAATAAGTACAATTGTTTAATACTTTTTCTAGAGAAAATAGTATAAAAACATTAATATCTCATAGAGTCACATAAAGTTTGAACAAGCAATTTTTAGCTCGGTAGATACGAAGGAGATAGTAGCGAAGCATTATGTTAAACTTTTTTTGAGCAGTATTTCTACTGAAATAAAAAAATTTACTCATAATTTAACTTCTTCTTTACAAGTAAAATTCATATCCAAACATAATTTTAAGTATCAAATATATATTTTTTCAACTTCAACTTCAACTTCAATTGATCTAATTTTTCAACTTTAATCAAATATTATCCAAATGCCCACAGTAAGTTACGTTTTTTATGTTATGTAATTAAAATTAAAATCTAAAGTTGGCATAGAAATAGCTACAAAATTAAATAAGATTATCGATGTAGTAATGCGGCAAAAACAACGTATAAATAAATTATACTGCTAAAATATTAAACTATATTTTTTAATGTTATGTAATTAAAATTAAAACTAAAGTTAGGCATAAAAATAGCTACAAGAATTGAATTAGTGTTATAAATATATTATATTATGGATGTTCATTTAGTACTCCGTTGTAAATTAGCTTCCTAAATAAGCTTATCCATATGGGACTCCGCCGTAAATATGTTTATCTATTTAGTACTCTATTGGAAATAAACCTCTTGAAGAAGCTTATCACTTCGATACCCGGTTATGGATAAATATTGCCCCCGCTAGAAGATTATCCATATCGGTTATAATAAGCTTATCCTTTCGATACTCCGTGATGGATAAACATTACCCCCGGTAGAAGGTTATCCATATCGGGTATAATAAGCTTATCTTTTCGATACTCCGTTATGGATAAACATTACCCCCGGTAGAAGATTATCTATACCGGGTACAATGAGCTTATTCTTTCAATACTCCGTTATGGATAAACATTACCCCTAGTAGAAGATTATCTATAACTGGTACAATGAGCTTATCCTTTTAGTACTCCGTTATGGATAAACATTACACTCGGTAGAAGATTATCCATATCTGGTATAGTAGCAGCTTACACAACAACTTCCTTTCTTCTATAAATAGAAGAGATTTCAGTTCATTATGTACATCAGTTTGAATTCGAATAATATATCAGTTTCTCTCTATACTTGTCTTTACTTTACAGTCTTTATTTTATAACACGTTATGAGCACGGGACTCTGCCATGTCGAGCAAATACTTTGAAAGTATCTGAGGTACGAACTTTCTTTTTCTATATAATGTCAAATCTTTCTAACTTTGAATTTGTAGCCCTGGATATATCGGGCAAAAGCTACATATCTTGGGTGCTTGATGCTGAAATTCATCTTGATACGATGGGTCTGGCAGACACCATCAAGGATAAAAATCAGGCATCAAACCAATACCGTGCCAAAGCAATGATATTCCTACGTCATTACCTTGATGAGGGCCTGAAAATGGAATATCTCACTATTAAAGATCTAATCATACTGTGGAATAATTTGAAAGATAGATATGACCATCTGAAGATGGTCGTTCTTCCACAAGCACGATATGATTGGACTCATCTAAGGCTACAAGATTTTAAATCTATCAGTGAGTATAATTCTGCTATGTTCAGAATTATTTCCCAATTGAAATTATGTGGTAATAATATTACTGATCATGATATGTTGGAGAAAACTTTCACCATTTTTCATGCCTTGAATATGCTCCTACAGCAGTAATATCGAGAGATGGGATTTAAAAAGTATTCTGAACTTATCTCACATCTTCTTATAGCCGAGCAATATAGTGGGTTATTAATGAAAAACCATGAAAGCTGACCTACTGGTTTTTGTCCATTCCCCGAAGTGAATGAGACGAACTTCCACCAAGCTAGACGTGAAAGAGGTCGTGGCCCCAGTCGTGATCATGGCCGTGGTCGGGGAAGAAACTCTAATCATGGTAATAATAATGCACCAAAGAACCCTCCTCGCCACCAGCAGTGGAAAAGGAAGGAACAAAAGCATGAAGCGATGCAAGCACCAAATGCAGAAAATGCATGCTATAGATGTGGAGGAAAAGGACACTGGTCACATACCTGTCGTACGCCAAAGTACCTGGTTGAGCTTTATCAAGCCTCCCTGAAGAAGACAAAGAAAAATGCTGAAGCAAATTTTATTTCTGAAGATACTTTAGACTTCATGCATTTGGATGTAGCTGATTACTTTGCACTCCCAGAAGGAGAAACAAGTCATGTAATCGGTGGTGAATCTGTAGAAATATAAATATTTTAATTTTTGTTGTTTGTAATAGATAATATGGTTATGTAATTGTTGTACATAAATAAAAATTATTATTTGATAATAATATTTACTATAATATATCTTATTTATGTCATTTTGAAGAATATGGATAATATTATTAGATCAACTTAAACTCCAGCAGAGGTTGCAAGAAATATACAATCACCAGAAGTGGTTATATTTCGTATATCTCATTGTAACTATATTTTGTTAACCACCAAAAGTGGTATATGCCTATGATCACCAGAAGTGATAATTTAGGCCTTTTATGGTTACAATTGAAGATAAGCTATATAAATATTCTCTATATTAAATGTACGCCTCGATTTGTTCCTGAAGTAGTAAATATTTTAAAAGAGGTTGAATCATCCCAATTTGATGTGATTAATGCGCATTCAAATAATTATGTTCGATTTCCTAAAGGATGAGAATTTTTGATAATATTAATCCATTCCTTGAAGTGAACGTGACAATATTAATAAATTTGGTAAATATGAACGCGCTCCTAATGTGAATATATTACAATTCACCTCCAAAAGAGGTAATATAATTGAGAGAATATATACTCAATAATTCGTATTTTAAATTTGCTCCTGAAGAAGTAACACAATTGAAATTGCCTCGTGAAGTAGGAAAATATTATGAAGAAGAGTTTTCTTGTGCTTAAACAATTGTTTTACATTGTTTATTTGATTGTGATTTTCTCTCATGATACCAGAAGTGTATGAGCAATATTTGATAGTATAAAATATATCAACAACTCCTGAAGAGCTAACTGCTTGCCTAGAAGATACATGACACCAGTAGTGTCCGATAAATATTAGATTGTGGATAATAAATGAAGGCTCTCGAAGAGCTTATATACAAATATGTCATTCATATTATATGATTATGGTCAAAACATATGTTGTATTAAACCTGAAGTTTACTAATACAAATGACTATCATATTGAGACTACAAATGGCTGGAAGATTGAAAATCTTCATGTTTCCACAATCATAGGGGGTAAAATAATATGTATGTGAGAAGTTACCCTCCTTACTCTTCAATTTATATTATATCATGTATCACAGTAAATTAGAAGTTTACTAATGCAAATGCAGTCACGGTAAACCAGAAGTTTACTAATGCAAATGTTTGTACCATAGTAAACTAGAAGTTTACTAATGCAAATGTTTGTACCATAGTAAATCAGAAGTTTACTAAGAGATAGCACATGTCATGATAAACTTGAAGTTTTCATTTGCCATTTTTGAATGAGCTATTTAAGAATTCAGATAAGCATATATTGAAGAATTAGAAGATTCTTCAAGAATTCTCTTGTGTTGCTTGTTCTCATAATAAATTGATTATACCAACTAAAGTTGGGATTAAGACCCCTGATTCTGAAATATATAAAAGGTGAATATAGGCCCATTCACCTGTCATGTGAACCACTTATAGATGCATATATAAGATGGTTACATGTATGTTTATTGTCAACCTGCAGTTTGGCATTTGAGATTGTTTTTCTCAATTAAGAGCAAAACTTTCAGATTATGAAATCAAGACAGTTCATCTTGATAATGCCAGTTTATATCCAAGTTGGTTTAGCATTGAATACCTCCTACTAATGGCTAAGCTATTGCTTATGAGAACAAAGTTTCATGTGTTGGTCTAAGATATTCTAAATTGCATACAGCAGCACTTGTATGCATCAGACTAATAATATATGATAAAGTCCTCCCCTCATGATTGGTTTAGGATCAAAAATCAAATATTTTTACTATATTTTGATGTGTGGTATATGATTAATTTCTCTACCACAATGCACAAAGATATGTTTCCTAAAGAAGATTGGGGATATATGTTAATTTTTCTAACATTTGGGGGATGGAATAAATAGCTGAAAAATATGCTATATGAATCAAATTATTATTAATATGATCCTCACTTAGAAGATAATTCAAGTCAAATGGCAGAAGCATTTGCTGATCCAAAATTTAATATCATATTTCAGCTACAAATGCTCCTATTAAAATTAAAGTCCCTAAAGGATAGAGTTTACTATACGCATGAAGCGTGGTAGACCAATCGGTTCCAAAGGTAACAATCGTTGAAAAATGGTAGAAGCTAATAATCAAAATGATCATAATGAGGAGGAAATAAGCTCTAGAAGAGCCCACGGCATAACATTTCATGAAACTCCCGAAGAAAGTCAGGTACCTGAAAATAAATAAAGTGATGAGATCTCAACAAGTTATGTCGCTTAGGAACTGACACAAAATGATCGTCAACGATATATTTGATACAATATAGTGAATAATATTGTAAAAGATTGTGAGGATCGAACCATCAGTCCAGACACTTGAAGATGTCATACCATTTATATACAAGTCTTAACCTATATGACTTATTTGATTAAATCAATATGAAGATCCTTGAAGGATTGAAAATGCCTGAAGCATATAATTCAAAGTCTTGAGAAATGTACTCGATCAAATTATAAAGATCTTTGTACGGTTTAAAACAATCAGTGTGTGGTATAATTGCCTCAATAAATATTTGCTGAAAGGAGATTACATAAATGATGTTATTTGTCCATGTATTTTTATAAAGAAAATGTCATCAGAATTTGTTATACTTGCTGTTTATGTTGATGACATAAAATTTGTTGGAACTCCAGAAGAGCTCCAAAAGGCAATTGAATATCTTAATAAAGAATTTGAGATGAAAGATCTTGGAAAAATAAAAATTTGTCTTTGGTCTGCAAATTGAATATTTAGCAGAAGAGATCTTATCCATCAATTTGCCTATACAGAAAGGGTCTTTAAACGCTTTTTCATGGACAAAGCGCACCTATTAAGTACATCAATGGGTATTCGATCACTTGAAGTGAATAAGGATCCGTTCTGACCTCCCGAAGAGGATGATGAACTCCTTGGTCCTGATTACTCTATCTCAGTGTAATTGTTATGCATTTATAGGTGGTGCAGATCGTATTGGTTATGCAAATACAAGATTAGAATATGGAGACTCAAATATTTGAAACAAGGTTTTCATCAGGGGGAGTAAAATATGCGATGCACTCTTTTTTCCTTACTAAGTTTTTTTCCCACAGGGTATTCCTTATAAGGTTTTTAATGAGGCACCTAGCAATGTGTATTACTAAATATGTGTACTCTTTTTCCTTCACTAGGATTTTTTCCCCGCGTGGTTTTTTCTAGTAAGGTTTTAATGAGGCACATTATCTTTTCATGAACATCCAAGGGGAAGTGTTATAAATATATTATATTATGGAGGTTCATTTAGTACTCCGTTGTAAATAAGCTTCCTGAAGAAACTTATCCATATGAGACTTCGCCATAAATAGGTTTATCTATTTAGTACTCTATTGGAAATAAGCTTCCCGAAGAAGCTTATCACTTCGGTATTCGATTATAGATAAATATTATCCCCGGTAGATGATTATCCATATCGGGTATAATAAGCTTATCCTTTCGATACTCCGTTATGGGTAAACATTACCCCCGGTAGAAGATTATCCATACCGATAATAATAAGCTTATCCTTTCAGTACTCCGTTATAGATAAATATTACTCTCGGTAGAAGATTATCCATATCTGGTATAGTAGCAGCTTACACAGTGTAGATATGTAATTTTTAACCCGTCTGTTATTCAAGCTACTCCAGTATTTTATACATATCTATTTGATTTCATATTAATTTTCTAAGATTTTGATATATATAGTAGTTTATTTTTGTCGTTTTAGTATTTCAAAAATTTAAAACATAAAAAATAGTTTCACTTTTGATAGTTGATTTTATTTAATAGTTTACCTGGTTAATTAAGAATAATTTTGTATTTTTATAAAAGTATTTTATATTTATATTATATTAGAAAGGAAAAGTGGTGTATTTTATGCTAATTTATGAGCAATTTCGAGCCTAATATCCCCAATTTTAGGGCCCAAATCGGCATTCCTCCCTTTCCACACCATCAACCCAAATGCCATATAAACACAGCAGCCCAAACCCCCTGACCCGCCCCATCCTCTAGTGCAAATCCTAACCCTTGATTGGATTTAATCCAACGGCCATATTATTTCCCCATACTCTTATAAAACCTCATTATAACACTTTCCTCAAAAATCCCTAAACCTAATTCCCCATAACCAAATCGGTGCCACCCCATCTCTAAGCTTCACTGTCACTCAACAACACCCAAACCCAGCATAACTCCACCCCAATCTCACTTATGGTCCCCCCTTCTCTTCTCTCCTTCTTCCACGTCACACATTATGTACCAAGCTTCATCATTTTCATGCGTGTTTCTCTCCATTTTTCTTTTTTCGAATTTGTCTCTTTTAGGCGAGAATATAAAAATGGGGTGCATATGATCGAGTTACATTGGATCTACTCCCTCCATTTGTCTTATCTCGTCCATTGAATGGATTTTTGGATAAACATTTTAGGATTTATTTTTGGGGTCCACACGGTTTTGGGCGTTACTTGGAGAAAAGGAGAAGAAGATTCGAGAGGGGCTATATATTTGGGGATTTTCGGATAGAAGTGGGAGAAAAAGGAGGGTTTCAAAACAATCGTCAATTTTGCTATCTGATTTTTTAGTTCTTAAAAACTTCAGAAAAACAAAAAAAATATAGATATATATGTCTTTACTTGTTCAATTTCTTCTTTTGAATCTGGATTTCGATTGCAAACATGGAGATGAGGTGTTCAAGTTCGAGTTTCAAATTGCTGTCCGTTGGTGAATTTCGATCGTGGTTCCTTGTTTGAAGTTGTTTCTGTTTCCTCACTTGGATTTTGGGTTCAAAGCTTTGTAGTCGAACCTCTTACCTTCTGCTATTTAGAAGAAATTTTCGGTTCTCAGGTTCATCTTCTCCTCTTTTCTTTGCTTATGTTTAAATGATCGATCCAAATACGATGAGAGCCAGGGGTTTAGTGAGGTTAGAGGTTGTTTGATTTTTGTTTGTTCAAGATTAAGTACTGATTTTCGAGATTAGCATATGAAACTCGTGTTTGTTTGCTGTTTTCATGAATGTTCATGTTTGGTTAAATGAGACTTGACATGAAATATATCATAGGGATGTCCTTTAATGTCTCTTGTTTAATGTCGACTTTTCACGTTAGAATTTGGGCGTAAGCAATTAATTGGTGAATTTGGAATGCTGCTCAATGATTTCTTCTTATCAGATCATGGTTTAAAAATGGTGTCGGAATCGAATTGTTTCAGTGAATGAATGTGTTCAGATTTGTTCTGTTTTTATTCTCTTGTTCGAAAATTTGTCTGCACTGTTACTTCTATAAAATTCTGCTCGTTTGAGTTGTTGAAGACAACCGATTTGGGCAATAAATGAAGCCAACCACCTACAGTATTTCGGACAATCGTCTGGACTGTTAGGGTGCTAGAAAATCTGCCCTGTTTTGCATTGTTCAAGCAGCAGAATCGCCCAGTTTTTGAGTGCAAATTCTGCACTGTATTGCACTGTTGGTTCACAGGGATTCTGGTTTGCTGGTTAGTCTATGTATCTAATGGAGGTTTGTTTAATTTTGTGATTGTTGATCAAACCGGAAAAACTGGTGCATTCATAAACAATTTCTCAGAAAAGCTTTCATTTGTCTTCCTCTATTCGAACTGACTTGCGTCTAGCTTTATCTAAATGTGAAATTTCCAGTTCCATGTTTCAAAGGTGGAACTTCTGATGAGTCCCATAAAGTTTCGTTAGGTTCAAAATGCATTTGTTTCAATCATAGTCATTTGGTAGTTTGATCATTGTTTTTGAATGATTCACTGTGTCATTGAGTTTTAATAAAGTCATTATATGCCAAGCCAATTTTCACGGGGATTATAGTCTAAAGTTTCTGCCAGTTTGCTTGCTCTTCAAAATTGACATAAGTTAGTAGGGGAAGTTAAGGCTCTTATCGTATTTGGATCCACCTATGTTTTACTTGGTTGCATTTCCTATTTATTCTAGTTTCTAAATGCTTTCAATGTTTGAATGTTTACTTGCCTCATTGGTGTTAACTTGTTTGACTGCCGGGTCCTGGGAGTAGGGAAGGACAAGTCCATTAGTAACGAATTTGCTCACATACTTTAGGATTGGGCTTGGTCGGACAAGTGAAATAAATTGATAAGTAAATAAGCATGATTTAGAATTTTCTTTTACTCTATTTAGTTTTATTTCATTGGTCTATTTAATTGCATTGTCCACTAGGAGAATGTTTAGGCCGACCACATTTGGGTAGGCAAGCTTTAGGACTTCTGTTAATTTTGAGGCTAGAGCTCGTTCCCTTAGTTAAATTTATCCGGGGAATGCCTCGAAGGACTTGTATATATTTTTATTCCGGGGAATGTCCCGTAGTACTTGTATTTGGAGGCCAAAAGTAGAGCTTGAAGTATTTGATTTTTTTATTAGGTGGGGACGACCTCGAGCCCTTTTGTGTGTTTATTTTTCTATGTTTATTTTACCCCAATTCGAATATTTTAAAAGTCGACTAGATCAAATGTGCAACCGTACTAGTTATAGGACTTGGGGAGTGCTTAATACCTTCTTCCCGAGTCAAATGAACCCCCTTACCCAAATCTTTGGTGTGAACTTAGTTTTGGAGTCCAAAGTGTTTTAAAGGAAAAAATTATTTTTAAAAAAACAGTGACCTGGCACACCGAAATCAAAGCCAGGTGGCGACTCTGAGTTATTTTGTAACGACCCGACCGGTCATTTTGAGCTTTAGTGCATTCTTCGGCAGTTTAAGGCCATGGGCTACTTCACTTCAGACATTATGACTTGTATGCATGGTCGGAATTGAAATTCGGGAAGTTCAGAGTTGATTTGGAAAAAGAATTCTCAATTCGGAAGCTTTAAGGTAAAAGAATGGACTAAGATCAGATTTTTGAGTAAATGACCTTGGAATCAGGATTCGAAGATTCCAACAGGTTCGTATGATGATTTCGTACTTGGGCGTATGTCCGGATCGGGTTTTGGAAGACCCGAAAACGTTTCGGCACATATTGTGGAAGTTGGTATTTTTGAAAGAATTTCATAAGTTTGGGTTGAAGTGAATTTCAGTGTTATCAATGTCTGTTTGGTATTCTAAGTTTGGGAATAGCTCCGTATGGTGATTCTGGTGTTGGGAGCACGATCGGAAGTGAATTCGGAGATCCGAGGATCATTTTGGAGTCATTTGGCTAAAGATAGAAATTCGAAGGTTTTTGAGGAGTTTGACCAGAAATTGACTTTTTGATATCGGGGTCGGAATCCAATTCCGGAAGTTGGAGTAGGTCTGTAATGTCAAATATGACTTGTGTGCAAAATTTGAGGTCAATCGGACGTGATTTGATAGGGTTCGACATCGAATGTATAAGTTTGAAATTTTAAAGTTCATTAAGCTTGAATTAGAGCGTGATTCATAATTTCGATGTTGTTTGATGTGATTTGAGGCCTCGATCAGGTCTGTGTCATATTATAGGACTGGTTGGTGTGATTGGATGGGGTCCCGAAGGCCTTGGGTGTGTTTCGGGGTGGTTTCGGATCATTTCAGGTTGTTTTGCTATAGTTGTTGATGGTGTTTGGTGTTGTTCTTCACGTTCGCGAGGATCTCTCACGTTCACGATGAAGGTTTGGGCTTTAGGGATTTTGTCCTTCGCGATCGCGAAGATGTTCTTGCATTCGCAAAAAAGAAAATCTCTGTTGCGCAGATTTGACTTCAGAGGCTCGCATCTTACAATCTATAACGAACTTGGAGATGATCCAAAAATGAGAGTTGTAGCTCTTTGTATCTAGGTTTCGGAAAAGTAAACCTTTTAGCATTTGGATTTGTGTACCAAATGTTATGGTTGGTATACTATAGGCTGTCCGGGAAGATGAAGAAGAAATTTGTGTTGCATAGGGTTGAGTTTGGAGGCTTATATCTAGAAATATATAAGGAATTGAGAGATCACCAAATTATAAAAGTTGTAGATCTTAGTGTCTAGTTTTCAAAAAGTTAAACCATTTATCATTTTGAGTTTTGTACCAAAAGTTATGGCTATTATACTAGAGGCTGTCTGAGAAGAGTTTGGAAAAATGATTTTGGGAATTTTCTTCTTCGCGAACGCGATGGTGGTCTCGCGAACGCAAAGAAGAGTCGTCTGGGCAGTGTATAAGTGTAAAGAAATGGGTTTGGCTCATTTTATCTCATTTTCTCCATGGGAGCCGACCTAGGAGCGATTTTGGAGCTCCATTTTCATCATCCATGTCAAGGTAAGTGATTTTCACCAATTGCAAGTTAATTACTTGGATTATATCTAGATTTTAACATGGAAAATCATGTAAAATAGTAGAAATTTTGGGATTTTGAAGAAAACCTAGGAAATTTGTATTCTTGGATTTTAACCATGATTTTGGACATGAAATTGAGAGCCAATTATATATTTGAGTTCGTGAGGTTGTGTGTGAAATTTATCTTCGAAAAAAATCGAAATTTGGGCACGTGGGCCCGAGGGAGATTTTGTCAACTTTTCGAGAGGAGTTGGTATTTTATATAAATTGAATTGTTATGAGTATTAGGATGTATTTTCATTGGTTTGCCCGTTATTAGGCTAGTTTTGGAGCGTTGGGGCATAGGTTTGAGTCGTCAGAAGGGGCTTGGAAGCCGGTTATTGTAATTCGGAGCGAGGTGAGTCTCCTTTCTAACCTTGTAAGAGGGAATTGTCCCCATAGGTAAATTAATTGAATATGTTTTGCTAATTGTGGGGGGGCTACGCACGCACGAGGTGACGAGAGTCCGTGCATAGCTACTATTATGCTTATGTCCGGGTAATCTAGGACCCAAAAACATGATTACTTATAATAAGTACAACCTTATTGATAGTTTAAATTGCTTAAATCATATTGAAGTGGCAAATGATTTTCTAAAAGAGTTAAACTTCATTTTCATGACTTGTAAAAAAAGGGAAATTTACACCTCTTTGAATAATTGTCTCCTTGATGAATGTCTTGATTGACTGTTGAGAATGTGTTTCTATGTGTACATGCGTCGCATGTACGATTCGCCAGCAGGGTGATTGTTTAGTTATATTTGACCGTGTCGCATGTATGATCCGCGAGCGGGGTAATAGATGTATCTATGGTTCGTGTCGTTCGACCCTCGGCAGTGCACATTTTACATTTATGTTGGATCGGGCCGTACGACCTCGACATGATATGTGCATGCTAATATTACTTGCTTGATAATTTTAAATGTTGATACTTGCCTTTCCTGGCCAGAGATAAAATGATAAAGATAATGAAAAGTAAATCTTTGGAAATCCTTCATTATTTGAAAAGTTATTTACCTGCTTTCCGACTTTATGAGTTTATTCTTGCTTTATGAAATCCATGATTTTCTCACATTTTTACTATGTTATCATTGGCCTGCTAACCCCCCAGTGAGTAGACTGTAGCCATATGAAGTACTCATGGGTATACCCAGGTGAATGCGGGTCAGCTGCTAAAGTATCTCTACCCATCTTCATTGCATGACACCAATAGGTCTGGATGTCGACCTCCCTGTGAGGCATAGTGTCAAACTCCCTAATGAAGTCACGAGAATTAGGAATGTAGGGGACTTCTTGTCGCCTCCCTAACTGACGCATCACTCTAGCAGGGGTATATGGTCTAGTACACCAAAGTCCAATTAGTACCAAGAAGTCTTGCACACGAGATCCGGCTAAGATCACGTCCAAATCAATCCAAAGGTATGACCACAAAATCTTCTCTTCAATCAAGGATCCTAAGTAATCAACCCAATCCTGAACTCCGAGCGGTAAGGCAGACTTATATAACATCATTCTATGCTCGATGCACTTCACTCGATCTCTCAAACAACGGTCAATCGCATATTTCTCAAACATGGTGGCGGGATGTAAGTGTTCCATTATCCATAGCTGCAGCAACAAGTTGCTTCCCTCAAAGAACCTCTCACCTTCTCGAATTCTAGTCAAAGCACGATAGATTTCTACCAAAATCGTCGGAACCAAGGTGACCTTACCACTGTGTTTATCATGGAAAAGTGTAAAGGCTATTGACCCCAGATGCGTGCTAATATGTCTACCCTCCAAAGGAAATACCAGGAGACCCAACAATGCAATAGCGAAGACCATATGATGACTCTTCTTCCAAGAATCATATGATATGGAAAATTCATCTACGAAGGTCTCATATCCAGTAGGACGAGCAAACCACTCAAATAAAAAGTCCAAATGTACCCAAGATTGATCTAGACATCCTATGTGATTTTCTAAATCCATCCCTATGATCTTAAAGAACTTGGTGCTTGAATGAGCCCTTGTGTAAATCAAATCCTTGTCCAGGTATGGCAGGCGAGTTAGCCCGGCTATCTCAGCTAAGGTGGGTGTCATCTCAAGATCCCCAAACTTGAATATCATTCCCTGTGGTCTCAAAATGTCAACATTGCTTCTACAAGGTCGGGACGGGGGGTGATGTCCATCAAAGAAATAAGAGTCCCTAACTTACCCATCAGATCATGTTGATCAAGTAATGTGAACATGTTCCACCATTTTACTAGCTTTCTAGGGACTTTGACCGCCATTGATACTCTAGCGTTGGTAAGTGGATCCATACCTGAATGGGGAAAACATGGTTAATGACTCAAGACACCACAACATTTCCTAGGGGACGATTGGGCTATTTTTGCAAAATAGCCTGAGGGGCGAAAGTGGCTAAAAGTGTAAACTCAAAAAAGGTGACCTCAAATACATGGAAATATCTCGCTAAAGCTTATATGGGTTCAAACTCCCAATAATCATGGCCCAAAATTAATTTGCAGAAATGACCCATTTTTACAAGAATGACTGATATGGCCAGAAGTGGCTAAAGATGCAAACTTAAAAAGCGCGGACCTTAAAGTAATATGACACCTAGTTGTGGACTCAATATCCTAAGACACGGGTCACTAAAATCAGATATGCGTAGTTCAGGAAGATCGGACATGGGAGAAAGTTTTTTTTTAAAAATGCAACTAATTTGGAAAAATTATTTTTTGTTTTTTGAAAAATGATGGTAAATGTAAAATCTTTTTGGATTTTTTTTCTGTTTTTTTTTTATTTTCGAAAAACTATGAAAGAAAAATGTGAGTGAGCCTTGCTTGCTTCATTTTATATTTCACCCTCAAATATCCTTGGTCCGCCAAATGACCATTTTACCCCTAAAGAAAACCAGCATGTAGCACATAGGGATGATTAAATATCTTTTTGGGCCATAAGCCCATTTTGACATAATTTGGATAGGCCTCTGACAACGGGACACGGTTCCTGGGACCGAACCCTGCTAGGTTTAAATGATATGATGCACATAAGCATGACCTAAAGGCTGACCTACAGTTTGGGTTCACTAGACAAGGCAATTCGGGGCGGCACGTGGTCGATGGTGGCTGCTCTAGCTGTCCGCCCACTCCACGCTCCCACGCCACCCCTCTAAAGACACGGGTGACTCACAAAAAGGTCGTGTACGCTCAAACGTACTCCGGAAGACTTGTTGTAGAAAGAAGACTCGGGGTTATGCAAATGATGATAATTTATAAAGAAGTAACACATAAAAGAAATATTGTAGACAAATAAGCAACTAGCAAATAAAACGACATAAACAAAATAAAAATCAAATAAACCAAACAAAACACATAAAAACCTCAACCTAATATCCTAAAAAGCCAACAAGATCAAGTACTATCTCAAACCTGCAAGTCCCAGCAGAGTCGTCAGAGCTGTCACACCCCTTTTTTTACAACCTCACTAACCCTCTTAAAATAATAAAAGTGATTTGTAAATATCAAAAGGGTTTTTAATTAAAAAATGACGAAATTATGTTCAAAAGGAAATATGTCACGACCCGAAATTCACTAAGGGTCGTGATTGCGCCGGACACCGCTGTCAGGCAAGCCAACCATAAATGCTTAATTTAATTCTTATCTTAATAATTTTGAAAATTGAAATTTTCCTTCAATTCGGCTAGTAAAAAGATAATCTTTGCAAAAAAAAAATAAAAAAAAATGTTTAGAAGTAAATACAGAATACCCCATAATCATCCCAGAACCCGGTGTCACAAGTGCATGAACAATTTCTAGGAAATAATGTAATACAATAACTGTCCGGAATACAATATTGGACAGAAAGTAAATACAGTAATCTGAAAGAGACTCTGCTGGCTGCGGGTCATCTCGAGAAGTGCAGCTCACCTAAGTCTCTGTATCAACCATGCTGCTACGCCCACTAGGCCACTAGAGATGCATGTGCTTGTGCAACAAAAATACACAGCAAGTGTAGTATGAGTACAAACACAACGTGTACCCAATGAGTATCCCGTCTAATCTCGAAGAAGTAGAGACGATAGGTGGACTTCGACACTTACTAGTAGTCCAATGATAATATAGTAAAAATATGAGAAAATTATGGATTTCATAAAGCAAGAATAAACTCATAAAGCCGAAAAGCAGGTAAGGCAAATATCATTTTATCATTTATCATTTTATCTCTGGCCAGGAAAGGCAAGTATCAACATTTAAATTATCAGGCAAGTAATATTAGCATGGACATATCATGTCGAGGTCGTACAGCCCGATCCAACATAAATGTAAAATGTACACTGCTGAGGGTCGAACGGCGCGAACCATAGATGCATCTATTACCCCGCTCGCGGATCATACATGCGACACAGTCAAATATAAATAAACATTCACCCTGCTTGCGAATCGTACATGCGACGCAGGTACACATAAAAACACATACTCAACGGTCAATCAAGACATTCATCAAGGAGACAACTATTCAAGGAGGTGTAAATTTCCCTTTTCTTACAAGTCATGAAAATGAAGTTTAACTCTTTTAGAAAATCATTTGCCACTTCGATATGATTTAAGCAATTTAAACTATCAATAAGGTTGTACTTGTTACAAGTAAGCATGTTTTTGGGTCCTAGACTACCCGGACATAAGCATAATAGTAGCTACGCACGGACTCTCGTCACCTCGTGCGTACGTAGCCCCCAAAAATTGAAACACATATTCAATTAATTCACCTATGGGGACAATTCCCTCTTACAAGGTTAGAAATGAGACTCACCTCGCTCCGAAGTCCAATAACCAGCTTCCAAGCCCCTTCCGACGACTCAAACCGATGCTCCAACGCTCCAAAACTAGCCAAATAATGAGCAAACCAATGAAAATACACCCTAATACTCATAACAATTCAATTTATATAAAATCCAAACTCTGCTCGAAAAGTTGACAAAATCGCCCTCAGGCCCACGTGCCCAGAATCCGAATTTTTTCGAAGATAAATTTCACCCACAACCTCTCGAACTCAAATATATAATTGGCTCTCAATTTCATGTCCAAAATCTTGATCAAAATCTAAGAATACAAATTTCCTAGGTTTTCTTCAAAATCCCAAAATTTCTACTAATTTACATGATTTTCCATGTTAAAATCTAGATATAATCCAAGTAATTAACTTGCAATGGCTGAAAATCATTTACCTTGACATGAATGATGAAAATGGATCTCCAAAATCGCTCCTAGGTCGGCTCCCATGGAGGAAATGATATGAAATGAGCCAACCCATTTCTGTACACTTATACACTGCCCAGCCGACTCTTCTTTGCGTTCGCGAGACCCCCATCGCGTTCGCGAAGAAGAAAATTCCCAAAACCATTTTTCCAAACTCTTCTCAAACAGCCTCTAGTATAATAACCATAACGTTTTGTACAAAACTCAAAATGATAAATGGTTTAACTTTTTGAAAACTAGATACCAAGATCTACAACTTTTATGCTTTGGTCATCTCCCAATTCCTTATAAATTTTGGGATATAAGCCTCCAAAGTCAGCCCTGTGCAACACAAATTTCTTCTTCATCTTCCCGGACAGCCTATAGTGTACAAGCCATAACTTTTGGTACACAAATCCAAATGCTAAAAGGTTACTTTTATGAAAACTAGACATAAATAGATACAACTCTCATTTTTGGATCATCTCCAAATTCCTTATAGATTGTGAGATATGAGCTTCCGAAGTCAAACCTGCGCAACAAAGATTTTCTTCTTCGCGAACGCAAGAACAACACCAGACACCAACAATAGTTATAGCAAAATAGCCCGAAATGATCCAAAACCACCCCGAAACACACCCGATACCCCCGGGACCCCATCCAATCACACCAACCAGTCCCATAACATAACACAGACCTGCTCGAGGCCTCAAATCACATCAAACAACATCGAAATCATGAATCACACTCCAATTCAAGCTTAATGAACTTTAGAATTTCAAACTTCTACATTCGATGTCGAAACCTATCAAATGACGTCCGATTGACCTCAAATTTTGCACACAAGTCATTTTTGATATTACAGACCTATTTCAACTTCCGGAATTGGATTCGGACCCCGATATCAAAAAGTCCACTTCCGGTCAAACTCCTTAAAAACCTTCAAATTTCTATCTTTAGCCAAATGACTCCAAAATGACCCACGAACTTCCGAATTCACTTCCGATCGTGCTCCCAACACCAGAATCACCATACAGAGTTATTCACAGACTCGGAATCTAAAACAGACATTGATAACACTAAAATGCACTTCAACCCAAACTTATGAAATTCTTTCAAAAATGCCAACTTCCACAATAGGTGCCAAAACGTTTCCAGGTCTTCCAAAACCCGATCCGGACATACGCCCAAGTCCGAAATCATCATATAAACCTGTTGGAACCTTCGAATCTCGATTCCAAGGTCGTTTACTCAAAAATCCAATCTTAGTCCATTCTTTCACCTTAAAGCTTCTGAATTGAGAATTTTCTTTCCAAATCAACTCCGAACTTCCTGAAATTCAATTCCGACCATGCGTATAAGTCATAATGCCTGAAGTGAAGCTGCTCATGGCCTCAAACCGCCGAAGAATGCGCTAAATCTCAAAACAACCGGTCGGGTCGTTACATTTTCTCCCACTTAAACATGTGTTCGTCCTCGAACGTGCTAAGAACTGCATAGGAGTTGTTCGAAATCACTGTTTAACACCTCGTGCACCTACCCGTGCTACCACAATTCAGTTGAACACATTAGCTTGATAAAATCTGAAGATATTCTCTTTCATTTATGCAAATATGCCTTAGATCCAAATTTCAACATCGGAAGTCTCTGCTAGGCCTGCTTCCAACATATGAACACCGTATCAATCACCACATGAGGCACCCATACATGATTGCATACCTTTGCTGAATCCACACTATGCATTGCATAACCCACATGACCATAAATATATCCTCTGATAATAACCGCCAAATTTCTACGAATCTGACTCACAATACACCTCATGACACATATAAGTCCTATTCCAACTCTTGCAACACTGCCACAATGGAAGAGGTGTGTAGAAACTTATAACCAACTACTGAGTCAACAAATCATTGGGTCTATACTCCTGACAAGAACCATCACCTCATTCTGAACCAAGTAATGGTCTTTGCTCCTTAATATACTTCATATAATCAGATTGCACTGATCCTAAATCCAATGATCTCGTCTCACCTAGTACGAATTGCTCAGGCAATAAACCACCCCAGACACGACCAAAAAGTCTCATATGATGCCACAATGTGCCAATAGGCTATAGACTTAAACGTGATACATAAGGAAAACGAATTCTGGAAGGGACTACTCAACTTACGCAACTAATATGAGCTTTTCTCAGAAAATGGGAAACAAAACACATAGAACAGATTTAGGGAATTGTACTCAACATCACACTGTTGCAGCGCGCAACCCGTTCCAAACAACATACCCATGGAGGCGTGCCACCCGATCCACACATAAAATTCACATAAGGAGATACACAGCGAGCTAGATTGCTCATTAAAACAAAATACCGAATATCGATCGCAGGCACGCTAAGTGCATAATACCATCCCTGGGGAGACATATAGCGCCATAAGCTACAAAACTCAAGCACAACTGAGGTGCGATATAAAATCTGAATCTCAAGAGCTATCCTGCTCATATAACATCATCTATACGCGGAACCTCAACACATAAGAAATTCACCAAGCTGTCTCGCAGCTCATATAACACAATAATATTACATGAAATAGCCATCGATGAAACAACATCCAACATCCGAATACTCCTCCATGAGGAGCGCTATGCTGAAACGAACACATCCGGCCTGATATAGAGCCTATATTCATATTTAAATAAAAAACCTCAAGCCAGTTTGATCGTACCGAACTAGGTTAATAATCTTTCTTGGGTCCATAATGACCCACTTTTTCCCATAACACACTAGAACAATCACCATGACCGGAGCAATCCTCCACAGTCCACAACCCAATAAACCGAGTGCCCTCCAGGCATAAATTCTCATATCAATGATATCACCACAATCTTCATACTTGGTTTAAATCCTCAATCAATCAAATGACTACATGCCACACTTATACAATCTTCCTGTGAGATATGCTCCCATGACCTTCCACACCAGATAACAAGTTTGCACATCCACACCACTAACGCTGTAGAGCAAATCAAGAATCCATAACCAGGATGCATAGCCTTTTTCACAAAACACCGATCTCAGGTGACGCTGAAGACAATACCAACGTACTTTAAACTCCCAAGCTCCTTTCTTGCTCATCCGAGCTCGTGACATCCTTTTCAACACCGAAACACAACCTTGATCCTCACTTTCAAATTTCATAGCGCTTACTGTACCTAACAAGCCGATATACTTCATCATAACTCCTGAACCAATAATATGGTAAACACTTTATCACATGGAAACTTTTTACTTAACTCATTCCAAGAGAACCATAGCAACACGCGAGTGAATTATCATGACCGTAGAACATTCAAATCCTCAAGTAGTGGTCTAAACCACCATAAACCTTTTAAGATCCGCCTACACATAACCGTCCATAATACTGGAATACTTCCAAATAAAATCAATTACGGCGGCCGTCAAGCCTCGCACGTACCGCCACAAATCGCACGCATAACTTAATCACGTTGAAGGAACTGATCACTGCCACCATTATGCCAATTCAACCATGGCTAATCAATCTAACTTCTTCTAATTCATCCTTAACTTGCCTTAGAGATAATAATAGCTCCATTCCTTACATCACTAACTTAAATCCACACTCATCTTGAGTAACCCCATTCCACAAGACCACATTGTCTCCAAACCCATGAATCGTTTCACACCCTCCTTGCACGCACATTCGCATCTTCAACTGATACACCCATTCTGATAATTCCTCTACGAATCCAAAGTCTTTTTCTCATTTTCCTCCCAATGCTACACTGCAAGTCAAAAATATCATAGAACATTCCGAGCCTCTTATCATAATCTTCTACAAAAGCTCGATTCTTAACCATACGTATGGACTCAAAATCCTTAGGCACCACACTTTAACCTTTGAATCCACTAGGACTGTTATTGAGAGCCACCCACTTTGACTTGGTCCTGAATATAATCAATAAGGCCAATTATAGCACGCATTCCTCAAATTCTTTGCTCAAACCACTACTGATGACCCTCTTCCATAGTTATAATATCTCGCCAACATACCAATAACCAGAAATCTCATAAATAGATGACTATGCAACCCAATCATAGGCGGTGGGACTCTCCCACTTAGCTTGAAGCTACTATTACACAACCCTAGAACCCACCAAGGTCCTTTATCTCTTATTGACATGATATTGCACAATCAAACCGCCAAATTCCTCGAAATCCTTTCGTTAGCATTTCATGAACACTCTGAATCTCTAGCAACATCCACATATTCGACCTTTTAGTGGATAGCTAGTAAAATCCTTTGTAGAAACTTCGCCAACCACGTGATCGCTGACCTGCTCACAGGAGATAACCCACCTATGGAAATTACATGCTGACATCTCCCAACGAAGTTGCACTGCCCAACTACTACGAAATCAGTAACCCATCCTGAGCCCATGCTCACACTAGCTGCACAAGTCTATTCACTCCTTATGGACATCAACTAGAGGCGCAACAATACATTCCAATCCAAAGTCATGTTGTATCCTTCTTCATATCAAGCAACTCCTTTCTAATGCACCCAATTTCCCGTCGTATGACAACCAATATTTCAAATTGAGCTCGCAGACCTAGTCACTGACCACCGTGAATCCTAATTCACTCTAAACTTTTCCTTAAGGTGTGTAGTTATCCTGCCACTGAACCCATATGCTACTCTTCCACTCCCCCAGTTTGGCCGAACCCTCTTCTTTAAGAGACTATTTGACTTTTGCTCCTTACACCTGACTTCCTTGGAAATTTAACCATCGCATGACACTTCCTACTTGTCCTCCTTCTTCCCTTGCTGCCCAGTTGTTGCTTTGATTTGGACCCTATTTCTGCAGCATTTGAACCAACAGATCACCACTAACTTTAAACCTTCCCGAAGATCATCTCTTCTCGAGTCATCGACATTGGAAACATTGACTAGATCTTGAACCACCATACCCCGTGATCTCTGATATCTGCTTCTCTATTTCTATCTCATAATACCCTACCCCAAGGGCGAATTGTAGAAGATCATAACACCGACAACTTAGCACATTTCAACAAGGTAAACAGCACCACATCACAGATGATAACTCCACCACACTCGCAAATAACAAGCCTCGTTACTCCATCAACCCAAATCTGAACATCCTTATCCCGATTACCTTTACCCCGCCGGGAATAAAATACCGAATCTTTAAATCATGCCATGAGTAAACCTCTTTTTAAGTGCTTCACTGCACCGACACGTAGGCAAGCATCCTACTATTACATTAATATTACGCGATAATCGTTCATAAGCATCGTGGCAACTTGTGCCTAGCCTCAGAGCTATTAGAAGTACAGCTACTGAGCTGAAACGACAGAATATCCTTCCACAAGGCGACGATAATTAGTCAAATCAACAACGCCGGGAGAAGCATCTCGTACCACCTCTATAGTACCTTTAAAATTTTTCAATTCCTGATTTACAATAAGCGCTCCACGTCGCATAAGATTGAATAGGAAGGAAATAAAGGCATAATCCTCAAAGGAATCGAATCGCATGATGAGGAATAAAGAAGGGTAGTGCTCCTAACAGCCCTGTAGCCTCTCGAAGATAAGTACAGACGTCTATGTACCGATCTGTAAGACTCGACTAGACTTGCTCAAGACTCGTGAGACCTAAGAGAACCTAGTGCTCTGATACCATGTTATCACGACCCGGAATCCACTAAGGGTCGTGATGGCGCCGGACACCGCTGTCAGGCAAGCCAACCATAAATGCTTAATTAAATTCTTATCTTAATAATTTTAAAAACTGAAATTTTCCTTCAATTCAGCTAGTAAAAAGATAATCTTTGCAAAAATAAATAAATAAATAAAATGTTTAGAAGTAAATACAGAATACCCCATAATCATCCCAGAATCCGGTGTCACAAGTGCATGAGCAATTTGTAGGAAATAATGTAATACAACAACCGTCCGAAATATAATATTGGACAGAAAGTAAATACAGTAATTTGAAAGAGACTTTGCTGGCTGCGGGTCGTCTCGAGAAGTGCAGCTCACCTAAGTCTTCGTGTCAACCATGCTGCTATGCCCACTAGGCCACTAGAGATGCACGTGCCTGTGCAACAAAAAATGCACAGCAAGTGTAGTATGAGTACGAAAACAACGTGTACCCAATGAGTATCCCGTCTAATCTCGAAGAAGTAGAGATGGGAGGTCGACTTCGACACTTACTATTAGTCCAATGATAATATAGTAAAAATATGAGAAAATGACGAGGAGGCCACCTCACGAATATTGCTTAGATAGCTGATGGATCGATTTACCCAGGTCAAAGCGCCAAACAGTCATGGTTAGCAAAGAAACAGACACAGGAGTTTTAGACCCACCAAGGGAGATTGTTGAGTCGAAATCGGAACTGCAAGAGGAGGTCCGAAGCTTGAAGCATCAGATGGTGGAAATTTATCAAGCCTGGATTAAAGGACACCCTCCACCCTCGTTCCCTACCAACTACACACAAAACCCTGCCTCCATTCCCCCACTCTCCCAATCCTAGATACCCAATACCGTTGATCTTTCCCCACAACACGCACCGGGCTTTACCCCTTACCACAACTACCCCGGCACTTCGGCCCAAATCTTCCTCCTCCACCAGCCAAACCAACCTCATACCCTGCTCCGACATATGCTCCTATTTTTGTACCTCCTCCGCAAGCTACCCTCCACCGATCCTCTAGTGAGCCCGTATTCCCAGCTCTAGATACCCAATACTATGCCCCGGAGCCCACCTTCAAAGTCCCAAATCCTTACTCCTACACTCCCCACTTCGAGCCTCATGTTGAAACTGAGAAACCACCCAAGAACGCGGAACATGAGGAGATGTTCAGTAAGGTAAGAAGCCTAGAACAGTCGCTCAGAAACATGCAGGGGTTGGGAGGCCAAGTGAGTGTAGCCTACAAAGATCTGTGTTTGTTCCCTGATGTCCAATTACCTGTTGGATTTAAAATGCCCAAATTGGACTTGTATGACGGGCATAGAGACCCCGTGGCCCACTTAAGGGGATTTTGCGGCAAGATGAGAGGAGCTGGTGGGAAAGATGAGCTGTTAATGGCATACTTTAGCTAGAGTCTGAGTGGCACGACATTAGAGTGGTACACTCGTCAGGATCACAACAGATGGTATACTTGGGATGATTTGGCCCAAGCATTCACTCGGCATTTCCAATACAACATAGAAATTGTTCCAGATCGTTTGTCTTTGACTAAGATAGAGAAGAAGCCTGGTGAGAGTTTTAGGGAATATGGTTTTCATTGGAGGGATCAGGCAGCATGAGTCAACCTTCCGATGGAGGAAAGTGAAATGGTAGAGTACTTTCTTCAGGCTTTGGAGCCTACTTACTTTAGTCATCTGATATCGGGCATAGATAAGTCTTTCAATGAGGTAGTGAAGATGGGAGGTATGGTAGAAGAAGGGCTTAAATCGAGCAAGATCATGAGCTACTCAGCTATCAAAGCAACTACCCAAGCAATTTAGAACGGTATTGGAGGAATAATAGGAAAGAAGAAGAAAGAAGATGTTGCAATGGTTGTCTCGGGATCGTGGCATGGTCCGAGGGGTACACCACACCATTACACCCAACCTTGACCCTATCCCCAAACCTACACCCAAACCCCATATAATCCACCCCAACATTACTTTCCATCACCAGACCCTCAATATTCTATCAAGCCACGTCAATACCATGTCCACCGTGCCCAATTATACACTCAACCTCCTTCTTACCCACAATGGTGCCTAGCCCCATAGAATACCTACCCAGCTCCACAAAATGCCTACCTACCTCTACAAACATACCGAAACCCTGCTGGTCCAGGCTTCTGGCCCAAGCCAGTATTCAGAAACAAAAGGCTGCAGCAGAAGAAAACTTTCACCCCGCTTGGAGAGTCTTATACCAGTCTATTCCAGAGATTGAGGCAGATGGATGTGTTGAGTCCAATCAAGTCAAAATTGCCAAACTCTCCTCCAAAGAATCTAGATTACTCCCTCAGCTGTGCATATTGTTCTGGTGCTCCGAGGCATGATACAGAAAAGTGTTGGCACTTAAAAAATGTCATCCAAGAGCTCATCGACACAAATCAGATTGTGGTCCGAGCTCCCGAAGCACCCAACATCAATCAGAACCCATTGTCGGCCCATGATAAAACGCATATGATTGAAATAGTTCACAAGGATGGAGCCTAAGAAGTCTTCTAAGTCCATCATGATGATTCAGGCCAGTGAAAGTAATTTGGTTAAAGCTCCACACTCTACCAAAGCAAAGCCCTTGACAGTTGAAGGGGCGACAGAAAATCTGAGTTCGCTCAATTTGAAACCACCAGTGTTAGTCGTGAAAGGGCCTTCGAAAGATATTGGGGCAAGTCCGGAAAGTTCAAAAGTGGAAGTGCTAGGGATTCCAAGTAAGCCAGTCATAGTTGTGAAGGGGGCTCTTACTACCCCTATCATCATTAAAATTAGTGACCCGGGTTGATGCCAAGGCTGTTCCGTGGAATTACAAACAAGTGATGGTGACATACAAAGGAAAAGAAATAGAGGAAGAAGTTAATGAAACTGGAGGATTGACTCGTTCTGAGAGATGTTTCACCCTAGAAGAATTAAGGAAAGCCAAGCCATTCAAGGATAGCCAAATTCCAGTAAAGAAATCGATCACCGAAGAAGAGGCTGAGGAGTTCCTGAAAAAGATGAAAGTGTAGGATTATTCCATTGTGGAGCAGTTAAGGAAAACACCAGCTCAGATTTCTCTTTTGTCTTTGCTGATACATTCAGATGAACATCGCAGGGTCCTGATGAAGATTTTGAATGAGGCACATGTTCCTGACAAAATCATAGTGAACCACTTGGAAAATATAGCTAGCAAGATCTTTGAAGTAAATATGATCACTTTCTCAGATGATGAACTTCCTATGGAGGGTATGAAACACAACCGAGCTCTTTATCTCACGGTGAAGTGTGAAGATTCTGTTGTCTCAAAGGTTTTAGTTGACAATGGATCTAGTGCGAAAATTTGCCCCCTGTCTACTCTGCAAAAATTGAAGATCGACGCCGAAAGAATCTACATGAACAGTGTGTGTTAGAGGCTTTGATGGGAGGGAGGGGTAAAGACTCTATTGGAGATATAATGCTCGAATTGTCGATATGTCCAGTTGAGTTCACCATGGAATTCCAAGTGTTAGATGTGGCTGTTTCCTACAATCTGTTGTTGGGCATGCCTTGGATATATGCTGCTAATGCAGTCCTGTCTTCTCTGCACCTAATGGTGAAGTTCGAATGGGACATGCAGGAAATAGTTGTGCACGGTGATGAGGACTTATCAGCTTGTAATGACACGATTGTTCCGTTTATTGAAGCTAAAGATGATAAGGGACCTTGGGTCTATCAAACTTTCGAAACAGTATCTGTTGAGAAGATTCCTGAAGGAAAATGCATTCCGTGTCCTAAGTTATCCTCCGTGTCTGTCATGGTAGCGAATGAAATGTTGAAGAATGGTTTTGTGCCAGGCAAGGGTCTGGGCTCATCTCTACAGGGTATTGTGCATCCAGTGCGCCCTAGTGGGAATCCTGGTACATTTGGTTTGGGATTCATTCCCACAAAGAAGGACGTGAAAAGGGTTAAAAATCTGAAATAGAAGGTATGGTCACTCCCCAAGCCTGTCCCGCACATCTCTAAGTCTTTTGTCAAGCCAGGGGCCGAAAAACCTCCAACCTCACCAATCCCAAAACCTGCGATCGATGTTGATGAAGAGTTGATCAAGAGGTTCCAGAGTTTGTTCAATGAGGTCAATATGGTAGCAGTTGGTGAAGGTTCTAGTAAAGCATACGTGCAGCTCGTTGGGCCAAACGTGAAGCTTAGTAATTGGGAAGCTACTCCTCTCCCCACCAGGAAGGAGTTTTGGTAGTCTGCTTTGTTTTCCTTTCTGTTATCTGGGTTATTCCGGGGTTGCAATCCAGATTTTTAGTTTTTGCTTGTTTTGATGTTCAAACCTTTCTATCATTTTATTTTCAATGAAATGCAACTTTCCATTTTCCAGTATTTCTAATAGTGTTTCATTTTGTTTTTCTTTTGTACAATTCTTTTTATGCTGGTTGCAATGACATAACATATATGAGGAATTTTCAGCCAAGTTTTAAAATCCAATCTAATTCTAAAATAATAATCCAAGAAGCAGAATATGATGAAGAAGCAGCATTTGAAGAAATTAGTAAAGAGCTAAAACAATTTGAAGAAAAATCAAAGCCTAATTTGAATGAAACTGAAGCAGTCAATTTAGGGGACTAGGATAATGTTAGGGAAACCAAGATAAGTGTGCATCTAGAACCGCAAGTTAAGGAGGAAATAATCAAAACATTGTTTGAGTACAAAGATGTCTTTGCATGGTCATATGACGATATGCCAGGACTGAGCACTGATCTGGTAGTTCATAAATTGCCAACTGATCTAGCATTTCCTCCTGTCAAGCAAAAGTTGCGAAAGTTCAAGACTGACATGAGTGTGAAAATCAAAGAAGAAATCACAAAGCAGCTTAATGCAAAGGTCATTCGGGTCACTCGATATCCCACTGCGTTAGCTAATATTGTGCCAGTACCAAAGAAGGATGGTAAGACCAGGATATGTGTTGATTACCGTGATCTTAACAAAGCGAGCCCAAAGGATGATTTTCTAATGCCGAACATTCACATTCTGGTCGATAATTGTGCCAAGCATGAGATTGGGTCTTTTATGGATTGTTACACGGGATATTACCAGATCTTGATGGATGAGGAAGATGCATAAAAGACAGTATTCATCATGCCATGAGGAACATTTTGCTAACGGGTAATGTCATTTGGTCTGAAGAATGCTGGGGCAACTTACATGAGGGCGATAACCACCATATTTCATGACATGATACATAAGGAGATTGAGGTTTATGTAGATGATGTGATCATAAAGTCAAATAAGCAGTATGACTATGTCAAGGACTTGAGGAAGTTTTTCCAAAGGCTCCGCAGGTACAACCTCCAGCTCAATCTAGCGAAATGTGCATTTGGTGTCCCCTCTAGAAAATTGCTGGGATTCATGGTTAGTAGACACGGTATTGAGTTGGATCCGTCAAAGATCAAATCCATCCAAGAGTTACAGCCGCCAAAGAACAAAACTGAGGTGATGAGTTTGCTTGGAAGGTTAAATTACATCAGCAGGTTCATTGCTCAACTCACGACAACCTGTGAACCCATCTTTAAGCTGCTGAAAAAGAATGCTACAGTCAAGTGTACTGATGAGTGTCAAGAAACATTTGATAAGATTAAGAGGTACATGTCAAACCCACCTATGCTGGTCCCACTAAAGCCTGGGAGACTTTAATTCTCTATTTGACAGTCTTGGATAATTGTTTTAGTTGTATATTGGGTCAACATGACATCACGGGGAAGAAGGAGCAGGCAATCTATTATCTCAGTAAGAAGTTCACTCCCTATGAGGTTAAGTACACTCTGCTTGAGAGGACATGTTGCGCCCTGACTTGGGTGGCACAAAAGTTGAACCATCATCTTTCGTCCTACACTACTTACCTCATTTCTCGCATGGATCCTCTAAAGTATATATTTCAGAAGCCTATGCCCACAAGAATACTTACAAAGTGGTAGATTTTACTCACAGAGTTTGACATCATCTATGTGACTCGGACAGCGATGAAAACCCAAGCCTTGGCCGACCACTTGGCCGAGAATCCGGTGGATGAAGAATATGAGGCACTGAAGACTTATTTTCCTGATAAAGAAGTGATGCATGTTGACAAGGTAGACCATGATGAAAAGTCAGGTTGGAAACTTTTCTTTGATGGAGCTGCTAACGTGAAAGGTGTTGGAATAGGGGTTGTACTCATTTTTGAAACAGGGCAACACTACCGTGTAATAGCCCAACTTCGATTTTATTGCACTAACAACATGGTGGAGTATGAAGCATGCATTTTGGGTTTGAGGTTAGCTGTATACATGGGATTCCAGGAAATACTAGTTCTGAGAGATTCAGATTTGTTGGTTCACTAGATTCAAGGAGAATGGGAGACTCGGGACTTGAAGCTCATAATGTACCGACAGTGTCTGCATGATCTTTGTCAACGATTCAGGTCGGTAGAATTCAGACATATTCCTAGAGTTCATAATGAGATTGGCGATGCCTTGGCTACTCTGGCGTCAATGTTACATCATCCGGACAAGGCTTATGTCGACCCCATGGATATCCAAGTTCGTGATCAACATGCTTATTGTAATATGGTTGAAGAGGAAATTAATGGCGAACCTTGGTTCCATGATATCAATGAATACATCAAGTCGAGGGTATATCCAGTACATTCCACATGTGATCAAAAGAGAGCCATCCGACGTCTAGCTAGTGGAATTTTCTTGAGTGGGAGAATCTTGTACAAGAGGACTCCAGATTTGGGACTGCTCACGTGCATAGATGCTAAAGAAGCTTCAACTATCATGGCCGAAGTGCATTCTGGAGTTGGCGGGCCGCATATGAATGGGTATGTGTTGACAAAGAAGATACTTTGAGCAGGTTATTATTAGCTCACCATGGAACGAGATTCTATCAGCTTTGTTCGCAAATGTCATCAATGCCATGTGCACGGTGATTTGATTCATTCCCTACCATCTGAGTTGCATACAATATCCGCACCTTTGCCATTTGTTGCTTGGGGCATGTATGTCATTGGACCAATTGAGCCGGTAGTATCGAACGGGCAAAGGTTTATTCTGGTGGCCATTGATTACTTTACCAAGTGGGTCGAAGCTGTAACTTTCAAGTCCGTGACCAAGAAGGCAGTGGTGGATTTTGTTCATTCAAGTATCATTTGTCAGTTCGAAATTCCTAAGGTGATCATCACAGACAATGTTTCCAACCTCAACAGTCATTTGATGAAAGAGGTATGCCAACAGTTCAAAATTATGCATCGGAACTCCACTCTGTACCATCCCAAGGCGAATGGGGTTGTTGAGGCTGCTAACAAGAACATAAAGAAGATACTCCGTAAGATGGTGCAAGGTTCTAGGCAATGGCATGAAAAGCTGCCTTTGGCCATTACTGGGTTATCACACTACTGTTCGTACTTCAGTAGGTGCAACTCCTTATTTACTGCTATATGGAACTGAGGCAGTTATACCTGCGAAAGTTGAAATTTCATCCCTTCGGATCGTTGCAAAAGCTGAAATTGATGATGATGAGTGGGTCAAAACCCGGCTAGAGCAGTTGGGTTTGATTGATGAAAAGATTGGCTGCAGTATGTCATGGTCAATCGTATTAGAAGAGAATGGAAAGAGCATACAACAAGAAGGTGCATCCTCGGAAATTCGAAGTGGTCCAACTAGTGTTGAAGCACATCCTTCCTCATCAGGCTGAAGCCAAAGGCAAGTTCGCCCCAAACTAGGAGGGGCCATTCATAGTGACAAAAGTATTTCCCAATGGTGCTTTGTATTTAACAGACATAGAAGGCAAATGTGTAGATATGTCTATCAATTCTGATGCAGTCAAGAGATACTATGTATGAGTTCTCTACTTATCTTCAATTGCATTTTGTACTTGGCATGTTCAAAGTTGAAATGGCGAACGTATTTTGTTCCGCTACCCAAACACTTTCATCTTTTGTTACCCCTTTTGAGCCTTATTTATTTTCTTTCATACCTCTCTTTTGGAATCAGTAGCAAAATTAGAGAATGAAAAACAGAAGGAGAAAGAAAAGAAAAGAAAAAAAAAAGAAAAAAAGAAAAAAAAAAAGAAAAGAAAAGCAACAAAAACAAACAACTTTCGTTTGAACGACGTTCGACCTGATTCCTTTTAAGGATACGTAGGCAGCCTTACAAGGTTCGGTCCCGTCAAATAAAAATCCAAAATTGCCCAGACCTAAAGAAACCGGGGCAGAAGTTTTGGTTTTGCAAAAGATCTAATTCCAAAAGTTGTAATTTTGAACCCCTTTCATCTTAAATTATTTTGAGCCATCATGACACCCTGTCTTTCTAACCCTATCCAAAAGCCTACATTACGGTCCAAAGATAGACCTTCCGATCAATCTTTGAAGATGCCAAGTCAAGCAAGATAGAGGTATGATTAACATCATGGGTAGCACTTTGTTCATGGGCACAAGAGAGAAAATTTAAAATGAGAGAGTCTTATTGGTGAAAACCCTCACGGGCACCGTAAGGCAATGGTGAGTTGAGAGAAATTCTGAAATGAGAGAGTCTTATTGGTGAAAACTCTCGCTGGCACCGTAAGGCGATGGTGAGTTGAGATCTGAACAAAGAGGCTTGTCGGTGAAAACCCTTCGGGGCACTGCAAGTCGAATGAGGCTTGTGACTTTACAGAGAATTTGGATAAGTGAAAGCCCAATTTTTGAAGTATGAAGACATGACACGAACTAAAAATATAATTGGATGGATGGGTTAGGCTGATCAATCCGAAATGCATGTCATGATCATTGGAGCCAGCCGCTTCACCCAGATAAGTCTTTCTTCCCATTCTTCTTCACATAATCATCTTTGTTCAAAATTTTCCTTTGTTCCTTTTGCCAAAAATAACTTCACTGCGCTCTTTGAGTCTATCTTTATGAGGCTCTTTCGAGTTATCCCTTGTTGAACAAGCAGGAAAGGATTCCAAAGTTTACTACCAACTTTTAAATTGCAGAAAGTAGAGTTCGGCCAAGCACATCACAAGTGACATGATTTAGAATGAGCAGTATGTTGATAATTGAAGTTTAGGCGGTAAGGTGATTCTTGAATTTTGAGAAAATACAAAGATTCAGTAACTTTCAGAATGAAACACAATGCAACAAGTGAGTGTGAGAGATTCAGGTCATTCAGAGGTTTTGTGGTCCAGTTCCAATCAAAAGGTCAAACAACTCCTTGCTGGCCCGAAGCAGCTAATCAGAATAAAGCATGACAGTGGCAAAAGCAAACACTCAACAATGATGCCACAAACCAACCACCATGTTTTCAAACTAACAAAATTTTATTCGTCTGAAACAGGGGCAAGAAAATTTGTTAATCCGCAGGGACCCTCCCATGAAGAGGGCATGGTTTAGGGGCAAGAAATTCTGTTCAGAATCCTTCAATAAGAGAGCATAGCTCAGGTAAGTTCATTCTTGGCTTTTTCGGACCCTCCTGGATAATGGAATTTAGGTTTTTAAGCTTTCAGGACCTTCTTGGATAATGAGATTCAGTTTTAAGTTTTCAGGACCCTCCTGGATAATGGGATTTAGTTTTAAGTTTTCAAGACCCTCCTAGATAATGGGATTTAGCTTTAAGTTTTTAGGACCCTCCTAGATAATGAGATTTAGTTTTATGTTTTCAGGACCCTCCTGGATAATGAGATTTAGTTTTAAGTTTTCAGGACCCTCCTGGATAATGGGATTTTATTTAAAATTTTCAGGGCCCTCCTAGATAATGGGATTTAATTTTAAAAGTTCTCAGTACCCTCTTGGATAATAGGACCTAGTTAAAATTTCAAGACCTTCGTAGATAACAAGATTTAGTGTAAGTTCTACCTTTAGGAAATATAATTTAGCTTTAAAGTTGTCACTCTTAAGATGAGATTTAATTTGAAGTTTTCAGGGCCCTCCTAGATAATGGGATTTAGCTTTTAAATTCTTAGAGCTCTTTTAGGTAACATGATTAGATTACACTCACAGATGTGCCCAGATACCAAACTGGGGCAGAAAAATTTCTTTTGTTTTGTCTATTTTGTTGTAATGGCAATCAGGCGCCCACCTGGAGAACAAGGGAATACAATTCAAGTTTTGGCAATCAGGCGCCCACATGGAGAACAAGGGAATATAGTTCAAGTTTTTGGCAGGCGCCCACCTGGAGAATAAGGGAATACAATTCAAGTTTTGGCAATCAGGCGTCCACCTGGAGTACAAAGGAATACAGTTCAAGTTTTGGCAATAAAGCGCCCACCTGGAGAATAAGGGAATATAGTTCAAGTTTTGGCAATCAGGCGCCCACCTAGAAAACAAGGGAGTACAGTTCAAGTTTTGGCAATCAGGCGCCCACCTGAAGAACAAAGGAATACAGTTAAAGTTTTTGACAATCAGACACCCACCTGGAGAACAAGGGAATACAGTTCAAGTTTTGGCAATCATGCGCCCTCCTAGAGAACAAGGGAAATACAGTTCAAGTTTTGGCAATCAGGCGCCAACCTGGAGAACAAGGAAATTCATTTCAGAGTTAGTTTCAATTTGCAAATTCAAGAAGCATCAGGATCCCGCCTGAAGAACATGGTCCATTTTTCAGTTTCATGTTGGAGATCAAGCAGAAATTCAAGGAAGATTCAAGACAAGAAGTAGATAGGATCTTGTATTTTTCTTTTACTTTTGTTGTAATGTTTTTCCGTTTATTTTCGATGTAATGGCAGGAACCGCGGACGGGAACCTCGACGGCACTTCATTAGGCTCACCACCTCGGTATACTCCATCGCTCTTCTCACTCCGAATTATACGTGGCATGATTCCTTTATAGCCAAAAATATATAGGCAGCTCAGATACCAGAGCTTGGTTACATTCTCTCTTCTTTTAGTTTTGGTCTCTCTAAATAAGGGTCGGGTCAAAAACATGTCTTGTTGTTCTTTGTTTGAAAACTCTTTGTGTTTCCAGTCAAAGAGGGGCAGCTGTAGACATGTAATTTTTGACCCGTCTATTGTTCAAGTTACTCCAGTATTTTATACATATCTATTTGATTTCATATTAATTTTTTATGATTTTGATATATATAGTATTTTATTTTTGTTGTTTTAGTATTTTAAAAATTAAAAACATAAAAAATAGTTTCACTTTTGATAGTTGATTTTATTTTAGTAGTTTACCTGGTTAATTAAGAGTAATTTGTATTTTTATAAAAGTATTTTATATTTATATTATATTAGAAAGGAAAATTGGTGTCTTTTATGCTAATTTATGAGCAATTTCGAGCCCAATATCCCCAATTTTAGGGCCCAAATCGGCATCCCTCCCTTTCCACATATCAGCCCAAATGCCATATAAATACAGCAACATAAACCGCCTGACCCGCTCCATCCTCTAGTGCAAATCCTAGCCCTTGATTGGATTTAATCCAATGGCCATATTATTTCCTCACACCCATATAAAACCTCATTATAAGACTTTCCTCAAAAAACCCTAAACCTAATTCCCCATAACCAAATCGGCGCCCCCCATCTCTAAGCTTCACTGCCACTCAACAATACCCAAACCCACCATAACTCCACCCCAATCTCACTCATGGTCCCCTCTTCTCTTCTCTCCTTCTTCCACATCACACATTCCGTACCAAGCTTCATCATTTTCACGCGTTTTTCTCTCCATTTTTATTTTTCCAAATTTGTCTCTTTTAGGCGAGAATAGAAAAATGGGGTGCGTAGGATCGAGTTACACTCGATCTACTCCCTCCATTTGTCTTATCTCGTCCATTGAAGGTATTTTGGATTTTTGGATAAACATTTTCGGATTTGTTTTGGGGTCCACACGGTTTTGGGCGTTACTTGGAGAAGAGGAGAAGAAGATTCAAGAGGGGCTATATATTTGGGGATTTTCGGACATAAATGGGAGAAAAGGGAGGGTTTCAAAACAATCGTCAATCTTGCTCTCTGATTTTTTAGTTCTTAAAAACTTCAGAAAAACAAAAACAAATATAGATATATATCTCTTTACTTGTTCAATTTCTTCTTTTGAATCTGAATTTCGGTTTCAAACATGGAGATTGCCTGAGGTGTTCATGTTCGAGTTTCAAATTGCTGTCCGTTGGTGAATTTCGGTCGTGGTTCCTTGTTTGAAGTTGTTTCTGTTTCCTCACTTGGATTTCGGGTTCAAAGCTTTGTAGTCGAACCTCTTACCTTCTGCTATTTAGAAGAAATTTTCGATTCTCAGGTTCATCTTCTCCTCTTTTCTTGTTTATGTTTAAAGGTTCAATCCAAATACGATGAGAGCCAGGGGTTTAGTGAGGTTAGAGGTTGTTTGATTTTTGTTTGTTTAAGATTAAGTACTAATTTCCGAGATTAGCATATGAAACTCGTGTTTGTTTGATGTTTTCATGAATGTTCATGTTTGGTTAAACGAGACTTGACATGAAATATATCATAGGGATGTCCTTTAATGTCTCTTGTTTAATGTCGATTTTTCACGTTAGAATTTGGGCGTAAGAAATTAATTGGTGACTTTGGCGTGCTGCTCAATGATTTTTTCTTATCAGATCATGGTTTAAAAATGGTGTCGGAATCAAATTGTTTCACTAAATGAATGTGTTCAGATTTGTTATGTTTTTATTCTCTTGTTCGAAAATCTGTCTGCACTGTTACCTCTATAAAATTCTGCTCGTTTGAGCCGTTGAAGATAGTCGATTTGGCAATAAATGAAGCCAACCACCTACAATATTTCAGACAATCGTCTGGACTGTTAGGCTGCTAGAAAATCTGCCCTGTTTTACATTGTTCAAGCAGCCGAATCACCCAGTTTTTGAGTGCAAATTCTGCACTGTATTGCACTGTTGGTTCATAACGATTCCGGTTTGCTGGTTAGTCTATGTATCTAATGGGGGTTTGTTTGATTTTGTTATTGTTGATCAAACCAGAAAAATCGGTGCATTCATAAACAATTTCTCAGAAAAGCTTTCATTTGTCTTCCTCTATTCGAACTGACTTGCATCTAGCTTTATCTGAATGTGAAATTTCCAGTTCTATGTTTCAAAAGTGGCACTTCTGATGAGTCCCATAAAGTTTCACTAGGTTCAAAATGCATTTGTTTCAATCATAGTCATTTGGTAGTTTGATCATTGTTTTTGAACGATTCACTGTGTCATTGAGTTTTGATAGACTCATTATATGCCAAGCCAATTTTCATAGGGATTATAGTCTAAAGTTTCTGCCAGTTTGCTTGCTCTTCAAAATTGACATAAGTTAGTGGGGGAAGTTAAGGCTCTTATCGTATTTGGATCCACCTATCTTTTACTTAGTTGCATTTCCTGTTTGTTCTAGTTTCTAAATACTTTCAACGTTTGAAGGTTTACTTGCCTCATTGGTGTTAACTTGTTTGACTGCCGAGTCCTGGGAGTGGGGAAGGACAAGTCCATTAGTAATGAATTTGCTCACATACTTTAGGATTGGGCTTGGTGGGACAAGTAAAATCAATTGATAAGTAAATAAGCATGATTTAGAATTTTCTTTTACTCTATTTAGTTTTCTTTCGTTGGTCTATTTAATTTCATTGTCCACTAGGAGCATGTTTAGGCCGACTACATTTGGGTAGGCAAGCTTTAGGACTTCTATTAATTTTGAGGCGAGAGGTCGTTCCCTTTAGTTAAATTTATCCGGAGAATGCCTCGTAGTACTTGTATTTGGAGGCCAAAAGTAGAGCTTGCAGTATTTGATTTTTATTTTATTTTTCTTTTATTAGGTGGGGACGACCTCGAGCCCTTTGTGTGTTTATTTTTCAGTGTTTGTTTTACCCCAATTCGAATATTCTAAAAGTCGACTAGATTAAGTGTGCAACCGTACTAGTTACGGGACTTGGGGAGTTCCTAATACCTTCTCCCCGAGTCAAATGAACCCCTTTACCCAAATCCCTGGTGTAGACTTAGTTTTGGAGTCCAAAGTGTTTTAAAGGAAAAAATTATTTTTTTTAAAAACGGTGACCTGGCACACCGAAATCGAAGTTAGGTGGCGACTCTGAGTTATTTCCTTTTGAACACAATTTTGTCACTTTTTTAATTAAAACCTCTTTTGAGCTTTACAAATCACTTTTATTATTTTAAGAGGGTTAGTGAGTTTTACAATTAAAACCTCTTTTGAGTCACCACTCTGTTTTCTCCATTTTTGCTTTTTTATGCTTTGCTCATCCATGTTTTGTGGTATCTGGTTGGCCGGATCGAATCTGAAATGATTTTGGTAAGATATGAGACACTTAGTCTCTTTTAAGGAAGTTTAAGTTGGAAAAGTCAACCGGATGTTGACTTCTATGTTAGAGGGATCGAATGTGAGTTCCGGTGGTTCGGTTAGCTTCGGGAGGTGATCTGGGATTTAGGAGTGTGATCGGAATGAGTTTTGAAGGTTCGGAGTAGATTTAGGCTTGAATTGGCGAAGTTGATATTTTGGCGATTTTCGGTTGGTAGATGAGATTTTGATATAAGGCTCGGAATGGAATTCCGAGAGTTGCAGTAGCTCTGTTGTGTCATTTGGGATGTGTGTGCAAAATTTCAGGTCATTCGGACGTGGTTTGGTTGGGTTTTTTATCAAAAGCGGAATTCGAAGGATTTTGGAAACTTAGGCTTGAATTCGATGTGTTTTGGTTGATTTGATGTTGTTTGAGGTGTTTTGAAGGTTGGTACAAGTTTGAATAAGGTTTTGGGTTATGTTGGTGCCTTTGGTTGAGGTCCCTAGGGCCTCGGGTGAGTTTCAAGGGGTTGAACGGATCATTTTGAAGTTAAGAAAGTTGCAGATTTTGAGTTCCAGCAGTTGCAGGTATTTTGGTCTTCGCGTTCACGAGTGGACCCTCGCGTTCTCTAAGGGTCAGGAAGGGAGGCATCAGGTTTGGCCTTCACGTTCGCGAAGGAGAGTCTCGCATTCGCGAAGGGTCGGGTTAGTATGCATCGCTTTCGCGAGAGGCATTGTCGCGTTCGCGTAGGTTGAGAGGTTGAAGCATCGCGTTCGCGATGGTAGGGTCGCGTTCGCGAAGGAGAGTTTTGGTCAGCGGAATTTTTGTGCTTCACGAAAGCGAGGCATTGATCGCGTTCGTGAGGAAGGAATTAATGCATGGGCAGAAGGTTTTTAAGATCGTCTTGTCCGCGATTTTGGGGCTTATTTCCTCCATAGTTGGTCGTTTTTGGAGCTTTTGAAGGAGATTGAAGAGGGATTCAAGGGGAAACATTTGGAGGTAAGAATTTTGGACTTAAAACTCGATTCTATTGTGAAATCTACCTAATAAATCATGGAATTTAAGCCTAAAATTGAGAAATTAAGGCTTGAGATTAAGAGACTTTAAATGAGGAATTGAGGGGTCATTTGGACTCCAATTTCAGTGTTCTTGATATGTATAGACTCGTGGGAGGATAAGGATTCTGGTGATGTAATTTTCATCGAGTTTCGAGATGTGAGCCTGAGGGTCGGGTTTGGCCAATTTCGAGATTTTTGGTATTATTTGATTGTTTTCGCTTGGGCTTCGTTCCCTTAGCATATTTTGACGTCGTGATTCTGATTTTGGATAGATTCGACATGAGTGGAGGCCGATTCGAGGGGCAAAGCCTTCGCGAGCTAGAGATTTGACCAGTTCGAGGTGAGTACTGATTGTAAATGATGTTCTGAGGGTTTGAAACCCCGGATTGCACATCGTAATGCTATATTGAGGTGAGGCACACGCTTGATGACGAGCGTGGTTTGTGCACTATTGGGGATTGTTACTTGGTCCGTCCCGACTGATGATTTTACCGCGTATTTGACTGAAATCTACTTGTTTTCATCATTATTTGGGCTGAATGCCATATTTGGGCCTTGTGCCAACTATTTGAACTCTTAGGGGTTTTTTACTGGTATTTCCTCACTGCTTTGACTTTATATTGAACTCAGTCATGTTATATTTCACTGTTTTCGTACTCAGCCATGTTTACTCTGTTTTAAACACTTACATGATCTTTTAAACGATATTTTTGGGATGAGAAACATGTTTTACTACTGCTCGAGTGGCTTGTGAGGATTTTTGACTGAGTAAGGCCGAGGGCCTATGTTGTGAGGAAACATTTGATACTGATTATGAGGCCGAGGGCCTGAGATATGTATGTCACGAGGTGGCTTGATTGATATGAGGTCGAGGGCCTAGTGATGATGCCACTAGGTGGCTTGATATTACGCTTGGGCCGTAAGGGGCCCCTCTAGGAGTCTGTACACCCCCAATGAGCGTGGTACCCATTGTGATGTGAGATTGAGCCTGAGGGGCTGGTATTGTTCTATGTGATTGCCCGAGGGGATAGTACTGTTCTGAGATGATTGCCCGAGGGGCGGATTTGTTGACACTATGCCCGAGGGGCGAGCCTTTATGTGTTTACTTTTCATAATTGACTGTCAATTACCTGCTTAATCATTAAAAAAGGCTTTTTCATGAAACTACATTTGAGTTAAAGAATTTTACATTTCACTGATTTACTGTTTTTAAGTGGTTTTACTGCTTTATTATAGAATGTTTTGTGCCTTACGTGATTTCTTGCTTTCAGTCTTTATTTACATTTGTTACTCACTGAGTTGGAATACTCACTTTACTCCCTGCACCCCTGTGTGCAGATTCAGGCGTTGCGGATCCTGCTAGTGCGAGTTGAGAGCTCCCGGTAGATATCGGAGTCCACGAGGTAGTTGTTTGACGTCCGCAGTCCCGTGTTTCTCCCTCTTTATCTTTTCTATCTCTTATCAGATGTTTGTAATAGTTTGTAGACTCTTCAGACTTGTAATAGGTTATATAGATGCTCATGACTAGTGACACCCCGGTTAGGGCTGTGTTGGGTTATTTTCCGCAAACTGTGTTATTAGCTGCTTAAACCTTAGTTTAATTGATTATGCTTTATACTGTTTCTTATTGTTTAACTGTTTAAAAATAGAATTGGGTTTAATTGGCTGACTTTGTTTTCATGAGAGGCGTCATCACGACCGGGTCCGAGTTTGGGTCGTGACAGACACACAGCAGCTTGTAGTAGTAGCTTATATAACAGCTTCTTTTCTTCTATAAATAGAAGATGTTTCAGTTCATTATATACATCAGTTTGAATTCAAATAATATGTCAATTTTTCTTTATACTTGTCTTTACTTTATAATCTTTATTTTATAACAATAAGATCAATGTAGTAATCCGGCAAAACAAATTTATGCTGTTAATATATTAAACTATATTTTATAACTTTTAGAGGAAGAAAAAGAAGAAACTATAATTAGCAGTCAGCTATACTCCTTTTGTTGTGAAAAGGCACATGGATAGCTGACATCAATTAGCATGACAAGTAGATGGAGAGTTGACACTTGTCAGAAGAATGTGCCACTGGTTGATGAGATAAAGACGGGACAATTTCGTTAAATCGTTAAAGATTTTATGTAGCAGCTACAGTAAGTTTCGTTTCCAGCCAATCGTATAGCTCTGTTTTATCCAAATTACAAAAATACCCTTGTCTGTGGCAGGCAGGCATGTTGACCTTGAGGTGCTGTATTCCCTCTTATTAAGTATAGTAATAGTAAAGTAATAAGGAACAAACCCTTAAGTTAATACGCTGCATGATTTTAGGCATATGATTAGGGTTTCAGTTTTGGTTGGGATCTACTATTCGAGGAAATATTTTATGTCTACTATTGATATAGTAAATGTGCTGCTAGAAATATGTATTATGTTGTTAAAAATTACACAGACATGCAAAGCTCCCGCTTCTCTTCAATTTCGTAATTAAACTTTATATCAAAACTCATTTACAAGATAAAGTCCAAAGTACTTGCATGTAAAATAATAAGTCTTGTCTTACGCTCCATGCATATTTTTTCTGTGGAAAAGATCCAGCTTGGAAGGTGACCAGCAAAACCGTTTTCTGATAAAGACAATTAAACCAAATTTTACATACAAGGGACCGATATAAGAAGGGTTTTTTAGACTTAAACGCTAGAGCTCAAAATCTGACTTCACAAGTTCATACGTTGAGAAGAACTGTACAAGTAGCCATTGTAGTATATAACCTATGCCTTCGCCTTACAAGTTAAAATACTATCTCATCTATCAACTTTCATACACATTTTTGCAGGCCACTGTAGTATATAACCTATGCCTTCATCTCATTTAACTATTTCTACTGCATTTAAGTTACTCTGCCCAAGTCTGAAAGGATGTCTACTTTTCTATTAGTTATCCTACTCTGTATCTACATATCTCTAGCTTACTGAGAAGGCTTGATTGTCGAAGCAGTTTGTAGAAAGAGCACGGACGGTATGTCCCTGATCCGATATCCACCTCCCCAGAAAGAGGCAAGACAAAGGCCCATGATAGCCATTGCAACTACGGAACATGCAGGAGGGACCGCTTGAGTGCTCCCGAGGAATTGGGTTGCAAGAAGCCCTGCCAGCGTGGAACTCTGCATTCCTGTGCATACTGAAATCGTCCTGCAGACTTCTTCTTCAAACCTGCCATTGTACCAATTATTATATATAGATGATTTTCGAACTACACTTGATAAATGGTCTTATATTAACTAGAGGAGCCTTCAGTGAAGAATGAATATGCAATTAGTAAGTGTTCAATAGAAATATATCACAACTGAAAATGTCATATAAATTCATGTTTTACTCGACGCATACTGAAAGAACAGTAGATGAGAAAAACATCGTGAGTTCTCTTCAAGCCCACATATTGCAATAAATTGAAACAACTAGAGATACAAGTTTCAGCACCAAGAGTTGAATAGTATAACTTTTCAAGAAATCAAGTAAACTGAAGAATTCAAATATGCTTTTAAGCACCCATTAAACGGCAGATGCTCCACCTAATAAATTGGCGTACATCACATGTCAATTGATGAAGGAAAAGTGTTTCTTTTATAATGGTGGCATCTGGGCTAGCTTGCCTACACCTCGACAATTCCGCCGGCTGCCTAGCTACCTCCAACCAGCACAAGTACCGGGTAACTCTGCCTATCAAGGCTAAGATGGAAAATGTAGGAAAGGTATGTTTTAACTAATGGAAGGAGCAACTGATATGCTCTTGCATCACTAGGATGAAACAGAGTTTGGATAGTCTAGTCTGTTTATATATAATAACAGAAATACCTATTTATGGTGCAACAAATGGTATATTGATAAGTATCTCGTAATTACAAACTAGAGAACAGCTCCAAAGCATTAATTATCATGATGGGAAATGTGACAAGTATACATGCTTTATCTTAGACGTATTTCATCACATACAACAGTCCACAGATAGAAGAGACTTAGACAATTACCTAAAAAATGGAAGTTTCGAGAGCCAATAACCCACTGCAAATGCCACTGCATGAAATGTCAGTACAGGACCAATCAACCTGGCACCCTCAGCAGAAAGAATCTGAGCACGGTTGATTGCAAGAGGACTGCCAATACACAGTGAAGTACAAATCATGGCAACGAAAGGCATCACGGGTTGTATAACAGATACTACTGGTTTTGCATAGGTGTTCAGCGCTAAGCCAAGAGTGACTGGGAGAAGAACGACCTGCAAAGACAGTAAATGAATGACTATGGACACATTTTGACGTAGATGGCTGAGGAATTATGATATAAAAAAGCTTTTCACCTGTAATGTTTGGTATACTACAATTACACTAATTATCAAGCAGCAATTGTGTAAGGGCATTTGATACCTGCAAGATTGACTTTGACATTGCAACTGCATCAACTGGAACAACTGAACCAATGAGAAGGCCAGTTAGAAGTGGAGTAACAAGAACTGAAGCAATGGTGCTTGAACTGGTCAAGAGAATACTGAACGCCACGTCACTTTTGCTCAAGAAGCTGGCGTAACTTGATAATTGAGCCCCAGCAACACAAGACATCAGGACAAAACCAGCATAGAACGCCTGAGGCATCCCAAATGCCTGTGCTACAAGTATGCCAAGAGCTGGCTTCAGGACATACTGAGCAATGAATCCAACAGATAAGGGCAAAGGTCTGCAACCAACAAAGCTCAAAAGCTTTAACACCAAAATGCTAACTACCTCAACAATGACCAGGTCCATAAAACTAGTAAAATTGGCCTAACCTTTTAATAGCGAGAGCAAAATCATCAATGGAAAGTCTAATGCCAATTGACAACATGATTCCTCCAAGCGCAGGAGCGTACATTTCTTTAGACACCCTGCATTTTTTCTATCGTTTATACAAAGCAACAATATACAAATGTTTAAGAAAACATAAAGTGGTAACTCAAAGCAAGATTTTAACCCAGCAAGAGTATATTAGAAAGAAGTAAAACATGCCCCAGGAAGAAAGTAAATTCGATTTCCCCTAAATAGACTTCAATTTCAGAATCTGATACATTATTTACTAGTTTATGTCATCGTTGCTGATATAAATAGAACTCCATCTTATGGCTATTAGAGACTAAGATGTACAAAAACAGAGGAATATACCGTAGGCTATAGTGAATGTGAAAGGGATTTGCTTCACCTGCAAGATATTAGCACTCCTGTTTATTTTACTCATAAACCCAAAAAAAGGGTTGCAGAACTAAACTTAATAAATAAATTATATATGCATCCCCTATAATAACTTTGGGAGTGTTCATTCAATACCTTTCAACAAAACATTTTGCTAAAGAAAAAAGGTAAAATTAAATACAAACACGCAAAACTAAAACGAAAAGTACAAAATTTTAAAAATCAATAGGGACAAGTTTTCAACTGACAGTCCGCTAAACCTACCTAAACCCCTCCGAAAAGAAAGGGTTCAAAAAAGATATTCCTACGAAATGATTTTATAATAAGCAGAAATTACTGAAAGCAATAACTAAAAAGCACAATAATTTATTTACAGTTAGAGTTCCGCAATGAAATAAAAGGTAAACAGAAGTGATCATTACCAAGTGAAAGTGGAAGGTTGAGAAAGAGCAGCAACAGCAGTGAGCGCCACAACAAATGGAAGTAATGCAGACAAAGCTTGTGAATAATCCGCCTTTTCATCTTCGACATAAAAACTCCTTGGATTTGCACCAAACGACAGTAACGAAAAGTTACCTTCCCGTCTATGCAAACCCACTCTCCCAATTAACGGCGACGAAGTCGAACATGCAACTGCGTTTAACGAGCCCCCATTAAGACCTTTTACGTTTTTAATAGCTTGAGAGCTTAAATATCGGTTCTTGCTATGCAAAATTGAGAAATTGGATATTGAATTGGGGGATAAAAGATAAGGTTTTGGGTATTTAAGGGATAAAGATGGAATTAATGACATTTTGAGGTTGAAGGGTAGCTTCACCGGCGAGTATGAATGTTCCCGATCGCCGGAGAAAATTGGGTTCTTTCCCGGCGAGGGAAGAAAAGAAATGAGAGGAGGAGCAAAGCGCAGAAGCGATGATTACTAAAAATATTTTTGTTGATTGAATAATGAAAGAAGAGAAATTTTTCTATTGTGTTACGCTGATGTAAGTTCTCTTTACAGTTGTAAGTATTTCAGTAAGCTATTTAGTATTTATACTTGACTGCAAGATTTATAGCTGCGCCCGCGGCGTAGGAGATTTCTTGTCCCAAGTATAGACGGGTATTTGCAATGTCACCCTCTTCTAACTCATATTTACCTGTAAACTCTTCGTTTCTTATTATTTATTTATTTGTGAAATTCTTCATAACGTGGACAATTTTCCGTCATATATATATGTGTGTGTAAGAAAGAAGCTACTTCTATAACCTTTGAAGTATTTTATGATTTTTATAAATTGACTAGTCCTGTTTTTTAAACAATTCAACTTTATTTCTGTGCATCTAATATTTAATTACTTATAATCTAATAATAGTATCTCAAATTTTTCATCAGAAGTTACATACTTTTGCAACTTTTGGAAGTTTCGGAAGTTTTGCAAATATATTATTGGTGTCGAATCAAATTGAAGACATCAACAGTATATAGCACTTATTCATGGAAAAATTTATGGTTCTTTAAAATATAAATTATGGTTCTAATCAAAGCTAAATTTAATGTTGAAGTCGTCAAATTAGATTCTATTTTACTCGTTCCTAGCATATATATATATATATATATATATATATATATATATATATATATATATATATATATATATATATATATATATATATATATATATATATATATATATATATATATATATATATATATATATATATATATATATATATATATATATATATATATATAGAGTTATTATTTTTGAACTTCTCATAACTTATTTTAGTTACTCGATTCGTAATTAAATATTTATATAAGTTTAATAAATTTTCTAATATAAATACGAAGTCTAAGCAAAAGTTTATGATTTCGTCGGAATCAATAAATAATACGGTAGCTATGGCCATGTTTTTGAGATAAAAATTAGTAGGCGTTTGGACATAAAAAATGTGAGATTTTTCTTTTAAAAAGAGTAATTTTTGAAGTTAAGTGAAAAATGTTACAGTTTGTGAGAGGAAAATATTTGCTTGAAAGGGTAAAAACTATTTTTCAAACTTAAAATTCATCTTCAAATTTTTCTTTTAAATTCAGCTTCAAAAATTTAATTAAATGCATAGCTAATTAAAATTTTGAAGATGAGGTTCGAAAAAAATACTACTATTTATGTGAAAAAGGAAAAAATATTTGGAAAACAATCTCTAGAGATGGCTATAGAGCCATATAATAGACATTGGAATTGAACCAACCTTCGGAAAAGAAAGATCATAATTCCAGGTGGTAGACTTTTGCTAGGTAAATTAAGGATAAAAGTGTAGAATATTCCTCCGGAAAGTATTGGGGAGAAAAATAGAAATACTAGGAAATGAAATCCTCATGAGAAATGAAATGCAAAAAGGCATGGGGCAATGACGGTGTGGGAAATGAGGTCAGAAAAATCCAAGTGTGAACCACAGTCCAGTAATGTGATATTTCTAGATAGATACCTCTGCCCACTAAAAGCCACAAAAGAAGAAAAAGAGAAAAGGTAAAGTAACAGATGAAATTTGCCGTGTGTTGGTTCCTTCCAGAAACTTCTCAACACATGTCGACGTTGCTCCTACAAGTGCAACTACATGCAACTTTGAAAGTAATAAAATAACTTGACTCTATCATTTTCTCCATTTTTGTTGGTGTTTTTTTTCAAGGGAAAATATACTTATATTTATAATAGTAAAATAATAGCAAACTAGGGTACGAGACCCATAGTATTGCCATTAGTACATAGTAGAGAAATGTCTTATAATGCAATATCATTTCCTAGTGCTGTTAGAGTACTACACACATTCATACCACATGATCTAACACATGTATGGCCATCCTAGTCCTTACAATAGGCATCTATTGCAAAGGTAGGTGGTGATACAACATAAAGAGTTTTATTATAACTAGGGCACATTAGAGCTTCTTTTGCCAACTGGCGTGCTACCATGTTTCCTTCACGAAAGTTGTGCTTCATTATGATCTCCCCTTGCTGTAGTGCCTTCTCCATTAACCACCTGCATTCATGAATTAAATCGTTGTAAGTAGGATAATCTTCATCAAGAAAGCGAATGACATTTCTGGCATCTGTTTCAACTTCACATGGGAATATGTTTTTCTTGCTAATTATTTGAAGTGCATGCCGTAGTGCTAGGAGTTCAGCCTGGATAGGTGATGTTGTTTGATACTTCTCGTAGTAGCCTAGTATCCATTCTCCTTTATTGTTACGTATTATTCCACTCACTCCTCCATGTAAACAACTTTTGTTGAAGGCTCCATCAAAGTTGAGCTTGTACCAGTTCCTTGGAGGGGGCTGCAACTTTACTTTCAACTTGATTGATATATTATTAGTAGTAGGCTTGAATGTTAGCAAGTGATATTCTAATGCTGGGTAAACGACTTTGGTTGTGTTGATATAGTTATTAGTATTGTTCACATTATTTTCATTTCTGTTTCTCCAAATTGCCCAGATTGCAAATGGAAAGACTTCTTCCCATGTTATGAGAATGTGTCACGACCCTAGGACAGAACTACTAGACACGGCTTGTAGACTCCCTAGGACAGAACTGCTCTGATACCACTTTTATCACGACCCAATTCGGAGGGCCGCAACGGGCACCCAGTGCCTTACCCAACCGAGTACCAACGCGACGTATTCTTTCTTATCATACCATCATGGGTAAATGGGCTGGAAGGGCCGTCATGATATAATCAGAATGAAACATAAGGGAATACTTGAAATAGGATACCCAACATGTCATACAAACTTATACATGTGACATGCAGTCCTATAAGACCAAAATGAACACTCGTACACTGAACATAGGCTGACAAGGCCATTCAATCTTTCATATGCATGACATCTGTCTACAAGACTCTAAGAGTACATACATATTATAAATGTCGGGACAGGGCCCGGCCATACCAATCAATACAATGCCCAAATCATACTGACCAAATAGGCAACTCCGGATCAAGTGGAGTGCACCAACACCTTCCGTTGAGCTGATAGCCTACTAGGAGGAATATCAACCTGTCTATCAGGACCTGCGGGCATGAAACGCAGCGTCCCCAGGTAAAAGGGATGTCAGTACGAATAAAGTACCGAGTATGTAAGGCAGGAAAATATAAATAAGAACAACAATGTAAAGAGAGATAGAGGAGATGCAACCTGTAATATCTGAATGCCACTGGGGGCTACTGATATGAAATGCATAATACATATATATACATACACTTTTAAAAACATTCGCCTCTGTGAGCGTCATCATCATCATATCTTACCCGGCCTCAAATAAGACTCGGTAAAAACGTACCCGACCATTATAAGGCTTGGTAGAATCGTACCCGGCCACATGGAGCTCGGTAATCCCAACTGATCAGTGGTTGCACAATAGGTGTCATACCCGGCCGACTATAGCGTGGCTCAGTAGAGTAAAATAGATACATACATACATATATATATATAATGCATGCTCGACTCATGGAATCATGTTCTAAACCTTTCAGAGTGATGTAAGGTTGGTATCCTCTGTACACATTATTAGGACTAACTCTTCACTATGAACCTTATAAGAATCAGAAAGTATCAACAACATTGATAACATAAGAATAAGAGAAGAAACATCAACATCAATTGTTCCATAAGAGGGGAAACAATGTAAGTACTGCTAGCTTCTAAGAGTAGAGTATCTTTGGAAGCTCGTTCATTACATTATGTACAATCGGAGTCATGCAAAAGAAGGAAAGGGATAGCCTCACATACCTTGTATATGTACTGCCCAACCTCAAGCTATGCAAATGTCACGACTCCTTAGTCTACAATAAGAGAATTGACACTATCATTATCGTTTAAGCGTCATAACTATTATGTATCGACCACAACCTATTTTACAATGAAACGGACAGCACCTCCCCTATATATATACAGCCCAACATACCCCTATCACTTCATACACAACACGACAACCATAATAGTGTCAAACAATCCGAAAATATTATGACGAACGACCAACAAACAACCTTGCCATTATGTGGTGTTTCTCCACACCCTTCCTCCTCTCAACTCCATAAAAATAGTAGCAAAAAATACAACCCAATGCTAATACAAAACAGCCCACAAAACTGTCCCACAAGTTCATCAACTCAAAAATAATTTTTCAGTTTACTTAAACATGTTTCGACTTGTGTTTTCTTTCAAATTGAGAAACATAACCAAAAGTACATAATTATACCTCTTATCCAATAAATCAGACATGAATTAAACTTAAAAATAAGTTCACAACCAGCCAACCATTACAGAAGAACAAACAACATACCATTCTTTCGAAACTAGCTAGGTCTATTTTTTACGATCGAGTTACAATTCGCAAATGCATAGATAATGGAAGGAGAAGCATAAACTTACCTTGTACTGAGTATAACCCACGAAACCTGATCCTTCTTCATCGAAAATAAGTTCCTCAACACAGCTACAAGAAGGAGAAAGAGAAACTAGCAAGCTGTCTGGACTTTTCAGCACTAGAATCGCGTCGTAACACCCGGAATACCCTAGGGTTTGTGTGGAATTTTTGGGGAGGAGTTGCAGGTATTCAATTAGGTTTTCAAGGTCTGGAAGATGGGTGAAACAAATGATTTGATATTCCCTTAAAAGACCCCTCTTGGCCGACTTTGGGCCTTTTAATTGAGTCATCTCATTTTGGCAAGTAGGTGATGCACCTACTTGTCACCTACCAGACTGCGCAGTCTCGCAAAAATACGAGTATCTCTCTACTCTGACTTTGTATTGACAAATGGTTTAATGATTTAGAAACTAGACTCATAGATATTTAATGTGGTAGGTAGATGAGCCCCTAATTCCAAGTATATTGGGAGAAAAGTTCAGTTACATTTGACCTAATTTTCAGCACATTTATGAATTGAACTTGTGATGACTTTTTCCAACTTTTGTTTCATAACTCGCTTGACTTAAAATCATAACACCAACTATCATACGACTAAAATAACTCATATTATAATCTCCTTATAATGTTAATAACCCTAGTTTCACCCCAAAAGTACATGGTAAAATATTCCAACTTGTCAACTTTCGACGAAACTTATTTTCTTCAATTTGTTTAGCTTCTAAGCTTTCAAACCCTCTAGGTACTTGGTATCAATGATCTTAAATATTTCTAACCTCCACGTTAACATGATGAACGAATTTTGTAAACTTTTCAAAGATGATTCCATTTTTCAGCTTACATTAATTGACTTATGACGTACTCTTACGTACGTAAACATGGGGTGTAACATCATTCCCCCCTTTGAAATATTCGTCCTCGAATGTTGACTAATGCGATTATCAGTATCATAACCTGTAGCTCTTACGAATACTTTAATATTTTCCTTGACATCTCGGAAACTGTTCTGTAAATAAATCCAAGGGCCTAGGTATTCCCCCCTTTAGGCGTCTTTCTCATACCACGACCTGTGGTCAGAATTCTTCCAATCTCATAACTGTTGTTACCTTATGACATGCATCATGTACAACCGTGTACTTATATGTTTGCCTATGCGACTCTTTTATCCTTTTTCCTCCAGCTTTTGGCCAATCTCTAGGCCTCACTTTGTGAACATATACAGAACTATGACAAGATGTCCCTCTAGGCATCTATAGGTGTACTAAAGTTCTTCGCTTGGTACTTTGTCGAACTTACGACTATTGCTATACATCGCTTCATAGCCTTAGTTACCTATGCTTATGGTTTTACTACATCTAGGTAGTTCATACTATATCCTAACTCTTACTTCGGTTTATTATTACCAAGGTCTGCCACCCAGCTCCGGGTTACTCTTTCGCTGCTTGTACTATATGTATAAATCTAAGTCCTTTAATGCTTCCTCATTACCGTTCATCTTAATAATAACGGTCAAATCTCATCTCATACTTTGCAGCTTTTATCCATCCATTGGTAATTCACCTTAATGTTGATCCATAATCAACCGCTGATAACTTGAAACCTCTTACTAGTACATTATCGCCAGGGCTTACGTCTCATCGAGGAATATCTGTAGTGATTTGTCTGATCCACCTAGGGACGATACTATACTTCCATAACCGTATTTCATAGCATCCTAACATGATTCATATTATGGGGGCATTACAATCCCGTGCAATTTATAAAAACCCTTTTCTTTAAATTATTCCTCAATCAAAGGCCTAAATGTCATCGTCTTATCTATCACAATTACACCCTTATTCTACTACCGGGGCATCATTTCATCTCTTCTAATTGCTCCTAGTCTTAGACTCCTCTATGTTAATTCAAGCTATATTGAGATTTTTATAACATACATAAACCATCAGCTCTCTTGTTTGATGGGCTTAATATTGAGGTCTTACCTATTCTTATCAGCTTCTAACTCACCTTTTCTTATCCTTACTCCCATATACCTAAAATCTTGTCACTCTTCCATACTTTAGATTGCGACCTACACATATCTATTGTACTACTCACATCCTTCCTTTAACTTGCTAGCACCACAGATTTCCTTTTGTGCCTTCTCAGTTGTCTTTAAATGTAAGCAATTACTCTTCCTGGTCGTTCTGCCACTTGTTGCATGAATACTTGGCTTGTCTTACTGCCCACGAATACTATAATTTCCTGTACCTCATATGATCTCAAACATCACCTTTGATTTTCTTTTTTTTTCCATTCATTAGCCACTATAGGCGCCACTTTCTTATGGAGTGCATCCAATGTTGCAGTGAGACTATTGTTACCAGACCAATTCTTCTTCAAGTTAATATGCTTAGGTTGAAGCCCTTTTCCTTATTTCCTGAGCTAGTCTTTCATGGTAGTACTTAGGAGACCTTCTGGATCTTGTAAAGTTATGATCTTGTTATACTGTATACACGAAGGAATTTTCAATATTCTTACTCGCCTACAAACATCCTTAGTTACATACCTTCGTGCCCTTGTGCTTGTAGGGTTACTTCTAAACTCAGATTTTGATTGTCTCCTTAATGGCACTCTCCTTTATTCCTGTAACACTTATACAATACCTTTAAATACCCCAACTCCTATCTGAGCATTTCTCAAGGGTTATGACGTCATATTTGCAAGACTGAATTCACTATATTAGGATTCACTATGTTTATCTTGCATGATCTGTTAATTTGCTTATAACCTCTTGTCTAACCATAACATGGCTCTTTCTGAATCAACTACAACTACTCGTTGGTCCATTCTCATATCTATATTCCGCGTAATCTCTCTTTGGTTATTTACTTTGTCTTAAGTTACCTATCGTACTTGCTCCTTATGTATCAAGTGTTCATTTTGCACTTATTTATCAATATCGTCGAGTGCAGAACCCTTATTGCTTCTCCCCGGCATCATACTTGTATAATATTCTGGAGTCACAACATATCTATAGGATCTGAACAGATGCATTCTCATTCCTTTCACCTTTTTATCGCATGCTTCCTTTAATATCCCATAGTTACCTCTTTATCTTTGTTATTTATTTTTTTCTCCACATCTTCACTGACATTTTACTCACCTTGAGGTAACCTTTCTATACCGGGGATAGTTGAATTTCTTACGCACATGGGTGACACTTAGTGTAATTAGTACACTTAGTCCCTTAAGCTTAATTCTGCTCACTGTGCTTGCTTTAGGGAAGCGTCTTCCTGAATAAATCTTAAAGGTTATTCTTTTGTTGTCCATTCTATTATTGTTGCAATGCTATCTCTGAAATTCTCACGATGACGACTATTATAAACTCATTTGGTCCCTTATTCATATTCGGTTACCAGCCCATACTAATTTCTATTACTTTGGGGTCTAACTTTTCCTTCTGGTAATTATGTTGGAGTCACCAAATCATTTCTCGAAATGGGAATATGACTTTATGTCTTATACTCTTTTATTGCCTTAAGTCATGTCACCTCTTGTATCTTCCTTTACTTGACTATAAACTCTGTCATCGTGTCGTATTTTGATTTACTGTTATCACCCATTTATTACATCTTACTCATAATGCTTCATTTACTCTCTTCTTATTCTCCGACTAATATTTCTGTCTATCACTTTATTTTTATAACTTCAACAAATCATTCTTTCACTTTCAGCTCCCCTTGCTTCATCTCACTAGCTCTTTAGGTCACCTAGCATTCTCTCTTTACTAGGACCGGGAGCTATACAAAGGTAAATATTTATCCCTTCTCGGATTCTAGTGCCAATCTTCTAAATTTTTCCAGACATTCTAGTATTCATATCTAAATGTACTATTCTAGATTGTACCATGGGGTGTCTTACAAGGAGAACTATTATCACATTTGTAATATCCTTCGGAAATGTTAGCTAATGATAATAATCGATCTACCTTTTTGGGTTACTCTAGCCCCAATTGGATTTTGCTATCCCCTTCTTCTCTTAAACTATATCTGTCAACTCCTATAGGGCATACAGAGATGGGCGTGGCCAATTGTATATACCTCTGTTACTGTTGAATGTAACTCAGAATACATATATTTCTCTGCTTGAATTGTAAAAACTTAAAACCTTCACTAACTGGTACCTCGTAACCTTCGCCACCTTGCTTCTTTTATTTGTTAAAACTTGTATCTACCTTCTGATTCTCTTGTTGGTTTTTATACCATATGGGTGGATAGATATTCATTTCTTAGGCCTCCTTATCAAGAAACGTACGTGTCTTAGTACATACATAATCTACTGAAGACCTTACATTTACTCATCATAAGCATGATGCAAAATCGAGTTCCATTGACTCAACTCTTCCACATCAACATTTATTCTCTTACCAACTATCTGTGTGGATGAGGTATCATTGTGTTACAAATAAAATAGAATTTAGAAGTTTGAATTCTTACAATTGAGCTTTACCACACGATCTAGAGTAAGAAGAAAGAGTGACAGTCCTAAATGCCCTGTAACCTTCTGCTTATAAGTGTGGTGCACTACACACACTCTACTAGACATGGCTTGTAGACTTCCTAGGACAGAACTGCTCTGATACCACTTTTATCACGACCCAAATCGGAGGGCCGCAGCGGGCACCCAGTGCTTTACCCAACCGAGTACCAACGTGACGTATTTTTTCTTATCATACCATCATGGGTAAATGGGCTAGAAGGGCCATCATGATATAATCAGGATGAAACATAAGGGAATACTTGAAATAGGATGACCCAACATGTAATACAAACTTATACATGTGACATGGAGTCTATAAGACCAAAATGAACACTCGTACACTGAACATAGGCCAACAAGGCCATGCCATCTTTCATATACATGACATCTATCTACAAGCCTCTAAGAGTACATACATATCATAAAGGTTGGGACAGGGTCTCGCCATACCAATCAATAAATGTCCAAATCATACTGACCAAATAGGTAACTCCGAATCAAGTGGAGTGCACCAACACTTTCCACTGAGATGATAGCCTACTAGGAGAAATGTCAACCTATCTATCGGGACATACGGGCATGAAACGCAGCGTCCCCAAGCAAAAGGGACATCAGTACGAATAAAGTACCAATTATGTAAGGCAGAAAAACATAAATAAGAACAACAATGTAAAGAGAGACAGAGGAGATGCAACCTGTAATATTTGAGTGCCTCTAGGAGCTACTGATATCAAATTCATAATACATATATATACATACACTTTTAAAACATTCGCCTCTGTGGGCATCATCATCATCATATCGTACCCGGCCTCAAAGAGGACTCGGTAAAAGCGTACCCGACTATCATAAGGTTCGGTAGAATCGTACCCGGCCACATGGAGCTCGGTAAACCCAACTGATTAGTGGTTGCATAATAGGTGTCGTACCAGGCCGACTATAGCACGTCTCGGTAGAATAAAATAGATACATATATATAATGCATGCTCGACTCATGGAATCATGTTCTAAACCATTCAGAGTGACGTAAGGTCGGTATCCTTTGTACACATTATTAGGACTAACTCTTCACTATGAACCTTATAAGAATCAGGAAGTATCAACAACATTGATAAAATAAGAATAAGATAAGCAATATCAACATCAATTGTTCTATAAGAGGGGAAACAATGTAAGTACTGCTAGCTTCTAAGAGTAGAGTATCTTTGGAAGCTCGTTCATTACATTATGTACAATCAGAGTCATGCAAAAGAAGGAAAGGTATAGCCTCACATACCTTGTATATACTGCCCCAATCTCAAGCTATGCAAATGTCACGACTCCTTAGTCTACAATAAGAGAAATGACACTATTGTTATCGTTTAAGCGTCATAACTATTATGTATCAACCACAACCTATTTTACAATGAAACGGACAACACCTCCCATATAGATATGAATTCACACTAGTCAAAACAATCATAAACAGTCCAACATACCCCTATCACTTCATACATAACACAACAACCATAATAGTGTCAAACAATCCGAAAATGTTACGACGAACGACTAACAAAAAACCTTGCCATTATGTGGTATTTCTCCACACCCATACTCCTCTCAACTTTATAAAAACATTAGCAAAAGAGACAACCCAATACCAACACGAAACAACCCACAAAATAGTCCCACAAGTTCATCAACTCAAAAATAATTTTTCAGTTTACTTAAACATATTTCGACTTGTCTTTTCTTTCAAATTGAGAAATACAACCAAAAGTACATAATTATACCTCTTATAAAATAAACCATCCATGAATTCAACTTAAAAATAAGTTCACAACCATCCAACCATTACACAAGAACAAACATTATATCATTCTTCGAAACTAGCTAGGTCTATTCTCTACGATCGAGTTACAACTCGCAAACGCATAGATAATGGAAGGAGAAGCATAAAATTACCTTGTACTGAGTATAACCCACAAAACCTGCTCCTTCTTCATCAAAAATAAGTTCCTCAACACGGCTACAAGAAGGAGAAAGAGAAACTAGCAAGCTGTCTGGACCTTTCAGCACTAGAATCACGTCGTAACACCCGGAATACCCTAGGGTTGTGTGGGATTTTTGGGGAGGAGTTGCAGGGGTTCAATTAGGTTTTAAAGGTCTGGAAGATGGGTGAAATAAATGAGTTTATAATCCCTTAAAAGACCTCTCTTGGCCGACTTTGGGGATTTTAATTGAGTCCTCTCATTTTGGCAAGTAGGTGATGCACCTACTTGTCACCTGCCAGACTGCGCAGTCTTGAAAAAATACGAGTATCTCTCTGCTCAGACTTTGTATCGATAAAAGTTTTAATGATTTAGAAATTAATCTCATAGATATTTAATTTTGTAGGTAGATCATTTCCTAATTCCAATTATATTGGGAGAAAAGCTCAGTTATATTTGGCCTAATTTTCAGCACATTTATGAATAGTACTTGTGATGACCTTTTCTAACTTTTGTTTCATAACTCGCTTGACTTCAAAACATAACTCCAACTATCATACGACTAAAATAACTCATATTATAATATCCTTATAATGTTAATAACCATAGTTTCACCCCAAAAGTACATGGTAAAACATTCCAACTTGTCGAGTTTCGACGAAACTTATTTTCTTCAATTTGTTTAGCTTCTAAGCCTTCAAACCGTCTTGCTACTTGGTGTCAATGATCTTAAATATTTGTAACCTCCACATTAACATGATGAACTAACTTTGTAAACTTTTCAAAGATGATTTCATTTCTGAGCTTACGTTAATGGACTTATGACGTACTCTTACGTACAAAAACATGGGCTATAACAGATTGTTTGTTATTTTAGGGTTCCTTTTATGCAAAAAATTTACCTAGTGTTCATTTTCCAATTGGTTATTTAAGGACACTCCCATGGTTTTCCAAAAAGCTTAAGCCACCTTGCATTCCCAGAAAATGTGTAATGTGGATTCTTTCATGTTTCTGCATATAAGGTAGTTTGTATCTATGTTGATACCAATTTTTCCTAGGTATTCTCTAGTAGGGAGGCGTGAGTGGTAACATTTCCATAGGAAGAACTGGATTTTCTTTGGACATTTTATGTCCCAAATCAAATTGAATATTTTATTTGGTTGGGATTGTTTGTCAATCAATTTGTTACACGAAGAAGTTGTGAATACCCCACTAGGGTTCATACTCCAGATAAGGTTATTGATGTGAGTAGGATTTGAGGTTGTAGATAATGAATGGATACTATTAATAATACTTTTTGGGAGATCAAAAGAGATTTGTGTTAAATCATATCCATTGTTGTTCTGGATGTCTTTCAATTTCAGACAATTTTCATTATAGGTTAGAGGACCAATTAAGTTATCTCTAATGTTGTTAAAATTTGGGATCCAGTTTGTGTCCCATATGGTCATGTTTGGATGTTGGACCACTGGCCACCTTATACCTTGTTTACATATGCTCGAGCCTTTTAATAGGCTTTTCCAAGTATTAGAGCCACCCTTAGTTGTACTAGTATATCCATATAAGATAATGATAACACGAGCCCAGAGAGAAGAATGGTTAGTAAGAATACGCCAAGTTAGGCTAGCCAGTAGGGAAATATTTTTAGATTTTACTTTTTTAATCCCTAGCCCCCTACCCCCCTCATCTTTAGAAAGAGTTACCATATTCCAACCAATTAGGTAATTTTTTTTCTTTTCACTTGTAGTTCCCCATAGGAAATCTCTCTGAGTCTTATTAATTTCCTTCAGAGTTTTACTAGGAAGTAATGATAATTGCATTTGGTGATTTGGGATTGTGTTGAGAGTGGATTTTATTAAGGTGCACCTTCCTGCCATGCTAAGCCAATTTGCATTCCAATTATCCAATCTTGCCATTATTTTATCAATTATAGGTTGGTAGTCTTTATGCCTAGGGTGGTTTTGGAGCATGGAAAAACCTAGGTAAGTACCAAAAGTTTTACTAATTTTTATGTCAAAAGTACTAGTAGCCATGGTGATATTATCATTTGTGCAAGACTTTGACACTAATAATTTAGATTTATATTTGTTTATAGTAATCCCAAATAAGTAACATAATTTTTCCATACTATTCCACATAGTAGTGATAGTTTTATTATTTGCACGACCCATTAAAGTTAGGTCATCTGCAAAGAACAAGTGGGAGGGGTAGACATTTTTTGTTTAGTATAATTGGGTCCCAATTAAAGGTGTCAACTTGATGCTCAATATTTTTGGACAACATGTCCATACATAAGATGAAAAGATAGGGTGACACTGGATTTCCTTGTCTAATTCCCCTAGTGGGATAGAATTCTTCCATTTTATTCCCATTTACTAAGATGGAGATAGTACTGGTTGATATGCAATTAAGGATTAGGGAATATATATTAGGAGGGAAGTTGTAAAATCTTAGGGTTCTGTAGACATATGACCACTCTAATTTTTTAAATGCCTTTTCTAGATCGAGCTTTAGAATGCAATTTCCTTTTACTTTGTGAGTGTTAAACCGTTTTAACACTTTTTTAATAATGATAGCATTATATGTAGCTCGTCTATTTTTAACAAAGCTGCTTTGCTGCTCATTAATAAGATGCTTAAGGAAAGGCTTGATGCGATTAGCAATAACTTTAGTGACCACTTTATTCAAAGTGTTACAAAGGCTTATTGGCTTAAATTTTTTAATTGGTTTGCATTACTGAATTTAGGGATCAAATATAAGTAGGTTTTATTAATTTCATGAGGCATAACCCTTGTGTCAAATATTTTTTGACACAAGTTTATGACCTTACTGCCTAGAATTGGCCAGAACTTTTGGAAAAAGAAAGGGTGTAGACCATCCGGTCCAGGAGCCTTGTATGGTTTGAAGGAGAAAATGACTTTCCTAATCTCATGATTTTTTAATTTACTATCAAGGCTGGATAGGTTTACTTTGTTGTAGGTAGTGTTATCAGATTGAATGGCTTTCTAGTTAGTGTTTTCATGAGACGTAGTGAAAATACTTTGGAAGTGATTTGAGACATAATCAATTAGGGCAGTTTGATTTTCGATCCAATTTCCATAGTTATCTTTAAAAAAGACAATATTATTTCTTCGTCTCTGGTTAGTTGCTTGAATATGAAAGTGCTTTGTATTTGCATCTTCTTCATTTAACCAATTGACCCTAGATCGTAAATTCCAGTAGTCCTATTCTAGTTTGAGGATTATGTCATAATCTTCGACAAGTTTTACTTCTAGGTCTCTAAGGTATTGGCTAGTTTGGTAGCTCGGAGTGTTTTGGATACCATTAATACATTTTAATAATTTCCCTTTCCTAGAAAAGATATTTCCAAAGGTAACTTATTTCCATTCTAATACGTTTTTGTTAAAAAACTTCATCCCATCAATTATATCCCTATTTTCCCAACTCTCAGACACAACTCTTGGGAAATCTGGGTGGGAACACCAGAATGTTTCTAGTCAAAAGGGCCTAGCATGGTTATTATTAATATTATTGTTAAGATTGACCAAAATAGGGTTATGGTCTGAGTGTAGTTTCGGTAGATGTGTTACTGTAACATTGTTGAACTATTGCAACCACTCAGAATTGGAGTATACCATGTCTATTCTTTCCATAATTAGGCCCCCTTTCTCCTACGATGGTTGGATCATGTATACTTACATCCTTTAAACCCAAGATCTACTAGGTTATAATAGTTAATAAAATCTATTAGACTTTTGACTCTTTTCTGGTTAATAGGCCTGCCCCCAAACTTGTCCTCTGAATCTATTATTTCATTAAAATCCCCCCGATTAGCCATGGTCCCTTATACCTATCAAACACTGATTTAAGGTTATCCCATAAAAAATGTCTATGAGCTATGTCATTGCTAGTATAAACAGTAGAAAATCACCTAGTAATGTTTTTAGGCTTTACCTATATCATTGCATGTATTGATTGTCCATTCCTAGTAAAGTTGCTAACCGTTACCACCTCATTATTCCACAGTATCACCAGACCTCCAGCTTGACCAATAACATGCACTTCAACCATCTCAGTGAAGTGATAATCTTCTAGGATAGAAACATGGCTCTCCATTTTTGTTTCCAACAAAGCAACTAAACATGGCCTATGGGTATCCATAAGCTCATGAAAGTGTCTCTTAAAGTTTTCATTATTTTCTCCTCTCACGTTCCAAATTATAATATTATTGGGTTGATGCATAGGATGGATGTTTGTTGGGATGTTGTTGGGGTTCCTCCTTATGGAGGGAACTAGTATCACCACATGTTTTCCCACTGTGGGATCGTGAGGAGGGCGGATATCCAAGGAGCACTTGTAAACTGTCGTTGGGCAGCTGAAGATAGACTTCTTGTCTAGAATTTCCTTGAAGATGAGTATTTTTACCTCTCTTAGGTTTGAAAAAGCTATTGCCGGCTCCCCCAAATGTGCTAAGTCATCCTCTTCCTCCTCTTCTTCCTCCTGAAGCACTTCCTGATTCTGCATGTTTTGTGCTGGGGCTTGATCTTCCATTGGCTCTGGTTGTGGACCTTGTTATTGGTCTTGCATGTGTTGTGGAGTCCACTATGTGAAGATGGGATTCAGGAGCATCATGTCCTTTGGTGCAAAGAAGGGAAGATTGATATGTGGATTCTGTGGAAGCTGTTGGTTGGAGTTATGGGGTATATTCCACATTTGTTGCATGTTGTGAACTAGATTTTGGTTTAATGAAGGTGCTAGGGGTTGTAGGATGTTTCTCATACATATTTGATTTATATAGTTGTTCATTGCTAGGCTCATCCCTTGCGAGATTAGTTGTGCAAGGAAGTGTATGTTTTGAATGATCAGGATTGACTCTTGACCATTGATCTCCATGTTTAAGGAGATGGCATGTCCTTGGAGACCCAGTTCCACCCATGATTGGGGTACATGGTTGGGTAGGCTCGGAGGTTGGGCATAGATTACTAGATTTGGCTGGAATTGAGGAGGAAGTGGTGGTAAATTGTTCATTCTTGGATTCCATGAGAGGTGAATTAGTTGGATCAACCGATATCTCCTTCTCAAGGTTAGTGGTGGTCTTGGCATTGTTGGTAGTTTGAGGTAATATAGGAGGGATACAATCTATTGGGGTAGTAGGTTTTGTAATGATTTACTCTACTTTTATAGGATTGATGAGGGATTGTGTCTGGTTTATATCCAAATCTTGCATGGATTTGCCCTCTTCCACTTGGCTGTCCTCTATGTCCATGTGTTGAATGGTTATGTTAGAATCAGGGGTGAATTTTGCATGGTTAGTTCTAGTAGTTTTTTCAACTTTGTTTGATTGGTTGTTAATGTTTGAGGAGTAGTTTTTAGTAGATGAATTAATGATGTTTTGTCCGCTTTTGTTGGTTATTGTGGAATTTATAACCAAATCCATTTTGTTAGACAAAAGATTTGGATAATTATTAGATTTAGTAGGGTGTGACACATTTTTGACACTTGTAGATATGGTGTTTAACTTGCCATGCAAATTAAAGTTGTTTTTATTATTATTTTTAATTGAATTTTCCAAAACTATGTGCTCTTGTAGGTTATTGAAGTTATTGAAAAAATCACCCTCATTGCCAATGTGTGGTTTTCTAGTGAGCTCATTTGCTCCTAAAGTTCCCCCCTCACATTAGTCTGATTGGGCTGTAGGGTAAGCTAAATTAGGGTTAGTAAGCAATTGATTGTTAACATAGCTCATAGGTTGCGTATTTAAATACTTACCTGACAATGCATCAAATATGCAAACATTAATACCTGGTGCAACAGATGAACTCACCTTGTTCATGGACTGATTGGCTACTTTTGATTTGTTTTTCATGGGGAAAGAGACTGTCATCCACTCCTGTGTTGTGGCTTCGTTTTGTGACTGGACCCTCATTATGGCCACTTGTTAGAGTCCTATGGGGGTAGGTTCTGTTTGAGTGCCCCGGCCTTCCACAGATTTTGCACAAAAACCCTTCTCCTTCATAGAGTATAGGTTGTTTGTGATGGCCAATCATGATAAAAGTTTGAACCGGCTGGTCCAATGGCAATTCCACACAAAGTCTTGCATACCTCCCTCTCAAGGTAGTTGATGTACATGCATCCACTTTAATCAATTTGCCAATGAAGTTTCTAATTTTTGTTAGGATAATCCCATCATAAAATTTTGTGGGGAGTTGTGGTAATCTTACCCAAACGCAGTGTAATTTTGAGATGCCTTTGTTGCTACAAAATTAGGAACCCATTTTTGCACTGATAGGAAAAAACTGTTGATGAACCATGATCCATCATGTAGTATCCTAGTCATGCTTTCCTCTTTTGTCAATTTAACCGTGTAGTAATCTTCCCCTAGGTCTATTAGAGGATAGTTTTCATCTACCTTTCATAGCTCTTGAGTTTTCCTCTTTAGGTAATGGTGAACTATCCGTTTACCCATGAGTTTGATGATGAGTGAGTACTTTCAAGGATTGTTGGTGAAATTTTGTCAGGGGGTTTGGGTGGATTTTGATGTGGATTCCCTGAGTGTTGGTTTAGTGAGAAGTTGCTCATTCTCTCTCTAACCTATGACTTCCTCTACCTAATTATTATATGTAGTTGAGGTAGTTATATGTTATTTTTTTAAAAGTAATGGTACTTCCACCCTCTCAATTTATGAGGTACACATAATTTTAGGCTGTTAAAAAAATATAGTTTTTTTATTTAAAAATAATTTAATTTTAAGTTTCTACTTTATCCATTAGATGATCAATAATTAGTCAAAAAGTAATATATTTCTATATTGTAATGTTATTGAACTATAAACCATTCGTACTATTTTTAATGACATGTTCTTATAAATATGAAACATCATGATATTTTTAGTTTTTAGGGCTTCACATATTAAGTTTACTTTTGATATCTACCTAGAAAGATTTCTTCTTATAATTTGAACTCCGAGTGAAATCAAACATCGGCTATGTTTACCTTTAAAATTTAAAAACAATTAAACTTATAAGTGATTTTAAGAATACATGATTTTTTTTGCACAAACTGAGAAATATGAAAATTAATGCTAGACATTAACTGAAAAATAAAGCAAACCAATATGATGAGCGATTATGACCTTTAAGCTAGATCGCCCTCGAACAACAGAGTATGTGTCACGACCTGAAATTTCCACCATCGGGACCGTAATAGTGCCTAACATTTCACTTGCTAGGCAAGCCAACGTCAGAACAATTTATCCTTTTTAATAACTTAAATGACAATATCAAGAAAGAATTGAAATAACTGAATAATCTAAAGTGTAAATGCAGAAGCTAAACCAGCCAAACATCTACAAATCCCTGAACATGGTGTCACAAGTGCACAAGCTACTAGAATAGTACATACAAATGCCTGAAATAAATACAAAGCTGTCTGAATGAAAATACACAACTAAATAAAAAAGGAAGGGGGACTCCAGGAGCTGCGGGAGCTGAGCAGTCATACCTCAAGTCTCCATGACTGTCCAATCCGAGCACGCTAACAACCACCGTTAGGACCGACTCCAAAATCTGTACAGTGTGCAGAGTGTAGTATAAGTACAACCGACCCCATGTACTGGTAAGTAACGAGCCTAACCTCGACGAAATAGTGACGAGGCTAAGGCGGGTTACCTATACTTCAACCTGTACGCAATATATAATATTGACAGAAAATAGGAATACTGAACAGAATTAAACAGTCAACTGAACATAAGAACCACAACCTCAAGAATAAATCGGTGTCGTCCATAATTACAAATCTTTAATAGTCTGAACAAAAATACCAGATAACCAACACAGCTCAAGAAATGGAAACATAAAGGTTGTTGCAGCGTGCAACCCGATCCCACCAAACAACATAAAACCCTCCCTTATTTCATCGTAACAACATCAACAATATATATATATATATAGCGGCGCGCAACTCAATCCCACCATATATCAATATTAGTATCATAATTTACCCTTATTTCACCATATCAATCCACCCTTATTACACCTGCTATGACGTGCAGCCCAATCCCAATATATCAGTACCAAATACTCAAAGCACAGTCAAATCAACAGTTCAAACCACAAAGCCTTTACGATCAATAAATGCCAAACTGAACCAAAAGGTAACCTTGCACAATATAGAATCTATAAAAATAATTCTACACCGCGAGACCAATCCAGCAATTTATAATTAGAAGGTGCAAACAAGTCAATTTAAGCAAATAGTAGGGATTTGTGAAACTATGAAAAGAGCTAACATCATTAACAGGAGAAGATATTGGTTAACATGTAGCAGTTAAGCATGAAAAGCATATAACAGTTAAGACAGAAAAAGAAACAATTATGAAAAACGGTAAATTAGAGAAAAACAGATAATTCGGCAGCATATAAGTAATCGTTACCTTGCATATACGCCGCTCGCATGAGAATCACATAACACATGGTCTGAGGGTTCCTAATTCCCTCAAGTCAAGGTTAGACACAACACTTACCTCACTCCGCAGTCAATTCAAACTCCTACAGGGACTTCTCCTAGAATCCGCCTCCAAACCACTCGTATTTAGCCACAATTAACCAATAACATTAAATATTGCTAAAGGAATCAATTACAATACTTAAATTTGAATTCCCCAAACTTTTCCCCAAAAGGTCAAAAAATCGACCCCGGGCCCGCTTGGTCAAAACCCGATGTTTAGACCAAAATCCATTTACCCATTCACCCCAAGCCCGATTATGTAATTTATTTCGAAATCTGACCACAATTCGAGCTCTAAATTTAATTTTACAAAAATCCCTAATTCTGCCCAAACCCCCAATTTCCTCCATGAAAATCCTAGATTTTAGGTTGAAATCTCATGAAATGTAATGGGTAATAGAAAGAAAGTAGGTTAGAATCACTTACAAATAAATTGAGGAACAAAATATCTTGGAAAAATTGTCTCTAGGCTTTCTAGATTTTGAAAATTTGAAAGAATGACAAAAATCTCGTAATGGGACTATTTTATCACTAGGCGTCAATGTTAACCGCATTTGCGAAGAACAACAACCCGAGTGGCTTACGCGATCGCGAGTTGTCCTACACGTTCGCGTAGGCTTATCCCCCTAGCCTCCGCTTTCACGATACATGCATCGCGTTCGCATACAATAACGTTCAAGTCCCAGCCCAACCCATCTAATGCTACGCGTTCGCGTAGGTGTGGATGCGTTCGCGAAGGGTAGTCTCCCCACTGCTCTACATTCGCATCATGTTTCTCACGTTTGCGTAGGGTATTTTTTTCCCAGTCGCAATTTACCTTTCGTGATCGTTGTTGGACATACACGATCGCATAGAAGTTTACACCAGACACCAGCTGAAGCCAAAACACCAGATTTTTCAAAGTTCAAATCATCCTGTAGCCTATCCGAAACTCAATCGAGCCCTCGGGGCTCCAAACCAAACATACACACAAGTCCTAAAACATCATACGAACTTGCTCGCGCGATCAAAATAACATCTAGAACTACGAATTGAACACAAAATCAAATGAAATTCTCAAGAAAGCTTTAAAACTTCTATTTTCACATCCGAATCACGTCAAACTAACTCTTTTTCTCACAAAATTTTACAGACAAGTCATAAATATAATAATGAACCTGAATCGGGATCCGTAACAAAAATATGGACCTGGTATCAATAAGGCCAAACATCAGTCAATTCTTAAAATAATTAAACTTTCAAACTTTAATTTTTTATCAAAAATCCATTTCCTCGAGCTTGGGACCCAGGGATTCGATTCCGAGCATATGCCCAGGTCCCAAATAATGATTTTGATCCATCGAGACAATCGAAACATGGATCCAAATTCATTTACTCTAAATGTTGACCGAAGTTTACTCAATTTAGGTTTTAAGGCAAAAATTCTTATTTTTATTAGTTTTAACATATATGTCTTCCGAAAAACACCCGGATCGTGTACGCAAATCGAGGAAGGCTAAAATAAGATATTTAAGGCTGCAGAACACAAAATCTAATTCTAGAATATGAGATGACCTATCGGGTCATCACATTCTCCACCTCTAAAATAATCGTTCGTCCTCGAATAGACATAGAAAAGTACTTGGGCTGGTGAAAAGGTGTGGATATCTACTCCGCATGTCCGACTCGGACTCTCAAGTAGCTGCCTCGACGGGCTGACCTCTCCACTGCACTCGAACTGATAGATATCCCTTTGATCTCAACTAGCGAACCTGCCAGGCTAGAATAGCCACTGGCTCCTCCTCATAAATCAAATCATTGTTCAACAGGACGGAGCTGAAATCTAGCACAGGAAATGGATCATCGTCGTACTTTTGGAGCATGGACACATGGAATACCGGATGAACTGCTGACAAACTAGGTGGCAATGCGAGCTTGTAAACCACCTCACCCACTCTCTGAAGAATTTCGAAAGGTCCGATGTACCTAGGGCTCAGCTTGCCCTTCTTTCCAAACCTCATTACATACTTTATGGGTGACACACGGAGCAAAACTCTCTCTCCGACCATGAATGCAACATCACGAACCTTACGGTCGGCATAACTCTTCTGCGTGGATTGAGCTATGCGAAGTCTACCCTGAATTATCTTAACCTTATCCAAGGCATCCTGTACCAAATCTGTACCCAATAATCGAGCCTCCCCCGACTGAGACCATCCAATCAGTGATCAATATCGTCTACCATATAATGCCTCATAGGGAGCCATCTGGATGCTCGTCTGATAACTGTGTTTGTAGGAAAATTCCACAAGTGGCAAGAACTGATCCCAAGAGCCTCTAAAGTCAATAACACAAGCGCGTAGCATATCCTCCAATATCTGAATGGTGCACTCGGACTGTCTGTCCGTCTGATGATGAAATGTTGTGCTCAACTCAATCTGCATGCCCAACTCACACTGTACTGCCTTCTAGAAGTGCAAGGTGAACTACGTACCTCGATCAGAAATGATAGACACGGGCACACCGTGAAGCCGAACGATCTCGTAGATGTAAATCTCTACCAACTGCTCTGAAGAATAGGTAACTTCCATATGAATGAAATGCGCTGACTTGGTCAGCCTATCCACAATGACCCAAACCACATCAAACTTCCTCTAAGTCCGCGGGAGTCGAATAATAAAATCCATAGTGAGACACTCACACTTCCACTCTGGAATCTCTATCTTCTAAAGCAAACTCACCAGGTCTCTGATGCTCATACTTTACTTGCTAACAATTTAGACACCGAGCTACATATGCAACTATATCCTTCTTCATCCTCCTCCACCAGTAATGTTGCCGCAAGTTCTGATATATCTTGGCATTGCCTGAATGAATAGAATACTGGAAACTATGGGCCTCCTCTATAATCAACTCTCAAAGTCCATCCATATTATGCACAGAAACACGACCCTGCATATTCAAAACTCCATCATCCCTAACCGTAACCTGCTTAGCATCTCCGTGCTGCACTATGTCCCTAAGGACAAGCAAATGAGAGTCATCATACTGCCGCTCCCTGATGCACTCAAACAGTGAAGACCGAGCAACAGTACAAGCTAGAACACAAGTGGGCTCAGAAATATCCAACATCATGAACTGATTGGCCAACGCCTGAACATCTAATGCAAGCGGTCTCTCACCGACTGGAATGAACACAAGGTTGTGCATACTGACTTTCTACTCAAAGCATCTGCCATCACATTGGCCTTCTAGGGATGATACAAGATGGTGATATCATAGTCTTTAAATAGTTCCAACCACCTTCTCTGCCTCAAATTGAGCTTCTTTTGCTTGAACAAATACTGCAAACTCCGATGATCCGTGAATACCTCACATGACACATCATAAAAATAGTGCCTCTAAATCTTCAGCGCATGAATGATGACTGCCAACTCTAATTCATGAACAGGGTAATTCTTCTCATGAACCTTAAGCTGCCGCGACACATATGCAATCACCTTACCACCCTGCATCAACACCGCACCAAGTCCAATACGAGATGCATCACAATATACCATATAAGATCCTAAACCTGTAGGCAACACCAATACTGGCATCGTAGTCAAAGCAGATTTGAGCTTCTGAAAGCTCGCCTTACACTCGTTTGACCATCTGAACAGGGCACCCTTCTGGGTCAACCTGATCAACGGGATTGCTATAGATAAAAATCCCTCTACAAACCGACTATAATAACCTGCCAACCCCAAGAAACTCCGAATCTCTGTAGCTGATGTGGGTCTAGTCCAGTTCTGAATTGCCTCAATCTTCTTAGGATCCACTTAAATGCTCTCTGCCGATACAACGCGCCCCAAGAAAGCGAATGCGCTCAACAAAAACTCGCATTTTGAAAACTTAGCATATAATTGGCTGTCTCTTGTAAGCACGTGATTTTTGCTTTACCAGTAATCGCTCCGAAAGAAAATAAAAATAGTGACAAATGACTTCGCTATACAATGTTTCGAGTTTTCCGTGACATGTGTTGTTAATCATTTGTGGGTTTGTCCATTTTGCATCTAATCTTACCGATCAAAATACAAAGCATGTATGTCAGGGTAATTAAAATCATAATTCGGTCGTTAAAAGAAAATCCACAAAAAATATGAAATGCATCTAGGTTGTGATTTAAACCTACTTAAATATTTCAATATGTGTGTGATAACTGTGTTAAAGGTTTAAATTAATGATTGTTTTAATGTCAGTTTTTATTATTTCTATTTATTTAATTTTTAAAATTAGAAAAAGGAACAAAAAGAAAAGAGTGCAAGATTAACCGGACTTGGGCCTGTTTGTTTTGAATATTCTAAGCCCAAAAGCAGCCCAAGTCAGCAGCCCAAGCGACCCATTCCCCAGGCCATCAAAACGACGTAGTTCAACACCAAAACTACGTCGTTTCAGGGATGGTTAATCTGAGCCGTTCATTTCCAGTGATCCGATGGCCTTTATTGGACCTCATGACCCGACCCGTTCCCATTTTAACCGACCCCCTACTTAACCAAACGGCACCGTATGGATTAAGCCTCCCCAATCCTGGCCATCAATTGTAATCAATCCAACGGCCAGGATTGAATCAGCCTCCCCGTATATAAACCTTCTATCGTATCCCACGCCCCCTATCCGAACCCCCCCTCCACCCATCGTCTTCACCAAACACATGAAACCCCCCAAACCCTAGCAGCCGCCCTAGTCTCCTTCGCCATTAAAGCCGGCGGCACGAACGCTGGTGACCACCCCCTTCACACCCCTGAGGCATCCAGCCACCCTGAACACGAATCCACTAACCTGGTACCTCGAATCACCTCCCATCGTCTCGAATCTGGATTTGAAGATTCGAGACAAAGCTCGATCTATACCAAACCACCCCATCTTCACACCAGACACTCCCCGGACCCTCCTCGTGACCAAACCAGACTTGGTTTGGTCCGAATCTACCCACAACTCCTAAAAAACCAGATCTGAAAATCCAGACCTTAGAACACATGCACCTGGGGAATCCGGCCAATCTTAACAGGGGTTTGAGGTCTAATAGACCTTAGTCAAGGTGTTCTCATGTGAGAACACCCTGATTAAAGTTTTTTCGGCCTTAAGAGTTCGAAGTTGAGTCAGATTTGGGTCATTTTGATTTCAAACTTTTTCGGTAAGTTTTCCTTTCTCTTTGTTTTAGTTCTAATTAAGTTGTCAGCATGTTTCATTGTGTTTGTTTGTTATTTTGTTATTTTTCATTCGGATTTCTTCCATCTCTGTCAAAGGCCTCTTATTTGGTCAATTGTTTTTTGTTTGAGTTCTGAATGTACCCCATGATAAACATGATCGTCAATTAGATTAGTCGTCAAATGAGTTAATTCATATAGGCCCCCAGTAATTGAACAAAAGTTGTCTGATGCCCTTTAGGTCCCTGAACGTATTGTTTATATGAGCGACTGATTATTACCTGTTATAATTAGTATAGTCGACCTGATAAATGTCGTCGATTAATTTCCTACGACTGAATGTTCAAATATTCTAATATGTACAACCTCACTTGACTGAATGGACCTGTATTGTGATTTGAGTGTTGGACATTATTTATGAGTGCTAGTTTGTAACTACATTGTAAAAAACAATTAAAAGAATCAGGCTAGGGCAATTCTGAAATTGAACTTTCAGAAGTTCAAAAATGCCCTGATACTGCAATGGGCAGGGCAGTAATAATCAAGGGCTAACAAGGGTATTCTGGGGTGTTGAAAAGGACAAAACGATTAGTTTAAATGAGCTGACAAGTAGGGTACTAATTTGGGATTAAACTAATACCAATGGGGAACAAGACACAAGGGTATGGGGCTTAAAATGAATAATAAAATGAGCCCATAACTCTTGATTAAACAAAACCAGGCGTGGGGAACAAAGGGCTGGCACCAAAAGATGCTTAGGCATGGGCTTAAAGGAGTATGGGCAGTCTGCAAGTAGAAGGGAGGCAGCTTAGCTGCACTGGGATTTTGGCTTATAAATAGGCCCTTTGAGAACTTAAAGGTGGCTGGAATTTTTAGGCTTGAGAGAGGTCTTGTGAGTTTAAAGAAAAAGACTGAAAACATAAGAAAATTTCAGTAAAACATTGTAACCAAACACTGTCTGAGAGCTATATAGGAGTTCATATTGGTCAAGCTGTCTTGGCCAAGTTCTATTTCTTTGGCACTGACTGAGCTGCTTGTGATTGTCAAACTGTCGGTTTGCTGCATTGAACACTTTGTCCCTCCTGTTGTTTCCTTACTCTTTCCTGGGATTGTTTGTTTGGGTACTCGATCATCTGTTGGTTCTCCTTGTTCTGAGAATTATTGCTGTTTGTCTGTGGACTGTGGAAAACACTTGGATTGTTGGTTTTTTTTGCTGTGTTGCTGCTGTGTATCTATTGTTGCTGTGTATCTGCTGTTGCTGTGTTCATTGCATACTGCCCAGCTGATCATTCCTTTCTTCTTTGTCCTCTATACCAGGTACACAACCAATGCACTGTCAAATGTAATTGGAAAAAATGAGCATGAATACAAATGAAAAATCCTGAAGAATGTCTCCTATACATAGATTGTTACATTAAATATTCATGTAATGTGTAATAGTTTACATTCTTGTTTTGGATACTAGAGATAGTCTTCATGCCTAATAAATGTCAATGCGTAGTGATTGAGTGCTAGAATGTGTATATAGGTTGGTGATAGGAGTATGCCCAAGGCAGTAGGTTGCATCTCATATTTAGTTCCATGGTGTAGTATAAGCCTGTAATGAATGCCAAGCATGACAATCGTACACTACTAGTTAAGTTCTTTCCTTTCCGATAAATTGCCATACATAACTGTTAAACCATGATTTAAGAAAAACAGGGTTTGCAATCTCAACCCCACGAAGGTCGAGCCCGGGTCAAAACAGACCCAGCAGGCCTGCCTCGGACAAACAATGGCCCAGGTTTGGCCCATCACGCGTGGGCTGGATTTGGGCCTTTAATTTCGATCGGCTGACTGTGTGCACGACCGCGCTTTTGATTTTGCTCAAGCACTCGGAATTCTGTTATAAATAACTTGCAAGCATGTAATTAATTAGGACTATCTAATGCTTTCAATTGGAAGGGACAAACACGACAAGAAACGTAGTTGCTATAGGATATCCTTTTAAAATAAGAACGTGATGAGCCTCGACGAAAATAAACAAAATGCGCCGGCTGCGGGGCCCTCGTTAAATGTATGTTAGCGAAGCATTCAGTTTCCAGGATAGGTCGTTTAGCAAATATCACGGCCCTCCCAGAATAATAACGCGATAGCCTCTTTAAGCGCGTATTTAATAATTTTACCTTCTTAAAATCGGGTGCGCATTTATGTGACCCAAACCCAAATCTTGACGGATTCGAAATGTATTTCTAATCACGGGTACATTGATTGTGACGTGGTTCGAGATGCATGTCCATGACGTCGCAAATTCCTTTTAAAAGTAGAACGAGACGAGCCTCGTCAAACAAAATGCACACAGCTGCGGGGCCCTCTAACTGTATATATATTAAAACACTTAGAATTCGGGACAGGCCGTTTAGCGAATTTTTCGGCCTTCCCCAAAACAACAATACGCTAGTTGCTTTAGGCGCGTCTTAATAATTTATTCTCCTTAATTCGGGTGCACATTTATGTGACCCAAATCCAAATCTCAACCGAGTCGAGATATGTCAACAACCACGGGTGCATTGATGTAACGTGGTTCGAGATATGTTTTCACGACGTTGCAAGTCTTATAAAATAACAGTAAATGATAAAAGCGGTTAAAAGTTAAATTTTGTGCATAAGTTTACACTTGTATAAAATCAGATAATCAAGCCGAATATAACAGTTGAGCGACCGTGCTAGAACCACGGAACTCGGGAATGCCTAACACCTTCTCCCGGGTTAACAGAATTCCTTATCCGGATTTCTGGTACGCAGACTGTAATATAGAGTCATTCTTTTCCTCGATTCGGGATTAAAATTGGTGACTTGGGACACCCTAAATCTCCCAAGTGGTGACTCTGAAATAAATAAACAAATCCCCTTTTGATTGTCCTTTAATTGGAAAAAACTCCCCTGCGCCCTCGCGGGTGCGGAAAAAGGAGGTGTGACATCTCTGGCGACTCTGCTGGGGATGTGGACCCAGAGCCACTGGTTCAGGGTCAAGAATTCGAGCTTAGAATAATTGTTATTATTTGGATTTATTTATTATCTGATTTTATTACATGTTTTGAGCCTAATGTGCTAAATGCCGCTTTTACTGCTTTGATATTGTTGGAACTGTACATATAAACTGTGCCGAAACCCTTCTCTTCTCTCTCTTGAGGAGTGCACGCTGGTCGTGGCTTCTTTCTGTTAGTGTCATATGCCAAAATAGAACGAGGATTCGGAGGAGTTGCAAAATCGGATGGCCTTTTGGTTACCGGTACACAGCTCCCATCCTTGGCTCGAGTTGTCCGCTCGGGTAAGCCAGGTCTAGAACAAACACCTAGGTTTTACAGCTTAGCATAACATAACTTCATGCCGGATCCCTAGTAGGAACGCTTATTTTCATCATGTGCATTTGACTTAGGGGACTCAGCACAGGGGCTGGGTCCGTCTAGGACAAGCAACCTGAGAATAAAGACCATCCTGCTACATCCTGTTTGCTTTATGCATTTTCTTGTTTCAAGGCTTACATGCTGACCGGTTTCTTGAGTAACGGATAAGGAGATAATTATTTTTGAAAGATCAATACCCAGAAAATGGTTAAAAACTCTGCCAGAAGTTTGAAAAAAAAGAAAAGAAAATGTGTGTCTTATTAATTTGTTTTAGAAAGTAAGAGTCTTTGATTCATTCCTGAGAGAAAAATAATGTGTCTCCAAAATTCAGTTTATGCCTGAACTACGTCAGTTTGATTCTCGTAGGGTGCAACATACGTAGGCAACCCCCATCGGGCTCAACTTGATTTTCAAAATATAGGTACAATCCAAAGAACGAAAGTTTTTAAGGTGACATCATACTTTTTCGGAAACAACCAAATTTCGTTTTTTTTAGAAAAAAAGGTGTGTCAATTTGGTATTTGAGTCCAATGAGTCTGGATCTTTGCTTAATCACCCCAATAAACATGCAGAATGAGCATAAGTCCAAGTTTGCCGGTAACAGTTAGAAGCAAAATCCCTCTGGAAGTGCGATTATGGTGGGAGGGTTTGGAAAAGTCAGAGCAAGACAAGATCGAACTGCACCTGGGAGGTTTGGTTGATTTGTTGAACGTCAGGCCTCGGTGCGACATCATAAAGGCTTTGGTTACATTTTGGGATCCGGCCCACAACGTGTTCCGTTTCTCGAATTTTGAACTCACCCCAACCTTAGAAGAAATGGCGGGTTACATGGACGTCACTGAAGGTTTGAGACACAAATACCTGATCGCTCCAAGAGCTGTGAATTCACACAAATTCATGGATCTGTTGAAGATAAGCAAGGGAGTCCCGTACGCTGAACTAGATAGAGGTTTTTCTACCCTACAATTCGTATACCAGAGGTACGGGAGCATAGGAGGATTTAATGATCCAGAAAGTGGTGTTTGCAGCAGGGGAAATCTGGTAAAATGGAATGAGCATAGGCGGTTCGCTTTTTTGGTGGCATTTTTGGGCCTTGTGGTGTTTCCCCGAAAAGATAGAAATATCGACCTGAAAGTGGCTGGAATTGTCAAAATCCTGATTACCAACGATAAAAGCATCCTTGCTCCTATGATAGTGTCAGAAATGTACCGAGCCCTCACGGCTTGTAAGGCCGGAGCAGACTTCTTCGAGGGGTGCAACTTGTTATTACAGATGTGGATGATCGAACACTTGTGTCACCATCCTCAGTATATGCGCTACATGTCTACAAATGGGGGTTGCATCGAGGGTTATAACCTAAGGGTTTCAGGTTTCCGATCACCGGGAGGGTTTGAAGAATGGCTATCCTATCTCTGGGTCATCACCGCAGATCAAATAAGCTGGACTTTGGGTTGGTTTTCTGTGGAAGAAATCATATACATGCCCGCCACTGGTCCTCACTTCCTTTTGATGGGACTCAAAGGTATTCAACCTTATGCCCCTTACAGGGTGATGAGACAGTTAGGAAGATGTCAAGTACTACACCCGGACGAAGATCTCAGCACTTATGCAATCGAGGTCAGCAGTGACGGCCAATTTCCTGAAAAGACAGTTCGTTGCATATGGAGTGAATGCCAGTACCTGACGGCAAATACTCGGGTACGTGATGTGTCTAGGGGTGAAGTCTCGCCGGCCTATCTCGCTTGGCATAACAAGAAGAACATTGTGAAACGGCCAACCAAACGGCCTCACCTCCAAGATTTTGTTGAGTCATCGCAAGAACAATGGGACTGGCTCGCAAAAGAGGAAGGGTTACCTGGTTGAAATCAGGAAGCTGAAGCGGCAAGTTGAAAGGATTGTATTCGAAAACAACGTGCAAGTCACCCAAGAGCAGGCTGAAAAAGACAAGCTAGCCCAAGAGAACCAAACCCTGAAGGCTCGCCTTCGCCAAGCTAGTAAGAATAACATCGACCGACAGAAGCGTTGCTCCGACGAAAGATTGATAGCCAGTTTGAGAAATCAGGTCATCCAGAGCCAAGTAGAATTAGACCAATCAGAGGCTTGCATAGCAAGGATGAGGGTCAAATGGGCAGAAGGTACAATGGCCCGGAGGAAGCGCCTACAGCAAGTCATGAGGAATTGTGAACTGAGCGTCAAAGCAGCAAAGGAAACAAATTCCGCTCTGCAAGAACGGATCTTCAAGCAAACACAAGATGCCCAAGCCGACCGGAGACGCTATTACAATGCAATGACAAGCATGGAAAGGCAAATGGATATGTTCCAGGATCAGCTCGCCACTAATGCACAAACGCTAGGATTAAAGAGCCGACAGATAAGGCAGTTGTTCGCAGAAAGGGACAACATTCGAGCAAGAATTGACGAAATCGGGCATTACATCTACCTAAAATGCTTAGCATGCGAGCAAACACCTCGGGAAACCCTCATTGCTTCCATCATGGGCTGCGTCCACCGGATTATGAAAGAGTTGAAGAACTTGCAAAGAGACCTTACACCTAGGGCCGCGAAAGGGCCGAAAGATGCCTCGTGGGTCCCTAAGTTGGAAAATTAGTTGTTGATCAAGTCCTGGTCGTTTTGTTTGTTGTTTCCCCATATGTTGTTTTCTTTTCCTCGAACCAAGTTTAAAACCGTGGAGTCTGTACTGTTGCTATTTTGTTTGAAGCAATGTGTAATAGCAAATTTTGATAATAAAATTAAGCGACTCCGGAAGAATTTCTATGTGTCTTTACTTCGAGGCAGAACTACGCCCGGTCTGATTCAAGCGGGGACGTGATACGTAGGCAATCCCCATAAGATTCGACCGCTTTTAATAAAGAAAGAAAAGAAAATACAAAAACGAATAAAAAAGGGACAACTGAGCAAGCCGGGATGACGCATGTTGTTTGAAGCAAAGCATGTAGAAACGGTTAACTGCCTAGGAGCATTGCATCCTATATGTGTTATGATCAAATCTGTTAAGCTCTAACACTAACAAAGTTTGTTGTTGTTTGATACCAGACAAGTTAGTTGTTAAAGAACTCTGGCAACACACTCATACCAAACCAGATCCAAAGGACTGGTAGCAACAAGCATGACTACTTCAGAGAATAGCAATGAGGAAGAAAGGCCGATGAGCCAGTTGTTAAAAGAGGCGATGGAAAAGATTGAAAGGATGGGACTAGAGATGAATGCAATGCAGCTAGCCATAGCCAAAACACAAAAGAGCCCTGAAACACTGGGGCACATGCCAGAATACCCTCACTCTGGCCCTTCCACAAGCCGCCCAAATCCCCTTTATCATCAAGAAAGAAGCCCTCATGATTCCCAAGCTCCACCACCCCATCAACCTCTCCCAACACCCAATATTCCCATTTTTGTGGGACCAACATCAGCCCCTTTGCAAAGAACGACCAGTGAGCCATTGTTTCAGGCTCACGATACACAATACTACCCCCCCCCCCCCCGAGCCTACGTTTCATGCCCCCGAACCACAGGCTTACAATCCACATTTGGAAGTGCCGGCAGAGATTGAGAAGCCGGCTAAGGCCCCTGAACAGGATGAAGTATTGAGAAAGTTCAAAAGCCTGGAGCAGTCCTTCAGGAACTTGCACGGGCTGGGCAATCAAGTCAGCGTAGCATACAAAGATCTGTGCCCTTTCCCAGACGTCCAACTCCCGGCTGGGTTCAAGATGCCTAAGTTTGATTTATATGAAGGGCACGGTGATCCCATGGCACATTTGCGGGGATTCTGTAGCAAAATGAGAGGGGCAGGTGGCAAGGATGAGCTGCTGATAGCTTATTTCGGCCAAAGTCTGAGCGGATCTGCACTAGAATGGTATACCAGGCAGGATTCTATCAGGTGGTACACGTGGGATGATCTGGCGCAGGCTTTTGCAGGTGATTTCCAGTACAATCTCGAGATAGTCCCTGACCGTCTCACATTATTGAGAACTGGGAAGAAACCCGGGGGAAGTTTTCGCGAGTTCGGGTTCCGCTGGAGAGAGCAAGCAGCTAGAGTCGATCCTCCCATGAGAGAGGGAGAGATGGTGGACTATTTTTTGCAAACATTAGATCCAACCTACTTTGGTCACTTGGTGACAACGGTTGGAAAATCTTTCAACGAGGTGGTCAAGATAGGGGTCATGATAGAAGAGGGTTTGAGATCTGACAAAATCTTGAACTATTCGGCACTCAAGGCCACAACCCAGGCTATTCAAAGCGGCACGGGAGGTGCTTTGAGAAGAAAGAAAGAAGAGGTTGCCACGATCGAGGCAGGTAGTTGGTCCAGGGCTGGCAGGCCACACTACAACCAACCCAGACCTCACAGGTCAGAATACCCATACAGCCCACCACAAAATTTCTATCCACCTCGAGAACCACATTGTTCCGTACACCAAGCCCAGACATACACTCAGCCTCCGGTTCGCCCACAATGGCGCGCACCGGCTCCCCATAACATATATGCACCACCACAAAACACCTACCCTCCACCAAGGGCATATAGAAACCCTTCAGGGGCAGGCTTTCGGGGAAATCCAGATGCTAGGAATGACAGGTTGCGGAAGCAGAGAACTTTCACGGAGCTGGGAGAAACCTACACCGCTTTGTTCCACAAGCTGTGGCAATTGGGTTTGGTTAGTCCTGTCCAGACTCGAGAACCAAATCCCCCACCTCAGAATTTGGATCGATCAATCAGTTGTGAATACTGTTCAGGGATGCTCGGGCACGATACCGAGAAGTGCTGGAAGTTAAGGCATGCCATACAGGATCTTATTGACACCAATAAGATCGAGGTCCAGACACCGGAGGCTCCTAACATCAACCAAAACCCACTGCCAGCGCACCACGAAACTCACATGATTGAGTTGGTGTGTGAGGAAGGAGAATTGAGAAAACCCTCACAAACTGTGATGATGATCCAAGCCGCCCCGAAAGAAGTCTCAACCAGTGGAGGAACGAGTGTACAGTCGCAGGGAGAAGGCGTCAAGCCAGTAGTGATATTGGGAAAGAGTCCGTCCGCCATAACAAGCAAACCCGAGCCAAACAAGTTGGTAATATCAGGGGTTCCACCCGCACCTGCCGTTGTGGTAAAGGGGGCATATAAAGAACTGGTCACCATAAAACCTGTAGTCCAGCTGCCAATGATTGATAGCAAGGCGGTGCCTTGGAAATATGAAAAGGCGTTGGTGATGTACAAAGGAAAACAGGTGGAAGAAGTCAGTTGTGGAGCGCAAGGGCTGACTCGATCAGGTCGATGTTTTGCTCCGGTGGAGCTAAGAAGAACCAACCCAGCTGCAACCAAGAAACCTGTGTCCGAAGAAGAGGCTGAAGAGTTCCTGAGAAAGATGAAAGTACAAGACTATTCTTTGGTCGAACAGCTGAGAAAAACACCGGCCCAGATCTCACTGTTGTCATTACCGATCCATTCTGAGGAGCATCGTCGGGCCCTGCTAAAGATATTGAACGAAGCTCACGTACCCGGTGAGATTGCTGTAAACCACCTAGAAACCATTGCCAGCAAGATTTTCGAGGTGAACAGGGTAACATTCTCGGATGATGACCTGCCGGTGGAAGGTACGGAGCATAACAAGGCTCTATACCTAGCCGTCAAATGTGAAGACTCAGTGGTAACTCGAGTATTGGTGGTTAACGGCTCAAGCGCCAATATTTGTCCATTATCCACTCTGGACCAGTTAAAGATCGACCGCGGAAGAATCCGGAAGAATAGCATCTGTGTCCGAGGGTTTGACGGAAACGGAACAGCCACTGTAGGGGATGTTGTACTTGAACTAACCATTGGTCCAGTCCTGTTTACCATGGAATTCCAGGTGTTAGATTCCACAGTTTCTTATAACCTGCTGTTAGGACGACCCTGGATTCATGCAGCCAAAGCGGTGCCTTCCACCCTACATCAGATGGTGAAGTTCGAGTGGGAAAGACAAGAGGTCGTGTTACACGGCGAGGATACAACGTGTACCATGGGCGGAACCATTGTACCTTTCATAGAGACCGCTGATGACAAAGGTCCTTGGGTCTACCAGATTTTCGATACAGGGTCAGCCAACAAAATTTCCGAAGGAGAAATCATCCCGCACCCTAGGATAGCTGCCGCGACTGTCATGATGGTCTCGGAAATGCTGGGTAACGGATTTGTGCCAGGAAAAGTCCTGGGAGTCGAGCTTCAAGGGATTGTCCAACCTGTCTCCCTTCCTAAAAATATGGAAACTTTCGGGTTGGGGTTCAAACCAACCGCAGAAGACAGGAAGCAAGCGCGAAAAATGAAGAAGAGGGTCTGGTTTCTGCCTAAACCAGTGCCACGCCTCTCAAGGTCTTTTGTTAAAGCGAGTGCCAAGGGGTCGCCGATCCCAAATATTCGAGGACCTTGGATCGGTATAAATGAAGACTTGAATCAGAGTTTTGAGAGGCTATTCGCGGATGTCAGTATGGTGGAAGCTGGAGAAGGTTCCAGCAGAGCAGAGATACAGTTTGTGGGGCCTGAGGCCAAGACCAACAATTGGACGGTTACTCCTCTTCCTATCCGAGGGGAGTCTTGGTAGTAGGCTTTGATTTATGTTTTGTTTGTTTGTTTGTTCGGATTATTCAAGGGTGTAATCCAAATTTTACTTTTGTTTTTGTAAAAGTGTGAACCCTTTTATCCTGCAAGTTTAATAAAGTTCTTTTCTTTTGTCCCATCTTAATTTTGTTTTGTTCTTTTTCTTTCTGAACAGTTCTCTTTTTACTTGTTCTAATGACATGACATGCACAGCGCATCTTCGACCTAGTCTAATAAATCAATCTGAAACCGACTCAATGATGCAAGAGGTCGTTTGTGACGATGAATCTGAATGTGACGAAGGTGAAGCCTTCGAAGAAATAAACCGAGAACTGTGCCAATTTGAAGAGAAACCCAAGCCTAACCTAAATGACACCGAGGCTGTGAATCTAGGAGATGCTGATAACGTCCAAGAGACCAAAATTAGCATCCACATTGAGCCGAATGTCAGAGCAGAATTGATCAAAACTCTCATGGAATTCAAAGATGTTTTTGCATGGTCATATGATGATATGCCTGGATTAAGCACAAATTTAGTGGTTCACAAATTGCCCACTGACCCGGCATACCCTCCGGTCAAGCAAAAACTAAGGAAATTTAAAACAGAAATGAGTGTAAAAATCAAAGAAGAGGTGATTAAGTAGTTGCAGGCAAAGGTCATTCGGGTCACTCGATATCCTGAGTGGTTGGCCAATGTGGTACCAGTCCCAAAGAAGGATGGAAAAATCAGGGTGTGCGTTGACTACTGCAACCTCAACAAAGCAAGTCCCAAGGACAATTTTCCGTTACCCAACATTCATATCCTGATAGATAATTGTGCTGGGCGCGAGATCGGATCCTTTATGGATTGCTATGCGGGTTATCATCAGATCCTAATGGACGAGGAGGATGCTGAGAAGACAGCATTTATTACGCCATGGGGAACCTACTGCTATCGGGTAATGCCGTTCGGGTTGAAGAACGCCGGGGCAACGTACATGCGGGCAATGACTGCCGTGTTTCATGACATGATACACAAAGAAATCGAGGTGTACGTTGATGATGTGATCATCAAATCTTGGCGTCAGGAGGACCATGTGGCAGACCTGAGGAGATTTTTCCAAAGACTCCGAAGGTATGATATCAAGCTTAACCCGGCCAAATGCGCATTCGGGGTTCCATCAGGAAAGTTGCTAGGATTCATCGTCAGTCGACGGGGGATTGAGCTAGACCCATCCAAAATTGAATCCATCGGAGATTTGCCACCGCCAAGGAACAAAACAGAGGTAATGAGTTTGCTGGGTAGACTTAATTACATCAGCAGGTTCATCGCCCAACTCACAGCAACTTGCGAGCCCATATTTCGGTTGCTGAGAAAGGATGCTGCGGTAGGTTGGACGGCAGAGTGTCAGGAGGCCTTCGACCAAATCAAAGGGTATCTGTCTAATCCACCCGTATTGGTCCCGCCGAAGCCTGGGAAGCCCTTAATTCTTTACCTAACGGTCTTGGAAAATTCATTTGGTTGTGTATTGGGGCAACATGATGACACAGGAAGGAAGGAGCAGGCCATCTACTATCTTAGCAAGAAATTCACAGTACATGAGGTCAAGTACACTCAACTCGAGAAAACATGTTGTGCCCTAACTTGGGTAGCTCAGAAGTTGAAGCACTACCTGTCTTCGTATACTACTTATCTCATATCCCGTTTGGACCCATTAAAGTATATCTTTCAGAAACCTATGCCCACGGGAAGGTTGGCAAAGTGGCAAATTCTGCTCACAGAGTTTGATATCATCTATGTGACGAGGACGGCCATGAAAGCCCAGGCGCTGGCAGACCATTTGGCGGAGAATCCCGTTGATGAAAAATACGAGCCCTTAAGAACGTATTTTCCTGACGAAGAGGTAATGCATACAAATGAGTTGGAATTACCTGAGGAACCGGGTTGGAAGCTTTTCTTCGATGGAGCTGCAAACGCAAAAGGGGTTGGAATAGGAGCAGTACTCATTTCTGAAACAGGATGCCATTATCCTGTTACGGCTCAACTACGCTTCTATTGCACCAACAATATGGCCGAGTATGAGGCTTGCATTCTGGGTATGCGCTTGGCTGCTGACATGGATGTCCAAGACGTCTTGGTCTTGGGAGACTCGAACCTCTTGGTACATCAAATTCAGGGAGAATGGGAAACACGAGATCTAAAACTCATACCATACCGACAATGCTTGCATGATCTGAGCAAGCAATTTCGATCGGTGAAGTTCAAACACATCCCGAGAGTTCACAACGAGGTTGCGGATGCCTTGGCTACCTTAGCACCAATGCTGCACCACCCTGACAAAATGTATGTTGATCCTCTGCACATCTAGATCCGTGATCAGCACGCCTACTACAATGCCATAGAAGAAGAAGCAGATAGCGAACCCTGGTTTCATGATATCAAGGAATACTTCAGGATGGGGATATATCCAGAACATGCCTCTGGAGACCAAAAAAGAGCCCTTCGGCGTTTGTCAAATGGTTTCTTCCTCAGTGGAGGAGTATTGTACAAAAGGACCCCGGATTTGGGATTGTTGAGATGCATAGATGCCAGTCAAGCAACGACGGTTATGGCAGAGGTACATGCTGGAGTTTGTGGGCCACACATGAGCGGATATGTATTGGCAAGAAAGATCCTCCGGACAGGGTGTTATTGGCTCACCATGGAACACGACTGTATCACTTTCGTGAGGAAATGGCATCAGTGCCAGGTACATGGAGATTTGATTCATTCTCCGCCAACAGAGTTACATACGATGTCAGCGCCCTGGCCGTTTGTGGCATGGGGCATGGATGTCATTGGGCCCATCGAGTCGGCAGCATCCAACGGTCATAGGTTCATTCTAGTGACCATTGATTACTTCACCAAATGGGTTGAGGCTAAAACCTTCAAATCAGTAACCAAGAAGGCAGTGGTGGACTTTGTTCACTCCCATATCATCTGCAGATTTGGGATCCCAAAAGTGATCATCACGGATAACGGTGCGAATCTTAATAGCAGCTTGATGAGAGAGGTATGCCAACAATTCAAGATTACACACCGCAATTCCACCCCATATCGTCCCAAGGCGAATGGATCAGTCGAAGCAGCCAATAAGAATATCAAGAAGATACTGCGAAAGATGGTGGAAGGTTCCAGACAATGGCACGAGAAATTACCTTTTGCTTTGTTGGGTTACCGCACCACCGTCCGAACTTCCATAGGCACAACTCCTTATTTGTTGGTGTATGGAACTGAGGCCGTGATACCAGCGGAAGTCGAAATTCCGTCCCTCCGAATTGTCGCTGAAGCCGGGATTGATGATGATGAATGGGTAAAAGCTCGATTGGAACAGTTGAGCCTGATAGATGAGAAAAGATTGGCAGCAGTGTGTCATGGTCAGCTGTACCAGAAGAGAATGGCAAGAACATATAATAAGAAGGTGCGCCCCAGGAAGTTTGAGGTAGGGCAGCAGGTATTGAAGAAGATCCTCCCACATCAGGTCGAGGCAAAAGGCAAATTCGCCCCAAATTGGCAAGGGCCTTATATCGTGACCAGAGTATTGTCCAACGGTGCTTTGTGTTTGACAGATGTCGAGGGTAGATGTGTCGACATGGCTATCAATTCAGATGCAGTTAAGAGATATTATGCGTAATTTCTTTAATTATGGCAATTTTTGGTTCATTTGTTTGTATTTGACATTTATTGGATAATGAGATGACGGAGGCAATTATTTCTTCTATCCAAACACTTTTAACCCTTGCTTCCCCCTTTGAGCCTTAAGTAATTCTTTCATACCCCTCTTTTGGAATCACTAATGGAAAAGACATGAAAAAAAAAGTAAAAAAAAGAAGGAAAAAGAAAAGGAAGATAAAAATCATAAGAAATGCAAAACCGTGGGAACTACGTTTGACCTGATTCCTCAAAGAGGATACGTAGGCGCCTCACGGCTCGGTCATAGTATGCATCATAGTGAATATAGGATGCATAATGTACATAGTGTGCATAATAGGCACAGTGTGCGTAACGCACATAGCGCAACATAAGTGTGAAAAAATAAATTCCCCAAGCAAGAAAACTGGGGCAGAGGCTATGTTTTAAGTTCCAACAAAGGTTTGATTCCAAAAGTTGTAGCACACCACCCATCAAATTATTTTCATTTTCATAGCCTTTCTTTAACTCCACACCAAAACCAACATCAACGTCCAAAAGACCTCCCGATCAATGTTCAAGAGATGTCGAGTCAGGCAAATGAGGCCGAGAATAATACACCGATCCCCAGCAAAGAAGAGGATAGTAAGACTGGGAATGAATTGATGGTCAAAGGAATCTCCAGAAGAGAGGGTCATATCTACAACGCCCCGATTCCTCGAAAGAAACAAAATGAGAGAGTCTTATCGGTGAAAACCTTCACAGGCACCGAGAGGCGATGTAAGATGAGGGGTAAGAAATGAGAGAGTCTTATCGGTGAAAACCTTCACAGGCACCGAGAGGCGATGTAAGATGAGGGGTAAGAAATGAGAGAGTCTTATTGGTGAAAACCTTCACAGGCACCATAAGGCGCCGGGAGATGAGAGAAAAGAGAGAGTCTCATTAGTGAAAACCCCTCGAAGGGCACTATGAGGCGACAAGACAGATCAGCAAAAGCTACCACATTCGAAACGAGATGGGCAGCCATTTATCATCCCCATCAAGTCAGACCATCGGGAAAATCGATTGATACAAATAGACTGGGTCGGGAATCTATGGTGCACGTCACGATCACGAGGATCAGTCATGTCCTCCAGATAAGTTCTTCTGAGTTTCTTCTCCCCACCAAATATGGGTTCAGAAAGATTTTCTCCTTTTCTAGCTTTTATTTTTCTAAAATTTTGTCTTGAAAAGGATTTTTCAAAGCTTACTACCAAAGACCGGAGGGGAATTCACCCAATGCAGGATAATACAAACAGACTTAGAAGCCGATCCCAGGCAATGCAGTGATCGTGCCCGGCAATTTTGGAGGAAGTGGGCTCCTAAAAGGGAGTGGTGTCGGGAGTTAAAAGCAAACTCCCACAGCATGTGCTTAAAGAGAAAGCAGAAAAGGGGATTAATTGAAAGCCAATCCCCAGCAGGCTAGAGACCCCCAGCAGGCAACTCTGCCCACTAATTAATTATGGGACATAGAGCAAGAAAAGAGAAGAAAGGAAAAATCATCCACCAGAAAGGCACCCTCTACCACCACGATTAAAACTAATTAAATCCTTTTGTCTGCTGCAGGAAAACAAAGGATTGATGATGGCAGCGAGATGCAACGCCAGGGAAGTCACCAAAAACCGGGGCAGAAAATTTTCTGCCGATTGTCAAAAATTTTCTCGGAAGAACGGGGAAACAATTTCAAATACATTTAAGTTCTAGGTCGCCCACCAGTATAATGCGGGAATACATTTAAGTTCTAGGTCGCCCACCAGTATAATGCGGGAATACATTTAAGTTCTAGGTCGCCCACCAGTATAATGCGGGAATACATTTAAGTTCTAGGTCGCCCACTAGTATAATGCGGGAATACATTTAAGTTCTAGGTCGCCCACCAGTATAATGCGGGAATACATTTAAGTTCTAGGTCGCCCACCAGTATAATGCGGGAATACATTTAAGTTCTAGGTCGCCCACCAGTATAATGCGGGAATACATTTAAGTTCTAGGTCGCCCACCAGTATAATGCGGGAATACATTTAAGTTCTAGGTCGCCCACCAGTATAATGCGGGAATACATTTAAGTTCTAGGTCGCCCACCAGTACAATGCGGGAATACATTTAAGTTCTAGGTCGCCCACCAGTATAATGCGGGAATACATTTAAGTTCTAGGTCGCCCACCAGTATAATGCGGGAATACATTTAAGTTCTAGGTCGCCCACCAGTATAATGCGGGAATACATTTAAGTTCTAGGTCGCCCACCAGTATAATGCGGGAATACATTTAAGTTCTAGGTCGCCCACCAGTATAATGCGGGAATACATTTTAAGTTCTAGGTCGCCCACCAGTATAATGCGGGAATACATTTAAGTTCTAGGTCGCCCACCAGTATAATGCGGGAATACATTTTAAGTTCTAGGTCGCCCACCAGTATAATGCGGGAATACATTTAAGTTCTAGGTCGCCCACCAGTATAATGCGGGAATACATTTTAAGTTCTAGGTCGCCCACCAGTATAATGCGGGAATACATTTAAGTTCTAGGTCGCCCACCAGTATAATGCGGGAATACATTTAAGTTCTAGGTCGCCCACCAGTATAATGCGGGAATACATTTAAGTTCTAGGTCGCCCACCAGTATAATGCGGGAATACATTTTAAGTTCTAGGTCGCCCACCAGTATAATGCGGGAATACATTTAAGTTCTAGGTCGCCCACCAGTATAATGCGGGAATACATTTTAAGTTCTAGGTCGCCCACCAGTATAATGCGGGAATACATTTAAGTTCTAGGTCGCCCACCAGTATAATGCGGGAATACATTTTAAGTTCTAGGTCGCCCACCAGTATAATGCGGGAATACATTTAAGTTCTAGGTCGCCCACCAGTATAATGCGGGAATACATTTAAGTTCTAGGTCGCCCACCAGTATAATGCGGGAATACATTTTAAGTTCTAGGTCGCCCACCAGTATAATGCGGGAATACTTTTAAGTTCTAGGTCGCCCACCAGTATAATGCGGGAATACATTTTAAGTTCTAGGTCGCCCACCAGTATAATGCGGGAATACTTTTAAGTTCTAGGTCGCTCACCAGTATAATGCGGGAATACATTTAAGTTCTAGGTCGCCCACCAGTATAATGCGGGAGTACTTTTGGAATCAGTAACCCCACTGAAGACGAACGGTTACAACAGAGATCTCTCAAGCAGGAAACAATAAAATCATCCAGGACCAAGAAGCAGAAGGCCGCAAAGGCAAGCGCGCAGTTCAAAGGAAGAAGGGACGTGTCTCAAAAGAAGCAGTTTGGGAACGTTATAGCATGCCCAACATAACAGTTTTGATGAAAAGCCATACCACTGAAGAAACCATTGAAAGATTTAAAGAGGAAAGCCATGTTCCCAGCAAATCAAGCAAAGTGATGAAAACTGGCATCCAGAAAAGGCAAAGGACCAGCATCATCTCCCAATAAGGGCACCAGAGGAAAGCGTTAGCCGACAAGAAAGCAAGGCAACAAGAACAAGTTGAAGATAAATGAGATCTCACACTCTAGCTTAGTTTTTTTTCCCTTTCAAGAACAATGTAACAAGGAGATCGGTTGAGCGGTAGCATCCTACAGCGGCAGGCAACAGCGCACAACAACAGCAAGCACTACAGTGACACGGTAGTCCCAGCTACCAAAGTTTCCCGAACTACATTGACCTGATTCCTGTTTAGCCCAGGATATGTAGGAAACCTCTGAAGCAAAGGTTCGGTCAAGTCGTTTTCAAAAATGCTTCACACGGAGTACTCGGACGAGCAAAAATCGCCCGCTTTATCTTTGCGCGAAAACCCTTCGTGTCCTCGTGCAAAGAGGGGCAGCTGTAAGCACGTGATTTTTGCTTTACCAGCAATCGCTCCGAAAGAAAATAAAAATAGTGACAAATGACTTCGCTATACAATGTTTCGAGTTTTCCGTGACATGTGTTGTTTATCATTTGTGGGTCTGTCCATTTTGCATCTAATCTTACCGATCAAAATACAAAGCATGTATGTCAGGGTAATTAAAATCATAATTCGGTCGTTAAAAGAAAATCCACAAAAATATGAAATGCGTCTAGGTTGTGATTTAAACCTACTTAAATATTTCAATATGTGTGTGATAACTAAGTTAAAGGTTTAAATTAATGATTGTTTTAATGTTAGTTTTTATTATTTCGATTTATTTAATTTTTAAAATTAGAAAAAGGAAAAAAAAGAAAAGAGTGCAAGATTAACCGGACTTGGTCCTGTTTGTTTTGAATATTCTAAGCCCAAAAGCAGCCCAAGTCAGCAGCCCAAGCGACCCATTCCCCGGGACATCAAAACGACGTAGTTCAACACCAAAACTACGTCGTTTCAGGGATGGTTAATCTGAGCCGTTCATTTCCAGTGATCCGATGGCCTTTATTGGACCTCATGACCCGACCCGTTCCCATTTTAACCGACCCCCTACTTAACCAAACGGCACCGTATGGATTAAGCCTCCCCAATCCTGGCCATCAATTGTAATCAATCCAACGGCCAGGATTGAATCAGCCTCCCCGTATATAAACCTTCTATCGTATCCCACGCCCCCTATCCGAACCCCCCCTCCACCCATCGTCTTCACCAAACACCGAAACCCCCCAAACCCTAGCAGCCGCCCTAGTATCCTTCGCCATTAAAGCCGGCGGCACGAACGCCGGTGACCACCCCCTTCACACCCCTGAAGCATCTAGCCGCCCTGAACACGAATCCACTAACCTGGTACCTCGAATCACCTCCCATCGTCTCGAATCTGGATTTGAAGATTCGAGACAAAGCTCGATCTATACCAAACCACCCCATCTTCACACCAGACACTCCCCGGACCCTCCTCGTGACCAAACCAGACTTGGTTTGGTCCGAATCTACCCACAACTCCTAAAAAACCAGATCTGAAAATCCAGACCTTAGAACACATGCACCTGGGGAATCCGGCCAGTCTTAATAGGGGTTTGAGGTCTAATAGACCTTAGTCAAGGTGTTCTCATGTGAGAACACCCTGATTAAAGTTTGTTCGGCCTCAAGAGTTCGAAGTTGAGTCAGATTTGGGTCATTTTGATTTCAAACTTTTTCGGTAAGTTTTCCTTTCTCTTTGTTTTAGTTCTAATTAAGTTGTCAGCATGTTTCGTTGTGTTTGTTTGTTATTTTGTTATTTTTCATTCGGATTTCTTCCATCTCTGTCAAAGGCCTCTTATTTGGTCAATTGTTTTTTGTTTGTGTTCTGAATGTACCCCATGATAAACATGATCGTCAATTAGATTAGTCGTCAAATGAGTTAATTCATATAGGCCCGCAGTAATTGAACAAAAGTTGTCTGATGCCCTTTAGGTCCCTGAACGTATTGTTTATATGAGCAACTGATTATTACCTGTTATAATTAGTATAGTTGACCTGATAAATGTCGTCGATTAATTTCCTACGACTGAATGTTCAAATATTCTAATATGTACAACCTCACTTGACTGAATGGACCTGTATTGTGATTTGTGTGTTGGACATTATTTATGAGTGCTAGTTTGTAACTACATTGTAAAAAACAATTAAAAGAATCAGGCTAGGGCAATTCTGAAATTGAACTTTCAGAAGTTCAAAAATGCCCTGATACTGCAATGGGCATGGCAGTAATAATCAAGGGCTAACAAGGGTATTCTGGGGTGTTGAAAAGGACAAAATGATTAGTTTAAATGAGCTGACAAGTAGGGTACTAATTTGGGATTAAACTAATACCAATGGGGAACAAGACACAAGGGTATGGGGCTTAAAATGAATAATAAAATGAGCCCATAACTCTTGATTAAAGAAAACCAGGCGTGGGGAACCAATGGCTGGCATCAAAAGATGTTTAAGCATGGGTTTAATAGGTATGGGCAGACTGCAAGTGGGGGCATCCAGGCAGCTCAGCTGTACTGGGTCGTTTGGCTTATAAAGAGGCCACTTCAGAACTTAAAGGTGGCTGGAATTTTTAGGCTTGAGAGAGGTCTTGTGAGTTTAAAGAAAAACACTGAAAACATAAGAAAATTTCAGTAAAACATTGTAACCAAACACTGTCTGAGAGCTATATAGGAGTTCATATTGGTCAAGCTGTCTTGGCCAAGTTCTATTTCTTTGGCACTGACTGAGCTGCTTGTGATTGTCAAACTGTTGGTTTGCTGCATTGAACATTTTGTCCCTCCTGTTGTTTCCTTACTCTTTCCTGGGATTGTTTGTTTGGGTACTCGATCATCTGCTGGTTCTCCTTGTTCTGAGAATTATTGTTGTTTGTATGTGGACTGTGGAAAACACTTGGATTGTTGGTTTTTTTTTGCTGTGTTGATGCTGTGTATCTATTGTTGTTGTGTATCTGTTGTTGCTGTGTTCATTGCATACTGCCCAGCTGATCATTCCTTTCTTCTTTGTCCTCTATACCAGGTACACAACCAATGCACTGTCAAATGTAATTGGAAAAAATGAGCATGAATACAAATGAAAAATCCTGAAGAATGTCTCCTATACATAGATTGTTACATTAAATATTCATGTAATGTGTAATAGTTTACATTCTTGTTTTGGATACTAGAGATAGTCTTCATGCCTAATAAATGTCAATGTGTAGTAATTGAGTGCTAGAATGTGTATACAGGTTGGTGATAGGAGTATGCCCAAGGCAGTAGGTTGTATCTCATATTTAGTTCCATGGTGTAGTATAAGCCTGTAATGAATGCCAAGCATGACAATCGTACACTACTAGTTAAGTTCTTTCCTTTCCGATAAATTGCCATACATAACTGTTAAACCATGATTTAAGAAAAACAGGGTTTGCAATCTCAACCCCACGAAGGTCGAGCCCGGGTCAAAACAGACCCAGCAGGCCTGCCTCGGACAAACAATGGCCCAGGTCTGGCCCATCACGCGTGGGCTGGATTTGGGCCTTTAATTTCGATCGGCTGACTGTGTGCACGGCCGCGCTTTTGATTTTGCTCAAGCACTCGGAATTCTGTTATAAATAACTTGCAAGCATGTAATTAATTAGGACTATCTACTGCTTTCAATTGGAAGGGACAAACACGACAAGAAACGTAGTTGCTATAGGATATCCTTTTAAAATAAGAACGTGATGAGCCTCGACGAAAATAAACAAAATGCGCCGGCTGCGGGGCCCTCGTTAAATGTATGTTATCGAAGCATTCAGTTTCCAGGATGGGTCATTTAGCAAATATCACGGCCCTCCCAGAATAATAACGCGATAGCCTCTTTAAGCGCGTATTTAATAATTTTACCTTCTTAAAATCGGGTGCGCATTTATGTGACCCAAACCCAAATCTCGACGGATTCGAAATGTATTTCTAATCACGGGTACATTGATTGTGACGTGGTTCGAGATGCATGTCCATGACGTCGCAAATTCCTTTTAAAAGTAGAACGATACGAGCCTCGTCAAACAAAATGCACACTGCTGTGGGGCCCTCTAACTGTATATATAGTAAAACACTTAGAATTCGGGACAGGCCGTTTAGCGAATTTTTCGGCCTTCCCCAAAACAACAATACGCTAGTTGCTTTAGGCACGTCTTAATAATTTATTCTCCTTAATTCGGGTGCACATTTATGTGACCCAAATCCAAATCTCAACCGAGTCGAGATATGTCAACAACCACGGGTGCATTGATGTAACGTGGTTCGAGATATGTTTTCACGACGTTGCAAGTCTTATAAAATAACAGTAAATGATAAAAGCGGTTAAAAGTTAAATTTTGTGCATAAGTTTACACTTGTATAAAATCAGATAATCAAGCCGAATATAACAGTTGAGCGACCGTGCTAGAACCACGGAACTCGGGAATGCCTAACACCTTCTCCCGGGTTAACAGAATTCCTTATCCGGATTTCTGGTACGCGGACTGTAATATAGAGTCATTCTTTTCCTCGATTCGGGATTAAAATTGGTGACTTGGGACACTTTAAATCTCCCAAGTGGCGACTCTGAAATAAATAAACCAATCCCATTTTGATTGTCCTTTAATTGGAAAAAACTCCCCTGCGCCCTCGCGGGTGCGGAAAAAGGAGGTGTGACATCTCTCAGAGTCTGAAGAACGATCGGAAGATGCTGATCATGATCCTCTTGACTACAGGAGTAGATCAAAATATCATCAATAAAGACAATCACAAAGGAATCCAGATAGGGTTTGAACACCCGGTTCATCAAATTTATAAACGTTAATAGGGCATTTGTCAGCCCAAATAACATGACTAGAAACTTATAATGGCAATACCGAGTCCAAAAAGCTATCTTAGGGACATCAGATGCCTTAATCCTCAACTGATGGTAGCCAGACCTCAAATCAATCTTCGAAAACACTTTGGCACCCTGAAGCTGATCAAATAAGTCATAATCTTCGGCAATGGATACTTGTTCTTGATGGTGACTTTGTTCAACTGCCGATAATCTATGCACATCCTCATCGATCCATCCTTCTTCTTTACAAACAATACGGGCGCACCCTAGGGCGAGACACTAGGTCTAATGAAGCCCTTATCAATCAAATCTTGCAGTTTCTCCTTCAATTCTTTCAACTCTGGCAGGGCCATACAATATGGCAGAATAGAAATCGACTGAGTGCTCGGGGCCAAATCAATACAAAAGTCAATATCCCTGTCAGGTGGCATCCCCGGTAGGTTTGCACGAAACACTTTGGAAACTCACAAACAACTGGTACTGAATCCATGGAAGGAATCCAAACTAGAATCAGGGACATAAGACAAATAAGCTAGATACCCCTTCTCGGCCATATGTCGAGCCTTCACATAAAAGATAACCCTACTAGTAGAATGGCCAGGAGTCCCTCTCCTCTCTAATCGAGGCAACCTCGGCAAGGCTAAGGTCACCATCTTGGCGTGACAATACCAATTTAACATGATAAGGTGACTGCCAATCCATACCCAAGATGACATCAAAATCAACCATATCAAGAAGTAGAAGAACTACACTAGTCTCAAGCCCCCCGATGATAACCACACATGAACGATAGACATGATCTAGAACAATAGAATCTCCCATAGGCATGAACAAATATGAGGTCAAATAGGATGACACATATGAATAAGTAGAACCTGGATAAAATAGAACTCAGGCATCTCTATTGCAAACTGAAATGGTACCTGTAATAACCGTGTTAGATGACTCAGCCTTAGGCCTAGCTGGAAAGGAATAGCATCGGGACTGGGCCCCACCACTTTGAACTGTATCTCTAGGACGACCTCTTGCTGGATGGCCTCCACCTCTAGCAGCATGACCTCCATCTCTAACTGTCTTACCTCCACTTCTAGTGGTTTGACCTCTACCTCTAGCTCCCTGACCCCTACCTCTAGTTAGCTGAGCATGCGGTGATGCAACCGATGCTGGAATCATGGCATGAGAACTCTATTGTGACATGCCGCCCAATAATCTCGGACAAGTCCTCCTAATATGCCCAAAACCACCACACTCACAACATCCATCTTGATGTTATGGCTGCTGAAACTGAGACTGGCCCAAACGAGCCGAATGACCACGGTAGTAACTCTGAATAGGAGGTGCACTGATAGGAGCTGGTGGTGCACTGTAGGTTGGATGCCTACAATGAGGAAGATAAGGACCATGACTCCCTAAAGCACTGTGGGATGCCTGAAGTGTTGACTGATATGGCTTGGGAGGACAACCCCTACCAAAAGTACCCCTTCCTCCAGATGAGGCACCACTAAAACCACCTGAATGACGAGGCCTATTATCTAACCCCTTCCCTCTCTCCTGTGAAAGAACATCCTCGATCCGCCTGGCAACATTGGCAGCCATCTGAAAAGAAATCTCACTCCCGATCTCCTTGGCCATTGCAACTTGATAGGATGCACGAGTCCCTCAATAAACCTCATCACCCTCTTTCTCTCTCTCTTGGTAGGAAGCAGACGAATAGCATGACGGGCTAAGTCCACAAAGTGGGTCTCATACTGGGTGACAGTTATACTGCCCTATTGGAGGTGCTCGAACTGCCTGCGGTAGCTCTCTCTCTGAGTGATAGGAAGGAACTTCTCAAGAAATAGCTGAGAGAACTGGTCCCAAGTAAGAGCAGGCGACCCAGCTTGTTTGGTAAACGTATAATCCCTCCACCATTTCTTGGCGGAACCTAACAACTGAAATGTAGTGAAATCGACCCTATTGGTCTCCACTATCCCCATGTTCCATAAGACCTCATGACAGCTGTCAAGATAGTCCTGTGAGTTCTCTAAAGATGCACCACTGAAGTGAACTGGAAAGAACTTAGTAAACATATCCGATCACCATAAAACCTCGGAAGACATATCTGATCCATCACCGGCCTATGCCGCAACACCTGGCTAAACTACCCAAACTAGCTAGGTTGTTGGAGTTTGAAATTGGGTAGCCATCTACTCCAGAGTGTAAGTAGCGGGAGTCTATGCTCCTCTCCCAACCTGAAAGACGGCTGGTGCCACAGGAAATGTACCGGCTTAAGCCACACTCTCCATAAGGCACACTAAGCGAACCAAGGCATCCTGAAGTACTGGGGTGGCAATGAACCCCTACGGGACTTGAGCTAGTCCTGCAGAAATAGTCTGGGCTGGAGCCTCCTCTTCAAAATCTACCTGAGGCTCCACTACTGTGCTGCTACTAGAGCTTTGGGCTGAGCCCTGCCCCTACCTCAGCCTCGACCTGTACCCCTTGTAGGAGCTACCACTAGGGGTTCTGGCTACTGTTCGGCTGAAGATACAGTGCATGTTCTCGCCATCTGCGAGAGAACAGAATAGAAGGATTCAATCAGCAATGATAGAATAAACATTGCACAACAGAGAAGAATAGAAGTGAAACTGTTCCTAACTCCGTAGCCTCTGGAAGATAAGTACAGACTTCTCCATACCGATCCTCCAGACTCTACTAAGTTTTCTCATGACTCGTGAGACCTATGTAACTTAGTACTCTGATACTAACTCTGTCCCAACCCAAAATTCCCACCGTCGGGACCGTAATGGCGCCTAACATTTCACTTGCTAGGCAAGCCAACGTTAGAATAATTTATCCTTTTTAATAGCTTAAATGATAATATCAAGAAAGAACTGAAATAACTGAATAATCTAAAGTGTAAATGCATAAGCTAAATCAGCCAAACATCTATTACAAATTCCTAAACCTGGTGTCACAAGTGCACGAGCTACTAGAATAGTACATACAAAGGTTTGAAATAAATACAAAGTTGTTTGAATGAAAATATAGAGCTAAATAAAAAGAGGAAGGGGGACTCCAGGACCTGGGGGCGCTGAGCATCCATACCTCAAGTCTCCATGACTGTCCAATCCGAGCACGATAATAACCGCCGCTAGGACCGACTCCAAAATCTGCACAGTGTGCAGAGTATAGTATCAATACAACCGACCCCATATACTAGTAAGTAACGAGCCTAACCTCGACGAAGTAGTAACGAGGCTAAGGCGGGTTACCTACACTACAACCTATACGTAGTATATAATAATGAAAGAAAATAGGAATATTGAACAGAATTAAACAGTCAACTAAACATAACAACCACAACCTTAAGAATAAATCAGTGTCGTTCAAAATTACCAGTCTTTAATAGTCCGAACACAAATACCAGATAACCAACACAACTCAAGAAATGGAAACATAAAGGTTGTTGTGGCACGCAACCCGATCCCACCAGACAACACTAAACCCTCCTTTATACTGTAATAATATATATATATATATATATATATATATATATATATATATATATATATATATATATATATATATGTTACGGTGCGCAACCCGATCCCACCATATGTCAATATCAATATCATACTTCACCCTTATTTCACCATATCAATCCGCCATTATTCTACTTGTTACGGCGTGCAACCCGATCCCACCATAGAATACGAATTCACTCTTATTTCACCATATCAATCCACCCTTATTACATCTGCTATGGTGTGCAGCCAAACCCCACCATATCAGTACCAAATACTCAAAGCACAGTCAAATCAACAATTCAAATCACAAAGCCTTTACGATCAATAAATGCCAAACTGAACCAAAAGGAAATCTTGCACAATATAGAATCTACAAAAGTAATTCTACACAGCGAGACCAATCCAGCAATTTACAATTAGAAGGTGCAAACAAGTCAATTTAAGCAAATAGCAGGGATTCGTGAAACTATGAAAAGAGCTAATATCAATAACATGAGAAGATATTGATTAACATGTAGAAGTTAAGCATGTAAGGCATTTAAAGCATATAACAATTAAGACATGAAAGGAAACAATTAAGGAAAAGCAGTAAATCAGGGGAAAACAGATAATTCGGCGGCATATAAGCACTCGTCACCTCGCATATACGCCGCTCATATGAGAATCACATAACACATGGTTCGAGGGTTCCTAATTCCCTCAAGTCAAGGTTAGACACAACACTTACCTTACTCAGCGGTTAATTCAAAGCTCTACCGTGACCTTTCCCCTAGAATCCTCCTCCAAACCACTCGTATATAGGCACAATTAACTCAATAACATCAAATATTTCTAAAGGAATCAACTACAATGCATAAATTTATATTTCCCAAAGTTTCCCCCAAAAAGTCAAAAATTGACCACTGGCCCGCTTGGTCAAAACCCGAGGTTCGGACCAAAATCCAATTACCCATTCATCCCCAAGTCCGATTATGTAATTTGTTTCGAAATCCGACCTCAATTCAAGGTCTAAATTTCAATTTTACAAAAATCCTTAATTCTACCCAAACCCCCAATAATTCCACCATGAAAATCCTAGATTTTAGGTAAAAATCTCATGAAATGTAATGGGTTATTAAAGAAAGTAGGTTAGAATCACTTACAAACAAATTGGGGAAGAAAATATCTTGGAAAAATCATCTCTAGGCTTTGTAGCTTTTGAAAATTTTAAAGAATGGCAAAATCCCATAATGGGATAGTTTTATCACTGGGTGTCAGTGTTCATCGCGTTCGCATGAACACTGCCGCATTCACGAAGAACAGCAGCCCGAGTGGCTTACGCGTTCGCGTAGGCTTATCCCCCTAGACTCCGTGATCGTATAGAACAACGTTCAAGTCCTAGCCCAGCCTATCTAATGCTACGCGTTCGTGTAGGTGTGGACGCGTTCGTGAAGGGTAGTCCCCCCCACTGCTCCGCGTTCGCATCCTATTCCTTGTGTTCGCGTAGGGTATTTTTCCCCAAGTCCCAATTTACCTTTCATAATCGCAGTTGGACATACACGATCGCATAGAAGTTTACACCAGACACCAGCTGAAGCCAAAACACTAGATTTTTCTAAGTTCAAATCTTCCCGTGGCCAATATGAAACTCACCCGAACCCTCGGGGCTCCAAACCAAACATGCAGACAAGTCCTAAAACATCATAAGAACTTGCTCGCATGATCAAATCACCAAAATAACACCTAGAACTATGAATTGAGAACCAAATCAAATGAAGTTCTCAAGAAAGCTTTAACACTTCTATTTTCACTGCCAGATGTCCGAATCACTCAAACTAACTCCGGTTCTCACCAAATTTCACAAGCATGTCATAAATATAATAATGATCCTGTACTGGGATCCAGAACTAAAATACGGACCCGGTATCAACAAGGCCAAACATCAGTCAATTCTTAAAATCATTAAACTTTCAAACTTTAATTTTTCATCAAAAATCCATATCTCGAGTTAGGGATCTTGGAATTCGATTCCGGGCATATGCCCAGTTCCCAAATTATGATACGGACCCACATGGACTATCAATATAGGGATCCGGGTCTGTTTGCTCAAAATATTAATCGAAGTCAGCTTAATTTAACTTTTAAGGCAAAAATTCTTATTTTGTCAGTTTTTAACATACAAGCATTTCGAAAAATACCCGGACCATGCACGCAAATCGAGGAAGGCTAAAATAAGATATTTAAGGCTACAGAATATAGAATTTAGTTCTAAAACATGAGATGACCTATCGGGTCATCATAATATGCGAAAAAAGTATGAATTGATCAGCAAATCTTAAAATGTAGTATATTGCTTGATTATTGTATACAGTAAAATCGGAGGACTTGTTTTTTTTATCGTTAGGGCGCCTCGTAGAGACCACCCCCCGAAGGCTCGAAGTTTAGCTCGGAGTTCGTCCCCGAGGGTTCTTAACGGTCAACCCCCGAGGCAGTACAAATCAAAGGCTATGATGGACAGACGAGAAGTTCCCAAAGCAGATGATTGAAGCTGACCTAGGTCTATTAGGCTAGCATGAGCCCCTACCGTGGCATTAATTGGCTGTACCAGCCATATATCTTTGTAATAAATTCATTTGTACTATGTTGGGATTCCCCCCACATATATAAAAGGGATCCTTGTCATTTTGCAAGGACATATGATATAGAATATTGAATAGACAAGAACATTCTCTTTGCTCTCTAACACATTCTCTCTTGACTCCCTTTATTTACATTTATTGCTTGCATTCAGTATGTTCTATTTATTGTTCTTCAGTTATTTCTCATTATTGGTCATAAAGAGATGCCATAAAATTTATCATAACTGTTAATCCTCCATCGACTGCCCTTAGTCGGGCATCCGACTCGACCTCGAGGCCCCAGAATTTGCAAGCCCGAGACCCCGATTTCCAGCCATTCGATTTGATTATTACATTGTTTTCAAGTTATTATCTTTTTTCCAGGTCTTTTACTTAGCATCCACTGCCTAAAAATTAGCATAAAAATAGATCACGTATTTTGAGAACCATAAAATCAAATCTAATTGTTATTAACATTTTCGCGGTAAATAGTTTGGCACCCACCGTGGGGCTAAAAATAATAGTGATTATTTTCTTGCTGGTTTACTACATAACATAAGTTATCTTTCACGCTTTTTCTTGTCCAAGAATCTTTGATTTCAGGTCAAAATATCTAACTCAGTTAATGCATATGAAAACAATGGTCTTGAGGACCGTTAAGAAAATGGTGTAGTTGTTCAGGTGTTGGCGCACCACTGTTGAACCCTGAAGATGTGCCGGAGCCAATCCCTGAGGACGTGGTCTCACGTGATGCCCAACACATTGATAAAAGCTCCCACACTAATAGGAGCGTACGCCAAGGAGACCAACAAGAAACTCAGATAAACCCAGCTAGAGAAGAACTGGAGGTTAGCTTTCACGTTATTTTTTAAATGTTACAGGTACAACAACTAGCAATTTCTCAGCTACAAAGCCACAAGAAAACTCCCAGCACGGTAGCACCAAAAATGGCTCCCCAAGCCGAGCAGGCACCAAAAAGGTCAAGCAATAACGGGTTGGCAACCAACCCCGCCATCATAAAGATGCTCGAGAACCTCACAAAGAGGATCGACTCGGGCGAGAAGAAGATAGAAGCCAACGATAAGAAGGTAGAGACCTACAATTTTAGGGTCTATCAAATTCCGAGCGCACCTCCGATCTTGAGAGGTGTAGATTCGATGAAGTTCATACAAAAACCATTCCCACAGGAAGCGGCCCCAAAACCCATTCCAAAGAAGTTCAAAATGCTCGACCTTTTGAAGTACAACGAAACCTCAAACCCCAACGAGTACATCACTCCTTACACTTGTGCAGTGAAGGGCAACAACCTAAAGGACGACGAGATCGAATCCGTCCTGCTAAAAAAGTTCGGAGAGACGCTTTCGAAAGGGGTAATGATGTGGTATCACAACCTGGCCCCAAACTCGATAGATTCATTTGTCATGCTGGCAGATTCCTTCATAAAGGCACATGCTGGTGCCATCAAGGTAGCTACAAGGAAATTCAACGTCTTCAAAATCAGGCAAAGGGGGAACTAGATATTGCGTGAGTTTATATCTCGCTTTCAAATGGAACGAATAGAATTACTACCAGTCTCCGACGACTGGGCAATGCAGTCCTTCACTCAAGGTTTGAACGAGCGAAGCTCGGTAGCTTCAAAGTAGCTGAAGTAGAACTTAGTCGAATATCCCTTTGTTACTTAGTCAAACGTCCACAACTGATACCAATCACAAATTAGGGTCGAAGACGACCAACTAGGAGCCCCGAGGGCTTGGTATATCCTAGAAGGCTTTCGGAAAAGGAGCCAAAGCCAAACAAAAGAAAGTTACTAACCATACACTAAAGATAGAAGATACACCTCAAGGCACAACATACCCTACAATGACCGAAGGATCAAGGCCAGAATCCTCGGGGACTCGTTAACAGACCTGGGTTCGATAGGCACACAAAGCCGACAGAGGCACCCCGCTTGTCGGAATACAACTTCAACGTTGATATTTCAGATATCGTGTTCACCATCAGTAAAATCAGAGACACCGGGTGGCCAAGGCCTGATCAGATCCCTCGCAAAAGAACCATAACTTAGTGTGTTAATTTCACGGCACACACGATTACGTGATCGAGGACTGCCAATAACTCTGAGAAGAAGTAGCCCGACTACTCAGCAAAGGTCACCTCCAAAAATTCCTTAGCAATCGAGCCAAAAATTAGTTCCGGAAAAGAGAGGCGGCCAAGAAGGATGGAATAGATGAGCCACAACATGTCATCCACATGATCTTAGAGGCATCGATGATCCACAAGAACCCATGGTCAGGAGAACGAAGATATCCATCACTAGGGAAAAGCAAACTCGAGATTACATACCCGAGGACACTCTCACCTTCAGCGATGAAGACATCAAGACCTTGTCTCAGCCTCATAACGATGCATTAGTAATCTTTTTCCTTGTAAATACATTTAAATTAAACGTGTACTTGTGGATCCAGGTAGCTCAGCCAATATTTTCAGGTCGAGCATGGTGGAGCAGCTTTGACTGCCTTACCAAATCGTGCCCGCCTCTCGAGTCCTCAATGGGTTCAACATGGCGAGCGAAACAACGAAAGGGGAAATCACCCTCCCGGTCAACGTGGCCGGCACTATCCAAAATGCCAAATTCCATGTCATCGAAGGAGACATGAGGTACAATGCATTGCTCAGAAGGTCATGGATACACTACATGAGAGCAGTACCATCCACCCTCCATCAAAGGATGAAATTTCTAACAAAGGACGGAATAAAAACCATCTACGGGGAACAACATGCAGCAAAAGAGATGTTTGCAGTGCACGATGTGGCACCAGCGACAATATCTCTATCGTCAAGGGAGCCAAAGGATAAGCAAACAGCAAAATAGAAATAACAAGCTATATTTTCGGCTACACCCGACCAAAAAAAAGGAAAGGACCGTACCGCGTCCCCTAAGCGAGCGAGGGGAACATATCGAGGCTCAAAGCACCGTCTCCACTAAGGTATTCCCCTTTTTTGTTTACATCATACACTAACCTTCGTGTAGGTCTCCGACCAAAACAGTCGAAGTGCTATCCAACTTGAAGACCTTAAGTTTTCAAAGCATACGTTGCACTCTTTTCCTTCGACCGGGTTTTTATCCCGAAAAGGGTTTTACCGGCAAGGTTTTTAACGAGGCAACATCCATATGCTACCTAAGGAAGACTCAACTAGTATTCAAGGATTCTCTTCAATCAAGCTCGAATGTTGGGGGGCATCCCCCCAGAAGGTCACCTCCTCGAAGAAGCCAAGATGTGCTAAATGGGGTTTCGATAGGAAAATGATGTACCGGGCCAAACGGTCGAACAAACTGTGTTTGTATAGAATAACCAAGTCCTTGACTGCAAAAACGTGCATACTTGTACCAAGTAATCAAAGAATACTTTCTCCTCCATCAAAGCATTTCGAAGGAGTTAGGTATTTTTTGCAAAAATGGCTCTAGAGCCAAAACATCCCGAACACTCAAGGACTGGCGTCAAAAACTCAAAACCGTATGACCCCCGGGTCGGAAGCTTCAAAATCGTAAGCCCTCAATGAGGCAACGTCAAGTCTACAAAAACGGCTCTAGGGCCAACAAAACTTTCAATGTCCCAGGGACTGCCGAGGCCATATGACCCCATATGGGCAACCTCGACCCCGTAAGACCTTTATAAGGCAACACCAAAACTGTAAGACCTCAAGCAAGGCATGAACCATACTTGTATCAAGTAAACAAAACTATAAGACCTCAAAGGCATGTAAAAAATTATAAGACCTTATGAAAAGGCATTATCCCGACCTTAAAGTTAAGGTTATATATCCAAACTTGTAAGACCCCTAAAAAGGAATACCCTCGATATAGACGTCGAAACTACTTCACTCGGGGACAGAAAGGCTCCGTTCAAACACAATGACTACGGTCATAAGGCTGTACCAGCCAAACTAACGCGACTCAGGGACGCCCGCCCGTCACTATAAAATCACAAGCCTTCAAATACTTTGAAAGTACTTCAAAAAGAACTGGTTAAATGGGCTACCCTCGACATAGGCAAAAGAGCTTCGACCATGTCAACTCCAAACTATAGGCTTCAAAACATTCAGCCACCAAGCAAAAGCTCCTGAGGTGCTCGTTCATCGCTATATAATGACTCACAATTGAGGCTCTTAGCAAACCATCGAAGAGTCGGGCAAACACAAAAGTTTCAAAATTTTTGACGAGGGAAAAAAAAGCCAAAAGAGATCATACCGACCCTACGTGTAAGAGCCACTATCGCCAGCCTATATTAAGAGGTCATACCGACCCTACGCGTAGGAGCCACTATCGCCAGCCCATATTAAGAGGTTGTACTGACCCTACGCATAAGAGCCACTGTCGCCTACCAATATTAAGAGGTCGTACCGACCCTATGCGTAAGAGCCTAAGAGCCAACTTAAAAACTTGAGGGACAATGAGCTAGAGTCGAAATCCAACTCAGAGACTAAGCCTGAAACAGTTAACTAAATACGCCTAAAGGCAAATGCGTAAGAACATGCGAGCCAGCCTAACGAGCCCCAGGGCGGAACTGTAAGCCTAAAGGTTTTTTCTCAAAGGCTAATTCGCCTGGCTAATCATTGACAAAATGTCAAAAATCAAAAATAAAGAAGGGCATACACAAGCAAATAGAAATTCCTGGAAGGAGAAAACCGAAAGGTTTCTTTATATATGCACGTCCCCCTCAGGGACTGTGGCCCATCGGCCTTTTCCCCATTATCATCGACATCAGACAAAAGGAACTTGGCAACGTATTCATCCGCCTTGTCCTGTGCTATCTCCTCCGAGAGATCGAAGCCCCTAGCATGAATCTCTTCGAGGGTTTCCCTCCGAGATTTACACTGGGCATACTCATTGCTTCTGCTCTCCCGATCGGAAGCACCGTTCAATTTAGCTCGAGCATCAGCAACGTCTTTTAAGTAGACAACCATTTTCTTGTTGGACTTAGCCCGAATCTCTTCAGCTTCAGCTCGGGCTTCTATGGCCTCGGTCTTCATCTTCAAAAGATTAGACTCGAGACTTGCAATCTTGCTTGTCTGAACCAAGCTATTTTCACAAGCATTCCGAAGCTGTATCTCGAGAGTAGAAACCTTGGCCAAATCATTCTTCTTGGCCACGATATGGGCATCCATCTGAGCCTCTAGCTTATCGCACTCACGCTTGGCTTGACCGACTTCACCCCAAAGGTGTTCCAGGTCCTCCGTCTTTTTCTACAACTGAAGTAAACGAAACATTAAAATATAGAAGAAGAAGCACACTCGCCCTTGGAACAAAAATTACCTATTCCTCGAGGTAGATTTTGTAGTTCAGACTTCGATTTGCCTCATACTGCAAGTGTGCCAACTCGTCTTCCCTTTCATCGCAAAGAAGCCTGAGGGATTTCTCCCCATCCATGGCTTTTCGCAGCCTGGCCTCACGGCAAAACAGCTTAGACTTGATCTTGTTAAAAGCCTATGGAAGAGATACTCAATAAGGGAGTGAAAATTGCAAAAACCATAAAACCAATACGATTGGCTAAAACTCACCACAGAGTAGAGACGCCGAGCTTTCTCAAAAGTTGAGTGCACATCTATTAGCCCGGCTCCATCAACCCCAGTAGAACCACTCCCGGTTGTTATACGGTCACCCGATATATGCAACCATTGGCTTCGAACGTCCCTCGAAGTACCTTCGACGAAAGAAAAAGTCGGCGGCAGAGAACCCTCGCTCCTCAAGGTACCTTCGACGAAAAAAGAAGATGGCAGCAGAGGAGGGACCATTTTTCTAAAGCTAGAGATCTCGGGCACTACAGGCTTACCTGATACATCCTCTCTGAACCCCCGGCCTAGACTTGTCTTGCTATAAGCACCTTCACCCTACGAAGGCCCCTTTTGCTTGTTATTGTCATTCCTCGATCCTGAAGATGATGATCCTTCTCCGACAGTGCATGATCTCACCTCGAAAAACTCCCCAATGCCTACGATGATGGAGTTAGTACGCATAAAAAGGAAGTGTATTTCAAAAAGGAAGCAAATCACATAGCACGTACCGTGGTGGTTTGCCTCTCATCTACCTTAGACAAGTCTCGCCACTTATGCCCATCATAAGTCGAGTGGGTCGCCAACTTCAAAGCCCAGTCCATCAGGTCGGGGACCTCATATGGCATCCATAGAATTGCTGCAGAAAGGGAAAGAAAGGCGCATTTATTGGGCCCGCCTCCGCCATAAACAAAACAACAAAGGCAAAAGTGTAACACTTACGTGTAAAATTCCATTCCTCGGGAAATGGAAAAAATCCATGGGGATAATGTCAACAGTCCATACTCGGACGAATCGACTCACCCATCCCCGATCCCCATCTTCTTTGTTGTTGACAATGAAGGGTCGGGTGGATCGTCATCGTAGGGTTAGCAGGCCTCGGTGGTGAAAAGGTCGGTACAACTTGATAAGATAGCTAAGGGTGAACTCGAGCCCTGCTTCCTCCGCAAAGAATCACATCATCAATACTATCCTCCAAAATGACGGATGAACTTGTGCCAAGGTATCCCAATACTTTCGACAGAAGTCGAGAACAACCCTATCAATGGGACCTAGCATAAAGGGGTACATGTAAACGTTCAAAAACCTGTCGGCATGATCCATAATGCTCTCCTCCGGGGAAGGTACCTGCAGTACTACCTTTTCCCCCATCCACAATCTTTCCTTACTGACTCAAGGTGCCCCTCCCCTATTACAGAAATAAACTTCGAGGCATACTCCCAATAACCCTGAATGTTGGAAAGTTTTTCTGACGAAAAGTCCCCCCTCGAAGCAAAATGTCTCGAGGTTGGCTCGCCTGGAACCAGCGGCACACCACCAACCAGGTGGGAACCAGAGGAAAAACTTCCTCCTTCTTTCTGAACGAATCCCAGCGTAGCAGCCATAACTGTGGTAAAATCAGAGAATTGGAGCGAGAATGTGAGAGAGGGCTTCAAAGTTAAAATGGTGAAAGACCTAACGTAGGAAAGAAGAACTCTGTGAAGAGGGATAGCTACTCAGGATAGCGGAATCCTCAAACTGAAGGAAGACAAACCTATATATATATATATATAGAGAGAGAGAGAGAGAGAGAGAGTGGTAACTATCCGCCTGCCTCAAAGGCCAATTAAAAAATACCGACTAAGCCTTTATCACTTTGGGAAGATATACTGGCGGGATCGCCTCGGTCGTTTCATAACCATGCCATACAATTGACACTGCCACATGATGTTGTGGGATCAAAGACCCTCGTATCAACCTAGCCTCGAGATGGTATCCAATCTCGACGACCTCTGTCAAAAAAGAAGAAAGGCACTAAGGAGCCATTAATATCATTACAAGCCTCGAGATGGTACCCGATCTCGAGGACCTCCGTCAAAACAAAAGATAAGCTCTAAAGAGCTACTCATATATAAGCCCAACCTCGAGGTGGTATCCTGCCTTGAGGATTTCTGCCATTACGATTGCGGGTCATTCACCCGGTTCCTTGGCCCTTGAGCTACATGAGCTCGACCCAGTTCACACTCAAGAATTACTAATGAAGCTTTAGGGCTACCTTCACTCTATGTTCAAATCAAGTTTTTAAGGCCACCCAAACTTGCGCTAAATCTCACTCGGGGATTGTCTGTGAAAGGACTAGGCTACCTTTATTCTCTGGCATTTGATCAAATTCTCCCTCGAAGACCACCAACGGGGTCTAAAAAGAGCTAAGTTTGTTCTAAAAATTGAGGCCCCATTCTCACTCGATTCGAAGTTGGCAGTTTCGGCAGTCTAAGTCTGTACCAAGTCGACCCGGACTTGGTCCGAGAGATGGCAAAGGGTTTCAGGGAAAATCATATTGATCAACCAAGAACCGAGGGAATACCTATGCCTGGGTCCGGTATCCGGACTAATTGGTAGAGTCGCATGCTCAGATTCTTCATAAATACAAATAAAAGGAAATCCAGCATAAATCAGAGACAAATCGAAGAAACATCTTTGTATTAATAAACCATAATTATAAAGCCCACGAGAGGTCCTTACACATGATTACAAAAGCCCATGAGGGGTCCTTACATAGAAGCAAAGAAGCAAAAAAAAAAGAATAAGAACTAAGAGTCTAATCTACTCTCGGGGGTGCGTCCTCGGCAGTAGTATCTTCGAGAACCATTTCCTTGGGGGCCTCATCTCGATCTTCCAAACAACATCTTCAAGGATGAAGAAGAATCAGAAAACGATGAACAAAAAGCAGAAAAAGATGAAGAAGAAGCAGAAAAAGATGAGGAAGAAGTAGAAAAAGATGAAGAAGGGGAGAGGAATGAAGAAGTGGCTGGGTGAAAATTTTGGCAAGTATGGATCTCGCCAGCACTACTATTGTGAAGCCATTTCTTGAGACGTTGCACCGGTGCAGGATGCAACAGTTAGTAGATGACACCACCTTACTCCGTGGAAAGCAAAAGGAGTGAGGCACCGCACCAGGTAGTTAAGAGAGATGAGTAGAAGTTCATAGTCCACATATCCTTCAATGCGAAGATAATTTGATATTTCTCTCTCATTACCTCGGGCCAACAACAACAATAAATCAATACAATCCCGCTCAGTAGGGGAAAGCTCTGGGAAAAATCCATGGCGTAACTGATGAGAACACTACCATGTGACCTTAAGGCCACGTGATTCAAACATGAGAAATAGCCCTGGATGAGGACGAAGAGAAGAAGGGAGTAAAAAGGCTGTTGAAGAACGATTGATGAAGCTTTGGTTCAAGAAAGCTTCCATTTATAGAAAAGGTGGCAGCGGAATCGACGACACAATCAATATCTTTGGGAAACGTATCGACGGGTGCAATCAATGCCTATTGGGAGACGGATTGGCAGCGATATTATCGCCTTGAGAAAATAAACCGGCATTACAATAAATGTTTCATATAAAAGACGTATCGATGGGATGTCTCAGTTATCACAAAAGCTGATGTCATAAGCATGACATCACCATAAGAGGCTCGAAGAGATTGGTGTCACAATTGTTTCTTATCATTTTAATCTAAGAAATGCGGGGACTATCTATATATGGTAAAATCTAAAGGCTCAATTTTATGATCATTAAGGCACCTCGTAGAGACCACCTCCGGAAGGCTCAAAGTTTAGCTCGGAGTTCGCCCCCAAGGGTTCTCAACGATCGACCCCGAGGCAGTACAAATAAAAGGCTATGATGGACAGATGGGAAGTTCCCAAAGCACGTGATTGAAGCTGACCTAGGTCTATTAGGATAGCATGAGCCTGAACCGTGGCATTAAATGGTTGTACCAGTCATATATCTTTGTAATAAATGCATTTGTACTATATTGGGATTCTCACCACATATATAAAGGGGATCGTTGTCATTTTGTAAGGACATCTAATACACAATATTGAATAGACAAGAACATTCTCTTTGCTCTCTAACACATTCTCTCTTGACTCCCTTTATTTACATTTATTGCTTGCATTCATCACGTTCTATTTATTGTTCTTCAGTTGCTGCTCATTATTGGTCATAAAGAGTTGCCATCAAATTTATCATAACTGTTAATCCTCCATCGAATGCCCTTAGTCGGGCATCCGACTCGACCTCGAGGCCCCAGAATATGCAAGCCCGAGGCCCCGATTTTCAACTATTTGGTTTGATTATTACATTTTTTCAAGCTATTTTCTAGTTTCCAGGTCTTTTACTAACCATCCATTGCCTATCAACTAGCATAAAAATATTTAATGTATTTTTAGAACGATAAAATCAAATCTAATTGTTATTACCATTTTTGCGGTAAACAATTATGCGTGAGTGTGCTTTACAGAATGATTAGAACCCTATTTATATAGTAGAAGAATTCTGCTTTTGGTACAGTTTTAAATACTGAAGGAAATCCCATGATTGATTAAATGTCCGGTCTTGACTTGATACGTACCGAGATTTCCGCCACGATCCTTGCCCGGTCATGGATATCTCGGCTGTATATTATTCGGTTTAGCAGGCTTTCTTCGATCATGCTCGGTCCCGATCTCGCTTCAATCTCGATCACGACTGGTCTCGATCTTGATTGATCATCAACTCACGAGCTTAGCGATCGATCTTCGTGCCATGATCCGATGCAATGCGAGGCCGGGCCTTGGTCTGCCACCTCGGTTTCGATTAGCCATACAAAGTTAGAGGCCTGATTTTGACCGTATACAAGGTATTTAAAATAAAATGAATGAAGAGTATAGAAGTCTTTAGTGGAGGTCGGTCTCTACTACTGGGTAAGTGAGTTCGCTATGTTTTCATAAAATAATTGATGCAAAAACCTTGACAACTTATTGTCATAGAATGCTTGATCGGAAATTGCACAATTCTCATATCCATCTTTAGTTTGTTATTTTTCTTAAACTAGTTTCTATGAACGTGATTTGTATGTTAATACTGTGTCAATTAAAAGCATGCACTAAGAAACTATTATTTAGAAAAACACAATTGATATTGTATAAAGTATAACAAGTTCTGAAAGAATAAAGTAGTGGTATGCTAATATTGAAGATATTTTCATATTAACCAACAACTCATCGTTGCAGTTGCACTTGTTGTGATGCACGAGGTTTCTGCCATGTTAAAACTGTTATCTTTATTGGTTGTACCGCATATTTATTTTGGGACTACAGAACGGTATTCCGGGAGATCCCCATGTTTTGCATATTTACTTTTGGATTACTGAAAAGGTATCACGGGAGACCCCCTGTTCTACATATTTATTTTGGTACTACGAAACGATATTCGGGGAGATCCGACTGAACATTTATGTTTGGGACTATGGGACGCTATCCTGGGAGATCCCTTATTGTTATATTTGTGTTCTAAGCTATTGTTATTCTATGCTTACATTCTGATAAACATTCTACGTGTTGTCCATTCTTTTCCTTACGCTTAAGCTGGTATGAATTATGTTAGGACACTTGCACAAGCATACATGTTGCTAAGCACCTTTATCGGATAAGAGATTTTCTTGATATTGTTGAGTATAGATGCACAACCTTGTTTACTTGTCTTTCATGTGAGAATGGCTCTATTTAGCACGAGCATTATCAGTGCGGTTATGAGGTGTGATGAGGGCACATGATGCCCAGTGTTAAGGTTCAGGTATTGAGACCTGTATTGAATTATTATGAGATAAGGTGGAACAAGGTGACTTATATTCGAAGGATATTTATTTGAAAAGATTATATTCGAAAGGTATTTATTTCGAAAGAACTATGTTGGAAAGATATTTATTTGAAGGAAGTATATTTCAAAATATTTTTATTAGGAAGGATTGTATTCTAAAGAAATTTCTATTTGAAAACTTATGGGTGACAGACTTATATTTGAAGGATTTCACTAATTGATCAGGGTTTGTTGGCTATGGCCTGATGTGAATACTGCCGTAGTTGCTGAATTATTATTTGTCTTTATTGTATTTGTGATTTCGGATTTGGGTTGTGTTTCAGTTCACTCTTCTGTGTCCTTATTATGGTATTTCGTTGTTACTTGGCATTTCCTTCTTTATTGCAAATTTCTGTATTGTTAGCCATATCGCGTAGTCTTTATGTAGATATCATGTTCTGTTGTTCCTATACTTATACTTGTTAGTTTATTAGATCGGTAGGTATCTTGACTGTTCCTCATCACTACTCCACCGAGGTTAGCCTTGATACTTACTGGGTACCACTGTAGTGTGCTCATGCTACACTTCTATACATTTTGTTTGTACAAATCCATGTATTTGTTCATTAATTGTTGTGCGGATCGTTGATGTGAAGACTCAAGGTAAATATGTTGCTGCGTTCGTAGGCTTCAAAGTCACCTTCCTAATTTTGTATTCACACTGTTTTACTTATTTCCAAATAGTTGTATTTAGAAGTTGTAGTAAACTCTATTGAGCTTATGACTTGTACACTGGTTTTGAGAAATTGTAAATTCTATAAAGATTTGTATATCGAGACTGTTAGTCTTTCTTATTATTGTTGATATTCAGTAAATGTTAGGCTTACTTAGTCCCTAAGACTAGGTGCCATCACGATGCCCAACAGAGGGGAAATTGGGTCGTGAAAAGTTAGTATCAGAGCTCTACATTTATAGGTGCTACGAGTCATAAGCAAGTTTAGTAGACTCTTACATATCGGTGCGGAGACATCTGTATTTATCTTCGAGAGGCTACGAAACTATTAGGACAATCTCACTTCTTTTATTCCTATCGTGCGAACTTATTAATCTCGGAATTTGAACTTTTATCATTCCATTCTCTCACCGATGGTGAGGACACGACTGTAGTTATCGATGACGCTGCTGCCGGAGCAGGTGTTGCTAGAGGTAGGGGCAGAGTCCGACGAGGAGTATGTGTCGCAGCTAGAGCACCTACCAGAGCAGCGGTTGAGGAGCCGCCAGCAACTCCTGTTGGGGAACAGGTACCAGAGGCGCCTGTTGTTACCCCCAGACTTCAGGAGACTTTAGCTTAGTTCCTAATCATGTTTGGTATATTGGCTCCTGCGAGGTTGATTCCGGTTGTATCAGCTACTTCACAAACTAGGGAGGGACTCAGACTCCCGCTGCCCATACTCCAGAGTAGCGAGTTCACTTTGGTAAGGCTCCAGGTGTCATGGAGACACATCCTGTGGTTCCAGTTCAACCCATGGTCAGGGCAGCAACATCTAAGGAAGGGCAGCTTAGATTTGCAAGGTTCAATAAATATAACCCTCCTACATTCGGTGGTTGGCTTCAGAGAGCGCACATGATTTTATAGAGGAGTGTCATCGCATTCTCTACACTATGGATATTGTTGAGATGAGTGGGGTTGATTTTATTACATTCTAGCTTCAGGGAGTGACTTATCAGTGGTGGCAGACATATGAGTTGGGTAGCCCAGCCGATGCAGCTTCGCTTACATGGATTCAGTTTTTGGAGATGTTTTTGAGAGAGTTTGTACCTCAGTCCCTTCGGGATGCATGGCGTACGGAGTTTGAGCAGCTGCACTAGGGAACTATGTTAGTATTAGAGTATGTCGTCAGATTTAGTGATTTGGCCAGACATGCACCTCCTTTGGTCACTACAGTTAGAGAGCGAGTCCGTAGATTCATTAAGGGGCTCAGGCATGTGATTCATTTCAGCATGGCTCAGAAGTTAGAGTTAGATGTTTTGTTTCAGCAGGTGGTAGGGATTGCTCACCAGTTAGAGGGCATGTGGGACTGGGAGTGAGAGGACAAACGAGATCAGCAGGGAGAGTACAAGGAGGCAAAGAGGCCTCGCAGACCGGAGAGATCTCCTGGTCCTTATTTTGGAGGCAGGGTGTGACATGGTAGAGGTTTCATTGGTCAGCCAGTTCAGTTTCTGCTTCAGGCTTCGCACAGTGATTCAAGTGTTCATGGGTCTCACTGTACCCGTACCGCATAGTTTCCCATAGCCACGTCAGTAGAGGGGTTGCTTTGAGTGTGGAAATACTAGCCACATGGTGAGAGATTTTCCCAGATTTCGGATAGATGTGTCATAGCAAGGTACTCAGGTGAGTAGAGGGCGCCCAAGAGAGGGAGGCCCGACCTGTTGATGTGTTTCATATAGTAGGCTTGAGGCTGCTGCGCCAGATAATGTCATGCATGTATGATTTCGATTTGTTATTGAGGGACATCATCCGTATTTCATTACAGTTCTGCTTATCGGGGTGAGTTCCCCTATTTGTTGCTCCACTTATGGATGTGTTTCATTATTTGTAGTATGTTTATATGTTGGCCTGTTGGGAGGTTCCATGAGTAATAGCAGTTTCTATCGTCTGTTTCTATTCATTATTTAGAGTTATGAGACTAGTAGTAAATTTATATTTTCCATTATGGTAGGCTTGATGTGATTTTTGAGTATTTTTTATTACGAGCTATGATTTTTAATGCTCCACCGGTGTAGGAGCCAGTATGTATTGTAATTTTATTGACGAAATTGATCTAGTGAAAGGTTCCAGTTGGTTGATGTATATCCTACTGGTGATTCAAAGTTGGGGCGGGACCCTTGTAATTTCATGTGATTTGATATGTTTGAACCGGGCTTGTACTGCAGTGGTAGTTATATCAGTATAAGGTCCTTGCGAATTGTTCATATGCTTTAATTCTTTCCCTGTTATATTATTTTGTAGGCCAATACTGATAGAGAGTTGTGCCTGTCGGGCTTGTTTGATAGTTCTCTAATGTATTTCTCTTTACATATTAAGTCACTTTCGTTCTGTGCTTCTTAAATTTTAGCTTGCGGGGTGTGTGCCCGGTAGCGTTAGTTGTGACTTGTTGATTTGGGTGTTTAGTTATGAGGTTTTCGTCGTTCTTGTATCATCATCAGTGTTATGGATATTTGAAACAGGTTCCTATTGGATATGAGGCTAATGGTCGGTGCTGGTTTTGATTTCGGGCAGCTATTGTGAATAGAAATGTTATTATAGGCCCATGCGTGGTGTATTATGTTGCGTGGGTGTACCTTGTGGGTGTAGGCATGAGTTGTTACAGCTGGTTGAGAGTGATACCGGATATGGATTTCGAATCGGATCTTTTGGAAATGGATGGGAGATGAGAATTTTGGGCTCTAAGGCTTATTAGTATTGGTACAAAGGCTAAATTATAGTTGAGATGGTGTTGTCAGGCTTATGTAGATTGGGTTGACATGGGATCATCCGCGGGTTTATGTTGGAAGTCTGTATTCAGTGATTTGAGGACTTCGAGGCAAATCTTGGCATGTTCGACGACGAACGCTTGTTTTAAGGGGGAGGATGTAACGACCCGGCCGGTCGTTTTGAGAATTTAAGCTTCATTCGGTGATGTAAGGTCTTCAACAACTTCATATTATGTGTATCGACTTGCATATGGTTGAATTCAGTTACCAGATGATTCAGAGTCGAATTGGAAGAAGGAATCTAGTTTTGGAAGCTTAAGTGGTGAGAATTTGACCGGAATTTGACTTTTATGTAAACGGCCCCGGAATGATTTTTGGATGATGTCAGGAGCTTCGTATGGTGATTTTTAACTTAGGCATGCATTCAGATTCAGATTTGGAGATCCGTAGGGTAATTTAAGGCATTTTGGCGAAAGTTGAAAAAAGTTGAAGTTTGGAAAATGGAGAAGTATGACCCATAGTTGACTTTTGTGATATCAGGGTTAGAATGCGATTTCGAGAGTTGGAACAGCTCCGTCTTGTCATTTGGGACTTGCCTGCAAAATTTGGTGTCATTTGGAGTTGATTTGATATGGTTCGGACGCTTGGTTGCAATTCTAGAAGTTCTTGAAGTTCATGATGATTTTCATGCATTTTGGCATCCAATTCGTGGTTCTAGAGGTTATTTTGGTGTTCCGATAGCACGAGCGAGTTCGTGTTATGTTGTAAAACTTGCGTAGATGTTTGGCATGGAGCTCCGAGGGTTCGAATGAGTTTCGTATGTGTTTCGGAGTGTTGGAAGAAGGTTCAGTTGTGCTGGTGTCCCTGGTCCGGGGCAGGGGTGTTCGCAATTGCGAACAACTTCATCGCATTTGCGATGCAACTGTCGATTTTGCAAACATCTCAGAACTCGTATTTGCGAGTCTGCATTTGCGACCTGATCAGAGCTGGCCAGCCTCGCATTTGCAAGAATCGCATTTGCGATCTTAATGTCGCAAATGCGACATCTAGGGCTGGTATTAAGTCTCCCATTTCGGGACTTAGCTTCATTTTATCATATTTTGAACCCTAGGTCTGAGGGTGGACGATTTTGAGAGAAATGTTTCATACCAAATCATTGGTTCAGTGTTTCTAACCAATTTCCAACTATAATTTGTGATTATATCTTAGATTTAACATCAAATTCATGAGAATCTAAAAGGAGAATTTGGGGGGAAAATTGTAAAATCTTTCAAACATGAAAAATCATGATTTGAGGGACCAAATGGTATCGGAATTTGATAATTTTTGTATGGTTAAACTCAAATGGGAATGTGTATTCGATAATTGTAAAATTTGTCGGGTTCCGAGGTGTGGCCCCGGGGGTCAACTTTTGGACCGATTTTTTGTTTTTATTAAAGATTGAGACTTTATGATCCAGAATAATTTTTTATGAGTTTTATTTGTGCTTTGAAGTTTTTTTGGTTAGATTTGAGCCGTCCGGAAGTCATTTCACCTGAGAAGTTCGTTTTAAAATATCGGCTTGTCTTCTTTGAGGTAAATATCTTGCCTATCCTTGTTTGGGGAATTTCCCCTTCAGATTTGAGTCTTCTATGTTGATTGTAGACCCTGTATGCGAGGTACCGAATGCGTACTCAGACTTATTTGTAGAAAACTGGCCTTTTAGGGTTCTTAGGTCCTTATATTCACTGTGTATGAAGTTGTTCTTGATATGACTGAGTTCTTATTTACTAGTTTCATCTCTACATGCTTAAATTAGAATTAATTGCTTTAGGATTCACTCTTTTTGCCTATTTGACTCTTATTTGACTTAACTGAAGATTTTACCTCTTCTATTGTCATGCTATCTTTTCATAACTACTTATCTTTAATTAAAATTTATAATCATCTCATCCTATAATTGTTTAGTCTTAATTGAGGTTATGATTATCTTTGCGCTGTCTATCTTTAATTGAATTATTGAATATTCTTCGCAATTACCCAACCTTAAAAGAAGTCTAGATATCCCATGTTTTAGTTGACATGCCCTAATTTTGAACTATTTGACTCGAATTAGTTTTCCTTGTTGCCGATCTATATATTGTGGAATCGTTGTGGCATATTAGATCCTTCTTTGTGGAGCCGTTCTCTTTACACTTAGCATTCTTTACTGTGGTTATTCCTTATGAATGAGTTCTACCATTTCTTTGTAATTTAAAATTCTTGAGTTGAGTTACTTGTCGTACATTGTATTATTATCATTGTTGCTATTGTAGTTATTGTGGTGATGCACGAGGTTTCTGTCGTTCTATAACTGCTATCTATGTTGATTGCGCTGTATATTTACTTTGGGACTACAGAACGGTATTCCGGGAGATCCCCTTGTTCTGCATATTTACTTTGGGATTACGGAACGGTATTTCGGGAGATCCCCCAGTTTTGCATGTTTATTTTGGAACTACAAAATGGTATTCTAGGAGATCCCCTGGCACATTTACGTTTGGGACTACAGGACGGTATCCTGGGAGATCCTCTATTGTTATATTTGTGTTCTGAGCTGTTATTCTTCTATGCTTACATTCTGATAAACACTCTACGTGTTGTCCATTCTTTTTCTTATGCTTACTAGCTGGTATGAACTATGTTAGGATACTTGCACAAGCATACACGTAGCTAAGCATCCTTACCAGATATGAGGTTTTCTTAATATTGCTGAGTATAGATGCACACCCTTGTTTACTTGTCTTTCATGTGAGAATGGCTCTATTTAGCACGGGAGTCGTCAGTGCAGTTATGAGGGCACAAGATGCCCAATGTTAGGGTTCAGGCATTAAGACCTATATTGAATGATAATGAGATGAGGTGGCACATGGTAACTTATATTCGAAGGATATTTATGTTAAAAGATTATATTCGAAAGGTATTTATTTCGAAAGAATTATGTTGGAAAGATATTTATTTGAAGGAAGTATATTTCGAAATATTTTTATTAGGAAGGATTATATTCTAAAGAAATTTGTATTTGAAAACTTATGGGTGACAGACTTATATTTGAAGGATTTGACTAATTGATCAGAGTTTGTTGACTAAGGCCTGATGTGAAATCTGTCGTAGTTGCTGAATTATTATTTGTCTTTATTGTATTTGTGATTTTGGATGTGCGTTGTGTTTCTATTCACTCTTCTGTATCCTTTTTATGGTGTTCCACTGTTACTTCCTGTTTCCTTCTTTATTACAAATTTCTTTATTGTTAGCCTTATCGGCGTAGTCTTTATGTAGATACAATTTTTTTTTGTTCCTATACTTATACTTGTTAGTTTATTAGACCAGTAGGTGTCTTGACTGTTCCTCGTCACTACTCCACCGAGGTTAGTCTTGATACTTACTGGGCACCGCTGTGGTGTTCTCATACTACACTTCTATACATTTTTTTGTACAGATCCAGGAATTTGTTCGTTAGTAGCTGTGCTGATCGTTGCTGTGAAGACTCAAGGTAAACTTGTTGCTGCATTCGCAGGATTCAGAGTCACCTTCCTAATTTTGTATTCACACTGTTTTACTTATTTTCAAACAGTTGTATTTAGAAGTTGTCGTAAACTCTGTAGAGCTTATGACTTGTACTACCGGTTTTGAAAAATTGTAAATTCTATAAAGATTTTTATATCGAGACTGTTAGTCTTTCTTATTATTGTTTGATATTCTGTAAATATTAGACTTACGTAGTTCCTAAATCTAGGTACCATCACGATACCCAATGGAGAGGAAATTGGGTCATGACATATTGCTAGAAGTGTTACCACATGAAATTTTATGAATATATGTTGATATGTTCTTGCTTTTATAATATTTTGTTAGCTGAATCTTTTCAATTTAATGTCATTAATATGATTTTATAAAAAATATATTTACCGCCTTTATTTTTGTTAATTTAAAAAAAATACTTGTAGTACCTGGGATTCATCTTACAAATTTCATTACTTGTTCACAAAATGGTTTATCAGCATCCAATTCTTTTTGTTAATTTAAAAAAAATACTTGTAGTACCTGGGATTCATCTTACAAATTTCATTACTTGTTCACAAAATGGTTTATCAGCATCCAATTCTTTGACTAGTAGCAATTCATCTAAAGCTCTAATCTTCTTCTTTAGATGACATTTGATTTTGCATAATAAAATATTTTAAACTTTGAGTCATACCTAATCTTTTTGGTGAAAAATTGTGATAACTCATTTAAATAATTATTTTTAATTGTCGTAATATTTGAAGAATGATTTCCGTTTGAATTTTCAGAGGCCAAAATCTACTTTTTAATCCATATTATATAATCATTAACCAATGAGTGCAGCCGAATTCAATTTGTAAAATTAATTAAATTGAATCTAGTATTACTTGTTACTTTGCCTACCAACATTATTGGGCACGCGGAATGTACATCTGTCTCATGTCATTATTACAAAGTCTTGTGTCACAAATAAGTTTTTAACATTAAAAAACAAACTAAAGAAACAAATAAGTTTCCTTTTTTAGTTGGATTGAATCAATTTGAATGATTAAAATTGATAACTCAGAAAACACTTTAATAAATTTAAGTAAATAATTAAGAATAAAAATAAATATTGATAATTAAGATATATATATATTGACAGTGTTAAAGTTTTTGGTCATTTTATAGTTTAACTTTTTATAACGTGTTACTTACATTGTTTTTAAGGTTTCTAAACCAAGTTGCTAGAAATCTATTATTGCAAGTAATTTTACCTATCTATCTTACAAGTGCTCAACATAGGAATTTTTGATGTTCATCTAATTAATAGTTTGACCAAAAAATACAAAAGAATATCAACATTATATATCTCCTTCGATAAAGACACTTTTAATCCGGACTATTTGTAATGATCCGGCCGGTTATTTCGAGAGTTATAACCTTGTTCCCCGTTTTCTGCTTCTTTTGTGTTCTTCAGCTATATTTTGACTTGCCGGGTTAGTCGGTTTGGGTCCGGAGTGATTTTGGAGTGACTTGAGACACTTAGTCTCTTAGGAAAAGGTTTAAGCTGAAAAAGTTGACGGATATTGACTTATGTGTAAATGATCTCGGATTTTAATTTTGATGATTTCGTTAGCTCCGTTAGGTGATTTCAGATGTGGGAGCGCATATATAATGTGAATTGGAGGTCCGTGGTAGAATTATGCATGAATTGGCGAAAGTTGAAATTTTGGCGATTTTGTCCGGGAGTGAAAATTTTGGTATTGGGGTCGGAAAGAAATTCCAGAAGTTGGAGTAGGTTCGTGGTATCATTTCTGACTTGTATGTAAAATTTGAGGTCATTTGAACGTGATTTGATAGGTTTCGGCGTCATTTCTGGAATTTGAAACTTTAGAAGTTCTTAGGCTTGAATCCGGGGGTAATTTGGTATTGTGATGTTGTTTTGAGCGATCCGAAGGTTTGACTAAGTTCATATAATGTAATGGGACATGTCGGTATGTTGGGTTGAGGTCCCGAGGTCATCGGGGTGATTCCGGGTGATTAACGAAAAGTTTGAAACTTGAAAAATGTAGCTGGAGCTGCTGGTTCTGGTGTCTCCGCACCTGCAGAGTGGGAGCCTCAGGTGAGAGCCCACAAGAGCGATTGAGGAGCCGCAGATGTGGCCATGGAGGACCTGGGTAGGAACCGCAGGTGCGAGGTAGTTTCCGCACCTGTGATGATCGTAGATGCGGTCTAGAGGCGCATAAGTGGTCCTAGGGGTTTAAGTGATTTCCGCAGAGGCAGAGCTGGGTCCGCAGATGCGATGAAGGGATCGCAGGTGCGGCTTCACTCGGCAGAATGTATAAATAGAGGACTTCATGATTTTTCCTCATTTTCACCATTTTCAACTCGGACCTTGAAGCTTTTGAGGTGATTTTTGAAGGGGATTCAAGGATTTTCACTAAGGTAAGTCCCTTGAGCCTAAGTACTCTTAGCTGTAGTGTTTTCCCATTGATTTCTCATCTAATTAATGGGATTTTGTAGTGAAAATTAGGAGTTAGGGCTTGGGATTTTGGAGAGTGTAATTTGGGTATTTGAGGGGCCTAATGATGTCGGATTTTGATAAAATTCGTATGGTTAGACTCGTAAGTGAATGTGCTTTCATATTTTGTGACTTGTCGGATTTTGAGACATGGGACTGGGAGCGGTTCGAGCCAATTTTAGTATTTGAGTCCAATTTAGCAGTTTTTCTTGTGCAATTGGTTCCTTAGGCATATATTGATTGTGTTGTATTACTTTTGGCTAGATTCAGGATGTTTGGAGGCCGTTTAGAGAGGCAAAAGCATTGCAGAATAGGATTTTGCTCGGATTGAGGTAAGTAATGGTTATAAATCTGGTCCTGAGTGTATGAAACCCTGGACATTGTGTCTTGTGACTATTTTGGAGGTGACGCACATGCTAGGTGATGGGCGTGTGGGCGTGCATCGAGGGGGATTGCGACTTGGTCCGCCGCGTATGAGCTGCAAAGTTGAACAAACATGCTGTCAGCTATATGCTTTCTATGTGTTATGGAAATTTATTGTAAATCATGTTAGAAACCAAGTCTAGGCTATGTATTTGTACTGTTGAGTCCTACGTTACTTGTTGAATTGCCTGTTATATGCTATTTGTACTCAGTCACAGTTTTTACTCGTATATCATCTCTCAGTCTCTGTTATTCTATCTGATACCTCATGTTACTGATGTTTGGGCTGATTTTCCTGATTTCTGAGAGCCCGAGAGACCGGAGAGATTGATGACTGAGTAAGGTCGAGGGCCTGATTGTAAGGATATTTATGGGATCAAGCTGTATGGCGTAACATGTTTTATTGATTTACGCCATGATTATCTTGATATAGTGCTTGGGGTGAAGGAGCCCCTCCGGAATCTGTACACCCCCACTGATCGCGGTACCTACTGAGTGTGAGTGCCAAGTGCTAAGTGATTATGAGGAATGAGTGACTGGAAGGTATGAGTGATCGTGAGGTTGGAGTGATTGGGAGGACTGAGAGATGATTGCCTAAGAGGCAGTATATAATTACATTATTCATGCACATTGTTGCCTTATATCCATGTTTTGATAACTGTTGAAAAATATTCTTATCTGAATTTTCTTGAACTTGACTAAAATAAGCTGATTTGACTTGAATTACTGGAACTTTGGAAGCATGACTATTTTCTTTTCTGAAATTATAGAAAATGAACTAAAACTGTATAGCTCGTCACTATCTTTAGTTCCTTATTTATTATTGTTATTTACTGAGTTGGTGTACTCACGTTACTCCTAGTGCCTCATGTGCCGATCTGGGAGTTGTTGGATGCAGATATTGTTTATAGTACTCGTAGCTGATCATTGGAGATCGCGAGGTAGCTGTTAGCGTTCGCAGACTGCTTTCTTCTTCGACAAATGACACCCCGATGTCGGGCTTTATTTCCGCACTTATGTTTTGGGGTTCACCCTGTTTTATGATAAAGATTTCAGTTACTTTAAGAGTCTTGATTGTTTCTGGTTATTGTTGAAAGTGTTTTGGTAATGTCGGTTGGCCTAGTATCATCAATAGGTGCCATCACGACAGGTCATGCTTTGGGTCGTGATAAGTTGGTATCAGAGCCTAGGTTACATAGGTCTCACGAGTCGTGAGCAGGTTTAGTAGAGTCTTGCGGATCGGTACGGAGACATTTGTACTTATCTTTGAGAGGCAGTAGAACACTTAGAAAACTTCACCTTCTTGAATTCTTATCGTGCAAATTTGTTTATACTGGTAATTAAACTTCTGTTATTCTATTCTCTCATAGATAGTGAGGACATGTGCTACCGGTCAGGACTGACAACCACCAGTACCACCAGTTAGGGTCGAGAGAGGCCGAGGTCACGGTAGAGGCTATGGTAGGGGCAGGGGTGTAGCCCGCACAACAGCTAGGGCAGCACCTGCAGATCCACCAGTTGCCCCAGTAAATGATCAGGTTCTAGTTATGGATGCACCAGCGAGACCAGCTCAGCACCAGCTGTGGCCTTCGTGATTCCAGATCTTTAGGAGACCTTAGCTCAGATTCTTACCCTGTACATCGGTCTTGCTTTGGAGGTCTCTGTTTCTACTACAGCAGGCACTTCCCAGGTCAGGGGAGGTACTCAGACTCCCGCTGCCCGCACACTTGAGCAGGTGGTACAGGGACTTCAAACACCGTGTGCACCACCAGCCCAGCCGGTTGCACCTGCTCCGAACTTTGTGGTTCTAATCATGCCTGATGAGGAGCAACGTAGATTGGAGAGGTTTGGTAGACTTCAGCCTCCGACTTTCAGCGGTGCAGAGGGTGAGGATTCCTAGGGTTTCTTGGATAAGTGTTAGAGGATTCTCCATACAGCAGGTATTTTGGAGACCAGTGGGGTCTCATTCACTACCTTTCAGTTCTCTGGAGCTGCCTTCACTTGGTGAGAGGCTTATGAGAAGCATAGGCCTGTTGGTGCAGCGCCCCTCACCTGGCAGTAGTTCTCTGTTCTCTTCGTGGAGAAACATTTGTCGCAGTCCCGTAGAGAGGATGCACAGACTGTTTGAGCAGTTGCGTCAAGATGACATGACGGTGATGCAGTACGAGATGAGATTTTCTGAGTTGGCTCGTCATGCTATTTGGTTGGTTCCCAATGACAGGAAAAGGATCGGGAGGTTCGTTGATGACCTCACCTATCAGTTGTTGATTCTTATTACTAGGGAGAGGGCGTCTGGTGCTTCTTTTGAGGAGGTTGTTGACATTTCTCGGGATATAGAGTAGATTCGCAGCCAGGAGCGAGTAAGAGGGAGGCCAAGAGGACTCATGGATTTGGTAGTTTTGATGGTGTTCCTTTTGGAGGTCAGTTTCACCACAGCAGGGGCCGTCCCTTTAGGCATGCTCAGACGGCTTGTCCAGCTCATTGTGGTGCGTCATCTGGCTATGGTTTTCACAGTTCTTAGCAGGGTCACTTATCTCTTAGTGCCCTTCCAGCTTAGAGTTCGTCCCGTGCTTCATCGGTTCAGGGCTCGTCTATGGAAGGTTCTTCTACCAGTTATCCCAGTGCCCGTGGCTCTCTTTAGTCCCCACCACCAGTACCATGGAGTTATTTTGAGTGTGGGGAGTTTGGCATATGTGGAGGCAATGTCCTTGGCGCCAGGGAGGTCCAGCGCAGCAGAAGGGTCAGGCTGCATCTTCAGCACTAGTTACATCACCACCTGCCCAGTCAGTGGAGTTCTTAATTAGTACTACTCGCACTACTAGAAAAAAAGCCTAAGGCAACGCCACATGTTCCGTTGCCATAGGAAGGAAAACCGTTGCAATAAACCTAGTGCCACGGTTGAGCGTCGCTATTGGTCTATTGCAACGGCTTCAAGCAACGGTTTCCGTTTACAGCAACGGTTTACAGGAACGGTTTCTTAATCGTTCCCACAGGCACATCTACCGCGACGGTTTTACTATGGTCAATTACAACGATTAGTAGCGAGTTATGGCAACGGTCTTGAACCGTCGCTACAGGTATTTTGCGACGGTTGAGAACCGTTGCTATAGCCATTACAACATTTTTGACATGGTTTGTTTTATTTCTATTGAAACGGTTATTAAAAGCAGATGCAACGAGTTATAATGAGCTACTGCAACGGTTATAAGGAGCTACTGCAACAACTATTTGGACCTATTAACGGTTGTTATCAGCTATCACAACAGGATAATATAATACACTAAAATTTATATATAAATGATGAAATGAAAATATATTCATCAACAAAATCATATTTCAAAATACACAACCATGATAAAAGCAAAATATACAATAAAAGTGTTTAATAATCTAAAAGTTGGCATATATAAGTTTGCAAAATAGGTCAAAAACAAAAATATTCTTAGATTGTGTGAAGATTCTACAACCAATATTTTTAGGTAAGGTCTTCACTGCTTTCATCTCCCCCTTGATCATTTGGTTCACTTGTAAATTCAACAAGAACAACAATAATCAGAGGATAGGAAAAAGAAAAATATTTTCTTCTCAATATCATTATTATTGTACTATATATTAAGACCAATAAAATAATATAAGTACTTAAAAGACTGAACAAAAGATGAAACTAGTCCGATCAAACTCTAACACAATGGTCAGATCACACTACAACTTTTACATGTGAAGGCCACCTCAAAATCTTGGCTGCCACTAATTAGTAAGTCAAAATCTTGGGGCCTTTTTTCCTTCTATAGGAGAAAATTAGACCGTCAACTTGATATGTGATTTCTAATGAAAATAGGCTAACAACTACTAAGCTTAGTTCATGAGAACATTGCAGCCATTAATGCAGGGAGGAGAATACGGAAGAGAATTAACAGTTACCAGCTTTACTATTAGAGCATTCAAGTATGTGACCTATTGATCAATGAAGTAGGCGCAAACCATGAAGATCATAGTAGAAACCCCAACAAAGAGTAAGACTGTGCCAGGATCACATATAGGATATATGACAAACTGTTAATTACTTTCTTATAAGTTATAATCTAGTTGGAGCAAACTGCCAGACTAACAGCAGCAAATGAAATGCCTCACTATATGTAACTGCTCTACCTTCATAGTGCAATCTCCACTGCATTAACAAATCAGTATATATGATCAACCATAGAAATTCACAAGATTAGCACACTCATTCCAAGGACAATTTTCTGTCATAAGCAAGTTTTCACATGAGTGCATCACCAAATAATGGAAGCACACAAATAATGCTCATCCTTATATACTTCTAAGATAGACTCTGTATCTCTCAATTTTGGTAATTTTACTTTCTAGAGACTGTTTCTTTTTTGTAGGTATATTCCAAGTCTGTATCAGACTCAAGTATTTTGAGTGCTCCTCAAAATTTTAAGAAACTTATTTAAGTAATAGAACGTGTAACTGGCAGTACGAAAATATGAAAGCAAGTGTACTCAAGCTGCAACTGAACTGTGAGATTCATGAAAATATGGCAGTACGAAAATATGGCAGTACGAAAATATGAAAGTTGCAGTACAAAATTTTAGAAACGATGTATGTGTGTTTCAAGCAAAGCACATGATATCATAAATGAAAAAGAAGTGTGATAAAGAAAATGCCAACTCTGTTTCCCAGGAACATCACTACGATGTACTCCCTCTGATTATCATGTATACATTGTCTATCCAAAAGTTATGCACTATCAAGTTCCTCAAAATTTCTCCGCAGTTAAAGCTATCAGAATACATAAACCGAGTTTGTCAAAACAACTGTACAACATCCAGAAGCTTGTCCCAAAAAGATGATACTCATGTAATCAAAAGAAAAGCAATCAAGGAAGCAATGACCAATAACGTTTCTTACAGAAATAGCTCACAAGCTGCAAGGACTTAAGCACCAAATGATGACTGCAATTTTATACCAAGCCTCAAGGTGATTGCAATTTTAGACCAAGCAATGAATAAAAGTACAAAATCATACGATGACTACAAACTTATATGAAGCTATAAAGCAAGGTATACAGGGAGCTAAATCTACCTAAGGAAAGAATAGAGTTGTAGCAGCTAGTGCCAACAAAATGGCAAATGCAGAATAACCAATGCAGAATTGAACAGGCTAGAATTGGAACTGCTTGTCTTGCTAGATTTTGGAGTTAATGTGAGTTCGCGAGTTTTTGAAAGTTATTGCCAGTATTTGGAGAGGGAAATGTTGAGCAATGGACCAAGCCTCAAGATTGAAAGGCCAGTTTCAGTCAAATCAATATTACTAAACTTATTTTGCGGAGATGGGGATACAGTCGAATTGAATCTTTTTTTACTTCAGCTTCAATCATTTAAAGGAATTATCTCCAAGTTCCAGTTAAATATATGATATGATTAACAGGCTCACGTTGGAATTTTTAGTTTCATACATATTCTTCTTTTTATATAGCTGAACTCTCAAGACACAAAGTCATCCAATTCAAAACTGAAGGTGAATGATCAAAAAGAGTATCAAATAGGCATATCATGTCTACAGGTCATGCAACCACCGAGCAATAAACTGATGATATGGAGATTGAGGTAATGAAGTTCATTAGGCAGAATAAAATAGGCATGCTTGCTTTGCTTGAGCATAGAGTCCAGGCAATATGGTTCAAATATCCATATGACTGTGGTGTATGGCTTACATACTGTTAGTGATAGGAAAGCACTATAGCATGAATTGAGATCAATTGCTAGCTTGCAACAGGGTGCTTGGATTGCAATGGGTGATTTCAACGCTATTAGACATCTAGATGATAGATTCAATGTGAATCCAGTTCAAGAGTTTGAAGTAGCTGACTTTAATAAATTTTTGATGGATACTAATTTGACAGAATTGAAGACAGCTGGGAGATCTAACCTTGATTTATAGAAATCACATAAATTGTACAAACTAAAATTAACCAATCTATAACTAATCTCAAAAAGAAAATTCTAGCCTTGATTTTTGCTACCAAAAGATGGCCTTTTGATCTTGTTGTGCGGAGGAAGCTTCTCCCGATGAACGACCACACAAGGTTGCTAAAATAGTAGGATCAATTGGCAATCCTGAACGTTGAAACTGTACAACGATATCTCCTAGAATTTCTTGTCGCATCATTCTCTTTTGTTCCTCATATTGTTCCTTCTGTTTTTCAAATTCTTCCTTCTGTTTCTCAAATTGTTCCTTTTGTTCCTCAAACATTCTTACCATCCTCTCTTCCATTTGTTGGACCGGATTATTTGTAGCATGTGAAGAGGGTTCAAAATGTCCCATTTTTCCTTTCAAAGAAGTTCTTGTAACCCCTCGTTCATATAATCTAAGTCGCCCTGAATGTTCAGGTCCCATAACGGCTGCAAATGCATTAACAAAGTTGCTACCATCTTCACTTTGTTGTGCTTCAATTTTTTCCATTTCAGCCTATAATGTAAATATTTAAAAAGAGAATTCTGGTAAATAAAAATTCAGTAGGAACAAATAGTTTATCTCAATAAAAAAGCAATTAGATAGAATTCGCACAAGTTTACTAGTTGTATCTTCATCAGAATCATTGTACGACCTTCCAGGTTTTCTTGATCTTGTAGCCACAAAGAACTCTCGTAGTGATAAAGGGTCGGAAGTGTTCTTCTCTTTTTCCTAGATACATTAAGAGTGGTTATCAAAAATATTCTTAAAAATGACAACATGATCATATTTACTGATAAATAACACACCAATTCATTGCGGACTATAGCAAAAAAAATTTTGCCGACAGTGTGTGGATTCTTCAATTGTTTTCGATTCTCAATATTGGTCTTGGACATTATCTGCAAATAAATAATTCAACAAGACAAGACAAAGAGGAGTTTAGTTCAGTTGTACCATTTGTTTCTTGTTTCTAGTTGTTGCAAGTAGTAAAACTTACCTGGAATTTTTCAGAGTTCTAATATTTGAGGAGATCCTTAAATTGAGATGCTGGAATATATTCAGGCCTTTTTTGCATTCGAATTTCATCATTCGCATAGGCGTCAAAGTGGTGTTCTTTCAAATTGCTCTTGTGTCTTCTCCAAGCAGCTTGAATAGCATCCAAAGTCCATTTTTTTGCAGCATCGGGAATATCATATTTCTCCTATAAATTGATTTAGTGGGTTAGTGCAAAAACTATTAAATTTATTCAACCGAAAATTGAATTGGAAACTTCAAACCTTGGTATACGCCCACAAATCTTCTTTTGTGTCCATTTTTCTCAATTCAAATATATCAAGAGGGCAAAGACTCGCATTCCTTGCCAATGTGCCAAGAAAACTACCCAGTTCTGCCACAACATCTTTAGTAGGACAAACAGATTGATTGTTCTCATTTACTATAATCAATTTCCGCTCACTGCTTCCATGTACACTTAGCATCTTTGTTTTACCTTTTTTCCTTTTTCGAGCAGAATCGCCTACAATAATACAAACCATAGATAACCATAAAATTATATATAGTTCAATTTTATAATTGAAAAGGAATCAGTATTTGTACGAAAATTCTTGCCTTGCTGTTCACATTGTTCTTGTTCATCAACAGTTGTAGAATTCAATTGCATTTGTTCCTCTAATGAATCTGCTGCAGGGGTGGTAGTTTCGCTTTGCATATGGGCTACTATTCTGAATTTTGTGGTGTTAGTATCTGATGGTCTTCAACTAAATTTGGCAGAAGCTCATGCTCTTCACTTGACCGTATACAGTTAGCTGGAACATTTGTTTTTCTGGTCAGCGATAACCTTTTTTGGTATACCAAAGAGGTAAATGTTCCAGCATTAATGTATGTAGAGTTTTTTATTTTTTTCTTTTGTCTTGAACGTTCTTCTTGTCCCATGACTATCAAACTCTGTCAAGATGATACAACATAAATAGTTAGAGCCAAAATCAGTATATGTTTCGGACGTTCTTCTTGTCTCATGACTATCAAACTCTGTCAAGATGATAAACCATAAAACAGTTGGAGCGTCAATATTCTTTCCCTCAATAGCTAAATTATAGCAACACTATGAGGACAAGTAGGAATATAACTACTTATTTTTCAAATGCATATCACACTCATCAGACTTTAAATCAAGATTGACATGAAGAAACATACTTGATTTACGATCCAAAATTACATAACAGTTAAAGAAAATAAAATTCAAATACAATTACAGCACAGTCAAAGAAGAAATATCAAATAACATCCTTTTCCATTTTCTTTGAAAGTGATGGTACAAAGAAGAAAATGCAAAAAAGAACTATTCTGATGTTTTCATATTTGTATAATTAAAAACAAAGTTCAGAAGCACATTCTTCAATCATCAGCATCCATCCAATCCCAATCAGTATCATCAATATCATCCTCCTCTTCTGATGTTTCTATATTTGTATCTTGTGAAAGTTCTGCATGAGATGTCATATCAATGACATCACTAGGTAGATCTTCTCTGGACCATATAACATTAACATAGGGTAAACTAATTGACGCACCAATGTTATCATCAAGATCCCTCCAAAATGTGTCTGCAATATTATCACAATTTTCCTCCTTCAAATCATACAAGTCAATAGGGACTTTGTTTCTTGGGTAATAAATATCTTTCTCAATTGGATCCTCCACATAAAAAACTTGATGCACTTGAGATGTCAATACAAAGGGGTCATCGGCACTACATAATCTGTTGAAGTATACTCGAGTCAAGCCATATTCATCTATTTGATTATGAAGCCAATCACATCTAAACAGTATAATACTAAAACAACCCCAATAATCAATCTAAATAATATCCTGAATAGATCCATTATAGATAACCTCTCCATCGATAGGATTTGAATCTCTAGCACTAGCAAAACTATCAGTTGTGGCTGACAGAGTCACTCCATTATTCTGAGTCTTGAGTCGACTATCTCGTTCCATCGTATGAAATCGGTATCCATTGTTGAAATATCCAGTATATTTTTTGCAACTATGTTGGGCCCTTTAGCTAGCCACCGTAAATGATTGGGCACTTCAACAGTTTTAACTTTCTCTTTGAACCAATTGTCGAATTCCTGACTATGATTGCGTGCTCTAATCCATGCATTTGATCTAGTCTGATTATCAATTAAACTCTTATGTTCCCTGCAAACATGTATATTTCAGATACATCTATTAGGCCTTTATGGATAAAGTATAAAATATCATATCATATAAATAAATTAATAAAGTTATATTAAAAATGGCAATTATCTTACTGGATAAACATCTCCAATTGTTCATCTCTAGTATTGAACAGAACATATCGATATGCTTCAAAACATAATTGTAGATCCATGGTAAATGCCTTGCCTTTCTTTTTCTTCTTACTTCCAATTGGATGACCTATCTTAGGGAATATAGGTGACAAATCATCTCCCTCTGTTTCAGCCCCCGCATCATCTTCTAATTGATACCTACTAAATCTTGTTTTCACCTCATCATGTAGGTATCTCGAACAAAATATCAAGCACTCTTCGGCCAAAAATCCTCTGCTATTGAATCTTCTGGATGACATCGGTTACGAACAAATGCCTTATACTTACACAAGTTTCTCTCAATAGAATACATCCAACGTAAATGAGTCGGACCCCCAAGCTTAATTTCATTTACTAAATGGATAGGCAAATGTTCCATTATATCAAAAAAGTTGGAGGAAAGATCTTTTCAAGGTCACATTCAATTTCAATATTTCAGATTGCATTTTATCAAGATCTCTTCGCTTTATAACCTTTCTACATATGGCTCTAAAGAAGTTCCCCAACCTAATCAAGGCCAAAAAAACATTCTTGGGCAACACTTTTCTAACGGCAACCTGAAGCAAGTAATGCATGATAAAATGAGCATCATGACTCTTGTACCCTGATATTTTCATTTCCTCCACTTCCACACGCCGTGATATATTTGACGCACACCCTTTTGGTAATTTGACATTTTTTAAAACAGTGCAAAACAACTTTTTCTCTTCTGGCTTCATGGAGAAATAAGCTTAAACCAAATAAACTTTTTTATTGCCCTTATCTTTTAATGGTTGAAGCTCTTTTCGTATCCCCATCTCTTCCAAGTCATAGCGATAATTTACGTGATCTTTTGATTTTCCAGGCATATCCAATAAATTCCCAAGCAAACTATCGCATATGTTCTTCTCGATGTGCATTACATCAAGATTGTGTCGCAATTTGTTATGTGCCCAATATGATAATTCATAAAAGATTGATTTTTTCTTCCACAGACCCTCATTACCTCAGCGCCGTTTCTTTTGACCCTTTCTAAAGATATGATTAAAATCATGAAGTTCTTCTAACACTTCTACACCTGACAAGGGAGTAGGTGCTTTTCTGTGATCCTCCTTACCATCAAATGATTTTTCATCTCTTCGAAATGGATGATCAGGAGGCAAAAAAGCTCGATGACCCAAGTAACACATCTTGCGACTATGTTTGAGATATTGAGAGCATGTGTCATAATTACAAGTTGGTCATGCCAGTCTACCCTTAGTGCTCCATCCGGAAAGCATTGCTAGTGCTGGAAAATCACTAACTGTCCATAACAAGGCTGTACGCATTTGAAATCTTTGGTTAGATTTAGCATCAATGTTTCTACCCCTGTCTCCCACAGTTCCTTCAATTCAGCAATTAATGGTTGTAGGTACACATCTATATCATTTTCCGGAGAAGAAGTACCTGGAATAATCATTGACAATATTATATACTCCGGCTTCATGCAAATCCATGGCGATAAATTATAGTTCATTAGCATAACAGGCCACGTGCTATGAGAAATGCTCATTGTTCAAAACGGGTTAAAACCATCACTTGAAAGACCCAATCTAACATTATGTGGATCTCGAGAGAAGTCCTTGTGCAAGAAATCAAAAGTCTTCCAAGCTTCCCCATCAGCAGGACGTCTTAAATTCCCATCATTGGGTCATTCAGTAGCATGCCATCTCATAGCTGCAGCTGTTTCAGAGCACATGAATATCCTCTGAAGTCTAGGCTTTAAGGGAAAGTACCTTAAAACCTTTGCAGGGATTTTGGAGCTTGCATTAGTCAAGCCATCAACAACATTCTTCCATCTAGAGGTTCCACATACAGAGCAATTATCATTATTCTCATTTTCATTCCAAAAAAGCATGCAATCATTAGGGCAAGCATGTTTTTCATAATGAAGACCCAAATCTTGAATCATATTTTTTGCCTTGTGAAAAGATTCGGGTAGCTGAGCAAATGGAAATGCCTCTTTTAACAAGTCTAACAAGTTTGAAAAAGCCACATTACTCAACCCATGAATGCATTTGAATAAGAACAATCAAATGGTGAAACTCAATTTAGAAAAATTCTCACACCCTAGATATAACTCTTCTTTTCCTTCACCCACTAATTTAAAAAATCTCTTTGCATCTTCAGATGGTCCCTCTCTCACTCCTTCTTCATGCCTCATGTCACCCTCAACATTTCTAAAAGTATCATGAAGGAGTCCATCGATATCATCATGCATGTTGGAACCTTCATCATCATTGCTTGGATGTGGATTATTTCTCGAGGAAAACTTTTTCCCATGAAAAATCCATTTGGTATATCCTTGAATAAACCCATAACAAACTAAGTGATCCTCTACTACATTTCTATAATGCCATTGACAATTAGCGCATTTTTTGCAAGGGCATAATATTTCACTACCTTGGGAAGCCCGTTCAAATGCCTTATCAAGAAAATCATTCACTCCGCGGATATACTCATCGGTGGATCTTCGGAGACCCGTCCAACTTTTATCTCCATTATCCATTTAATATTAAATCCCCTATGAGTCACAAATGAAATCATAAAAATTAATCCAAATAATAAATTTCTAGAACTACTGGAGATATTTAACTATTTCACTTATGTAGCAATAAGCCTGTGACATCATAAAGCTTTGTTAAAATTCTATCCTCTACAATTCCTCTTACTATAATCTACTAGGGTGAAGTAGGTGAATATAGCACCAACAGACTATATAAAAGCATGACATTGTATTCCTTATTAGAGCTTAATCAGCTTTTAACTTTATCTACTAAGTAGTTAAATACCCAAAACTAGCTTGACCATGAAGAATGAGTAAACCTAAGTAGTGACCTAAATTATCCTAATATAAGCTAGAGAGCTGCTGAAAATAAAAAATAAGCCCAAGACTCCAGAGTAAAACTCTTAGAAACACAAAAAAAAAAAATGATTCTTCTCCATATGTTCTTCTATCTAGAACAAGTATAAAAGTCATGTGATCACCCCGAGATTACTAATAGAAGAGTAAACTAGTTAACCTTTTAAATAAAGTACTAATAAAATGAATTCACCAACACATGAAATAGAAAACACACAGAACAAACAAGCAAATCTAACAACTACTTAAAACAGAGATTTCCCTGTTAAATTATTTTAAATGAACTAAAATACTTGATACAACTAGATAAATCTTTATATTATGAGACCTTGATAGCATTCGCTCACTGAAAAAGATATAAATACAGAGAGAATAAAAGCATCAAGTTGATAAATTTGGTAGCTACAGATTATGGGATGAGTTTTTCATATTTTTCAACATTTTGGTGGGCTTGTATTTAACTTTCAGGAATAGCACAACTTGTTAGTTTACCATCAATTTATGCCATGAGAGTTCTCTGTAGTGTCTACTAACAAAAAATAATATTGAACATTGTGACGTCGACCCTAACTCGATTCTGCTAAACTATACTACAATCTCTCCAACTACCAGAAAATATTCAATAAGTAGAGTGGAGAAAAGCTATATCTAAATGTAAATTTTTTTGTGATGCATATATTTTGATGTCAAATTATCAATTGTCGAATACACTACTTGATTTCAGCAGCATAAACAATTCAACTCTATATCGCAGTTATACAATACAAGAAGTTCTCCTGATACATACTCTTCTTCATAGTTGCCTCACTTATTTTGGGTGATAGACACAAAAATTTTGGGAAAAAATATGCATAAACTTTGAGACCCCATTTCAAAAACTAACTATTGCGCTTTGTCTCATTGTAACAAAGCAGAGGCTTTTGATTGTAAACCATGGGTATTCATTAAAGTGAACAAAAAATTACTAATATCAGAACTGGATCCAATTTCACACTGAAGATGACAAATATAGAGCAGCTACCCCAATAATTTATTTCCAATTTGTCTTTTACTTGCAAAATAAATAAGTATATAAAATGAATCTTACCCAGTGTAAAGGGAGATTAGGTTTAGATAGCTTCAAACTGGAGAGGCCTCAAAAAGCTCTCTGTCGATGAATGAGAGAAAATAAGTAAGAAGAACAAGTAGTTTTAAAGAAAGAAAGAGAGAGAGGGAGAAGAACCTCTTAATCTCTGTTTCCCGTGAGCCTTTTCTGGTGGTAATCGATCTTTAGCGTCGATGGCAGCATGATATGTCGTTTAGGGCTTGAATCAAACTTTAGGGTTTTTGTTCTTTGTATTTGTGTTAAAGACTTTTAGTTTTTCTTTTGTTTTTTGCTTCAGGCGCTTAGTCTCCCTCCTCTAAAAAAAGGCGCGATAAAGAGGGAAAATGGGGAGGGAAAGTCCAACCGACCCAGTAGCCCTTTTTTTCAGAAACTGTTGCCAAAGATGCATCTGTTGCAACGGTTTAGGGAACCGTGACGATACATTAATCTACAGCGACGGTTTAATCCCTAATGCAATGGTTTATTCTTCTACCTATATCAGTAGGCCTGATAGGAACATAGAACGGTTGTAACCGTTGCCATAGCTATTTTATTGCAACGTATACATAACCGTTGCTAAATAACTGTAGCGATAGGTCTATTTCTTAGTAGTGAGGTCATGCCCATTTCTATGCTCTTCCTGCCAGACAAGATGCCATTGCTTCAGACACAGTGATCACAAGTATTATCTCAGTTTGTCACCGACATGCCTCTGTATTATTTGATCCTGGTTCCCTCTTATTCATATGTATCCTCGTATTTTGAACATTATCTGAATACGCCCCACTTGTTTTATCTGTTTGTGGACCGTGTGTATAGATCGTGTGTAGTGACCATTGGGGGATTGGAGACTAGAGTGGACCTTCTACTACTTAGTATGATTGATATTGATGTAATATTAGGTATGGATTGGTTGTCTCCCTATTATCCTATTTTAGATTGGCACTCTAAGACTGTAACGTTGGCGCTTTCGGGGTTGCCTCGGATTGAGTGGAGAGGTTCTTTAGATTATGTCCCTAGTAGAGTGATTTCATACTTGAAGTCCCAGTGGATGGTTGGGAAGGGTTGATTATCCTATTTGGATTTTGTGAGAGATGTCCGTGTAGAGACCCCTACTATTTATTATGTTCTCGTGGTGCGTGATTTTCCGGATGTGTTTCCTGCAGACCTGCCGGGCATACCACCGGACAGGGATATTAACTTCGGTATTGATTTGGTGCTGGGCACTCAGCCTATTTCTATTCCACCGTATCGTATGGCACCGACTGAGTTGAAGGAGTTGAAAGAGCAGCTTCAGAAGCTCCTTGAGAAGGGGTTTATTAGGCCTAGTGTGTCACCTTGGAGTGCGCCTATTCTATTTGTGAATAACAAGGATGGCACTATGAGAATGTGCATTGATTATAGGTAGTTGAACGAAGTCACAATCAAGAAAAAGTATCCTTTGTCGCGCAATGATGATCTATTCGACCAGATTTAGGGAGCGAGGGTGTTCTTTAAGATTGATCTAAGGTCAGGGTATCACCAATTGAAGATAGGGACTCACACATTCTTAAGACAACTTTCAGGACCTGATATGGTCATTATGAGTTCCATGTGATGTCTTTTAGGTTGACCAATGCTCCAGCAACGTTCATGTATTTGATGAACAGTGTGTTCCAGCCTTATCTCGACTCGTTTGTTATTGTATTCATTGATGATATCTTAGTGTACTCTCGTAACTAGGAGAAACATGCCTAACATTAGCGGATTGTGTTGTAGCGGTTAAGGGAGGAGAAGGTTTATGCTAAGTTCTCCAAGTATGAGTTTTGGCTCAGTTCAGTGGCGTTCTTGAGGAACGTGATATCCAGTGAGGGTATTCAGGTTGATCCGAAGAAGATATAGGAGGTACAGAGTTGGCGCAGACCATCCTCAGCCATAAAGATTCATAGCTTTCTTGGTTTGGCGGCTTATTACCGTCGGTTCGTGCAGGGTTTCTTTTCTATTGTATCGCCCTTGACCAAATTGACCCAAAAGGGTGCTCTTTTCAGGTGGTCGGACGAGTGTGAGGTGAGCTTCTAGAAGCTCAAGACTGCCTTGACCACATCTCCAGTGTTAGTTCTGCCATCAACTTCAGGCTCTTATACAATATACTATGATGCTTCTCGGGTTGGCATTGGCTGTGTTTTGGTGCAGGAATGTAGAGTGATTGCTTATGCTTTGCGCCAGTTGAAGACCCATGAGAAGAACTACCTTGTTCATGATTTGGAGTTATCTGCCATTGTTCACGCGTTGAAGATTTGGAGGCATTATCTCTATGGTGTGTATTGTGAGGTGTTTACTGATCATCATAGCCTCCATCACTTGTTCAAACAGAAGAATCTCAATTTGATGAAGCGGAGATAGTTGAAGCTGCTAAAGGACTATGATATTACCATTTTGTATCATCCGGGAAAGGCCAATGTGGTGGTTGATGCCTTGAGTAGGAAGGCGATGAGTATGAGAAGTCTTGCATTTATTCTTGTTGGGGAGAGACCTCTTGCGCTTGATGTTCAAGCTTGGGCCAACCAGCTAGTGAGATTGGATATTTCGAAGCCTAGTCGTGTTCTAGCTTGTGTGGTTTCTCGATCTTCCTTATTTGATCGCATCAGAGAGCGCCAATATAATGATCCACATTTTCTTGTCCTCAAGGACAAGGTCCAGCATGATGATGTCAACGATGTGACTATTGGAGATGATGGGGTGTTGAGAATGCAAGGCCTGATATGTGTGCCCAATGTAAATAGTATTCGGGAGTTGATTCTAGAGGAGACCCACAGTTCGCGGTATTCTATCCATCAAGGTGCCGCGAAGATGTACCAAGATTTGAGGCAGCCCTACTAGTGGAGGAGAATTAATAAAGATATAGTTGGATTTGTAGCTCAGTGTCTCAACTGTCAACAGGTGAAATATGAGAATCAAAGGCCAAGTGGCCTGCTTCAGCTATCGCGCCCCCTTTTTCCCCTTCTGCAAAAATCGGGTTCCTGACATTTTGGTATGGGACAACTCGTTCCTTTTAGGAAAGGAGGTTTGCATTTTTGAAGAGTCGTCACCTAGCAATTTTAAGGTGCATTAGGGCACCTATAAGGTTCATCTAGAACTACCTTTTGGTAAACAGAGATAGGGTAAGGGCTTGAAATTATCCTAAAGGGAAGGTGTTAGGCACCCCTCAGGATCCACTAGTGTGGTTCCCGGCCAGACAGTTTTTGTGAATTTGTGCAATTAGCAAATAAGCAAGTATGACTCAAATAGTATGGGATTTGAGTTTAAATACACAAGTGTTTGAAAACAATTAGCGAAAGGCGAAATTTTGAAAAGAATTATAATCTAAAACATGCTTATGAATGCAAAGGGGGTGTTCTATGTTTGTTTGTAATGTGGATCACATCAATGCAATACCTAGTATGACACTCCTCAAAGAGGGGCTACACATGGTATTAGCGCACCGGCCATCATATCTATATCTACCCTTTCCCTCCCCGTGAAGGTAATTAAAGCGAAGGTTGGTCTCGACCCTTATTGCATGCTGGTACCCGTCCCTTCCTATCAGTCCCAGAGGAACTTAGAACTCTTATCCTAAGGAGGAAGGTTCTAAGCGGACCCTTAGGTTTAAAGGTGAAATACTAGGGGACATACAAAAACACATAGGACTGCATTTAAAGGGGGGAAACACAGAAAACAGACAGAAGGCTCAGATATACCTCCACAAATAATGCACATAGATAGCATGACTCATACAAAATTAAAGTCTGAATTCAAATCCTATGCGTGGTATCTAAGTGATAACAAAAGAACCAGATTTATTGCATGACTCAGAAAAGAAGTCTAAATCAGGTTTGCCTATTGATTTTAACAGGTTGACTGTTAAACAAAGGCAATTCTGGTTTTATTTTAAGCAATTGCCCAAGGCTTGCCTAGACATAAAGTAGTATATAGCAGTTATTCAGAATTATTAAAAGACAATTTGGAAATTATTTTACCCTAAGAGCATGTTGTTCTAGTTGATACGAATGCAGAGATTATTGCTAGTTGTTTTAAACGGGATAATCAAGTGTGAAGCTGTTTTTTTACCTCTTCTATGATCAGCAGTTTACACTAAGTATGAATGCAAGTACGAATAAGATCCTAAAATATGGTATCTAAGATGTATGTATAAAACTCATGATGAAGAATTCCTAGAGCAGGATTTCTAAATGCACATGGCAAGATTGCAGAATTTCTTAAGAACATGATTTCTAAATGCACGTGGCAGTGTAGAACATAATAGTAAAGTGCTAATTATTAGCAGATTTTAACACATGATTTTGTGAGGTTGCAGATGCTGAAATAATAAACATGAGACCTAAAGGCATGATTTCTAATGCATGCATGAGCCCTAAGCAGGGTTTCTATTGAGCAACTAGGAACATAAACCTAATAACATGTTTTCTACCCTTAACAACTATAGCATACATATTTACCCCTTCCCTTTTCACTAGCCAACCCCAATACTTGTTTATAACAAGCTATTATAGGACAACATTGAAATGAATTACATAATGAAAAATAAGAAGTTACACTATAGGAAGCCTGATTAGGACTTCCTCTCTGAGTTATGTAATCAATCATCTCAAGTGCCAAGATTGTTCATAGCTTTCCCTCATATCTAGGTGTGTCAGAGTTCCCTAAGGACCTCAAGGGATCCTGGGCAGTACTCACACCCAGATTTCATAGCCAAGACAGAGTAAGTGCAGTGTAGAAAGGCTAGCTTTCATGTGTCCAAGTTCAGAGGGAGATCAAGGGTCCCAAATCAAGGCTCACACAAAAGGGGTAGAACCTAGTATTCTAAGAGTATAGTCAAAGTGCAGAACACATGTTTGAAAGAAATTTGTTTAAAAACTAGAATGACAAGTCCATTTTGAAAGCAATTAGTAACAGAGATGATTGAAAGCAGTTGTAGTAGTAAACAAAACTCAAACACCACAGAATTAGTAGTCACACAAGGGTCAAGGGATTTGGGGATACACATACATTTGACTGTAAACACATAACTCCAGCAAGGGTCTTAGGACTGGTTTGGACATGCTCAATAATAGTTGATACTGGCATAATCACAAACCAGTCAAAAAAAACATAAACACATGGAAGGGATAGGGATGTAGGATTCATAAGATGGTAAGTACACAGTAAGTGATTGACAAGGAATGTTTTGAAACACACATAAGGGAATTCATTAATCTAAAGGGAAGGGGAGACATAATAGCATGCTAGTAATGTAACTCAACTACAAATTTTGCAACAGAACCACAAGTAGAAGTAGACCGGAAATGAGAGAAACTGAAACAATAAGAGAAGGTGATTTGGGACTTAAGAGCGTGATCGGAAAGCATTTTGGAAGTACGTGGAAGGTTTAGGCTTGGATTGGTGAAATTAAGATTTCGGTGCTTTTCGGTTGATACGTGAGATTTTGATATAGGGGTCGGAATGGAATTCTGAGAGTTGCAGTAGTTTCGTTGTGTCATTTGGGATGTGTGTGCAAAAGTTCAGGTCATTCAGACGAGATTTGATAGACTTTTTGATCGAAAGCATAATTTAAGAGTTCTTGGAGTTCTTAGGCTTGAATCCTATGTTAAATTGGTGATTTGATGTTGTTGTGAGCGTTCCGAAGTTTTGAACAAGTTTGAACGATGTCATGGGATGTGTTGTTACAATTTGTTTGAAGTTCCGGGAGTTCCGGGTAGGTTCCGGGATGTGTTAGGCCGAAAATCATATCTGTAGCAGGTCCAGAAGGGTTGCAGGCCTTGGAACTCACCAGTGCGGTCCGCACAAAAAGAAGTGCGGTCACGGTATGTGTTGTGCGAACCGCACAAAAAGAAGTGCGGCCACGGTAGGTGCTATGCGGACCACACAAAATGCTGTGCAGCCACGGTGGGGAACTTTTCACTGGTCCTACTTTGTAAGCTCATATCATTTGATCTACAAGGAATTTTGAGGTGATTTAAAAATATAAGTTGTAGCCCTTTGTGTCTAGTTTTCAGAAAGGGAAAGATATCGGAATTTCGAGATCTGTAGCGAAGGTTATGGCCAAAATACTAAATCCTGTCATTGCAGAGGAAAGCTGAGCGGTCGCGGTCATTTTTGTGCGGACCGCATTGGTTTTGTGTGGACCGCGGTCGATTTTGTGTGGCCCGTGGAGGTGGAAATCTTTGGGGGTACTCTATAAATACGAGGTTTTGGGTTTTATTTGATATTTTGACCTAGAGAGCTCGAATTTTGGCGATTTTTCGAAGGTTTTTCAAGAAATTCATCGGGGTAAGTAATTCTAACTCAGATTTGGCTAGAGTACATGAATCTATCATTGAATTCATTATTTAATTTGTGATTTGGGATGGAATTTTGGAAGAAAATTGTGAAATCTTTCAAAAATGTAAAATGATGATTTGAAGGACCAAATGGTATCAGAATTGGATGATTTTTGTATGGATAGACTCGTGAGAGTATAAGGATTTTAGTTTTGTGAATTTTGTCAAATTTCGAGATGTGGGCCCGGGAGTCGGGTTTGACCAAATTCTGGAATTTTGTGGTAATTCAACTATTTTCACTTGGGCATTGTTCCCTTAGCATATTGTTACATATTCGTTCTGATTTTGGATAGATTCGACGCACGTGGAGGCCGATTCACGAGGCAAAGGTATCACGAGTTAGAGATTTAGCAGGTTCGAGGTGAGTAATGATTGTAAATGATGCTCTGAGGGTTTGAAATCCCGGATTGCACATCGTAGTGCTATATTAAGGTGAGGCACACACTTGATGACGAGCGTGGGGTCATGTACTTATGGGGATTGTGACTTGGTCAGTCCTGATTGATGATTTTACCACGTATTTGACTGAAATTTATTTGTCATCATCATGATTTGGGCTGATTGCCATATTTGGGCTTCGTGCCAACTATTTGAACCCTTCGGGGATTTTTATCAGTGTTTCCTCACTGTTTTGACTTATTTGAACTCAGTCCAATTGATATCTACTGTTTACAAACTCAGCCACTTTTACTCAGATTTGAAAACTTAAATGATATTTCTAAATGATGTTTTGGGCAGAGAACTACTGTTTTACTAATGCCCGAGGGGCTTGTGATGATTTTCAGACTGAGTGAGGCCGAAGGCCATATGTGACGATATGTTAAGTGATATGAGGTCAAGGACCTGAGATACTTAATATGCCATGAGGTGGCTTGAGTGATGTGAAGTCGAGTGCCGAGTGATGTGAGGCCGAGTGCCGAGAGATGATGCCATGAGGTGGCTTGATATAGCGCTTGGGTCGTAAGGGGCCCCTCCAGAGTCTGCACACCTACAGTGAGTACGGGTACCCATCATGATCTGAGAGTGAGCCCAAGGGACTGATATTGTACTATGAGTGAGCCCGATGGGCTGATATTGTACTAAGAGTGAGCCTGAGGGGCTAATATTGTACTGAGAGTGAGCCCGAGGGGCTGGTACTGTTCTGAGTGATTGATACTGTGCCTGAGTGGCAGATTTCTACTTGTTATATACCTACCAAACTACCTGTTTTACTTGTTTAAAAAGGGATTTAACTTGATTTCTTCACGGATTTACTGCTTTAAGTGATTTTACTGCTTTGATTTAGAATTGCCTTGTGCCTTTACGTGTTTTCATGCTTTTAGCCATTATTTATATTTGTTACTCACTGAGTTGGAGTACTCACTTTACTCCCTGCACCCTTGTGTGCAGATTCAGGCATAGCAGATCCCGCTCCTGAGTGTTGATCCTCCTAGTCCAAGCGGTGATTCGGAGACTACGAGGTAGATGTTGGCATCCGCAGCCCCCGTGCCTCCCTTTATCTTATTAATTCTACGTTTTTCAAATTATTGTACCATACATCATACCTAGTAGACTCGTATCAGGATCATTAGTTGCTCATGACTTATGACACCCCAGTTTGGGCTGTGTCGGGATGGTTTCTTCTATTGTTATCTATATTTCCACGAATTATTGCTATTTAATCATGCTTTAAACTATTTTATGGTAACTAACTGCTTAAAGAAGTGTACTGTGTCGGAGTGGATGGCCTTGTATTCACGAGAGGCGCCATCACGATCGGGTTCGGGGATTAGGGTCGTGACAAGTTGGTATCAGAGCCTAGGTTACGTAGGTCTCACGAGTCATGAGCAGGTTTAGTAGAGTCTCGCGGATCGGTACGGAGATGTCTATATTTATCCTCGAGAAGCTGTAGAACCTTTAGGAAAACTTCACGTTTTTGAATTCTAATCGTGCATCCTTGATTCAACTTGAAAAGTAACTCTTGAATTCCTTCCATGTGTTTGTATGCGCGCATGAGCGCTCAGTATCAGATGTGCCTCGATGGCTTGTGATTCCCTGATCGAGGGGAGAGATGTGATATCTGTGAGTTTATGTTGGGCCAGTTTGGAGGACTTGAGGCTGGATCTTTGCCTATAGCTTTAGCACCGAGGTGCCTATTATGTGAGCAAGTATTTCTGAATGTATATGTTCGGTATTGTCCCTACTAGTAGAAGTGACGGCTGGATAACTATGTGATGAGTATGTTGGTACTGCGAGATGTATCCACATGATTTGGAAGCGATGAGAAGGTTTGCTAGAGGATAGAAGAACTATTAGGTGCTTGAATTCCACCTTGATTCGAGGTATAGCCCCGAGTTATGTGCGTGTGAAGGATCTTTTCATGTTTCCCAGTTGTGAGTGAAGTAAATTTCATGTTGCGGTATGAGTTTAGACTTAGGAAGACTAAGTGACTGCGTACAGTTTATGACGGTAGAAGGTATACAGAAATGTTAGTTTGAGGCAAAGCAGGTGGGTTGTCTCCTGCGAAATGTTCTAAGGTTGTACGATCCTTATGTGTCTGTTAGAAGATCTCATTTGCGAGTGAAGGATATGTGTTGCAATTTAAATTTGGTCGATTAGAGAGTGGGTGTAACTGTTGCGAGAGAGGAATGCGAGATTTGCAGAAGAGTTAAAATTCTAGATGATCTGTGTTTTCACAGGCTTATAAAAGATTTAAGTTTAATCTCACTATGGTATTATGGCATCAATAGAGTATAATCGTTATGAGGTATTGAGTGTGTACTGATCTATGGCTTCGAGCCAAGTGGGGGAGCCTGCTATTGATTAGGTGATTGCACGGTTAGGTGCTATGTTGGTTCCAGTTTGAGGCATGCTGGTGAATCAGTTATGGCTTGCGAAAATTGAGACTGAGGATGGCTCGAGTAAAGGAAAATTTTGACGAAGATTATATTATGCTTCATAGGTGTGTGAGAATCACGGGATGTCTTGAGTTGTTATTGGCAAGAACGCTCGTTGCATAGAGCAGGAAGTTGCTTGATTGTATTGGGATGAAGTTATATTCTGCGGTGTCGGAGTGCCAATGATACACGGGTTGTTCGGTTCATTTGATCAGACTAATTGCAGTTTGAATAGAGTGAATGACTCTCGAGAATGGTTCTAATGCGTTCAAGATTCTACATGTAGCAATTGGGTATTTTAAAGTTGTATATGTGGTTAGGAACTGAGTTTTCATTTGGAAGATGTCAAGACTTGTGGTACTTTCTACATTAACTATGGGATTCTATATATCAGTATTAGGAAGGTAATGGTTCCAGATTCGCAGGAAGTCCCTTCGGGGTAAGTATTTTGAATGTGGTGCTTTTGAAAATATTTAAGAGAGTACTCAGCGTCTTATGAGCCTTAAACAGTGTGGTTTCATGCTTGGGACTCGCATAGTGAGTCTGGGTTGAGGAATTGTGGCATTGTAGCAAGAAGAAGTGTTAAGCTAACGGTAGGTCAAAGGGAAACTCGAATAGATGGGATAGTGTGGTAGTAGACCAGATCGGTATGGTAAGGATATGATTAGTTCCTTGGGTGTTTTTGAGGTAGCGAGTCTCTGCAGGTGTTTTGCGGCAATTCTTTTGGGTTTTAGTGACATGCGTAGCTCGGTTGAGTTAGAAGGATTCAGTCCTGATGAGTTAGTATCGTGCAAAAGAAATTCAGGGAGTTCTAGATGGTTTCCACCACAGTTAGAGAGGTATATTTTTCCTATTGGCGTGAGGAGCATGAGATGTATAGTGATTATCAATGGGGAATTCTTGGCTAGTGGAATGCATAGTTGCTTGTTGTTCGGAATGGATATGAAGTTCTCATGGTTATCCTAGGATGGTACGGGTTATGAGGTATGTTGTGAAGGATTGAGAATCACGTGTGTAAGATTGTGGTTCGGTTCTAAAAGGAAGGTCATAACTCTTAGGCGGCAGGCAGTTTCAGATAATTAGAGGAACGAGCTTCAGATAATTAGAGAAAGGGTCTTCAGATGATTAAAGAAATGGCATTGCTAATTTGGGGTGATTTGATGAGGGCATATGTTTCAGAAAGGGGCAATGTGATTAAGTTGATGATACTTCTATAGTATTGCGACATTTTTCTTGTTAGATCGACTGTTGATATTCGAGTTTGCTTGGTGTCATAGTGGAATTCTAGATTTTCTCTCGTGGAATGATTGGGTATTTTAGGCGTGGTATGTATTCGGATGGCGGAATTGGGACCAGATATGTTGATTCATGGGCCATATGGAGTTGGAGACGGGAAGATTCAGGCTATGTGGTGGTTGTGAGTCATGTGTATTGACACTATTTAGTGACTATCAGGATTTGGAGACCCGAGCGGATATCTTTCGTTGCTTGGTATGTTAGATTTTGGATGTGATATTGGGTTCATACTGGTTGTCTCCGTGCTGTGTCATTTTGGACTATTACACTAAGGTGGCACTGTTGGCTATGCTGGAAATGCCACGGATTGAGAGGCGAGGTTCGACGGATTATGTCCTATTGAAGTGGTTTTATATTTTGGAGACCCATCGGATGACTAGGAAGGATTGTCTTTCTTATTTGGGCTTTCGTGATGGATATCAGTGTAGAGGCTCCTACCATTGATTTAGTTCCGGTGGTGAGGGACTTTTCGATATGTTTCTTGTGGTCGGCCATGTCATCGGGCAAGGTTGTTGATTTCGGTATTGATTTGATGTCGGGCACTATATTGTATGGCACCGGCAGAGTTAAAGTAGTTGAAGAGCAACTCCAGGATTTTTGTGATAAGGAGCTCGTTGGCAGGACAATGTGGATACGTGTTCTAATTTGAGCCGGCTTGGTTGGCTCCGAATTGTACTGTTGAGGGGTGTGTTGATTCGATTGTTATTGATCTTATTAGTAATCTGGGGAGATCCATGAGTTATCTTTCTATGTTGCGAGATGTTATGATTTGTTGGTTATAGGTACATATGGTGCGGTTCTTTTGGGGTTTCATAGTGGAAGTCGAGCGGGAAGAGTGATTGGGTGTTGCTCGGTGAATGGCGTATCAGTTATATCCTTTCGGGTTAGTGTGCTTTATGTTATTTGCTTTATAGTGGGTATGATGATTTGCTTTGGTTCCAGACATCGAATTGTGCGTGGTTGTCGATTTCAAGCAATGTGACTAAGGTGGAACAGGTGGAGCAGTGTTGGATAGGATCGCACATCGCAGCAAAGTTATGTGGAAGTATGACCTTGCAGGTTAGATTCGTGTGTTATGTTCCTATGATGTGAGACGGGTTCTCAGTCTGGTGTTGTGGTGGTACTAGTGAACTTGAGGTTCAGCTCTTTCATTTGAGTCATTTTCATGATTTGAGTATGTTCGGACTATTGCGTATTGATGCATGTATTGTGCAAGTTGTGGCTTAGGTCTGTATGGATGTGTCATGTCACCAGAGTAATGTGCTGGATTAGAGGAGATCGTTGGGGATGATTAATAAATACAAACGGATGCGATTTCAACATGTTGGAAGGATAGTATCGAGCTTTGGTTCGGAAATATTCTGTGGTATGTGTTAAGGAAGGAGTGACTTTATGAATGGTTGATCTGGGAAATGGTTATGGATTACCGCGTGTCTTAGGGATCATTGGCAGTATATGAAAGTGTTGGCATGAGACTTTAGTTGATAAGAGTTTTTATATCGGTATGCGGATGTTTTGTGCAGCTGCTGTGGTTAGAAGTTATCACTACAAGTGTTGAGTTATGTGGTATATCATGTGATTGCACCGGAGATAGCATATATGGTTTGTTACAGCTTGTTCGGACTTATTCACAGTATAAATGTGAGATTCTGATCGTGTTGATGATTTTAGAAGAGGAAATGTGGTTCTATGATTTATGGACTAGGATGGATTGTGAAATTTCAGTTATATTATGTTATCGAACCTATGTGAGAGAGGGTGACGTGGGATCACCCCCGAGTATGTGCATGGCGAGGTTATTCAGCAATTGGTTGGCTTTTGGAACAACTCTGGGCACATTCGAGGACGAATGTATGTTTAAGTGGGGGATGATGTAATGACCCGACCGGTCGTTTTGAGCTTTTGCATTTCGCTCGCCAGTTCTCAGGCATGACTTGCCCCGTGTGATGCAATATGACTTATGTAAATTGTTGGTGTTGGGTTTCAGGTTAATCAGAATTTAATTTGGAAGAGCAGTCTTAGTTGAAAGCTTAAAATTTGAAAGGTTTGACCAATATTTGACTTGTTTGTAAATGATATCGGATTGGAATTTTTATGATTTGGTTAGCTCCGTTAGGTGATTTGAGACTTAGGAGCGTGATTGGAATGCATTTTTGAAGTCCGTGGAAGGTTTACGCTTGGATTGGTGAAATTGAGATTTCGGCGCTTTCCGGTTGATAGGTGAGATTTTGATATAGGGGTTGGAATGGAATTCTGAGAGTTGCAGTAGTTTCGTTGTGTCATTTGGAATGTGTGTGCAAAATGTTAGGTCATTCGGACGAGATTTGATAGACTTTTTGATCGAAAGCATAATTTAAGAGTTCTTGGAGTTCTTAGGCTTGAATCCTATGTTAAATTGGTGATTTGATGTTGTTGTGAGCATTCCGAAGTTTTGAACAAGTTTGAACGATGACATGGGATGTGTTGGTACAATTGGTTTGAAGTTCCGGGAGTTCCGGGTAGGTTCCGGGATGTGTTAGGCCGAAAATCATAGCTGTAGCAAGTCCAGAAGGGTTACAGGCCTCGGAACTCACCCACGCGGTCCGGACAAAAAGAAGTGCGGCCACGGTATGTGCTGTGCGGACCGCACAAAAAGAAGTGCGGCCGCACAAAATGCTTTGCTGTCGCGGCGAGGAACTTTTCACTGGTCCTACTTCGGAAGCTTATATCTTTTGATCTACAAGTAATATTGAGATGCTTCGAAAATGAAAGTTGTTGCCCTTTGTATCTAGTTTCCAGAAAAGTAAAGATATTGCAATTTGGAGATCTGTAGCGAAAGGTATGGCCAAAATACTAAATTCTATCACTGCAGAGGAAAGTTGTGCGGCCGCGGTCGTTTTTGTGCGGACCGCACTGGTTTTATGCGGACTGCGGTCGATTTTGTGCGGCCCGCGTAGCTGGAAATATGTGGGGGACTCTATAAATACGAGGTTTTGGGTTTTATTTGATAATTTGACCTAGAGAGCTCGGATTTTGGTGATTTTTGAAGTTTTTTCAAGAAATTCATCGTGGTAAGTGATTCTAATTAAGATTTGGCTAGAGTACATGAATCTATCATTGAATTCGTGATTTTGGGATGGAATTTGGGAAAATTGTGAAATATTTTAAAAATGTAAAATGATAATCTGAAGGACCAAATGGTATCGGAATTGGATAATTTTTGTATGGATACACTCGTGAGAGTATAAGGATTGTAGTTTATTGAATTTTGTCAAATTTTGAGATGTGGGCCCGGTGGTCGGGTTTGACCAAATACTGTAATTTTGTGGTATTTCGATTGTTTTCGCTTGGGCTTTGTTCCCTTAGCATATTGTGACGTATTCGTTCTGATTTTGGATAGATTATACGGGCGTGGAGGCCGATTCGAGGGGCAAAGGCATCGCGAGTTAGAGATTTAGCCGATTTGAGGTGAGTAATGATTGTAAATGATGCTATGAGGGTTTGAAATCCCGGATTGCACATCGTAATGCTATATTAAGGTGAGGCACACACTTGATGACGAGTGTGGGGTCATGTACTTATGGGGATTGTGACTTGGTCCGTCCCGATTGATGATTTTACCACGTATTTGACTGAAATTTATTTGGCATCATCATGATTTGGGCTGATTGCCATATTTGGGTACCCATCATGATCTGAGAGTGAGCCCGAGGGGCTGATATTGTACTGAGAGTGAGCCCGAGGGGCTGGTACTGTTCTGAGTGATTGATACTGTGCTCGGGGGAAAGATTTCTACTTGTTATTTACCTGCCAAACTACATGTTTTACTTATTTAAAAAGGAATTTAACTTGATTTCTTCACGGATTTACTGCTTTAAGTGATTTTACTGCTTTGATATAGAATTGCCTTGTGCCTTTACGTGTTTTCATGCTTTCAACCATTATTTATATTTGTTACTCACTGAGTTGGAGTACTCACTTTACTCTCTGCACCCCTGTGCAGATTCAGGCATAGCAGATCCTTCTCCTGAGTGCTAATCCTCCTAGTCCAGGCGGTGTTTCAGAGACTACGAGGTAGCTGTTGGCGTCCGCAACCCCCGTGCCTCCCTGTATTTTATTAATTATATGTTTTTCAAACTATTGTACCAGACATCATACCTAGTAGACTCGTATCAGGATCATTAGTTGCTAATGACTTGTGACACCCCGGTTTGGGCTGTGTTGGGATGGTTTCTTCTATTGTTATCTATATTTCCGCGAATTATTGCTATTTAATCATGCTTTAAACTGTTTTATGGTAGCTAACTGCTTAAAGAAGTGTACTGTGTTGGACTGGCTGGCCTTGTCTTCACGAGAGGCGTCATCACGACCGGGTTAGGGGATTAGGGTCGTGACAGAGCCCTTGGGGCTCCAAACAAAACATGCACCCTAACCTAAAAACATCATACGGACCCGCTCGTGCGATCAAAATTTCTAATTTCTCAACTTTAAGTCCGTTTTATACCAAACCAATTCCGATCTTTACCAAATTTTTACAGATTCAACCTAATTATTATTTCAAACTTGTACCTGGCTCCAGAACCATAATACGGGCCCGATACCATCAATTTCAAACATCTTATCATTTCCAAAAAACTCTTATATATTCCGAAAATAATTTTCTTTTAAAATTTATTTTTCGGGTTTGGGACCTTAGAATTCGATTCCGGGCATATGCCCAAGTTCCAAATTTTACTACGGATCCTACGAGACCGTCAGATCACGGGTCCGGGTCTGTGTACCAAGAATGTTGACCAAAGTAAACTTTAATCGAATTTTAAAAGCTAATTTCCATATTTTACTTAGATTTCATGTAGAAGTTTTCCGGAAGCGCGCCCGAACTGTGCACACAATACGAGGTGAGACAAAAAAAGGTTTTCAAAGCCTCGAAACACAGAATTACTTTTTAAAACAAGTGATGACCTTTTGGATCATCACATCTTGTTACTTTTGGATCGGTTATGTTAGATGCTCATGACAAATGACATCCCGATGTCGGGATTTATTTCCGCACTTATGTTTTGGGATTCACCCTATTTTATGACAAAGATTTCAATTACTTTAAGAGTCTTGATTATTTCTGGTTATTGTTGAAAGCATTTTGGTAATGTCGGTTGGCCTAGTATTATCGATAGGCGCCAACATTATGGGTCGTTACACTATTGTAGTCCAAACTATTAGTTTTCGAGATAATAATTTTTGTAAAACTCAAAGTTCTAAAGTGTTGTTAAAATTCCAACTGATTAGATTGTAATAACTATTAAATTGAGCTTAATATTAATGTTAAATTGAAATAACTAATTGGTTGTTACATCCCGTACGTTTAACAACCTTGATATCGTTATATATACATTCCGATATGGTATTTATGTTGAGTGGAATATTTATTGTAGAAAAAAAGTTTGAAAAATGAATTTATATAATTATTAATATTACTATTTTCGAATATACTTTAAATTATACACATAACATGAGAAAGTTTATGAGATTTTCTTTACTGTAAAGATAGAAATTATTTTCTCACAAGAAAAGAAAGTTATCTTTTTACTATTTAAGAATTAAGCGTACGGGAATTTGTACTCTTTATATGAGATTAGGAAAATTAGAAGTTGAGAAAATATATATATTTTTACGTGGATATTTTAATAAAATAATAGTGTATGTATTAATTTTATATGGTATCACATGACATTAATAGTAGGGTATATATAAAGTATATTAAAAATGAGTAAAATTTTAAGTAATTTGAGACAATTCTTAATTATGCGGGTAATTGGTTAATTACCGGGTAACAAGACATTACCTAATTAACTAATAAGTTAGAAAAAGATTAAATTTTCCCTCCACCCCACGTGGTAGCACCCCTCTAATCCTATGAATGATTCTTAAGTCATTAGTCTAGGTGGCAAGACTAGGACAAGTCTTATAACCTAAGTAATTACATAACATTTCATTTTGATTGTACTATGTACTTGAAAGAAGGATGTTCATTGCTGTTAAAAGTCCACAAAAAGTCCGTTCCTTTTATCCTATTTACAGTAACATGAAGAAAGATGGGGTTGTTCTTTTCCCAATGCGTATACCTATAACATTCTTCTGAAAGCATTGTGCAAGTGATGTTTAGCTTAAAGTATATATATTTCTATGTATATCACCTCGTATTTTACTTTTGTTTCGTGAATTTGGGATGTTAAATGTGTTGATTTATGTTAATTTGATGTGTTTTTATGTGTAAGAATAATTCGGGAGCAATTGGGGCGAAACATGCATGATTTGAAGCTAAAACGAACAAAATCGGAAAAGAAAGCTAGTTGGGCGCCACAGGCAGCGCCTGGCGCCACCTGTGGTGCCGAAAACAGTAGGCACAAAAATGGGGGCGCTATGGAGGGTGCCTGGCACCGAGCTGGGTGCCGGTGACGTGACGTTTCTCCAATTATACCTGGGACAAGGTTATTTCGGCCCTAGACCTACCAAACACGTATAAAAGCAAGACCAAACTTATTTTTGAGGAGAAAGACCCATTTTGGAGCAAATATACACGCAAGAAATATTGAGGAGCAAGAACATCTCAGAATTCTTCATCTTTTCTAGTATATTCAATTAATAAAAACTTATGCAATTGTTTGACTACATCATGAGTGGCTAAACACCCATTGTTCTGGGGTTGTGATTTAGCCATGAATATTGTTGTTTAACGTTGACTTGACCTTGATTATAATTCACCAATATATGATTGTTTCTTCAATTTTATGTTTAATTGCTTAATTATCTGGCCAGCAGTTAGGTTCTATTTACTATCTATGCTATGCTTGGGAGAGTCATGTTTAGATTAGAGAAGAATTGAAGAGAGCATGATCTTAACCCTTAGGGGGAGCGGATTTGTGGTTAGGATATGAATATACCTAGTCACCGTGCTTAATTAAATATCGTGATCTTAATGCGTTCTTAATAGATTGATTTCATAGGAATATAGGCGTTAATCTATTGAAAATAGGTGAGTAGTACTCCGGGAGAAGGCTATGAGACCATTTATCGATTAATTAGCAACCATGAGTGAATTATTTGAACGGGAGAGTTAATTAAAACATAATACGAATGATGAATCGATCACAACCCTGGAATATTTGTCTCTACTGAATACACAACAATCGACTCGTTACTTGATAACTTAGTTATTATTTAGAATTGTAGTATAATATAATCATATTATTGGACTTTGATTTTAGCTGGAATGAATAACAATTTTAGTGATTTAGTGAGTAGTTTACACAAGTCTCTGTGGGTTCGACACTCAATTTAGCATTATATTACTTGTCGACCACGTATACTTGCGTGTGCGTTTGGGAGCAACAAGTTTTTGGCGTCATTGCTGGGGACTTGAATATTAGCTACTTGCTAGTTTTTGTTTTAATTTTCTATTTCATCGAGTCTAACGTTACTTGATTGTTGCTCGGATATCAGGAACTTTGATTGAATGCGTAGGGTCAGGAGCCAATACCGACTTAAAGGCTTTGATCCTGAATCTGAGAGAACATTTCACAGGAGGTTGAGGGAAGCAAGGGACATGAACAATATTCAGGTACTTGTTTAATTTCTTGTGGACATGGCAGAGGAGCAACCCATGGCTGTTCAGGAGGTGGAGATGCCCAACATTGCTAATGTCACCTCCAACATGGTGAAGCCCAGGATCACTAGGCACTTTCAGCTGAAATAGAGCATGATCCAGCTGCTTCATGCAAACGGGCAATTTATGGGTCTTCCACACGAGGATCCGCAACAACATATTCTGAACTTCTTGAAGATTAGTGATACTTACATCACTAACGGGGTCACTCCAGATTATGTGAGGCTTACACTTTTTCCATTCTCTTTGTTGGGCGAGGCGAAGCGATGGCTAAAAGCAGAACCAGCTAATTCAATTACATCATGGAACAATTTGGCAAGAAAATTCATGGCAAGGTTTTTCCCTTCAGGCAAAACTGCAAAGATCAGAAGTGAGATAGTTGCCTTCAAACAAAAAGCGGGAGAATCTTTATACTCAGCTTGGGAAAGGTTCAAGGGGATACTCAGAGACTATCCTCATCACAATCAAATGAATGAAGTGTTAGCTCACACTTTCATAGAAGGGCTACATGCTGAAATAAAGATCGTGGTAGATGCTGCAGCTGGGGGTCAAGTGTTGGAGAAAAGCTTTGACGAGATATATGCATTATTGAACAAATTCTCCAAGAGCAATCCGGATTGGCAAGGAGAGATGGGTAGACACACAGTGCAAAAGTTTGTAGGGGTTCTTGAGTTAGATGTCGTCTCAGCATTATCACCGCAGATTTCTATACTGACCAATCAAGTCAACCAGATGAACTTGAGTATCAACAAGCAACAGGTACAACAGGTTCAAGCTTTTTGTGAAATATGTGGAGAGGGTCACACGAGTGACATATGCCCCGCAAACCCAGAGTCTGTCTGCTTTGTGGGTAATTCAAATAGGGGTCAAAAAAATCAATATGGGAACACTTACAATCCCAACTGGAGGAACCACCCAAACTTCTCTTGGGGTGGAAACCAGGGCACTCAGAATCAATACAGGTCTCAAGCACCTCAACAGAAATATAGACCACCTCAGGTTGAACAACAAGCGAGTCCTACAAGTCACCTTGAAGACATGTTGAAAAAAGTGATGGCCGAACAACAAGCCCTCTCTCAAAAAGTGATGGATGAACAGCAAGCCCTCGCCATAATAGTGAGAAATTTAGAGCGTCAAATGGGACAGCTTGCCAGTGCTCAAAACACTAGACCATCTGGAGCACTTCCAAGTGATACTGAGCCCAATCCTAAAGCTCAAGTCAATGCGGTTACCTTGAGAAATGGAAGAGCACTAGAAAAAGTTCCAAAGAAAAAGAAGAATACAGATCATCCTGAAGGAGAATTAGCTCCCAAGCCAGTTGAGGGGAATGAGAAAGATGATAAAGGACCCAAGTCAGTAATTGAGACTAGGCCACCACCTCCATTCCCTCAAAGATTGCAGAAATTAAGAGACAATGCTGCATATAAAACGTTTCTTGATATCTTGAGGCAGGTGCAGATTAATATTCCATTGGTTGACATCTTACAAGAAGTACCCAAATATGCAAAGTACATCAAGGATATTGTGGCAAATAAAAAGAGGCTAACCGAGTTCGAGACAGTGGCACTCATTGAGGAGTGCAGTTCCAAAATTCAATGTAAGTTACCTCAGATATTGAAGGATCTGGGTAGTTTCACTATCCAAATTTCGATTGGTAAACATGCTGTTGGGCGAGCTTTATGTGATCTTGGAGCCAGCATCAATTTGATGCCGCTATCTATGTTCAGACAGTTAGGGTTGGGTGAGCCACGCCCAATAACAGTTATCTTACAGTTAGCTGATCGCTCCCCTGCTCATCTTGAGGGAGTGATTGAAACTTGTTGCTCCCAAACGTACACGCAAGTATACGTAGTCGACAAGTAATATAATGATAAGTTGAGTGTCTAACCCACAGAGACTTGTGTAAACTACTCACTAAATCACTAAAATTGTTATTCAATCTAGCTAAAAACAAAGTCCAATAATATGATTATATGATACTACGATTCTAAATAATAACTAAATTATCAAGTAACGAGTTGATTGTTGTGTATTTAGTAGAGACAAGTATTCTAGAGTTGTGATAGATTCACCAATCATATTGTGTTCTAATTAACTCTCCCTTTCATATAATTCACTCATGATTGCTAATTAATCGATAAATGCTCTCATAGCCTTCTCCCGAAGTACTACTCACCTATTCTCAATAGTTGCTAATTAAGGATCGCTCCCTTGCTCATCGTCAGGACTGGGGTTTCCTCTAGTTGGGATCGCTCCCTTGCAAGTGGGTTCCTTCATATTCCTTGCCGATTTCATTATCTTGGATTATGAGCCTGATCAGGAAGTCCCATTTATTTTGGGGCGTCCATTCTTAGCCACGGGCCGAGCTATTATCGATGTTTGCTAAGGAAGGATGACGATGAGAGTAGGTGATCGAGTGGAGGTCTTCAATGTTTATAGAGCACTCAAGTTACCAACCCATTATGAAGAGTTATCCATGATCTCTGTGGTGGAGAGTGATGCCACATCGTTAGTACCCTATATGAGCCCTGCAGATCCTGTTGAACGAGTGTTGATTGGGGATGCAGAAAATAGTGAAGATGAAATAATAGGAGAAATTGAGCAACTGCTGGATTTATCCTGCAGTTATGTAAATGGGTTTAAAAAATTTGAAGAGTTGGACAGGCCTGCTACTCTGACCCTTCCCAGGCCATCCATTGAAGAAGCTCCGAAGCTAGAACTCAAGCCACTCCCAGCACAATTGTGCTATGCTTATTTGGGGAACTCTGAGACATTGCCTGTGATTATTTCGTCCAGCTTGACCAGCACTCAAGAAGAAAAATTGCTCAGAGTACTCCGTGAGCATAAAAAGGCCTTTGGGTGGACTTTAGCTGACATCAAGGGTATTAGTCCATCGTTTTGCATGCATAAAATCTTTTTAAATGATGGTCACCGCCCCAGTGTAGAGCAACAAAGGAGATTAAATCCCATTATGAAGGAGGTGGTGAAAAAGTAAGTAATCAAGTTGCTTGATGCAGGTATCATTTTCCCTATTTCTGACAACAACTGGGTAAGCCCTGTTCAATGTGTGCCTAAAAAGGGAGGTATGACTGTAGTTGAGAACGAGAAGAATGAGCTAATCCCCACTCACACTATTACGGGGTGGAGAGTCTGCATTGATTATAGAAGGCTCAATAAGGCATCTCGCAAGGACCACTTCCCACTTCCATTCATCGACCAAATTCTAGACAGGTTAGCCGGGCATGAATATTATTGCTTTCTTGATGGTTATTCGGGATAAAATCAGATTGTCATATGCCCAGAGGATCAGGAGAAGACTACTTTTACTTGTCCTTATGGCACTTTCGCCTTCAAGCGAATGTCGTTTGGTCTTTGTAATGTACCAGCCATTTTCCAGAGGTGTATGATGGCTATTTTTACCGACATGGTGAAAAAATTCATGGAAGTGTTTATGGATGATTTTTCAGTTTTTGGGTCTTCTTATGATGATTCCTTGAGTAATTTAAGCAAGGTGCTAGCCCGTTGTGAAGAAACAAATCTGGTACTGAATTGGGAAAAGTGCCATTTTATGGTACAAGAAGGCATCGTGTTGGCTCACAAAGTATCTAGGAGTGGAATTGAAGTTGATAAGGCGAAGGTGGAGGCGATTGAAAAATTACCTCCACCCGTTTCAGTGAAGGGTGTTCAGAGCTTCTTGGGACACGCGGGTTTCTATCGGTGCTTTATTTAAGATTTTTTGAAAATTTCTACTCCTCTGTGCAGGCTGCTTGAAAAAGATGTAACTTTCAACTTTGATGATGCTTGCCTCAAGGCATTTGAAGAACATAAAAAGAAGTTGGTGACTGCTCCCATTATTGTGGTACCTGACTGGTCTTTACCATTTGAACTTATGTGTGATGTGAGTGACCTTGCCATTGGGGCAGTGCAAGGCCAGAGGAAGGACAAAGTGTTTTATTCCATCTACTATGCGAGTAATACTCTTGATGATGTACAATTGAACTACACCACCACTGAGAAGGAGTTGTTAGTTGTAGTGTGGGTCTTTGAGAAATTTCAGGCATACTTGGTGGGAACGAAAATCATAGTCCATACCGATCATGCAACAATCAGGTATTTGTTTACAAAAAAGGAATCTAAGGCTAGATTGATGCACTGGGTTTTATTGCTGCAGGAATTTGATGTGGAAATACGAGATCGAAAAGGGACAAAGAACCAAGTAGCTGATCATCTGTCAAGGTTGGAAAATCACGATCACGTGGAGGAGGGTGGCCAAATTAAAGAAGTGTTTCCTGATGAGCAACTTTTTTCTATAACCCAAGACCCTCCCCCATGGTACGCAGATTATGTGAATTATCTTGTGAGTGGGGTACTTTCTCCCGAAATCCAATCTGAAGTGACAAAGAGGTTTTTACATGATGTGAACTTCTACTACTGGGATGATCCCTATTTGTACAAGCAATGTGCTGATCAGTTGATGAGGAGATGCATTCCTGAAAAAGAGGTGGAATTAGTGTTGTATGATTGTCACGCATCACCTTATGGGGGCCATCATAGAGGAGATAGAACAACTACAAAGGTGCTACAATCTGGTCTCTTTTGGCCGACTTTATTCAAGGATGCACATGCATTTGTTAAGAAGTGTGACCAATGTCAAGGAACGGGTACAATCACAAGGAGGCATGAGATGCCTTTAAATAACATTCTAGAAATTGAGCTTTTTGATGTGTGAGGGATAGATTTTATGGGGCCATTTCCACCGTCCAGAGGAAATAAATACATTTTGCTAGCAGTTGACTACGTGTCAAAATGGGTGGAGGCAATTGCTTTGCCAACGAATGATGCCATGGTGGTAGCTGCTTTTCTGAAAAAGAATATATTCTCGAGATTTCGGACTCCACGTGCCTTAATTAGTGATAAAGGGACTCCTTTTTGCAATAGAGTGTTGAATAACCTTCTAGCTAAATATGGAGTTCGCCACAAAGTTTCTACAGCATATCATCCTCAAACAAGTGGGCAAGCTGAGGTGTCAAATAGAGAAATCAAGCAAATATTGGAGAAGACAGTAAGTGTGAATATGAAGGATTGGGATGCAAAGTTGGATGATACCCTATGGGCATATAGGACTGCATATAAAACGCCAATTGGAGCATCCCCTTACAAGCTGGTTTATGGGAAGGCATGTCACTTGCCCGTTGAGCTTGAACACAAGGCATACTAGGCCATTAAGAAGCTAAACATGGACCTTGAGGCCGCAGGTGAGACAAGACTTATGCAGTTGAATGAGTTAGACAAGTTCAGGTTGCACATTTATGAAAATGCTAAGCTATATAAAGAAAAGACAAAAAGATGGCATGACAAGCATATCAATCCGCGTCACTTTGAGCCAGGCCAACAGGTCTTATTATTCAATTCTAGACTACGACTATTCCCTGGGAAGCTAAAGTCGAGATGGTCAGGTCCTTTTGAGGTGGTGAGAGTCACTCCCTATGGTGCAATCGAGCTGTGAGCTTTAAATTGTGAGAGGAAATTCTTGGTGAATGGTCATAGAGTGAAGCATTATTGGGGAGGAATGATTAATCGTGAGAAGACCAAGGTTGTACTCATTGATGAGTAAGCGAGACTCTGCGCTGTGCCGCGATGTTAAATCAGGCGCTTGTTGGGAGGCAACCCAATTTTTATTTGCTTTCCTAGTTTAACTTCTTACGTTTTCTTTTTTAGATAGGTAGAGTTTTGCAATTTCTTTATAGGTATAGAACTTTTAGATGTAATGGTGTAGGACGTGTAAATTGGGTATATATAAGGCTCGGGGAATCAGGATGTTTACCAAAAAAAACATCAGCGTGAACAGCGCCCAGGACAGCACCCAGCGCTGCCTGGGGCGCCCGAACCAGTGTGCCCAGTAAACCCCAGCGCCAGGCAGGGCGCTAGGCGCCCAGCTGGGGGTCAGGTAAGTTTTTAATTTTTTTTTCCTTCTTTTCGTTATTTATTTTATTCTTAACCCATACCCATTTAACCCAACCCAAATACCCATTTACACTAATACTACTACCCGTATCCCTTCCCAAAACCAATAAAAACATCAAATGCTACTGTTTCTGTCGACGCTCTTCTGCTTCTTCTTCAGTCAAAATTTTTTTTCTTTCTTTTTTCTCTTCAATTTTTCTCTCCATCTTGCACTCCTTTTTATAGGTATTTCTTATTCTTCTCTTCTATTTCTTGTTGTGCTCTAACTAGTAGATTAACATAATTCCATTCCCAAGAGCCCTATTTCCCCATAGTTTTCCCCATGTAGTTCCAATGAAATTTTTATGGTGGGTGATTTATTTTGATCAAAATTTGTGTGTTTAATGTGTATACGGAGTAGTAAACTAGAATTTCCTCTACTTCATTGAAAATTGGGAGGTCCACCATGTTCCACCATTGTTGAATTATAAGAACACACTTCATGCCCACATTATGTTTGTTTAAATGCTTGAAAGAGGATTTTTGGTGCACCGGTGAAGTCTGAGTAACCGGATGCAATTGTGTATGCATTTGGGTTAAGTGTGGGGTGTGTAGGGACACTTTTACATGCTAGGGGATGTGGCGTTGATGAAGAACATATTTTTACACCATTGCTTTTATATGTTGTATGTTGTAGACTCTTGTAAGTTAGCCTAATTTAGTAGAGTCTAATTTTGTGAAAGGTGCATACCATATGCCTTTTGCTTACCTTATTGAAAATTCACGTTGCCATGATCAATCATTATTGAGTAGCATGGGGAAGTCTTATGTACCCATAGATTTAAGGTGCAACACTTGTACTTGTGCCTGCGGTTTTAAGTGTGGGGTCATTTCATGACTTGCACGACAACCTAACGCATATTTCTTGAACCATTCTCATATTCATATTTACTTGTGTTGCAGGATACTATGGCTCGTGATAGAACTAGTAAAGGCAAAGGCATTGTAAAGTCCTCCACCACCTCTCCGGCGACCAAAAAGCGCAAGCAGGGAGAAAGCTCTTCACGACAATCCAAGGGGAAACAGATCGCCGAGGGATCTCATCAAGTGCCATTGAGGCCGAGGCCTCGTTTGGACTTGGTTGATGTTGCTGCTATAGCTTGGCATAGAGACTTCATGCCATCTGGTCGGTACATTTTTGAGATGGGGATTAATACCATAACCTTAGAGAAGAAATTCCCGGAGATACTTGACAGGTTGCGAGCTCTTAAGATGGACAAGTTCTTGGAATGCCCGGGGCCTGTAAACCTGAGTATGGTACGAGAACTGTATACTAACTGGGATTATCGAAGAAGCACTTCACGTGTACGAGGAAAGGATGTGCTACTGGGCAGGGATTATTTGTGTGACTATTTGGGTGTTGGGAATGCCGACCCAAGGAGACTCCAACGCTTGATCCGAAAGCCGAAATATGAGCAAATCCGTCACACTCTTTGTGGCGTAGAGTCCAATGCTAAGTGGATACGGAAGCAAGGAAACATTCACCTCTCTATGGTCCGCTCAGACTTCAACAACACTTCCAAAGTGTGGCAGAACTTTGTGCAGGCGAGACTAATGCCGACAGAGCACAGCAGTGACTGCACTCGAGCTAGAGTGTGTCTCATCTTCTCCTTGATGATAGGCCGACCAATTAATGTAGCTGACATCATGCTCAATGAGATGGCCCGCACAAGGTTTGGGCGGCAGATTCGGCGGTTCTTCTTTGGCAATTTACTTACTCAGTATATAATGTTTTTTGGAGTGCCAGAGTACCCCGAACATGATGAGGTGGTAGAGGCGCTGTCAGGGCTTATGGACATCACATATGTGGTGGAGGCATCGTCCAAACTCACCCCTGCTGTTCGGATGGAGCGAGAGGAGAACTTCAATAGGTACATTTATAACACTTTGAACTTGCTCATGAGCAGGGTTGGCATTACAGACGAGGAGCGTATGTATTTGCGCGATGACTTGTCCAGCACGTCCAAGGAGATGTTGGGGATTGCACCGGGCAGCCCCGTTCACTCGTCTGAGGACATCAACTCTGCAAAAGGCTCGGATACTAAGGATGAGGATGGCAATGGTGCTATGGGGCCCATGACTTTGGTGCCTTTCAGACCGGATGATAATGACCCCAGCACTGCTGGGGAAGTGGACTCTGATTGACAGGGAGTTTTTCTTCTCACCCTACTCTGTTTTTAATTTTTACTTGCATCGAGGGCTATGCATAGTTCAAGTGTGGGGTGGGAGGAATACTACCTGTGCTGTAGTTGTATATTTTGTATTAACTTGTTTTGTTTTGTTTCTTTCCATAGTTCTAGTGTAGTCAGTCTAGTTTAGTATCAGTTGCTTTATAAAAAATTATTTGAAAAAGATCGGAGTTTTCTCGACGATGGATCTTTTGGACAATTTTCTTGAGGGATAAAAGTCCGATTTAAAAACACCAAAAAGATTTTTTTTTAGAATAGCTAAGTAGTATTCCTTGTTTTTTCTTTGAGCACCGATTCTTTTCCAAGGATGTAGCTCGAACCGGGCACTTTAATTTCTTTTTAGGAGTTGTTTAGGAAGAAACTGAGTCGTTCTGAGATACTCATTGACATGGTTGATGCTGGCACATTAGGCTATGACATGCATTCTGTTTTCCCGTGTATTTGATTTGAATTGTGAAGCCTAAGTAAAGTAAATAGCCTATTTTGTGACGCCTTTTCTCAGTTGTTTGACTTGTATACCACATAGTGCAATGTTGCTTAAATTTCTCATTTTATTGTGCTTTCTTGACTTGAGAGTTGAACAGAACCGTCTTGATTGAGTCATGTGTAATGTGTGTGTGAGGATTTGTGATTTTCTATGCTATCCTGTGTAATCTAGAACTTGCCCTGTGTGTTAATCGAAGCGAAATTGTAAGTTGTGCTATATCTAGAAGATGACGTAGGCATTTTCTTTCTTGATGATAGATGTGCTTGTCACATAAAAGTAAAATTTTCCGTTGCTAGCCCCTTTGAGCCTATAGACCTTTCTTTTGGAACCCACATTACAAGCCATACCCCATTCTATTCTTAATTTGATATTGATTGAACATTTACCTTCTAAGGCACTTAGTCGCTAAAAGGAGTGAGGTTAGAGATTGGGGAGTATCTTTTGAGTGGAATCATAGAAGGGCCCGTTGGTGCACTAAAGTTGAAATCAAAGGTCACTAGCCGATGAACTTTATTGTATGGAGTGTGAAGAAAAGAAAAAAAAGAGAGAAAGGAAAAGAAAATTGCAAGAAAAGAAAAATGATAGTGTGAATGTATGTAGAAAATAAAACACCTCCAATTCTTATTGATTTGTGCTAGTGAAAAATAGAGAAGTGCTTGATTGAATAGAGGGCTATGTTATATGTGGAAAGTGAATTGGTTGAGAAGAATATGAGCTTGAATTGTAAATGTAGTGTATTAAAATACTTAGGAGGGTGATTCACTATTTCTAAATATATCCTACCCGCCCCTTAGCCTACATTACAACCTAAAAGTCCTAATTGATCCTCGATTTGGCTAGCTTAAATTAGTGGAGATATACACTACGGGTAAGCTTATGGTACGACCAGGGGATGCATATGAATTCTTTGTGAGAGTGAGCGAATTTTGTTCAATTGTGTGATGTCCTTAATCTATATTCAAAAGTATATTTGAATGTGTGGACTACTATATTCACTCTTTTATTTGTTGGTAAGGGCACATGATCTCATGAATGATTGGTAATGTTGTAAACTTTCGTGTTGGGTAAGTGCATGAATTGAGGGTGCCTAGTGGTTACGAGTCGGCTTTTGAGGTTGGGTGGTGACAAATAGGTTGTTGAAATTGATTGAATTGAAGGGTTATATTTGGGCATGCTTAAACGGGAAGAATGTGAACTTTTGTGTGTTCATGCTTGTGTGCCGGTATTGATCGTAGCCAAGGGTATAGTGTGTGGTTAAAAGTTAAGGTGCTCCTCTATAATTGATGCTTGTACGTAGTTGGGGGTTTATTAGATAGTCTCATTGCTCGAGGACGAGCAAGAGTCTAAGTGTGGGGTGTTGATGTTTAGCTTAAAGCATATATATTTCTATGTATATCACCTCGTATTTTACTTTTGTTTCGTGAATTTGGGATGTTAAATGTGTTGATTTATGTTAATTTGATGTGTTTTTATATGTAGGAATGATTCGGGAGTAATTGGAGGCGAAACGTGCAAGATTTGAAGCTAAAACGAACAAAATCGGAAAAGGAAGCCAGTTGTGCGCCGAAAATAGTAGGCACAAAAATGGGGGGGCTATGGAGGGCGCATGGCACCGGGCTGAGCTCCAGTGACGTGAATTTTCTCCAATTTCACCCGGGACAAGGTTATTTTGGCCCTAAACTTACCCAACACGTATAAAAGTAAGACTAAACCTATTTTTGAGGAGAGAGACGCATTTTGCAGCAAATATACACGCAATAAACATTGAGGAGCAAGAACATCTCACAATTCTTCATCTTTTCTAGTATTTTCAATTAATCAAAACTTATGCAATTGTTTGATTACATCATGAGTGGCTAAACACCCATTGTTCTGGAGTTGTGATTTAGCCATAAATATTGTTGTTTAACGTTCACTTGACCTTGATTATAATTCACCAATATATGGTTGTTTCTTCAATTCTGTGTTTAATTGTTTAATTGTTTGGCCAGCAGTTAGGTTCTATTTACTATATATGCTATGCTTGGAAGAGCCATGTTTAGATTAGAGAAGAATTGAAGAGAGCATGATCTTAAACCTTAGGGGGAGCGGATTTGTGGTTAGGATAGGAATATACCTAGTCACTGTGCTTAATTAAATATCGTGATCTTAATGCGTTCTCAATAGATTGATTTCATAGAAATATATAGGCATTAATCTAGTGAGAATATGTGAGTAGTACTTCGGGAGAAGGCTATGAGAGCATTTATTGATTAATTAGCAACCATGAGTGAATTATATGAAAGGGAGAGTTAATTAGAATACAATACGAATGGTGAATCCTGGACATTTATCTCTACTGAATACACAACAATCAACTCGTTACTTGATAACTTAGTTATTATTTAGAATTGTAGTATAATATAATCATATTAGTGGACTTTGATTTTAGTTGGATTGAATTATAATTTTAGTGATTTAGTGAGTAGTTTACACAAGTCTCTGTGAGTTCGACACTCAACTTATCATTATATTACTTGTCGACCATGTATACTTGCGTGTGCGTCAGCAAGCTTGGTAAAGCAAAAGAAGCTAGAGAACTGGCGATGAGATTTACTCCTACTGCTCCTAATTATATTGTTCTAATAAGTGGGTTTTGTAAGATATATAGTACTAAGGAGGCAGTTGATTTGTTCGATGAGATGGCTGACAAGGGGTTTGATCCTAATGTTATCACGTACACCACGATTTTGAATGCATTTGCTGACCAAGGAGATATTGGTCTTTCTTTTGCCATGTTGAGCAAGATGTTTGTTAGTGGCTGTTCTCCAAATATTCCCTCACTTACCTGGTTGCTTAAGCGAATTTCATTGACGGGGCAGATGGTATGAAGCTCTTTACGTGTGGGATGGTACGATTAAAGAGGGATTTTCAAGAGAACCGACTCGGGTATGTTAAGGCTATGCCTTTTTTTTTGCATGATCTATACGACACGAACGAAACGAGTAAATACAAAACTTTCATAAATGACTCTATTCATAAAAGTATTAGAGATGCCTATGTTCTTGAATTCTCATATGTCTTATTATTCTATTGTCTGTCCATGGGTCTCAAAAATATGTAAGTTGGTTAAGTTTATTTCATGATTTTAATCAGAGGCATAATGGTCTTATGACGTACCGAGCGATTTTATTAACGTATTTCTTATGCATTTCATGTATTTATACACGCACATTTGTCTGTCCATGGGTCTCAAAAATATGTAAGTTGGTTAAGTTTATTTCATGATTTTAATCAGAGGCATAATGGTCTTATGACGTACCGAGCGATTTTATTAACGTATTTCTTATGCATTTCATGTATTTATACACGCACATTGGCCCATGACCATATGACGTTATATATATATATATATATATATATATATATATATATATATATATATATATGGGATATGGAAAAAGGTTACATCATTATATACGCACCACCACCTGATCAGCTGATATGCGTTGATGATTTTGCCCACAGTGACCAAGATGATTTGATGGGATGCTCTCAGAGGCTTGATGATGTTATGAACATGTACCTATGCGCAACATGACATTCATACGCATACGCATGACACTATAAGTATTACATGATTTACAGAGTTATTCAGACTTGTCCTTTACTCCATGTTTCTTCAATGTCTTAAATTAAAGTTGACTTATTATCATGTTTCAGTTCTGCTTTACATACTCAGTACATTATTCGTACTGACGTCTTTTTGTTGGGGACGCTGCATTCATGCCTACAGGTATTGATAAACAGTTTGACGGGCCCTCATAGTAGACGAGGTTTGCATTCAGCGAAGGATTGATAAGACTCCACTTCATTCGAAGTGTAGCCGAGTCTATGAGTCATCGTGCTAGAGTTTTTCTATAGACTTATAGGTAGGTCGGTACCCTGTCACATTTGATGTCGAATAATCTTAGAGGCTTTGTAGAAAAAGATTTAGTTTGTACAGTATGTCAGAGGCCTTCACGGCCCATATGTATTCATATTTTATGAAAAATTGTTGAGTGATACAGTATTTTCCATTTACAGTTGTACATTATGAGTTGTGGCCGTGTGGGCCCATGATAGTTACGAAAAGAATGAGTTCAACTATCTAGACCTATGTACGTTCTAGTTTTGGTCGAATGATCATGAGTTACAGAGTGGTTCGCTCGGGCCAATGCGGCACCGGGTGCCAGCCACACCTCCCCAGGTTTGGAGCGTGACAAAGTGGTATCAAAGCGGGTCGTGTCCTAAAGAGTCTACAAAGCCATGCCTAGTAGAGTTTCACTTAGGGTGTGTTGCGCGCCACATTTATAATTGAGAGGCTATAAGACATTTAGGAAATGATACCCTTCTTTTGTTTTCAGATCGTGCCATAAAGTTGTGTCGTAAGTAGACAGTATGAAACTTTCGTTGAATTTAGTATGCACTAGAAGTTCAGGTATCACAACGGAGCTTTAAGGCGTATCGTAGGAGGGAGTAACGAATAAGAATAATTTTCAGAACATGGAAGTTTATAATTGAAGGGGGCCCTACAGACCCTTTTTGGCGTGTTTAATCAAATACTAGTACCCAGGTAATATAATATGATTAAACGAGGAAACAGAAAGTATAGTGTGGAATCATTTACTAGATGATTAATGTGCTACTAATTAGCAATTTCGTATATCTTTGCAAATTGTTAGTATGACTTTTGTATGGTTAGGAGGATAATGTCCGCATGAATTTGAGGCACCAACCTGTAAACTCATATACGATGCGGGATTGAAAAGTAAGTAAAGTAAAGGTAAAAAAGATACGGGATATTCGTGTACAAAAGGTTGTGAATAGTTGAGATTTCAGACAAACGTTGGGTTTTACTTCAGTTTATAGAGGAGGTCCTAGCGAAAATTTTGTAAATCTCTAAGAATTAACATTCGAGGATGAATGTTCTTAAGGAGGGAAGGATGTTACACCCCGTACGTTTAACAACCTTGATACCGTTATATATACATTTTGATATAGCATTTATTTTGAGTGGTATTTATTGTAGAAAAAAAAGTTTGAAAAATATGAATTTATATAATTATTAATATTACTACTTTTGAATATGCTTTAAATTATACACATAACATGATCAAGTTTATGAGATTTTCTTTATTGTAAAGATAGAAATTATTTTCTCATAAGAAAAAAAGGCTAACTTTTTACCATTTAAGAATTAAGCGTAGTAGAATTTGTACTCTTTATATGAGATTAGAAAAATTAGAAGTTGAGAAAATATATTTATTTTTATATAGATGTTTTAATAAAATAATAGTTTATGTATTAATTTTATATGGTACCACATGACCATGATAGTAGGGTATGTATAAAGTATATTAAAATGAATAGTATTTTAAGTAATTTGAGACAATTCTTAATTATACGGGTAATTGATTAATTACCGGATAACGGGACATTACATAATTAACTAATAAGTTGGATAAAGATTAAATTTTTCCCCCACCCCCACATGGCAGCATCCCTCTAATCCTATGAATGACTCTTAAGTTATTAGTCTAGGTGGCAAGACTAGGACAAGTCTTATAACCTAAGTAATTATATAACATTTCATTTTAATTGCACTATGTACTTGAAAGAAGGATGTTCATTGCTGTTGAAAGTCCACAAAAAGTCTGTTCCTTTAATCCTATTTACAGTAACATGAAGAAAGATGGGGTTGTTCTGTTCCCAATGTGTATACCTATAACATTCTTCTGAAAGCATTGTGCAAGCTTGGTAAAGCAAAAGAAGCTAGAGAACTAGCGATGAGATTTACTCCTACTTCTCCTAATTATAATGCTCTAATAAATGGGTTTTGTAAGATATATAGTACTAAGGAGGCAGTTGATTTGTTGGATGAGATGGCAGACAAGGGGGTTGATCCTAATGTTATCACGTACACCACGGTTTTAAATGAATTTGCTGACCTAGGAGATATTGGTCTTTCTTTTGCCATGTTGAGCAAGATGTTTGTTAGTGGCTGTTCTCCAAATATTCCCTCATTTACCTGGTTGATTAAGGGAATTTCATTGAGGGGGCAGATGGTACGAAGCTCTTTACGTGCGGGATGGTATGTTCAGAGAGGGATTTTCAAAAGAATCGGCTTAGGTATGTCAAGGTTACTCCTTCTTTCTTTTTGGCATGATCTATACAATACGAACGAAACAAGCAAATGCACTACTTTCATAAATGACTCTATTCATAAAAGTATTAGAGATGCCTATGCTCTTGAATTCGAATATGTCTTATGATTCTATCGTCTGTTCATAGTCTTAAAAATACGTAAGTTGGTAAAGTTTATTTCATGATATTAATCAGAGGCATAATGATCATATGACGTACCAAGAGATTTTATTAACGTATTTCATATGCATTTCATGTATTTATACATGCACATTGACCCATAACTAGATGACATTATATACACGTATATATATATATATATATATATATATATATATAAAAGGTTACGGTGTTATATATGTACCACCACTTGATCAGCTAGTATACGTTGATGATTTGCCCCCAGTGGCCAAGATGATATGATGAGATGCCCTCAGAGGCTTGATGATGTTATGAACGCATATAACCTATGCGCAACATGACATTCATACGCATACGCATGACACTATAAGTATTACATGATTTACAGAGTTATTCAGACTTGTCCTTTACTCCATGTTTCTTCAATGTCTTAAATTAATGTTGACTTATTATTATGTTTTAGTTCTGCTTTACATACTCAGTACCTTATTCGTACTGATGTCCTTTTGTTGGAGACACTGCATTCATGCCTGCAGGTATAGATAAACAATTTGACGAGCCCTCACAGTAGACGAGGTTTGCATTCAGCGAAGGATCGCTAAGACTCCACTTCATTCGGAGTACAGCCGAGTCTATGAGTCATCGTGTCAGAGTTTTTCTACAGACTTATAGATAGGTCGGTACCCTATCCCATTTGATGTCGAATTATCTTAGAGGCTTTGTAGAAAAAGGTTTAGTTTGTACAGTATGGTAGAGGCCTTGATGGCCCATATTTATTCATATTTTAAGAAAAATGGTTCAGTGATACAGTATTTTCCATTTACAGTTGTACATTATGAGTTGTGGCCGTGTGGGCCCATGATAGTTACGAAAAGAATGAGTTCAGCTATCTCGACCTATGTACGTTCTAGTTTTGGTCGAATGATCATGAGTTATAGAGTGGTTCGCTGGGGCCAATGCGGCACCGGGTGCCAGCCACACCTCCCTAGGTTTGGAGCTTGACAAAGTGGTATCAAAGCGGGTCGTGTCCTAGGGAGTATATAAAGTCATGCCTAGTAGAGTCTCACTTATGAGTGTTTTGCGCGCCACATTTATAATTGAGAGACTATAGGGCATTTAGGAAATGATACCCTTCTTTTGTTTTCAGATCGTGCCATGAAGATGAGTCGTAAGAAATCAGTATGAAACTTTCGTCAGATTTAATATGCATCAGAGGTGCAGGTATCACAGTAGAGCTTTAAAGCGTAATGTGGGAGGGAGTAACGAATAAGAATAATTTTCAGAACATGGAAGTTTATAATTGAAGGGGGCCCTACAGATGCTTTTTTGGCGTGTTTAAATAAATACTAGTACCTAGGTAATATAATATGATTAAACGAGGAAACAAAAGCATAGTGTGGAATCATTTACTAGATGATTAATGTGCTACTAATTAGCAATTTCGTATATCTTTTCAAATTGTCAGTATGACTTCTGTATGGTTAGGAGGATAATGTCCGCATGAATTTGAGGCACCAACCTGTAAACTCATATATATGATGCCGGATTGAAAAGCAAGTAAAGTAATGGTGAAAAAGATACGAGATACTCATGTACAAAAGGTTGTGAATAGTTTAAATTTCGGACAAAGGTTGGGTTTTACTTCAGTTTACAGATGAGACCCTAGCGAAAATTTTGTAAATTTGAATGTTCTTAAGGGGGGAAGGATATTACACCCCGTACGTTTAACAACCTTGATACCGTTATATATACATTTTGATATGGCATTTCTTTTGAGTGGAATATTTATTGTAGAAAAAAAAGTTCGAAAAATATGAATTTATATAATTATCATTGTAACGACCCGACCGGTCGTTTTGAGCTTTTGCACTTTGCTTGCCAGTTTCCGGGCATGACTTTCCCCGTGTGATGTATTATGACTTATGTAAATCATTGGTTTTGATTTTCAGGGTAATCAAAATGAATTTGGAAGAACAATTCTCAGTTTGAAGCTTGAAATTTGAAAGGTTTGACCAAGATTTGACTTATCTGTACACGATCTTGGATCGGAATTTTTATGATTTGATTAGCTCCATTAGGTGATTTAGGACTTAGGAGCGTGATCAGAATGCATTTTGGAAGTCCGTGGATGGTTTAGGCTTGAATTGGCGAAATTGAGATTTTTGCATTTTCCGGTTGATAGGTGAGATTTTGATAGGGGTCGGAAGGGAATTCCGAAAGTTGTAGTAGCTCTGCTATATCATTTGTGACGTGTGTGCAAAAGTTCAGGTCATTCGGACGTGGTTTGGTTGGGTTTTTTACCAAAAGAGTAATTTGGAAGTTCTTGAGATTCTTAGGTTTGAATCCAATGTGATTTTGGTGTTTTGATGTTGTTTTGAGCGTTTCAAAGGTTGGAATAAGTTTAAATGAGGTTATGTTATATGTTATCATGTTTGGTTGACGTCCCGTGACCTCGGGTGAGTATCGGATGGTCAATCAGACCATTTCATTGTTTGGGATTGGAGAAAATTGTTGATCTGTGTTGCAGAGAAATGGCCTTCGCGTTCATGGGTAGGCCGTCACGTTCACGAAGGGTTAGCTGGTGAAGGCTGGAATTTTATTCTTCGTGTTCGCGAGGCAGGCTCCGTGTTCGTGAAGGGTTGTGTGATTGGTCATCGCATTGGCGTGAAGTGGACCGCATTCGCGTAAGAGGAATTGGGCAGCTGAGCTTCAGGGTGTTTATTCATCACGTTCGCGAGAGAGGTTACGCGATCACGAAGGGTTAGTCTGAGGAAGCATCGCGTTCGCGAGTGGCAAGACGTGATCGCTAAGAAGGATTTTTGGTCAAAGCTGGATTGTGCTTCGCTAATGCGAGGCTTTGACCGCGTTCGCGAAGAAAGTTTTTGATGCCAGGGCATAATATTTAAATAGTCATTGTCCGCGATTTTGGGGCTAACTTTCACCATTTTTGGGCGATTTTGGAACTTTTTGAGAGTATTTGATGAGGGATTCAAGAGATAACACATGGAGGTAAGATTTTTGAACTCAATACTCGATTCTTGTGTAAATTCTACCTAATTAATCATGGAAATTAAGCCTAAAATTGAGGAATTAGGGCTTGAATTTGGAGAGTGTAAATTGGGAATTTGAAGGGGCAATTGAAGTCCGATTTTGAGGTTTTTGGTATGTATAGACTCGTGAGAGGATAAGGAACCTATAGATATAAAATTTATCAGAATATGAGGTGTGGTCCAGGGGGCCGGGTTTGAGCAATTTCAGGATTTTTGATGTAAATTGGATATTTTCGAGTGGGCATTGTTCCCTTAACATATTTTAATGGTTATATACTGATTATGACTAGATTCGGAGCATCCGGAGGTCGATTCGTGAGGGCAAATGCATCGCAGGCTAGAGTTTGGACCGGATCGAGGTAAGTAATGATTGTAAATACTGTCCTGAGGGGTTGAAACGATTTCACAGTGTTGTGCTATTTTGAGGTGACACACACGCTAGATGAAGAGCGTGGAGTCGTGCACTATTGGGGATTGTGACTTTGTCCATCCCGTACGACTGTCAAGTCGCGTATTTGATTTGAAATATTATGATATTCTATATTTTAGAGATTGATATTATATTTTGGGTTGTATGCCATCTTTGGGGCCTTGTGCCGACCTGTTGAGACCCATAGGGGCATTTTCACTACTTTTCCTCACTCTATTTGTTTTGAAAGCATATCCTCAGTCATGTTTTACCTGTTATTGTTTAAATCCGGTTTTATCACTTTACTTCTTAAAATGTGAAAATTGTTTGGGCTAAGTTCCCTAATTTACTGATGGCCCGAGCGATTGTGAGGTTGATGACTTACATTGACCGATGGTCTAATTGTGAGGTTGATGACTGAGATAGAACAAGAGTCTGATTGTGAGGTTAATGACTGAGAGAGGTCGATGGCCTGGTTGTGAGGATTATATATTTATGGATCGGGCTGCATACCGCAGCAATATATACATATATACATATATGGATCGAGCTGCACGCCGCAGCGATATAGCGCTTGGGCCGTAGGAGCCCTTCCAGAGTCTGCACACCCCCAGTAAGCGCCGTCGACGAGATATATGGATCGGGATGCACGCTGCAACGATATATGGACCGGGCTGCACGCTGCAACGATTACTATATGGTACCTATTGAGTGTGAGTGTTGAGTGTGAGCGATGATCGGTAAGAGTGAGTCATAAGTGACTGAGAGGCTTGCCCGAGGGGCTATAAATATACATATACATGAGTGATGCTTTGCCTGAGGGGCATGTTTATGAACTTACTATTTTTCACTCATCCTTAAAGTGAGTTTTTATTGAATATGTTGATTTAATTACTGGTTTCACTCATCTTTAGACCGAGCCTCTATTGAAAATGTTGAGCAAACGCTTTAAACAACTTTCATTCAAACTGAAGTTTTTGAGTTATGAAATGGGTATAAATTTCTGTTTTGCCAAGGGGCTGTATACGAACTATGTTTTGCCCGAGGGGCCGATTATGATTTTCATCACTTCCATTAAAAATATATCTATTTCAGTAAACCTATATTGAAAAGGTTAGAAATATAAATTTTAAAGGATTTTACTGAAGTTGGGAGTTTAACGAAATGATTTGAATGGTATCCTGATTTGGGAACATGTTGTATTCACTATGGTGCTATGACATGATTGACGTGTTTTCTTACTGCTCAGTCCTTATTTACTCTTATTACTTATTAGGTTGGAGTACTCACATTACTCCCTGTACCTCGTATGCACATTTAGGTATTTCGGATCCCGGTAGCGGGTGTTGATTGCTTAGAGGCGAAGTCGTCAGAGTTAGCAAGGTGGTTGCACGACGTTCGCAGCACTGCTTTCCTTTCTCTCATTTTCATTACTGTATCTAGTATATTTTTATACTCTAGTTGTATTCGGACCTTGGTAGATTCTCATAACTAGTGACACCCCGATGTCGGGCTTCTGTAATTATTCCGCACTTTTCTTTAAAAATTTAATTATGAGAATTATTGTTTATAAATGGTATAAAAACAACTTTTATTGGAAAATGGTTGATTCGAGAGTTGTGTCGGCTGGCCTAGTTTCACGATAGGCGCCATCACGATCGAGTCGATTTTGGGGTCATGACAAGTTGGTATCAGAGCCTAGGTTACATAAGTCTCATGAGTAATGAGCAGGTTTAGTAGAGTCTCGCGGATCGGTACGAAGACATCTGTACTTATCCTCGGGAGACTGTAGAACCTTTAGGAAAAACTTTACGTTCTTGAATTCTTATCGTGCGTCCTTGATTCAGCTTGAAAAGTAACTCTTTGAATTCCTTCCACGCGTTCGTATGCGTGCATGAGCGCTCGGTATTAGATGTGCATCGATGGCTTGTGATTCCCTGATCGAGGGGTGAGATATGATCTCTGTGTGTTGATGTTGGGCCAGTCTGGAGGACTCGAGGCCTGATTTTTGCCTATACCTTGAGCACCAAGGTGTTGATTGTGTGAGCAAGTGTCTTTGAACTTATACGTTCGGTAGTTCCCTATTGGTAGAAGTGATGGCTGAATGGCTATGTGATGAGTACGTTATGGCTGCAAGATGTATCCATATTATTTGAAAGCGAGAAGAAGGGTCTGTTGGAGGATAGAAGAACTATTAGGTGCTTAATTTCCATCTTAATTTGAGGATAGCCCCGAGTTGTGGGAGTGTGAAGAATCTTTTCAAATGTCCTAGTTGGAAGTGAAGTAAATTTCATGTTGCGGTATGAGTTCAAACTCTGGAAGATTAAGTGACTGTGTAATGTCTATATCGGTGGAAGGGTATAAAGAAAAGTTAGCTGAGGCGAAGCGGGTGGGTTATCTCCTACGGATTGTTCTGAAGTTTGCGTAATCCCTTATGTCATTTATTGGAAGATCTCTTTTACCAGGGAAATATATGTTTTATAATTTGAATTTGGTTTGCTCAAGAGAGTAGGCTTGACTAATACGAGAGTGAATGCGAGATTTGCAGAAGATATAAAGTACCAGATGGTATGTGTTTCACGAGCTTATGAAGGATTGAGTTTAATCTCACTATGGTACTATGACAGCAATAAAGTATATGCATTATGAGTTATTGTGTATGTTTTGGTCTATGGCTTCGAGCCAAGTGGGGGAGTCCACTATTAATTAGTCGATTGCACGATTTTGTGCTATGTTGGTTCCAGTTTGAGGCATGCGAGTGAATCAGTTATGGCTTTCGGTGATTGAGACCGAGGATGGCTCGAGTAAATGAAAATTTTGACAAAGGTTATGTCATGCTTCATAGGTGTATGAGAATCACGGAATGTCTTGAGTTGTTATTGGTAATGGATGTTCGGTGTGTAGAGTAGGAAGTTGCTTGGTTGTTCTAGGATGAGGTTACACTCTGCGGTGTCGGAGTGCTATTGAGGCACGGGTGGTTCTGTTCGCTTGATCAGGCTAATTGCAGTTTAAATAGAGTGAATGACTCTTGAGAATGGTTCTAATGTGTTCAAGATTTTACATGTAACAATTGGGTATTTTTAAGTTATATATGTGGCTAGAAATTGAGTTTTAATTGGAAAATGTCAAGACTTGTGTTAATTCTATATTTATTATGGGATTCTATATATCAGTATCAGGAAGGTGAAGGTAATGGCTTTGGATTCGTAGGAAGTCTCTTCAGGGTAAGCATTTTGAACGTGGTGCTGTTGGGAATATCTAGAGAGTATTCAGCGGCTTATGGACCGTAGGACAGTGTGGCTTTATGCTTGGGTCTCGTTTGGTAAGTCTAGGTTGAGAAATTGTGATGTTATATCAAGAAGGAGTATCAAGTTGAAGGTAAATCAGAAGGGAACTCGAATAGATGGGATAGCTTGGTAGTAGGCCGAGTCGGTATGGTAAGGATATGATTAGTTCTGGATGCTTACAAGGTAATGAGTTTCTACATGTGTTTTGTGGAAATTCTTTTGGGTTTTGGTGACTTGCGTAGCTCGGTTGAGTTAGAAGGACTCAGTCCTGACGATCTAGAGTTGTGCTAATGGAATTCGGAGAATTCTAGATGGTTTCCACCACAGTTAGTGGGAAGTTCTTGGATAGTGGAGGACATAGTTGCTTGTGGCTTGGAAGGGATATGAAGCTCGCGTGGTTATCCTATGATGATACGGTTTATGTTGTATGTTGTGTAGGATTGAGATTTGCATGTGTAAGGACACGGTTCAGATTTGAAAGGAAGGTCACAAATTCTTAGATAGCATGGGCAGCTTCAGGTGACTAGATAAATGAGATCACTGATTGGTGTGGCTTGATGAGGGTATAACATTTCAGAAAGAGCGATGTGTTTGAGTTATGGATACTTTATTGGTATTGCGGCACTAGCTTGTCTGATCGACGGATGATATTCGAGTTTGCTTGGTGGCTCAAAAGAATTATAGGTGTACCTCTCATGAGATGATTGAGTACTAGAGGTGTGTTATATATGCGAGCGGCGGAATTGGATCAGATATGGTAATTCTTGTGCTTTATGGACTTGGAGACTAGAAGTTCTCATATATAGGTTAGCTTGTGGTTGTGGACAACAAAGATGTGGGTAAGTTAGTCAAATGATAGTATGTGCTATGAATCAGTTATTGTGAACCTTCGAAGGATTATTTATCTATTGTGGGTAACAAAAGTTGATGTGTGGTTCATTGGTAGGTCTATAGGGATGTGTGTTCGACATCTAGATGACTTTGTTGACTTCGTGTTGCTATTGGTGAGAGATGTGTTGATTCGGTTGTTATTGAGCTATTAGTAATCAGGGGGATCTATGAGTTACCTTTCCGTGTTGTGTGCCGTTAGGATTTATTGGTTATAGGCACATATTGTGCGGTGTTACTAGGTCCTCTTAGTGGAATTCGAGCATGAAGAATACTGGGTATTGCTCGGTGGATGGCCTATCGGTTATGTCCTTTCAAGTTGTGTCGTGTTATGTAATTGCTTTGCGGTGGTTATGAAGATCTCTTTGGATTTAGACATCATAATGAGCGCGGTTGTCGATTTTGAGCATAGTGACTTAAGGTGTTTCATGCAGACCAGTGTTTGGATGAGTTCGCGCATTGGAGCGAAACTATGTGGAGGTATGATCCTGCGGGTTAGATTCGTGTGTTCTATTTCTACAATGCGTGATGGGTTCTCAGCCTTGTGTTGTGGTGGTACTGGTGTGGTTGCGGTATATCTCTTTCATTTCAATCATTTTCATGATTTGGGTATGTTCGGATTGTTGCTTATTGGTGTGTGGGTTGTACAAGTTATGGCTTTAGCATGTATTGATGTGTCATGTCACCAGAGTAATTGTGTTGGATTAGATGAGATCATCGGGGTCATTAATTAATACAAACAGATTCGATTTCAGCATGTTGGAAGGATAATATCAAGGTTCAACTCAGAAATTTGTTATGATCTTTGCCACAGGAGAAGTTGCTTCATGAATTGTTGATCTGGGAAATGGTTATGGCTTACTGCGTGTTTCATTTATCATTGGCAGTATATGAAAGTGTTGGAATGAGACTTTAGTTGAAAAGAGTTTCTTTTTCGATATTCGGTTGTTGTGTACAACTGTTGTGATTAGAAGTTATTGCTACAAGTGTTTGAGTTATGTGGTATGTCATGTAATTGCACCTGATGGTTGCAGGTATGTGTTATTACAGCTTGTTCGGGCCTATTCAGAGTACTGATGTGAGATTTAGATCTTGTGGATGATTCCAGTGGTAGAAATGTGGTTCTAAGGTTTATGGGCTAGGATGGATTGTGAAATTTCAGTTATATTGTGTTATCGGACCTATATGAGATAGGGTTACGTGGGATCACCCCCGGTTATATGCATGGTAAGGTTATCCAGCGATTGGTTGGCTTTTGGAACAACTCTGGGCACGTTCGAGGACAAACGTATGTTTAAGTGGGGGTGGATGTAACGACCCGACCGATCGTTTTGAGTTTTTGCACTTTACTCGCCAGTTCCCAGGCATGACTTGCCCCGTGTGATGTATTATGACTTATGTAAATCGTTGGTTCTGGTTTTAAGGGTAATCAAAATGAATTTGGAAGAACAGTTCTCAGTTTGAAGCTTGAAATTTGAAAGGTTTGACCAAAATTTGACTTGTTTGTACATGATCTCGGATCGGAATTTTTATGATTTGGTTAGTTTCGTTAGGTGATTTGGGACTTAGGATCATGATCGGAATGCATTTTGGAAGTCCGTGGAAGGTTTAGGCTTGAATTGACGAAATTGAGATTTGGCATTTTCTGGTTGATAGGTGAGATTTTGATATTGGGGTCGGAAGGGAATTCCGGAAGTTGCAGTAGCTCCGCTGTATCATTTGTGACGTGTGTGCAAAAGTTCAGGTAATTCGGACGTGGTTTGGTTGGGTTTTTGACCAAAAGCGTAATTTGGAAGTTATTGAGATTCTTAGGCTTGAATCTGATGTGATCTTGGTGTTTTGATGTTGTTTTGAGCGTTCTAAAGGTTGGAATAAGTTTGACCATGTGATATGTTGGCATGTTTGGTTAACGTCCCGAGGGCCTCAGGTGAGTTTCGGGTGGTCAATCGGACCATTTCATATTGTTTGGGATTGCAGAAAATTGCTGATCTGTGTTGCAGAGAAATGGCCTTCGCGTTCGCAGGTAGGCCGTCGCATTCGCGAAGGGTTAGCTGGTGAAGGATAGAATTGTAGACTTCGCGTTCGCAAGGCAGGCTCCGCATTCGTGAAGGGCTGTGTGATTGGTCATCGTGTTCACGCGAAGTGGACCGCGTTCGCGAAAGAGGAATTGGGCAGCTGAGCTTCAGGGTGTTTATTCATCGTGTTCGCGAGAGAGGTTACACGATCGCGAAGGGTTAGTCTGAGGAAACATCACGTTCGCGAGTAGCAAAACGCGATCGCGATGAAGGATTTTTGGTCAAAGCTGGATTGTGCTTCGCGAACGCGAGGCTTTGACCGCGTTCGCGAAGAAGGTTTTTTATGCCTGGGCAGAATGTTTAAATAGCCATTGTCCGTGATTTTGGGGCTAACTTTCACCATTTTTGGGTGATTTTGGAGCTTTTTGAGAGGATTTGAGAAGGGATTCAAGAGATAACACCTGGAGGTAAGCTTTTTGAAATCAATACTCGATTCTTCTGTAAATTCTACCTAATTAATCATGGAAATTAAGCCTAAAATTGAGGAATTAGTACTTGAATTTGGAGAGTGTACATTGGGAATTTGAATGGGCAATTGAGGTCCGATTTTGAGTTTCTTGGTATGTATAGACTCGTGAGAGGATAATGAACCTATTGATGTAAAATATATCGGAATTCGAGACGTGGTCCCGGGGGTCGGGTTTGAGCAATTTCGGGATTTTTTATGTAAATTGGATATTTTCGAGTGAGCTTTGTTCCCTTAGCATATTTTAATTGTTATGTACTGATTATGGCTAGATTTGGAGCATTTGGAGGTCGATTCGTGAGGGAAAAGGCATCGCGGGCTAGAGTTTGGACCGGATCAATGTAAGTAATGATTGTAAATACTATCCAAAGGGTTTGAAACCCCGAATTTCACATCGTTGTGCTATTTATAGATGACGCACATGCTAGATGACGAGCGTGGAGTCGTGCACCATTAGAGATTGTGACTTGGTCCATCCCGTACGACTGTCAAGTTGCGTATTTGATTTGAAATCTTATGATATTCCATATTTTAGAGATTGATATTATATTTTGGGTTGTATGCCATGTTTGGAGCCTTGTGCTGACCTGTTAAGACCCTTAGGGGCATTTTCACTACTTTTCCTCACTCTATTTGTTTTGAAAGCATATCCTCAGTCATGTTTTACCTGTTATCGTTTAAATCTGGTTTTGTCACATTACTTCTTAAAATGTGAAAACTGTTTGTGCTGAGTTCCCCGATTTACTGATGGCCCGAGCGATTGTGAGGTTGATGGCTGAGATAGACCGAGGGTCTGATTGTGAGGTTGATGACTGAGATAGACCAAGAATTTGATTGTGAGGTTAATGACAGAGAGAGGCTGAGGGCCTGGTTGTAAGGATTATATATTTATGGATCGGGCTGCATGCCGCAGCAATATACACACACACACACACACACACACACATATATATATATATATATATATATGGATCGGGCTGCGTGCCGTATTGGTTACTATATGGTACCTATTGAGTGTGAGTGCTGAGTGTGAGCGCTAACCGGTAAGAGTGAGTCATGAGTGAATGAGAGGCTTGCCCGAGGGGCTATAGATATACATGTACATAAGTGATGCTTTGCTTGAGGGGCCTGTTTATGAACTTACTATTTTTCAATTCTCCTTAAAGTGAGTTTTAATCGAATATGTAGATTTAATTACTGCTTTCACTCATCTTTAGACCGAGCCTCTATTGAAAATGTTGAGCAAACGCTTTAAACAACTTTCATTCAAACTAAAGTTTTTGAGTTATGAAATGGGTATAAATTTCTGTTTTGCCGAGGGGCTGTATACGAGCTTTGTTTTGCTCGAGGGGCCGATTATGATTTTCATCACTTCCATTATAAATATATATATTTCAGTAAACCTATATTGAAAATGTTAAAAAGAGTATAAAGATAAATTTTAAAGGATTTTACTGAAGTTGGGAGTTTAACGAAATAATTTGAATGGTATCCTGATTTGGGAACATGTTGTAATCATTGTGGTGCTATGACATGATTGACGTGTTTTCTTACTGCTCAGTCCTTATTTACTCTTATTACTTACTAGGTTGGACTACTCACATAACTCCCTACACCACATGCGCAGATTCAGGTATTTCGGAACCCGGTAGCGGGTGTTGATTTCTCAGAGGCGGAGTCGTCAGTGTTAGCAAGGTGGCTGCACGGCATTCGCAGCACTACTTTCCATCCTCTTATTTTCATTACTGTATCTAGTATATTTTTAGACTCTGGTTGTATTCGGACCTTGGTAGAAGCTCATGACTAGTGACACCCCGATGTCAGGCTTGTGTTTATTCGGCACTTTTCTTTAAAAATTTCATTATGAGAATTGTTGTTTATAAATGGTATAAAAACAACTTTTATTGGAAAATGGTTGATTCAAGAGTTGTGTCGGCTGGCCTAGTTTCACGATAGGCGCCATCACGACCGAGTCGGTTTTGGGTCGTGACAAGTTGGTATTAGAGCCTAGGTTACATAGGTCTCATGAGTCATGAGCTGGTTTAGTAGAGTCTCGCGGATCGGTACGGAGACGTATGTATTTATCCCTGCAGAACCTTCAGGAAAAACTTCACATTCTTAAATTCTTATCGTGTGTCCTTGATTCAGCTTGAGAAGTAACTCTTTGAATTGTTTCCACACATTCCTATGCGTGCATGAGCACTCGGTATCAGATGTGTATCGATGGCTTGTGATTCCCCGATCGAGGGGCGAGATGTGATCTCTGTGTGTTGATGTTGGGCCAGTCTGGAGGACTCGAGGCTGGATTTTTGCCTATAGCTTGAGCACCGAGGTGCTGATTGTGTGAGCAAGTATTTTTGAACTTATACGTTCAGTAGTGCCCTATTGGTAGAAGTGATGGCCGAATGGCTATGTTAGCTGAGGCGAAACAGGTGGGTTATCTCCTGCGGATTGTTCTGAAGTTTGCGTAATCCCATATGTCATTTATTGGAAGATCTCTGTTACTAGGGAAATATATGTTTTACAATTTTAATTTGGGTTTCTCAAGTGAGTAGGCTAGACTACTACGAGAGTGAATGCGAGATTTGCAGAAGATATAAAGTACCAGATGGTCTGTGTTTCACGAGCTTATGAAGGATTGAGTTTAATCTCACTATGGTATTATGGCAGCAATAAAGTATATGCATTATAAGTTATTGTATATGTTTTGGTCAATGGCTTCGAGCCAAGTGGGGGAGTCCACTATTAATTAGTTGATTGCACAGTTATGTACTATGTTGGTTCCAGTTTGAGGCATACGAGTGAATCAGTTATGGCTTATGGAGATTGAGACCGAGGATGGCTCGAGTAAAGGATAATTTTGACAAAGGTTATGTCATGCTTCATAGGTGTATGAGAATCACAGAACGTCTTGAGTTGTTATTGGTAATGGATGCTCGATGCATAGAGCAGGAAGTTGCTTGGTTGTTCTAGTACACTCTGCGGTGTCGGAGTGCTATTGAGGCACAGGTGGTTTTGTTTGCTTGATCAGGTTAATTTCAGTTTAAATAGAGTGAATGACTCTCGAGAATGGTTCTAATGTGTTCAAGATTTTACATGTAACAATTGGGTATTTTTAAGTTGTATATGTGGCTAGAAACTGAGTTTTAATTGGAAAATGTCAAGACTTGTGTTATTTCTATATTAATTATTGGATTCTATATATCAGTATCAGGAAGGTGAAGGTAATGACTTTGGATTCGTAGGAAGTATTTTCAGGGTAAACATTTTGAACGCGGTGCTGTTGGGAATATCTAGAGAGTATTCAACGGCGTATGGACCGTAGGACGGTGTGACTTTATGCTTGGGTCTCGTGTGGTAAGTCTAGGTTGAGTAATTGTGATGTTATTTCAAGAAAGAGTATTAAGTTGAAGGTAAATCAGAAGGGAACTCGGATAGATGGGATAGCTTGGTAGTAGGCCGAGTCGATATGGTAAGGATATGATTAGTTCTTGGATGCTTACGAGGTAATGAGTTTTTACAGGTGTTTTACAACAATTCTTTTAGGTTTTAGTGACCTGCGTAGCTCAGTTGAGTAAGAAGGACTTAGTCTTGATGATTTAGAGTTGTGCTAATGGAATTCGGAGAGTTCTAGATGGTTTCCACCACAGTTAGAGAGGTATATTTTTCCTATTGGCGTGAGGAGCATGGGATGTATAGTGATTTTCTTCTACACGGGATCAATGGGAAGTTCTTGCCTAGTGGAGTACATAGTTGCTTGTGGCTCGAAAGGGATATGAAGTTCTCATGGTTATCCTATGATGGTACGGTTTATGCGGTATGTTGTGTAATATTGAGATTTGCATGTGTAAGGACACGGTTCAGATTTGAAAGGAAGGTCACAAATTCTTAGATAGCATGGGCAGCTTCAGGTGACTAGATAAATGAGATCACTGATTGGTGTGGCTTGATGAGGGTATAACATTTCAGAAAGGGCGATGTGTTTGAGTTATAGATGTTTTATTGGTATTGCAGCACTATCTTGTCTGATCGACGGATGATACTCGAGTTTGCTTAGTGGCTCAGAAGAATTATAGGTGTACCTCTCATGAGATGATTGAGTACTAGAGGCGTGTTATATATGCGAGCGGCGAAATTGGGATCAGATATGGTAATTCGTGTGCTTTATGGACTTGGAGACTGAAAGTTCTCATATACAGGTTAGCTCGTGGTTATGTATGGCAAAGATTTGGGTAAGTTAGTCACATGATAGTATGTGCTATGAATCAGTCATTGTGAACTTTTGGAGGATTATTCATCTGTTGTGGGTAACTAGAGTTGATGTGTGGTTCATTGGAAGGCCTATATGGATGTGTGTTCGACATCGAGACGGCTTTGTTGACTTCGAGTTGCTATCGGTGAGGGATGTGTTGATTCGGTTGTTATTGAGCTATTAGTAATCAGGGGGATCTATGAGTTACCTTTCCGTGTTGCGAGCCTTTAGGATTTGTTGGTTATAGGAACATGTATTGCGGTATTATTAGGGCCTCTTAGTGGAACTCGAGCGGGAAGAGTACTGGGTATTGCTCGGTGGATGGCGTATCGGTCCTTTCGAGTTGTGTGGTGTTATGTAATTGCTTCGCGGTGGTTGTGAGGATCTCTTTGGCTTTAGACATCATATTGCGCGCGGTTGTCGATTTTGAGCATAGTGACTTAAGGTCTTTCATGTGGACCAGTGTTTGGATGAGGTCGCGCATTGGAGCAAAGCTATGTGGAGGTATGATCCCGTGGGTTAGATTCGTGTGTTATGTTTCTATAATGTGTGACGGGTTCTCAGACTTGTGTTGTGGTGGTACCGGTGAGCTTGTAGTACAGCTCTTTCATTTGAATCATTTTCATGATTTGGGTATGTTCGGATTGTTGCTTATTGGTGCGCGGGTTACACAAGTTGTGGCTTTAGCCTATATTGATGTCTCATGTCACCAGAGTTATTGTGTTGGATTACATGAGATCATTGGTGTCTTTAATGAATACAAACGGATTCGATTTCAGCATGTTGGAAGGATAATATCGAGGTTCAACTCAGGAATTTGCTATGGTCTTTGCCAAAGGAGAAGTGGCTACATAAATGGTTGATCTGGAAAATGGTTATGACTTACTATGTGTTTCATTTATCATTGATAGTATATGAAAGTATTGGAATGAGACTTTAGTTGATAAGAGGTTCTCTATCGATATTCAGTTGTTGTGTGTAGCTGCTGTGATTAGAAGTTATCACTACAAGTGTTTGAGTTATGTAATTGCACCTGATGGTTGCAGGTATAGGTTATTACATCTTGTTCGGGCCTATTCAGAGTATAGATGTGAGAGTTTTCTCTTGTGAATGATTTCGGTGGTGGAAATGTGGTTCTATGGTTTATGGGCTAGGATGGATTGTGAAATTTTAATTATATTGTGTTATCAGACCTATATGAGATAGGGTGGCATGGGATCACCCCCGAGTATATGCATGATAAGGTTATTCAGCGATTGGTTGGCTTTTGGAACAACTCTGGGCACGTTCGAGGACGAACATATATTTAAGTGGGGGAGGATGTAATGACCCGAATGGTCGTTTTGAGCTTTTGTGCTTTGCTCGCCAGTTCTATGGCATGACTTGCCCCGTGTGATGTATTATGACTTATGTAAACCATTGGTTTTGGTTTTCAGGGTAATCAGAACGAATTTGGAAGAATAGTTCTCAGTTTGAAGCTTGAAATTTGAAAGGTTTGACCAAGATTTGACTTGTTTGTACATGATCTCGGATCAGAATTTTTATGATTTGGTTAAATCCGTTAGGTGATTTGGGACTTAGGAGCGCGATCAAATTGCATTTTGGACGTCCGTGGAAGACTTTGGCTTGAATTTGCGAAATTGAGATTTTGGCATTTTCCGGTTGATAGGTGAGATTTTCATATAAGGGTCGGAATGGAATTCCGGAAGTTGCAATAGCTCTGTTGTGTCATTTGTGACATGTGTGCAAAATTTCAGGTCATTCGGTCGTGGTATGGTTGGGATTTTTACCAAAAGCATAATTTGGAAGTTCTTGAGATTCTTAGGCTTGAATCCGGTGTGATTTTGGTGTTTTAATGTTGTTTTGAGCATTCCGAAGGATGGAACAAGTTCGAATGAGGTTATGGAATATGTTGGCATTGATGTCCTGAGGGCCTCGGTTGCGTTTTGGGTGGTCAATCGGACCATTTCATATTGTTTGGGATTGCAGAAAATTGCTGATCTATGTTGCATAGAAATGACATTCATGTTCGCTGGTAGGCCGTCGCGTTCATGAAGGGTTAGCTGGTAAAGGCTAGAATTTTAGCCTTCGCGTTCACGATGCAGGCTCCGCGTTCATGAAGGGCTGTGTGATTGGTCATCACATTCGCGTGAAGTGGACCGCATTCGCGTTAGAGGAATTGGGCAGCTGAGCTTCCGGGTGTTTATTCATCACGTTCGCGAGATAGGTTACGCGATCGCGAAGGGTTAGTCAGAAGAAGCATCACGTTCACAAGTGGCAAGACGTAATTGTGAAGAAGGTTTTTTGATCTAAACTGGATTGTGCTTCACGAACGCGAGGCTTTGACCGCGTTCGCGAAGAAGGTTTTTGATGCTTGGGCAGAATGTTTAAATAGCCATTGTCGGCGATTTTGGGACTAACTTTCACCATTTTTGGGCGATTTCGGAGCTTTTTTAGAGGATTTGAAGAGGGATTCAAGCGATAGCACCTAGAGGTAAGATTTTTGAACACAATACTCGATTCTTGTGTAAATTCTACCTAATTAATCAAGGAAATTAAGCCAAAATTTGAGGAATTAGGGCTTGAATTTGGAGAGTGTAAATTGAGGATTTGAAGGGGTAATTGAGGTCCGATTTTGAGGTTCTTGGTATGTATAAACTCGTGAGAGGATAAGGAACCTATTGATGTAAAATTTATTGGAATATGACATGTGTGCCCAGGGGCCGAGTTTGAGCAATTTCGGAATTTTTGATGTAAATTGGATATTTTCTAGTGTGCTTTGTTCCCTTAGCATATTTTAATGGTTATGTACTGATTATGGCTAGATCTGGAATATCCGGAGGTCGATTCGTGAGGGAAAAGGCATCGCGGGCTAGAGTTTGGACCGGATCGTGGTAAGTAATGATTGTAAATACTATCTTGAGGGTTTGAAACCCCGGATTTCACAATGTTGTGCTATTTTGAGGTGACGCACACACTAGATGACGAGCGTGGAGTCGTGCACTGTTGGGAATTGTGACTTGGTCCATCTCGTACGACTGTTAAGTCCCGTATTTGATTTGAAATCTTATGATATTCCATATTTTAGAGATTGATATTATATTTTGGGTTGTATGCCATGTTTGGGGCCTTGTGCCGACCTGTTGAGACCCTTAGCGGCATTTTCACTACTTTTCCTCACTCTATTTGTTTTGAAAGCATATCCTCAGTCATGTTTTACCTGTTATCGTTTAAATCTGGTTTTGTCACTTTACTTCTTAAAATGTAAAAACTGTTTGGGCTAAGTTCCCTGATTTACTGATGGCCCGAGCGATTGTGAGGTTGATGACTGAGATAGACCGAGGGTCTAATTGTGATATTGATGACTGAGATTGACCGAGAGTCTGATTGTGAGGTTAATGACTGAGAGAGGTCGAGGGACTAGTTGTGACAATTATATATTTATGGATCGGGTTGTACGCCGCAGCAATATATATATGTATGTATGTATATGTATGTATATGGATCGGGCTGCATGCCGCAACGATATAGCGCTTGGGCCGTAGGAGCCCCTCCAGAGTCTGCACACCCCTAGTGAGCACCGTCGACGAGATATATGGATCGGGCTACACGCTGCAGCAGTTACTATTTGGTACCTATTAAGTGTGAGCGTTGATCGGTAAGAGTGAGTCATGAGTGAATGAGAGGCTTGTCCGAGGGGCTATAGATATAAATGTACATGAGTGATGCTTTGCCTAAGGGGCCTGTTTATGAACTTACTGTTTTTCACTCCTCCTTAAAGTGATTTTTTATCGAATATGTTGATTTAATTACTTTTTTCACTCATCTTTAGACTGAGCCTCTATTGAAAATGTTGAGCAAACGCTTTAAACAACATTCATTCAAACTGAAGTTTTTGAGTTATGAAATGGGTATAAATTTCTGTTTTGCCGAGGGGCTGTATACGAACTATGTTTTTCCCGAGGGGCCGATTATGATTTTCCTCGTTTCCATTGTAAATATATATATTTCAGTAAACATTTATTGAAAAGGTTAGAAAGATAAATTTTAAAGGATTTTACTGAAGTTGGGAGTTTAACGAAATGATTTGAATGGTATCCTGATTTGGGAACATGTTGTAATCATTGTGGTGCTATAACGTGATTGACGTATTTTCTTACTATTCAGTCCTTATTTACTCTTATTACTTACTGGGTTGGAGTACTCACATTGCTCTATGCACCTCGTGTGCAGATTCAGGTATTTCGGAATCCGGTAGCGGGTGTTGATTACTCAGAGTCGGAGTCGTCGGAGTTAGCAAGATGGCTGCACAACGTTCGCAGCACTGCTTTCCTTCCTCTCATTTTCATTACTGTATCTAGTATATTTTTAGATTCTGGTTGTATTCGCACCTTGGTAGATGCCCATGACTAGTGACACCCCGATGTCGGGCTTGTGTAATTATTTCGCACTTTTCTTTAAAAATTTCATTATGAGAAGTATTGTTTGTAAATAGTATAAAAATAACTTTTATTGGAAAATGGTTGATTCGGGAGTTGTGTCATCTGGCCTAGTTTCACGATAGGCTCCATCACGACCGGGTCGGGTTTTGGGTCGTGACATTAATATTACTACTTTCGAATATGTTTTAAATTATACACATAACATGAGAAAATTTATAATATTTTCTTTATGGTAAAGATAGGAATTATTTTCTCACAAGAAAAGAAGGTTAATTTTTTACCATTTAAGAATTAAGCGTACGAAAATTTGTACTCTTTATATGAGATTAGAAAAATTAGAAGTTGAGATATATATATATATATATATATATATATATATATATATATATATATATATTTACACGGATATTTTAATAAAATAATAGTGTATGTATTAATTTTATATGGTACCACATGACCATGATAGTAGGGTATATATAAAGTATATTAAAAGTGAATTAGAATTTTAAGTAATTTGAGATAATTCTTAATTATACGGGTAATTAGTTAATTATCGGGTAACGGGACATTACCTAATTAACTAGTAAGTTGGATAAAGATTAAATTTTCCCCCCACCCCATGTGGCAGCATCCCTCTAATCCTATGAATGACTCTTAAGTTATTAGTCTAGGTGGCAAGACTAGGACAAGTCTTATAACATAAGTAATTAGGTAACATTTCATTTTGATTGAACTATGTACTTGAAAGAACAATGTTCATTGCTGTTGTACGTCCACAAAAAGTCTATTCCTGTAATCCTATTTAATGTAACATGAAGAAAGATGGGGTTGTTATGTTCCGAATGTGTATACCTATAACATTCTTCTGAAAGCATTGTGCAAGCTTGGTAAAGTAAAAGAAGCTATAGAACTAGCGATGAGATTTACTCCTACTGCTCCTAATTATAATGCTCTAATAAATGGGTTTTGTAAGATATATAGTACTAAGGAGGCAGTTGTTTTGTTGGATGAGATGGCTGACAAGGGGGTTGATCCTAATGTTGTCACGTACACCACGATTTTAAATGCATTTGCTGACCAAGGAGATAAAGGTCTTTCTTTTGCCATGTTGAGAAAGATGTTTGTTAGTGGCTGTTCTCCAAATATTCCCTCATTTACCTGGTTGATTAAGGGAATTTCATTGAGGGGGCGCATAGTATGAAGCTATTTACGTGTGGGATGGTACGATCAACGAGGGATTATCAAGAGAACCGGTTCAGGTATATTAAGGTTATCCTTTTTTTCGTTTTGGCATAATCTATGCGACACGAACGAAACGAGCAAATGTACAACTTCCATAAATGACTCTATTCATAGAAGTATTAGAGATGTCTATGTTCTTGAATTCCCATATGTCTTATTATTCTATCGTCTGTTCATGGGTCTCAAATATACGTAAGTTGGTAAAGTTTATTTCATGATATTAATCAGAGGCATAATTGTTTTATGACGTACCGAGAGATTTTATTATCGTATTTCATATGCATTTCATGCATTTATACATGCACATTGACCCATGACCAGATGACATTATATACTCGTATATAAGTATATGGGATATGGGAAAGGTTATGATGATATATACGCACCACCACCTGATCAGTTGGTATACATTGATGATTTTTCCCACAGTGGCCAAGATGGTATGATGGGATGCCCTCGGAGGCTTGATAATGTTATGAACACATGTACCTATTCACGGCATGACATTCATACGCATATGCATGACACTATAAGTATAACAAGATTTGCAGAGTTATCCATACTTGTCCTTTACTCCATGTTTCTTCCATGTCTTAAATTAATGTTGACTTATTGTTATGTTTCAGTTCCGCCTTACATACTCAGTACATTATTTGTACTGACGTCCTTTTGTTGGGGACGCTGCATTTATGCCTGCAGGTATAGATAAACAGTTTGACAAGCCCTTACATTAGATGAGGTTTGCATTCAGCGAAGGATCGGTAAGACTCCACCTCATTTGGAGTGCAGCTCAGTCTATGAGTCATTGTGTTAGAGTTTTTCTACAGACTTATGGGTAGGTTGGTACCCTGTCCCATTTGATGTCGAATAATCTTAGAGGCTTTGTAGAAAAAGGTTCAGGTTGTTCAGTTGTATTATGTGGCATCGTGTTGGTTAGATTGAGTTTGGAGAGGTTTTGTAAAGAAATGAGACACTTCGTCTCTTAAGTTGGTCTTTTAGTTGAAAAAGTCAACCAAAAGTCAACTTGTGGATAAACGATCTCGAAATTTAGTTTTTACGATTTGAATAGCTTCGGGAGGTGATTGGGGACTTAGGAGCGTGATCGGAATGTATTTTGGAGGTCCGGAGTAGATTTAGGCTTGAATTGGTGAAGTTGAAATTTTGGCATTTTTCGGTTGATAGGGGAGATTTTGATATAGGGGTCGGAATAGAATTTCCGAAGTTGGAGTAGGACCGTTGTGTCATTTATGACGTGTGTGCAAAATTTCAGGTCATTCGGACGAGGTTTGATAGACTTTTTGATCGAAAGCGGAATTTAGAAGTTTTTGGAATTCATAGGCTTGAATCCGATGATTGTCACGACCCGGATTTTCCACCCTCGAGATTCGTGATGGCGCCATCAGTTATAAATTAATGCGATATCAACAGCAACAACAACAATAACCTAGTAAAATCCCATAAGTGAACCCAGTAAAATTCCACAAGTGGAAATAACATTAATGAATTAACATTAACATTATATATACAGCAGAAGTAATAAAGCGAAAGAATGAAATTTAGCAACTTAATAATAATACCGATACAATTCCATAAACAAAAGCTACCCAGAACTGGTGTCATAATCTCACAAACTGTCTAAGAATACTATAAATAGTGGTTCGAAAGATAAATACAAAGCTGTTTCTGAAATACATAAAAGAAACAGTACGGAAGGATAGAAGGAGCGCCAAGTCCTGCAGACGCATGCAGGACTACCTCGGGTGTAACGACCCGAATTTTCCACCCTCGGGTGTCGTGATGGCGCATACTAGTGAAATCTAGGCAAGCCAACTGTTTGAATTATTTACCTTTTTTTCAATTTTAATCCTTTAACGATTAAGAACCAACATTATATAATCAGCAGAATTTAATAAGCAGAAGATTGATATGTAATATTTTAATAAAGATGCCAGTACCAATCCATACATACACTACCCAAAACTGGTGTCACAATTTCACAGACTATCTAAGAGTTCTACAAACAAGGTCCGAAAGATTTATTACAACATTAACTCTGAAATTCATAAAAGAAACCGAATGAAAGGATAGAAGGAGACACCAAGGCATGTGGACGCCTGCAGGACTACCTCAGATTTCTGAATGGACTGAAGGCAGCCACCCAAAACCAAGGTCTTTAAGCTCTAGTACTGGGATCTGCACACAGTGTAGAGTGTAGTATTAGCACAACCGACCCCATGTGCTGGTAAGTGCCTAGCCTAACCTCGGCGAAGTAGTGACGAGGCTAGGACCAGACTACCAAATAAGCCTATGCAATTAAATCATGTACATCGGAAAAAGAAAAGCAGGAATGTACAGTTAAGGATGGGAGAGGGAAACATGCTGTGAGGACGTCAAATATTAACAGAAAAACAACAGATAAATACAAGGATCTTCAAATTATAATTGAAGAAAGGAAGGGGGAATCATGTTGCGGGGTACAACAAGTATCAACAGAAAACCAACAGCTAAATGTAGAGGAACCATAACTCAGTCATCAATAAAAACCAGGAAATCAAAGACAAGTGGACGACATCACCCTTCATGTTTTAACACTCTCTCACAATAACATGCACGGCATCACCCTTCGTGCTTTAACACTCTCTCACCAAAATAATACACGACATCACCCTTCGTGCTTTACACTCTTCGTCACCCAAGAAACAATCACAAAGCAATTTGGGCAAGGGAATCAATTACATCACAATAAAATCAAACAACGACGGAGAATCAGTAAATAAACGTATAGAACACCATAACTCAATTATCAGCAAGAATCGGGAAAATCAAGACAAGTGCACGGCATCACCCTTCGTGCTTTTACTCTCGTCCTCACCATAAAAATTAATATAATCGGCACGGCATCACCCTTCGTGCTTTTACCTCACATAATTATGGCACGAAGTGATCCTTCGTGCATTATCACTTGTATAAAGGCACGAAATGGTACATCGTGCGACACAGCATCACCATTCGTGCTTTTACACTCTTCCTCACCAAAACAATGCACGGCATTACCCTTCGTGCCTTAACACTCTTCCTCGCCCAAGAAACAATCACAAAGCAATTTGGGCAAGGGAATCAATAACAACACAATAAAATCAAGGCAAGGGAACAATAGTACAACAATCAAATCCCGGCAATGGAACAATTTCAAAAACATCAGCATCCCGGCAAGGGAGATAACATGAAAAGCAACAACATCCCGGCAAGGGAGACAATATAATAATCCTCTTCTATTTTCCACATTTACTTCACAACTCATTTCACAACTCGAGCCGATGCTCTATAAGGTTCAATTGCCAATTATACTTCCATAATTCATTTTACAACTTGAGCCAACGCTCTTTAATATTCAAATACCAATATTAATTTCCCAAGCTTTGCTCAACAATAGAAATCATCACATAAGGCATGAACAATAAAAACAGAGTCACATTAATCATAGTATAAGACTCATGGGCATGCTTGACACCAACGTATAGATACTCGTCACCATGCCTATACGTCGCACTCAACAAATTACACATAGCAAATAGGACACAACTCCTAATCCCTCAAACTAAGGTTAGACCAAACACTTATCTCGATGCCACGAACACAATTCAAGTCTCAACTATCACTTTACCTCTTGATTCCACCACCAATTTGCTCGTATCTAGTCACAAGTTACTTAACTTTATCAATAAATGCTAAATGAATCAATTTCAATGCATGAAAATAGGTTTTCTAAAGTTTTTCCCAAAAAGTGAAATATCTCCCCCGTGCCCACATGGTCAAAACCCGAGGTTCGAACCAAAACCCAATTACCCATTTCCCCACGAACCCAAATATATAATTTGTTTTGAAATCAGACCTCAAATCGAGGTCCAAATCTCCAAAATTTGAAAAACCTAGGTTCTACCCAAAACATCCAATTTCCCCTATGAAAACCCCTGATTTTGAGTTGAAATCATGTGAAAAGATGTTAAATATTTAAGAAAACGAGTTGAAATGACTTACAATCGATTTGGAGAAGAACTTTCCTTTGGAAAATCGTCCAAAAGAGTTTATGTTTTTAAAGAGTTTGAAAAATAAAAGAATTTCAGCAAAGTCATGATTTTGCAGGTCGCAGATGTCGCAATTGTGGCCAGGGTTCGCAATTGCGAACCCTTCAGAACCTGCTATTCTCGCATTTGGGATATTTGTTCACAATTACGAACTCGCTTTTGCAATGGGGGGGGGTCGCATTTGCGACAATGGGTATTTCTGGGCCTTTTCGCATTTGCGATCAGGCCTACCCAGGCCTTCTCTCGCATTTGCGATGTTTTATTCGCATTTGTGATCTCTCATTTGCGAGAGCGAAGGCTGCACACTTGCAATATACCAGCAATTCCTAAGTCCAAATTTCATTATGTTGCCTATCCAAAACTCACCCGAGCCCTCGGGGCTCCAAACCGAACATGCTCACTAATCCAAAAAAATCATACGGACTTGCTCGTGTGATCAAATCACCAAATTAACACCTTTAACAACGAATTTAGCATCAAAATCAAAGAAAATTTTCAATAACACTTAAGTTTCAAATTTCACAACTGAGGGTCCGATTCACGCCATTTCAAGTCTGTTTCTTACCAAATTTTACAGGCTCAATATAAACACCATATAAGACCTGTACCGGGCTCCGGAACCAAGATAAAGGCCCGATACCATCAATTTCAAAAACATTCAAATTTCCAAAAACTCACATATATTCTAGTACAATTTTCTTTAAATATTCATGTCTCGGGCTTGATACCTCAGAATGCAAATCCGGGCATACCCTCAAGTCCCATATTTTCCGACGGATCTTTCGGGACCGTCAAATCACGGGTCCGGGTTTGTTTACCCAAAATGTTGATCGAAGTCAACGTAAATTCATTTTAAAGGCAAAATCTATCATTTTTCATAGATTTTCACATAATGGCTTTCCGGATACGTGCCCGGACCATGCACACAAATTGAGGTGAGACAGAAAGAGGTTTTAAAGGCCTCGGAACACATAATTTATTTCTAAAACAAGTGATGACCCTTTTGGGTCAGCACATTCTCCACCTCTAAAATAATCGTTCGTCTTCAAACGGACATAAGAAGGAAGTACCTGAGTCGGGGAAAAGATGGGGATAATGACTCCCCATATCGGACTCGGACTCCCAGGTCGATGCCTTAACAGGCTGACCTCTCCACTAAACATGAACAGAAGGGAAACTCTTTGATCTCAACTAATGAACCTGCCGGTCTAGAAGAGTTACCGGCTCTTCTTATAGGACAAGTCCTTGTCCAACTAGAGAGTGCTGAAATCTAACACGTGGGATGGATCGCTGTGATATTTCTAAAGCATGGACACATGAAACACTAGATGCACAGCTGACAAACTCGGCAGCAAGGCAAGTCTGAAAGTCACCTCTCCCACTTGATCAAGAATCTCAAATGGGCCAATGAACCTAGGGCTAAGCTTGCCCCTCTTCCCAAATCTCATCACGCCCTTCATAGGCGACACCCGAAGCAACACCCGCTCACCGACCATGAATGCCAAATCACGAACATTACATTCGGCATAACTCTTTTTCCTAGACTGAGCTGTACGAAGCCTATCCTGAATGATCCTGACCTTGTCCAAGGTATCCTGTCCTAGATCCGTACTCAACAACCGAGCCTCTCCCGGCTCAAACCATTCGACTGGCGACCGACACTGCCTACCATATAAAGCCTTATAAAGAGCCATATGGATGCTCGACTAGTAGTTGTTGTTGTATGCAAACTCTACTAAAGGCAAAACTGATCCCACGAGCCTCCAAAGTCCATGACACAAGCTCAAAGCATATCCTCCAAAATCTAAATAGTGCGCTTGGACTGCCCATCCGTTTGAGGATGAAATGTTGTGCTCAACTACACCCGTGTGCCCAACTCCTACTGAACTGCTCTCCATAAATGTGAGGTAAACTGCGTACCTCAGTCCGAAATGATAGACACGGGCACACCATGAAGACGAACAATCTCCCGGATGTAGATCTCAGCTAACCTCTCGAAAGAATAGGAGACTACCACAGGAATGAAATGCACTGACTTGGTCAACCTATCAACAATAACCCATACTGCATCGAACTTCCTCTGAGTCCTTGGGAGTCCAACAACGAAGTCTATAGTAATACGCTCCCACTTCCACTTAGGAATATCAATCTTCTGGAACAAACCACCAGGTCTCTGATGCTCGTACTTAACCTGCTGACAATTCAAACACCGAGCTACATATGCAATAATGTCCTTCTTCATTCTAAACCACCAATAATGCTGCCACAAATCGTGATACATCTTAGCGGCGCCCGGATGAATAGAGTATCGGGGACTGTGGACTTTCTCTAAGATCAACTCCCGGAGCCCATCCACATTAGGCACACAAACTCGACCCTATAGCCTCAAAACTCCATCATCTCTTAATGTAACCTTCTTGGCACCTCTGTACTACACCGTGTCTCTAATGACACACAAATGAGGATCATCATACTGCCGATCTCGGATACGCTCCAATAAATAAGAATGAGTGACTATGCAAGCTAATACATGACTGGGTTCAGAAACATCCAACCTCGCGAACTGATTTGCCAAAGCCTGAACATCCTAAGCAAGCGGTCTCTCACCATCCGGAATATACGCGAGACTGCCCATACTGGTTAACTTCCTACTCAAAGCACTAGCCGCCATATTGGCCTTTCCTAGACGATATAAGATGGTGATATCATAATCCTTAAATAGCTCCAACCACCTTCTTTGCCTCAAATTTAGCTCCTTCTGCTTGAACAAGTATTGCAAAGTTTTGTGATCCATGAACACTTCGCATGACATGCCATATAGATAATGCCTCCAAATCTTCAATGTGTGAACAATGGCTGCTAACTCCAAATCATGAACTGGATAATTCTTCTCGTGAATCTTCAATTGACATGAAACATATGCAAACCTTGCAATCCTGCATCAATACCGCACCATGTCCAATACGAGATGCATCACAATAAACTATATATGGCCCTGAACCTGTAGGCAAAATCAACACTGGCATTGTAGTCAAAACTGTCTTGAGCTTCTGAAAGCTCGCCTCACACTCGTCCGACCACCTGAACTGGGCACCATTTTGGGTCGACCTAGTCATCGAGGCAGCAACAGATGAAAATCCCTCCACAAACCGACGATAATAGCCTGTCAATCCCAAGAAACTCCGGATCTCTGTAGCTGATGCTGGTCTAGGCTAGTTCTTGATTGCCTCTATCTTCTTCGGATCTACCTGAATACCCTCTGTTGATACCACATGACCCAAGAATGCAACTAAACTTAACCAGAACTCACACTTCGAAAACTTAGCATACAACTGACTATCTCTCAAAGTCTGAAGAACCACTCTCAGATGTTGCTCATGTTTCTCCCAGTTGCGGGAATAGATCAAAATATCATCAATGAAGACTATCACAAATGAATCCATGTAAGGCCTGAACACTCGGTTTATCAAATCCATAAAAGCTGCTGGGGCATTTGTCAACCCAAATGACATTACCAAGAACTCATAATGCCCGTACCGAGTGCGGAAAGTTGTCATAAAGACATCGGATGCCCTAATCCTCAGCTGATTGTAGCTAGATCTCAAGTCAATCTTCGAAAATACCTTGGCACCCTGAAGCTGATCAAACAAATCATCAATCCTCGATAATGGATGCTTATTCTTGATTGTAACCTTGTTTAACTTTTGGTAATCTATACTTAATCCTCATCGATCCGTTCTTCTTCTTAACAAACAAAACCAGCGCACCACAAGGCGAGACACTAGGTCTAATGAAACCTTTTTCAAGCAAGTCTTGCAACTGCTCCTTCAACTCTTTCAACTCGGGCGGGGCCATACGATACGATGGGATAGAAATGGGCTGGGTGCCCGAAGCCAAATCAATGCAAAAGTCAATATCCTTGTCGGATGGCATACTAAGTAGGTCTGAAGGAAATACCTTAGGAAACTCACGAACAATAGACACAAAATCAATAGAAGGAACCTCGGCACTAAAATCACAAACATATGCCAAATAAGCCAAATATCCCTTCTCGACCATATGACGAGCCTTCATATATGAGATAACACTACGGGTAGAATGACCAGGAGTCCCTCTCCACTCTAAACGAGATAAACCCGGCAAGGTTAAGGTCACAGTCTTGGCATGACAGTCCAATATAGCGTGGTAAGGTGATAACCAGTCCATCCCTAATATGACATCAAAATCAACCATGTCCAAAAGTAAAAAATCTACACAAGTCTCAAGACCGCCGATCACAACTACACATGAATGATGGACATGATCTACCACAATGGAATCACCCACTGGTGTAGACATATATACAAGATCACTCAAAGAATCACTAGGCATGACCAGATACAGTTCAAAATAAGATGACACATAGGAGTACATAGATCCTGGATCAAATAGAACTAAAGCATCTCTACTATAAACTAGAACAGTACCTGTGATAACTGCATCGGAAGCCTCAACCTCAAGCCTGGTTGGAATAGCATAACATCGGGGTTGGGCCCTACCACTCTGAACTACATCTCTGGGACAGCCTGCTGCTGGCTGGCCTCCACCTCTAGCAGCATGTCCAGCACCCTAATACCTCTACCACCACCTCTAACACCTCTACCTCTACCTCTAGCTGGTTGAGTGGTCTTAACGAGTCCCTCAATGAACCTCCTCTCTCTCTCTCTCTTACTCAGTGGGAAGTATAAGAAGAGCATGACATGCAAAATCAATAAACCTAGTCTCATACTAATTAATAGTCATAGAACCCTGTTGGAGACGCTCAAACTGCCTCTGATAAATCTCTCTCTGAGTGATAGGAAGAAACTTCTCTAGAAATAGCTGAGAAACCTGATCCCAAATCAAAGATGGTGACCCAACTGGTCCAGCCAAACAATAATCTCTCCACCAAGTCTTGGTAGATCCAGATAAGCAAAAGGTAGCAAAGTCGACCCCATTGGTCTCCACTATCTCCACGTTCCTAAGAACCTCATGACGGTCGTCTTAATAATTCTGGGGATCCTCGAAAGATGCACCGCCGCAAGTGGTAGTGAAGAGCTTGGTGAAACCTATCCAACCCCTACAAAGCCTCCAAAGACGTAGCTGATCTATCACTGGTCTGTGCTACTGCTCGGCTGAAGAAGCGGTATGTGACCTCGCTATTCGCGAAGGAACAAGAATAAAAGTTCAACTAGCATTGAGAAATCAAATCGCACGACAAGAAGGAAGAGATGTGAAGTTTTTCCTAACTCTGTAGCCTCTGGGGATAAATACAGACATCTCTGTACCGATCGCTCAGACTCTGCTAAGCTTGTCCGTGAATTGTGAGACCTATGTAATCTAGAGCTCTGATACCAACTTATCACGACACGAATTTCCCACCCTCAGGAGTCGTGATAGCGCCTACTAGTGAAAGCTAGGAAAGCCAACCGTTTGAATTATTTACCTTTTTCCCAATTTTAATCCTTTAACAATTAAGAACCAACATTATATAATCAGTGGAATTTAATAACCGGAAGACTGATATGTAATATTTTAATAAAGATGCCAGTACCAATCCATAGATACACTACCCAAGACTGGCGTCACAATTTCACAGACTATGTAAGAGTTCTACAAACAAGGTCCGAAAGATTTATTACAACACTATATTTGAAATACATAAAAGAAACATAATGAAAGGATAGAAGGAGAGGCCAAGGCCTGTGGACGCCTGCAGGACTACCTCGGTTCAATAGAAAACCAACAGTTAAATGTAGAGGAACCATAACTTAGTCATGAATAAAAATCAGGAAATCAAAGACAAGTGCACGACATAACTCTTCGTGCTTTAACACTCTCTCACAATAACATGCACGGTATCACCCTTTGTGCTTTTACTCTCGTCCTAACCATAAAAATCAATATAATCGGCATGGCATCACCCTTCGTGCTTTTACCTCACATAATTATGGCACGGAATTATCCTTCGTGCATTATCACGCGTATAAAGGCACGAAATGGTACATCGTGCGGTACGACATCACCCTTCGTGCTTTTACACTCTTCCTCACCAAAACAATGCACGATATTACCCTTCGTGCCTTAACACTCTTCCTCGCCCAAGCAACAATCACAAAGCAATTTGGGCAAGGGAATCAATAACAACACAATAAAATAAAGGCAAGGGAACAATAGTACAACAATCAAATCCCGGCAATGGAACAATTTCAAAAGCATCAGCATCCCGACAAGGGAGATAGCATTAAAAATAACAACATCCCGGCAAGGGAGACAATATAATAATCCTCTTCTCTTTTCCACATTTACTTCACAACTCGAGTCAATGCTCTATAAGGTTCAATTGCCAATTATACTTCCATAATTTATTTTATAACTTGAGCCAATGCTCTTTAATATTCAAATACCAATATTAATTCCCCAAGCTTTGCTCAATAATAGAAATCATCACATAAGGCATGAACAATACAAACAGAGTCACATTAATCATAGTATAAGACTCATGGGCATGCTTGACACCAACGTATAGATACTCGTCACCATGCCTATACATCAAACTCAACAAATTACACATAGCAAATAGGACACAACTCCTAATCCCTCAAGCTAAGGTTAGACCAAACACTTACCTCGATGCCACGAACACAATTCAAGTCTCAACTATCACTTTACCTCTTGATTCCACCACCAATTCGCTCGTATCTAGCCACAAGTTACTTAACTATATCAATAAATGCTAAATGAATTAATTCCAATGCATAAAAATAGGTTTTCTAAAGTTTTTCCCAAAAAGTTAAAAATTGCCCCTGGGCCCACATGGTCAAAACTCGAGGTTCGAACCAAAACCCGATTACCCATTCCCCCACAAACCCAAATATATAATTTGTTTTGAAATCGGACCTCAAATCGAGGTCCAAATCCCCAAAATTTGAAAAAAATAGGTTCTGCCCAAAACACCCAATTTCTCCCATGAAAACCCTTGATTTATTGTTGAAATCATGTGAAAAGATGTTAAAGATTGAACAAAACGAGTTAGAACTGGCTTACAATCAATTTGGAGAAGAACTTTTCTTTGGAAAATTGCCTAAGAGAGTTTATGTTTTGAAAGAGTTTGAAAAATGAAAGTATTTCGGCAAAGTCATGAATTTGCAGGTCGCAGATGTCGCAATTGCGACCAGGGTTCGCAATTGCGAACCCTTCAGAACATGCTAATCTCGCATTTGTGATCACTTTTTGCAATTGCGAACTCGCATATGTGATGGGGGGTCGCATTTGCGATAATGGGGATTTTTGGGCCTTTTCACATTTGCGATGAAATGATCGCATTTGCGATCAGGCCCTTCCAGGCCTTCTCTCGCATTTGCGAGCTAGGCTGCGAAGCCTACACACCTGCAATATATCAGCAATTCCTATGTCCAAATTTCACTATGTGGCATATCCAAAACTCACCCGACCCCTCGGGGCTCCAAACCGAACAGGCACACTGATCCAAAAATATCATACGAACTTGCTCTTGCGATCAAATTGCTAAATTAACACCTTTAACAATGAATTTAGCATCAAAATCAAAGAAAAATTTCAAGAACACTTAAGTTTCAAATTTCACAATCGAGGGTCTGATTCACGGCATTTCAAGTCCGTTTCTCACCAAATTTTACAGGCTCAATCTAAACGCAATATAAGACATATACCGTGCTCCATAACCAAGATACGGGCCTAATACCATCAATTTCAAAAACATTCAAATTTCCAAAAACTCATATATATTCCAGAAAATAATTTTCTTTAAAAATTTATTTCTCGGGCTTGGGACCTTGAAATTTAATTTCGGGTATACGCCCAAGTCATATTTTCCTACGGACCCTCCGGGTCCGTCAAATCACGGGTCCGGGTCCGTTTACCAAAAATATTGACCGAAGTCGAACTTAAATTCATTTTAAAGGCAAAATGAATCATTATTCACAAATTTTCACATAATGGCTTTCTGGTTACGCACCGGGACCGTGCACGCAAATTGAGGTGAGATAAGAAGAGGTTTTTAAAACCTCGGAACACAAAATTTATTTCTAAAATAAGTGATGACCCTTTTGGGTCATCACATTGGGTCGCCTGGTGGACTGAAGGAAGCAACCTCAATGTGGTCCAAAAGCTGCAGCACTGAGATCTGCACATCATGTAAAGTGTAGTATCAGCACAACCGACCTCATGTGCTGGTAAGTGCCTAGCCTAACCTCGGCGAAGTAATGATGAGGCTAGGACAAGACTACCAAATAAACCTGTATAGTTAAATTATATACGACGGAAAAATAAAGGCAGAAATTTACAGTTAAGCATAAGAGGGGGAAACATGCTGCAGGGAACAACAAGTAATAACAAAAAATAGCAGATTAATGTAAAGAACACCATAATTCAATTATCAAGAAGAATAAGAAATCAAAGACAAGTGCACGACATCACCCTTCGTGCTTTTACTCTCGTCCTCACCATAAGAACCAATATAATCGGCACGACATCACTCTTCGTGCTTCTACCTCACATAATCATAGGACGAAATTATCCTTCATGTATTATCACTTATATCATGGCACGACATTGTACATTGTGCGACACAGCATCAGTCTTCGTGCTTTTACCTCACAATATTGGCACGGCATCCCCATTCGTGCATTAACACTCTCAAAATCATGCATGGCATCACCCTTCGTGCTTTACACTCTTTCTCACCCAAGCAACAATCATAAAGCAATTTGGGCAAGGGAATCAATAATATCACCATAAAATCCCGACAAGATAACAATAGCATAACAACAATATCCCGGCAAGGGAGACAATATCATGTGTAATAACATCCCGGCAAGGGAGATAATATCAAAAGCAAGGGAGACAATATCATAAGCCTCTTCTTTTTTCCACATTTACTTCACAACTCAATTCTCAACTTGAGCCAACGCTCGACAATGTTCAATTACCAATAATACTTCCACAAGCCTTGTTCAACAATAGAAATCATCATATAAAGCATGAACAATAAGAAACAGAGTCATATTAATCATAGTATAAGACTCACGGGCATGCTTGACACCAACGTATAGATACTCATCACCATGGCTATACGTTGTACTCAACAATTAACACATATCAAATAAGACACAACTCCTAATCCCTCAAGCTAAGTTTAGACCAAACACTTACCTCAATGCCACGAATACAATTCACGCCTCAACTATCACTTTACCTCTTCCTTCCACCACCAATTCTCTTGTATCTAGCCACAATTTACTTAACGATATCAATAAATACTAAATGAATCAATTCTCATGAATGAAAATAGGTTTTCCAATAATTTCCCCAAAAAGTTAAAAATTGACCCCGAGCCCACATGGTCAAAACCCGAGGTTCGAACCAAAATCCGATTACCCATTCACCCACAAACTCAAACATATAATTTATTTTGAAATCAGACCTCAAATTGAGGTCCAAATCCCCAAATTTTAAAAATCCTAAGTTCTACCCAAAACACCCGATTTTTCCCATGAAAATCCTTGATTTTGGATTGAAATCATTTGAAAAGATGTTATAGATTAGAGAAAATGAGTTAGAAACAACTTACAATTGATTTGGAGAAGAACTATTCTTTAGAAAATTGCCCAAGAGAGCTTAGGGTTTGAGAGAGTTTGATAAATGAAGAAAAATGTGTATAAGTCCTAATTCACTAGTCACAGATATTGCAATTGCGACCAGGGTTCGTAATTGCAAGCCCCTTCAGGACCTGCTGTCTTTGCAAATGTGAAGAACCTGCCTCATTTGCGACCAAGGAAAAATTCAGTCACTTTTGCATTTGGGACATCGCAATTGTGAGAAATGGTCGTATTTGAAACCAAGGCCTGCCCAGGCTAGGATCGCATTTGTGACACCTGGGTCACAATTACCATGCCTGAGAACTTCGCAATTGCGAAGCCTGATCTCGTAATTGCGAGATCAGTGTCCTGGGGAAAAAATACCAGCAACCTTTCCTAAGTCCAATTTCACTCTGTGGCCTATCCAAAACTTTGCTCCAAACAAAACATGCACCCTAACCTAATAACATCATATGGACTTGCTCGTGAGATCAAATCATCAACAACTATGACTTAAACCTTAAATTCATGAAATCACTCAAGAACATCAAAATTACTATTTCCTCAACTATAGGTCCATTTTATACCATACCAACTCTGATCTTTACCAAGTTTTACAGATTCATCTTAATTATTATTTCAAATTTGTACTGGGCTTCGAGACCAAGATACGGGCCCGATACCATCAGGAAAATGCATCAATTAACTTCTAAAAATATTTATATTTTCCAAAAAATAATTTTCTTTAAAAATTTATTTTTCGTTCTTGGGACCTCGGAATTTGATTCTGGGCATATGCCCAAGTTCCAAATTTTACTACGGACCTTACGAGATCGTCGGATCACGGGTCCGGGTCCGTTTACCAAGAATGTTTACCCAAGTTAACTTTATTCAATTTTAAAAGCCAATTTCCTTATTTCACTTAGTTTTCACATAAAAGCTTTCTAGAAATGCGATCGGACTGCACACACAAATCAAGGTGAGACAAAAAGTGGGTTTTAAGGCCTCTAAAACAACCGTTCATCCTCGAACGGGCATAAGAAAGTACCCGAGTCAGAGAAAAGATGGGTATATCGGCTCCGCATAACTCAAACTCCCAGGTCGCTGCCTCAACAGGCTGACCTCTCCACTGAACACGAACAGAAGGGAAACTCTTCGATCTCAACTGACGAACCTATCGGTATAGAATAGCTGCCGGCTCCTCCTCATAGGACAAGTCCTTGTCCAATTGGACAGTGCTGAAGTCTAACACATGGGATGGATCGTTGTGATACTTCCGAAGCATGGACACATGAAACACTGGATGAACGACTGATAAACTCGGCGGCAACGCAAGTCTGTAAGCCACCTCTCCCACTCAATCAAGAATCTCAAATGGGCCAATGAATCTAGGGTTAAGCTTGCCCCTCTTCCTGAATCTCATCACGCCCTTCATAGGTGACACCCGAAGCAACACCTGCTCGCCGACCATGAATGCCACATCACAAACCTTACAGTTGGCATAACTCTTTTGCCTAGACTGAGCTGTATAAAGCCTATCCTGAATGATCCCGACCTTGTCCAAGGCATCCTGTACTAGATCCGTACCCAACAACCGAGCCTCTCCCAGCTCAAACCATCCAACCGGCGACCGACACCGCCTACCATATAAAGCCTCATAAGGAGCCATCTGGATGCTCGACTGGTAGTTGTTGTTGTAGGCAAACTCCGCTAAAGGAAAGAACTGATCTCACAAGCCTCCAATGTCAATGACACAAGCTTGGAGCATATCTTCCAAAATTTAAATAGTACGCTCGGACTGCCCGTCCGTCTGAGGATGAAATATTGTACTCAACTCGACCCATGTGACCAACTCACGCTAAACTGCGTACCTCGATCCGAAATGATAGATACGGGCACACGATGAAGACGAACAATCTCCCAAATATAGATCTCAGCTAACCTCTCAGAAGAATAGGAGACTGCCACAGGAATGAAACGTGCTGACTTGGTCAGCGTATAAACAATAACCCACACTGCATCAAACTTCCTTTGAGTCCGTGGGAGTCCAACAATGAAGTCCATAGTGATACACTCCCGCTTCCACTCAGGAATCTCAATCTTCTGGAACAAACCACCAGGTATCTGATGCTCGTACTTTACCTGCTGACAATTCAAATACCGAGCCACATATGCAACAATATCCTTCTTTATCCTCCTCCACCAATAATGCTACCACAAATCATAATACATCTTAGCGGCTCCCAAATGAATAGAGTACCGGGAACTATGAGCCTTCTCTAAAATCAACTCTCGAATGCTATCCACATTAGGCATACAAACTCGACCCTGCATCCTCAAAACTCCATCATCTCCCAATGTAACCTGCTTGGCACCTCCATGCTGCACCGTGTCCCTAAGGACACACAAATGAGGATCATCATACTGCCGATCTTGGATACGCTCAAATAATGATGAACGAGCGACTGTGCAAGCTAACATACGGTTGGGCTTAGAAACATCCAACCTCACAAACTAGTTGGCCAAAGCCTGAACATCCAAAGCAATCGGTCTCTCACTGACCGGAATATACGCAAGACTGCCCATACTAGCTGACTTCCTACTTAAAGCATCGACCACCACATTGGCCTTTCCCGGATGATATAAGATGGTGATATCATAGTCTTTAAATAGCTTTAACCACCTTCTCTACCTCAAATTTAGCTCCTTCTACTTGAACAAATACTGCAGACTCTTGTGATCCATGAACACCTCACATGATACGCCATACAGATAATGCCTCCAAATCTTCAACACGTGAACAATAGCTATTAATTCCAAACCATGAACTGAATAATTCTTCTCATAAATCTTCAACTATAGTGAAGCATAAGCAATGACCTTGCCATCCTGCATCAACATCGCACCAAGTCCAATACGAGATGTGTCATAATAAACTGTATATGGCCCTTAACCTATGGGCAAAACCAACACCGGCGCAGTAGTCAAAGCTATCTTGAGCTTCCGAAAGCTCGCCTCACACTCATCTGACCACCTAAACTGTGCACCCTTTAGGGTCAACCTGGTCATCAAGGCTGCAATAGATGAAACATGAACCAACGGTAATAGCCTGCCAAATCCAAGAAACTCCGGATCTCTGTTGCTGATGCGGGTCTAGGCCATTTCTTGACTGCCTCTATCTTCTTCGGATTTACCTGAATACCCTCTGATGATACAACATGACCTAAGAATGCAACTGAAACCAGAACTCACACTTCGAAAACTTGGCATACAATTGACTATCTTTCAAAGTCTGAAGAACAACTCTCAGATGTTGCTCATGCTCCTCCCGGCTGTGGGAATAGATCAAAATATCATCAATGAAGACTATCACGAACGAATCCAAGTAAGGCTTGAACTCTCGGTTCATCAAATCCATAAAAGCTGTTGGGGCATTTGTCAACCTAAATGACATCACCAAGAACTCATAATGCCCGTACCGAGTGCGGAAGGTTGTCTTAGGAACATCGGATGGCCTAATCTTCAACTGATAGTAGCCAGATGTCAAGTCAATCTTCAAAAATACATTGGCACCCTGAAGCTGATCAAACAAATCATCAATCCTCAGTAATGGATACTTATTCTTGATTGTAACCTTGTTCAAATGCCGGTAATCTATACACATCCTCATCGATCCGTCCTTTTTCTTAACAAACAACACCGGCGCACCCCAAGGCGAGACACTAGGTCTAATAAAGCCCTTATCAAGCAAGTCTTGCAATTGTTTCAACTGAGGCAGGGACATACGATACGGCGGAATAGAAATGGGCTGAGTGCTCGGAGCCAAATCAATGCAGAAGTCAATATCCCTGTTGGGTGGCATACTTGGCAGGTCTGAAGGAAATACCTTAGGAAACTCACGAACAACAAGCATAGAATCCATAAAAGGAACCTCGGTACTAGAATCATGAACATATGCCAAATAGGCCAAACACTCCTTCTCGACCATACGCCGAGCCTTCATATATGAGATAAACCTACTAGTAGAATGACCAGGAGTCCCTCTCTACTCTAAATGAGGTATACCTGGCAAGGCTAATGTCATAGTCTTGGCATGATATTCCAAGATAGAATGGTAAGGTGATAACCAGTCCATCCCTAATATAACATCAAAATCAACCATGTCCAGAAGTAACAAATCTACTCGAGTCTTAAGACCCCCAATATCAACTATACATGAACAATGGACACGATCTACCACAATAGAATCACCCACCAGTGTAGACACATATACAGGAGCACTCAAAGAATCACTAGGCATGACCAGATATGGTGCAAAATAAGATGACACATAGGAGTATGTAGGTCTTGGATCAGATAAAACTGAAGCATCTCTACTACAAACCAGAACAGTACCTGTGATAACTATATTAGAAGCCTCAGCCTCAGGCCTGGATAGAAGAGCATAACATCAGGGCTGGGGCCCACCACTCTAAACTAGATCTCTAGGTCAGCCTCCTGCTGGTTGGCCTCCACCTCTAGTGGCCTGACCTCCATCTCTAATACCTCTACCTCTACCTCTAGCACCTCTACCTCTACCTCTAGCTAGCTGAGTGGGCGGTGGAACACTCGGTGCCTTAACCATGGCACGGGAACCCTGATGCTTAGAGTTGCTCATTGCTCGAGGGAAAAATCTAGCAATATGCCTCGTATTGCCACAAGCATAACAAGCCCTCGGCCACTGAGACTGCTGACCCTAACGGCCTGAGTAACCACTCTAAAAACTTTGGAGCGGAGGTGCACTGATAGGAACTGGCGATGCACTGTAGGACAACTGATCAGAATACTGCATATGAGAACCACGACCACCTGGAGCACCGTGAGACGCCTGAAATGCTGAATGAAATGGCCTGGAAGAATGGCCCCCACCAAAAGAATCCCTGCCTCCAGATGTGGCACCACTGAACCTACCCGAATGACGAGGCCTCTTGTTAGACCCTTGACCACCCCCCTGTGATAGAACCGTTTCAATTCTCCTAGCCACATTGGCCGTATCCTGAAAAGAAATCTCACTCCCCATATCCTTAGCCATCTGCAATCGAATAGGCTGAACGACTCCCTCAATGAACCTCCTCACTCACTCTCTCTCAATGGGAAGTATACTAAGAGCATGATGGGTCAAGTCAATAAATTTGGTTTCTTACTGAGTGACACTCATAGAACCCTACTAGAGACGCTCAAGTTACCTCCGATAGTTCTCCCTTTGAGTGATAGGAAAAAGCTTCTCTAGAAATAGCTGAGAAAATTGATCCCAAGTCAAAGCTGGTGACCCAGTTGGTTTAGCCAAACAATAATCTCTCCACCAAGTCTTGGAGGATCCAGACAAATGAAAAGCAATAAAGTTGACCCCATTGGTCTCCACTATCCCCATGTTCCGAAAAACCTCATGACAGCTGTCCAAATAATCCCATGGATCCTTAAAAGATGTACCACTAAAAGTAGTAGTGAAGAGCTTGGTGAACCTATCCAATCTCCACAAGGAATCAACAGACATAGCTGGCCCCTCTCCGGTCTGTGCCACAACACCAGGCTGAACAACCCCAACTGGCTGAGCTGCTATTGTCTAAAATTGGGGAGCCTCCTGCTCCGAAGTGTGAGTAGCAGGAGTTTGGGTTCCTCCTCCAGCCTGGGAGATGGTTGGTGCTACAAGAAGCAAGCCTGCCTGGGCGACACTCTCCATAAGGCCCACAAGACGGATCAGAGCATCATGAAGTACCGGTGAGGCGATGAACCCCTCTGGGACCTGAGTTGGTCCTACTTGAACTGCGTGGGCTGGAACCTCATCATCAAACTCAACTGGAGGCTCTGCCGCTGGTGCTGCTGCTCGAGCTCTAGCCTGGGCCCTAGCACGACCTCGACCTCCGCCCCTCACAGGAGCTACTACTAGGGGCTCAGGCTACTAGTTAGCTGATGAAGTGGTACATGTTCTCACCATCTACAAAAGAACAGAGTGGAAGTTCAATTAGCATTGAGAAATTAAGTCGCACGACAGGAAAGAATAGATGTGACGTTTTTCCTAACTTTGTATCCTCTAGGCGATAAATACAAACGTCTCCGTACCGATCCCTCAGACTCTACTAAGCTTGTCCGTGAATTGTGAGACCTAAGCAACCTAGAGCTCTGATACCAATTTGTCACGACCCGAATTTTCCATCCTCGGGAGTTGTGATGGCGCCTACTAGTGAAAGCTAGGCAAGCCAATCATTTAAAATATTTTACCTTTTCCATTTTAATCCTTTATCAGTTATGAATTAACATTATATAAACATCAGAAATAATAAAGCGGAAGAATGAAATGTAACAACTTAATAATAATACCGATACAATTCTATAAACAAAAGCTACCTAGAACTGGTGTCACAATCTCAAAGACTGTTTAGGAATACTACAAATAGGGGTTCGAAATATAAACATAAAGCTATTTCTGAAATACATAAAAGAAACAGTATGGAAGAATAGAAGGAGACACCAAGGCCTGCGGACGCCTGCAGGACTACCTCAGGTCGCCTGGTAGACTGAAGGCAGCAACCTTAATGTGGTACAAAAGCTGCAACAATGGGATCTGCACATAGTGCAAAGTGTAGTATCAACACAACCGACCCCATGTGCTAGTATGTGCCTAGCCTAACCTCGGCGAAGTAGTGACGAGACTAGGACAAGACTACTAAATAAACCTGTGCAGTTAAATCATATACAGCGGAAAAATAAATGCAAAAATTTATAGTTAAGGATAAGAAGGGAAAACATGTTGCGGGGAACAACAAGTAACAACAGAAAAATAATAGATAAATGTAAAGAACACTATAATTTAATTATCAACAAGAATCAGAAATCAAAGACAAGTGCACGGCATCACCCTTCGTGCTTTTACTCTCGTCCTCACCACAAGAACCAATATAATCAGTACGGCATTACCCTACGTGCTTTTACCTCACATAATCATGGCACGGAATTATCGTTCATGCATTATCACTCATATCATGGCACGTCATTGTACATCGTGCGACATGGCATCACCTTTCGTGCTTTTACCTCGCAATATTGGCACGGCATCACCCTTCGTGCTTTACACTCTTCCTAACCCAAGAAACAATCATTAAGCAATTTGGGCAAGGAAAGCAATAATATCACAATAAAATCCTGGCAAGGGAACAATAGCATAACAACAATATCCCGGCAAGGGAGACAATATCATGAGTAATAACATCCCGACAAGGGAGATAATATCAAAAGCAATAACATCCCGACAAGGGAGACAATATCATAAACCTCTCCTCTTTTACACATTTACTTCACATTCAATTCTGAACTTGAGTCAACGCTCGACAATGTTCAATTACCAATAATACTTCCGCAAACCTTGTTCAACAATAGAAATCATCATATATAGCATGAACAATATGAAACTGAGTCACATTAATCATAGTATAAGACTCACGGGCATGCTTGACACCACCGTATAGACACTCTTCACCATGACTATACACCGTACTCAACAATTAAGACATAGCAAATAAGACACAACTCCTAATCCCTCAAGCTAAGGTTAGACCAAACACATACCTTAATGCCATGAACATAATTCATGCCTCTACTATCGCTTTACCTCTTGTTTCCACCACCAATTCACTTGTATCTAGCCATAATTTACTTAACGATATCAATAAATGCTAAATGAATCAATTCTCATGCGTGAAAATAGGTTTTCCAATGATTTCCCGAAAGAGTTAAAAATTGACCCCGAGTCCACATGGTCAAAACCCGAGGTTCGAACCAAAACCCGATTACCCATTCACCTACAAACTCAAATATATAATTTATTTTAAAATCAGACCTCAAATCGAGGTCCAAATCCCCAAAATTTGAAAATCCTAAGTTCTACCCAAAATACCTGATTTCCCTCATAAAAACCCTTGATTTTGGATTGAAATCATGTGAAAGGATATTATAGATTAAAAGAAAATGAGTTAGAAACAACTTACAATTGATTTGGAGAAGAACTATTCTTTAGAATATCACCCGAGAGAGCTTAGGGTTTGAGAGAGTTTGAAAAATGAAGAAAAATGCATCTAAGTCCTAATTCACTGGTCGCAGATGTCGCAATTGCGACCAGGGTTCGCAATTTGCGACTAGGGTTCGCAATTGCAAACCCTTTCAGGACCTGTTGTCTTCGCAAATGCGAAGAACCTGTCGCATTTGCGACCAAGGAAAAATCCGGTGACCTTAGCATTTGCGATGGACTAGTTTGCGACATCGCAATTGCGAGAAATGGTTTCATTTGAAACCAAGGCCTGCCTAGGCTAGGATCACATTTGTGACACTTGGGTCGCAATTCTCATGCCTGTGAAATTCGCAATTGTGAAGCCTGATCTCACAATTGCGAGATCATAGGCCTGTGTAAAAATACCAGATACCAGCAACCTTTCCTAAGTCCAATTTCACTCCATAGCCTATCCAAAACTCACCCGAGCCGTCGGGGCTCCAAACCAAACATGCCCCCTAACCTAAAAATATTATACGGACTTGCTCGTATGATCATATCATCAAAATAATATCAACAACTATGAATTAAACCTCAAAGTCATGAAATCACTCAAGAACATCAAAATTACTATTTTCTCAACTATAGGTCTGTTTTATACCAAACCAATTCCGATCTTTACCAAATTCTACAAATTCATCTTAATTATTATTTCAAACTTGTACCGGGATCCTAAACCAAGATACGAGCCTGATACCATCAAGAGAATGCATCAATTTACTTCTAAAAACCTTTATATTTTCCAGAAAATAATTTTCTTTAAAAATTTATTTCTTGGGCTTGGGACCTCGGAATTCGATTCTGGGCATATTTCCAAGTCCCAAATTTTACTACGGACCCTATGAGACCATCAGATCACGGGTTCGGGTCCGTTTACCAAGAATGTTGACCCAAGTCAACTTTATTAAATTTTAAAAGCGAATTTCCTTATTTCACTTAGTTTTCACATAACAGCTTTCCGGAAATGCGCCCGAACTGTGCACGCAAATCTAGGTAAGACAAAAAGAGGTTTTTAAGGCCTCAGAACACTGAATTTACTTTCAAAATGAGTGATGACCTTTTCGGTCATCATAATGATGATTTTATATTGTTTTGAGTGTTCCGAAGGTTGGTACAAGTTTGAATGATTTTATGGAATATGTTGGCGTGTTTGGTTGAGGTCTCGAGGGCTTTGGGTGAGTTTCGTATGGTTAAATGGATCAAATATTTATTTTGAAAGTTGCATATTTTCTATTGTTTTCTGTTGCAGACTTTTGGCCTTCGCGTTCATGAGAGGGCAAGGGATGAGTAATGAGGCTGGAAATTTGGCCTTCGCGTTTGCGATGCTGGTCACACGTTTGTGAAGTGTGAGGTTCTGAGTGCATCGCGAACGTGATGAGGTTCCCGCGTTCGCGTAGAGTAATTGGGGCAGCTGGGGTCCTAGTTATTTGTGCTTTACGTTCGTAAAGAAGGATTTTGTGGTCAATGGATTTTTGTGCTTCGCGAATGTGAGGCTTTGACCGCATTCGCAAAGAAGGAAAGGATCACTTGGGCAGAATGTTCAAATAGCTATTGTTCGCAATTTTGGGTCTAACTTCCACCATTTTCGAGCGATTTTGGAGCTTTTTGAGAAGAATTGAAGAGAGAATCAAAGGTAAACACTTGGACGAAAGATTTATGGACTGAATACTCGTTCCTATTGTGATTTCTACCTAATTAAACATGAAATTTGTGGAATCTAAATCCTAAAAATTGGAGAGTTAGGGCTTGAAATTGGAGACATTGATTTGAGGATTTGAGGGGTCGTTTGTGGTCGAATTGTGATGTATTTGATATATATGAACTCGTGGAAGTGTAAGGATTCTAGTTTTGTGATTTTTATTGGAATCTAAGACATGGGTTCGGGGGTCGGGTTTTGCCAATTTCATGATCTTTTATGTAAATTGGTTATTTTCGAGTGGGCTTCGTTCCCTTAGCATATTTTGATGGTATAAATCTGTTTTTGGTTAGATTTGGAGAATCCGGAGGCTGAGTCGAGAGGCAAAGGCATCACGGGCTAGAGTTTAGACCGGATTGAGTTAAAAAATGATTGTAAATGTTGTTTGGAAGGTATAAAACCCTAGATTTCACATCGTTGTGCTACTTTGAGGTGACCTGCACGCTAGATGACGAGCGTGGGGGCGTGCACCACCCCATACGACTATTAAGTTACGTATTTGATTGAAAATTGTTTGATATCATTGTGTTTTGGAAAGTGTTATAATGTTTTGGGTTGAATGCCCTATTTGAGCCTCGTGCCAACTATTTTGGACCCTTAGGGGATTTTTACTATTATTCCTTACTGTTTTGAGTTTATATTTGTACTTAGTCATGCTGTATTCCACTTTTTTCATAATTCATCCATATTTACTCCGTTTTGATATTTTAAATGAACTTTGGGGCCGAGCATCATGGTTTACTGTTGCCCAAGGGGCTTGAGAGATTTCTGACTGAGTGAGGCCGAGGGCCTGTGTTATGAGGATACTATGAGATCGGGTTACGCGCCACAGTAGTGTTGTACTGATTCATAATTATGAGGTCGAATGCCTGATTTATTACGCCAAATTGTGGCTTGTTATGAGGTCGAGGGCTAGTTTGACTATGCCACGAGATGGCTTTTTATAGCGCTTGGGCTGTAGGAGCCCCTCCGGAGTCTGCACGCCCCAGTGACTACGGGTACCCAATGTGAGATATGATATTGCCCGAGGGGCTATTGTAGTTTCATGTTATTGCCCGAGGGGCTGATACGAGTGATTGTGAGGTAGCTTGAGGGGCTGGTTCTGCTGATATTGTGCCCGAGGGGTAGTTCTGGTATATATATTTTTCCCGAGGGGCTGTTTACATTACTATCCTTTTTTCATTGTTTTAATCACTCTTTTGAACTACTTAAAGATGTTTTAAAAAGGTTTTCCTACTGAACTGAGATATTTTTACGAGTTTTACTATTTTACTGCATTATTCTGGATTTATACTGTTTTGTTGTAGCATTATGTTGTTGTTTACGTGTTTTCTTACTACTCAACTGCCTTTAATTTTATTACCTACTGAATTGGCGTACTCACATTACTCCCTGCACCCTGTGTGCAGATCTAGGAGTTTTGTGTCACGCTGGCGAATGCTGATTTGTCTTCCAGTAGGCTTTTCGAGTTTACTAGGTAGTTGCTTGGCGTTCGCAACCTAGTGCGTCTCCTTCCTATCTTTATTCCGCTTGTATTAGCTTTGTTTCAGACTATGTTGTCTTTTCATATTTCTAGACAAGTTGTAGATGTTCATGACTGGTGACACCCCGATGCCGGGCTGTGTTTTGTTTCTACACTGTTCTATTCTACCTTACATTTTGGGATTTTTAGCTTATTATTGACATTAAATGACTTATTATAATTGTTTGGTGGTTTTGGGGTTTGTGTCGGCTGTCCTAGTTTCACGATAGGCGCCATCAAGATAGGGTCTGTTTTAGGGTCGTGATAAGTTGGTATCAGACCCTAGGTTACATAGGTCTCACGAGTCTTGAATAGGTTTAGTAGAGTCTCGCGGATCAGTACAGAGTCGTCTGTATTTATCCTCGGGAGGCTGCGGAACCTTTAGGAAAAACTTCATATTCTCAAATTCTTATCGTGCGAATCTGTTGTTCCAAGTACTAAACTTCTGTTATTCTATTCTTTCATAGATTGTAAGGACACGTGCTACCGATCAGGATGAACGACCACCAGTACCACCAGCTGGGGCCACTAGAGGTCGAGGACGCGGTCGAGGCTGTGGTAGGGGAAGGGGTGCAGCCCGCCCGCACAGCAGTTAGGGCAGCACCTGCAGTTGTTGATGCACCAGCTCAGGCACCAGCTGTGCCTATTATGATTCCAGGCCTTCAGGAGGCCCTGGCCCAAATTCTATCAGTGTGCACTGGCCTAGCTCAGGCGGTCTCAGTTACTACAGCCGCGGCTACTTCTCAGGCCGGGGAGGTACTCAGACTCCCGCTGCTCGCACACATGAGCTGGCCGTGCAGGGACTTCAGACACTGGGGCACCTCCAGCCCAGGCAGTTGCCGCTGCTCAGGACTATGTAGCTCCTGTTATGCCAAAGCACGTATTAGGCTTGTAATTATGGAAATTAAGTGTTACACCCCAAGTTTTCATACGTGAGAGTACGTCGTAAGTCATTGATGTAAGCTCGGAAATGAGATTATATTTGGAAGCAAATAAAGTAAGTTAATCATGTTACCTTGGAGGTTACAAATATTTAAGATCATGAATAACGAGTACCAAGAGAGTTGGAAATCTTAGAAGCTAAACCAATTGAAGAAAATAAGTTTCGTCGAAAGTCGACAAGTTTCGAATGTTATAACATGTACTTTGGGGTGAGACTAGGGTTATTAACATGATAAGGAGGTTATTCTATGCGTTATTTTAGTTGTATGGTATTCATTTTCTACATTTTAAAGGCAAGCAAGTTGTGGAACAAGAGTTGGCAAAGGTCATCACAAGTTACATTCATAAATTTGCTGAAATTTAGGTCAAATGTATCTGAAACTTTCTCCAAATATACTTGGAATCATGGGGTGTTATACCTACCAAATTGAAGTTCTACAAGTCTAGTTTCTAACGCATTAAACCGTTCGTCAATACAACATCGGAGTAGAGAGATATTCGCGTTTTCGCGAGACCGCGCAAGCAGCTCCCAATGGGACCCACTTAGGCGGTGGTTGACCTACTTCAATTTATAAACGATTTGGACGCCTATTTTTGCTCATTTTTCAACTAAAATTCGTCTACAAACTTCTCCTAACCCTCCTAAACATATACCACAAGGGTTTGAAGTGATTCCAAAGTGATTACACCATATTTCAACATCAAAACTTAGTTCTAGTGAAGAACAATACCTCTTTGAGGTTGTGTTGTCATTGAGGATTGTTGTGGGCTGTATTTGGATGAAATTCCAAGTTGTTGATGCTGTCTAAGGTGAGCATAACAGCCTACTAATTGTGCTTAATCTTTCTTGTATGTTGGTTAAGTTGTTAGGATGATAAACTACAAGATAATACTTGGATTAGCTTAAGTCACTTCTATGGTGTTGTATTGCTATTAAGGGTTGTTTTAAACTGAATATAACTTGGATTTTGACTTGAAGTTACTGTATAAGGTATGTATATTGTGATCTTGCTTGTGCCTAAGGTTATCTTGATGTTGATTAAGTTAAATGGATGGGCTAGACATGAACTAGTAAATAAAGTTGCTAATTGAGGATAGTTAAAGTTGGGGATTATTTTCGTTGTTATAAATATATGGTTTAAGGCTGGAATCATTGATTAATGACTTCATTATCATGTTAATGATACTTTTATGTTGAAGTAAGAAGTCTATAAGGATTGATAAGGGGTATACGGATTCCAATCGGAGCTTGCCGCTCGTCGTAATGTAGTTGTGACTTGTTGTTGTTATATGGTGTCTTGATATTGATAATTATGTATTGATGGATTGCTCTGGTAATTGTTGTTGGAATATGGTATTGGAGGAGGCTCTTGTTACAAGGGAGATGCTGCCCAAATTTACGTAAACGAGCTACTAGCTTAAGTTATAGACTTAGCCTTTGCTCAGCACTGAGTTTGAATCTCCTTATACTATGATAGATTGAGTTGACTTATTTGAAGAGTTTCTTGGAAGGGATTAGGGACTCAACGGGTTTAAGGTATGTTAAGGCACTTTCTTCTTTCTTTTGGCATGATCTAAAATGAAATGAACATAGACGATACGCTATTTCATAATGACTCTACTCCTAGCAACTAAGGTTGTCCATGTTGTTCTTTCCTTATAAAATTATTCTAAGCAAGTGTGTATGATCCTTGAATCCTACTAAGGTTCATATTGAGGGTATGGATGTCCATAGTGCTCTTAAGTCACTCCAAAAGGTTTAGAAGGTGATTCCATGAGTCTAGCATGCATTATATATAGTATCTATTTTACTCTACCGAGCCGCTCTATAGTCGGCCGGGTACGACACCTATTGTGCAACCACTGATCAGTTGGGTTTACCGAGCTCCACGTGGACGGGTACGATTCTACCGAACCTTATGATGGTCGGGTACGCTTTTACCGAGTCCTCTTTGAGGCCGGGTATGATATGATGATGATGATGCCCATAGAGGAGAATGTTTTAAAAAGTTTATGTATATATATGTATTATGCATTTCATATTAGTAACCCCTAGAGGCACTCTGATGTTACAGGTTGTATCTCCTCTATCTCTCTCTTTACATTACTGTTCTTGTTTATGTTTTCCTGCCTAACATACTCGGTACTTTATTCGTACTAACATCCTTTTTGCCTGGGGACGCTGCATTTCATGCCCGCAGGTCTTGATTGATAGGTTGACAGTCCTCCAGTAGTCTATCAGCTCAGCGAAGGTGTTGGTGCACTCCACTTGCTCCGAAGTTGCCTATTTGGTCAGTATGCTTTGGATATGTATTGATTGGTATGGCAGGGCCCTATCCCGACCTTTATGATTTTATGTACTCTTAGAAGCTTGTAGACAGATGTCAGGTGTATGGATACTTGTATGGCCTTGTCGGCCTATGTTTCGAGTTTACTAATGGTCATGTCATCCTTATAGGCCCGTATGTCACATATATTAGTTTGTATATCATGTTGGGTCTTCATATGTTGAGTATTCCCTTATGCTTTATTCTTGTTATCTCATGACGGGTTTTCTAGCTCATTTACTCATGATAACATGATAAGAAAGATATGTTATGTTGGTACTCGGTTGAATAAAGCACCGGGTGCCCGTCGCGGCCCTTCGGTTTGGGTCGTGACAGAAGTGGTATCAGAGCAGTTCTGTCCTAGGGAGTCTACAAGCTGTGTCTAGTAGAGTCTTGTTTATGGGTGTGTTGTGCACCACACTTATAAGCAGGAGGCTACAGGGCATTTAGGTCTGTTACTTTTTCTTCTTACTCTAGATCGTGCAATAGAACTCAGTTGTAAGAATTCAAACTCCTAAATTCGACTTTAGTCGTAATACAACGATACCTACATCCACAAAGATAGTTGGTAAGAGATTGCATATGGATGTGGAAGAGTTGAGTCAGAGGAACTCGATTTCATATCATGCTTATGATTAGTAAATATGAGGTCTTCAACAGATCATATGTGTACTAAGATGTGTATGCTTCTTAATAAGGAGCCTTAAGGCACGGATATCTATTCACGAATATGATGAAAATCTATGAGAAATTTAGAAGCTAGATACAAGTTTTAACAAGTAAAAGAAGTAAGGTGAAGAGGGGTACGAGGCGCCCAGATAATGAAGATTATCAATATTTTCAAATCAGGCAGAGAAATATAAGCATTTTGGTACCTTCATCAATGACAGAGGTAAGTACAATTGGCCACACCCATCTCAGTTATGTTCTATGGGAGCTAACAGATATTATTTAAGAGAAAGATGGGATATCAGGATCCAGTTGGAGTTAGAGTAACCCAAAAATTGTGGATAGGTTGTTATCATTAACTAACGTTTCCGAAAGATGGTGCAAATGTGGTAATAGATCTCCTTCTAAGACACACAGATGGTGAACTCTAGAGTAGTACAATCAGATACGAATACTGGAATATTCAAAAATTTCAGAAGATAGGCAGTGGGATCCTAGAAGGGACAAATATTTACCTTAGTATGAATCTAGCTCCGAGTAAAAAAAAAGAATGTTAGGCATTCCCAAGAGCCAGTGAGATGAAGCTAGGGGAGCTTATAGGGAAAGAACTTTTTGTTGAAGTTTTCAAAATACAGTGATAGACAAAAGAAATATTATCCGGAGAATAAGAAGAAAATAAATGAAGCATCATGAGTAAGATGTGATATATGGGTGATAACAGTAAATCAAAATATGACACGATGATAGAGTCTATAGTCAAGTGAAGGAAAATACAAGAGGTGACAAGCCTTAAGGCAATAAAAGAGTATAAGCCATAAAGTCATATTCTTATTTCGAGAAATGAGTTGGTGACTTCAATGTGATTACCAGGAGGAAAGGTTAGACCCCAGAGTAATAAAAATCAGTATGGGCTGGTGAACAAGATAAAATCGAACATGAATTAGGGACCGGAGGATTTGATAATGGTCGACATCGTGAGAATTTCAAAGATCGTGCTCCAAAAATAATAGAATAGACAACAGACGAATAACCTTTAAAGGTTATTTAGGAAATCGCTTACCTAAAGCAAGCACTCTGAGCAGAGTTAATCTTAAGGGACTAAGTGTGCCAGTTACCATAGGTGTCACCTTCGTGCGTAATAAATTTAGTTATCCCTGGTACATAAGGTTACCATAAGGTGATTAAGGTTCATTGATAATGTGAAAAGACGCCAAAGATGAAGAGGTAAAACAACTATAGGTAGAGCGTCATAGTACTAAATCTTAGTACTCCCCTGAAGGGGGGAATATGGTGTGATATGATATTAAGTCGGAGTTAAGCGGTTCAGTTAACTATGGAATGGTAAAGGTATAATGTGGTAAAAAGGAGAAAGGGATGATGTTTCATTTATTCAGTTCCTGCAGATATGTTGCGACTCCAGAACATTATACAAGCACGACACCGGGGAGAGGCAGTAAAAGTTTTCGGCCAGGATGTTATTGATAAATAAGTGTGAATGGACACTTCATACATCAGGAGCTAGTGGCGAGAGATAAGTTAAGACAAAGGATATATCCCAAGAGGGATTATGCAGAATATATATATATATATGAGAATGGACCAACGAGTAATTAGTAGTTGATTCAGGAAGAGCCCAGTTATGGCTAGACAAGAGGTCACGGATAAATCAATAGATCATGCAAGATAAATGTAGTGAACCGCAGCATAGTGAATTCAGTCTCGCAGATACGAGATCGCAATCATTTGAAAAAATTTCAGATAGGATTTGAGGCAATTAAAGGTACCATTTTTAAGGTTTATAAAAATAAGAGAGAGTACCACTAAGGAGACAATAAAAATTTGAGCTTAGAAGTAACCCTACGAGCACAAAGGCATAAATTTATGTAACTAAGGATTATTATGGGCGAGTAAGAATAACAAAAATTACCTTCGGGTGTACGATATATCATGCTCGCAACTTTACAAGAGCCAGAAGGTCTCCCTAAGTACTACAATGAAAGACTAGCTGAGGAAATAAGGAAGAAGGTTTCCACCTAAGCATAGTGAGCTAAAGAGTAAATTATCCTGTAACAACAGTCTCACTACAATATTGTATACACTCCATAAGAAAGTGGCACCTATCATGGCTAATGAATGGTAAAAAAAAAGCCATCAAAGGTGATGCTTGAGATCATATGAGGTACAGGAAATTATAGTATTCGTGGACAAAAAGACAAGCCAAGTATTCATGCAACAAGTGATAGAACGTCCAGCAAAAGTAATTGCTTACATTTAAGGACAACTAAGAAGGCATGAAAGGAAATTTATGGTGCTAGCAAGTTAAAGGAAGGTTGCGAGTAGTATAAATAGATCGGTGTAGGTCCTAAGGTAAAGTATTGTAGAGCAACAAGGTTTTTGGTAGATAGGAGTTCCAAATAATTTTCCAAAAAATAATTTTCTTTAAAAATTTATTTTTCGTTCTTGGGACCTCGGAATTTGATTCTGGGCATATGCCCAAGTTCCAAATTTTACTACGGACCTTACGAGATCGTCGGATCACGGGTCCGGGTCCGTTTACCAAGAATGTTTACCCAAGTTAACTTTATTCAATTTTAAAAGCCAATTTCCTTATTTCACTTAGTTTTCACATAAAAGCTTTCTAGAAATGCGATCGGACTGCACACACAAATCAAGGTGAGACAAAAAGTGGGTTTTAAGGCCTCTAAAACAACCGTTCATCCTCGAACGGGCATAAGAAAGTACCCGAGTCAGAGAAAAGATGGGTATATCGGCTCCGCATAACTCAAACTCCCAGGTCATTGCCTCAACAGGCTGACCTCTCCACTGAACACGAACAGAAGGGAAACTCTTCGATCTCAACTGACGAACCTATCGGTATAGAATAGCTACCGGCTCCTCCTCATAGGACAAGTCCTTGTCCAATTGGACAGTGCTGAAGTCTAACACATGGGATGGATCGCTGTGATACTTCCGAAGCATGGACACATGAAACACTGGATGAACGGCTGATAAACTCGGCGGCAACGCAAGTCTGTAAGCCACCTCTCCCACTCAATCAAGAATCTCAAATGGGCCAATGAATCTAGGGTTAAGCTTGCCCCTCTTCCTGAATCTCATCACGCCCTTCATAGGTGACACCCGAAGCAACACCTGATCGCCGACCATGAATGCCACATCACAAACCTTACGGTCGGCATAACTCTTTTGCCTAGACTGAGCTGTATAAAGCCTATCCTGAATGATCCCGACCTTGTCCAAGGCATCCTGTACTAGATCCGTACCCAACAACCGAGCCTCTCCCAGCACAAACCATCCAACCGACGACCGACACCGCCTACCATATAAAGCCTCATAAGGAGTCATCTGGATGCTCGACTGGTAGTTGTTGTTGTAGGCAAACTCCGCTAAAGGAAAGAACTGATCTCACAAGCCTCCAATGTCAATGACACAAGCTTGGAGCATATCTTCCAAAATTTAAATAGTACGCTCGGACTGCCCATCCGTCTGAGGAGTAAATATTGTACTCAACTCGACCCATGTGACCAACTCACGCTAAACTGCGTACCTCGGTCCGAAATGATAGATACGGGCACACGATGAAGACGAACAATCTCCCAAATATAGATCTCAGCTAACCTCTCAGAAGAATAGGAGACTGCCACAGGAATGAAACGTGCTGACTTGGTCAGCGTATAAACAATAACCCACACTGCATCAAACTTCCTTTGAGTCCGTGGGAGTCCAACAATGAAGTCCATAGTGATATGCTCCCGCTTCCACTCAGGAATCTCAATCTTCTGGAACAAACCACCAGGTCTCTAATGCTCGTACTTTACCTGCTGACAATTCAAATACCGAGCCACATGTGCAACAATATCCTTCTTTATCCTCCTCCACCAATAATGCTACCACAAATCCTAATACATCTTAGCGGCTCCCAAATGAATAGAGTACCGGGAACTATGAGCCTTCTCTAAAATCAACTCTCGAATGCTATCCACATTAGGCATACAAACTCGACCCTGTATCCTCAAAACTCCATCATCTCCCAATGTAACCTGCTTGGCACCTCCATGCTGCACCGTGTCCCTAAGGACACACAAATGAGGATCATTATACTGCCGATCTTGGATACGCTCAAATAATGATGAACGAGCGACTGTGCAAGCTAACATACGGCTGGGCTTAGAAACATCCAACCTCACGAACTAGTTGCCAAAGCCTGAACATCCAAAGCAATCGGTCTCTCACTGACCAGAATATACGCAAGACTGCCCATACTAGCTGACTTCCTACTTAAAGCATCGACCACCACATTGGCATTTCCCGGATGATATAAGATGGTGATATCATAGTCTTTCAATAGCTTTAACCACCTTCTCTACCTCAAATTTAGCTCCTTCTACTTGAACAAATACTGCAGACTCTTGTGATCCATGAACACCTCACATGATACGCCATACAGATAATGCCTCCAAATCTTCAACACGTGAACAATAGCTATTAATTCCAAACCATGAACTGGATAATTCTTCTCATAAATCTTCAATTATAGTGAAGCATAAGCAATGACCTTGCCATCCTGCATCAACATCGCACCAAGTCCAATACGAGATGCGTCATAATAAACTATATATGGCCCTTAACCTGTGGGCAAAACCAACACCGGCGCAGTAGTCAAAGCTATCTTGAGCTTCCGAAAGCTCGCCTCACACTCATCTGACCACCTAAACTGTGCACCCTTTAGGGTCAACCTGGTCATCAAGGCTGCAATAGATGAAACATGAACCAACGGTAATAGCCTGCCAAATCCAAGAAACTCCGAATCTCTGTTGCTGATGCGGGTCTAGGCCATTTCTTGACTGCCTCTATCTTCTTCGGATTTACCTGAATACCCTCTGATGATACAACATGACCTAAGAATGCAACTGAAACCAGAACTCACACTTCGAAAACTTGGCATACAATTGACTATCTTTCAAAGTCTGAAGAACAACTCTCAGATGTTGCTCATGCTCCTCCCGGCTGTGGGAATAGATCAAAATATCATCAATGAAGACTATCACGAACGAATCCAAGTAAGGCTTGAACTCTCGGTTCATCAAATCCATAAAAGCTGCTGGGGCATTTGTCAACCCAAATGACATCACCAAGAACTCATAATGCCCGTACCGAGTGCGGAAGGTTGTCTTAGGGACATCGGATGGCCTAATCTTCAACTGATAGTAGCCAGATGTCAAGTCAATCTTCAAAAATACCTTGGCACCCTGAAGCTGATCAAACAAATCATCAATCCTCAGTAATGGATACTTATTCTTGATTGTAACCTTGTTCAAATGCCGGTAATCTATACACATCCTCATCGATCCGTCCTTTTTCTTAACAAACAACACCGACGCACCCCAAGGCGAGACACTAGGTCTAATAAAGCCCTTATCAAGCAAGTCTTGCAATTGCTCCTTCAATTGTTTCAACTGAGGTAGGGACTTATTTGAAGAGTTTCTTGGAAGGGATTAGGGACTCAACGGGTTTAAGGTATGTTAAGGCACTTTCTTCTTTCTTTTGGCATGATCTAAAATGAAATGAACATAAACGATACGCTATTTCATAATGACTCTACTCCTAGCAACTAAGGTTGTCCATGTTGTTCTTTCCTTATAAAATTATTCTAAGCAAGTGTGTATGATCCTTGAATCCTACTAAGGTTCATATTGAGGGTATGGATGTCCATAGTGCTCTTAAGTCACTCCAAAAGGTTTAGAAGGTGATTCCATGAGTCTAGCATGCATTATATATAGTATCTATTTTACTCTACCGAGCCGCTCTATAGTCGGCCGGGTACGGCACCTATTGTGCAACCACTGATCAGTTGGGTTTACCGAGCTCCACGTGGCCGGGTACGATTCTACCGAACCTTATGATGGTTGGGTACACTTTTACCGAGTCCTCTTTGAGGTCGGGTACGATATGATGATGATGATGCCCACAGAGGCGAATGTTTTAAAAAGTTTATGTATATATATGTATTATGCATTTCATATCAGTAACCCCCAGAGGCACTCTGATGTTACAGGTTGTATCTCCTCTATCTCTCTCTTTACATTACTGTTCTTGTTTATGTTTTCCTACCTAACATACCCGGTACTTTATTCATACTAACATCCTTTTTGCCTGGGGATGCTGCATTTCATGCCCGCAGGTCTCGATTGATAGGTTGACAGTCCTCCAGTAGGCTATCAGCTCAGCGAAGGTGTTGGTGCACTCCACTTGCTCCGGAGTTACCTATTTGGTCAGTATGCTTTGGATATGTATTGATTGGTATGGCAGGGCCCTATCCCGACCTTTATGATTTTATGTACTCTTAGAGGCTTGTAGACAGATGTCAGGTGTATGGATAATTGTATGGCCTTGTCGGCCTATGTTTCGAGTTTACTAATGGTCATGTCAGCCTTATAGGCCTGTATGTCACATATATTAGTTTGTATATCATGTTGGGTCTTCATATGTTGAGTATTCCCTTATGCTTTATTCTTGTTATCTCATGACGGGTTTTCTAGCTCATTTACTCATGATAACATGATAAGAAAGATATGTTATGTTGGTACTCGGTTGAGTAAAGCACCGGGTGCCCGTCGCGGCCCTTCGGTTTGGGTCGTGACAGAAGTGGTATCAGAGCAGTTGTGTCCTAGGAAGTCTACAAGCCGTGTCTAGTAGAGTCTTGTTTATGGGTGTGTTGTGCACCACACTTATAAGCAGGAGGCTACAGGGCATTTAGGTATGTCACTCTTTCTTCTTACTCTAGATCGTGCTCAGTTGTAAGAATTCAAACTCCTAAATTCGACTTTAGTCGTAATACAACGATACCTACATCCACAAAGATAGTTGGTAAGAGATTGCATATGGATGTGGAAGAGTTGAGTCAGAGGAACTCGATTTCACATCATGCTTATGATGAGTAAATATGAGGTCTTCAACAGATCATGTGTGTACTAAGATGTGTATGCTTCTTAATTAGGAGCCTTAAGGCACGGATATCTATTCACGAATATGGTGAAAAACTATGAGAAATTTAGAAACTAGATACAAGTTTTAACAAGTAAAAGAAGCAAGGTGAAGAGGGGTACGAGGCGCCCAGATAATGAAGATTATCAATATTTTCAAATCAGGCAGAGAAATATAAGCATTTTGGTACCTTCATCAATGACAGAGGTAAGTACAATTGGCCACACCCATCTCAGTTATGTTCTATGGGAGCTAACAGATATTATTTAAGAGAAAGATGGGATATCAAGATCCAGTTGGAGTTAGAGTAACCCAAAAATTGTGGATAGGTTGTTATCATTAACTAACGTTTCCGAAAGATGGTGCAAATGTGGTAATAGATCTCCTTCTAAGACACCCAGATGGTGAACTCTAGAGTAGTACAATCAGATACGAATAATGGAATATTCAAAAATTTCAGAAGATAGGCAGTGGGATCCTAGAAGGGACAAATATTTACCTTAGTATGAATCTAGCTGCGAGTAAAAAAAAAAGAATGTTAGGCATTCCCAAGAGCTAGTGAGATGAAGCTAGGGGAGCTTATAGGGAAAGAACTTTTTGTTGAAGTTTTCAGAATAAAGTGATAGACAAAAGAAATATTATCCGGAGAATAAGAAGAAAATAAATGAAGCATCATGAGTAAGATGCGATATATGGGTGATAACAGTAAATCAAAATATGACACGATGATAGAGTCTATAGTCAAGTGAAGGAAAATACAAGAGGTGACAAGCCTTAAGGCAATAAAAGAGTATAAGCCATAAAGTCATATTCTTATTTCGAGAAATGAGTTGGTGATTTCAATGTGATTACCAGGAGGAAAGGTTAGACCCCAGAGTAATAAAAATCAGTATGGGCTGGTGAACAAGATAAAACCGAACATGAATTAGGGACCGGAGGATTTGATAATGGTCGACATCGTGAGAATTTCAAAGATCGTGCTCCAACAATAATAGAATAGACAACAGACGAATAACCTTTAAAGGTTATTTAGGAAATCACTTACCTAAAGCAAGCACTCTGAGCAGAGTTAATCTTAAGGGACTAAGTGTGCCAGTTACCGTAGGTGTCACCTTCGTGCGTAATAAATTTAGTTATCCCTGGTACATAAGGTTACCATAAGGTGATTAAGGTTCATTGATAATGTGAAAAGACGCCAAAGATGAAGAGGTAAAACAACTATAGGTAGAGCGTCGTAGTACTAAATCTTAGTACTCCCCTGAATGGGGGAATATGGTGTGATATGATATTAAGTCGGAGTTAAGCAGTTCAGTTAACTATGGAATGGTAAAGGTAGAATGTGGTAAAAAGGAGAAAGGGATGATGTTTCATTTATTCAGTTCCTGCAGATATGTTGCGACTCCAGAACATTATACAAGCACGACAACGGGGAGAGGCAGTAAAAGTTTTCGGCCAGGATGTTATTGATAAATAAGTGTGAATGGACACTTGATACATCAGGAGCTAGTGGCGAGAGATAAGTTAAGACAAAGAATATATCCCAAAAGGGATTATGCAGAATATATATATATATGATAATGGACCAACGTGTAATTAGTAGTTGATTCAGGAAGAGCCCAGTTATGGCTAGACAAGAGGTCACGGATAAATCAATAGATCATGCAAGATAAATGTAGTGAACCGCAACATAGTGAATTCAGTCTCGCAGATACGAGATCGCAATCATTTGAAAAAAAGTTCAAATAGGATTTGAGGCAATTAAAGGTACCATTTTTAAGGTTTATAAAAATAAGAGAGAGTACCACTAAGGAGACAATAAAAATTTGAGCTTAGAAGTAACCCTACGAGCACAAAGGCATAAATTTATGTAACTAAGGATTATTATGGGCGAGTAAGAATAACGAAAATTACCTTCGGGTGTACGATATATCAAGCTCGCAACTTTACAAGAGCCAGAAGGTCTCCCTAAGTACTACAATGAAAGACTAGCTGAGGAAATAAGGAAGAAGGTTTCCACCTAAGCATAGTGAGCTAAAGAGTAAATTATCCTGTAACAACAGTCTCACTACAATATTGTATACACTCCATAAGAAAGTGGCACCTATCATGGCTAATGAATGGTAAAAAAAAAAGCCATCAAAGGTGATGCTTTAGATCATATGAGGTACAGGAAATTATAGTATTCGTGGGCAAAAAGACAAGCCAAGTATTCATGCAACAAGTGATAGAACGACCAGCAAAAGTAATTGCTTACGTTTAAGGACAACTGAGAAGGCACGAAAGGAAATTTATGGTGCTAGCAAGTTAAAGGAAGGTTGCGAGTAGTATAAATAGATCGGTGTAGGTCCTAAGGTAAAGTATTGTAGAGCAACAAGGTTTTAGGTAGATAGGAGTAAGGATATGAAAAGGTGAGTGAGAAGGTGATGAGAATATATATGTCCTCGGGATTAAACCCATCAAAACAAGGGAGCTGATGATTTCCATATGTAATAAAAAGCTCGGTACAGCCTGAATGAACACAGAGGAGTCTGAGACTAGGTGAATTTAGAAGAGATGGAATGTTGCCCTGGCGGTAGAATAAGGGTGTAATTATGATAGATAAGAGGATGATTCTTAGGCCTTTGATTGAGTAATGATTTAACGAGAAAGGGATTTCATCAATTGCACGGGATTAGAATACCCCCATAAGATGAATCGCGTTGGGATGCAATGAAATACGGTTATTGAAGTATAGTATTATCCCTAGGTAGATCAGGAAAATCACTTCATATGTTCCCCGATATGATTTGAGCCCTAGTGACAGTGTATTACGTAAGAGATTGCAAGTTATCAGTGATAGATTATAGATCAACATTAAGGTGAAGATCAATATTAAGGTGAATAAACAATAGATGGGTACAAGTTCCAAAGTTCGAGATGAGATTTGTTTGTTATTCTTAGATGAATAATAATGAGGAAGCACTAAAGGACTTAGATTTATACATATAGGATAAGCAGCGAGAGAGTAATCTGGAGTTGGGTAGCAAACCTCAGTAATAATAAATCGAAGTAAGTTTTATGGTATAGTATAACCTACCTAGATGTAGTAAATCCATAAGGATAGATATACAAGGCTATGAAACAAGAGATAGAAATAGTCTTAAGTTCGATAAAGTACCAAGCGAAAGACATCAGTACACCTATAGATGCCTAGAGGGACAGCTTGTCATAATTCTGTATATGTTCATAAAGTGAGGCTTAGAGATTGGCTAAAATATGGAGGAAAAAGAGAAGAAGAGTTGTTAGGCGCTCATACAAGGACACAGTCGTACATACTGCATGACATAAGGTATCAAATGTTACGATGTTGGAAGAATTCCAACCACATGTCATGGTGTGACAAAGAGGCCTAAAAGGGGGGAATGCCCAAGCGTTTGGATTTATTCACAAAACAGTTGCTTAGATGGAAAGATGAGCATTAAAGTATTCGTAAGAGCCATAGTTTATGAAACTGATAAGCGCATCAGTCAACATTCGAGGACGAATGTTCCAAAGGGGGGAATGATGTTACACCCCAAGTTTTCATACGTGAGAGTACGTCGTAAGTCATTGATGTAAGCTCGGAAATGAGATTATATTTGGAAGCAAATAAAGTAAGTTAATCATGTTACCTTGGAGGTTACAAATATTTAAGATCATGAATAACGAGTACCAAGAGGGCTGGAAATCTTAGAAGCTAAACCAATTGAAGAAAATAAGTTTCGTCGAAAGTCGACAAGTTTCGAATGTTATAACATGTACTTTGGGGTGATACTAGGGTTATTAACATGATAAGGAGGTTATTCTATGCGTTATTTTAGTCGTATGATATTCATTTTCTACATTTTGAAGGCACGCAAGTTGTGGAACAAGAGTTGGCAAAGGTCATCACAAGTTACATTCATAAATTTGCTGAAATTTAGGTCAAATGTATCTGAAACTTTCTCCAAATATACTTGGAATCATGGGGTGTTCTACCTACCAAATTGAAGGTATATGAGTCTAGTTTCTAACACATTAAACCGTTTGTCAATACGATATCGGAGTAGAGAGATATTCGTGTTTTCGCAAGACCGCGCAAGCAGCTCCCAATGGGACCCACTTAGGCGGTGGTTGACCTACTTCAATTTATAAACGATTTGGACGCCTATTTTTGCTCATTTTTCAACAAACATTCGTCTCCAAGCTTCTCCTAACCCTACTAAACATATACCACAAGGGTTTGAAGTGATTCCAAAGTGATTACACCATATTTCAACATCAAAACTTAGTTCTAGTGAAGAACAACACCTCTTTGAGGTTGTGTTGTCATTGAGGATTGTTGTGGGCTGTATTTGGATGAAATTCCAAGTTGTTGTTGCTGTCTAAGGTGAGTATAACAGCCTACTAATTGTTCTTAATCTTTCTTGTATGTTGGTTAAGTTATTAGGATGATAAACTACAAGATAATACTTGGATTAGCTTAAGTCACTTCTATGGTGTTGTATTGCCATTAAGGGTTGTTGTAAACTGAATATAACTTGGATTTTGACTTGAAGTTACTGTATAAAGTATGTATATTGTGATCTTGCTTGTGCCTAAGGTTATCTTGATGTTGATTAAGTTAAATGGATGGGCTAGACATGAACTAGTAAATAAAGTTGCTAATTGAGGATAGTTGAAGTTGTGGATTATTTTCGTTATTATAAATATATGGTTTAAGGCTGGAATCATTGATTAATGACTTCATTATCATGTTAATGATACTTTTATGTTGAATTAAGAAGTCTATAAGGATTGATAAGGGGTATACGGATTCCAATCGGAGCTTGCCGCTCGTCATAATGTAGTTGTGACTTGTTTTTGTTATATGGTGTCTTGATATTGATAATTAAGTATTGATGGATTGCTCTAGTAATTGTTGTTGGTATATGGTATTGGAGGAGGCCCTTGTTACAAGGGAGATGCTGCCCAAATTTACGTAAACGAGCTACTAGCTTAAGTTATAGACTTAGCCTTTACTCAGCACTGATTTTGAATCTCCTTATACTATGATAGATTGAGTTGACTTATTTGAAGAGTTGCTTGGAAGGGATTAGGGGCTCAACAGGTTTAAGATATGTTAAGGCACTTTCTTCTTTCTTTTGGCATGATCTAAAATGAAATGAACATAAACGATACGCTATTTCATAATGACTCTACTCCTAGCAACTAAGGTTGTCCATGTTGTTCTTTCCTTATAAAATTATTCTAAGCAAGTGTGTATGATCCTTGAATCCTACTAAGGTTCATATTAAGGGTATGGATGTCCATATTGCTCTTAAGTCACTCCAAAAGGTTTAGAAGATGATTCCATGAGTCTAGCATGCATTATATATAGTATCTATTTTACTCTACCAAGCCGCTCTATAATCAGCTGGGTACGGCACCTATTGTGCAACCACTGGTCAGTTGGGTTTACCGAGCTCTACGTGGCCGGGTACGATTCTACCGAACCTTATGATGGTCGAGTACGCTTTTACCGAGTCCTCTTTGAGGCCGGGTATGATATGATGATGATGATGCCCACAGAGGCGAATGTTTTAAAAAGTTTATGTATATATATGTATTATGCATTTCATATCAGTAACCCCCAGAGGCACTCTGATGTTACAGGTTGTATCTCCTCTATCTCTCTCTTTACATTATTGTTCTTGTTTGTGCTTTCCTGCCTAACATACTCGGTACTTTATTCATACTGACGTTCCTTTTGCCTGGGGACGCTGCATTTCATGCCCGCAGGTCTCGATTGATAGGTTGACAGTCCTCCAGTAGGCTATCAACTCAGCGAAGGTGTTGGTGCACTCCACTTGCTTCGGAGTTGCCTATTTGGTCAGTATGCTTTGGATATGTATTGATTGGTATGGCGGGGCCCTATCCCGACCTTTATGATTTTATGTACTCTTAGAGGCTTGTAGACAGATGTCAGGTGTATGGATACTTGTATGGCCTTGTCGGCCTATGTTTCGAGTTTACTAATGGTCATGTCGGCCTTATATGCCCGTATGTCACATATATTAGTTTGTATATTATGTTGGGTCTTCATATGTTGAGTATTCCCTTATGTTTTATTCTTGTTATCTCATAACGGGTTTTCTAGCTCATTTACTCATGATAACATGATAAGAAAGATATGTTACGTTGGTACTCGGTTGAGTAAAGCACCGGGTGCCCGTCGCGGCCCTTCGGTTTGGGTCGTGACACTTCAGCCTCCGAGGATGCCTAGGGTTTCTTGGACAAGTGTTAGAGGATTCATCGTACAATGAGTATTCTGGAGACCAGCGGGGTAGTTTTTACTACTTTTCTGTTTTGTGGAGTTACCTTCACTTTGTGGGAGGCTTATGAGAGGTGTAGGCCAGTTGGTGCAGCACCCCTTAGCTGGCAGTAGTTCTTCATTCTCTATTTGGAGAAATACGTGCCACGGTTCCGCAGGGAGGAGCTATGCAGGCAGTTCGAGTAGTTGCGATAGGGTGATTTGACTGTGATGCAGTATGAGATGAGGTTCTCGGAGTTAGATCATCATGTTGTTTGGTTGGTTTTGATTGATAGAGAGGGATCAAAAGATTCACTGATGGCCTCACGTATCAGCTTCGGATTCTCATGACCATGGAGAAGGTGTCAGGTGCTACTTTTGAGGAGGTTGTTGATATCGCTCACGAGATTGAGTTTGTTCGTCTCCAGGAGAGGGAGGAGAGGGGGTCCAAGAGGCCTCGGGGATTTGGTAGTTTCGATAGTGCCCCTTCTAGAGGTTAGTTTCAGCAGGGCAGAGGTCGTCCATTCAGACATGCTCAATCAGCTCGCCAAGTTATCGTGGTGCATCATTGGGTTATGGTTCTTATAGTTCTCATTAGGTCCATTCATCACTCAGTGCCCTTCCATCCTATAGTTCATCCTGTGTTCTATCAATTTAGGGTTCTTCTATGCTAGGTGCATCTGCTAGTCATCTTGGTGCTAGGGGATTCCTTCAGTCCCCGTCTCCAGCACCAGGGAGTTGTTATGAGTATGGAGAGTTGGGTCACATGTGGAGGCAGTGTCCTCATCGTCTTGGGAGTTCATCTCAGTAGAGGAGTCATCCATGGACTTTAGTGCCAATTACTTCACCACCTACCACCCAGCCAGCTAGGGGTGGAGGACAGTCATATAAGGATCGCCCCAGAGGGGGAAGTCGATCAGGTGGTGGTCAGGCCCGTTTCTATACACTTCCACCTAGACCCGATACTATTGTTTTAGATGCTGTGCTTACAGGTATTGTCTTAATCTGCCACAAATATACCTCTATGTTATTTGATCCCGGTTCCACTTTTTCATATGTGTAATCATATTTTGCTCATTATTTGCTTTGTATGGTGGACTTTGATGTGATATTGGGCATGGATTGGCTATCTCCGTGTCACGCTATTTTGGACTGTCATGCTAAGACAATGACGTTGGCTATGCCGGGTGTGCCACGGATTGAGTGGCGAGGTTTGGCTAATTTTATCCCCAGTAGGGTGATTTCGTTCTTAAAGGCACAGCAGATGGTTGGGAAAGGTTGTCTTTCATACTAAGCCTTTTTGAAGGGTGTTAGTGCAGAGACTCCTAGTATTGATTCTATTCCTGGTGTGATGGATTTTCCCGATGTGTTTCCTACAAACCTATCGGGCATGCCATCAGACAGGGATATTGATTTTGGTATTGATCTGGTGTTGGGCACTCAGCCCATTTCTATTCCACCGTATTATATGGCACCATCGGAGTTGAAGGAGTAGCTTTAGGAACTCCTTGATAAGGGGTTTATTCGGCCTAGTATGTCGCCTTAGGGTGCGTCTGTTCTATTTGTGAAGAAGAAAGATGGAACGATGAGGATGTGCATTGATTACAGGCAATTGAACAAAGCAACAATATAGAACAAGTATCTTTTGCCTCGTATCGATAATTTATTTGACCAGCTTCAGGGAGCGAGAGTGTTCTCCAAGATTGATCTTCGTTCAAGGTATCACCAGCTGAAGATCAGGGACTCGGATATTCTTAAGATAGCTTTCAGGACCCGATATGGTCATTATGAGTTCCTGGTGATGTCTTTTGTGCTGACCAATGACCCAGCAACATTCATGCATTTGATGAACAATGTGTTTCGGCCTTATCTCGAATCGTTTGTCATAGTTTTCATTGATGATATTCTGGTGTATTCGCGTAGTCAGGAGGAGCACGCACAACATTTGAGAGTTGTGTTGCAAAGATTGACATAGGAGAAGCTTTATGCAAAGTTCTCCAAGTGTGAGTTTTGGCTCAGTTTAGTGGATTTCTTGGTGCACGTGGTGTCTAGTGAGGGTATTCAGGTTGACCCGAAGAAGATAGAGGCAGTTCAGAGTTGGCCCAGACCGTCCTTAGCCACAGAGATTCGCAGCTTTCTTAGATTGGCGAGTTATTACCATCGGTTTGTTCAGGAATTTTCATATATCGCATCACCCTTGACCAAGTTGACTCAAAAGGGTGCTCCATTCAGGTGGTCGGATGAGTGTAACTAGATCTTTCAGAAAATCAAGATTGCCTTGACCACACCTCTAGTGTTAGTTTTTCCATCAGCCTCAGGTTCATATACAGTGTATTCTGATGCTTCGAGAGTTGGTATTGGTTGTGTGTTCATGTAGGAGGGTAGAGTTATTACTTATGATTCTCGTCAGTTGAATCCCCATGAGAAGAACTACTTTGTTCATGATTTTGAGTTGGCTGCCATTGTTCACGCGTTGAAGATTTGGAGGCATTATTTATATGGTGTGTCTTGTGAGGTGTTTACTGATCATTGTAGCCTCCAACACTTGTTCAAGCATAAGGATTTCAATTTGAGGCAGCAGAGATGGTTGGAGCATCTAAAGGACTATGATATCACTATCTTGTACCATCCGGGAAAGGCCAGTATAGTGACTGATGCCTTGAGTAGGAAGGCTATGAGTATGGGGAGTATGGTGTATATTCCTATTGGGGAGAGACCTCTTGCAGTTGATGTCCAGGTCTTGGCCAATCGGATTGTGAGGTTAGATATTTCAGAGCCCAGTCGGGTATTGGCTTGTGTGATTTCTCGGTCTTCCTTATTTGATCGCATCAGAGAGCGCCAGTATAATGATCCTCATTTGCTTGTCCTTAAGGATAGAGTTCAGCACGACGATGCCATAGATGTGACTATTGGTGATGATGGGGTGTTGAGGATACATGGGCGGATATGTGTGCCTAATATAGATGGGCTTCGGGAGTTGATTCTAGAGGATGCCCATATCTCACGGTATTCCATTCATCCGGATGCTGCGAAGATGTATCAGGATCTGAGACAGCATTATTGGTGGAGGAGAATGAAGAAGGACATTGTTGGATTTGTAGTTCAGTGTCTCAATTGTCAGCAGGTGAAATATGAGTATCAGAGACCGGGTGGCTTGCTTCAGTAGATGAATATTCCAGAGTGGAAGTGGGAGAGGATCACCATGGACTTTGTAGTTGGGCTCCCACGGACTTTGAAGAATTTGATGCTATTTGGGTGATTGTGGATCGGCTGACCAATTCCAGGCACTTCATTCCTGTGTGTACTACTTATTCTTTAGATCGATTGGTAGAGATCTATATCCGAGAGGTTGTTCGGTTGTATGGTGTCCCAGTTTCTATCATTTCAGATAGAGGTACTCAGTTTACTTCACAGTTTTAGAGAGCCGTGCAGAGAGAGTTGGGTACTCAGGTTGAGTTGAGCACAACTTTTCACCCTCAGACAGATGGGCAGTCCGAGCGCACTATTCAAATATTGGAGGACATGTTGTGTGCTTGTGTCATTGATTTTTTAGGGTCATGGGATCAGTTCCTATCGCTCGCAAAGTTTTCTTATAAAAAGAGTTATCAGTCGAGTATTCAGATAGATCCATATGAGGCTTTGTATGGGAGATGGTGTAGATCTCCGGGCGGTTTGTTTGAGTTGGGTAAGGCTAGGTGTGCAGGATGCTTTGGACAAGGTGAAGGTGATCCAGGAGCGACTTCGTACAGTGCAGTCGATACAAAAGAGTTATGCTAACAAGAAGGTTTGTGATGTGTCCTACATGGTTGGTGAGAAGGTACTATTGACGGTTTCACCCATGAAGGGTGTTATGAGTTTTGGGAAGAAGGGTATATTGAGTCCTCAGTTCATTGGGCCTTTTGAGGTGCTTTGGAGGATTGGGGAGGTGGCGTATGAGCTTGCTTTGCCACCCAGCTTATCGAGTGTGCATCCGGTATTTCCAGTTTCTATGCTCCGGAAGTATATTGGCGATCCATCTCATGTTTTGGATTTCAGCACGGTTCAGTTAGATGATGATTTGACTTATGATGTGGAGCCAGTAGCTATTTTGGAGCGTCAAGTTCGAAACTTGAGGTCAAATGATATAGCCTCAGTGAAAGTGCAGTGGAGAGGTCGGGCCATGGAGGAGGCTACCTAGGAGACCGAGCGGGAGATGCAGAACAGATATCCTCACCAATTTGAGACTTCAGGTATGTTTCTTGACTCATTCTAGGATGAACGTTTGTTTAATAGGGGAGGATGCAATGACCTGGCCAGTCGTTTCATAAGTTACCATTCTGTTTCCCCCACTCCTATTTCTTTATGTCTTATTCAGCTATATTATGTGGCATCATGTTGGTTAGTTTGGGTTCGGAGAGGTTTTGAAGAGAAATGAGACACTTATTCTCTTAAGTTGACATTTTAGTTGGAAAAGTCAACCGAAAATTGATTTGTGGGCAAACGATCTTGGAATTTGGTTTTTATAATTTGGATAGCTTCGAGAGGTAATTTGGGACTTAGGAGCGTGATCGAAATGTATTTTGGAGGTCCGAAGTAGATTTAGGCTTGAATTGGCGAAATTGAAATTTTAGTATTTTCTGGTTGATAGGGGAGATTTTGATATAGGTTCGGAATGGAATTTCGGAAGTCGAAGTAGGACCTTTATGTAATTTTTGACATGTGTGCAAAGTTTCAGGTCATTTGGACGAGGTTTGATAGACGTTTCGATCGAAAGCGGAATTTAGAAGTTTTTGGAATTCCTAGGCTTGAATCTGATGATGTTTTGATGTTTTGATGTTTTTTGAGTGTTCCGAAGGTTGGAACAAGTTTGAATGATGATATGGGATATGTTGGCATGTTTGGTTGAGGTCCCGAGGGCCTCGGGTGAGTTTAGGGTGGTTAAACAGATCAAATCATTGTTTTGAAAGTTGCAAATTTTCAACTGTTTCTGTTGCAGACTTTTGGCCTTGGCATTCGCGAAGAGATGAGTAGTGAGGCTGGAAATTTGGCCTTCGCGTTCACGATGCTTGTCCCACATTCGCGAAAGGTGAGGTTCTGGGTGCATCGCGAACGCGATGAGGTTTCTGCGTTCGCGTAGAGTAATAGGAGTAGCTGGGGTCCTAGTCATTTGTGCTTCGCATTCGCGAAGAAGAATTTTATGGTCAAAGGATTTTTGTGCTTCGCATACGCGAGGCTTTGACCGCGTTCGCGAAGAAGGAAAGGGTCACCTGGGCAAAATGTTTAAATATCCATTGTTCGCGATTTTGGGTCTAACGTTCACCATTTTTGAGCGATTTTGGAGCTTTTTGGGAAGAATTGAAGATGGAATCAAAGGGAAAGACTTGGAGGAAAGATTTATGGACTTAATACTCGTTCCTATTGTGATTTTTACCTAATTAAACATGAAATTTGTGGAATCTAAAGCCTAAAAATTGGAGAGTTAGGGCTTAAAATTAGAGACTTTGATTTGAGGTTTTGAGGGGTCGTTTGTGGTCGGATTTTGATGTATTAGATATATATGAACTCGTGGGAGTGTAAGGATTCTAGAATTGTGATTTTTATTGGAATATGAGACGTGGGCTGCGGGGTCGGGTTTGACCAATTTCGGGATTTTTGATGTAAATTGGTTATTTTCGAGTGAGCTTCGTTCCCTTAGCATATTTTAATGGTATAAATCTGTTTTTGGTTAGATTTTGAGAATCTGGAGGCCGAGTCGATAGGCAAAGGAATTGCGGGCTAGAGTTTGGACCAGATTGAGGTAATTAATGATTGTAAATGCTGTCTTGAGTGTATGAAACCCTGAATTTCACATCGTTGTGCTACTTATGGTTACGCACACTCTAGAAGACGAGCGTGGGGTTATGCACTGTTGGAGATTGGGACTTAGTCCGTCCTGTATGACTATTAAGTCACGTATTTGATTGAAAACTATTTGATATCATTTTGTTTTGGAAAGTATTATCATGTTTTGTACTCAGTCAAGTTGTATTCTAATGTTTTCATAATTCAACCATATTTACTCCATTTTGATATTTTAGGTTGAGCATCATGTTTTACTGTTGCCCAAGGGCATTGATAGATTTCTAACTGAGTGAGGCCGAGCGCTGTGTTATGAGGATACTATGGGATCGGGCTGCGCGCCGCAGCAATGTTGTACTGATTCATGATTATGAGGCCGAGAGACTGATTTGTTACGCCATGAAGTGGCTTGTTATGAGGCCGAGGTCCAGTTTGATTATGCCACGAGATGGCTTGTTATAGCGCTTGGGCTGTAAGAGCCCCTCCGGTGTCTACACACCCCCAATAAGCGCGGGTACCCAGTGTGAGATGTGATATTGCCCGAAGGGCTGTTGTTGTTTCATGTTATTACCCGATGGGCTGATACGAGTGATGGTGAGGTAGCCCGAGGGGTTGGTTCTGCTGATATTGTGCCCAAGGGGCAGTTGTGGTATATATATTTTGCCCGAGGGGCTGTTTACATTTCTATCCTTTTTCTTACTATTTTCATCACTCGTTTGAACTACTAAAAGATGTTTTAAAAAGGTTTTCTTACTGAACTGAGATATTTTTATGAGTTTTACTGTTTTACTACATTGTTCTGGATTTATATTGTTTTGCTGTAGCATTATGTTGTGGTTTACGTATTTTCTTATTGCTCAGTTGCTTTTACTTTTATTACTTACTGAGTTGGCGTACTCACATTACTCTTTATACCGTGTGTGCAGATCCAGGAGTCTCGGGTCACGCTAGCTAGTGCTGATTTGTCTTCCAGCAGGCTTTTGGAGTTGACTAGGTAGCTGCTTGGCATTAGTAGTGACACCCCGATGTTGGGCTGTATTTTATTTCCACATTGTTCTATTCGACCTTACATTGTGGGATTTTTAGCTTATTGAGGACTTTAAATGACTTATTATAATTGTTTGGTGGGTTTGGGGTTTGTGTCAGCTGGCCTAGTTTCACGATATGCGTCGTCAAGACCGGATCCGTTTTAGGGTCATAACAGAAATAAACCGTAAAGACACAAAATCAATAAGTATACTTGTGAATATTTTGACAGATATTTGTATTTGCATATCCATAAAGATATAATGATTTAGTTGACTTACATGTTTATTGAGTGTAGCAGATCCCTAAAGTTATTTTTATGCTAAGACAAAACTTTCTTGAATTCAATTACATGTCTCATTGAAGTAGAAGACTCTTAAGTTATTTATTTTCTAAGATATAACTTTTTAGTTGCCATTTTTGTCATTGAAATAAATTTATGCGAAGATATAATTCATCTAATTTTTGAAATAGTGTTAAAAGCCGTCAACATTAAAGGGTTATTAATATAGATGAAAGGGTTTTTGTTAGTGGAATTCAAATAAAGGTAATCATGTATGATTTCTAACGTGTAGTATTATGTCCTAAAACTAATAGGATTACAAGACTAATGTCTAGAATTTCTATTATGTCCTTTTATTGTGAGTTATTATGCTTAATATTATAAGGTTATTTTTTTAAACCAACATTATATTTATACTTTTATAATAATACTAGTCTCTATATACGTGCATTGCCACGTCGTCTATAGAATTATTGTCATTTAGTAGAAACTTTATGTAGAAAATAGTAACAATTTTAATCACATTAATATGTAGAACATATTTAGTTTAACTATAAAATAGATACTAAAGTAGTAGAAATCTAACTGCATAAGCTTTAATTTTCTTTCATTGATCAAATTATTGTAAGGAGGCATGTGTTTGCTCCCTTACTTGGTATAGTTCGTCGTGCTTGTACTCTTTCTATCTTTGTTCTTGGCCGAATACGGCTTGTTTTAGAAAGAATAATAAATATTAGAGTATATCTTATTAGTTGTTTTTACTATAAATTTTGAAAAGACTCGTACATATAATAAATTACTTGTACATGAAAAAATCATCTATTACTTACTCAAGAGAATGATCTTTTTAAGGTATAAAACTCTACGAAGGTATAATAAAATTTTACTGCATTTAAGGACCTTAAAATTCTAAATAATTAGTTATATGTAAGCTTTTAGGCTTCGAGGATGAATCATTTAATTATGGTTGGTTTAATCAAAACTTTAAGCTTTTTATTTAGCTTTTTTCCTCCCTATTTTACCATATAATGGCTCAAGTTTTGTCAGAGAGCAATAAAACCATACAAGAAATTAAATAAAACAAATCACAGAATACAAAAAGAGGTTATAGCTCCATATATGCAATTTCATTATATGCACATAAGCATCTTACGTATAAAAAAAAGAGGGAATTATGGACGTGTCTTTCTAATCCAAGTAGGAACAACTTTTTAAGGCCAGTGTATGTGTAGTTTAAATCGAAAAAGAATTTCATCATTAGGTAATTTACAATTAGATCCTTAAATTTTACAAATATTTAAAGGCATAAAAGTCGGGGATATTTTAGTCGTTCAATATTTAGCATAAATTATTCGTGCTTTTATAATAGTATAGATATAGATATAGATAGATAAATTGATAGATAGATATAGATAGATAGATTAACTCTATTTTTATGAAACCGACGTTTGCAATTTTTTATTTAAATAAATCTTTGTCCTATCACGTTTATAGTATAAATTCTCAAATATATACTACGCAATTTCAAGTTATATGATGTTCTTTTCATTTTAAGATCTTTCAGAATATGTGACGCCTTTTTTTTTTCATACAACTGTCATAACTAAAACATAAATTAATTAATCTATTGGCACTTATAAACTTTGATATGACGTCCGCTCTTTAATTTGCAACTACTTTAATACTTTATTTGTATTAATTTATCCGTTGGTGTTCGAATTTTAAGAGTCAAATAAATTTCTTTTTGTCTATAATTTTTTCATATGTCTTTTAAATATTTTGAGTTACTTAGTTACAATGACTTACAGTACTTTTTACATAATATTCAAATATGTATATTTTATTTCGAAAAATAAAAAAATTATGTTCAAATTCATAGTCAAAATTAAGAAGTTTGAATCTCGAAAAACAAAAAATGTTAAATAAATTGGGACAGAGAGAAATGTTTTTACTACAAATTGGTGTAGTGAAATGGATAGGATACATACACCCTTAACTAAAGGTCTCAAATTCGAGTCTCCACAAATGAAGAAACTCCTTACACGAGCGCTTTCGCCTTTAGTGGATCTAACATGGTATCAGGCCAGTTGATACCAAATACAAGATCGTTATACTAATAAGATATCATTTTCTATTATAATTAGTATATATATAATCTCTTAAATTTTGTGTCTAATCATACACTATCATATCAAATAAAAGGAATAAAGTATTATAAAATGAAGAATTAACCTAAATAGTTGCTTACCTAACTGCTTAAACAAAAATAGCTAATAAATATGTAATATATATATATATATATAATCCATATATAATATGTATATAACTATATATAATTCGAAATAATTTATGTCTATCAACTAAAAAAAAGTAAGCAATGTATTTGACCAACTATTTGTTTATTAAATACTAAGGAAAAGTATTTCATTCCGATCGCCTTTTAATCACTAAGGGGTCGTTTGGTTGGAGTGAAGTTATCCCAGGATTAATTATCTCAGGATTAGTTATTCTGGGATTAATTTTTCTACCTTTCCATGAGGATAAAAAAACTCAACAATCTCATAATAACTAATTCCGGAATTAATTATTTGGGATAAAATCTTCTTAAATTTAATTTCGGGATTAGTTAGTCCTTATCCCTCATACCAAACGAGCCCTAATAGTACTAATTAATAACCAAAGATCTGGACTCCGATATTGAATTCCACATTCTATAGCGTCCGTTAATTTATTTATTTTTGGTTTCCTACCTGGTATCTGGTACCCACATTGGAGCCCGACTATATCCAGATTAGTGTCGCATAAGGTCCCATTCAGGGAGAAGCGCTCTCTGTTAAGGGATTATATGTGGAGAATTAATTAATGTATGTGTCAATTTTAGAAAAAATCATTTATGGTTTGTCACGACCAAAAATCCACTAGTCGTGATGGCACCTAACCTAACTCGCTAGGTAATCCAACTAATAACTATCCAATTTCAATAATATTAAAAAGACGATTAAACAAAGGAATTATCTGAATCTTATACCTTTCCCAAGGACTGGTAGAACAAATCATGAGCTTCTAAGAATAGAATTTACAAAGCTGATATGAAGTAAATACATCTTCTGTTTGAAAAGTACATAAACAGAGCTTTATAAATCTACGGCTACCATGAACAAGAGGCAGCTACAACCGGAACACAGGTACATCTTCAAATACAACAACCATCGAACACAACAACAATAGTAGCCAACATCTGCACGCAATGTGCAGAAGTGTAGTATCAGTACAACCGACCCTATGTACTGGTAGGTAACAAATCTAACCTTAGGTTGAAAGTAGTGACGAGCTAAAACATAGGTCGGGTCCAACACCAATAACCAACAGCAGTTCATAACAACGTAGAGCATATAAATAAGGAAGTAACTCAAAGATTAAATGCTCAGGTTTTTCACAATTTTTCCGAAAATAGTTTTGCTTTCTCAATAATATCAGTGAAAATCCAAATCTTTTACCAAAATCGTTGAAAAATATGAGATAGTTTGAAAACTGTAATTTTTTTAAAAATACTTTTCACAATAAATAAGATGTTTTATTTTCTTCCCAGATAGCAAATGTGAAATACCTCTCTATGCCCACATATCAATGTGTGTAAAAAAAGTCATGAATGGTGTGATACCATACAATACACAAAACAAATGCATCTTTATGCTTGTATGTCATGTGTGCATGCCAATGCCTATATCTCAGAGGTAAACTCATGTACTCACGCTCTCAGAGTACTCAACCTCACTGTCTCGCATTATCTCTTATCATGCTCAATACTCAGTACATTCAATCACTCCGCACTGTACAATACGCGTGCAACCTGATCCATATATATATATATATATATATATATATAGTCAAAGTAACTGCTGCGGAGTGCAGCCCGATCCATGCATCGCTGTGGCGCACAACCCGATCTTTATAAATAGTCGACTGTGCTCACTGGGGGCGTGCAGACTCCGGAGGGGCTCTTACAGCCCAAGCGCTATATTGCTGCGGCGCGCAGCCCGATCCAATCGATATAACATGTTGCGACGTGCAGCCCGATCACATAACTGTCACTCATAATCATGCCCTCAATCTCACTCAGTCTTCAATCTCTCCAATCTTACTCACGGAATCACAATGTCATGAAACTAGCCCAACAACAATGATATGATGTATCAAGAAATAACAACTGAGACTGAGATATGATATGACTGCATGACTATGACTGAGTACGAACATATCAGTAAAAATCATTGAGATGACAGCAAGAAATGACCACTATGGGTCCTAACAATATCAGCATAAAGCCTAAACATGATATCTAGTATGATTGACAGCTCAGTTACTTAATCACATGGTGGAAACACAGATATCAACAAAATTGGGTCACTAAACAGTGCCATGAAAACAATAGAGTCATCATTCACAGGGTGCACGCATACACGCCCGTCACCTAGCATGTGCGTCACCTCATCATCAATCACATAGCACATAATTTGGGGTTTCATACCCTCAACACTAAGTTTAGAAGAGTTACTTACCTCGAACAAGCCAAATTACAATACCGAGCAAGCCAATCGATGCTCCAAAAATGCCATCTCGTGCGTTTGGACCTCCGAACGGCTCGAAACTAACCAAAACCAACTCAAATACATCAAATAACTCTAAAGTAACCAATCCCCATCGAAAAGATCGAATCTTTAATCAAAAGCCCAAAATCAGCCAAAAAGCCTAACACGGGCCCGCAACTCGGAACCCGACAAAACTACAAAATCCGACAATTCATTCAATTATGAGTCCACCCATACTAATTTCACTTAATCTGACTCTGAATCATTGTTCAAAACTTAAAAATTTACTTTATGAAACTTTAGGCAAAATCCCCCAAATTATATTTTGAAATCATCAATCAAATCCCAAAAACGAAGATGGATTCATGAAATATAATCTAAACCGAGTAGAGAATACTTATCCCAATCTATATCGTGAAAATCGCCTCCAAAATCTCCCAAATACGAGCTCCCCAGCTCAAAATATGACCAAATGAACAAATCCTTATTTTTTATATTTTTCTGCAAGTTATTCTACCTCATTTCTCATACCAAACAATCCCGAAACACGCTGTTTATGCCTCCAATGGATTCTTTGTGAAATTTGAGTCAAGTTAGACTTTTAAATCACTTCATTTGACCTTATAATGAAAGAGATATGTTGGTTTCAATATTTGCAAATAGGCAGATTTTTAAATATGAATTCAGTGGCAATTTCGTAATTAATCTGAAAAATATCTGACAACCCAATTCTCAGTAAAATGACCATAAATTTCTCATACGATGTCCAAATTTGACGATTCGTTTTTCTATAGCTTCATAATTACGATACGGATCTAATGCTTAAATGAAAACAGATATCGGAGCTCATTTGTTTAATGTGGTAATATTTATGCTTGAAAAAACAACGTCGAAACGAGCGCAACGCAGTCCAAACCTATTCGAAACTCACCCGAGCCCCTCGGGACCCCGTACGAACATACCAAAAAGTCCTATAACATAACACGGACCAACTCGAGGCCTCAAATCATGCATAACAACATTGAAATGACGAAATGCGCTTCAAATCAAACATAATGAACTTTCAAACTTTCGACTTCTAAAAACTCTCGACGAAATATATCAAATCAACTCGGAATGAACTCAAATTCTGCACATAATTCCTAATACATCGTACGGAGCTACTCGTAGCCCCAACTACCGAGCAAAATGCAAATGCTCAAAACGACCGGTCGGATCGTTACATTCTCCCCCACTTAAATATACGTTCGTCCTCGAACGTGCCAAGAGTTGTTCCTAAGCCGTCAAACTGTCGTGTAACCTTACCATGCACATACTCGGGGGTGATCCTGTCGCCCTATTCCATTTAGGCCCGACAACACAACATAACTGATGATCATTACTTCAATCTTAGTCTGTAAACCACAATCCAATTTTCAACATCTAGAATTTACTATAAGACCCGAACTTCGCATGTACACACTGTATAAGCCTGAACAAGCTATATCCAGTCATAGCCACAACCCAAGATGTAATCACCCAACATACCACACAGCTTGCATACTCGTAGTAAAAGATTTGAGCACAATAGCTGCTCAAAACAGCCCAATACCGGTAATAAACCTCATGTCAAACAAAACCTCATTCTAAAGCCTTTGTGTACTGCTGATGATGAACGAAACACGTAGAAACTCATAACCATTAATAAGATCAACCAGTTGTGGAACTCCCTCTCCTTTGATAGGAACTATAGCAAATTTCTAAGCCGATCAGCAACAATATCCTTCCAAATATGCCGCAATCAGATCCAATGACCTCATCTCATCTAACATAATCACTATAGTGACATGCCACATCCATACATTCTAAATCCACAACCCGTGCAATCCGTGCACCAGTAAGCAACAATCCCAATGTACTCAAATCATAGAAAATTACTCAAATGAGAAGAGTGTCCCGCAAGCTCAACGGGTACCACCACAACGCAATGATAAGAACCCATCACACACCGCAGAACCAAAACACACAAATCTCACACAAAGGACCATATCTCAATACAACTCCGCTACAATGCGTGACCCCATCCAAATGTTGATCCATAATATATGCCTCGAGCCACCCTACTCAAAAATCAATAACCATGCGACATTCAATATCAAGTACCCAAAGTGCATTACTATAACCACGGAGAAGAAAATGATACAATGCCACACAAAACTCGAAAGACCATAACTAATACTCCATCAACCAAGCAATACCCAATACTTTTCTTACTCAAATTCCGTTATAAGGCCCCAATAGAACCGCATCATGTGTGCATATAACCAATAAATCACAACCCTTCATAGCATAGAAGAGTAACTCGCAGATCATTTCAGAACTCGAATAACCTTAACCACATCCGAATGGAACTTCTCTCAGCAATAGCATTATAGAGCCAACCAATTCGAAGCGTGTAAGATACACCTCCTAATTAGGCCTACCAATGGACCCCCAAATCAACTCTGGTTATCCACAAATAGATAAGTAACCCTCCGAAGATCCACAATGACCTAACCATAACACATACCATCCTCTGACTAGCTTTGGCTACATATTCACAGTCCACAGCCACGAAACAATCTACTCATAAGAGCACTCAATGTCCAAATCCTAGAGCACATGAATCACCATATCCGATCCCAACTCCACATCCCGAATATCTAACACATCTCTCATACAAGATCATCCCGCGAGGAATACTTCGAAAATTCTTCCATGCCACATAGCAAATTTGAATATCAGTAGTCGATCAACTAGGAGAGTGTCTCAATACTAATGATTTATCCATAAATCAAAATACATTGCCCCTTCTGAAGTGTATACTCTCATCAAGCCATACCAAATATTAATGTCATTTGCCTAGTCATCTGAAATCGCCCGCCCTTGCCTAAAAATTTATGTCCTTCCCTTCAAAACCTAATCGTGACCTTGCATATACCAATCTCAAACCCACATAATACACACCGCATATAGCATACCATCATATGAAAAATACGAGAACTTCATAATCCACTCCGAGTTACAAGCAACTACATACTCAATTAGCCAAAAAATTTCCATTTGATTTCATCCGAAGAAAATCACTACACATCAGATGCTCCTCGCGCCAGTAGGAAATATACTCCTCGAACCGTTGTAGAAACTATTGAGATCTCTTCGAAATTCATTTGCACATGATTAAGACATCAGAACTAAATCTTTCTAACTCAATCAAGCCACGTTGGTCACCAAAAACGCAAGAGCATTACCACGAAAAACCTATAGAAACCCACCACATTATAAGAACACAAAGAACCGATCATATCCAGTACCATGTCAATCCAACCTACTACCAAGTTGTCCTATTTCTCCGAGTTCCTTCTAAATTACTTTGAAATTGATACTTCTCCTCGCCATAATAACACAATCCTCAACCAAGACTCACCATACGAAACCCTAGCATAAAACCACACCGCCCTAAGGCTCATAAGCCGTTGAATGCTCTCTTAAGCACCCCATAGTACCACAATCGAGATACCCACTCTGAAGAGACCTTCTGAGAGTTTAAAGCTATTCATCTTACTTTCCTCATACTAAATGTAAAATCCATAATGGTATAGAAATAATGCGAGTCTCGACACCATCCAATGTAACTCTCAGCTTCTAGCCATATACAATTCCGCAACATTCTCAATTGCCACGTATAAATCTTAAATCCATTAGAACCTTTCTTGAGAGTCATCCACTCTACTTGAATCTCAATAGCACCTCTCAAATGGACCGAACAACCTGTACCCCATTTGCACCCCAACACCCTATGAAGTAATTCACACCTCTAAGCAACTGAGAAAATTTCTACTCCATGAACACTACATCCTTCATGAATAACCACTCAATCATTCCATGATTTCCATATACCCATAGAGTGTAATACAACTCGTATTCCGAAATTCCCTTACTCGAGTCATCCTCGATCTCGACCTCTGTATGTCATAACTGATTCACCCATATACCTTAAATTTAAACCAATACAACACATATCCGCGCAATCAACCCATCGATAACAGACTCCCCACTTGGCTCAAAGCCAAGGAATAAAGCATTTAGTAACTTATAATACCCATACTCTATTGCTGCCCAAAATCCCGCACTGAAATTCAACTAAATCCTTTGTAAGCTTATGTAACACAAACCATCTAATATCTCAAATCATATGCAAATCTCGCATTCACCCTTTTAACAGTTGAGCCAACTCTTATAAACTATCCAAACTCAAATTGCAACACATACAATTCACTGGTAAAAAAGAACTCACTACAAATCAACATAGGGGTCACACAAACTCAGGACACCCCGCATGAGATAACCCACCTTCTTCACCTCAAACTAACATCACTTTATACCCTTCCACAGTCATATCTATTATGCAATCACTTAATCTTCCTGAGTTTGAACTCATATCACGACATGAAAAGCTACTTCACTCCTCAACTAAACAACATAAAAATATCCTTCAACATACCCATAACTCGAGACTATATGTCAAATCAAGATGGAAATCAAGCACCCAATAGTTCTTTATACACCTCAAGCAAACCCTTCTCATCACATTCAAACCATATGAACACATCTTGCAGTCACATCATACTCATCACGTAGCCTTCCAGCCACAAATTCCACTAATAGGGACACTACTGGACATATAAATCCAAAAGCACGTGCTCACATAATCAACACCTCTATGCTCAAGCTATAGTCAAAACCAGGCCTCAATTCCTCTAGACTGACCCATCATCAACACACAGAAATCACATCTCGCACCTCATCCAGGGAATCACAAATCATCGATGCACACCAATACTGAGGCTCATGTGCGCATAGAAATGCGTGGAAGGAATTCAAAGGACTACTATTCAAGCTGAATCAATGTCACACGATAAGGAAAGAAAGATGGGAAGTATATCTTAAATGCCTTGTAGCCTCTCGAAGATAGGTATGGACGTCATCATACCATTCCGTAAGACTCTACTAGACACTTGCTCATGACTTGCAGAACCTATGAACCTAGAGCTCTGATATCAAACTGTCACGACCCAAAATCCACTAGTTGTGATGGAACCTAACCGAACCCACTAGGTAAGCCAACTAATAACTATCCAATTTCAATAATATTAAAAAGTGGATTAAACAAACAAATTATCTGAATCTTATACCTTTTTCAAGCACTGGTAGTACAAATCATGAGCTTCTAAGAATAGAATTTAAAAAGATGATATGAAGTAAATACATCTTCTATTTGAAAAGTACATAAAAAGAGCTTTATAAATCTACAACTACCATGAACACGAGGCCGCTACAATCAGAACACAGTTACATCTTCAAATCCAGCAACCATCGAACACAACAACAATAGCAACCAACATCTACACGCAATGTGCAGAAGAATAGTATCAGTACAACCGACCCCATGTACTAGTAACTAATAAACCTAACCTTAGGTTGAAAGTAGTGACGAGCTAGAACAAAGGTCGGGTTCAACACCAATAACCAACAGCAGTTCATCACAACGTAGAGCATATAAATAAGGAAGTAACTCAGAGATAAAATGTTCAGCGTTTTCACAGTTCTTCCGAAAATAGTTTCTCTTTCTCAAGAATATTAGTGAAAATCCAAGTCTTTTACCAAAATCGTCGAAAAATACGAGATAGTTTGAAAAATATAATTTTTCCAAAACTACTTTCCACAATAAATAAGATGTTTCATTTTCTTTCTAGATAGCAAGTGTAAATAAGAGTCACCATTCACAAGGTGCACGCCCACACGCCCGTCACCTAGTATGTGTGTCACTTCATCATCAATCACATAGCATGTAATTCGGGGTTTCATACCTTTAGTACTAAGTTTAGAAGAGTTACTTACATCGAACAAGCCAATTCTAATGCCGAGCAAGCTACGATGCTCCAAAAATGCCATCTCGTGCATTCTGACATCTGAACGGATCGAAAATAACCAAAAAAAACTCAAATACATCAAAAATTACTGAATTTATAACAAGCGATAAGTAAGTGTCATGATGGCTAAAGGGTACATGAATTAAAGAAAACGAGTTTCGTTAAAAGTGGTCAATTTGAGATAAAGTACGGGTCGGGCGATAATACCCGATAATTATGGGCGAGTACCATGCGAGGTACCACATGACCACGGTAGTATGATGTATAAGTATATTAAAAATAAGTAGAATTTTAAGTAATTTGAGATAATTTTTAATTATGAGGATAATTGATTAATTATCGGATAACGAGGCATTACCTAATTAATTATTAAAAAAATGAAATAAGATTAACCCCCTAAAGAAAGATAATGTGGAAGAAGGCCACAAATTAAGGGAATGACTCTTGAGTCATTCCATGTCTAGGTGTCTATCTAGGGACAATTAGAATTTCAAGTAAGATTTAATAACAAATCTTGTCCATTCCATTTGGACAAATAAAAAACCAAAAACGTCAAAAATCCTAAAGCAAGAGACATATTCCATTTTCCTAGTTCAAGATTTGAGTCTTCAAGCTTAAAGCACTTAGTAACAACGTTCAAGACTTCAAGAACATAATCAAATATTCAATCCGATTTTTTGGGTTCTAAATTCAATCCGATTTTTGGATTCTAAATTCAATACACAAAGGTTTCCAACGAAAATTGTTAGAATCGTACTAAAATTTTGCGGTTCTTAAGGAGTACGGTACAATCTTCAAGAATATTATACGGAATTTTCCCTACTCCAGGTATGTTAAGGCTATCCCTTCCTTCTGTTTGGCATGGTCCAATTATACAAAAGAAATGAGCAAATACGCAGTTTTCATAAACGACTCTATCCATAGAAATACTAGGGGTCTCTGTGTTCATGATTCCCCATGTGACATATTATTATATCTTCTATTCATGAGTTTCAAAATAATACGCAGTTGATAAAGTTTATCCGAAAAGCATATTGAGATTTTAAACATATTTTCATGCATTTTATTCATTTATGCATGTACATTGACCCATGACCAGACGACGTTATATAGCGTATATATATGTAGATATTTATGTATATGGGATATGGGAAAAAGGTTACGGCGTTATATACGCAGCACCACCTGACCAGTTGATATATGTTGATGATATTGCCCACAGTGGCCGAGACGATATGATGGGATGCCCTCAGAGGCTTGATGATATTATGTACACCCATACCTATGCATGACATGAAATTTATATGCACGGGTATGACATTTTAAATGTTTCAGAATTTACAAAGTTATTCAGATTTACAGATGAATTTCTTTATTCCATGTTCCATCTATGTCTGTTAAGTACTGATTTCCATGCCTTACATACTCAGTACATTGTTCGTACTGACTCCCTATTTCACAGGGCCTGCGTTTCATACACGCGGGTACAGGTAGGCAAGTTGACGGTCCCCCTCCTTAGGATCCTTGATCACCGAGGGTTGACGTGCTCCACTTGATCCTGAGCTGCTTTTGATTTACGATACACTTGTATACATATATGGGTATGATGTGGCTCGGTCCCGTCTTTGTATAGTTGTATTTTTATTAGAGGTCTGTACACAGTTATGTCTAGTTGGATAGTATGTGGCTTTGTCGGCTTTCAATTTTGAGTATATAGTTGTCAACCGTGGCCTTGTCGGCTCGCCCACCGTAATCCGCACGTATATGTATATATGTCTTTTGGACAGGTTTTCCTCGCCTATGTTATTCTCATGATTCAGCAGATATCATTCAAGTTTATATCTTAGTCACATGCTTAAGGGTGTTCGACTGGAAGGACTCAGGCACCCATCGCGGCCCATTAGTTTGGGTCGTGACATTTACGGTGAATTGCATCCCATTTTACGATCCGCAGCATATAGAGTCTCCATCAGAATTATTTACATTTTCATGTCTAACTTGTATTCTAGACAGATGTTGCATTGTTATTATACCTTCTAGTAAATGCTCATGCACTTATGACACCGGCTTTTAGGGGTGTTCTAGAATCATCATGGATTGTTTTACATTGATACACTTTTACTTATTATGTTTAATTAAATCGTACATAACTGCGATTTATATTAATGCACTGACCTCTCTATCTAAGTAAGATTCATGATTTTAAAAATAACAAAATGAATAATTAAGCATTGACTTGCCTAACGGCGGCGTTAGGTACCATCACGGCCTATAATAGATTTTGGGTCATGAAATCAGTCATGAATATAAACTTGGGGTATATGGTCTTGTACTGGTTGAGCATGCATTCTTATTATTGACTCATTTAGATGTTTTTATTTAACTGTTAATTGTTACTTGACATCCTTATATACTAACTGGGGGTCCCGGCTATGTTATATGAGCATGCTATCTTTTATATCTATATCTGAACATCGTTATGCTTATTTCTATTCCAGAAAAACATGCTTAATACTATTCATCTATTGATATATGTGACTTTTGTTATTCATGATATTTCTTATTATTTAAGTTGTTAATTTTGTTATTATACTTGTGTAGTAAGTATTCAGAAGCATCTAGCCTCGCTACTGGTTCTTCGAGGTTAGACTTGATACTTATTGGGTATCGATTATGGTGTACTCATACTATGGTTCTACACATCTTTTCGTGCAGATCCTCAGGTGGGCCCTCGTAGAGCTTCTTGATTGAGCTAGAGGATTTCATAGAGACTTTAGATGAGTTGTACTTCATGGATATACTTCGTAGTCCCCGAGTCCATGTTCCTTTTATATTTCTATCGATTTGTATTTTAGACAGCTTGATATGTATACAAACTTGATCTCATTTCCATAGTTTCCTCGTGTACTTGTGCCACCTAGTTTTTGGGTCGTACTATATTGGTCGTGTTTAGGCCGTGCTAGGGTTTTATTAGATATTATTATTATTCTGAGACTATCGCCATCTTTAGTTATTATATATCTTTATTAAATAACGAGAAGGGACTTTATTTGTTGATTGTGAGTTGGCTTGCTTGGCAAGTTCGGCTAAGCGCCATCACGGCCTTGAGGTGGTATTTTGGATTATGAAAAATTGGTATCAAAACTTTAGATTGTGTAGGTTTCATGAGTCACAAGCAGGTCTAGTCGAGTCTTGCGGATCGGTATGGAAATATATGTACTTATCTCCGATAGGCTATAGGATGTTAGGAAACCTCTCTTCTTTCATTCCTTATCGTGCGACTTTTTTTATGCGAAGTTTGAATCCTTGTCTTTTTATTCTTTTGCAGATGGTGAGAGCACATTCATTGGGAGCAGTTGGGTAGGCACCAGACTTAGGCTAGGGCCGTGGAAGGCCGTGATTGAGTTAGAGGCAAGGGTGGAGCTCGCGCTGAATTTAGAACCTTGCTAAGGCAGTCGCCATGGATCCACCAGTAGCTCCGGGAGCAGGTTTTTGAGCAGGGTCAACCAGTTGGACCAACTTAGATCCCAAAGGAGTTTATCACTACCTCGGTACTTCAAGATGCTATTGTTTGATTGGTTAATCATGTGGATGGCTTGGCATAAACCAGAGTACTTACTGTACCTGCTGCTTCTGAGGTCGGGGAAGGGGCACAGGCTCCCGTGATTCACACTCCTGAGCAGGTTATTGTTGTTTATTAGACGCTAGGTGTTAGCCGATAGTGGAGGCCGCTATGTATGAGGAGGAGCAAAAGAGGTTTAATCTATTCAAGAAGATGGGCCCTCCATGTTATGATGGTTATCCTTTGGCAGTTGCACATGATTTCTTAGATGGTTGTCAGGACATTCTGCGGAATCTTGCTTTACTAGAGTCCAATGGGGCTGCATTCACTACTTTTCAGCTTTAGGGGCTAGCCAAAGTGGTAATGGAAGTCATATAAGCGTAGGAGGCCAACAAGGTCACTTCCACTCGCTTGGAGTCAGTTCTCACATTAGAGAAATTCATTCCCCTCATGAAGAGAGAGGAGATGTGTGGTCAGTTCGAACACCTTTAGTAGGTTCGCATATCTGTGACAAAGTATGAGATAAGATTCATAGAGTTATCCCGTCATGCAACTTTTATGATCCCCACCGAGGTTTAGAAGGTGGGGAGGTTCATTTAGCTATCAATCAAATATTTTTGGAATCACTAATTTTACATTTGGTTTAAGACCCTTCCTATATGCTCCTATATAGTTATTCCTCTTATGTAGCATCAGTAGAAAATTATGCCTGACGAGCACAAAACACAATACGAAATTGATGCTCTCTAGCCAAAGATAGCATAATTTAATTATCGTCTCTACAGGGATTGAATTTAAATAATGTTCGAGTAATTTCTGGCTTAATTGCTATAAGACAGGATGATCAACACTTTACTTGAATTATTACCAACTAAAATTAGCTACTAAAATTTAAGCAATTATCAATAGATCACGGAAGACAACGATTGCATAACTAAAAAATATTAGTGAGAGAAATAAGGGTAATTGACTAGATAGGTGCAAGAGAATTGACTCGGGATCCAATTCTTGAAGTAGTTCTCTCTACAATACTATTTACTCTCACAAATTCACCAGATAATTAGATTACACTTGAATTTAAGGTTCCTCTTTCGGTTAAACATTAATTTCAGTAAAAAATCCAATTGAAGCACGGTGAACAATTACAACAAACAAAATGATGGTTTTAGTCTAAAGGGTAACTTCTCACGAATATTCCCTATTCTAGTTTGATTAATAATTCAAGAGGTTCTTTTGATTACCTAGTTGAATCATGAATTTAAACTAGAGCATAAGATGTAAAGAAATTCAATATAAAGCTCCTCTTTCGATTAAGCAAAATAATAAACAACTTCATAATACGATTTAAAACTCCATCAATTAATTCAAGCAATTTTTAAGAATCGAATCCCTAATCAAATTATCAATACACCATATCTGTCAACACCTTAAGGGAAATTACTCCATAGCAATGGAAAAATTCATTTCAATAAAGTTTAAAGACATAGAAAATATCAATGCTAATGGTTCTATACAAACTCCCATATTGCACCAATTGTTGGATGAAAGCTTGATGAATTCTTGTGTCGTCTTGCCTTAGTTACTTCTCAAATCTTTCATAGGTCAAAAGTTCCTTCAAAAATATATTTTTGGTGTATTTATACGGTGTAGAAGCAGGTCCAGAAGAAACTACCCTTTTCAAGTCGAAACATGAAAATACTCTAAGTAAAATGCACAGGCACGGCGCTCCGCATGGCGTGCCATGCACCACACTAGTGGAGATTTACAGAGGGCATGTCAATTCATTTGTCAGGCACAATTGCAATGTCACGTAGCGCCTCGCGGTGCCCCATGCAGCGCGGTAGTGCAAGTTTCTCAGAGTAATTATTTTCGTGCACTGTTTGATATCCAAACTTGGTCCTCGACGCTCGAACACGATTTCAGTTTAATTCCTTGGGCTTTTACTCAGACTTCAAAGCTCCAACTTGATCGCTTTAGCTTCAAATTATCTTTTTAACTTGGAATCATATCCTGTTATGCATAAAATACGTAATAAGTGCAAATCACCATCATTTAAGCTCAAACACAAGTAAAATACAGTAATTAGTGTGCAAACTATGACTATAATACGGATTTCTAGTCTACCATCAATGCTTCTAGGATTCTTATATGTCAAACTTGCATTTGATTGTCCTCTTTTGATCTCTTTGCATTGACCTTGGTTTTAATAGAAAGCATGTCTATAAGGATTTATTTCTATCTCTATTTAGTTCTAATTGATTCCGTATGTGTTTTCCTAGTGTATTGGTATTTGTTCGTCTGGTTCTGAATTTGCATTTTAAAAAGCATGGCTACAAAACCCCTCCTTGTTTTCTCTCTTTTGTTTCTGCTTGGTTAGTTCTAAAAGAAAACTTGAAAACATGCCCGTAGGCTTTTGTGTATGTCCATCTACTATTCTGACTTCCGTGTTTAAGTCAAATTCTGGCATTGCATTAGAAATTATGCCTATAGAACATCGTGTTTGAATTTGATTATGTACACATGACTGCATATTGGTGGAGTTGGGTAAAAGAGCATTGCTTCTGGGATGAGTCTGGTTTCATGGGCCGGAATTGATATATGTGCTTGAGTGTTGGCCGGTAAAAATTGCACGGGTCGCCCCCATTTAACCTATACCCATTTTTAAAAAAAGTTGTAACTTATACCCACTTTTTAAACAATTTCGGCCCCCTTTCTCTTCCTCCTTCTCGTCCTTCGTTTTCTTCTTCTTTTTTTTTTTTTTAAACAACTTCGTTTTCTATTAGTAAAAAGGGTGGACTGTGTTGTTAAACGGAACAGTTTTGTTTTCCTCAATTCTGGTTGAAATTTTGTCAAGAAAAGAATGCGGTATCTTTTAAAATCAAGCTGCTTCTCTCAATATCTGTATCCTTTCCTTTGAGTAGACTTTCTTGAGCTGTCGTTAATGTAGTGATAGACACTAAAACTTTGTTTTGTAACTTGGATGCATTATCTGCTGCTTGCTTAGAAAAGTTTGCGCCTCTTACTTTTAATTGTAGTATATCGCTGATCTTTTACTTTGATTTTGTATTCTGATGATGATAAGTGACTCTAAAAACTAATGCTATTTTTTGTTTTCTTCCCTTCAACTTTTGGTGACAGTAATACTTGTACGACACAGTAGTTCTGTAGAAGAAACCAGACTAGCATTTTTATGTATCAGACAAGAGCAAATCAGAAAAACTTTAGCTCTAGATTTGAAGTTCGCCAGTTACAAAATAAAATATTCAGCTCTAGAACTGAAGTTCGCCAGTTATAAAAACAAAAACTTCAGCTCTAGAGCTGAAGTTCGCCAGTTACACATAAAAACTTCAACTCTAGAGCTGAAGTTCGTCAGTTAAAAAAACAAAAACGTTAGCTCTAGAGCTGAAATTCGCTAGTTACAAACAAAAACTTCAGTTCTAGAGCTGAAGTTCGCCAATTACAAACAAAAACATCAGCTCTAGAGCTGAAGTTCGTCAGTTACAAAAACAAAAACTTGCTACTTCAGTCCCGTCTACTAGAATGCTGAAGTTTTGCGTGATTGTCTTTGCTACTTCAGCCCCGTATGCTGAAGTTACGCGAAAAAGTGGGTATGCTTGCAAAAAAAATTTGCAAAGCGGGCACAAGTTAAAACGTGACTCAAAAAACGGGTATAGATGCAAATGCTCCTGCTGGCTGTCCGCTTTGTCTTTAAGGAAAACTTACACAAATGTCCCAAATAAATCTTAACTTACCAACCTCTAGTCATTAGTTATAGACTTATCAAAACTAGTCAAGCACATATAAAAATTGAAAAATCAAATAAATAAGGTTCTTTCTCTCAAAGAATCACATGCAAAAATCTTCTTCCATATTTTTAAGGTGACTAGCAACATTAGATGCAAGATGGAAGAAAATTTCATAGATGAGGTAGCAAATAAGGTGATAAAATACAAAAAAAAAATATAATATTCCAAAAATCTTAGCAAAAAAGGAACTTTTTCAATGGGTATAGTTGAAATTCGTTGAAAACATATAGATTAGTCAATATACAAAATTTGAGGAAAATTAGAGGTGATTTGGACAAGTTTTGTATCAAAATTCGTAATTAAATCGAGTTCAAAAATTCTTCTGCGACACGTGTATCAAACACGTATCACGCATGTATCTCACACACTTGCATACATGGATATACATGTGATACACAATTGATACAAATATGATACACAGTGTGATACACATATCTTTTTTTCATGCTCAGTTTTTACTTCGCATTTTTAATTTAAACCACCTCAAAACTTCATCAAATCATCCCAAAACTGAGATTCAAGCTCTTTAAGATGCATCCAATCTACTCTAATAATATCCACTTAAAAGAAAGCAAAAATTTGATCTTTTTTTGCTACAAATAGCTAATTGGTTAATATTAGTAATATTTGGCTAATATTAATAATATTTTATGAATTGTTCAATTTTTATAATAAGCTACTTATAAATGGACATAGCTGGTAGTTCCTCTTGTCTTTATACTTGTGGACTGTCAGGTCCAAATTTGGGCTTTCGGAGTAGAGGCTAAGAGGCCGCGGGAGTTTGTAAGGTCCAGAGCATGCTCTAGGTCTATAACTAGCTAATGTTTCTTTTAATTTATTTATTATTTATTTGGGCATGTAATAATTATTTGTAAATAAATTCGGGGATATTGTGAGTATTGGGGTTTGGGGATTCGTTTACTTAGAGGAGAAAATATGCCTATAGGACTTAATACAATTCTAATATGATGTATCTATTATTATTTAGAAAACATGCCTATAGAATCTAATACAATTTCGATATGCCTTGTTCGGCTTAGAAATCATGCCTATGTGACATAACACAACTTCAACATGCCAATTCTGTCACAACCTAGGAAGTATGTCTATAGAGTATAATTCAATAACTCGTCTTGCTTGTCATTTTTGGAGATCATGCTTATAGAATTATCATTTTAATTTGATGAATTTGTCGCACTCGCAATAAAAAATTGGCCTATCAATTCCAAATAAGCAGCCTACACATTTGGAGAACATGTCTTGTAGGGTTCAGTTATTAATTTCAAATTCACGTTTAAAGAATCTTTTTTTTTTTTGTCAACAGACGAACTTATATTGATTTAAATTGTGACATTATAAAGAGCTTGTTGCAATACATTACAAAAATTATAATCAAAATGATGATCGTTGTGGTAAGCAACCCCCACTTCCAATCGAGAGGTTGTGAGTTCGAGTCTCCCCAAGAGCAAGGTGGGAAGTTCTTGGAGGGAAGGATGTCGGGGGTCTATTTGGAAACAGTCTCTCTACCCTAGGGTAGGGGTAAGGTCTACGTACACACTACCCTCTCCAGACCCCACTAAGTGGAATTATACTGGGTTGTTGTTGTTGTTGATCGTTGGAGTGTATCACTTTCCAAAAAGGTAGTTGGTTGGGCATGTAGTCTTCACAAATCTTGGGTAGGCAGTGCCTTGTTGATCAGCCAAAATATGTGGTAGCAAAAAATTTGGTAGTGGGTGAAGATTGTTGTGTAGTCTCTCAATTCAATCATTAATATTGGTTTCGTTTTAAATATCCATTAAAAACAAGAATGTGACCCTATGCCTCATCAGTTTCAAAGCAGTTTCTTTGAAGGTTTATTAACGAGCACTCAGTATGTGCTCAGATTATTTAAAGAAGTTTAATAGAATAATTTGGAGGCTAGCTTGAGCCCTTTCTTACATGGTGTACTATTTGCCAAAGTCACTATGTGCTCACTTTATTTGACGTTTAGTTAAACTTAGCTTTTATTTCGAGTCTAGAAATTCCCTTTATATAGTTTCCAATTCGTATTGAACTGTAAGAATGAGACGTTTAGATCAATTGAGACGCAAAAAATTGGACATGCGTCATATTTGGGCGCTCCCATTTAACTTGTACTTATTTTTAATTTTTTTTAATTTATACCTACTATTTAAACAACTTCATACATTTTTCTCCTCTTTCTTTTTCTTCTTCTTCTTCTTCTTCGGGTAATAATAATTTTATATGGTGTTTGTGAACACATTGTAAGGTAGTTTATGATATTTTACAGTGGTGAGTTTGTTTACCCGCAAAATGGTACAGTTGAATTTATACGTAATTTCTATACAAGTAAACTAATTTGATCCTGAAATAATAAAATAATCGAAGAATTATGTAATACTTAGCCTTAAAATGTAGGCGGAACGACATATGTGACAAATTCGGGAACAAGGTTTCCGAGTACAATAGTAGTGAAATCGAAAAGCGAGAAAGTAAGATTATATTAAGCTTTGTATAGAATGTAGTGTAAGATTGCCAGAAAATCTGTCCTCTTACAATGATAACTGAACTCTATTTATAATTATGTCTAGGGAAGGAGGTCCTAGGATCGTGCCCTTATTTAATGTCAATTATGAGGGTTATTGATGAAGATGTAACGGTGAACATAAATGTCAAATTTCCTATTTAATGTTGCAGAATATTCTTTATTAAATGCTACAGGACGCAAAGCATTTAACACACCTTTATGAACGTTATTCCTTCCGGTGACAAGGGGAACATGACTGTTTGGTCTCTGGCCATCCCCGTCTTGGATTCCACATGTCGTTCCTTTGGATGACCACGTGTCATAGCATATTTTTACCCTATACAGATAGTCCCCCTGCTTTTCGGTGACATAACTTCATGTTATCGGCAAGTTAGAAGAAACATTCTTTTGGCGGGAATTACTATAATCCCCTTTGAAAGCTTATGACGGTTTATTAGGCGCACGTCTCTCTGTATTACTGCCCCGAACGCTCGTCATCCCATGATTCAGCACAAGCTTTGTCGATACCGGGGTAATCATGGCCATGAATTTAGCCGCCAAAATTTTTACTTATACGCATCAACCTTCTCCCTTATACTTCATAATTTTTCAAGCTTCTGATTTGCACCTTTATGCTCTATTTTTTTTTTTCTAATTATATTCTAACAAAAAACCTTCTCCTTCTTCCATACAATGGCTTCTTCCTTAAAGAGCACCAATTCTTCAATGAACAGGAACAAGGCCGAGGACTCTGTTCCTGCAATAGCGGGCTCCATCAACCCTAGAAGTCTTATTACCACAAAAGACTTCGAAGAGAAATTCCCTATTGCTAATTCTCGTACATGGGCCGTCAGTAGGTACCCTTATTCCATCCGTCCTTCCATCATTCTTGTTGTGAAGGAAGAATGTCGCTACCAAGAGTTAGATATTATTGCTCCTGATCTATTGGAGCGAGTGACCCTTCCCAAGGAGGGTTTGACATATTTTTACACGTATCCCTTTACATTGGGTACGTTTTATTTGAGTGGAGAGTTTGATTCCGTGATTGCGGAGTTTTGCCTCCGCTACCAAGTATGTTTGGAACAAGTAAGTCCTTCCATGTGGAGGACAGTTGCTTGCCTTTGGCGCTTGTGCTAGGAGACAGGAGAAGAGCTAACCTTAGATCATATGATGAATCTCTACTCTCCCAAGATCTTCCGCGGGGAATGATAAACCTCTGCAAACATGGTCACCAAGCTATGTTGACTAGCATGGATGATGATAGTGATCGTGGGTGGATGGAACGGTTTGTCGCAGTTGCCACCAATGACATCATTCCGACAACGGCTTCATCCTTTCCGGCCGCTTGGATTCGTACTCATAAGATCTTTGTTTAATATTTCTTTTTACTAAATATTTCTATAGTCGTATTAATCCTTTATCCTTTGCATATTTCAGCAACTCGAAGGATCCCACCGCTGGTTGAAGGTTCAGACTGATGGGTTCAGAAAATTTTGGATGTTACGACACCCGAAACTCATTTGTGGAAAGAATTGGCCCCTAAATATGGGTGAAAGGCCAAAAATTATGGTAATTCACACTCACCTTGTTTCAACTTCTTATGTGAGGAAATTGATTGATCCCTTCTATCTTTTTCTAGAAATCAGGTCTACTTGCGGGTTCTATTGATGTCCCCGAGGAGGACGTCTTGGCTAATCCTACTGATGCGGCAAGGCTGCTTCACGAGGCACTTAATTGAATAGGTATCTCTGGGCCTACTTCCGGCACATGTGCTTTACCATGGAGTCCCTGTCCTAAGGACAAACAACCAAAGAGAAGGCGTTCTTCCGCGACCGGGGAAAAGAATAAGAAGACAAAGATTGATACCCCTGAGTCGTCTCCGGAAGTTGTAATCACTAGCCCTCCTCCTGGGCCGGTCATAGTCACAGTGATGATCAACGATGATGAAGAAGCAAGAAATGAGGGAGCTTCTCTACATAGAAGGCGACGATCCTCATCATCTCAACAGGATGCTTGACCTGCTAAAATAGTTACACCAACTAAAGACGATGTCTCGGCACTTTGGGGAGAATATGATTTGGTAGAAAATGACAACTCCCATTTTCGGGCCCCAATTGCTGTAACCAGTGTTGCGAGGCTAAGTACCGAGTCCCTGTCATCCTTGGTTGGCGAGCATCCAACAACCATCACTGCATTTGATGTAGTTGATTCTTATTCTTCAACTCCATCAGCTTCATTTCCATCTTCACCAACATCAGCAGTTGCTATATCTTTTCCATCTTCATCCACTTTTCCACCAGCAATTGCTACATCATCTCCACCGATTGCATTTGACCATGAAGAAGGTGTTCCTCTTCCCCCTTCTGAAGATCCACAAAGGAGGAGGAATGTTACTCTTCAGTCACTACAGGATGCAACTTGCTATCTTGACCGATGGAGCTTGCTAATTATCTCAAGCCTTTGGCTTCAGAGAAAGATTGGGAAAATATTCAGGCACTCTGGGGGAGTGTTTGTTGAACAACTCCATGTACAATGCCGCAGCGGTACGTTCCTTTCTTCCTTCGTTATTTCTTCTATTTTTGTATGAATGTATTTTGAGTTTTACCTTTCTTGTTTTGTAAGACAACTTTCTTGCTTACGAGGGTCTTCAGAGGCTGATTTGTGAGAAGTAAGAAACTACTTCTACTCGGGATTAGGTTTTTGCAGAGCGGGAGCAAAGTGTCGTACGCTCTCAGAACTGGAAGCCAAGGCCACTGAGGTCGTCGTATTGGAGGCTCGTTTGCAGCAAAGCAAGCAAGAGGTGGTAACTCTTTGGCCCACTGAGGGTTAGATTTGATGAGGCCAGGGCCAAATGGTCTGATGTCCATGACGTTGTTCTTGCTGCAACCGAACACGAGGTTTCCTCCGCTGAAAGAGTGACTAACTTAGAGGCAGCCTTGAGTTCCAAAATTGAAGAGCTTGCTACTGTGGGGGCGAAACATGCTCAGCTGGAAGAGAAGTATAGGAAAACTATTGAGCATAATAGGCTCTTTAGTTCAACTGTCTGTGACCTTGATGTTAGCCTCCGATCTGTTAGGTCCGTCCGGGAAAGACTTTCTGCGGGCTTCCCTCATTGTTGAGAAAACTTACGCCATGTACAACATGAGAAGAAAAACCTTGGAAGAGGCCAAAACAGGTATCCTTAATTTTGATGCTGAAATTACTAAGGCCCGCGAGCTTGAATTAGCTACTAAAAATGGACTCCCAGTATAGCCTGATGCTCCTGGTCCTCCCGGTTCCGGTTCCAAGTTCTCGGTAACTGAAGAAGAATTGGAGGACGATGATGTTGAAGGCCAAACTAGTGAAAATGTCGAGCCATCGGTGGATCCATCTACTTCTCCCGGGGGCGCAGACACTTCTCTTTTTGGTTCCGGAGATACTGCAGTTTAGCTTTTCTTTTCTTTTTCCAATTCTTGTACCTATGTCGTTTTGGCATGTTTTTGTAAATAAAGACATCTTTTTGCTCAAGTATTGTTTGAGTCTTACTTCCGTTTGAATATCCATGCAAGTTTTTAATCTTTGCATTTGCTTCCTTTTGCTTAAGGACTTTGCACAAGTTTTCCTGTTTGCGTCTTATTGCGTGTAGCCTTGGATGTATTTTTTCCGAAAGCATTTTGGTTTCGGGCATCAACCCTTTTTTGTGAGGGCTTATTATAAGTATTTTTGCAAGTTTACTTCTTGCGTCCTTTCGTATACATCTTCGGGGGTATTTTCTCCATGGTATTTTTATTTCGGGCATAAATTCTTCCGAAACCAACCTTTAACGTGAGTGTTTTGATAAGAGAGGGCCCTCTTATATTTACGGTGATCTTGAAGATGACGTCTCATGTTCATTATGGCACTAGCATTTGAAGTACTTGTTTAATTTTCAAATGACAAAGTTAGTTCATCGTTCAGACTAGAAACAAGATAAAAATAGAAAGATTTTACTTTATTTAATTCCTTCTAAATTTAAAATTTCATAAGCATTTTCTATGCTAAAAAGAAATTGTCATTACTTATGGCTATCTTGTACAACTTGTTTCTACGGGGCTAGCCTCGCAGTTACGGTTCTGATGATGCAATTGTTTCCGATTTTTCGTTTCCCGGTCGACGTAGCAGTCATTGTTGCGGTATCCTCATATCATCTCCCCCCCCCCCCCCCAATTGTTCGAACGCAAAGAATGCGAATTGGAATGTTGGAAGTCTTGCACCTTTGAGGACTCCATTAATGAATTGCTAGACAATCTTATGCTCGGTAACAAACTTTGCTTCCCCTTAGGAATTTATGTAATCGAGCAAAAGACTATCTAACAATCATTTAATGGTTTGTATTTGTGAACGGTTGGATAACCTTTGTCCAATAACAAACTTAATTTCCCGATGGGAATTTTGCGATAGAGCCAAAGACTATCCATCTGTCCCGCAGTAGATTTTTGCTTGAGTGTCTTGCTATTAAAGGTTTTGTCACACCTCCGTTTTACCACCCGAGGGTAATATAAGAGTTTTTCCACTTTAAGTGACATTATTCGAAATGAGATTGTTTATTTAATTAGAGTCGCCACTTGGGATAGTTTATTTGGTGTCCCAAGTCACCGGTTTATTTTAAAACCCAAATCGAGGAAATTCAACTTTTATTTTAAAGTCTGCGAACCAGAAATTCTAGATAAGGAATTCTGTTAACCCGGGAGAAGGTGTTAGGCATTCCCGGGTTTCGCAGTTCTAGCACGATCGCTTAAACTATTAATAATTGGCCTAATTATCTGATTGATTACATGTTTTAGACTATTGTGCATCTTTTACTTTATAATCGCTTTTAATTATTTTAAAAAGTGCTTTTTAGGAAAATTCAACGTTATTTAAAACACCCCTTGAACCACGCTACATGAAGTGCACCCGCGGTTCGCAACACGTTCTATTTAACATTGCGGAGGAATTAAAATTGGGTTACATGAAATGTACACCCGACTTTTAGTAATTAAAAATCACAACTACGTTACGGGAACCGTACCTGTAACTATAATGAATTATTTAAATAACGCGCCCAAAGCAATTACGAAGATTCAATATTCAATAGCAATATTTGTGAGGGTCATGGATGATTTAATTTATTTATGGCACACCTCAAACTTTTTTCCATAAATGTTAGTTCTTGAATCTAATCTTATGAGGGCCATGGATTATAAATTTTGTTTGGCATGGCACGCCTCAATTTATTTAAGAGGGTTTTATTATTCGAAGTTGTTATAATCGGGTCACATGAAATGCACACCCGAATTGGGGATTATGTATCGTGGTCATGCTACGGGAACCGTACCCATAGCCACAATGATTTATTAATTGCTCCTAAAGCAAGCTACGATGTTCATACGTTGTTTATCTCCTACGTTTGAGATTCTTGTGAAGGTATCGAATTATGGATATAACATTGTGGAGAGATATGGGATGGATTAGTAATCAAACCAAACTAAACTCACCTGATTAAAGGAGATTGCCTCGAAATCAAATTGATGAATGTCATGCCAATAAACTGAATTTATAGTATCTATACCAATGCAATCTAGCAGTAAGTGAAAACATGACTTTATACCAACAAATAAGCAAATCGAGATTCAAATGCTAAAATGAACATGCTGTGCAATTTTTGCACCTTTGAACCGGGAATCTATTTACAAGGCAATCAAATATTTGAACTATAAAGACTTACTAAACTGAACCTAACTGGACCCTTTTTTTTTTTAATCTGGCCCAATTGCACTTCGGCACTTAACATCACAACTAAAATTATGCACCAAGTTCTAACGCCATTTGCAGTGAACTCAACATAAAAATACCACAAAAACTGCATTGGAGTTCAAATTACATGTTCAATATAATGACTACCTGCCAATCAACTTCCAATCCGTATTCTTTCAATTCTATACTACGCGCTATTTACTTACTTAAATACCATTTTTACTGATTCTTAATCCACAGTTATTAGCACACAAAACTGACCCTAAGGAGAGACTCATACATATGACCTTTATTAAATTTCATTCTTTATAGTCAAACTACAATCCAAAGTTATTACAAACTTGTACCAGTACGTGAATAAGATGAGGACTACATTTAACTCCAAACTTGAACTTGTTAAAATAGCAACCAGGCAAACCAAAACAAAGTAAAATACATCATTAACATCAGCAAAAACAAATCACAAGGCTGCACTACACCCAAAACAGCAGATAGCTCCAAACTTTTATGTATAGATTCCAAGGATATAGCAAATGTTCAGCCCCATACCTGAGATAGTCTTTTAATAAATGAACCTCAGCTATTACATCAACTAAATCGAGCAAAATCAAGTAGTGAATAAGTCTCGGACAGTGTATTCAACAAAACCTTGGAGCCCATCAGCGACAGCAAGAACAACAGCTTTTAAACATAGATTTGAGCCCAAAAGTTGAAATCAGAACCCAGCTGAAAATATCCGCAAAAATCAACAGAAACACCCGAGCAAATTCCACCTTCAAACAGCTAATTGCAAGGAAAACCAGCTAAATCAAACGATACCCAGATCAGAAACTTTACTCTTTTTTGTTTTGGTTTTTAGAGCATCAGATTCTAGAGCTTCAAGTTATTTTCTTAACTATTGAAATTGTTTTCTGTGTTCCGGTGTGTTTCTTTTTAACAAAAATGGTTGTCGTTCCAGCCTTAGGAAAATAGGTTAGTGCGTTGGTGTTGAATGGGAAGTGGGAAAGAAGAAAGAGAGGGAATGGGTGAGGCTGCTGGTTGTTGAGGTTTTTAGAGATGGTGGATAACGTTGCTCTCCATTTTCCTTTGTTCTTGTGCGCGCTTGGGTCTAATGAAAGAGAGTCTGTGCTTATTCTTCTAGGTCTAGGACAGAAAGGGATTTTAAAGCAGGGGAAGGGATCCGGTTATGGGCTAGGCGGGTCGGGTCAGGCGGGTCATGAAAGGTTTTGGATCACATCTAGGCTGGGTGCGAATTAGCCCAATTTCACAAGACAAGCCTTTTTTCCAATTCCTTCTTTTATTTTCTAATTTTTTCTTTTCTTTTAATTAAAATCCTACAAATTAAAAATCCTAAATCAATCGAATTCATAAAATTAAACTAATTATCTATTTATACTAATTATAAAAATTAATTGATCCTAAATCAAAAGAGAAAAATCAATGATTTAAAACTTAAAAGGTAAAAATGTAAAATGAGCTACTTTTTGTGATTTTCTTTTTTAGTAAAGCAAATAATTAACTAATTAATCCTAAATATGTAAAAACAAACCTAAATGCATTGCATGGTATTTTTGGCATTTTTTATAATTTTAATAAGAATTAAACGTGCACAAAAATGCAAACAATTAATAAAAAACCTACAAAATCCTATAAAATGGCAAATAATTGGAAGAAATCTATTTTCTTTGATTTTATAGGAGCAATTCATGTAGGGCAAAAATCACGTGCTCACATGTCTTATTGTTAATGTTGAAGTTTTCTTCGTAGTATGCTTTCTATTGCTACCTCATTAAAAACTTTGCTAGAAAAACCCAATTGGGACAAAAACTGGACGAAGGGAAAAGGAATGCAGCACATACTTTCTACTCCGATGTTGTTCATCAGCAGTAATATTTTTTGAGATGTGTCACATTCCAGTTGCTGGACAACTTTTCTCCATTTTGGTTCTCCAATTCATATGAACCTTTCATGGTGATAGTCGAGACCCTGTAAGGCCTTCCCTTGGACCTGGTTTCCCTGCATTGGTCTCCCGGGTGTTTTGAGTTACTTTCCTCAGGACCAAGTCTCCTACTTTGAAATAACAGAGGTTGGTTCTCCGATTATAATACCGCTCTATTCTCTAGTTTTGAGCTATCATTCTTACATGCGCCAAGTCCTTGCGTTCATCAAGCAGCTCCAAGTTGACTAACATTGCTTCATTGTTTGATTCTTCATCTGCCTGGAAATATCTCAAGGTGGGTTCACCTACTTCCACCAAGATTAGATCTTCTGCATTGTACATAAGGAAAAAGGATTTTCTCCTATGCTTGACTTGGCCGTTGTTCGGTAGGCCTATAGAACTCCAGGTAATTATTCGAGCCAATTGCCTTTTGCTGCTTCCAACCTTTTCTTGAGATTTTGAATAATCACTTTGTTCGTTGACTCCATTTGATTGTTTGCTCTCGGATGATAGGGTGAAGATGTGATCCTCTTTATTTTCAAATCTTCTAGAAACTTTGTAACTTTTGCACCAATAAACTGTGGCCCATTGTCGCATGTTATCTCTTTTGGTATTTTGAACCGACAAATTATATTTTCCAACAAGAAATCGACCACTTCGCGTTCTCCAATCTTTTGATAAGGACCTGTTTCCACCCACTTGGAAAATAGTCAGTCAAAATTAAAAGAAATCTTACCTTTCCGGGAGCCGATGGCGGCGGTCCGACAATGTCCATTCCTCATTTCATAAATGGCCATGGGGACATAACCGAATGTAAGGATTCTACCGATTGGTGCACCACTGGTGCATAGCGTTGGTATTTATAAAATTTGTACGAAGTCTTTGGCGTCATGTTCCATGCGAGGCTAGTAACATCCTGCTCGTACCAACTTAAGCACCAAGATATCTGTGCCCGAGTAGTTGCTGCATATCCCTTCGTGGACCTCTCTCATGACATAGTTAGCTCCGGATGCCCCGAAGAACCGGGCCAGCGATTCTTGGAAAGATTTTCTATACAATTGGCCTCTCTTACAACTATAACATGTTACTTTGGCGCATAATGCTCCTGATACTTTAGGGTCTTCAGGCAACATCCCGTGATCGAGATAACCGATGATTTCATTTCTTGAGTCCCAGACCAAATTAGCCGAATTTACCTCAAAGTAACCATCCGCATCCAGGATTGAGTTTATCAGTTGTACTACCGTCCCTGACTCCAATCCCTTGATTTCCATCGATGATCCTAAATTCCCCAATGTATCTACTTCTACACTATCCTCCCTTGGGATATGAGTAATTGACCACTCTGAAAGTTGTGCCAACGGAGCCTAGACCTTTATCACGTATCGTTGCATGCATTTTTCTTTGGTGTCAAAGATCCCGTAGACCTGATTTACCACCAGCTGTGACTCACATTTGATTTTGATAACCTCAGAGTTAAGTCCCCGAGCCAATTCGAGCCCTGCAATCAAAGCTACATACTCTGCTTCATTGTTAGTTAAAGGGATCGTTCTGATGGCTTGTCCTTTGGGTGTCCCCTTAAGGCATGATTAAGACTATTCTGAGCCTAGACCCTTTTACATTGGAAGCTCCATCCGTAAACAAGGTCCAAACCCCTGATGCTGATTCCAACACTATTACTTCCTCCTCGGTTTCCAGGGGCAATAATCCTGGACTGAAATCGGCCACGAAGTCGTTAGGACTTGTGACTTAATTGCAGTCATTGGTTTATGTTCTACGTTAAATTCACTTATTTCAACGGCCCATTTGGCCAATCTTTTCGAGAGCTCATGTTTATAGAGAATGTTCCGCAAAGGGAAAGTAGTCACCATGGCTATCGGGTGGCATTGGAAGTAGTGCCTCAGCTTTCGAGCGGCAACTACGAGAGCTAAGGCTAGTTTCTCTAAATGTGGGTAGCGAATTTCTGCTCCCGTTAAAATTTTTCTAACATAATAAATGGGAGCTTGCGTACCTTCGTCCTCTCAAACTAAACCGTACTTACTGTAACTTCCGAGACCACGAGGTAAACTAGAAACGTTTCACATTCTTTTGGTTTTGAAAGCAAAAGAAGGCTTGACAAGTACTTCTTCAAATCCCTTAAAGCCTGCCGACATTCCGGTGTCCATTCGAAAATATATTTATTTTGAGCATTACGAAGAAGCGACATTTTTCTGACGGCCAGGAAATGAACCTGCTCAAAGCTGTCAACCTTCCAGTGAGCCTTTGGATATCTTTTACATTCGAAAGTTGATCTGGGATGTCTTCTATGGCCTTGATTTTATCGAGGTTTACCTCAATTCCCCTTTGTGAAACCAGAAATCCCAGAAACTTACTAGAGCTAACCCCGAACGCACATTTCTCGGGATTAAATTTCATATTATGCTTCCTCAGGATGTCGAAAGTTTCTTGCAGATGTTTAAGGTGATCACCTGCATTCAAAGACATAATGAGCATATTGTCTATATAAACTTCCATAGTTTTTCCTATGTTCATGAGTCGTTAAAAAGTGGCTCCGGCAGTTTTCAACCCGGAGGGCATCATATTGTAACAATATGTACCGAAATACATTATAAATAAAGTTTTTTCCCTGATCTTCCGAGTTCATCTTTATTTGGTTATACTCGGAATAAGCATCGAGTAAACTCATTAACTCGTGCACGGTCACGACATCAATTATTTGATCGATATTTGGCTGTGGGAACGAGTCTTTCGTGCATGCCTTATTTAGATCTTTATAATCCACATGCAAAATTTATTGTTCTTCTTAGGAACTACTACTATACTAGCTAGCCAGTTTGGATATCTTACCTCTTGGATCGAATAGATATTAAGCAAGCGGGTTACCTCTTCTTTTACGAAATTATTGCTGGCTTCGGCAATAAGGCGTTTCTTTTGTCTTACCGGAGGTATGTTGGGATCCAAGATTAACTTGTGCACAGCTACCTCCGTCAGGATGCCTGTCATGGCCTCATGCGACCATGTAAAATAATCGACATTAGATTTAAGAAATTTAATAAAATCATACCTGATTTCCTGGTGCACTCATGTCCCTAAGTGGAATTTCCTTTCTAAGAATTATTTGAATAAGGCAACTTGCTCCAGTTCTTCCACTGTAGATTTCATTGCATCCATCTCCTCTGGAACTTGGAAATATCTTAGCACCTGATAATATTCCGACGCCCCTGTTCCCGAGCTAACTTCTTCTAGTTCGGGAGTAGGTGCCGGTTCTTGTAATGGCTATGCCGCATGTTCCTTTCCTTTGCTACCGGAGACCGAAATTGCATTTATTTCCTTTTCTGCCGGTTGATCACCCCTTATCTGTTTAATTCCTTCGGGCATTGGAACTTCAAAAGTTGGTGATATGTTGAGGGTACAACTTTCATCTCGTGTAACCATGGCCTTCCCAGGATGATATTTCATCCCATATCACCATCTACCACTTCGAAAATAGTTATTTTCATTACTCCTTCTGCATTTGTGAGCAATAAAATCTCTCCCCGGGTCGTCAAGCTCGCGAGAATGAATCCAGCGAGGAGCTTTATGGCCGGAATAATGCTTCCGGTGAGTTTAGCTTGCTCCAATACTCTCTATTGTATGATATTAGCCGAACTCCCTGGATCCACTAGAACACGTTTAATCTTAAAATCTAACACATTTAAAGAAAATATCAATGCATCGTTGTGTGGTAGCAGCAATCCATGTGTGTCCTCTTCCGTAAAAGTGATATCGTCTTCTCGGAGACTTTTACTATGAGTTACTGATACTTTCATCTTCTTTGCTGTCGAAAAGGTGACCCCGTTAATTTTATTCCCTCCAAAGATCATATTGATCGTTTGTCGTGGGGGTTCCTCTCCTGCTTTTGAGGGTTCCGCGTTGTCTTTGTTATGACCATTATTGCTCTTAGCCCGGTCACTTAAGAACTCTTTGAGGTGATCATTCTTCAATAATGATGCCACTTCTTCCCGAAGGTGTCGGTGGCCCCCCTGTTCGGTGGCCATTGGTCCCATGGCATTCACACCATAAGTTGGGATCCCTCTGGCTGGGATCAGATCTTATTGGTCTTGGGAACCGTGCCTCTTTGATGTTTCTCATGGCTGACACCAATTCCACTATACTGACGTTGAAGTTGTATTTCGATAACTTGGGGTAAGAAGGATCACGTGAACCGACGTTTCTTTATCCTACATTGATCTATTGTTCCAACCACGATCAGTCATTTTTCAATGGTGAACTTATCTATTATCCGCAAGCCCTAGCCACGGCCTTCGGTCCGCTTGTAGGGCAAAAATTGGCCCCTCGAAGTCTGTCTGTATGTGTTGTAGTCATCTTTTGATTTTTCTCTGTTCTTCTCCCGTCCTTTGGTCGACAATGGAAAGCCAATCTAATCATCCTCAATCCTTATTTTTGACTCGCACCAGTTGTGGATATCCGCCCAAGTCGTTGCTTAAAACTTAAACAGGCTTTCCTTCAGTTTTCGGGAAGCATCTTAATTTCTCGAATTCAATCCTTTGGTAAATGCTTCGGCTGCCCATTCATTTGGGACAACCGGGAGCAACATTCTTTCTCTCTGGAATTAGGTAACTCGGACTCTCCTTGCGCAATCCTGAATATATTGTCCTTTCAGGCCTGTACTTTTCTGGCCCTAGCATGAGCCTTGATGAAAGAGTCCGCGAGCATTTCAAAAGAATCTATGGAATGCTCGTGTAACAGTGAATACCACGTCAAGGCTCCCCTCGTGAGAGTCTCCCCAAATTTCTTTAGCAACACAGATTCGATTTCATGAGGAGCTAAATCATTTCCCTTCACCGCTGTTGTGTAGGTGGTAATATGCTCCTGATGGTCTAAAATTCCTTCATCTTTGGTACTTCAGTCATTTTGAACCGCTTCAGGATTAATTATGGTGGCGCACTTGGCTTGTATGGCAATTGAGTATACTTCTTTGAGTTTGGGCCTTTCAGTACCAGTGGGGCGCCCGAGATTTGTTCCATGCGGGCATTTACTTCCTTCATAAACCGTAAAAGTTTATTCTTGAAAGGATCATTCTTGTTATTGAGACTGGATCCGCTCCCCCCGGCCTCGTCGGAGCCGACTTCACCCTTGGGAGTGTTGTTGTCAACCCTCTACGTTGTTTGGTTTGTGGGAACACCAAGAGGAATTGGATCTCGTCTGTTTGCATTATTCGAAGCTCCCGATAATGCCTGCTTTAACTCCATCATAACCTTATATTGTCGCGTGAGATGGCCTAGCACCTGACAGCCTGTTGCTCTTGTAAAACCCTTATCGTGTCAACAACATGCTCCTCATCAGCATCATCGGGAGTTGTCTCCCGAACTTGTCGAGGATACTGCTTGTCATGCACCGGTGTGGCACCACTCCCCTCATTGTGGGTGTCACTGATTGAGTCCTCGAAATGAGGTTGATCTCCTCGAATCTCGGGGTTGTGTATGTTGTTAACAGTGTTATCTGCCATTTCTCATGATTCTTTCTAAGACAAAATAATCAAAACACATTAGTTAAAAAGGCAAGGACCACTTTAATTGCACGGCTGTCTAGGCTTCACTGTGGGTGTCAAAATATTTACCCGTAAAATGGTACAGTTGAATTATACGTGATTTCTAGACAAGTGAACTAATTTGATCTCGAAATAATAAAATAATCGAAAAATTATGCATTACTTAGCCTTAAAATATAGACGAAACGGTAGATCTTTCAGTGATCTTGATGTCAGATTTGGACCGTTAACAAATGGCGTCAAACTTTATCACCTGCAAATGGTGTAATGATTATACTTCACTCTAATAAAACGTCTATGGGATGGACTTGACACTTTAGATACTCATGTAAACTCTTCCTGTAATTGTGTATGTGGAGTCAAGACAAAAATAGCAAATTCACTTCGGAAGAGAGGTTGATTCAATTTCTCACGGGACTAACACTTATGTCATAGTGAAAATCAATATTTTGATGATTAAACTTCAGTTAACAAATGCTATAGGATTAACAAGTCTGTTTGAAACAATTAACAAGTCCGTTTCTTGTTTCACGTACATAATTCCTAGCTTCTGGATCTTAGATTCAGTAGCATCTAAACTGTTACGCAATGCCTTCCTGATGTTCTTTGGAAGGGCAACGTAAGACTAAGCAACCGATGTCAGTGCGGTTGCTGTCCGCCAATGAGGTCCCCTCCGCACGCTAGACTAGATTGTCAGTGCCGTGCGGGAAAACCAATGTCATAAGCAATTGCGGAAGCTGAGAGAGAATTGGGTTTTGAATGATGATGATGATTTTATTGATGACTGAAATGCTGATTACAAAGATGCGGTGTCGAGGGGGAGAGACATCAGAAAAATGCTTGTTTAAAATGTTTGATTGTTTGGTCCCCCTTAATAGTGCTTAAAAAAAATAAACCAACATTACATGACTAGTCCTAATAAAGCTGTAGAAGCACACTGAAATGGAAATGATGTAAACTATCCTATAATTACAATGAAAAAGGACTTAGTTTATTACAAGGTAGAACTAAGTCCGATGGCAGCAACTATGTCTTGCGGGTCAGGGTCTGCGCGCGCGTTGCTCTGGGCGCGCGCGACATTTGCTGTGTTGGCCTGAGGCTGGGCGCTGGTGCTTGGCATCAGGGTCTGTGCGCGAGGCGCTGCTGGAATGGGCCTGCAGCTGGGCGCTGGCAAGGCATCAGGATCTGCGCGTGCAGCATTGTCAGGGTGCACGACGCTGTTGTCATTGGCCAGCCCTTGGGCGCTGGCGAGAGGCATCGGTGGGGCGACAGAGGCGCATGCGCGCTTGTCACTTGGCGCAGCCAAGACCACGGGGCCGACCATGGCGCTAGGCATTGTGAGGCTTGCTAGACCGCCATGGGACGCGGCCAAGGGGTCATGGGGCGTGTCTGGAAAGCAGCCCATGACAAAACACATGTCATTTGCTTCTAATTTTCTTTTAAATCTGAAATCTCTTCCTTCATACGTACACTTGTGACCATCAATTTACCCAATTAAAGGTTAAGGTCATTCATGAAGGATGTATGTAAATTCATCCTAATCTGGTTCTAGACTGTTCCTTATTTCAAATTCAACTTGCTATCACCAGTCCAGAAACTCTTTTCAATAAGAATTTCTAGACACCAAAAAAGAGATTCTCAATTGGCAAAAGACAACAACTCGATAAGATCTAAATAACGGTGGAAATTCTCCTTTGAAATTTTACAAAAATACAAGGGCCAAATAGAGTTAATGTTAAAGTCAGAGATATACGTATTGCAAGCTTTGACTCCACTAATGGGGCATTAATGCAGCTAGATTTTGTAGGGATGAAATGCAATCCAATAAGCAACCAGCCTTTACAAGTAAGAGATACAAATTGTCCCTAATGTTATGGATAAGTTGACTTACTCTGGCCAATCAATATGCAATGTAACTTATGCTTGATCTTATTCAATCAGAAATAAGCTCCGAGATAACAACTTAAAAGGTCTCTGGCTTAATCATCAATTATATTGCCATATGATTTAGGATTTGAAGTGTATGAGTTGCTACAACAACTTAAGTCAGATATATCATAATAAGTAATTAAAAATCAAACTAAGCTTTGCGTGCGTGTAGTGTTCTTATTTGGCTGGTCTCTTTATTTGTGATGTGGTATTTTTACCACAGAACCAACAACGTGTTTTGATATTAGGGTCTGAAACAAAATATTTTAGATTTCTCGATTTATTTATTGTGTATAGATAAAAGTTACTGAATTTCGGGGAATCCATTCCCGTCACTGTAGATTTGCCCCTGCATGAAGTTATTTGAAAAAGATTGTTACACGAGACATATGGATGATAATTGATGTATTGAATCCGATCAGTGATGGTATGCTAAAACCCCGTGTTTTAGCCATAGTTTGCACTCAAATTACTGTATTTTACATGTGTTTGAGCTTGATGTTAGTGTATTGCATGTATTGTGTGTTTTATGCCCTGTAGGAAGTGACTTTGAGTTAAAATGATATTCGGAAGCTAAATCGAACAAGTTGGAGCTTTGAAGTCTGAGTAAAAGCCCAAGGGATCAAACCGGGATCACGTTCGGGGGTCGAGGACTGAGTCTGGATATCAAAATCGACGAAACAAAATTACTCTGTAAGACTTCCACAGCCATGCCGCATGTGGCGCCGTGAGGCGCGGCGCAACAGTGCAAAAAGTGGCCCGATAAGATTTTGCCAAACGTTCTGGAACTCCCCACAAGCGTGCCACATGGTGCGGCACGGGGCGCGACACAGTAGTACAGAAATGTCAGAGTAATTGCCTATTTCAGCTAGGAAAGGGTAGTTTTGTCCGGGTTTATTTTTGAGACGGCTTAAATACACTAGAAAACACGATTTGGGGGACTTTTGATAGATTTTGGACCTAAGGAGGAGTTGGAAGAACACAAGCACAAGGATTTATTCATTCCTTCCTCACTCAAGACCCGAGTTTGTATCGAATCTATATTTTTTTTATACTTTAATTATATTTTTGATGAATTTCTCCATGTCTATGGAGTAGTTCCCTTTGGGGTTTGACGGATTTGGTGTATTGATGATTGTTTGTGGATTATAACTCTATTTTTATGTAGTTGAATCATTTTGGAAGATTTAATTGTTGCATCTATATTCAGTAGTTCATGTAATCGAGAGAGGCATTACTTGTGATATCTTTGCATTATATTGTTGGTTGAGTTCATAGATTCTTCTAAGTAATCGAAAGAGGCTAGTTGAATCATTGATTAAGCCTAGTTAGGAGAATAATCGAAAGAGGTTTTCCTAAAGACCGATCCACTACGCATTCTTCCATATCTTCACGGTGCTTAAATTGGTTCTTCTCGTGAGGTTAAGACTTAATTGAGAGAGGAGTTTCTGTTGAACGTTTAAACTAATAATAGAGTGAATTCGAGAGACTCACTTGAAGATTGGAAGTGATTTATATAGAGTTATATCCCGAACAATTATCTTGCACCTATCCTGTCAAAACCTATCTTTTCCCATTGATAACCTTAGTTGTTTATTCCTTGCCTCGATAGTCATTAGTCAATAGCTTTAGATTCCTAGTTAATTTCAATTCTTAATCATATAAATCTCAATTGTTAGTCCTCCTGGATAGCAGTCAAGCTAGAAACTACGAGAATACTGTTTAATTTCAATCCTTATGGGCACGATATTATACTATACTAACTTTGGTTAGCTAGCACAATTTATAAGTGTGTGTTTTGTGCTCGTCAATCAGTTAATAAATAACCAAAAGACAGCAAAAATTTCTTGCTTCATACACCCTTTCCATTTCAATAGTATGCAGATGATTGTTATTCTGCATAACCTATATATCTACTACGTGTCCTGTTTAATTGGGCTGTTTTACTTAAAACAAATCATTATTACCACCAGGGAAAGCGAATGTTAACACCACCACCGTTAAGTATACGCGTATTCCATTAAAACCAGAAATATGCTACGTCAAACATAAGGAGTAAAAAAACTAGTTCAACCACTTTTCCCAATATTAACTTTCCCGGTAATTAAATAGATTTGATATAATACTCTGCGCATGGGCGGAGCCAAGGGCAGAAAGGGATTACCCCCACTTCATCTTAAAATTGTACTATGTATATAAAGTTAACAAAATTTTTATGTATTATACGTTTTAGATGTTAGATCCTCTTAATATCTTTATATATATTTTTTGAATCCTTGAATTAAAATCCTACCATTGACTCTACGCTTCAAATATAAAATTATTAACTTGGTCAAAGGCAGTGTTCTAAGTCCATCTCGCTTATAGTGAGGTCACATTCATTTTAATATCTAGTTGTTTTTTCCAATCGTGCCCCCTCTAAAACTATGATTATGAATTGTGTTTGGACAACTTCTGGAGAAGTCTTCTGAAAATGTTTCTAGAGAAAACCACTGTTTGGATAATTATTACATTTAAGAAGCTTTTTGGATCCCAAAATTAGTTTCGAAAGAAGAGTTAAGAAAAGATTTAATGTAAAGAATCAAACCTCAGAAAACTTTTCTGGACCAAAAGCCAAAATCTGTACAACCAGCTAATGTTGATATTGTAGTCATATCGGTGAACATGTTAAACTAAAAACGGAAAGAGAGAACTGTGAATTGTGATCTTGATAAGTAAACTGGGAAAAGAAAAGGAGGTTAAGTTGGGTGTCATTATCTTTGGACTTTAAGCCATTGGGCTTTAAAAGAAAAGAATTGTGAATTGGAAATGGAGTGAAATAAAATGGAGGGAAAATGAAAATTTGAAGAAGTGAACTTTTGTCTTGCACTTTGTCCCTCATTGGCGAGGGTCAATCACATTTATGTGCTTATATATAGATTCACTTCTTAAAGCTCTTAAAAGGAGTTGAAGAGAATGAACCCTCGCGCCGTCGTCGTCGTCGCTCGCTCGGCTTCGGAAAACGATCGATAAGATTATTTTTGGACAAAATTTATTTAATTATTTAATAATTATTTAAATGCCAAAATCACTGCTGAACGTTCAGAGGGCCTCACTGGCCGCGGTAGAATCGCGGCAGTCAGATTCAGAGAAGCTCTCTGGCCGCGGTTCGGCCGCGATCGCGGTAGAACCGCGGCAGGCCGCGTATTTTCTGAAAAGGCACCTTTCCAGACACCTCTTCTGATATTTGCCTATAAATTATGAGGCAAGGCTGCATCTTCCATATACGAAAAAGACTCTAGAACTTCTTTCTTTCTGAAAATATTTCATCCTAATTCGCAGTCTCTCTCTCTCAAATTCGTAAGTGTGATTTTGCTCCGTTCTTTGAGTTCGTTGGTATCCTGCAGTTTGTATTTCCACTGTTGCAGGAAGGTTTATTCCGTTTTATCCTGGGAGGATTTAATCCATTACCTTGGCAACGTGTGAGGGGATTAAAATTCCTTAAGGACGCACAAGAAAATTGTGGACTCGGAATATTTCTGATTCTTTACTATTTTATATATTTCATTATTCTTCTAACAGTTTCCTGAATTTTGTTTTAACTCAGTAACTTTCACAAGCTTAAGGAATTTTAATTTTTACTAACGTTTCTGTGTTGATTATTAAATTATTTTCTTTATACTTTGTTGGAGACTAAAGCCTTGTTGCTTTCTACTCCTATAATTGTTTCTGTCCGGTTTAAAGTACATAAAAACTTTGCCGGAATAATAAACGTACGGGTTTGAAGTATATAAAAACTTCACCATTGTTACGTGTTGTATGGTTGGTTTGGTATTCAGTTTGAAGATATCAAAAACTTCACTGATTAACAAATTCTGTATTGTTTTCAACTTTACAGAAATATGACGAATGAAAACCAAACTAATGGAAGTGTTGCGGGAACGGTTGCTGCTGTTACAAGCCGTTCTACTCCTGCTCATGCTGTGGCACCGGCAGAAAAACCCGGAAAGTTTTCCGGGATTGACTTCAAACGTTGGCAAATGAAGATGCTCTTCTATCTTACTACGTTGAGTTTGCAACGTTTCATCAAGGAGGATCCTCCGGTCATGGCTGATAATACTCCGGATGATGAACGACTTGTTGTAACTGAAGCATGGAAACATTCTGATTTCTTGTGCAAAAACTACATATTGAGTTGTTTGGAAGATGGCTTGTACAATGTCTATAGTGTCATGGAAACTTCAAAAGCATTATGGAATGCACTAGAGAAGAAGTACAAGACTGAGGATGCCGGACTTAAGAAGTTCGTGGCTGCAAGGTTTTTGGATTTCAAGATGATTGACACTAGGTCCGTCATAACTCAAGTCCAAGAATTACAGGTCATTGTGCATGACCTCCTTGCTGAAGGTATGACCCGAATCAATAATTTTATTAATAAGATTTATCTTATTATTAATTATGAATTTATTATTAAAGGTATGGTCATAAATGAGGCCTTTCAAGTCGTTGCTTTCATTGAAAAATTACCTCCGTTGTGGAAGGATTTTAAGAACTATCTTAAACACAAGCGGAAGGAGATGACACTAGAAGACTTGATTGTTCGTCTGAGGATAGAAGAAGACAACAAAAATGCTGAAAAGAAGTCACGTGGAAACTCGACAATAATGGGGGCAAACATTGTTGAGGAGGCGCCACAAAATAAGAAGAGGAAGAAGGCTTCCGGACCAAAGAATTACCCAAGCAGGAAAAAGTTCAAGGGTAATTGCCACAACTGTGGAAGATCTGGGCATAAAGCCGTGGATTGTCGTGCGCCCAAGAATGATAAGAAGAAAAAGAATCAAGCTAACATGGTTGAAAATGAAATGGAGGACTTATGTGCCATGTTATCTGAATGCAATTTGGTAGGAAATCCAAAAGAATGGTGGATAGATTCTGGAGCCACCTGCCATGTTTGTGCTAACAAGGAGTTATTTTCTTCTTATGCCCCCACAGGACCCGACGAGACAATCTTCATGGGAAATTCATCTACGGCCAAAATTGAAGGAGTTGGCAAGATTGCGTTGAAGATGACGTCGGGAAAAATAGTGACTCTAAATCAAGTCCTCCATGTTCCAGAAATTCGCAAGAATCTTGTGTCTACCTCACTTCTTGTCAAGAATGGATTCAAATGTATTTTTGTTTCTAATAGTGTTGTACTTTGTAAGAACGATGTATATGTATGAAAAGGTTACCTAAATGAGGGCCTTTTTAAGCTAAATGTAATAGCAGTTCCTATCAATAAAGTGAATGTTTCTTCTTACTTACTTGAGTCAAACACTTTATGGCATTCGCGTTTAGGTCACGTAAACTTCAAAACATTGCGGAAGATGATAAATCTAGAAGTATTGCCAAAATTTGATTGCATTAATTCCAAATGTCAAATATGTGTGGAATCAAAGTATGCTAAGCATCCTTATAAGTCTGTTGAAAGGAATTCAAGTCCTTTAGACTTAATTCACACAGATATTTGCGACATGAAGTCAACACCATCACGCGGTGGGAAAAAGTATTTTATTACTTTTATTGACGATAGCACGAGATACTGCTATGTTTATTTACTTAATAGTAAAGATGAGGCAATTAATGCTTTCAAGCAATACAAGAGTGAAGTTGAAACGCAACTAAACAAAAAGATCAAAATGATAAGAAGTGATAGGGGTGGCGAATATGAATCTCCTTTTGAAGAAATTTGTTTGGAAAATGGCATTATTCATCAAACAACTGCCCCTTACTCTCCACAATCTAATGGAATTGCGGAGAGGAAGAATCGAACATTGAAGGACATGATGAATGCATTGCTAATAAGTTCTGGCTTACCACCGAACTTGTGGGGGGAAGCTATACTTACAGCTAACCGGATAATCAATCGTGTACCTCATAGTAAAACACAGTCCATTCCTTATGAAAAGTGGAAAGGAAGGAAGCCTAGCTTGAAATACTTCAAAGTGTGGGGGTGTTTAGCTAAGGTACAAGTTCCTAAACCTAAAAGAGTTAAGATAGGTCCAAAAATGGTTGATTGTGTGTTTATTGGATATGTAACCAATAGCAAGGCATATCGTTTTCTGGTTCATAAATCAGAAAATCCTGAGATTCACATTAATACGATAAAAGGCAAGACTTGTTGTCAAAGGATTTAGACAACGAGAAGGTCTTGACTATTTTGACACATACTCGCCGGTAACAAGAATTACATCTATTCGGATGCTAATAGCGTTAGCCGCCTTGTATGGTCTTCAAATCCATCAAATGGATGTAAAAACAGCCTTCTTAAATGGTGATCTTGAGGAAGAAATTTACATGAACCAACCTGAAGGGTTTGTGGTTCCGGGAAAAGAAAAGAAGGTGTGTAGACTTGTTAAGTCTCTTTATGGATTAAAACAAGCACCCAAACAATGACATGCGAAATTTGACCAAACAATGTTGTCAAATGGTTTTAAGATTAATGAATGTGATAAATGTGTTTACATTAAGAACGTTCAAAATCATGTAGTCATTGTTTGCTTATATGTTGATGATATGCTAATAATGAGCAAAGACATTGCCGACATTCAAGCTACTAAGCGTATGCTTGCTAGTAAGTTTGATATGAAAGACTTAGAAGTTGCCGATTTAATTCTAGGAATTAAAATCCAGAGGACTCCTCAAGGTCTAGCTTTGTCTCAATCACATTACGTGAAAATGGTACTTGAAAAATTCAAACACTTGGAATTTAGAAGTGCAAGGACTCCAATTGACTTAAACCATCATCTTATGAAGAATAAAGGCAAAAGTACGTCTCAATTGGAGTATGCTCGTGTGTTGGGAAGTCTAATGTACATCATGAACTGTACACGACCCGATATAGCTTGTGCAATAAGTAAACTTAGTCGATTCACAAGTAATCCCAACAAGCATCACTGGGTGGCTATGAAACGAGTTCTGGGATATTTGGAGTATACCCAAGACTACGCTTTGCACTACAATAAATATCCTGCGGTTATTGAAGGATATAGTGATGCTAATTGGATAACCGGCTCATCAGAAACAAAGTCCACAAGTGGATACGTGTTTACTGTTGGTGGAGGAGCAGTATCTTGGAAGTCTTCCAAACAGACATGTATCGCTCGCTCTACAATGGAATCAGAGTTTTTAGCATTGGATAAAGCCGGTGAAGAAGCTGAATGGCTTCGGAATTTTTTAGAAGACATTCCGTTCTGGCCAAAACCTTTGGCTCCTATTTGCATACATTGCGATAGTGAGGCTGCAATAGGACGAGCAGGGAGCGTTATGTATAACGGAAAGTCTCGTCATATACGACGAAGACATAATACCGTTAGACAACTACTTTCTAGTGGAATTATCACTATTGATTATGTAAGATCAAAGGATAATGTTGCGGATCCACTTACAAAAGGCTTAACTAGAGAGGGAGTTGAGAAATCATCTAAGGGAATGGGACTATGGCCGAGGACAAGTTAACATGGCGGTAACTCTACCTAAAATTTTGGATGTTCCGAGATTTAGGTTCAAGGAGCTCAAACAAAGTTGTGATTGACCGGTTCAACATTGTCAAAACAAAATCTTTGGTCCATTCTCGTGATGAAGACAATGTTCAGTAACAAGGATAGAACTTTACACGTTCTTTAATGATTACCTAAGTTTGATGAGGTATTTATCAAATAATGTCAATCTAAAGGATTACACGTTTAGGAATCACCTATGTAAGTGTGAAGAAGAAGCCGCTTCAATGAGAATTCTGTAAGGCCAATTCTCTACGCACTTATGATACCAGGCGGTGTTCATGGCTAAAACGAACACAACAATGACAACCAAAAGACGGTTAAGGGTTGGTTGTGTGACATATGGCTGTCTAGGTATACACTAAAAGTTCGACGGTTCAAAGATATCAAATCTACCGATTGACCGAGTATATCCGACATATGTTCACTACGGAAAGTTCAAAGGGAAACCTACTTATCCAGATGCAATTAATCCTTACTTGCAAAATCACATAGCTTTCATCTATGATCTTTCTTGATACAACCATTCCCATTCATGTGGGGGATTGTTGGACTTTAAGCCATTGGGCTTTAAAAGAGAAGAAGTGTGAATTGGAAATGGAGGGAAATAAAATGGAGGGAAAATGAAAATTTGAAGAAGTGAACTTTTGTCTTGCACTTTGTCCCTCATTGGTGAGAGACAATCACATTTATGTGCTTATATATAGATTCACTTCTTAAAGCTCTTAAAAGGAGTTGAAGAGAATGAACCCTCGCGCCGTCGTCGTCGCTCGCTCGGCTTCGGCTTCGGCTTCGGCTTCGGCTTCGGCTTCGGCTTCGGCTTCGGCTTCGGATTTGGAGATCGATAAGATTATTTTTGGACAAAATTTATTTAATTATTTAATAATTAATTAAATGCCAAAATCACTGCTGAACGTTCAGAGGGCCTCACTGGCCGCGGTTCTGCCGCGACCGCGGTAGAATCGCGGCAGTCAGATTCAGAGAAGCTCTCTGACCGCGTATTTTCTGAAAAGACACCTTTCCAAACACCTCTTCTGATATTTGCCTATAAATTATGAGGCAAGGCTGCATCTTCCATATACGAAAAAGACTCTAGAACTTCTTTCTTTCTGAATATACTGCATCCTAATTCGCAGTCTCTCTCTCAAATTCGTAAGTGTGATTTTGCTCCGTTCTTTGAGTTCGTTGGTATCCTGCAGTTTGTATTGCCACTGTTGCAGGAAGGTTTATTCCGTTTTATCCTGGGAGGATTTAATCCATTACCTTGGCAACGTGTGAGGGGATTAAAATTCCTTAAGGCCGCACAAGAAAATTGTGGACTCGGAATATTTCTGATTCTTTACTATTTTATATATTTCATTATTCTTCTAACAGTTTCCTGAATTTTGTTTTAACTCAGTAACGTTCACATTGTCAACAAAGGATGGAGAAAAAGAAATATCACAGATAAAAGCAAAATTAGGAAAAGAAGAAAGTGACCCAAAAAACAAAAAAAGGAACAGACGAAAGTGGGTTGCTCTACAGTTATAACCAGCTAAAATCCAGCAAATAGCAGAAGGTTCAGTAGTGTTGACATGAGACTAGACTTCAATATTACCATTAAAATTTTCCACCTGAATATAGAGCTAACAGTACTCTAACACCTTCCCATGTGGTTTCTTTGGATACGGACACAGATCTACGTAATATGTGATGTAGGTAGGTATCAATTTTTGTATATTCTGACCAAGTCTAACGTGCAATTTGTCGGCTTCATATTCATTAACATTTTTTTTTATAATACGAATAATCCAAATATTCTTATTTAAGTGAGTGAAATTATATGGAAAAAGTAGATAATGCGACAGTTTGGTTTAAAATGAATACTAAAAATGTATAGCTCGTTTGTGGCCAAGCGACTGATCTTTCGTCCAAAATATTCAACGTAATTAATTCATGGACTTTGTTTCAGCTTTCAGCGATAAACCTAAAGATGTTAAAATTGAAATCCTAGGGTGGTGTTCGGATGTGGTTTTGATTTAGTAAATATAGAAAAAAAAACGGATTTTTTTTGGGAAAATGGTTATGGAGAACATTTTATGTTAATTTTTTAGGGAAAATTGGTTTCGGTTGTTTAAAGGTTTTTTAAAAACATTTTGGTTGATGTTCGAAAGCCAAAATATTCCTGAAAAACGATAAAAGAAAATTCAACAAGAATATTTAGCGTGGAAGATTTTATTTATTTATTTATTTATTTTTTTGGCGGAAAAGAATAATGAAATCTTTCTGCTGTATGCATGGCAGGGAATTCAGATCCACAATTCTTGAATGCATTTCGGTGGTTTCTCCATTATCTTTTTCCTCATGTATTCTTTTTTCTAGTCCACAGGTTGACTAGATGATAGCAAACCAAATAAAGAAAGAGAATGTTCTTTGCCTTCCCATGTTGGTTTGGGGGTGAATTGTGAAACTTTTAACTTTTCTATGATGAAGATTGACGACGATGCTCACCAAATGGGATGCCCATATGAATTTTGATTTGATAGGGTTATAGGACTAGTTGTGGTCAGTGGTCACTCAGGATAACTGAATAACGTGACAAGAAAAGCTACTGTGAAAACATTGCCTAATTATATATTGCTGTGATAGATTTAGGTCATACCTTAAAAACATAGTAATAAAAATAATAGACAAATATATCGTGAAGGCATGAGAAGTCAGAAAAATTGACAAACTTTCCAGGCTGATGCACCTAGCACTCAGTAGACGTACTTTACATATGATCGTCGTACTCATGTTATAGAGTTTGACCCACATCACTTTTAATAGAGAGTCTAAGGAATAAGACACTTATACCCTTTGTTAAATTTTTTTTTTTGGTCAACTTTGTTAGAAGTTGGTAGCTAAATGCCCCTGCCTTGAAAGGGCACATTTTTGCCCTTCCCCACTAACAGAGCCATTTTTTTGGGATTTTTTAATTACCAACAAATATTTTCTTCATTTTTAAAATTCACCTGGCACGCCCACACCACCCTCCCTCTTTTTATCGGAAAAGGATAAAAAAATATCTCTGAACTATATGAAATAGCACAATTACACCCCACCCAAGCCCCTTATTTTGATTTTGGTATTTTATTTCTTTTTTTGTCATTTATCATTTTATTTCTCTTTCTTTTTCCTCTCTTTTCAACCTCCGTTTAAGAACCTCACCCGGAGCTCCAAAGATTCCAAAGTAATTTTTCCAAAAAAAAAAAGTCTTTGCACACTTCTGTTATAAATGCATAGGTTAGCAACTTGCACTACGTATTTATCACATTTATTGCTATACTGGACCTTTTATGGAAAATTATTGCTTGAAAGTTGAGGTTTAAAAAAAAATACATACTGAACCACTCATTTAAGATACTGCGAAATGCAACCCTTACCACAAATTTAATTAAGATACTTACTTGAAGAAGCTTGAAGATAAACCCTAAATAAGATCTTGATTTGCTGTTTCCATTATATGTGCGTCATTTTCATTGTTCTAACTTTACAATATTACTTTATTCTCAATTTATGTTGCTAGTGCTTTTTTTTTTATGATTGTCGCATTTTTTAGCATTCACATGTTTAGTGTCAGAAAATTAGACATGCAATTAAGCAAAGGGTTAAAGCATTAAATAGGATAGACCAATCACATGTATATTTATTTATTTCCTGCGCTGGTATTTGTTCGATTGCTACTATTACACTAACGAAAAGCTGGCACTTTTAATCATCTACGGAAGTACTGAAGATCTTAAATTTGATAAATAATGACAGGACAGCACAAAACAACTTGACGTAAGTCAATATATTAGTTTAATACCAAACAAAGCATGGGGATGCTGTGACAACAAAATGATTGTCAGAAAAGTTCGTGCTCATCCCCTGTTGCCACAGAGCTTTTCCCAATCAAAACATACAAAGAGTAAGTGGAAAACCAACCTGTCAAATTTTAGCTTCATCAATTAATTCAATAAAAAGACTTGAGACAAAAGACAAAAATGCTTTCCAAGACTACTACTACTAAGTACTAAATATACTACCAGTACTATAATTAACCAAGATAGCCAAATTATACCTAATTAACTGGTACACCACACATCCACAAATGCCTTAGGTTAGAAGTATAACCTAGTATACAGATTCCAAGCCAACCATACATCGAGATGCCCTCTTTTAGTGAATAGGAAATCTCCCTCTTATTATATTGATTAGACAGAGAGAGAGACACATGAAACTATGTTTTCTCCTAAGATTTGGAGGTCGTATAACCATTTAGTCAGAGACCACATACATATAAAACAAATATTCTTGTAACTCAAAAGCTTGGACCAGACTTTTTCTACAGATTGCAGTGCCAAGTGCCAACCACAGTTTGCTCTTTATCCAACTGGCCTATCCAGCACAACCTTTTCACTTTTTGATTAAATATGCCCACGGCATTACATATTTAATTTTAGACAACTGTCCAACAAGAGAGGGAATTTATTTATTTAAAAAGAAAGCTGCATGTGCCAATTTGTTAAGTAATGTTACTAGTATTATAGTATTTGTCTAATTTCTCTGAATTATTTCCTTCAAATTCCAGCAACTGCAGTTAATGTCCTCTAACATACTCAGCCCCTATGCAAAGCAAAATCACAATCATCACAGGTACAGAGACAAAAATGATACTCAGTAGTATACATAAAGAAAGAAAGCAAATTTATTTCCATTGTTCCATGTTCTATATCTCCAACTGCAAAAAGTGAATTCCTAACAGCAATATTTATGTCCACATTCATAAACGAATCCAACAAAGAAAAGAAACCTTTTTATATTCCCTCCCACCAGCCTCCAAATTCATTGTGAGATGCCCAATAATGGCATATCAGATCATTCTATAGCTCAACTCCTCTGATGATTGTCTCGTATGCTCATTACTATTTTTGCAACTATACAAGAAACCGCAACTGAAACAGCACAATCTGTTTGAAGTACATGAGAGATCTTGCGAAACCAAACTGAAACCATCTTCAAACATTTACAATAGAAGGAATGACTGACAACGGAACGACGACTTGATTGAGCTATTGTGCTATACTGAATGAACCATCTTGAACTGCTTATTTCTACAATATAGCCTTCCTCCCGATATTGCCCTGATCAAACTTGTATCGAAGCTCCTCTGATTGACTCTGCTCAACAAATGGCCATTCCAATAATTAATAGGAGTAAACAAACAGTGGACACTTTCACAAAATAAACATCAAAATGCAGAAGCAGATATCATATATACTACTTAAAGAACATTATGTGAACATTTCATTATCTTCAAAATATTTATATACAACATCCAAATTGAACAAGAAAAGGCCAGTGCTTGCAATAATCTGCCAGCAATTTGTTCAAATACTAGTACTGCAATTTGGACAACAAATGAGGCAGCTACCAAATAATGCAAAGAACTATAAACTTGAGTAAAATAACCAAGCTTAGATTCAACAATCCATTTGGGGAATAAATGTTTCAGAGACAAGTTCAAACCTTGGCCCAAGTTCCTGAGTTACAGGGACTTACATCTGTAGCCAAATTACTGTCTTCAATTTTTCCAAACAAAATAAGCAAAAGAAACTCGAGCAGAAAATGGTCAACATAGAAAAGAACCAATCCAGAAAGAGAAAAGACCTTAGAAACAGCGTCAGCTATGTGCATGTCATCCTGAAGATCCATGAGTTGAACAACAGTACAATCCCTAGGAGTCTCAAATGAAGACAAAGAGAATTGCTTAGATACAACGCCAACGTTGAAGTAAATCAATCCAGAACTGGGTATATCAACCCGAATATCCTTCACTGGAAACCATAGAAACAAATCTTGAGCCTCAATTCCTGAAAGTGCATGGATCTGTCCATAACTTATTGTACCCGATACATTCCTATCATAGTGAAATTCATTCTCGAATTTGGCATTGCAAGCTTGATCCAAATGGACCACAAATTTCCCCGAATTGTCTAATGTGAAATTCTTCACACCCTTTGGAAGTAAACCCCTTGGCAATCCATGGGATTCAAGAACTTCGTATATTGATGATTCTGCAGTTGATAATACTGCAAAAATTGAACATAACAGAAGAAGAAACATCGCAGAAAATTGACCAAGACAAAAATGTTGCAGCATCTTGGTGTTCTTAAAATTGGTCGTGTTAAAACATAGGAAAAAGAAAAAGTTTTGAACTTTTTAAAGGGAACAAGAAATTTAGGGTTTAAGAATAGGGTTTGAAGGAGAGAGAAAAATGGTGGAGGCAAAGATTGAATTGTGAGAGGAGAAGAGGAGGAGGAAGAAGAAGGAGGGGCTAAGGCAAATATTGCCAGCAGGAATACAGAGGGGATTAGGAGAATGATCAATTATTGGTGGTAAGCATGGGGCCCATTTTAGCTAGGGTTTTTATCCTATGCATTCTAGTTTCACGAGTCACAGGTACAACCATCTCGAATTGAGGTAGTAGTATTTTTTTCATGTAACGAAATATCTGTTGGCACGTGTAAGGATTCGGCTGGCACGAGCGAAGTGAATTGGAAAACGGCGCAAGGAGGTGGAGGAAAAAAAAGAGAGGCACAAGTGATATACATGGAAATTGAGCGATAAGTACGAGACGAGACAATGTGTGGAACGGCGCACTTTGTGCTATAAATTCATTTTTTGAATTTGAGAAATTGCTAAAATCGCGCATGTGAATGGTGAGAAAAGAAAGTATACATGGGACTTGGGAGAGAGGGAAACTAGGCGATATATTCTCTACTTATAGTTGACAAACTTATTTGGATACTCGTAATATTTCACTAAACATACATAATTTTGAATTAGATAAAGTATATCATATACGTTTAACACCTGCCATTTCGTCCATGAATTTTCAATACTTTGCTTTACAAAATTTCAAATAGGTGTTTGTTTATGTTTTTCAAAAGTTACTAGTATATTAGTTTTTTTTTGTGCAAACAATATGTTTTGTAGTTACGATTCCAGGATGTTCTTTTAAAACAGTTCTAAAAAAATAAATTTTACTGACACAACACTCGTAGATTCTTCTTAATAAATAAAAAATAATACAATCATCTAAACTGTAGTGTTTTTGTTTTCATAAACTTTTATATTGTTGCAAATAAGAGTGGCAGGAAAATAATTAGGGTGATTGATTGACAAGAGCGCGCGTCCCGGTTAGGAATATCAAGATACGTTGAACTTGCATCCACCAAAGGTTACGGGGAGTAATATATAGTCATTTGATACATGTGATAAGGAATAACTTTATCTTATGTTTAGTTTGAAGTATTAGCTAATTCTGGAATAACTTTTACATTAAAATAGCGTGATTAGTTATTCCATATGGAAAATAGTCTAACTAATCCAATGAGATATTACACCACATGGGATATTCCATCATTGTACCAAACAATCCCTAAGTATTTATTTATTCTTAATTCAATATTTTAAGTTTGAGCTATGTATAAAAAATCGACTTTGTTAGAGATCGTTTAATCTTAAAATGGGACTTTTATGTGCGAATCCAATTTAGTCGATCCCCAAAATAAGTATCGGATATCAAATTGAAGGAAAACCAAATAAAAATTCCTAAACTGGAAATTGAACGTGGAGGGGTTGGGCAAGAATAGTATAAGAAGAATCAAAAAGTGTATTATTTTCTGTATAATGTGAATGAATGTGTAGAGAAAACAAGGCATGTGAATGGTGGGGAAGTGTTAGGCTGGAATTGTGCTAATCAATAATCATGATTCTTTGTCCCTAAATATGTTTGATCTAACGTACCCAGGCCACTTGCTTTGTTTTTTCCTATATCTCATAATAACTACTATTCCTTTTTGAGAAAAATAATTCAGTTGGCTTATGGTATTATATAAATATAGTAATATTGTACTTTCATTGTGACTAACAGAGCTTGCTTTTACGGCCTATGGGTATTTTAATTTGGTCAAGAGGGCTAGCCAACTACTCTATACCTACATCCCACCTACATTAAAGGGCCGTTAGAACTCTTTTTTTTTTTTTTTTCAAAATTTTTTTTTAAAAAAATTGTTTCCAAAAAGAAGGATCTAAGCTTGGAAAGAAGGATTTATGGCGAGGTTTGTGTATTCGACTGAACTCACTGTTTTCGCTTTGAACTCTGTTTATATATGCAAAAACAAAACTTTAAATGTAATAAATTTACTCATTCTAATCTATTGAATCTAAATTCAAGAGTCGGTTCTAAGTACAATTAAAAGTGTTCATTTTGTTGATTTAGAAGTATTTCACATAGTACCATGGTGACCATGTCCATCTATACATAATTAACCTTATTAACTATGATTTTCTAAGTAATGAACAAGTTACTAGCTAAACGAAGGTTTATTTTTATAGATGTTACTAGACCTAAGAGATGTTTGAGGGTGGAAACATATAAAGCTAGACAGCTGAGAGAACTAGGTGCAGTAGAGCTACCTGGTGGAACAAATCTCTGTCCTCATCCATTGATCTAGGCCATACTTGATACTCCTTACGGTCCAAAATAAATGATTTTTTTATTGTTTTCACATATATTAAGAAATTCACCTTTTAACATTAATTAACAATAAAATTGACCATATTAACATTTATAATTTTTTCACATACACACTCCTAACACATACTCCAGCATTAATTACTCCAAGGATAATGTAGGAAAAACATAATTCATTCATTCTTGAAATCTGGAAAAATCACTTATTTTGGACCACAAGAAAAAAACCAAAAAATTACTTATTTTGGACCGGAAGGAGTACTTGATGGGCACGAGCACTTTAATACCATTTCTAAGTTTGAATATCGTTATAAATTCATTTGAACATCAACTTCAAGTTCGAATAATTAATGCTCAACTAGTTTCCGGCTAATATACACTCACATTCACTGCTCATTCCTTGAGAGGAGTACAGTTTCAACTCAGAGCTGAGTTTCTGAATTCACATTAAATTAATATTAATTGCCATGTATGATTTTGAATTGGTTTTATGATGTTCTAATTTATAGTTGTCGTTGAATATTACTCTCTACGATTCATTTTAAATAATTTTATGGCTTTTTTTTAGTGATTCACAATATTTGATTTTTTCAGATATCAATAAGAATTAGCTTCTTTTTTTCAAAGTTGCCCTTGGAGTAAAGAGTTTAAGAGTATTTGTTGTATTTTCAATGAACAAATTAAGGTTAATATGATCAATTTTATTGTTAATTAATACTAATAGGTGGATCTCTTAATATGTATAAAAATAAAAAAAATTAATTAAATTGGACCGGAGGAAGTATCTGCTTTGGTTAGTCAAAGGAAGAGCAATTAAGACATTGTACAATGAGGTTTTGAAGGTTAAACTGAAAAGAAACCTGTAATTAAAGTGAAGGAGTAAAAAAAAAAAAAGTCACTGCAATTACAACGGGGAATCCTTTTTTTTTTTTGAAGGTTTATTTATTTGGGAAATGAAGAACTAAGGATATTTTGTGAGCTACTGCTAGTCATTTGTAAAAAAGTACTCTCGGTCTCAAAAAAAAAAAGGAAAGAATGTGTTTACCGTGAAAATGGTAATAACAATTAAATTTGATTTAATGGTTCTAAAAATACGTAATCTATTTTTATGCTAGTTGTTAGGCAGTTGATGCTATGTGAAAGACATAGAATCAAGAAAAGAACTTAGAAATGAGATGTTAACCAAACCGAATCGTTGTCATTCGGGGCCTCGAGCTTGCCTACTCGAGGGCCTCGGGGTCGAGTCTGAAACTCGGCTGGGAGCTATCGAGGATGGTCGACGGAGACTAACAGTTATAAACAAATCAATGACGGCTCTTTATGGCCAATAATAAGCAATAAATGATGAACTTTAAGTAGAACACAATAAATATGAGCAATAAATGAAGTAATGAGATCAAGAAAATATGTTAGAGAGCAGAGAGAATGTTCTAGTATATTTAGTATGGAGCAACAGATATTTACAAAATGACAAGGATCCTCTTTATATATGAGGGGAAATCCCAACATAGTACACATACATTTATTACAAAGATATGGAGATGGGACAACTAGTTAACGCCATGATACAGGTTCAGACTAGCCTGACAGACTTTGTCGGCTCAAGCTACATACCTTGGGAACTCCCCACTTTCTCCCCGTAACCATCGGTCCGTACTGCTCCGAGGTCGAGCGTCGATGGCCCTCCAGGGATGAAACTCGACCGTGGTTTTGAGCCTTCAAGACGCGCCTACGAGGCGTCGTAATGAAGGAAAATTGGACCCTCCGATTTTATCGTACAGAGATAGTCCCCGTGTTTCTTAGAGTAGAACGACAATAAACGACCTTGATAACCATCTCTTCGATTTTACCGCGATGATGTCATACTAATTACGCAAGCCTTCGTGATAGCCGAGACGTCCCGTCGCTTCATCTTTCCAGAATCATTCAATGTACTGCCGATTCTTATTCTTCAAAGCGATATTGTCGCCGCCGGTTCAGCTCCTGAAAACGCATTGATTGCATCTGTCGGTACGTCTTTCAAAGACATTGATGGCGCCGTCAGTTACGCTGCCACTTTTATAAATGGGAGCCCCCTGGAATCAATTCTTCATTCAAATGTTCTTCAATCAGCCTTTCACCCCTTTCTTCTCTCCATCCTCATTCACTGTCATTTCCCAACTCAAAGTTGCACGATAGCATTTTTATCAACTATGCCATGCCCTTTTTCGGGGCTCTTCCCTACTGAGCGAGATCACACCAACTTGTTGATGTTGTTGTTGTTGTTACTACTACTGTCGTCGTTGGCTCAAGACAAGGAGATAGGGAGGCCGATTTCCTCCGACTCAGGAAAATGTTTGGACGCTACACCGCTACTCAGGGGGGTATTCGGACTCTATACCACTGCTCACCTCTCCCGTCTACCCGGTGCGGCGCCTCACTCTTTTTACTTTCCGCGGAGTGAGGTGGTACTATCTACTAACCGTTGCATCCCGCACCGATGTAAAGTCTCAAGAAGTGGCTTTACAGTAGTGGTGCTCGCGAGGCCCATACTAGCCAGATTTTTCACCCAGTCACTTCTTCATCCTTTTCTGCTTCTTCTGTGTCACTTTCCTCTTCTCAATCATTTTCCTCTTCTTCATCTTCACCCTCGGAGATATCATTCTGGAGGACCGAGATGAGACCCCCGAGGAGGTGGTGCTCGAAGATACTGTCGCCGAGGATGTATCCCCGAGAATAGATTAGACTCTAGGCTTTTCTTACATATGTACCTTTTTGCTTCTTTGTTTCTATGTAAGGACCCCTTGTCGGCTTATGTAATCATATGTAAGGACCCCTCGCGGGCTTTTGTAATCAAGTGAATATAAAAATGTTTCTTCAATTTATCTCTGATGTATGCTATTTTCCCTTTATTTATTCTTGTGAAGAATTTAGTGTATGACTCCATCGATTGGTGCAAATATCAAGCCCGAGTGTGAGTGATTTTTCTGACCTTTGATTGATTAACACGTCTCCCCATTGAACCCTTTTCCGTTCCTTGGACCGAGCCCAGGTTGGACTAATAAACTCGGGTCGTCGGGACCCTGATTTCGAGTTGAATAAGAGTAGGGCTTCGAACCCTCAGACCGAGACTTAGTCTTTAGACCCTGCGATAATCTTCGTGGGGGATTCGCTCGGAGGCTCGAGAATAGAGACTGCCTTTAGGCTTTCGAGAACAGTCCCCGAGTGGGGGTTTTCTCAAACTCGGGCCATCTAGAAACTTGTTTTGAACTTAGTGTAGATAGCCTTAAGGCATTGTAGATAGATCTCGGATGAGGGCCTATCCGGGTTTAGATGGTACCCTGTGGCCAAGCCCATATACGTAGAGTTTAAGCGCTTATTTTCTTCTTGAGTGAAGCCCTCGGGATCGGGTACCATCTCGAGTCTTGTAATGATATCAATGGCCCCTTGGAGCATGTCTTCTTCTTGGTGGAGGTCCTCGAGATCGGGTACTGTGTCAGGACTTGCAATGATCCCAATGGCTTTCTGGAGCCTAATTTCTTTTTCATGGAGGTCCTCATAATCGGGTACCATCTCGGGACTTGCAGTGATACCAATGGCTTCCTGGAGCCTAACTTCTTTTTTATGGAGGTCCTCGAGATCGGGTACCATCTCCGGACTTGCAGAGATACCAATGGCTTCCTGGAGCCTAACTTCTTTTTGATGGAGATCCTCGAGATCGGGTACCTTCTCAGGACTTGCAGTGATACCAATGGCTTTCTGGAGCCTAACTTCTTTTTGATAGAGGTCCTCAAGATCGTGTACCATCTCGGGACTTGCATTGATACCAATGGCTTCCTGGAGCCTAACTTCTATTTGTTAGAGGTCCTCGAGATCGGGTACCATCTTGGGACTTGCAGTGATGCGGGATCTCCAACCACGAAATGTAGTATGGCGGCGTTGAATGTATGGCACGATTACGAAATGACCAAGGTGGTTCTTAACTCAAAGCCTTCGCCAAAGTCTTCATTTCCCCTTTCTTCATTGTATCATAGCCATGGCTACTACATCAGGGTCCGCTCGACACTGAGAAGGGAGCTCTGCCTCTGGGCACTTTGATTAGGGAGGGAACCTCCTGTCAGAGAAGACCCCCAATGCTCGAGGTTGTGGGGAGTATGCCTCGAAGTTTATTTCTTTAATAGGATATGAGCACCTCGAGTTGGTGAGGAAGGACTGTGGATGGGAGAAAGGGTAGCATTGCGGGTACCTTCCTCGGAGGAGAGCATTATGGACTATGCCAAGGGATTTTTGAAGGTATATGCGTACCCCTTTACACTGGGCCCCGTTGATGGGGTTGTTCTCGACTTCTGTCGAAAGTACCAAGTTACCTTGGCGCAGATTCACTCATCATTTTGGTGTATAGTATTGATGATGAGGTTCCTCGCGGAAGAAACAGGTCTTGAATTCACTCTTAATCACCTCATCAGGTTGTATCAGCCCTTTCATCATCGAGGCCTGCTGACCCTGTGATGCCGATCCACTACGCCTTTCATTGTTGACGATGAAGAAGATGGAGATTGGGGATGGATGAGCCGAGTCGTCCAGATACAAAGTATCGATATTATTCCAGTGGAGTTTCTGCCATTTCTTGAGAAATGGAATTTACACATAAGTGGTACACTCGTGCCTTCTTAGTTTTGTTTATGGTGAAGGCTGGCTTCGTAAATGCGCCTTCCTTTCTTTTTCTGCAGGGATTTCGTGGAAGCCGGGTGAGGTTCCCGATTTGCTGGATTGGGTTCGGAAGTTGGCGACCCACTCGAATTACAATGAGCATAAGTGGCGAGCTTTATCTAAGGATAGGTGGGAGGAAAAACACCACGGTGTGTGCTATGTGATTCGCTCCCCCTCTTCTTTTCTCTTGAAATGGCATTTTTTCTTTCTGTATACTAACTCTGTCATCGTAGGCATTGGGGAGTCCCTCAAAGCAAGGTCGTGCCCTTTAGGATAGGGAGAAAGATTGCCAGCTTTCGAGCTAAAGAACGGTAACAACAAGCAAGAAATGCCTTTGCAGGGCGACGATGCTCAAAGCAAGACTAACCCAGACCGGGGGCTCGGAGAGGATGTATTGACTGAGCCTGCTTCACCCACAATTTTTGGTCTTGGAAAGGCAGTTTCTCCTCCGCTGCCGTCACTACTAAAAAAACCAGGGTTTAGCGACGGACAAAATCTGTAGCTAAACAGAAAAATCGGTCGCTAATCTCATTTAGCGACGAATTAGCGATGGATTATCAAAATATTCTTCTAGCAACGAGCATTTTAGCGACAGATTAGCGACGACGTTCGTAGCTAAATCTAATTTTTTTTGTAGTGCGTCTTCTTTTTCCATCGAAGGTACTTTGAGGGATACTCAAAACCCGGGATCGTATACACCGAGAGACTGTATCCCAACAGGGTCAGCTCTTCTGGGGTTGAGGGATCCGTGCTAGCAGATGTGCGCTCGACCTTCGAGTAAGCTCAGCGGCTTCATTCTGTGGTGAGTTTCGGCACAGGACCTTTGAGTTTCGCCCCTTCCCTTTCTTATTGAGTTTTCTTTTGCAGGCCTTTGACAAGCTTAAGTCCGAGATGCTTCATCGTGAGGCCAGGCTACAGAAGACTTTGGATGGGGAGAAATCCCTTATGCTCCTTTGTGACAAAAGGGAAGTTGATTTGGCACATTTACGGTATGAGGTGAGTTGGAGCTTGAATTATGAGAGTTACCTAAAGGGCCATGTAATTTTTGTTCTGAGGGAGTGTGTGTTCCTTCTTCTAGCTCCTGAGGCTCATGTTTCATTTATTTTAGTTGTAGAAAAAGACGGAGGATCTGGAGCGCCGTCGGAATGATGTTGGCCAAGCTAGGCACGAGTATGATGAATTAAAGGCTCAGGCGGACGCTCAGGCTTCGGTGGAGAAGGGTGCTCTAGCTAAAACTTCTGCCCTTGAGGTTCAACTTCACTTAGCTCATGATAATAGCTTGGTTCGAACAGATATGATTACGAAGCTCGAGTCTGAGCTCTTGAAGATAAAGGCCGAGGTTATGGACGCCCGGGATGAAGCTGTAATGAGTTGAACTAAGGCTGACCAGAAAGTGGTGGTCTATTTGTAGGACGTTGCCGATGCTCAAGCTGAGCTGAGAAGGACTCTTGACCACGAGGGCAGGAGCAAGGAATATGCTCGGTGTAAGTCTCGAAGGGAAACCTTCGAGGAGATCCATGCTAGGGGCTTTGACCTCTCGGAAGAGGTGAAGCGGGCGAGGGTGGACGAACGTGGCGCTAAGTCACTTTTGTCCGATGCCGAGGATAGTGAGGATGATTCTGACGAGCCATAGTCCCCAAGGGGGACGTAGATTTCCTTTTCTGATTCTGTACATAGTACTTTCGAAATATGTTGTAAATGGAGCTTGTATTTTTCGCATGTATGTATAAAGAGGAAACCTCGCAGTTTTGTTTCTCCTGCATTTCTTTTTGCCTTGATTTTGGCCAGATAAACTGGTCTTTGAGTTTAGAGGAATCCTTAGATTTGTGGTATGGCCCTGGGGCTCATTAGGCTTGCCCGTAGGCTCTTACGCGCTTGGTCAATATGACATTTTAGCATAAGCTGGCGTTCGAGCTCTTATGCTCGTGTTCTTAGGCATGTCTGGTCAACTGTTTTGGGTTCAATCTCCGAGTTGGGTATCAACTCGATCTCATTCGACCCTCAAGTTTTTGAATTGCAAGCTGGCCCATAGGCTCTTATGCACCGGTTCGTCACGACCTTCAGTTTTAGCGCTGGCGACAGTGGCTCTTACGTGTTTGGTCGGTGTGACCTTCGATTTTAGTGCTGACGGCAGTGGCTCTTACGCGTTTTCTCTTAGGCATATTCAGTTAAGTATTTTGGCTTCAATCTCTGAATTGGGTTTCGACTCAAGCTCAATCGACCCTCAAGTTTTTGAATTGCAACCTGGCCCTTAGGCTCTTATGCGTTGGGTCGATGCTCTTATGTGGGCTGGCGACAATGGCTCTTATGCCTTGGGTCGATGCGACCTCTAATATAGGCTTTATTTTTCCCTCATTAAGGACTTTTTGAAATAATGTTTGCCTGACTCTTCAATGGTTTAAAAAAACCTCGATTGTGAGTCGTTATGTGGGGATGATCGAGCACCTCAGGAGGTTTGGCTCGGAGACTGAGTATCTCGAAGCCAGTGTTTAGGAGCTGACATGGTCAAAGCTCTTTTGCCTATGTCGAGGGTAGCATGTTTAACCGGTTCTTTCCGAAGTATATATGAAGTAATTGAAGGCCTGTGATTTTATAACGACGGTCAGGCGTCCTCGAATCACGTTAGTTTGGATGGTATAACCTTGTGATCGGAGTCATTTGTGTTTGGACGGATCCTTTAAGTCCTATATGAAGTAGTTTAGGCATCTATATCGAGGGTATGCCTTTTTAGGGGTCTTACAAGTTCGATATATAGCCTAAACTTTGAGATCAGGTTTATGCCTTTAATAAGGTCTTACAAGTTTTACATGCCTTTGAGGTCTTACAGTTTTGGATACTTGGTACAAGTATAGTTCATGCCTTGCTTGAGGTCTTACAGATATTGTTGTTGCCTTATATAGGTCTTACGAGACCGAGGCTTCCTGCATGTGGTCTTATGGCCTCGGGTTTTGATAAGTCGATAGAGATGGTGATTGACGACAGTCCCCGAGTTGTCGAGGATTTCTCGACTCGAGAGCCATTACTTGCAAACTTGGTATTGCCTCTTTGAGGGTTTACAATTTCAGAGTTTCCGACCCGGAGGTCATGTGGTCTTGACTTTTCGATACCAGTCCCCGAGTATTCGGGGCATTTTTTGCCTCTAGAACTGTTTTGTGATCTTATTGTTGCTTCATTGAGAGCTTATGAGTTCGAAGCTCGGACACGGGGGTCGCATTGTTGTGAGTTGTTGACGCTAGTCCCCGAGTGTTCGGGACATTTTTTGAAAGAGGAGTCGTTTTTGCAAAAATACCGATTTCCTTTGATTACTTGGTGCAAGTATACATGTTTTTGCTGTTGCGGGCTCGGTTGTTCTATGCGGATATGGTTCGTTCGATTGTTTGGCTTGGTATATTATTTTCCTACCGAGAGCCCACTTAGCACATCTTGTCTTCTCCGAGTAGGTGACCTTCCGGGGGATACCCCCCAGTGTTCGAGGTTGATTGCAAAAGAAGCCTTGAATACTTGTTGAGTTTTCTTTAGGTAGCATATGGATGTTGCCTCACTAAAAACCTTGTCGGTAAAACCCTTTTTGGGATAAAAATCCGGTTGAAGGAAAAGAGTGCAACGCATGCTTTTTGAAACCTAAGACCTTCGAGTTGGAGATTGGCCGTTTCGATCGGATACCTGCACTCAGATCAGCATAGAATGTAATTGAAAGATAAAGGAGACAGTCATACCTTAGTGTAGAATATGCCGGCGATGTTTCGAGCCCTGATATGTTTCAGTCGCTTGTGATGAAGACGTGGTACGGTCCCCTGTTTTGTTTAGTCAGGGATAGTCGAAAGTGTAGCTTGTTATCGCTATTTTACTATTTGCTTATCTTTCGGCTCTTTCGAAGGTGGAGGTACCAGTGTCGAGGCCACATTGTGCACCGCAAACATTTTTCTCGCCACATGTTGTTCCCCGTAGACGGTCTTAATCCCATTCTTTGTGGGGAATTTCATCATTTAATGGAGGGTGGATGGTACTGCTCTCATGCAGTGTATCCATGGCCTTCCGAGCAAGGCGTTGTACCTCATGTCTCCCTCGATGACATGGAATTTGGCATTTTAGGTTATGCCGGCCACATTGACTAGGAGGGTGATTTCCCCTTTTGTTGTTTTGCTCGCCATGTTGAATCCATTGAGGACTCGAGAGGCGGGTATGATTTGGTCAAGTAGTCTGAGCTACTCTACCACCCTCGACTTGATAATGTTGGCCGAGCTACCTGGATCCATAAGTACACGTTTAATTTGAAATGTATTTACAAGAAAAGAGATTACCAGTGCGTCGTTGTGAGGCTGAGACAAGGTCTCAATATCCTCATCGTTGAATGTGAGGGAATCCTCGGGTATGTAATCCCGAGTTCGCTTTTCTCTGGTGATGGATATTTTTGTTCTTCTCATCATAGGCTCCTGTGGGGCATCAATGCCTCCCAAGATCATGTGGATGACATGTTGTGGCTCATTCGTTTCGTTCTTCTTGGCTGCCTCTCTCTCTCTCTCTCGGAACTAATTTTTGGCCCGATCGCGAAGGAACTCTTGGAGGTGACCTTTACTGAGTAGTCTGACTACTTCCTCTCGGAGCTGGTGGCAATCCTCGGTCCTGTGGCCGTACGTGTTATGAAATTCACACACTAAGTTATGATTTCTTTGCGAAGGATCTGATTGCACAGGCCTGGGCCACCTGGTGTCTCTGATTGTACTGATGGCGAACATAATGTATGATACATCTACGTTGAAGTTGTACTCCGACAAGCGAGGTGCCTCCGTTGGCCCCGTGTTCCTGTCGAATCCGGCTCTGTTGATGAGTTACCCGAGGATTCTGGCTTCGGTCCATCCTTCGTTCATTACAAGGTATGTTACGTCTTGGGGCGTTTTTCCTATCGTCGGTGTATGGCTGTTACCTTTCCTTGTTTGGCTTTGGCTCCTTTGCCAGAAGCCTGCTTGGGTATACCGAGCCCGATGGGGCTCCTAGTTTGTCGACCTCGACCCTGATTTTTGATTGATATCGATTGTAAACGTTCGACCAGGTCACGACAGGATATTCGACCAGGTTATATTTCAGCTACTTCGAAGCCACCGAGCTTTGGTCATTCAAACCTTGAGTGAAGGCCTGTACTGCCCAGTCATCGGAGACTGGTGGTAGTTCCATCCGTTCCATTTGAAAGCGAGATACAAACTCTCGCAACATCTCGTTCTCCCTCTACTTGATCTTGAAGACGTCAGACTTCCTTGTTGCTACTTTGATGGCACCGGCATGTGCTTTTATGAAAGAATCTGCCAGCATGGCAAATGAGTCTACAGAGTTAGGAGCTAGGTTGTGATACCACATCATGTCCCCTTTCGAGAGTGTTTCCCCGAAACTCTTTAGTGAGATGGACTCGATCTTTTAGTCCTTTAGGTCGTTGCCCTTCACTGCACAAGTGTAAGCAGTAACGTGCTCGTTGGGGTCCGAGGTTCCATTGTATTTCGGGAGGTCTGGCATTCTGAAATTCATTGGAATGGGTTTTGGATACGCTTCCTCTGGGAACGGCCTTTGTATGAACTTCTTCGAATCCACACCTTTCAGGATCGGGGGTGCGCCCGGAATTTGATCGACCCTGGAGTTGTAGGTCTCGACCTTTTTGTCGTTGGCTTCTATCTTCTTCTCGCCCGATTCGATCCTCTTTGTGAGGTCCTCGAGCATCTTTACGATGGTGGGGTCTTCTACCGACCCATTTTTGCTTGATCTCTCCGGTACCTGTTCGGCTGAGGGAGTCGTTCCCGGCGCCACCGTGCTGGGAGTTTTTTGGTGACTTTGCAACTGAGCAATCGCTAGCTGTTGTGCCTGCAACATTTCAAAAATAATGTGAAGGCTAACCTCTCGTTCTTCCCTAGACGGGGTTTTTTGAGCTTTTTGTTGGTCTCTTTGGAGCACACTCCTGTCAGTGTGGGAGCTTATATCGACGTGTTGGTCATCGCGTGAGACCGCGTCCATGGGAATTGGTTCTGGTGCGTTCTCAGGGTTTCGTGGTGGCACACCAACACCTGGAACATCCACACCTTTTTCTCTGTGGTTCTCAAGATTATTATTCACTGAGTCGGACATTTTGACCTGAAATTAAAGATCTTGGGCAAGAAAAAGTGTGAAAGATAACTTGCGTTATGTAGTTAAACCAACAAGAAATCACTATTATTTTTAGTTCACGGTGGGCGCCAAACTATTTACCGTGAAAATGGTAATAACAATTAAATTTGATTTAGTGGTTCTAAAAATACGTGATCTATTTTTATGCTAGTTGTTAGGAAGTTGATGCTTTGTGAAAGACTTAGAATCAAGAAAAGAACTTAGAAACGAGATGTTAACCAAACCGAATCGCTGTCAATCGGGGCCTTGAGCTTGCCTACTCGAGGGCCTCGGGGTCGAGTTTGAAGCTCTGTTGGGAGCTATCGAGAGTGGTCGATGGAGACTAACAGTTATAAACAAATCAATGACGGCTCTTTATGGCCAATAATAGACAATAAATGATAAACTTTAAGTAGAACACAATAAATATGAGCAATAAATGAAGTAATGAGATCAAGAGAATATGTTAGAGAGCAGAAAGAATGTTCTAGTATATTTAGTACGGAGCAACAAATGTTTACAAAATGACAAGGATCCCCTTTATATATGAGGGGAAATCCCAACATAGTACACATACATTTATTAGAAAGATATGGAGATGGGACAGCTAGTTAACGCCATGATACGGGCTCAGACTAGCTTGACAGATTTTGTTGGCTCTAGCTACATGCCTTGGGAACTCCCCACTTTCTCCCCGTAACCGTCGGTCCGTACTGCTCCGAGGTCGAGCGTCAACGGCCCTCCATAGATGAAACTCGACCATGGTTTTGAGCCTTCGAGACGCGCCTACGAGACATCGTATTGAAAAAAAATTGGACCCTCCGATTTTACCGTATACAGAATGGAATTATTATTATTATCATTTCAGAAATCAAAAATATTATAATCTTTTCAAATATTTTCAATATAAAAATTGCTACTTTACTAATTATCAAATTAGTTGGAATACAAGTTTAAATTCCCATAGAAAGAATCATTCTTATAAGTTAACTGTCTTACTCTAAGTTTCATGATTCATTTTGAGACAGAATGAATAATAATAATAATAATCTATACTATATTAAAAGCACGAAAGCTCTTAGCGAAATATTGTTCGCCTTTTTTACATTCAAAAAATAGATTCACAATGGATAAAATCGTAATTTGAATTAATTTCCTAATATTTAAGATTTTCAAATCCACTTCAATTAATACTTACCTTAAATATTTAGGACTGCATTATATAATAAATTCTTTAATTAGGTTTTCTTTCTTCGTGAAGGCAATATAACAAATCCTTTAAGGCTTCAAATCCACACGAAGTTAGAAAGCCACAAAACCTAAGGCTACTAAATCTTGCCATCATTGATACTACTAAATCTTGCCATCGTTGATACGAATTTATACTACAAAAGTGTACTTGTTTAATTATTATTATTATTTAAATATCATTGATGATTCGTTTAGGAGCATGCCCCAAAAACTAGACATGAAGTACAATACACGAAGCAATTCGATTGCTCATTTAAACTATTATTGATATAGTAATCTCACAATTGATATGTAACTTTATATTCAATGCGCGTGCTCAAAAACTACAAAATTGTAAAAGTATACTTATATGCCAATTTCTTCAAAACAATGATCCAAGAATATTCAAAGCATGCATAATCATACAGAGAACAATCAAATTACATTTTTACTGCATGCAAATTTTTAAAAATATAAGTTAGGATATATTACGAGCGAAATATATGAATAAAATATATGGCTACATGATTGACTGCGCCAACACGAGAATAAAAATAGATATACCTAAAATACATTATGAAGTTGAAAGATATCATAATGATCTCATGTCTAATCGATAAAAGAAATATTATTTTTAATGATAAAAGAAATAAGCTTACTGTAACCGAAGTAAAAAATAAAAAAAATCCATTTACATGAAAGAATTGTTCTAACTTCTTACCGAGGTTCACGCGACGATCATTATCCTCATTTATCTATAACACAAGCTATCAAATTGTTTGGCTTCAGAAGTGAATCGAAATAGTAAAAACAAAGATATAATACAAACACATCTTTCAAATAATTAATTATGTTATTTTTAAAAAGTTTTTTTTTTATTTATATAGGGAACATATATAAGGGTACACGTGCAATGCGCGTACACTAAGACTAGTAATAATAAAAAAGATGAAAGGGAACAAACAAGTTTATGTAAATGGGAACCCCCCGTAATATTCCACCTATTAATTTTGCATAGAGATTCCAACTCCATATGTTCACTGACTCGCGGTATTTTAGGATTTGCGGCGATGCCAGCGAGGGGAATTCTGTCAAGAAAAGACGTCTACAAAATTACTATTTATATCTATATTTATATCTATCTATTTATATTATTATAAAAGCACAAATAATTTATGCTAAATGTTAAACGACTAAAATATCTCTGAAACATTGATTGACTTTTATAACCTTGAATATTTGTATAATTTAAGGATATAATTGTAAATCACATAACGTTGGAATTTTTTTCCGATTTAATTACACGTAGCCTACAAAATTAATTTCGGGTCAAATTGTTTTGGGATTTTATCGTTGGCCTACATCTTATTGGATAACTGATGCTTTGTATAGTAGCTTCTTTTTGGACCAATATTTCTTCCTTCAGATGCTTCATCGTAACCGTTGCAATATAACCTTTGGAATCTAAAATCAATTGAGACTTTGTATCTAACTCCATGTCAGATTAACTTTGTGTTATTCCTTCAAACAAGAATTTCATTTGGAATAAAATTAAAATATTAGACTTGGACTATGAAGTAAAATTGTGAAAGGAATATGAATTTGAGTTGGAGAAAAAGTTGAAGCAACATAGCTAAAGAAAAGTATTTAAACTAATAGAAATTATTTCACAAGTAAATTGTCCAAAACCAAATTGAATCGGTACTATCATATAGCTTAAATACATGTTTTAGAATCACGAAAGATTCCTTTCAAATTACAGTTATAGCAGTTCTAATTTTAGATTTGTTTATGTGGGATAAGAATAATAAAAAAGCAGAGATCATGACAAAGTTATAACTGTTTTGAGATGATTTCTATTGTCATGATGTACATATTCATATTTTGTATATCTACTGTGTATATTAACATTGGTCTCATGTTATTCATCACGTGTTTTATTCTCAATATAATGTTTGTACGTATAGGATCATCAATAAGATAAAGAGCCCAATGCTGCTATGCGGATGCTTCTCAAAAAAATATTTATTTCAAATGAATAAAAACAAAGTCTTTAAGAGATGATTGATTTTGAAGAAAAATGCATCCACCATGTTACTGAATAATTGGATCTCTCAAATGGCTTACATAATTTACAAAGATGGTAGGTACAGGTTTTGACAATAATGCCATATTTCCAAATAAACTTTCGCCTCCAAAAAATAAAGAATATTCTTTCCAATATACTTTTGTATTGTAATTACAATAAATGAAGCACATGCCTAAACAATAACACAATATGTTTTCTCGCACGAACAATTATATGTTGGACTTTCAATAGATATCAATATAACAACAACAAGATATCTAGTGATGAGTGATGGCAAAACGGCCAAAGTGATAGAAGGGAACATACACTAAAAATATCAAGTATTAGGTAAGATACGACACAAATATTATGTAGCTTAACTAAATTTATAATCTTTGTAGCTCAGACGATATCTAATCATCAAGTATTATGTTAATGTAAGTAAAATTGATTTCAACATTTAAATGATAGTTGCATTTTTTCCACGTCATTATGATATGATTATTTTTCTTGTAAATATTGTCTTAATAATTATAATTATATATTCTTTCACATAAATAACGGAATAGAGATTTACGTGCATCACACTTACATAGAAACTAGTATTATTATAAAAGCACGAATAATTTATGCTAAATGTTGAACGACTAAAATATCTCTCACATATTAATTGATTTTTATGCCCGTAAATGTTTATATAATTTAAGGATCTAATAGTAAATTAGCTAATGATGGAATTCTTTTTCGATTTAAACTACACATGCCCTACAAAATTGGTCCTACTTCGATTAGAAAGGCACATCCATAATTTTCTTTTATAATTTTCTTGTTGTTCCAATTACAAACAATTATGCAATTGGGTGAGACTAGCATAATTACGTTGTGTTCGAGTTATACTTAGAAAAAGGGATAGTTAAATATTTTTATACCATTTAAATATTTGTAGTCTTTAGCACTCTATCTAATAGTAATTAGGATTTCAAATCAACAAATTTGTTAACTTTGAATTGGTAAATCACTACTACCGCAGATATTGTCAAGTTTGTAAAGGACTCTAACCTAAAGATCAATGTCCATTATGAAAAGTTGAATATCACCATATGTAATTCTTTGATTTCGAGAGACGCTTTTGAAGTATTCGATATATTGTATCAATAATACTCTTCATGGCACTCTAAGTATCTTCGAATGCCCTAATTTCACCGTCAGCTTAACGCAGATTCAGCTTTTCTCTTTATTTTTGCTATACATTTTTTAATTTCGTACTATCACAAAATAGAATATTTTATGGTGAAAGATAGAAACTTTAACTGTCTGCCTTCTGTAGGTAAAGATAAAATAGTCAAAGTCATGTGTTCCTTCTTTTAGTTTTTCTTCTTTATCCTGAATTCCTCACTTTGCATACACATTATATTAATTCTTAATTATTGACATATTGCATCGTGCTTGTATGCATATAAAGATACAAATTTGCAATGATCTATTTATTATTGCTTCTTTCAACCTTCTCTTATAGTGTGGGAAGTTAGAACCTTGAAAGGGAGCTGTATCGGTTGCTTACTATTCAAAAGATTTTTTGTCTTCTAAATATAATTTTATGATGGATAAAATTGCTCGGTCTCTTATTCTTCAAGAATATTTTATGCATCAAAATACAATATGATATACGGATAAAATTGTAATCGTTAAAACTTTTCTATTGTTAAGTTTAATGGAATTCTAATCCCAATCAAGTTTTAGTTTTTCAGATTTTATGCCCTACTTATTCTTGATCTAAGTGACAACAATTCTATATGGACAATTTTTTTATTTGAACTACGTATTACCAATAATTAACAGTGACATTGCTTATATAGCTCTAAAACTATTAGTTTGCCACTGAGAATAGGGCCTGACGAATAAGCTTTATTGAAGTCTTTGGGTCATTACTTTTGTTCGAAATAAACATGAAGAGCAAGCTATTTGGATTTGTGAGATTTTTTTAAGCGAGCAAAAGCCAACAATGCTAAGTACTTTGACAAATTCTGTATCCATAGTACTCAAATTACCTTTGAAGTATGTTTCTGTTATTGTTTTTGTCGGTTACATTTTAGGTTATTTTTCGGGGCAATATTAAAATAAAATAATTCTTAAAATATTTGTTTGTGTTGTGAGTCAATTGTTACAAACTACAGAAAGTGAATAATAGTGTACCCTAAGATTCCTCTTCTGTATACTTACAAAAGCCTCTTCATTGTTACTTTTCAGACAACTCCTTTAACTTCGGATATATATATATTTTGTCGGATATTATTTTTAGGAGGGACTAAAAATATACATATTTCTCTATATTTGTTATATACCATCACCTTAATCTTTCTTTTATAAGATCTTACATCCCGAATAGCATAGATAACATGTTTGGGGACATGAGGCATCACGGGTTAACTTGTTTGTTTTATTTAATGTTGACACTTTAGCAGTGTTGTAGTTAAGTTAATGTAACTAGAATTAGTCTTTGCGATGATTGACATTGACAAAAAATAACGTGCAGCGCACATAGATTTGTAGATATTTATTATTTATATTTATATCTATATCTACATCTATCTATATCTACATCTATATCTATCTGTACTATATTAAAAGCACGAAGACCCTTAGCGAAATGTCGTTCGTCTTTTTTACCCTTTAAGAATTAATTTTGCCCTAGACAAAATAGTCATTTAACTCATTTTCCTAATATTTAGGACTTGAAAATTAATTACTATATTTTATGTATTAAATCATTCCTTATTTAAACTGGGTAGAAAATCCTAAAATTTAGAACTTTAAAATCAATTAAACTTTTACCTTAATCACTTTTTTTTAAAAAAAAATCACCAACGTTTCCTTTAATTAACAAGAGATGTATTACCTACTATATCTTTTCTTAATTCTACAATATCAGTAAAATACTATTACCAATGAATTAATATTTTCCTAGAATATATTATTGGAAGTTGGAACTTAAAACTAACGGTTCTTTTTGTCTCAACTATAAATAAACAAAAACTACCGTCCTTGGAGTATGTGTCAAGTAGTATAAGAAATAACAACAACTACAACTACCCAATAAATCCCACATAGTGGGGTCTGGGGAGGGTAATGTGTACGCAGGCCTTAGTCCTGCCCCGATCGGGACAAAGAGACTGTTTCCGATAGACCCTCGGCTCGATAAGACGAAAACAGAGTTAAAAAAAATAATAGGAGAGAATTCATTAGTAAATCCAGTAGAAATCGAAATAGTAACAGAAACATAAAAACCGAAAGATGAATGACATGCAATAACAGTAACCATAATCTAAGGCCCGGGTCTAAGATAAACAACAAGAATAATGTGAGACCAATATAAACTGCAAGCCATCTAAGACCAACCCTAATCCAACCCCGCCTCACCCTCGGAATGAAGTAAGGAAAGCTTTACTACCCCTATCCTACAACCCTAATGCTTGACCTCCAGGCCTTCCTATCAAGGGCCATGTCTTCGGAAATGTGCAATCGTGCCATGTCTTTCCTGATCACCTCTCCCCAATACTTCTTAGGTCTCCCTCTACCTCTTCTCGAACCCACCACGGCCAACCGCTCACACCTCCTCACCGGTGCCTCGAGGCTTCTCCTCTGCACGTGCCCGAACCATCTAAGCCTCACTTCCCGCATCTTGTCATCCATAGGAGCGTTGCCCACCTTATTCCGAATATCTTCATTCCTAATCTTGTCTATCCTAGTGTGCCCGCATATCCACCTTAGAATCCACATCTCTGCTACTCTTATCCTCTGGATATGGGAGTTCTTAACCGGCCAACACTCTGCCCCATACAACATGGCCAGTCTAACTACAGCTCTGTAAAACTTACCTTTGAGTATTGATGGCACTTTCTTGTCACACAAGACTCCAGATGCAAGCCTCCATTTCATCCAGCCCGCCCCTATGCGGTGAGTGACGTCCTCGTCGATTTCTCCGCCCCCCTGAATCATCGACCCAAGGTACTTGAAGCTATCTCTCTTGGGGATGACCTGTGACCCAAGCCTCACGTCCCCGCTTATATCCCTCGACTCAGCGCTAAACTTGCATTCCAGGTACTCTGTTTTAGACCTGCTCAATTTGAAACCCTTAGACTCGAAAGTTTGTCTCCAAACCTCCAATCTCTCGTTAACACCGGCCCTCGTCACGTCAATTAGAACTATGTCATCGGCAAATAACATGCACTATGACATCTCCTCTTGAATATGGTCTGTCAAAGCATCCATCACCAAGGCAAATAAGAACGGGCTAAGCGCTGAGCCTTGGTGTAATCCCATAACAACCGGAAAATGCTCCGAGTCGCCTCCCACCGTCCTAACCTTAGTCATTTCTCCATCATACATCTCCTTGATCGCTTGTGTGTAGGCTACCGACACACCCTTCGCCTCAAGACATCTCCAGAGCACCTCCCTAGGAACCTTATCAAGTCAATAAACACCATGTGCAGATCCTTCTTCTTATCCCTGTACCGTTCCACCAACCTCCTAATAAGGTGGATAGCTTCCGTAGTGGAGCGGCCCGGCATGAACCCAAACTGATTGTCGGATATAGACGTCGTCTTCCTCACCCTCACCTCCACCACCATCTCCCAGACTTTCATGGTATGGCTAAGTAACTTGATACCCCTATAATTGTTACAGCACTGGATATCTCTTTTGTTATTGTACAACGGTACCACTGTACTCGACCTCCATTCCTCCGGCATCCTCTTCGTCCTAAAAATTACATTGAACAACCGAGTCAGCCATTCTAATCCTGCTCTACCCACACACTTCCAAAACTCAACCGGAATTTCATCTGGCCCGGTCGCTCTACCCCTACTGATCTTACGCAACGCCCCCATGACCTCCTCTACCTTAATGCGCCTGCAATATTTAAACTCTCAGAGATTTTCCGAATGTCCCAAGTCTCCTAGCGCTATTTCCCGGTCCCCCTCCTCATTCAGGAGACCATAAAAGTACGTCTGCCATCTCTGCTTAATCTGGGACTCTCCCCTCAATACTCTACCACCCTCATCTTTGATGCACCTTACTTGGTCCAGATCCCGAGCCTTCCTCTCCCTCGCTTTAGCTAGCCGAAACAACTTCCTTTCCCCGCCTTTCTCCCCTAATTCCTCGTATAGGTGGCTAAACGCTGTATTCTTCGCCTCCGTAACCGCCAGCTTTGCCTCCTTCCTAGCCACTTTGTATCTCTCTCTATTCGCACTCCTCTGCTCCGCGCTTGTGCTCCCTGCTAACTTCGCGAATGCTACCTTCTTCGTCTCCACTTTACCTTGGACTATGTCATTCCACCACCAGTCTCCTTGGTGCCTGCCAGAAAAGCCCTTCGATACACCTAGCACCTCTCTCGCCGCCTCCCTCACATAGTTCGCTGTCGTCGACCACATAGTGCTCGCGTCTCCACTACTCCTCCAAGCTCCCATAGTGGATAGCCACCCCTCCAACTCCTGGGCTTTATCCTTGGTTAAATCTCCCCATTTAATCCTCGATCGGCCACGAGCATACCTTTTCTTGCTCTTCATCATAATGCTGATGTCCATCACTAAGAGCCTATGCTGAGTCGCGAGGGTCTCTCCCGGGATAACCTTACAATCCTTGCACAACCCTCTATCACACCTTCTGAGGAGAAGGTACTCGATCTGAGTCTTCGCCGCTGAACTCCAAAAAGTAACCAGATGCTCCTCCCTCTTCGGAAAAGTCGAGTTCGCAATCACCAACTCAAAGGCCTTAGCGAAGTCTAACAGTGAAGTACCTCCTCCGTTCCTATCCCCAAAGCCAAAGCCACCATGCACTTCGCCATGACTACCAGCAGCCGCCCCAATATGGCCATTAAAATCCCCACCAATAAATAACCTCTCAGTAGGTGGAATACTACGCACAATCTCGTCCAAGCCCTCCCAAAAGTGCCTCTTAACCTCCTCATCCAAGCCCGCCTGCGGGGTGTAGGCGCTAACGACATTGAGGGTGCACTCACCGATCACCAACTTAATAAACATTAGCCGATCATTCACTCGCCTAACCTCAACCACAGACTCTCTAAGATCCATATCCACTAAGATTCCCACTCCATTCTTACCCCTCATGACTCTAGAGTACCACAACTTATACCCATCCACATTCCTCGCCTTCGTCCTTGCCCACCTAGTCTCCTGGATAGAAACTATATTAACCTTTCTTTTCTGGAGAGTCTTTGCCAACTCAATAGACTTACCCGTCAGCGTGCCTTTCTTCCACGACCCGATCCTCAATCTACAAGCTCCCGTTTTCCCCTTACCCTCCTTTCCTCTCGTCCCAACCCCTGACCCCCTCCCCGCCCCCTACTCACCCCCGGTACCCCTCGAGGACATGACCTTACTCTACCATCCCACATTACAGCCACTATACCTACACCAAACTCCGGAAGACACTAACACGGACCCAAACTATAAAATAACTGGTTGCAACTACAAGAATTCTAATAATATGCTTAAAGTGATGCTAACTAGCTAGCCACAAATTAACTAACATAGAGAATATAACCCGGGTGCTTTGGAACCCAACGTCCAGCCCTTTGTGACAATTAATTATAATTTATTAATTATAAGAAATACTTTATTGAATAGTCAATTAATTATTTATTTAACAGTTTAAATGAATTACAATTTTATGCATTAAAATCTTTCTTATTTGAATTATGCAGAAAGTCCTACCATTTACAACTTTAAAATTGTTAAGAGTTTACTTTATACAAATCTATGTTTAAGAGTTTAAAATTAATTAAAATTTTACTTATTAATTTTTTTCTTATTTAAATTATGTAAAAAGTCCAAAACCTTTAAGAATATTAAGAGTTTATTGTATGTAAATATTACACTTAAAAACTTATACTATATTAAAAGCATAAAGACCCTTGGCGAAATGTGTTCGTCTTTTTTACTTTTTTAAAATTAGAGTTCACCCTAGACAAAAAAGTTATTTAATTATCTCCCTAAGATTTAGGACCTTTAAATTAACCTTTTAAGAATTAAAATCAACTATATAACCATATTCTATTTACCAACGACATATCTTTTAAGACAAGATAATTACTTTCACTAATTTTTAATTTTGATACAAAGTTAGAAAGGTTCTGAGTCTATATGAACGAATATTATGTACCTTGGTTACAAAAAATAAATATTGTCACACCTCCTTTTTCCGCCCCCGCGAGGGGCGCAGGGGAGTTTTTTCCAATTAAAGGACAATCGAAACGGGATTTGTTTATTTATTTCAGAGTCGCCACTTGGGAGATTTAGGGTGTCCCAAGTCACCAATTTTAATCCCGAATCGAGGAAAATAATGACTCCATATTACAGTCTGCGTACCAGAAATCCGGATAAGGAAATCTGTTAACCCGGGAGAAGGTGTTAGGCATTCCCGAGTTCCGTGGTTCTAGCACGGTCGCTCAACTGTTATATTCGGCTTGGTTATCTGATTTTATACAAGTATGAACTTATGTGCCTATTTTATCTTTTAACCGCTTTTATCATTTAATGTTATTATTTTCAAAAATTGCAACATCGTGGAAAATACACCTCGAACCATGTTACAATCAATGTACCCGTGGTTAGAGCTACGTTTCGACTCTGTTGAGATTGGGATTTGGGTCACATAAATGTGCACCCAAGTTTAGGAAGATAATATTATTAAATACGCGTCTAAAGCAACTAGCGTATTGTTATATTGGGAAAAGACCGTGAAGTTCGCTAAACGGCCTGTCCCGAATTCTAAGTATTTAATATATACATTTAGAGGGCCCCGCAGCTTGTGCATTTTTGTTTGTCGAGGCTCGTCTCATTCATTATTTTTTTAAAAGGAATTTGCAACGTCATGGAAATGCATCTCAAACCACGTCACAATCAATGTACCCGTGATTAAAGACACATTTCGACTCCGTTGAGATTTGGATTTGGGTCACATAAATGTGCACCCGAGTTTAAGAAAATTAAATTATTAAAGGCGCGCCTAAAGCAACTAACGCGTTATTATTTTGGGTAGGGCCGTGAAATTTGCTAAACGGCCCGTCTCGGAATCTAAGTATTTAATATATACATTTAGAGGGCCCCGCATTTTTTCTTTTTTTTTTTTTCTTTTTTTTCTTTTTTTTTTGCGAGGCTCGTCTCATTTTTACTATTTAAGGGCAAACCTAAAACAACTACGATTTTCTACTAGTGAAGCCATCCGAGATTAAAAAAAAAAACAAATTCTAATAGGTAATAATATCCATGGTAAAAATGAAGAGCAATTCAATAAAGACGATACACAAACACTGCAGAACCCAAAAAAAAACAAATTCTAATAGGTAATAATATCCATGGTAAGCACATATCACAAATTTAAAAATGCGTATGCACCTGTTTGAAGCAAGAACAACAACCAACTGGACCGACAACTGTCGGACACCTCTCCAACGACGGAACCTTGATGTCAAACTCAACGATATCAGACCGGAAGCCACGAGCACAACCCAACGACGACCTCCGACGGACTGCGCGATGACAACGAATAAACAACGGTCACTGGGCACGCGAATGACGACTGGATAATCGCCTGGTTGCGATGGATATTGGAGGAGAAGGGGTGGTTGTTTGGAGAGTGGTCGGCGGGTGTGATAGAAACGAACAACAGCAGCAATGGCTGCTGCTCGAACGGCGCGACAATGGTGGCAGCAGCAGGGTCGACGGGCAGTTGAAGCAAAAGACGATAGTATCTTTCTCTTCAGGTGGTTTTGGGCGATGGGGAAGGTGACGAGCCTGTTTGGACAGTGGGGTTGAGGGGGAGTGACGACGTGAGGAGTAGTGGTGCGACTGATATTTTGGTTACAACGGGGAGGTGGCGACGCAGCAGCAGGTTGGTTTGGATGGAGCTGGAGCTCGTAACGGGTGGCAATGGTGGTTGACGACGCAGCAGTGATTGTTGCTGCTCAAAAGAACGAGGGGTCGTGGAGGTGGTGTTTGGACTGGTGGTTTTCGGACAAGATGGCGACGGAGTTGGGCGGAGACGGGGTGGTGTTTGGGTGTAGGGTTGCTGGTGTTTTTGGGACAGTAGGGTTTTTCTTCTTGTTCTCTTGAAGAAGAACCATGAACAGTCCCCCGTCAAAAAAAAATTTCCAAGTCCCCCCTTCAAAATTCTTTTTGTCCGTGTATTTGATATGGTTTTGCCCAGAAAAATGAGCCCCACGCGTGGTGGGGTTCGAGACTTATGTCCCCTACGCGTGGTGGGGTTCCCCATGCATCAGGGACTCGGTTTATTATGGGCTAGGTCCGAAAATTAGGCCTAAAACCGGGTATTTTGAACCCGAATATTATTCTTTTTCTCGGACCCGATTAAGGACACGACGTTGCTTAACTAGTCCTATGCAAACAACATAATTACCAAAAATAAGACTAATATTTAAACAAAACTATATCTTTTTAAATAGTTTTTCAAGATTTAAAATAGCTACAAAAATATTAATAAAACTATTTTTTTGTAATTTTCGTTTTTATATATAAAGATAAAATATGAAGTAATATTTTTTTGTATTTTTCAAAATTATAATGACTACAAAACTTTAATAGAATTATATTCTTTGTAATTTTCGAATTTATATAAAATACCAAAATAAAGTACAATTTTTGTATTTTTTCAAATTTATGAGAAATACATAAACTAAAATTTATATATGTATTTTTGTGATTTTTTTCTTTTTTGCAACGAAATAAAGTAAAAATAGTTAAAATGGCTATATTAGACCTAATTACATATTTATGCTAAAAAGAAGTGTGAAAATCCTCGGGGAGGGTCAAAAATCACGTGTTTACAGCTGCCCCTCTTTGACTGGAAACACGAAGAGTTTTCCGACAAAGAACAACTAGACGTGTTTTGACCCGACCATTATTTGGAGGGGACTACACTACGGAAAGGGGAGGGAATGTGACCGAGCCCTGGTATTTGAGATGCCTACATATCCTTGGTTATATAGGAATCAGGCCACGTGTAGTTCAGAAATGGGAGAGATGGTAGAGTGTACCGAGGTGAAGAGCCGATCGAGGTGCCGTTCCGTTGAGGTTCCGGTCCGCGGTCCTGTCATTACAACAAAAATGAAAACTGAAAAAGACTAACTAAGCCTATCAGCTACTAGTTACAAGGATTCCTATCTTTAAGTCTTCTGAAACTTGGTCTTGAGTCTTGAATGGTGCTTCATACAAACTTTGGATTTGAACCTTGATACTTGCTAGTTGTAGGTGCTAGTTCTTGAGCAGACCACATTTGTTCTCCACTTCCGTATTTTGGGTTCTTTTTTCTTTTTCCTCTTTTTCTCTTTTTTTTTTCTTTCTATGCTTGCCTTTTTCTCTTCTTGTTTTTGTTTTTGTGACCAGCTTCTGTTGATCATCCCAGACTATTGACTCACATTCTTGAGGCGAGCTTCTACTATTTCTAACTTGGATTGAATGCTGGGGATTTTTGTTGTAACCTTCTGCTTTCCAGTGGGTCACTACTTGATCCTGAAGAATGTTCCTCTGTTCTACAGGCGGACTCCTGACTTCTTCGATCTTCGACATACAACAACCTCCGTTCTACAGGCGGGTTCCTGACAACCAAAACAAACAAACAAAAATTTCCTAACCCAGTTTGTACTGGGAAGATTTGTGAGTCGTTAGCAAAATTGTAACTCACTTACCCTACTGATGCAATGATGAGAGTAAACTAAAGACTAGGCTAAGATGTGCATCTCCTACGAGTAAAACCAAAACTCTTGCTAGCAAATGTGTCTGCTAAAATAAAAACCTCAATGACTCAAACTAGAAAGTGCGTCTTCTATGGTTGAATCGGAATGAGCTAAACTAGGAAATGCATCTCCTAAGGGTGAAAACTTCAGTGACTAGAACTAGGAAGTACGTCTCCTATGAACTTGAAAGACCTTGATTAGGAAGTGCGTCTCCTAACGTGTAAACTTCAAAAACTGGACTAGGAATTGTGTCTCCTATGGTCGAACTTAAAATGAATCAAACTAGGAAGTGCATCTCCTAAGGGTGAAATCTCAATTCCGAAAGTGCGTCTCCTAAAATAAAGTATAACCTGAAAAAGCCAAACTAGGAAGTGTGTCTCCTAAAGCAAAATTATAACCTGAGCGAACCAGACTAGGAAGTGTGTCTCCTAATGATGAAAACTTAATTCAGGAAGTGCGTTTCCTGTGCATGAAATTAAACTTAGGAAGTGCGTCTCCTAGGGGTAAAAGAGTCTTAGGAAGTGCGTCTCCTATGGGTGAAACCTCAATGATTTTGAACTAGGAAGTGCGTCTCCTAAAGCAAAATTATAACCTGAGCGAACCAGACTAGGAAGTGTGTCTCCTAATGATGAAAACTTAATTCAGGAAGTGCGTTTCCTGTGCATGAAATTAAACTTAGGAAGTGCGTCTCCTAGGGGTAAAAGAGTCTTAGGAAGTGCGTCTCCTATGGGTGAAACCTCAATGATTTTGAACTAGGAAGTGCGTCTCCTATGAATGAAAATAATTTAGGAAGTGTGTCTCCTATGCGTGAAATCTTAATTTAGGAAGTGCATCTTCTATGGGGTAAAAGTAAACTTTAAGGAAGTGCGTCTCCTATTGGGTACAATAAACTTAGGAAGTGCGTCTCCTATTGGTAGAACTGAACTTAGGAAGTGCGTCTCCTATGGTAAAACTGACTTAGGATGTGCGTCTCCTATTGGGTACAATAAACTTAGGAAGTGCGTCTCCTATTGGTAGAACTGAACTTAGGAAGTGCGTCTCCTATTGATGAAACTTTTCTTAGGAAGTGCGTCTCCTATTGGGTAAAACTAACTTAGGAAGTGTGTTTCCTATTGGGTGAAATAACTTAGGAAGTGCGTCTCCTATTGGTGAAACTTGGCTTAGGAAGTGCGTCTCCTACTGGTGAAACTATTCTTAGGACGTGCGTCTCCTTAGGATGTGCGTCTCCTACTGGTGAAACTAACTTAGGATGTGCGTCTCCTCTTGGTGAAACTAACTTAGGATGTGCGTCTCCTCTTGGTGAAACCAACTTAGGATGCGCGTCTCCTCTTGGTGAAACTAACCTAGGATGTGCGTCTCCTCTTGGTGAAACTAACTTAGGATGTGCGTCTCCTACTGGTGAAACTTGCTTAGGAAGTGCGTCTCCTACTGGTAAAACTTGCTTAGGATGTGCGTCTCCTTAGGAAGTGCGTCTCCTATTGGTGAAACTAAACTTAGGAAGTGCGTCTCCTATTGGTGAAACTACTTAGGATGTGCGTTTCCTTAGGAAGTGCGTCTCCTATTGGTGAAACTTACTTAGGACGTGCGTCTCCTCTTGGTGAATCTTATCTTAGGATGTGCGTCTCCTCTTGGTGAATCTTATTTTAGGATGTGTGTCTCCTCTTGGTGAATCTTATCTTAGGACTAACTTAGGATGTGCGTCTCCTCTTGGTGAAACTATTCTTAGGAAGTGCGTCTCCTACTGGTGAAACTATTCTTAGGAAGTGCGTCTCCTCTTGGTGAAACTATTCTTAGGAAGTGCGTCTCCTTAGGATGTGCGTCTCCTACTGGTGAAACTTAGCTTAGGGAGTGCGTCTCCTACTGGTGAAACTATTCTTAGGAAGTGCGTCTCCTATTGATGAAACTATTCTTAGGATGTGCGTCTCCTATTGGTGAAACTGACTTAGGATGTGCGTCTCCTCTTGGTGAAACTTACTTAGGAAGTGCGTCTCCTCTTGGTGAAACTTAACTTAGGATGTGCGTCTCCTGTTGGTGAAACTAACTTAGGATGTGCGTCTCCTGTTGGTGAAACTAACTTAGGATGTGCGTCTCCTCTTGGTGCTATTTTTAGGAAGTGCGTCTCCTTAGGACGTGCGTCTCCTATTGGTGAAACTTTTCTTAGGAAGTGCGTCTCCTCTTGGTGAAACTTGCTTAGGAAGTGCGTCTCCTATTGGTGAAACTTGCTTAGGAATTGCGTCTCCTACTGGTGAAACTTGCTTAGGAAGTGCGTCTCCTATTGGTGAGACCTGCTTAGGAAGTGCGTCTCCTACTGGTAAAACTTAACTTAGGATGTGCGTCTCCTATTGGTAAAAATAAACTTTAGGAGGAAATACATCTCCTATGGGTGAAATAACTTAGGAGGAAATGCCTCTCCTATGGGTGAACAAAACAAACTTAGGAGGAAATGCCTCTCATATGGGTAAAAGCAAACTTAGGAGGAAATGCATCTCCTATGGGTGAAACTAAAACCAACTTAGGAGGAAATGCATCTCCTATGGGTGAAACTAAAACCAACTTAGGAGGAAATGCATCTCCTATGGGTGAAACTAAAACAAACTTAGGAGGAAATGCATCTCCTATGAGTGCAACTAAAACAAACTTAGGAGGAAATGCATCTCCTATGGATGAAACTAAAACAAACTTAGGAGGAAATGCATCTCCTATGGGTAAAGACGTGGAATGTATTCCCTTGTTATACAGGTGGGCACCTAAAATATGAAATTAGGAGGAAATGCATCTCCTATGGATGAAACTAAAACCAACTTAGGAGGAAATGCATCTCCTATGGGTGAAACTAAAACAAACTTAGGAGGAAATGCATCTCCTTTGGATGAAACTAAAACAAACTTAGGAGGAAATGCATCTCCTATGGGTAAAGACGTGGAATGAATTCCCTTGTTATACAGGTGGGCGCCTAAAATATGAAATGCACAGACAAAAGTATTCCTCTCGTTATTCAGGTGGGCGCCTGGTAGTAAAGACATGAAAAATGATATGCCCGCATTATACTGGTGGGTGACCTAGAACAGAAATGAAAAGACAGAAATGTATTCCCGCATTATACTGGTGGGTGACCTAGAAAGACAATAACTTTGAAAACATATCCTATTCGAGGGCGGATGAACCCGAAATATCCTGTTTGAGGGCGGATGAACCCGACATATCCTATTTGAGGGCGGATGAACCCGACATATCCTGTTTGAGGGCGGATGAACCCGACATATCCTATTTGAGGGCGTATGAATCCGACATATCCTATTTGAGGGCGGATGAACCCAAACTATCCTATTTGAGGGCGGATGAACCCAACATATCCTGTTGGAGGGCAGATGAACCTGACATATCCTGTTGGAGGGCGGATGAACCTGACATATCCTATTTGAGGGCGGATGAACCCAACATATCCTGTTTTGAGGGCGGATGAACCCAACATATCCTATTTGAGGGCGGATGAACCCGACATATCCTGTTTTGAGGGCGGATGAACCCAACATATCCTATTTGAGGGCGGATGAACCCGACATATCCTGTTTTGAGGGCGGATGAACCCGACATATCCTTAAGACTTGAAAATGTCTTAACGCGAAAACTTGCTGGGGATTATTTACTTACCTGCTGGGGGATAAAATGTTATCAGCTGGGGGTACCTGACTTCCAGAAAATTTTCTAAATGGAAGGAAAATTTTCTGCCCCAGTTTGATAATATCCCTTGTGGCATGCGTTTCTGCATCAATGCCATTTCCTTTACCTGTTTCAAATCAAACAAAATTGTTAGTTTAAAACATGGTGGTTGGTTGTCATACTCCCAACGGGATGACTTTTCCTTTTTTCCTTCCTTGCTTTGCGTTGCACAACTTGTTGGGGACGATTTTATTTGCTGGGTACAATCCCTTTCTGCTGGATATCCCTCTTCTTTTGTGGCATAGCTCGGAAACTGGCATTTTCCCGACCTTTTAGTCTAGCATGAATTTTCCCAAATCATGCACACTGCTTTCCTTGCTTTGTTCATGGGCCTTGACCTTGAGGTTTATAACTTTTGGTAAAGGCAATGGTATCCCTCTTGACATTTGTCAATCTTTTTGTCAACTCCCTTTTGGGGATATCTTTTTGACACTGGCCTCGCGCTTGTTCCTTGACGATTATACCATTTGGATGCATTAGTCAGATCTCATCTGGCATAATTGGAAAGCTGATGGCATATTTTGAAGTCAATTCACACTTGTTCTGACCAGACAGACTCTATTGGGGATTTTTCTATGAAAAGAAAAAGATAAAAAAAGGAACAGAATAAAAAGACCAAGGGAAAGACGACTCTTTAACAAAAGAAACTATAAATAAAACCTATCAAATGCAGATACCGACTCTAATGGCCATGACATGCGTATGTGGCCTATCCTTTACCGTCAATCATCTTTCAAGATCTTCAATTGGCGATTCCCCATCGGATTCTTAATCTTATTCGACTTGTAGTGCCCGAAGGGTTTCCACTATCAAGTCTCTCTCATTTTTTGTTCTTCTCTCAGCTTTTATCGCTTTATGGTGCCTGTGAAGGTTTTCACCGATAAGACTCTCTCATTTGTATCACTTTCCAGCTTGGGGATTTGGAGTGCTGCCGATATGACTCTTTCTGTTGGGGATTAGAGTCCTTTCTGCTGTGGAACAGAGTGTTATGTTCGCCAGTAAGACTCTTCATTTGTCTGACTTGGCATCTTTTGAAGATTGATCAAAAGGTCTTTCTTTGGACCGTAATGTGGGTTTTGGATAGGCTAGAAAGAAAGGGTATAAAAGGCTCAAAAATACATTAATTCTGGGTTATTAGTTACAACCTTCGGAATTAGATTTATTTACAACAAACGCAACCTTTGCCCCAGTTTCTTGCTTGGAGATATTTTAATTGATTATTTTTCATTTTTCAAAACTATGACCGAGCCGTGAAACGCCTACGTATCCTCTTTGAGGAATCAGGTCAAACGTAGTTCCCAATTCCTCTTTTCATTCCGACTTTCTTTTGTTTGTTTTTTTTCTTTTCTTTTTTTCTTCTTTCATTTTTCTCTTTTTTCGTTTTTTTTTCATGCCATATGCTTGCGTTTTCTAGTCGTTTTTTCTGATTCCGAACGAGGGGTATGACAAAAAATAAGTAAGGCTCAAAAGGGGTAACGAAGGATAAAGTGTTTAGGTAGCAGAATAAAATGCCTTCGTCATTCCAGTCTTCAAACTATGCCAAGTGCAAACAACACAATTTAAACAACGATTTGTAGCCTCTTCCGATGGTGCTGGACTTGACAATTATATTCAACATTTGCTTTTTCATTGGTCCTTTCTAAAGAACTGTTGGGCGACACTCTCATTATCATGAACGACCCTCATGCCAATTTGGCGAATCTTGCTTTTAACGATTTTTCTTCATATTTTACTTGCCCCAGTTCCATATGACTCGAGCTTCAAATAATCCCAAACCGTTCTTATTTCCTTTAAATGCTTTGGTCACCTTCCCAGGGTTTTATGATTAACTTTTAAGATTAGGCCCAAACTGGGTGCGCATGTCATGTCCCTAGAATCGGCATTGAACAAAAATGATAGAAGGACTAAACAAAAAGACGACGGGAAATAACAAAAGACCGGCTTTGTATTAGACTACCGGTGAAATAGTTTGAATTAAAAAAACAAATCAGACTAAAATCCTAAAACAACTTGGACGAAACTTAAACAAACCGATATGACAAACAAAAAAAAAGGGAAGATAAAAAGGTTTGACATAGGACAAAATCCGAATTACAATTCTAATAATCCGAACAACATAATTGACAACAAAATAAGCCACCAAATGCCTCTTTCTTGCTAACCAAGGAACGGAGCGTCCTCCCACTTTATCAAACTTGGCATCTTAGCCATTGAGCTTTGCATTAGTATTGTCAAGACCATTGCCAGCTTCAATATCATCAACCTCCGTCAATAAGTTCCCGATAGGATTTGAGTGCTTCTGCTATCAGGCCCAATCCCCGCAGAGTGTGTATCATGAGATGCAAGTGAAGGACTCTGAGTGTCATTGTCCGGCTTACCACAAACCAACCACCTTAACTTTATTTGCGAAACAAACAGGTTAGAATGGACTCAGTCGGTCCTCATTATTAACAACATCTTTTTTCTTTTCTCTTTTTGATGTTTTTTTCTTTTTTTCCTTTTTTCATTTCTTTTTTTTTTCTTTCGCTTTTTCCTTCTTTTTTCATTCTCTTTTTCATTTCTTTTTTTTCTTTTATTTTTCTTTTTCATTCTCTTTTTTCATTTTTTTTGTTGTGGTCGAATCTTATGGAGATTGCCTACGTATCATGACCCCGCATGAATCAGACCTTGCGTAGTTCGTGCCAATAAAAGATAAACAATACTAATCATTTTTTCAATTTATATATTAAAATAAACTGAAAAAAATCAAACAAACCACATATTTTAATCAAAAGCTTTACAAACTCAAAAACAAAAGGCTAGCTCCCTTTCTCTGTTCGACAAATGCAACCAAACGATTATTTTTGCAAATGTGGCCCCTTCCAAATTTCACATGAATTTTGAGGCCGGGGAGGATTATTTATGACACTTTACAAACTTGTCCGTTCTTTTACGAAAATAGCCTTTCGACAACTGAAAGATACTCTAAGGCTATTTCGGCAAGAACGGTTTAAGACGCGGCCGAAGCTGGCTCGGCTTATTTTATTTTTTCATATTTTTTTTTTTGACTAAACATCCAAACGGCATTCACCCGACCGTTGACTCTTTATTTTTTTCAAATTATGATAAAAACCTTGTGTTGCAAACACGACCTTTCGACGTCTCGGGGACGAAGCTTTTTAAGGCTGTGTGGGTCAACTGGACCAACAATTCTAAACATGACCCAAAAGGTGGATGTTTATGCAAAGTCAGCCTTCCGGCGTCCCTTTCGGGAACATTCGGCTATTTATGACAAAACAGCATCACCTGACTTATTTATGACTCTTTTTATCGTTTTTCAAATTAGAAAACTCAATATTGCAAACACGGCCTTTCAACGTCTCGGGGACGAAGATTTTTAAGGCTGTGTGGGTCAACTGGACCAAATCTTAAAAAATGACCCAAAGGTGGCTGTTTATGCAAAGTCAGCCTTCCGGCGTCCCTTTCGGGAACATTCGGCTATGTCTTGATAAAACAGCGTCACCTGACTTCTTTATGACAAAATTAAAATTTGACATATATTTTTTATTTATTTGTTTTTTGGCTATTTTAGCAAAAGGTGGGTTGGACATCACCCGACTTATTTATGACAAGATTAAAATTTTTGATTTTTGGCTATTTTAGCAAAAGGTGGGGTTGGACCCGATGAGGGTTGCCTACGTATCTCACATCCGGTGAGAATCAAACCCGCGTAGTTCGGGCAAATAAACTATTTTTGAGATGACCCTTTTCCATTTTCTATTCTTTTTTTTTATATAACAAACAAACAAACTATTATTTTTCATTCATAACAAACAAACTAACTAACGTAAAACATAAAACATTCCTTCGTTTTCATTTGTTTTTCTTATTCTAAAGAAAATGTTTTTTTTTTTTGGAATTTTTTCCTTTAATAAAAGAAATGCTTGAATTTTTAAAGAAGAATCAAAATATTTTTGTTTTTTTTTGGATTATATACAAATTTATTTTGGAACAAATAATAAAATCACGTTCAACGCCTGACTCTTTTTCTTTTATTTTTGGCATTTTCATAGACAAATAAAATAAAATAAAACATTTTAAAAACCAGACTCTTTTTCATTTTCATTTTCATTTTCATGGCAAAACAAACTATTTTCTTTTCTATATTTTTTGACAGAACAATGATGATTTTTTTTCTATTTTTCATTTGCTTTTAATATAACAAACTAATAAGACATTTTTTTTCATTTTCAAAATTTCGGCAGAGTTTCGATACTACTCGGACATTCGTTTTTTTTTCTTATAAAAATAAGTAGTTATATCTCTACACTGTTATTTTCTCATTTTTTCCGTTTTTTTTAATCCGTGGAAAATGTTGGAAACATACAAAATCTTTTTAATTTTCATGCTTTGTTTTTATATGTATTTTTATTTTTTATATTTATTATTATTTTCAAAAATGTGGCATGAGAAACATAAGGATTTCCAAGACATCTTGGATTTCGCAAATGTTCCCCATGCGCTTTTTCCCAAAAATGAAGCGTGGGGGACATGCGGAATACCAAGGCTTCTTGAATTCCACAATGTTCCCCATGTGCTTAATTAATATAATAGCATGCTTAATAAAAAAAATCGTGCAACTTTCTTATTTAACGTGATCAACATGATAAGGAGTGTCATTTGTCCGCAAATATCATTGGTCCGCCAAATGACCCATTCACCCTTGAATAAATACAACATGTAGCACTCAGGATGCCAAAAATGGTCTATTATTTCCAGGTTGCCTGTCCTAGACGGACCCAACCCCTGTGTTGAGTCCCCTAAGTCAAATGCACATGATGCAAATAAACGTTCCTACTAGGGATCCAGCATGTGGCTTTGTTATACTAGGTTCAAAAACCTGGGTCGGTGTTCTAGACAATGTACCCGAGCGGACAACTCAAGTTGAGGAAGGAGCTCCTTTCCGGGAACCAAAAGGCCAGCCGGCTTAGAAACTTTCCGAGCCTCTTTTATTTAGGGTATGACACTAACAGAATAGGGAGTCTCAACCAGTAAGCACATCCCCGGAGGTAAGAAGAGAAAGGTTTCGGCACAATTTATATACAGTTCAAATAATATCAAAGCGGTAAAAGCAGCATTTAGCACAATAGGCTCAAACATGTAAAAATCAGATAAAACCAAATATAACAATTTATCTAAGCTCGAATTTCTAACCCTGAACCAGTGGTTCTGGGTCTTAGTCCCCAGCAGAGTCGCCAGAGCTGTCACACCTCCTTTTTCCGCCCCCGCGAGGGGCGTAGGAGTTTTTTTCCAATTAAAGGACAATCGAAACGAGATTTGTTTATTTATTTCAGAGTCGCCACTTGGGAGATTTAGGGTGTCCCAAGTCACCAATTTTAATCCCGAATCGAGGAAAATAATGACTCCATATTACAGTCTGCGTACCAGAAATCCGGATAAGGAAATCTGTTAACCCGGGAGAAGGTGTTAGGCATTCCCGAGTTCCGTGGTTCTAGCACGGTCGCTCAACTGTTATATTCGGCTTGGTTATCTGATTTTATACAAGTATGAACTTATGTGCCTATTTTATCTTTTAACCGCTTTTATCATTTAATGTTATTATTTTCAAAAATTGCAACATCGTGAAAAATACACCTCTAACCATGTTACAATCAATGTACCCGTGGTTAGAGCTACGTTTCGACTCTGTTGAGATTGGGATTTGGGTCACATAAATGTGCACCCAAGTTTAGGAAGATAATATTATTAAATACACGTCTAAAGCAACTAGCGTATTGTTATGTTGGGAAAAGGCCGTGAAGTTCGCTAAACGGCCTGTCCCGAATTCTAAGTATTTAATATATACATTTAGAGGGCCCCGCAGCTTGTGCATTTTTGTTTGTCGAGGCTCGTCTCATTCATTATTTTTTTAAAAGGAATTTGCAACGTCATGGAAATGCATCTCAAACCACGTCACAATCAATGTACCCGTGATTAAAGACACATTTCGACTCCGTTGAGATTTGGATTTGGGTCACATAAATGTGCACCCGAGTTTAAGAAAATTAAATTATTAAAGGCGCGCCTAAAGCAACTAACGCGTTATTATTTTGGGTAGGGCCGTGAAATTTGCTAAACGGCCCGTCCCGGAATCTAAGTATTTAATATATACATTTAGAGGACCCCGTGGCTTGTGCATTTTTCTTTTTTTTCTTTTTTTTTTCTTTTTTTTTGCGAGGCTCGTCTCATTTTTACTATTTAAGGGCAAACCTAAAACAACTACGATTTTCTACTAGTGAAGCCATCCGAGATTAAAAAAAAAAACAAATTCTAATAGGTAATAATATCCATGGTAAAAATGAAGAGCAATTCAATAAAGACGATACACAAACACTGCAGAAATCCATATCGTTTCATTCCATTTAAGCAAATATCACAAATTTAAAAATGCGTATGCACCTATTTGAAGCAAGAACAACAACCAACTGGACCGACAACTGTCGGACACCTCTCCAACGACGGAACCTCGATGTCAAACTCAACGATATCAGACCGGAAGCCACGAGCACAACCCAACGACGACCTCCGACGGACTGCGCGATGACAGCGAATAAACAGCGGTCACTGGGCACGCGAATGGCGACTGGATAATCGTCTGGTTGCGATGGAGATTGGAGGAGAAGGGGTGGTTGTTTGGAGAGTGGTCGGCGGGTGTGATAGAAACGAACAACAGCAGCAATGGCTGCTGCTCGAACGGCGCGACAATGGTGGCAGCAGCAGGGTCGACGGGCAGTTGAAGCAAAAGACGATAGTATCTTTCTCTTCAGGTGGTTTTGGGCGATGGGGAAGGTGACGAGCCTGTTTGGACAGTGGGGTTGAGGGGGAGTGACGACGTGAGGAGTAGTGGTGCGACTGATTTTTTGGTTACGACGGGGAGGTGGCGACGCAGCAGCAGGTTGGTTTGGATGGAGCTGGAGCTCGTAACGGGTGGCAATGGTGGTTGACGACGTAGTAGTGATTGTTGCTGCTCAAAAGAACGAAGGGTCGTGGGGGTGGTGTTTGGACTGGTGGTTTTCGGACAAGATGGTGACGGAGTTGGGCGGAGACGGGGTGGTGTTTGGGTGTAGGGTTGCTGGTGGTTTTTGGGACAGTAGGGTTTTTCTTCTTGTTCTCTTGAAGAAGAACCATGAACAGTCCCCCGTCAAAAAAAATTTTCCAAGTCCCCCCTTCAAAATTCTTTTTGTCCGTGTATTTGATATGGTTTTGCCCAGAAAAATGAGCCCCACGCGTGGTGGGGTTCGAGACTTATGTCCCCCACGCGTGGTGGGGTTCCCCATGCATCAGGGACTCGGTTTATTATGGGCTAGGTCCGAAAATTAGGCCTAAAACCGGGTATTTTGAACCCGAATATTATTCTTTTTCTCGGACCCGATTAAGGACACGACGTTGCTTAACTAGTCCTATGCAAACAACATAATTACCAAAAATAAGACTAATATTTAAACAAAACTATATCTTTTTAAATATTTTTTCAAGATTTAAAATAGCTACAAAAATATTAATAAAACTATTTTTTTGTAATTTTCGTTTTTATATATAAAGATAAAATATGAAGTAATATTTTTTTTGTATTTTTAAAAATTATAATGACTACAAAACTTTAATAGAATTATATTTTTTGTAATTTTCGAATTTATATAAAATACCAAAATAAAGTACAATTTTTGTATTTTTTCAAATTTATGAGAAATACATAAACTAAAATTTATATATGTATTTTTGTGATTTTTTTATTTTTTGCAACGAAATAAAGTAAAAATAGTTAAAATGGCTATATTAGACCTAATTACATATTTATGCTAAAAAAAAGTGTGAAAATCTTCGGGGAGGGTCAAAAATCGCGTGCTTACAAATATTACCACCATGTAAGAAATACACATATAGATTTCAAGGGGGAAAAAGACTCTACCCGGGAAAAAAAAATCAGAAGATATTTTAAAACTTTTAATCTCTTTGTTATATAAAAATAATTTATTTCCTACATAAAATATTTATTTTAGAATGTTGACAAATTAAATTAGGTTCATTTATTATTCTTCATGAAAATGGAAAACTAATTATACTTACTTATAATCTATAGTCGTAATAAATATTGTTTACTAAACCTTCCTCTGAATTAGAAAAATCAATCTTTAAATATATAATTCACTACCATATACCACGTATTTTTTATATTGAGCAAGTTTTTAAATTTGTAATCTCTTTTGTTATAAAAAGTAGCTTACCTTCATTTTTCTACATAAAATATTTGTGTTAGAATCTTGAAAATAAATTAATTATGAAAAAGTTACCATTTATTTTAAAGCTTCATTATTTTTTGTATTCATTATTTGATAATTAATAAAAAAATATTATTATTTCCTTGTAGGTTGATCTTAGGAATGAACTAGATCTCATTTTCAATAATTTAAGTTATTATTTAACTTTTCAAGCTTTTAACATTTAAAAAAAAACTATTTAATTAATATTATTGGATGAAGATCTAAGAAAATTTGTTTAAAGAACAGCTTCCCGAAGACTGGCCTAAGTAGGTGACTGAAGTTTTATGAAAAATTGCATTATTTAGTAGATATATTTGGGGATGTAGCGATGCATCTACCGAATAAGCAATCCGGTAAAATATTTATATCCAGTAGTTTAAGTTTATAATATTTTGATGAAATAACTATTTTGACAAATTGTGACGTAATACAATACTGTCATTGGTCTAATTGATTGTCAAAATTTTGTATTATTTGTATTCCAAAGGGATGTTAGACGAGATACAACAACATGACATATTTATTTTTTATTTCACAAAATATTATAATTATAAATATTATATAACTAATTCAACTATATTCATCATCTTTGTATATTAAGAAGATATTGTTTCAATGTATACAATAATTTATTTATTTATTCTGTATATTTTATACTGATTGATGCGAAACACACGTGCAACGCACATACACTAAAGCTAGTACTATATTAAAAGTACGAAGGTGCTTAGCGAAATATCTTTCGCCTTTTTTACCTTTTGAAAATAGAAGTCCACATTAAACAAATTAGTAATTTAAGTTATGTTTCTAATATTTAGGATTTGAAATCAATTACAATATTCTAATAATTAGAGCTTTGAAATAAAATAAAAAATTACAAATCTGCGCAAACTAATATTATTAGAAGTCTGAAGTGAGTTATGATCATGCCACTTTGACATTCCACATCTAAACTTTCGATCATTTAAATCCACAACATAATAAGAAAAATAGACTTTTAATTACTTTTCATCCACGACAGAACTCCTATTCCTATCATTTTATTGGCAACTTTATTAAGTATTTAATTTAATATATGGTGAAGCTAGCGTCATAGATAAATAACCATTTTAACGTGAAGAGTCATAAATTAATTTAATTATTTCCTTATATTCATTTGTTATTTGTAAGAAATAGAGTTTTGGTGGCAAATAAAATCATATTAGGGTTATAAAATGCACCTGTCTATAAAAGAATTTCACCAATGTACGAAAAAAAAAGAAAAACCTCCTTAAGACCATGCTCGATGTTTTTCAACTTATGTTCTTTTTAAGTTATAATTTTTTTGATAATTTACATAGGTTAAGGTTGCACATAGTTGATTGATGTGAGATTAATGATCTAATTATTTTCTTATTTTTCCATCGGTTTGTTGATTCATGACACAATGATTCATGCCAAAAATGTTTTGCTTCGTGCTGCTAATCTGGTTTTAATCTTCAGAGATCTATTAATATACATATCTTTATTGGTACATCTTTATATATACACATACATCTACCTTTAGGCGTAATGCATAAGGCCAATCAATGAAGTTGATCGTCAAAAGCAACTTCAAAATATTTATCATTGATTATTAAACCCCCTACTTACAATAATCTTAACATAAAATTATATATAAACAAAGTTAATATACTACCAAGGATAATATTAGTTGTGGTAGATCCCTAATAGGGAATATTAGTTTTCTTCCACTCTTTTTTCTCTAATATTACAGAGACGAACCAACAATTTTGCTAAAAGAAATTGTGGAATATGGTTTCTTTCTAACTTCTTTTTATAATATAAGTAAAATTTGAAAGACTTGTATGGACCTTTAATGAGATAGTGTTTTTTTTTTCTTCATTCAGTTGGATATTTTGGGTGCATAATACTTTTCTAACTTATAAAATATAAATTACACAGTATGTAAAGTTGGCAAGTTGCTTCGTTAATGATTAATATCTATAATTCTCTTTAAAAATGATAATTATATAGCTTCTTAGAAAGAAAAGAAAAGGCTAAACAAAGGTGTTTTGGATTATTCAGTTGTTAGTAAGAAATTTATTATATTTTTCGCACAATTTTTACAAAGAATAGAAAACCATAGGCCAATCTCAAAGGAAAGCCTTTATATATTTTCTTCGAATTGAGTTTTATCATATCATGCGAACTTATTTTGTTGACTACTTTTGACATTCTAAAGTATGATAATATGATATGAATTCGGTTTCAGACTTTTATTTGTGATGCAATACTAATTTACTTAGGATAATGTCAATTATTATGAGGAAATCCTAGACTAAAATTATTAACTCTAGGAATCAAGCACGCAATTTTATATATGGGATTTCAATGTAATTGCTATAATTATAAATATCACATAAATAATTTAAATAAATACATCATCTTGAAGATATTTAATTTGTCTACTATGTCAATTAAGTATGTAATAACATTAATTTGCACTGTTTAAAAAAAAATACTGCAAGTATTTTGTTGCAACAACGCTTTATGTTATCACATTTTATTATTCTTGTACATTTTTAATATATTGACGCGATACACACGTGCAACGCACGTACACTAAAACTAGTTATTATAAAAGCACGAATATTAAAACGCTAAATTTTGAGTGACAAAAATATCCCTATAAAGTTAATCGACTTTTATACCCTTTAAAATTTAATTAATTTTTCAAAGATATTATTTTGTGTTGGATAGATTTGTAATTTTGAGACTTCAATCTCAATTAAAATTGTAATAAAGGACTTAGAAAGTGCGTATAATAAGGATTCTAATAAGACACAATATCACATGAAATTAATGTGCGTAAATTTTGCATAGCATTACAGATTCATGTGTTGCTTTCTTTCTTCTTCTTCTTCTTCTTCTTCTTCTTCTTCTTCTTCTTCTTCTTCTTCTTCTTCTTCTTCTTCTTCTTCTTCTTCTTCTTCTTCTTCTTCTTCTTCTTCTTCTTCTTCTTCTTCTTTTTCTCATTTATGAAAATATTAGGTATTATAGATTCATGTGTGAGCGAAAGTGGAAACTAAAGAAACCCTTTTATTTTATTTTCAGACAGAAGCAAATTATCATTGTAGATAATATATAAGTCCATGAAAATTTTTACAGCCAGGGAAAATTGGTACCAAGGAGTTGTTTGAATAAGAACTTTGGTAATGTTATCACTTCAGCAGGATTCCAGTGCTTCTTTCTCTATTGTAGGTTGGTTTGATTTTTCTTCGGAATTTTTTTTTCCAATTGAATGGTGTACTATTATTTTTTTTTTCTGGTTGAAAGGATAGTTATATTATATATAATCAAGTTCGTACAAGAGATTGGTTAAGGAGATGTACTATTATTATTTATATCTGTGTGACTACTGATTTTCTGTGCAGAACTCTAGAATAGATGATTATTTATCGACAGACAATGCACAAACATATCAATATGGAAAAAGATGTTAGTTATGTGTTTAATCTATTAATTTCTGTCATATTTCTGTATGTTTGATTCGCTACAAAAATATTGACATGTTTTTATATATATATTCACTTAAGAATATATCTTCAAGAATTGCTTCTTTTGGAATGAAAATTTTGTTTAAAATTTTGAAGAACTTAGATTTGAAACCCAAACTTATCTTTAGAAAACACATAAAGAAGTTTTCCCGAAAACAAAAGGATAGATTTAATTGATTATATGTTTTAATAGATAACTAACAGTTGGACACAATTTAAGGAAGATCCATGTCCGTTATGAAAACTTTTAGCTTAATTACATATTCTCAATATGAACAGGAATGTGTTGTACGTGAGCATTAATTATTTTTTCCCTCGGCTAATCAACTTTTTAAGTTAATTTAAATATGAAGGCGGATCGTTGTAAGCACTCTAGGATTTAGTCCGTACGCTATAAAAAGTTTGGTCAGCGTTTTGTATACCGAAGGTAATTCACTTACAAATAAAATTATTTCTGGAGTTTTCGAACGTCTATAATATTCACGTAACTTTTGAGTGTTTTATTTTATGTACCTTAATCATTAAAGCTCAAATAAATTCAAGTAAATCATTTAATTGCAAAAATATATACTCATATATATTAAGTACTATTTTAAGTGATTTTACAACTTTAGTTGCGTAAACGGTGCGATTCCAGAATGTTTAGTTTTATTTTGTCCATTGATTCTGCCAAAATATTATTATTGAGTTGGTTGATTTATTCATTTTTTTTAGAAACTGATTACTGCTCTTCGTACAATTTACTTACCAATAGTTTTAGAATATCTATGCAACTGAAAATTTATTACTTTCGGTATGTGTTTTACAATATTGGATATATGATTTTCGTGCATCGCACGAACACAAAGACTAGTATACTATATTAAAAACACAAATGTCCTTAGTGAAATATCGTTCACCTTTTTTGCCCTTTAAAAATAGATTTTAAATTGGACAAATTGTAATTGTAATTTACTTATATTCCTAACTTAAGACTTTAAAAATGAACTAATTTTTATTTATTAAATTCTTAATTATTTGAACTAGGTAGAAACTCTTAAAATTTAGGAATCTAAAAAGGAGTTCAATTTTACTCATATAACTTTTTTCCATATTTAAATTGTGTAAGAATTTTCCTTAAATGTTTCCAAGTTTATAACACGTTCGAAATTTTGTCTTCATTTTAATTTTGTAATACTTGTCACACCTCCCTTTTTACCTACCCCGAAAAGGGTATAAGGGAGTTTTTTTTCCAATTTAAAGTGACAATCGAAACAGGATTATTTATCTAAGAATCAGAGTCGCCACTTGGGATAATTTATGGTGTCCCAAGTCATCGGTTCAAATCCCAAATCGAGGAAAAATTTGACTATGTATTACAGTCCGCGAACCAGAAATCCGGGTAAGGAATTCTGTTAACTTGGGAGAAGGTGTTAGGCATTCCTGAATTCAGTGGTTTTAGCACGGTCGCTCAACTGTTATTATTGGCCTATTTATCTGATTTTTAGAACACTTTCAAACCTATGTGCGTTTTTACCTGCTTTTATTTAATTTTAGGTAGATTTCAACGTTACACAAAGCACATCTTTGGATCACGCCACATGAAATGCACCCACGATCCGTGACATATTTTGTTTAAACTTGTTAGAATTTGGATTTGGGTCACATGAAATGCACACCCGGCAGTTTAGGAAGGTAAGTTATTAAAGTAACGCGCCTAAAGCAACTACGCGTTTGCAACTTTGCGAGGGCCATGAAAATTGCTAAATGGCGCGCCTCGAATTCTAAGGATCAACACAAGTTAATTAAATGAGGGCCATGCAATGGTCATTTTTGTTGGGCATGGCGCACCTCAGTTCTAAATTAAAGAGGCATTCAAACTAAACTTTGGAGGGCCATAAGCTATTTTGCGTTATTTAGTATGGCTAACCTCATTCTAAAAAAACATTAATTGTTTAAATAAAGTTGCAGGATTCCTAATTACTCAAATATTGCCTAATGGATTTGTTGAAGGCCAAAAGAAAGTACTACTTCATTTTAAAGAAAAACTCAAGCCCAATCAACGAGCCCAGTCCGATGGGTCATGTGCAAATAGAACATTCTGATATACACATGTCGAACCTCCACAACAACTGAAAGCAGTCAGATTTTTAACGTGCCAAATTAACATTAAACCAAAAGCCATTGCAAACTTTGGGGCTCGAAGTAGGCCCGTCATGATGAAGGTCGACAAAACCAAAACAGCTCAAAGCTATTCGTACTTGAGAATGCTTTCGCCACTTGGGCTGGCTTTAAGCCCAGATTTTACTAACTAATAATTAATTTAGATTAAAAGCTAAGTGGGATTAAACCTACAATTATTCCCGACTTTTAGCTAAGGGACACAAATTGCCTAATTAACTTCCATATTTACAATTGTCTTAACATAGAATAATTGACCAAATGTTCCCAAATCAAACCATCACTAATCAATTATGGCTCATGAGTAAACATGCTGGAACTATGGACATCACTCCTTTAAATAACTTCACAAGAACAGTCATACAAATTTCAAATTCATTCAAACCTTGGCTTAATCCATGTACATGATAAATGGAGACTTGTAAAGGGTCCTAATGAACAAACATGATCTCAAACCTTAGGCTCATGGGCAAATATGCTTATAAAACAACATCAACACACGTACAAGCCAAACACCTAACATTTTAATGGATTCAGATAAACATTAGAACCAAAACCTTACTGATTTTTGATAGAAACTTAAGCAAAAAATCTGTGATCCAGAGCACAAATCAAAATAAACTGAATAATTGAGGCCTACAGTTCATTTGCCATACAAACAATCCACAAACCTGCTCCTACACCTTCTAAACATGTTATTTAATGTTGAAACTAAACAATTGGCTAAAACACAAACCCCATTTTATAATACCAGTACCAGCTCGTTTAATATCTACCATTACCAATCTACTACATGGTATTTAAACAGTAAGGAAAAAAAACAAAGAGAAACTATGGCAAATACAACCTATATTCCATCTGATTCCACTTGATTCTCATAACCAGCATTCAATCAGTATTTCTGGACTAAGAAAATACCTGGAAATAAAAGTAAAGGGGATAAGATCAGCAGTAACAACAACATTATCCAGCAGCAGAAAGAAACCACAGAAGAAAAACAGCTTTAAACCAAAGACTGATGCTCAAAAATCAAAAATCCACAACTAGAACTTCAAACCAAGCTTTTAAACCACCAATTTCAAATCATTTGAGCCCAGATAAGTTAGAAACTATTTCAGTAATTAGAAACTGAAGAGATCACAGAAGGAATTCAATCAAACAGTGAAAAACAACCGTTTGTATTTTTGGATTTTTATCTCCTAGGTCTCTCTCTTATTCTGTCCTCCCTCTTAAACTTGTATATCTCTGTTTCTTTTTCTTTGGAATCCATATTCTGTCCCTTCCCCTTCAGTCTTTTCCTAAGCAAGCTTTATATAGGATCTCTTAAGGCAACCTAAAATCAATTCCCTATTCACAAATGCCCCTTCCCCAATTTCTTAATTGATTCCACTCAATTCTTTGCTCTTTATTTTATTCAATAATGCACTCCTAAACCTTACCACTATTAGAAGCTTCTTAATTAGTTAGGTAAGGTTCACACAACCTAAATAATCCCTAGGCTACCCTTACAACCCATGTTAATTACTCAAACCTAACAAACGAGTCAAATTGACCCAAAGTCCTTGAGCTACTGTCTGTGATCCAAACTAATTTCTGCGATCATATGGAAGGCAGAAAACAAAATCGACTACTTAAATGGATTCAACATACGACTGATTAATAACAACTACTATATGATTGATTAATATCAACAAACAAACATGAAATTAGTTAGGTTATTAAAACAAACGACCTAATTAGATGAACTTAGTCAGCGGACCAATAAGAATCATAGAACAACTTTCACAAAAAGAAACAAAGGGGACAACGAGCAGAGAACAGTTTGAACTCAACAGATTGGTCGAGTTTTCAAAGGGAGTAAAAAAATCTAACTAAAGAAAGGGAGAGGAAAGGAGATGAAATGGATTAAAAGAATGAAAACACTTACCATTTCAGAAATCAACAACCTGCTGTAGACCTTGATTTAACGAGACTGATATTACACATTTGTTCTTTGTCAAGAACAACTGAGCAACATTAGTCTTCGTCGAATCTAATCTTCAAAACTTTGACAGAAACAGCATCATATGACCATGCATGCCACTAGGTTTTATTGAGGATGTCACACCTTCTTTTTTACCTACACCCCCGGAAGGGGTATAAATACAAGGGAGTTTTTTCAATTAAAGGACAATCAAAATGGGATTATTTCATTTAAAGATTCAGAGTCGCCACTTGGGAGATTTATGGTGTCCCAAGTCACCGGTTCCAATCCCGAATCGAGGAAAAGATTGACTCTGTCTAACAGTCTGCGAACCAGAAATCCAGGTAAGGAATTCTGTTAACCTGGGAGAAGGTGTTAGGCACTCCCGAGCTCCATGGTTCTAGCACGGTCGCTCAACTGTTATATTCGGCTTAATTATTTGATTTTAAAAAATTATGAACCTATATGCCAATTTTAACTTTAATCGCTTTTATTTATTCTTTAAAGAAAATTGCAACGTTGTTAAAACACGTCTCGAACCACGTCACATAAATGCACCCGTGATTTTGGCATATTTTAACATCGTTGAGATTTGGATTTGGGTCACATAAATGCGCACCCGAGTTTAGGAAGGTAAATTATTAAAATAACGCGCCTAAGACAACTACGCGTTTGCAACTTTGCGAGGGCCATGAAAAATTCGCTAAATGGCGTGCCTCGATTTCTAAGGATTGTCCTCAACTAAATCAAGCTAAAAAAGTTCATATTTAAAACTAATTTGATGTTTCAATAAGGCTATTAATTATACACATGCTTAGGGTGATACACTAGGCGTTATCCAACTCTATCTAGATAATGAAAACTTCTGAAACTATAATAACTTAAAATGAGGTAAAGCTATAAGACCAAAACAGATAATAACTCCATCTTAGTACATCTCTTTTAGTCAGCCAGAGATGTCCTAGAGACTCACGATTTTCCCAGTTGCTTCAGGGATCAATTTTGGCCAAAATTTCGTTTTCTCCACAAGATAGTATTGAGCAACTTTCGATTTCCTTCTTTGGAGTACTAATCATGGCAGTGTTGCTCCAATGAGATGACAAACAAACAATTTCAATTACATTTGCATTTTTCATAATGTTTCCCAAGTAAGACCACAATTCCATGGAATCAAAATGACAGATGTACGCCTACTCCAATTAAAATAAGTGAACTGGCATGCTGGAAAATTCAACAATAGGTTACTGTTAATAGTATATAAAGATAACATCACAAACAAAAGCGCTTCTAATGAAAAATTAACCCGAGCATGATGATGAGAAAGGTCACTGATCAGCGACGTTCACTTAAGTCAGATTGTCTGCTGACCAGCGAATCTGTTGGGGTGAGGAACATACAAGAGTGTGAGGGTAAACAACTCAAAGCTGTTCAGCAAATGGCTGAAGATAAACTTATCTTACACAACTAGCAGTCAAAGTTAAAACCTCAATTAGATACTAAACTATCCAGCAACCAAACCAATGAGAGCCAAGAGTGCAGAATTTGCACCCAAAAGACTACGCATCTGCTGCTCAAACAACGCAAAACAGGGCAGATTTTCAGCAGGGATAACAGTCTGGACAAATGTCCAAAATACTGCACGTTATCGGCTTGAATTACTGCTTAAATCGACCTCTTCAGCAACTCGAAAGAGCAGAATTCTTATAGCAGGAACAAAGCAGATAAATTTTCGAGCTAGAGCAAAAAACAGAGCAAAACTGAACATATACAATTCACAAAACAATTTATCTTCAACAACACTTTAGACCATGATCAAATAAGAATGAATCGTCGAGCATCATACCAAATTCACAAGTTCCTGTAGGCAACAGAGAATCCTACTGCTCGTACCATTTAACATGAAGAAACCAAGAAAAACCAACACGGGTCTAACTCAATACAACACGAACCAATGCAGCTTTGCGCCGAGCTTTAAGACTCGATGAATCAAGACTAAAGTAGAAACGAGAAACTATTTTCCAATTCCCAGAACTTCAAGGTTGAGCTCAACTCACACAACTGGACCTCAGCCTCTAGTTTTAAGTCTAAACAATGTCAAACAAACAGACGCGAACCAAGTTCTCAGCCACATCACATCAAAGAAAATCAACATAGCTCAACAGACTTTACACAAAAAAAATAAAATTCTCAGCTAGTCACAAATCAATAAGAAACTAAACTCGAATTCACTGATTCGATCCCACAAAAACTTAAATGACAACAACAAAGAGATGCAAACTCAGAAATTCCATAGCTCAAGAACAGCTAAAACCAGAGTTATATGTGAGAAAGAAAACCAAACCTGAAGTTACGAACTTCTTTTAACAATTACAGCCTTAATAATACACCTCTTGCCTTCGAATACTAGCGAAGTTCAGCAGCAAATCAACAGAACAACCATAGAAATCCAAGCCTGAACTTCAACTTTTATCTCCTTGAAACTCAAATCCGGATTCAGGAAAATAGAAAAATTTGTACCTATACTTCTCTTAAACCTTTAAGGACTCTTCAAAGAAGAATATCAACCCCGAAAACCATCAGTTCAACAAGCTTTTTAACCCTTTTTTTTCAGAAAATTCTTTTGAGTCCCCCCCTCACAAAATCGGATAAGGCTTATTTTGAAGACCAATCCTTGATGAATGTGGGGCTCGGATTGAGTGAAATCAATCCAATGCCTCACACTCCTCCAACATCTCATCTCCAGAGCCTTCCAATCGTGCGATAAAACTCGAATTCGAGCGAGTGAGAGGAGAGGGGAATCTTTGGTGTTAGAAACTGTTAGAAATGGTGATAAGGAGAGAGGGGGAACGTGTGAGGTGTGATTTGGGATTCACTCGCCCGAATTTGGACTGAATTTGGGGCTTGGTTCGAGTGATTTTGGAGAAGAAGAACAGTAGGCATCGGTTTGGGACTTAGGGCTCGTTCGCTTGTTTCATTTGGGTTTAATCCATTATTTGGGGAGCGGGTCGGGTTGCAGATGGGTTGGCCGGGCGGGTTTGGCGTAATTGGGCTGGGGTGAAGGATTTCAATTTGGGCTTGGACAAGAAAATTGGAGAATGGGTCCAATTGGTATTGCTCTTCCTTTTATTTTCACATATTTTCAATTTTTCCAAAAGTTCTCTTTGTTTTTTTTTCAAGATTAAATAAAAATCTAAATTAATTCCTAGAACTTAATTCACCTAACAAACACAAATTAAACCTAAATGATAATTGTCACAATTAAAAAAAAAAAATTAAAGGGAAATCTACTTAAAATCAAAGTTAAAATTTAAAATGCAAATTAAACTATTTTTGTGTAATTTTCCTTTTATAAACAACCTAATTGCTTAATTAGCCCTAAAATATTAAATTAAATCCTAAATGCAAACACACATATATTTTTGTATTTTTCATTAATTAAAATGCGCAGACAAAAAGAATGCAAACAATTAAAAAAATGCTACAAAAATCTACAAAATTTGCAAATAATGTAAGAAATTATTTTGTTTTGAATTTGTGGGAGTAATTCATATAAGGCAAAAATCACGTGCTCACAGCTGCTTTCTTTTCCCGGAAACACGAAGAGTTTTCGTGCAAAGATAAAGTGAGCGGATACGAGCGATATTTGCCCGTTTGAATACTCTGTGGGAAGCATTTTTGAAAGAGTTGACCGCACCTTACTTCCGAGGTTTCCTACATATCCTTGGCTATAAAGGAATCAGGTTAGTGTAGTTCGGGAATGTTTGGTAGCTGGGACTACCAAGAAGCTGTGATTTCACTGTTGCTGCTGCTGTTGCTACTGTTGTTGCTACTGCTTGCTGAACCTCCTTATGACACCATGTCAACATAAAACAAAAAGCTAGACTAGGCTATGATCTATGGATTACAAAAGTCCTATCTATATCTTCAAACTTGCTCTTGTGTTTCTTGTTGCCTTGTTGTCCTCCATTCTCTCGGAGACATCCATTTTTTGCCACCTTGAATTGTAAACTGAGATGTTTTCCCCTTCTTCAGGTGGGTGTCTGACTGCTGAACTTGATATGTATTCCCATGCTATCCAGGTGGGCTCCTGACTTCAAAACGTGAATGTATTCCCATTCTATCCAGGCGGGCTCCTGACTTCAAAACGTGAATGTATTCCCATGCTATCCAGGCGGGCTCCTGACTGTTGACTTGAAATGTACTCCCTGCTCTCCAGGCGGGCTCCTGACTGCTGACTTGAACTGTATTCCATGTGCGTGTTGGGTAATCCGAACTAGACGCGGGCATAGTTTGGGCAAACCCAAAATCGAAATTAAAATCCGAATAATCTCTAGGAGGGCTCTGACTACAACATAGACAAAACAAAGAATTTGAAAGCTAAAATTTAAATTGTACTCCCTTGTTCTCCAGGCGGGCTCCTGACTGCTGCATTTGAAAGTATTCCCTGCTCTCCAGGCGGGCTCCTGACTTCTGACTTGAAATGTATTCCCTACTCTCCAGGCGGGCTCCTGACTTCAAAAATAGACAAAACAAAGAATTTTAAAGCTAAAACTTAAATTGTACTCCCTTGTTCTCCAGGCGGGCTCCTGACTGTTGCATTTGAAAGTATTCTCTACTCTCCAGGCGGGCCTAACTTCTGACTTGAAATGTATTCCCTGCTCTCTAGGCGGGCTCCTGACTTCAAAAATAGACAAAACAAAGAATTTGAAAGCTAAAACTTAAATTATACTCCCTTTTTCTCCAGGCGGGCTCCTGACTGCTGCATTTGAAAGTATTCCCTGCTCTCCAGGCGGGTACCTGATTTCAACAAAATAAACAAAAACAAAGAAAATTTTCTGCCCAAATTTGGTAACTGGGCACATATGTGAGTGTTAAACTGAATCATATTACCAAATATTACTAAGAATTTGAAAGCTAAGTCCCATTATGAAGGGGGGTCCTGACAACTCTTAACTAAACGACAATTTTAAATCTAAGTTATATCTTTTACAGGTGTGACTTCTGCTAAATCTTGCTATCTAAGAGAATCTTTAAACTACTCCCCATTATCCAGGAAGGTCCTGAAAATCAAAGGTCAATTTTATCTTAAAGGTGACAGCTTTCATGTCTGAATTATACTACCTTACAATAGAGTTTACGCTAAATGTTGGTATCTAATCGAAATCTTAAGCTAAGTCCCATTATTCAGGAGGGTCCTGAAAACTCCTAATTGAATCCTATCTCGAACATGCAAACTTCTAAGCCAACTTATATTTCTTTGGGATACATTTATGCTAGATTATGCTATTTCTGAACTTTAAACTAGGTCCCATTTTCCAGGAGGGTCCTGAAAATAAAAAAATCAAAACATGTTTGGTAACTGCCTTTCTCCACGGAGAATTCCTCTGAAACAAACGAACTTTTCTGTCCCTGCTTCAATCAAAGAAAATTTGTCAGTTTAAAATGGTGGCTAGCTGATGGCATTCTTGCTGAAGATCTTTCCGCTGCATAGTTTTGTTCTGACTGACTTCCCCGAACTAGCCTTGAACCGCTTTGAATTTTTGACTAACTTTCACACCCCATGACCTTTGACGAACCGAGTGTTCTATACCCATGCTATTGTTTTACCTCTGACCCCTTTATCCAAACCTTTGCATCCCCCCTGACATTACCAATCCATTCCACCGATGAAACTTCCAGTGATTCCTTGTACCCCCCTCTTACATCATGTTATCCTTAGTAGGCTCTGACCACGCTGTGCTTTGCAATTTTGGAAGTTGGTAGTGGGCTTTGACTTGCTTTGAACAAAACTGACATCAAAACATCTTAGACAAATAAACCCAAAAGAAAATGAAATGCAATGATTTTGCGGGTTAAAGATAAGAAGAATCCAAAACCAGATGACTGCTACAGAGGGGAAAAGAAAAAAGAAACTTATCTGAGTGGAACAACTGATACCAATGGGCGTGACATGCATTTCGGATTAATCGGTCCAATCTGTCCAACCAATCAACTTTCATTCGCCGTACTATGTTGCCTCAGAATTTCCATGATCTGATTACTTCAACCAAACCTTGACCTTGTTCATCCTGCGGTGCCTTGAAACAATTTTCCACCAACAGACCTTTCTCATTTCACTTCTCAACTCACTTTCGCCTCAAGGTGCCCGTGAAGGTTTTCACCAATAAGACTCTCTCATTTTAATTTCTCTCAACTCTCATCGCCTTACGGTGCCCGCGGGGGTTTTCACCAATAAGACTCTCTCATTTTAATTTCTCTCAACTCCCATCGCCTTACGGTGCCCGCGAGGGTTTTCACCAATAGGACTCTCTCATTTTTATTTCTCTCAACTTCCATCGCCTTACAGTGCCTGTGAAGGTTTTCACCAATAAGACTCTCTCATTTTTATTTCTCTCAACTTTCGCCGCCTTACGGTGCATGTGAAGGTTTTCACCAATAAGGCTCTCTCATTTTTATTTTTTTCTGCTTGAACCAAAGTGTTGCCCCTGACATAAATTACCTTTACCTGCTTGACTTGGCATTTCTCAAAGACTGAGCAGAAGGTCTTTCTTTGGACCATAATGTGGGCTTTTGGACAGGGTTAAAAAGAAAGGGTATAAAAGGCTCAAAATAATTCAAATGGGTTAGACTTACAACTTTCGGAATCAGGTTTCTCACAACATCCACAACTTCTACCCAGTTCCTTGCTTGGGGACTTTTGGACTTTTGTTTTGATGAGACCGAACCGTGAGGCTGCCTACATATCCTTAAAAGGAATCAGGTCGAACGTAGTTCATGTCATAGAAATTACTTTGTTGTTGTGATTTTTCTTTTCTCTCTTTCTTTTCTTTTCTTTTGCCTTTTTCTTCCGTTGCTTTTCTTCTTCTCTCTTTTTCTTCTTTCTCTCTCTTTTTTCTTTTTTTTCTTTCTTCTTCTTTTTTTCTTGCTTTTCTTTTTTTCTTTTCTTTCTTTCTTATCTTTCATGCCTGTGTTTCTGATATTCATTATCGATTCCGAAAGAGGGGTATGAAAGAAAATAAATAAGGCTCAAAAGGGGTGACGAGGGATAAAGTGTTTAGATAGCAAAATAAAATGCCTTCGTCATTTCAATCTTTAAAATATGCCAAATACAAACAAGTACAATCAAAGAAAGAAATCATACATAGTAGCTTTTGACTGCATCGAAATTGATGGCCGTTTCTACACATTTACCTTCTATATCTGTCAAATACAATGCGCCATTGGACAACACTCTAGTTACAACAAGTGGCCCCTGCCAGTTTGGGGCGAACTTTCCTTATGCTTCAGCCTGATGAGGTAAGATACGTCTCAATACTAATTGACCCACCTCGAACTTCCGTGGGCGTACCTTCTTGTTATAAGCTCTCGCCATTCTCTGTTGGTACAATTGGCCGTGACACACTGCCGCTCTCTTTTCATCAATCAGACTTAATTATTCCAAGCGGGTTTTGACCCATTCAACATCATTAATTTCTACCTCAGCAACAATACGAAGGGATGAGATTTCAATTTCTGCGGGTATTACTACCTCTGTGCCATACACCAACAAATAAGGGTTAGCCCCTACTGAAGTTCGAACAGTAGTGCGATAACCCAGTAACGCAAACGGCAGCTTTTCATGCCACTGCCTAGAACCTTCCACCATTTTTCGAAGTATCTTCTTTATATTCTTGTTGGCTGCCTCGACTGCTCCATTCGCCTTAGGGCGATATGAGGTGGAATTGAGATGTGTAATCTTAAACTTCTAACATGTCTCCATCATCAGATGACTGTTGAAATTAACGCCATTGTCCGTGATGATTACCTTAGGAATCCCAAACCGACAGATGACATTTGAATGCACAAAGTCGACCACTGCTTTCTTGGTCACAGATTTGAACATTTTCGCTTCAACCCACTTAGTGAAATAGTCAATGGCTACTAGGATAAACCTGTGTCCGTTCGATGCTGCCGGCTCGATTGGCCCGATGAATTCCCTGCCCCAAGCAACAAAAGGCCATGGTGCAGACATTGTATGTAATTTAGATGGTGGAGAATTAATCAAATCTCCATGAACTTGGCACTGATGACATTTACGCACAAAACTGATGCAATCCCGCTCCATAGTGAGCCAATAGTAACCTGATTGGAGAATATTCTTTGCTAGAACGTACCCACTCATATGTGGTCCACAAACTCCGGAGTGTACCCCAGTCATGATTGTTGTGGCCTATCTAGCATCTATGCATCTTAGCAATCCCAGATCTGGAGTTCTTTTGTACAATACCCCTCCACTAAAGAAAAATCCACTGGCCAATCGTCGAATTGTTCTTTTTTATGATCACCAGTGGCCTGTACCGGATATACCCCCATCCTAATATATTCTTTGATATCATGGAACCATGGCTCCCCATCCAGTTCTTCTTCCACCATATTACAGTAAGCATGCTGATCACGTACCTGAATCTGCAAAGGGTCTACATAAGCCTTATCTGGATGATGTAACATTGACGCCAGAGTGGCCAAAGCATTGGCGACTTCATTATGGATCCTCAGGATATGCTTGAATTCTATCGACTGAAACCGCTGGCAAAGATCATGCAAACATTGTCTGTACGGTATGAGTTTTAAATCCCGTGTTTCCCATTCTCCCTGAATTTGGTGCACCAGGAGGTCCGAGTCACCCAAGACCAAGACTTCCTGGACACTCATATCCACAGCTAACCTCAAACCCACAATACATGCCTCGTACTCAGCCATGTTGTTGGTATAGTAAAAACGAAGCTGAGCCGTAACAGGGTAGTGCTGCCCTGTTTCAGAAATAAGTACTGCTCCTATCCCTACACCCTTCATGTTTGCAGCTCCATCAAAAAAAAGTTTCCATCCAGGCTTCTCGACTTGTTCCAACTCATCAATGTGCATCACCTCTTCATCAGGGAAATAAGTTTTCAAAGGTTCATAATCTTTATCAACCGGGTTCTCGGCCAAGTGGTCCACCAAGGCCTGTGCTTTCATTGCAGTTCGAGTCACGTAGACGATGTCAAACTCCGTGAGCAGGATCTGCCACTTTGCAAGCCTCCCTATGGGCATAAGCTTCTGAAAGATATACTTCAATGGATCCAAGCGGGATATGAGATAGGTAGTGTAAGATGACAAATAATGTTTCAGCTTCTGCGCCAACCAGGTTAGGGCGCAACATATCCTCTCGAGCTGAGTGTACTTGACCTCGTACGATGTGAATTTCTTGCTGATATAATATATGGCCTTCTCCTTCCTACCAGTGATATCATGTTGACCCAATATACAGCCAAATGAATTGTCCAATACCGTCAAATATAGAATCAAAGGTCGCCTTGGTTCTGGCGGGACCAACACGGGTGGATTTGACAAATAGACCTTTATCTTATCAAATGCCTCCTGACATTCATCTTTCCACTTGACCGCAGTGTCTTTCTTTAACAGCTTGAAGATAGATTCACAAATTGTCGTGAGCTGAGCGATGAACCTGCTGATATAATTCAATCTCCCCAACAAACTCATCACCTCGGTCTTGTTCTTCGGAGGTGGCAATTCCTGGATGGCCTTGATTTTTGATGGGTCCAATTCAATACCCCGGCGACTGACTACGAACCCCAACAACTTTCCAAACGGCACCCCAAAAGCACACTTTGCAGGATTAAGCTTGATATTGTACCTGCGAAGCCTTCGAAAGAACTTCTTCAGATCCCTGACATGGTCAGACTGCTTTCTAGACTTCACGGTCATATCATCCACGTATACCTCGATTTCCTGGTATATCATATCATGGAATATTGTTGTCATTGCCCTCATGTAGGTTGCCCCAGCATTTTTCAAATCGAATGGCATGACCCGATAGCATTACGTTCCCCATGGCGTGATGAATGTCGTCTTTTCTGCATCTTCCTCATCCATCAAGATCTGATGATAACCCGCGTAACAATCCACAAAAGAACCAATCTCATGTTTGGCATAATTGTCAATCAATATATGGATGTTTGGCAGGGGAAAATTATCCTTCGGACTTGCTTTGTTGAGATACCGATAATCAACACACACCCTGGTCTTGCCATCCTTCTTTGGCACAGGCACAACATTGGCTAACCAGGTGGGATACCGCGTGACCCGAATAACTTTCGCATCGAGCTGCTTGGTGACATCTTCTTTGATCGTTACACTTATATCCGTTTTGAACTTTCTCAGCTTCTGTTTGACAGGAGGGAATGCCGGGTCAGTGGACAACTTGTGAACCACTAAATCAGTGCTCAGACCCGACATGTGGTCATAGGACCATGCAAAAACGTCTTTGTATTCGAACAGTGCTTTAATTATCTCCTCCCTGAGTTGAGGTTCCAGATGGACACTTATTTTAGTTTCACGGACATTTTCTTGGTCCCCTAGATTAACTGTTTCTGTCTTATTCAAATTAGGTTTGGGCTTTTCCTCAAAATGACTTAGTTCCTTACTAATTTCTTCATAGGCCTCATCATCCTCAAATTCCAACTCGTCATCACACTCAATTTCTTATAATATTATTTCAGAGTTAGATTGGCTTTTAAAATTGGGCCGAAGATTCCTCACGCATGTCATGTCGTTGATATCAGCATAAAAAGAACTGTACAAAAGAAGAAAACAAAACAAAAATAAAATTAGAAGAAATGAAGGAAAAGGAACAATTGCATTTCATTGAATATAAAGATAATAGGGTTTTAACACATCCAACTGGACGGAACATAATATCTGAATTACAGACCCTGGAATAATCCAGATAACTAAAAGAAAATCAAAACCCACTACCAAGACTCCCTCCGGATAGGAAGAGGAGTAGCTTCCCAATTGTTGACTTTTGCACGTGGTCCCACAAATTGCACATCTGCCCTGCTGGACCCTTCCCTAGCCTGAATCATATTAACCTTAGCGAATAACCTTTCGAACCCCTTCTCCAAGTCTCTATCGGCTCCAATCAGTGGTCTAGGGACCTTTGACAACAGTTGCTTTCTGGTACCCGGCCTGACGAATGACCTAGACAGACGCGGGACTGGCTTTGGAAATGCCCATGCTTTTTTTTTCATTTTCCTAGCTCTTCTCATGTCTGCGACGGTAGGGTTGAACCCCAAACCAAAAGTATCTAGATTCCTTGGAAGGCAGACTGGCTGCACAAAACCTTGCAGAGATGTACCCAAACCCTTGCCCGGTACGAAACCGTTTTTCAACATTTCAACAGCTACCATGACTGATGCCGTAGCCATCTTTGGAGTTAGCATGCGCTTTCCTTCCGGAATTTTCTCTACCGATACTGTGTTGGAAACCTGATAAACCCATGGTCCCTTGCCATTATCAACCTCTATGAACGGAACAATGGCACCATTGGGCACACACAAATTATCTTCGCCATGTACCACAATTTCCTGTCGATCCCATTCAAACTTGACCATTTGATGCAGAGTAGACGGGACTTATTTAGCAGCATGGATCCAGGGTCATCCCAACAACAGATTGTACGAAATAGCCACATCGAGCACCTGGAATTCCATAGTAAATTCAACTAGCCCTATGTGAGCTCAAGCACTATGTCCCCGACTGAATCCTTCCCTCCACCGTCGAATCCCCGGACGCAAATACTGTTCTTGTGAATCCTTTCATCCTCCACTTGCAATTTGTTCAATGTGGAGAGAGGACAAATGTTCGCACTAGATCCATTATCAACCAGCACCCGAGTAACCATGGAATCTTCGCATTTCACCGTCAGATAGAGGGCTCTATTGGGCTCGGTACCCTCCATGGGTAACTCATCATCAGAAAAAGTGACTCGGTTTACCTCAAATATCTTGTTAGCTATCTTTTCCAAGTGGTTTACTGAGATTTTGTCAGGCACGTGGGCTTCGTTCAAGATCTTCATCAAAGCACGACGGTGTTCGTCTGAATGGATCAGTAATGACAAGAGCGAGATCTGAGCTGGTGTCTTCCTTAACTGCTCCACAATGGAATAGTCTTGCGCTTTCATCTTTCTCAGAAATTCTTCTGCTTCTTCCTCAGAAATTATCTTTTGAGGTCTTAGCTTTTCTCAACTCTTCGGGAGCAAATCATCTCCCCGATCGAGTTAAACCATGGGTCTCACACACTTCTTCTTTAACCTCTTTCCCTCAGTAAGTTACTATCACTCGTTCATAATTCCACAGGACCATCTTGCTGTTGATTACTGGGATCTGAGTTACTGGTTTTATAATAACAGGCTCTGTGCGAGCACCCTTCACGACCACAACAGGTTTATTTATAACCCCCGATACCACCACTTTAGCTTTCTCTAGTTTCACTGCGACAGCGCTTGACGACCCTTTCCCGGTTACCACAGCTGGTTTATTGTCTACCCCTTTCAACTGGACCACTAATTCCCCATTGGTTACCCTTTCCTTTGAACTGGTTTCACTGGAGCGGATCATCATCACCGTCTATGAGGGTTTCTTAGCCTCCCTCCCTTGTGTATCAACTCAATCATATGGGTCTCATGGTGAGCTGGTAGCGGATTCTGGTTGATGTTTGGTGTTTCTGGGGCTTGAACCTCGATCCGATGAGTATCAATGAGCTCTTGTACAACTGTTTTTAGTTTCCAGCATTTCTCTGTGTCATGGCCCAGGGCCCCTGAACAATACTCGCAATTTACCGAGCGATCAAGATTTCTGGGGAGGGGATTCGGCATTTTGGCCTCAATCGGATTCAACATACCCAACTGTCTCAATTTATGGAATAGGCTGGTATATGATTCTCCCAATGGAGTGAAAGTCTTCTGCTTCTGCAACCTCTCATTCTTAAAGGCTTGATTAGGTCGAAAACCTGTTCTAGGAGGGTTTTTGTAGGCTTTTGGGGGTGGATGGGTATTTTGTGGAGCTTGGTAGGGACTCTGTGGAACTGGCGCACGCCATTGTGCGTGAGCGGGAGGTTGGGTATAGGTTTGTGCGTGATAGACAGAAAAATGGGGATCTGGCAGTGGGTAGTAGTGTTGTGGTGGGCTATATGAAGTGTGGGGGTATGTTTGGGGATAGGGTCGAGGCTGGTTGTAGAATGGTGGAAGGTTCCTGGATCCACCCTAAGCTGTCGACTCGATCATTGCAACATCCGCTTTCTTCTTCTTTCCGAGTACACCCCAGTACCGTTTTGAATGGCCTGGGTGGTTGCTTTGATTGCTGAGTAACTCATGATCTTATTGGACTTGAGTCCCTCCTCAACCATGCCTCCCATTTTCACAACTTCATTAAAGGACTTGCCCACTGCTGACACCAAATGACCAAAATAAGTGGGCTCCAAAGCCTGCAAGAAATAATCAACCATCTCGCTTTCTTTCATCGGAGGGTCAACCCTCGCTGCTTGCTCTCTCCAACGGAACCCATATTCTCGGAAACTCTCGCCGAGCTTCTTCTCAATCTTTGTCAATGACAGACGATCTGGGATGATTTCGAGATTATACTGAAAATGACAGGCGAAGGCTTGGGCCAAATCGTCTCATGTGTACCACCTGCTATGATCTTGTCTGGTGTACCATTCTAGCGCTGACCCACTCAAACTTTGGCTGAAATACGCCATCTGCAATTCATCTCTTCCACCTGCTCCTCTCATCTTGCTACAGAACCCTCTTAAGTGTGCCACCGGGTCACCATGCCCATCGTATAGATCAAACTTGGGCATTTTGAACCCTGCTGGCAACTGAACATCTGGGAACAAACATAAATCTTTGTAGGCCACACTTACTTAGACTCCCAGCCCCCTCATATCTCGGAATGATTGCTCTAAGCTTTTGACCTTTCTGATCATCTCTTCATGCTCAGGATTTCTGGGCGATTTCTCAGTCTCTACCGGGATATCAAGATGAGGAGTGTAAGGATATGGTTCTGGAACTTTGAAGGTGGGTTCAGGGGGATAGTACTGGTTGTCGTGAGTTTGGAACAGGGGTTCACTGGAAGATCAGTGTAATGTAGCAGGTGGAGGTGCCACAAAAACAAGTGTAATTGGTGGAGGAGGGTATGAGACTTGTTTGGGTGGTGGAGCTTGAGAAGTATGGGAAGTGGCGCCATGACATTGTTGGTAGAGGGGAAAGGCTGGAGATGAGTTCACAGTGGGAGGCTCCGGAGGTTGGGCTGATGGTGGGATATAAGCAGGATTGGCGGGATAAATCGGTGGTGGATGCCCCTTCGCCCAAGCTTGGTACATTCTAGCCATCTGCTGTTTCAGCTTATACATTTCTTCCCTCATTGCATTAACGTCCATTTCTTCCAACTCTTTCGATGGGTCGACAATACTTCTTTCCGGTTCCTGGTCGACCATATTCAGCCTGTCTTTCGATCGGGTGTTGTATGAATGAGTTGCCAGAATGCCGACCAGCTAACCACCTGCCTGAACTCAATTCATCAACAACAACACTGTTAGTGGTTAGGTTTTCAACAAGTTGGTAATCGCACATTTGAGGGATAAATGCACCTAAGTAGTTAACTGTTTCTATCATGCATTTGTTCGACCGCTTGCGTCATCCCGGCTTGATCATTTGGAACTTTATTTCTTTTTCACTTTCTTTGCTTTTCTTTGTTCTTTTTCTTTCTTTATCCTCTCATCGTCATCGTTTCTTTCCTTTTATTTCCCTTATTTTCTTTTCTTTTTCTCTTTCTCCCTTGTTTTTCCCCTCTTTGCTTTTTCTTTCTTTTGGTTATGGTCGAATCCTATGGAGATTGCCTACGTATCATGACCCCGCATGAATCAGACCGAGCAAAGATCTAGTAGATAAGTGGGAAAGTAAATAAAATGTTTTTGGGATTTTCAGTTTTTATAAAAACAAATGCTTCGATTACAAAGACTCAATACTAACAATTCCAAAAGACTTACAGACTCTGATGCAAAGACAAAACACATACTCCGAAAATAGGCTATCATACTCCAAAGAAATACAGACTCAAAAACAGAAAGAAAATACAAACCCAACATGACTTACAGACTCCGACAGAAGAGGAAATACAGACTTAAATGAAAAATCACGAGTACATCAATGCTCCTGGTGCCCGCGGGACATCATTCGGTCTCGCCACGGGCCTATGTGCAAGATCCCTTTGAAGTCGGTCCAAGTCGTTCATTATTTGTTTAACAAAGGTCATCACCGCTGCAAAGAATGTAGTGCGAGTCATATCCTCACAGATGTGGTACTTCATAACGATGTAGTCAGCGATTTTTCTAATTCTCTCTCTTATAACACCCTTTTCTTGTAACAAACGCCCAATCTGTTGGGCCCTGGCCTCCAAAGTTTGCTCAGCTGCATAATTTTGTTCCTGAAGCTGTTGCAAGTCTATTTCTAACTGCGCCAATGCCGTATAACAGTGTTCCCTTTCAACCTTGAAGTTTTTTGCCTGCTTGATCATTTTGTTTTCTGTGGCGATGCCCTTTTCTTCAACCCTGCAACCTCATCGTCGTACCTTTCTCTCAATTGCTTAACCAGGCGTACCCGTTCATCTGCGTTTTTAGCCAATTGTTTTTGAGCCTTGGCTAGTTCATTTTCTGCTATGTTCAAATCGAAACTGTAGTCACTCACTTTCTGCCTCAGGTTAGGTATGAGTTTTTCATCTCTGTCACTTCGGGCAGGATTTTCTTCTGCTACTTTTATTTTCTGAATATGAGCTCGAAGGGCCTCATTTTCTTTAGCTAGCCTTTTCTTTTCTCCTTCATCTGCCGCAACCTGCAAGCTACTCTCGAATTGAAGTTCTCTGATTTGCTTTTCCAATTTTCCTATCATGGCTCTGTACTCGTTTTCCTTGGCCAACCAAACCCACTGTTCTTGTGACGCCTCAACAAATTCCTAAAGGTGGGGTCTTTTGGCCGGCCTTCCAAACTCAATTTCTCTTCTGTACCAAGCAAGGTATCTTGGTGAAAACTTACCCTTAGATCGATCACGTACACAGGTATTGGCTATTAAGTATTGACATTCGCTCCAGATTTGACGGACTACTGCTTCATGAAATTGACCGTTAGGTCCGATCTCAACTACCTGAGCAATAAGATCTTCATCTCTCGGAACTATCTGGCTTCTCCCGAGCTGCCTCAAAACCCTATATGGGATATAAGGTTGGATACTCCTGAGTCCCATCAAGAGGAAATGAGGCCCGGTGGCTGGCATGTATATGACCTCATCCACAGGCAGCCATCCAAATGTCCACTCTATTTGGTTTGCAGTGATGGAACGGAGGCGCGTTACCCACTCTGTGACCCCCTCTGGCAAGTAGATACCGTCAACCCTCGTGTAAAATTCTTCTATGCATGTTTTTTCTGTCAACCCATAACTCATAAATTGAGGTCGATGGCACAAGTGTTCGATCATCCACATCTGCAACAACATGTTGCACCCCTCAAAAAAGTCTCCTCCGGCTTTGCAGGCTGTGAGAGCGCGGAAGATCTCAGCTACTATCATGGGTGCGAGGGTGGTGTTGGCCTGAGTAAGCAAAGTGCTAACAACCCCAGATACTCATATGTCAATATTCCCGTCTTTTCTAGGAAACACCACGAGTCCCAAAAAGGCCACCATAAAAGCAAAACACCTATGTTCTTCCCACTTGAGGCGGTTTCCTTTGCTGCAGATTTTGTTTTCCGGCTTGTTGAACCCCCCTATATGAACATATTTGTTGTATATAAACTACAAAGTACAAAAACCGGCTGCCAAGTCTGGGTTGTGGACCCCCCTGCTTATTTTCAAAGAGTCTAGGAATCTGTGCACGACTACGGCCCTTGGAGCAATCAGGTACTGGTGTCTCAAAGGAACTTTAGGACTCCAAATATATCCGGCTATTTCTTCCAATGTCGGAGTAAGTTCAAAATCTGAGAAGTAAAATACGTTGTGGGCCAGGTCCCAAAATGTAACCAACGTCTTTACGATGTCTCCCTTGGGATTAATCTTCAGCAACCCAGTGAGGCCTCCCAGATATTGATTGACCGTGTCTTGTACCGATTTACCCAGATCATCCCACCACATATATAATTCCAAAGGGACCTTACTCAGGACTATTATTGGCAAATTCTGACTCGTGCTCATTCTGCACATTTATTAGGGTGGTTAAGCAAAAAATCACGATTCAATTTACTCAAAAATAAAATGGACACACTTTTTTTTTCTCTTTTTTTTTTTACATTTGAAAATATAATCCGGTTTTGCAAATACGGTCTCCCAGCACCTCGGGGGCGAAGATTTTAAGGCTGTGTTGGCTAACTGGTAAAAACTTAAAAAAAATGACCACATGTGGCTGTTCTTGCAAAACAGCCTTCCGGCGCCCTTTTTAAGGACATTTGGCTATTTCTGACAAGAATGACATCGCCCTAACTATTTTCAGATAAAAGTAAAATTTTGTTCATTTGGGTTACTTTTGCAAAAAGGATGTTGGACCCGATGGGGGTTGCCTACGTATCTCACACCCTGTGAGAATCAAACTGGCGTAGTTCGGGCAGATAAAACAAACTATTTTTGAAATCAAACCTTTTTTTTATTGGCAAATAAAACAAACTATTTTTGGAAACAAAAACTTTTTTTTTTTTCATTAGCAAATAAAACAAACTATTTTTGGAAACAAAACCTTTTTTTTTCATTGGCAAATAAAACAAATTATTTTTTGGAAACAAAACCTTTTTTTTTTTATTTTCTCAAAAATTCGGCAGAGTTTCGACGCTATTTGGACATTGTTTTTTTTTTTCAAAACAGGCGATTAACTCTCTATAACCCTCATACTGCTATTTTTCTATCCTCAACTTTTCAAATATTCAAAAGCCGGTCTGCATGCAAGTCATAAGCAAATAAATGCACAAGTAGCAAGTAAGATGAATCAAGATGGTCATTTTCCATTTTTGGTACACCTGTCGTAGACAGATCCTACCCCTGTGTTGAGCCTCCAAAGTCAAATGCACATGATGCAAATAAATGTTCCTACTAGGGATCCGGCATGAAGCTGAGTTATTCTAGGTTCAAAAACCTGGGTATTTGTTCTAGACTGTGTACCCGAGCGGACAACTCGAGCCGAGGAGGGGGCTACGTACCGGGAACCAAAAGGCCATCCGGCTTAGTAGCTTGTCCGAGCCTCTTTCTTATTTCAAGATATGACACTAACAGAATAAGGAGTCTCAACCAGCGAGCACATCCTCGAAGATGAGAAAAGAAGGGTTTCGTAGCAGTTTATATACAGTTCAGATAATATCAAAGCGGTAAAAAGCAGCACTTAGCACATTAGGCCCAAACATGTGAATAAAATCAGATAATAAATAAAACGAAATACAACAATTATTCTAAGCTCGAATTCTGAACCCTAAACCATAGATTCTGGGTTCGATCCCCAGCAGAGTCGCCAGAGCTGTCACACTTGCCTTTTTACCTACACCCCCGGAAGGGGTATAAAATACAAGGGAGTTTTTCCAATTAAAGGACAATCGAAATAGGATTATTTCATTTAAAGATTCAGAGTCGCCACTTGGGAGATTTATGGTGTCCCAAGTCACCGGTTCCAATCCCGAATCGAGGAAAAGATTGACTCTGTCAAACAGTCCGCGAACCAGAAATCCAGGTAAGGAATTCTGTTAACCCGGGAGAAGGTGTTAGGCACTCCCGAGCTCCGTGGTTCTAGCACGGTCGCTCAACTGTTATATTCGGCTTAATTATCTGATTTTAAACAATTATGAACCTATATGCCAATTTTAACTTTAATCGCTTTTATTTATTCTTTAAAGAAAATTGCAACGTTATTAAAACACGTCTCGAACCACATCACATAAATGCACCCGTAATTTTGGCATATTTTAACATCGTTGAGATTTGGATTTGGATCACATAAATGCGCACCCGAGTTTAGGAAGGTAAATTATTAAAATAACGCGCCTAAGGCAACTACGCGTTTACAACTTTGCGAGGGCCATGAAAAATTCGCTAAATGGCGCGCCTCGATTTCTAAAGATTGTCGTCAACTAAATCAAGCTAAAGAAGTTCATATTTAAAACTAATTTGATGTTTCAATAAGGCTATTAATTACACACATGCTTAGGGTGATACACTAGGCGTTATCCAACTCTATCTAGATAAATAAAACTTCTGAAACTATAATAACTTAAAATGAGGTAAAGCTATAAGACCAAAACAGATAATAACTCCATCTTAATACATCTCTTTTAGTCAGCCAGAGATGGCCTAGAGACTCACAATTTTCCCAGTTGCTTCAGTGATCAGTTTTGACCAAAATTTCGTTTTCTCCACAAGACAGTATTGAGCAACTTTCGATTTCCTTCTTTGGAGTACTAATCATGGCAGTGTTGCTCCAATGAGATGACAAACAAACAATTTCAATTACATTCCCATTTTTCATAATATTTCCCAAGTAAGACCACAATTCCATGGAATCAAAATGACAGATGTACGCCTACTCCAATTAAAAGAAGTGAACTGGCATGCTGGAAAATTCAACAATAGGTTACTCTTAATAGTATATAAAGAAAACATCACAAACAAAAGCGCTTCTAATGAAAAATTAACCCGAGCATAATGATGAGAAAGGACACTGATCAGCAAGGTTCACTTAAGTTAGATTGTCTGCTGACCAGCAAATCTGTTGGGGTGAGGAACATACAAGAGTGTGAGGGTAAACAACTCAAAGCTGTTCGGCAAATGGTTGGAGAAAACTTATCTTGCACAACTAGCAGTCAAAGTTAAAACCTCAATTAGATACTAAAGTATCCAGCAACCAAACCAATGAGAGCCAAGAGTGAAAAATTTGCACCCAAAAGACTGCGCATCTGCTGCTCAAACAGCGCAAAACAGGGCAAATTTTCAGTAGGGATAACAGTCTGGACAGATGTCCAAAATGCTGCACGTTATCGGCTTGAATTACTGCTTAAATCGACCTCTTCAGCAGCTCGAAAGAGCAGAATTCTTATAGCAGGAACAAAGCAGATAAATTTTTGAGCAAGAGCAAAAAACAGAGCAAAACTGAACATATACAATTCGCAAAACAATTTATCTTCAACACCACTTTAGACCATGATCCAATAAGAATGAATTGTCGAGCAGCATACCAAATTCACAAGTTCCTGTAGGCAACAGAGAATCCTACTGCTCATACCATTTAACATGAAGAAACAAAGAAAAACCAACACGGGTCTAACTTAATACAACACGAACCAATGCAGCTTTGCGGCGAGCTTTAAGACTCGATGAATCAAGACTAAAGTAGAAACGAGAAACTATTTTCCAATTCCCAGAACTTCAAGGTTGAGCTCAACTCACACAACTGGACCTCAGCCTCTAGTTTTAAGTCCAAATAATGTCAAACAAACAGACGCGAACCAAGTTCTCAGCCACAGCACATCAAAGAAAATCGACATAGCTCAACAGACTTTACACAAAAAAAAATAAATTTCAGCTAGTCACAAATCAATAAGAAACTAAACTCGAATTCACTGATTCGATCCCACAAAAACTTAAATGACAATAACAAAGAGATGCAAACTCAAAAATTCAATAGCTCAAGAACAGCTAAAACCAGAGTTATATGTGAGAAAGAAAACCAAACCTGAAGTTACGAACTTCTTTTAACAATTACAGCCTTAATAATACACCTTTTGCCTTCGAATACTAGCGAAGTTCAGCAGCAAATCAACAGAACAACCATAGAAATCCAAGCCTAAACTTCAATTTTTATCTCCTTGAAACTCAAATCCGGATTCAGGATAATAGAAAAATTTGTACCTATACTTCTCTTAAACCTTGAAAGGACCCTTCAAAGAAGAATATCAACCCCGAAAACCATCAGTTCAATAAGCTTTTTAACCCTTTTTTCAGAAAATTCTTTTTGAGTCTCCCCCTCACAAAATCGGATAAGGCTTCTTTTGAAGACCAATCCTTGATGAATATGGGGCTCGGATTGAGTGAAATCAATCCAACGCCTCACACTCATCCAGCATCTCGTCTCCAGAGCCTTTCAATCGTGCGATAAAACTCGAATTCGAGCGAGTGAGAGGAGAGGGGAATCTTTGGTGTTAGAAATCGTTAGAAATGGTGATAAGGAGAGAGGGGGAACGTGTGAGGTGAGATTTGGGATTCACTCGCCCGAATTTGGACTGAATTTAGGGCTTGGTTCGAGTGATTTTGGATAAGAAGAACAGTAGGCATCGGTTTGGGACTTAGGGCTCGTTCGCTTGTTTCATTTGGGTTTAATCCATTATTTGGGGAGCGGGTCGGGTTGCAGACGGGTTGGCCGGGCGGGTTTGGCGTAATTGGGCTGGGGTGGAGGATTTAAATTTGGGCTTGGACAAGAAAATTGAGGATGGGTCCAATTGGTATTGCTCTTCCTTTTATTTTCACCTATTTTCAATTTTTCCAAAAGTTCTCTTTGTTTTTTTTTCAAGATTAAATAAAAATATAAATTAATTCCTAGAACTTAATTCACCTAACAAACACTAATTAAACCTAAATGGTAATTGTCACAATTAAAAAAATAAATTAAAGGGAAAGCTACTTAAAATCAAAGTTAAAATTAAAAATGCAAATTAAACTATTTTTGTGTAATTTTCCTTTTATAAACAACATAATTGCTTAATTTGACCTAAAATATTAAATTAAATCCTAAATGCAAACGCACATATATTTTTGTATTTTTCATTAATTAAAATGCGCAGACAAAAAAAAAATGCAAACAATTAACAAAATGCTACAAAAATCTACAAAATTTGCAAATAATGTAAGAAATTATTTTTTTTTGAATTTGTGGAGTAATTCATATTAGGCAAAAATCACGTGCTCACAGAGGACATTCTTAGATTTTTAGGGCTCGACCTCGGATTTAAGATTCGAGAGATTCTGGCAATATTCGAGGGAAAACAATAATGGATTTGGTACGAGGAGATATGGGGGTTAGGTGGTGTTGATTTGGGGTCGATTGGGTAAGTTATGGTTTAAGAGTCTGACCTTAGATCCCATATTCGAAGAGTTCGACTATGATTCGAAGGTAATGGGTTGAGGATTCGGAACGGGGAGATGAAGGAGAGTCGATGGTGTGAATTCAGGGTTGTTTGGTGGTTGCCAATTTGGTTCTGGATCGGGTCAAGGTTTGGGAAATGGGCGAGAATCTGGACCGTTTGATCAAACTAATTCAACGGTCCAGATTAAAACGCCTGAAACGGCGTCGCTAGAGACGGACCGGCTATTAGGGCGGGTCTAGGCCGGTTTTGGTTGGGTTTTGGGAACAATTGTCAAGTTTGGCCCAAATACAACCTTTTCTATTTCCTTTTATTTTCATTTCTTTTCCTTTTCCAATTTCTTTTAAATTAAACTAAAATAAAAACCTAAATTAATTCCTAATCCAAATTATCTTATTAATTTAATTAACTCTAAATTATGACTACCACAACTAAGTTAAGTACCAAATTAAAGGGAGAATTACCTTAAAAATTAAAAATTAAAAATTAAAAATTAAAAATTAAAAATTAAAAAGCAACAATAAACTATTTTTTGTGATTTTCCATTTTTGTAAAGCTACTTAATTAATTCTTAAAAATGCAAAGTTAAATCCTAAATGCAAAAAAATGCAACATATTTATTTTATTTTTAAATAATTTAAATAAAATAAACATGCACAGACAAATGCAAACAATAACAGAAAATGCCATAAAAAATCCGCAAAAATTGCGAACAATGGAAAAGATTGTTTTGTTTTTGAATTTATGGGAATAATTCATATAGGGAAAAAATCACGTGCTCACAGCTGCCCCTCTTTGCTCGGAAACACGAAGAGTTTTCGTGAAAAGATCAAGTGAGCGGATACGAGCGATTTTTTGCCCATTTGAATACTCCGTGGGAAGCATCTTTGAAAGAATCTTGCCGAACCTCTGCTTCAAAGGTTTCCTATATATCATTGGCTATAAAGGAATCGGGTCAGTGTAGTTCGGGATGTTTCGGTAGTTGGGACTACCATGAAGCTGTGATTTCACTGTTGCTATTGCTGCTACTGCTTACTAACCTCCTTATTACACCGTGACAAAATAAAAGAAGCTAGACTAAGCTATGAACTATGCATTACAAAAATTTATTTTCAAACTTGATCTTGTTGTTGCCTTGTTGACTTGTATTTTCCTACAGAAGTTCCTTTGTTGCTTACTTGAATCGTAATTTTGTGATGCTTTCCCTTTCCTTCAATTACTTTCCCTTGTTTTCCAGGTGGATACCTGATAGCCGAACTTTAACCGTCTTCCTTTGACTGTTATTGCCTTTCCTTGAATTGCTTCCTTCTGTTTTTCTTCCTTTCATTTTTAGGTGGTTTTTTGATTGCCAATACTTGAATTGTGTTCCCTTCCTATGAAACTCGAATTGCTTTCCCCTTTTAACTTGAACTGTCTTCTTTTGACCATTGTTGCCTTCCCTCTGTTCTCCAGGCGGGCTCCTGATTACTGAAACTTGAATCGTACTCCTTGCCTTCGTTCTTCAGACGGGCTCCTGATTATTGAAGTTTGATTTGTACTTCTTCCCTTCGTTCTCCAGGCGGGCTCCTGATTTCAACAAAATTTGAATTTGTACTTCTTCCCTTCGTTCTTCAGGCGGGCTCCTGATTTCCAACATTTGAATTGTACTTTTTCCCTTCGTTCTCTAGGCGGGCTCCTGATTACTAAAACTTGAATTGTATTCCCTTGCTCTCCAGGTGGGCGCCTGACTGCTGAAACTTGAATTGTATTCCCTTGCTCTCCAGGTGAGCGCCTAACTGCTGAAACTTGAATTGTATTCCCTTGCTCTCTAGGTGGGCGCCTGATTGCTGAAATTTTAACTGTTTTTTTCCTTGACTTGTTCTCCCTTGTTCCTCCAGGTGGGTGCCTGATTACCAATACTTGTGTCAATCTTCCTTGAAACTTGATTTGTTTTCCCTTGTTCTCAAGGTGGGCTTCTGATTACTTGATCCTAAACTGCTTTTTATCCTTAACATCCGTGTTGTTCTTCCCTGTTCTTCAGACGGGCACCTGACTTCAACAAAATAGACAAAACAAAGAAAATTTTCTACCCCAGTTTGGTAGCCAGGAACCTTTGTGAGTGTTAACTGAATCATGTTACTTAATATCTCTAACAATCTGTAAACTAGATCCCATTATCTAGGAGGGTCCTAAATATTTCTAGTAAAATGCCCGTTTCAAAGCTGCATTATATTTTCTTCTATTGAACCTTGTTATCTAACTTGGTCCTAAAACTTCATCCTATTATCCAGGAGGGTCCTGAAAAGTTTTAAATTAAATCTTATCTTACAAGTGACGCCTTTAAAGCTAAACTATACTTCCTTATAGCCGAACTTATGCTAAAACTTGTTATCTAATGGAATTCTTAGTGCTACGTCCCATTATTCAGGAGGGTCCTGAATTTTTAGTGAATCCTATCTCAAGCGTGCAAACTTCAAAGTTCCGCTTATATTCCTTTGGGGTACATTTATGCAAGATTCCGCTACTCATGATTATTTTGAATTTAAAACTGAGTCCCATTTTCCAGGAGGGTCCTGAGAACTTTGCGATCAAACCTGCTTTGTGCTTGCTCTTTCTTCACGTAGGATTTCTCCAAAACAAATGAAATTTTTGCCCCTGTTTCAAATCAAAGAAAAATCTTGTTTAAAACGTGGTGGTTAGTTGTGGAATTCTTGCTGAAGGTGGTTCTTCCTTTTCTATGCTTTGCTTTGACTGGCTGCCTTGAGCCAGTCGAGAATTGTTTGACCTTCTGATTGATCCTTAACCCCAGGACCCTAGATGATCTGAGTGCTCTACACCCCAACCATTGTTTTTCATTTCTAACCTCTGCATCTCCCGCAACATTACTGAACAATTTCACCTGATTTAACTTTTGCTTACACTCTATGTCCCACTTTTCATCACACTATCTCTGGCATGTCCTAGCCGCATTTTGCTCTGTGCAATTTTGAAACTGTAGTAAACTTTGAAATTCCTTCTTATTTGTTGAAACAAGGCTATCCTTGGAAGAGCTTTAGAGGAGTAAAATTAACAGCAATGAAATGCGACGATTTTGAGAATTAAGAATAAAGAAGAAAATCCAAATTTGGATGACTGTTGGAGAGAGAAAAAGAAACTTATATGAGTGGAGTAACTGACACCAATAATCATGGTATACATTTTGGATTAATCAACCCAGTATGTTTAACCAATCACTTTTTCAATTGTTTTACTTTGTGCTCCAAGATCTCCGCAACCTGATGTTTACTTTCCGCCAGCTTACAGTCCTTGTTCGTCTTGAAGTGCCCTGAAAGGTTTTCACCGACAAACCTCTCTCATTTGTTCATTCCTCAATTCCTTGTCGCCTCATGGTGCCCGTGAAGGATTTCACCAATAAGACTCTCTCATAAGGATTTCACCAATAAGACTCTCTCATAAGGATTTCACCAATAAGACTCTCTCATTTTTACTTTCTCTCAGCTTTCGTCGCCTCATGGTGACCACGAGGGTTTTCACCAATAAGACTCTCTCATTTTTTGATTTCTCTTGCTTAAACCAGAGTGTTGCCCCTGATATGAATCCTTTTTACTTGCTTGACTTGGCATCTCTCGAATACTGATCAGGAGGTCTTTCTTTGGATGATAATGTGGGCTCTTTGGATATGTTTGGAAACAAAAGGGTATCAAAAAGGCTCAAAGCAACTTAAATGGGTTAAAATTACAACTTTTAGAATCTGATCTCTTACCACAATCACAACTTCTACCCTAGTTTCTTGCTTGGGGATTTTTAATTTTTATTTTGATATGATATGACCGAGCCATGAGGCTGCCTACGTATCCTTAACAGGAATCAGGTCAAACGTAATTCACACCTGAATTTCTTTGTTTTCTTGTACTTTCTCTTTACGCTTCTTTTTTTTCTTTCTTTTCTTTCTTTTTCGTTATTGATTCTAAAAGAGGGGTATGAAATAAAATAAATAAGGCTCATAAGGGGAAACACAAGGTAGAGTGTTTAGATAACAGAACAAATTGCCTTCGTCATTCCAATCTTTGAAATAATGCCAAGTACAAACAATCAACAATTGAACCAAAGAAATCATACATAATATCTCTTGACTGCATCAGAATTGATAGCCATGTCTACATATTTGCCTTCGATATCTGTTAAATACAAAGCACCATTAGACAACACTCTTGTTACAATGAATGACCCTTGCCAATTTGGGGCGAACTTGCCCTTCGCTTCGGCCTGGTGTGGAAGAATGCGATTTAATACTTGCTGACCCACTTCAAACTTTTGGGGACACACCTTTTTGTTGTACGCTCTTGCCATTCTCTTTTGATATAACTACCCATGACACCCTGCTGCCAATCTCTTCTCATCGATCAAACTTAACTGCTCCAAACGGGTTTTGACCCACTCATCATCCTCAATCTCGGCCTCAGCAACAATTTGAAGGGACGGGATTTCAACTTTCGTAGGTATCACTACTTCAGTGCCATATACCAACAAGTAAGGAGTTACACCCACTGAAGTGCGAACAGTAGTGCGATAACCCAACAATGTGAATGGTAACTTTTCATGCCATTGCCTAGAACCTTCCACCATTTTTTGAAGTATCTTCTTTATGTTCTTGTAGGCTGCCTCGACTGCTCCATTCGCCTTGGGGCAATATGGGGTAGAATTGCGATGCGTATTCTTAAATTGTTGACATACCTCTTTCATCAAGTTACTATTAAAATTAACACCATTATCTGTGATGATCACCTTTGGTATCCCAAATCGACAGATGATATTTGTGTGAACGAAATCGACCACTGCTTTCTTGGTCACAGACTTGAGAGTTTTAGCCTCAACCCACTTGGTGAAATAATCAATGACATCCATGCCCTAAGCAACGAAGGGCCATGGTGCCGACATTGTGTGCAATTCCGATGGTGGAGAATGAATTAAATCTCCATGTACCTGGCATTGATGACATTTGCGCACAAAACTGATACAATCTCGCTCCATAGTGAGCCAATAATAACCTACTCGGAGAATATTCTTCGCCAGCACATATCCACTCATATGCGGTCCGCAGACTCCAGAATGTACTTCGGTCATGACAGTCGTGGCTTGTTTAGCATCTATGCATCTCAGCAATCCATGATCTGGAGTTCTTTTATACAAAACTCCTCCACTGAAGAAAAATCCACTTGCCAACCGTTGAATTGTTCTCTTTTGATCCCCTGTGGCTTGCACCGGATATACCCCCATTCTAATGTACTCCCTGATATCATAAAACCAGGGTTCACCATCAAGTTCTTCTTCCACCATGTTACAGTAAGCATGCTGATCTCAGACTTGAATATGTAGAGGATTGACATAAGCTTTGTCTAGATGGTGCAACATTGATGCCAAGGTAGCCAAAGCATCGGCCACCTCATTATGAACCCTTGGAATATGCTTGAACTCCACTGATCAAAAGCATTGACAAAGATCATGCAAACATTGTCGGTACGGTATGAGCTTCAAATCTCGTGTTTCCCATTCTCCTTGAATTTGATGTACCAGAAGATCCAAGTCTCCCAAGACCAAGACTTCTTGGACATCCATGTCTGCAGCTAGCCTTAAACCCAAAATGCATGCTTCGTACTCCGCCATATTGTTGGTATAATAAAAACAAAGCTGAGCCGTAACAGGATAGGTATGCCCTATTTCAGAAATAAGTGCGGCTCCTATTTCAACTCCTTTCATGTTAGTAGCCCCATCAAAGAAAAGTTTCCAACCTGGTTTTTTAGTTTGCTCTAGCTCGTCAATATGCATCACCTCTTCATCGGGAAAATAAGTCCTCAATGGCTCATATTCTTCATCGACCGGGTTCTCGGCCAAATGTTCAGCTAACGCTTGGGCTTTCATTGCGGTCTGAGTCACATAGATGATGTCAAACTCTGTGAGCAAAATCTGCCACTTCGCAAGCCTCCTTGTGGACATAGGCTTTTGAAAAATATACTTCAACGGATCCAAGTGCGAAATGAAGTGAGTAGTGTAGGATGACAAATAATGTTTCAATATCTGTGCTAACCAAGTTAGGGCGCAACATGTCCTTTACAGGTGAGTGTACTTAACCTCATAAGCTTTGAACTTCTTGCTAAGATAGTAGATGGCTTGTTCCTTCCTGCCAGTGATATCATGCTGACCCAATACACAACCAAATGAATTTTCCAGGACTGTCAAGTAAAGAATCAAAGGTCTCCCTGGTTCTGGTGGAACCAGCACATGTGGGTTTGACAAGTATCCTTTTATCTTATCAAATGCTTCTTGATACTCATCAGTCCACTTGACTGCATCATCTTTCTTCAACAACTTGAAAATAGTCTCACAAGTTGTCGTGAGTTGCACAATAAACCTACTGATGTAGTTCAATCTCCCTAACAGACTCATCACCTCAGTCTTGTTCCTCAGAGGTGGAAATTCTTGGATAGCTTGGATCTTTGATGGGTCCAACTCAATGCCTCGATGACTGACTATGAATCCCAACAATTTTCTGGATGGAGCACCAAATGCGCACTTGGCAGGATTAAGCTTGAGGTTGTACCTGCGAAGCCTCTGGAAAAATTTCCTCAAATCTCTGACATGGTCGGCCTGCTGCTTTGACTTTATGATTACATCATCTACGTACACCTCAATCTCCTTGTGTATCATATCATGGAACACAATAGTCATTTTCGTCATGTAAGTTGCCCCAGCGTTTTTCAAACCAAATAGCATTACTCGGTAACAATAAGTTCCCCATGGCGTGATGAATGCCGTCTTTTATGCGTCTTCTTCATCCATTAAAATTTGATGATACCTTGCATAGAAATCCAAAAAAGATCCAATCTCACGCTTGGCGCAATTATCGATCAAAATATGGATGTTGGGTAGTGAGAAATTATCCTTTGGACTTGCTTTGTTGAGATTGCGGTAATCAATGCATACTCTGATCTTGCCATCCTTCTTTGGTACTGACACAACATTAGCTAACCAAATGGGATATCGTGTGACCCGAATGACCTTTGCGTCCAACTGCTTAGTGATTTCTTCCTTAATCTTCACACTTGTATCACTTTTGAATTTTCTCAATTTTTGCTTGACGGGAGGGAATGTCGGGTTAGTGGGTAACTTGTTGACTACTAAATTAGTGCTTAAACCCGGCATGTCGTCATATGACCATACAAAAATATCTTGTATTCAATCAAGGCTTTGATCATCTCTTCCCTGATCTTTGGTTCAATGTGGACGCTTATTTTAGTCTCTCTGATATTATCTGCGTCCCCTAAATTGATGGCTTCTGTATCATTCAGGTTGGGTTTGGGTTTTCCTTCAAAGTGATTTAATTCCTTACTAATTTTTTCAAACGCCTCTTCCTCATCATATTCTGATTCGTCATCACACTCTACTCTTGAATTATTTTTTCAGAATTAGATTGATTTTTAAGACTGGGCTGAGGATTCCTCACACATGCCATCTCATTAGAACCAGCATAAAAAGAACTGTAAAGAAAAGAAAAGAAAAACAAAAGGGAAACTATCAGGAATGATGAAGAAAGGGAAATTGCATTTCATTGAATGATAAAAGATAACAAGGTTTGCACACTCAAATAGATTGAAAGATAAAAATCTGGATTACAACCCTGGAATAACCCAGACAAACTGAAGGAAAATCAAAATAAACTACCAAGACTCCTTTCGAGTGGGGAGAGGAGTGGATTTCCAATTATTAAGCTTTGTTTTTGGCCCGACGAATTGAATTTATGCGTTTCTAGAACCTTCACTACTTTCCACCATGTTCACACCATCGAACAACTTCTCAAATCTTTCAATTAACTCCTTATCAAGATCAATCACAGGACTGGGAATTGTTTTACCAGTCGTTTTCTGGTATCGGACTTGACAAATGATCTGGAGAGACGTGGGACTGGTTTTGGAAGGACCCATGCCCTCTGTTTTAACTTTCTGGATCTTCTTATGTGTGCGGTAGTGAGCTTGAATCCCAGACCAAATGTTCCCAAGTTTTCAGGAAGAGACACCGGCTGTATGATGCCTTGCAAAGATGAGCCCAAACCTTTACCAAGTACAAAATCATTCTTCAATATCTCATAAGCCACCATGACTGATGCAACGATTATCTTCAGATTTTGGAATGTATTTCCCCTCTGGAACTTTCTCTACCAACATTGTGTCAAAAACCTGGTAGACCCACGGTCCCTTGTCATCTTCCACTTCAATGAACGGTACAATGGCATCGCTGTGAGCGCATAAAATGTCTTTGCCATGCACAACTATTTCCTGTCTATCCCATTCAAATTTGACCACCTGGTGTAGTGTTGATGGGACTGCTTTAGCGGCGTGAATCCATGGTCGACCTAACAGCAGATGTTAGGAAACAACTATATCCAGCACCTAGAATTCCATTGTGAACTCAACTGTCCCTATCGTCAGCTCTACCATTATATCCCCAACTAAATCTTTGCCTCCGCCATCAAATCCCCGGACACAGATACTGTTCTTATGAATCCTCTCATCTTCCACTTTCAACTTACTTAGAGTGGAGAGAGGGCAGATGTTCGCACTGAAACCATTATTGACCAATACCCGGGTAACCACGGAGTTCTCACATTTCATCGTAAGGTAAAGGGCTTTGTTATGCTCAGTACCCTTTACGGGCAATTCATCATAGGAAAAAGTGACTCTGTTCACTTCAAAGATCTTGTTGGCTATTTTTCCAGATGGTTCACGGTGATTTTATCAGGAACGTGAGCCTCATTCAAGATTTTCATTAAAGCTTGATGGTGGTCATCTGAGTGGATTAACAATGACAATAGTTAAATTTGAGCAGGTGTCTTCCTTAATTGTTCCACGATAGAATAGTCCTACACCTTCATCTTCCTCAAGAATTCCTCTGCCTCTTCTTCAGTTACAACTTTCTTTACCAGCACTGGGTTATCTTTGGAGATCTTAGCTTTTCTCAACTCCTCGGGGGCAAAACATCTTCCCGAGCGAGTCAAACCCTGGGTTTCGCAAACTTCTTCTTTGATTTCTTTCCCTTTGTAAGTAACTGTCACCCGTTCGTAATTCCATGGAATGGCCTTGCTGTTGCCTATTGGTAACTGGGTTACCGGCTTGATAATGACATGATCTGTGCGGGCGCCCTCCACGATTACGACAGGTTTGCTTGCCACTCCTAGCACAACCACTTTCATCCTTTCTTGCTTTGCTGCAACATCACTCAAAGACCCCTTCTTAACTATTACGGATGGTTCACTACTCCTTTCGCTTGACTTGAGCATTGATTTCTCACTTGTTGATTGTTCAACTATCTTGACCCCACTGGACCAAATCATCATGACGGTCTATGACGGTTTCCTGGGCTCCCCTCCCTCATGCACTATTTCAATCATATTTGCCTCCTAATAGGCTGGCATCGGATTCCGGTTGATATTGGGCGCCTCGGGAGCTTGAACTTCAATATCAATAAGCTCCTGGATAGCACTTTTTAAGTTCCAGCACTTCTCCGTGTCATGACCTGGAGTAACAGAACAATACTCATAGTTTACGGAATAATCAAGATTTTTCGGGAGAGGATTTGACAATTTGGACTGTATCGGCCTCAGCATGTCTAGTTGTCTTAGCCTATGGAATAAACCGGTATATGACTCTTCCAATGGAGTAAAGATTTTCTTTTTCTGCAACCTTTTATCCTTAAATGCTTGATTAGGCTGGAAACTTAGTCCAAGAGGGTTTCGATAGGCTCGTGGGGGTGGATAAGTGTTTTGTGGAATGGGCGCACGCCATTGCCCGTGGGTGGGAGGTTAGTTGTATGTTTGGGCATGGTGGACAGAAAAATGAGGTTCTGGTGGGGGTAGTAGTGTTGGAGTGGATTATTTGAGCTCTGAGGGTAACTTTGGTGGTGGGGTTGATGCTGATTATAGTGGTGAGATGAACCTATGGGTCCGAACCAAGTTCCTGAATCAACCATTGCTACGTCCTCTCTCTTATTTTTCCCAATTCCTCCTGTGCCGCCCTGAATAGCCTGAGTGGTCGCCTTAATAGCCGAATAGCTCATGATTTTACTCGACTTGAGCCCCCCTTCTACCATACCTCCCATCTTCACTACTTCATTGAAGGATTTTCCTATAGCTGAGACCAGATGGCCATATTAAGTAGGTTCTAAGGCCTGTAGGAAATAATCCACTATCTCACTTTCTTTCATTGGAGGGTCTACTCTTGCTGCCTGCTCTCTCCATCGAAAACCATACTTTCTGAAACTTTCACTGTGCTTTTTCTCCAGTTTTGTCAAGGACAGTTGATCTGGAATGATCTCAAGATTGTATTGGAAGTGACAAGTGAATGCTTGCACCAGATCATCCCATGTATACCACCTTCTGTGATCCTGTTGGCTGTACCACTCCAGCGCCGATCCACTAAGACTTTGACTGAAATATGCCATCAGCAATTCATCTTTTCCTCCAACTCCCCTCATCTTGCTACAAAAACCTCTCAAGTGTGCTACTGGATCACCGTGCCCATCGTACAAATCAAACTTGGGCATCTTAAACCCTACCGGTAATTGCACATTTAGAAATAGACACAGGCCTTTGTAAGCCACACTTACTTGACCTCGTAACCCCCACATATCTCTGAATGATTATTCTAAGCTTTTAACTTTTCTGAACATCTCCTCTTGTTCGGGATTTTGGGATGGTTTTTCAGCTTCCGCAGGGAGATCAAAACAAGGAGTATAAACTTCTAAAGCTTTGAAAGTGGGCTCTGGGGGTAGTATTGGTTATCTTGGGCTTGGAACATAGGCTCACTGGAAGATTGGTGTAGTGTAGCAGATGGGGATGCTACGAAGACAGGAGTGATTGGGGGAGGAGGATATGGAACTTGTTTGGGTGGTGGAGCTTGCGGGGTTTAGGAGGTGGTGCCTTGGTAGTGATGGTAAATAGGAAATCCTACAGATGAATCAACAGTAGGATGTTCCTGGGTTTGAGTCAAAGGCGGGATGAAAGCAGGGTTGGCGGGGTAAGCTGGTGGTGGTTGCCCTTTTGCCCAGGCCTGGTACATTTCGGCCATATGCTGCTTCAACTTATACATCTCTTCTTTCATCGAATTAACATCCAATTCTTCCATCTCTCTTGAAGGATCGATTCTACTCGTATCAAGTTCTTGGTTAGAGATGATCAATTCGCCTTTGGACATGGTGTTATATGGATGAGTTGCTAGAATGCTCAACAAACTAACCTCCTGCCTTAGTTATGGAGCATCAACAACAAACTCATTAGTGATTAGAGCTTAACAGATTGGTAACCGCATATTTGTGGAATGCAATTCACCTAAGTAATTAATTATTTCTATCATGTATTTGCTCGATTGCTTGTGTCATCCCGACTTTTCCTTATTTCCATGTGCAACTTCCCTTTTTCTCTTTTTTTTTTCTTTTTTTTTCATTCTTGCCTTTCTTTTTTTTGACTTCTTTTGTTTTTTATTCTCTCATTTCCCTTTCTTGTTTTGTTTCGTTCTCACAGTTTCTTATTTTCTTTCTCTTTTCTTTTGGTTATGGTCGAATCCTATGGAGATTGCCTACGTATCATGACCCCGCATGAATCAGACCGAGTGTAGTTCTGGGGTATAAGTGTAAAAATAAGTAATAAAACATTTTTGGGATTTTCAAAAAGCAAATACTTTGATTATAACGACTCAAAAACTAACAGACTCAAAAGAAACTAACAGAAAGAAAATACAGACTCAAGTAAAAAAAATCATGAATACATCAATGCCTTAAATGCTCCTTGGGCCCGCGGGACATCATTCGGTCTGACCAAGGGCCTATATGCAAGATCCCTTTGAAGCCTCTCAAAGTCACTCATTATCTGTCGGACAAACGTCATCACTGCCGCAAAGAAAGTGGTGCGAGTAATATCCTCACATGCTTGGCATTTCACAACGATGTAGTCGGCGATGACTCTGACCCGCTCTCGGATTCTACACTTTCCCTGAAACAGACACCCATCCTGTTGATTCCGGGCTTCTAACACCTGAGTGTCGCGGAGATGTTGATTTTGCAACTGTTGCATTCCTTCCTCCATCTGAGCCATCAAATCATAACAGTGTTTCCTATCAGCTTTGAAGTCCTTGGCTTGCTTGGCTGCTTCATTCTCGAGGGTAGTTATTTTTCTCTTCAATATGGTGATTGTCCCTTCATACTTTCTTTTCATTTGCTGCACAAACTTTGCCTGCTCTTCCGCCTTCTTTGCCCATTGTGCCCGGACTTTGGCTAGGTTGGCCTCAGACTTTTCCAGGTCATCTTGACACTCAAGGGCTTTCTTTTTCAGACTGCTTGTAAGCCTTTCATCCACTCGGCTTCTTTCCGGGTTTCTAGCAGTTGTTTTCATCTTCAGGATTTGAGCATTGAGGGTTTCATTTTCCTAAGTTAGTTTTTTCTTTTCTCCCTCATCTGCGGCGGCTTGCAAACCATTTTCAAACTGAAGGTCCAAGACTTGCCTTTCCAACTTGCTTATGGTAGCCCTATACTCGTTTTCTTTGGTCAACCAGTCCCATTGAACCTGTGCTCCGTCAGTGAACTGTTGGACATGGGGTCTTTTTGTGGGCCTTTCAAGATCCTGATGAACTCGGGATCTTTTACCATACCAAGCAGGGTAACCAGGCTCCAACTCACCTCTAGATAGATATCGTATTTGAGTTTTAGGCTCTAAGAATCTGCACTGATGCCAAATCCGATGCACTTTTTCTTCTGGAAAGGCAGCTTTTGGTTCTAACCCAATGACCTGCCGACTCAAATCTTCATCATGTGGGATGGTCTGGTATCGGCCTAACTAACGCAAGACTCTATGCAGAGCATAAGGCTGGATAATCCGAAGACCCGTAAACAGCAGGAAACACACCTCAGCCGACATATAAATTACTTCACTGACCGAGAGCCACCCGAACGTCCATTCGATCTTGTTTGCAGTCAATGATCTCAAGTGGGAGTGCCATGCTTTTGTACCCTTCGGGAACTCATAACCCTCTACCCGTTTTTCCTGTTTTTCAATGCCCTCAATGCCAGTCATACCACAATTCAAGTATCCGGGACGGTGACAAAGGTGTTCCTCCATCCATAATTGTAACAACATATTGCACCCTTCAAGAACTTTTCCCCTTCTCGGCAAAGGGTCAGAGCTTGGTAAATTTCTGCCAAGATCAGTGGCATTATAGTCCTATTTGCCTTTTTCATCATAAAGTCAGCTATCCCCACGAGCCCCAACTCTATATTCCCATCTTTTCTGGGGCAAATCAAAATACCCAGGAACGCCGTTATAAAAGCTAATCCTCTCCGAGCTTCCCACTTGTCTTGATTTCCTGTGTGAGTAAGACCGGTATCTGGCGTCTTGAAGCTATGGGGATTCCCGTAATGTCGGTACAGGAAAAAGAAGGTACAAAATCCTTTGGCTAAATTTTCATCTCGGATGTCCCGAGTGATGCTTAACAGGTCCAAAAGAGTGTTTACTGGTCTAGGTGCCACCGGGTATTTATTTCTAAGATTCCCGTCGAAATCGGTGTAGCCTGCTATCTCTTCCAGTGTAGGAGTTAACTCGAAATCAACAAAGTGGAATACATTATGTGATGGGTCCCAAAATGGTATCAAGGCCTCAATTATGTCCTTTCTCGGCTTAACCTTCAAGAGCCCGATAAGACCACCTAACGCTTTTGTCACAACCTTTCTACTATCGTCCCTCAAATCATGCCACCATATATGTAGCTCTAAAGGGATCTCTTCACGGACTGAGAAAGGTTCATTTTGAATTGTGCTCATGCTGCACATTTATTAAGGTGATTTCAATTAAAAGAAAACTACGACTCATTTTGACTCAAGAAAAATTACCATTTTTCAAAATTTTCACAAAAAATATCTGGCATTGCCGATATGACCTTTCAACAGTCCGAAAACGAAGATTTTAAGGCTATGTCGGCTAACCAGCCAAAACCGTGAAAAATGACTAAAGGCGGCTATTCTTGCAAAAATAGCCCTCCGGCGCCCTTTTGAGGGACATTCGGCTATTTTTGACAAGAGTGACATCACCTTACTTATTTGCAATAAAGATAAAAATTTTGTTCTTTTCGGGCTATTTTTGCAAAAAGGAAGTTGGACCCGATGGGGGTTGCCTACGTATCTCACACCCTGTGAGAATCAAACTGGCGTAGTTCAGACAAATAAAACAAAACCAACTATTTTTAAAAACAAAACCTGTTTTTTCCCTTTCTTTTCATTTCATTTTTCTCAAAAATTCGGCAGAGTTTCAGCACTATTTGGACATTGGATTTTTCAAAACAGGTGACGAACTCACTTAACCCTCACATTGCTATTATTTTTTTTCCAACCTTCTCCCATTATTTATAAGCTGATCTATATGCAAATACGAAGAAAATAAATGCACAAATAGCAAGTAAGATGCATCAGGATGGTCCTTTTCATTTCGGGTACACCTGTCCTAGACAGACCCAACCCCTGTGTTAAGTATCCAAAGTCAAATGCACGTGATGAAAACAAATGTTCCTACTAGGGATCTGACATGGGGCTTTGTTATACTAGGTTTAAAACCTGGGTTTAATATTCTAGACCTAGCTTACCCCAGCGCACAACTCGAGCCGGGGGGGGGGGAGCGTACCTGGAATACAGAAGCTTCACCGGCTTTGCAACTTGTCCGAACCTCGTTCTAAATTTGGGATATGACTCTAACAGAAGAGAAATCACACAAAGTGCACACTCCTCCATGATTTAGAAGACTCAAAGAGCAGATGGGTTTCATAGCAGTTTATATACAGTTCACAGAATATCAAAGTGGTAAAAGCAATATTTAGCACATTAGGCCCAAACATGTAACAAAATCAGATAATAAATAAAGTCAACTATAACAATTCATCTAAGCTATAATTTTGAATCCTGAACTAGAGATTTTGGGTTCGTTCCCCAGCAGAGTCGCCAGAGCTGTCACACCTCCCTTTTTACCTACCCCGGAAAGGGTATAAGGGAGTTTTTTTTCCAACTTAAAGTGACAATCGAAATGGGATTATTTATCTAAGAATCAGTGTCGCCACTTGGGATAATTTATGGTGTCCCAAGTCACCGGTTCAAATCCCAAATCGAGGAAAAATTTGACTCTGTATTAGAGTCCGCGAACCAGAAATTCGAGTAAGAAATTTTGTTGACCCGGGAGAAGGTGTTAGGCATTCCCGAATTCTGTGGTTTTAGCACGGTCGCTCAACTGTTATTATTGGCCTATTTATCTGATTTTTAGAACACTTTCAAACCTATGTGCTTTTTACCTGCTTTTATTTAATTTTAGGAAGATTTCAACGTTATACAAAACACGTCTTTGGATCACGCTACATGAAATGCACCCACGATCCGTGACATATTTTGTTTAGGGTTGTTAGGATTTGGATTTGTGTCACATGAAATGCGCACCCGACAGTTTAGGAAGGTAAGTTATTAAAGTAGCGCGCCTAAAGCAACTACGCATTTGCAACTTTGCGAGGGCCATGAAAATTGCTAAATGGCGCGCCTCGAATTCTAAGGATCAACACAAGATTAATTAAATGAGGGCCACACAATGGTCATTTTTGTTGGGCATGGTGCACTTCAGTTCTAAATTAAAGAGGCATTCAAACTAAGTTTTGGAGGGTCATAAGCTATTTTGCGTTATTTAGTATGGCTAAACTCATTCTAAAAAAACATTAATTGTTTAAAGAAAACTGCAGGATTCCTAATTACTCAAATATTGCCTAATGGATTTGTTGAAGGCCAAAAGAAAGTACTACTTCATTTTAAAGAAAAACTCAATCCCAATCAATGAGCCCAGTCCGTATGGGTCATGTGCGAATAGAATATTCTGAGATACACATGGCGAACCTCCACAACAACTGAAAGCAGTTAGATTTTTAACGTGCAAAATTAACACTAAACCAAAAGCCATGGCAAGCTTTGGGGCTCGAAGTAGGCCCGTCATTATGAAGGTCGACAAAACCAAAACATCTCAAAGCTGTGCATTCGTACTTGAAAATGCTTTCGCCACTTGGGCTGGCTTTAAGCCCAGATTTTACAAACTAACAATTAATTTAGATTAAAAGCTAAGTGGGATTAAACCTACAATTATTCCTGACTCTTAGGTAAGGGACACAAATTTCCTAATTAACTTCTATATTTACAATTGTCTTAACATAGAATAATCGACCAAATGTTCCCAAATCAAACCATCACTAATCCATTATGGCTCATGAGTAAACATGCTGGAACTATGGACATCAGTCCTTTAAATAACTTCACAAGAACAATCATACAAATTTCAAATTCATTCAAACCTTGGATTAATCCATGTACATGATAAATGGAGACTTGTAATGCGGCCTAATGAACAAACATAATCTCAAACCTTAGGCTCATGGGCAAACATGCTTATAAAACAACATCAATACACGTACAAGCCAAACACCTAACATTTTAATGGATTCAGATAAACATTAGAACCAAAATATTACTGATTTTTGACAGAAACTTAAGCAAAAAAATATGTGATCCAGAGCACAAATCAAAATAAACTGAATAATTGAGGCCTACAGTTCATTTTCCATACAAACAATCCACAAACCTGCTCATACACCTTCTAAACATGTTATTTAATGTTGAAACTAAACAATTGGCTAAAATACAAACCCCATTTTATAATACCAGTACCAGCTCGTTTAACATCTACTATTACCAATCTACTACATGGTATTTAACAGTAAGAAAAAAAACAAAGAGAAACTATGGTAAATACAACCTATATTCCATCGGATTCCACTTGATTCTCATAACCAACATTCAATCAGTATTTCTGGACTAAGGAAATACCTGAAAATGAAAGTAAATGGGATAAGATCAGCAGTAGCAACAACAGTATCCAACAGCAGAAAGAAACCACAAAAAAAATATCTTTAAACCAAAGACTGATGCTCAAAAATCAAAAATCCATAGCCAGAACTTCAAGCCAAGCTTTTAAACCACCAGATTCAAATCATTTGAGCCCAGATAAGTTAGAAACTATTTCAGGAATTAGAAACTGAAGAGATCACAGAAGGAATTCAATCAAATAGTGAAAAGCAACCGTTTGTATTTTTGGATTTTTATCTCCTAGGTCTCTCTCTTATTCTGTCCTCCCTCTTAAACTTCTATATCTCTGTTTCTTTTTCTTTGGACTCTATATTCTGTCCCTTCCCCTTAAGTCTTTTCCTAAGCAAGCTTTATATAGGATCTCTTAAGGCAGCCTAAAATTAATTCCCTATTCACAAATGCCCCTTCCCCAATTTCTTAATTGATTCCACTCAATTCTTTGCTCTTTATTTTATTCAATAATGTACTCCTAAACCTTACCTCTATTAGAAGCTTCTTAATTACTTAGGTAAGGTTCACATAACCTAAATAATCCCTAGGCTACCCTTACAACCCATGTTAATTACTCAAACCTAACAAACGGGTCAAATTGACCCAAAGTCCTTGAGCTACTGTCTGTGATCCAAACTAATTTCTGTGATCATATGGAAGGCAGAAAACAAAATCGACTACTTAAATGGATTCAACATACGACTGATTAATAACGACTACTATATGACTGATTAATATCAACAAACAAACATGAAATTAGTTAGGTTATTAAAACAAACGACCTAATTAGATGAACTAAGTCAGCGGACCAATAAGAATCATAGAACAACTTTCACAAAAAGAAACAAAGGGGACAACGAGCAGAGAACAGTTTGAACTCAACAGATTGGTCAAGTTTTCAAAGGGAGTAAAAAAAATCTAACTAAAGAAAGGGAGAGGAAAAAGGAGATGAAATGGATTAAAAGAATGAAAACACTTACCATTTCAGAAATCAACAACCTGTTGTAGACCTTGATTTAACGAGACTGATGTTACACATTTGTTCTTTGTCAAGAACAACTAAGCAACATCAGTCTTCGTCGAATCTAATCTTCAAAACTTTGACAGAAACAACATCATATGACCGGGCATGCCACTATGTTTTATTGAGGACAATCTTAGATTTTTAGGGCTCAACCTCGGATTTAAGATTCGAGAGATTCTGGCAATATTCGAGGGAAAACAATAATGGATTTAGTACAAGGGAGATATGGGGGTTAGGTGGTGTTGATTTGAGGTCGATTGGGTAAGTTAGGGTTTGAGGGTCTGGCCTTCGATCCCATATTCGAAGAGTTCGACTGTGATTCAAAGGTAATGGGTTGATAATTCAGAACGGGGAGATGAAGGAGACTCGATGGTGTGAATTTGGGGTTGTTTGGTGGTTGCCTGCCGCCGTAAGCGATTTTTGGCAGACGGTCAACGGTGGTTTGAGGCGGCGATTTTGGCTGATCTCTGAAAAGAGATCAGAGACGATGAGGGGGGGGGGAGGGGGGTTCTGAGGGGGTAAGGGGTTTGAGGTTTTGAGTATATTAAATTGATGATTTAATTAGGGCCGTTGGATGATTGGAATCCAACAGCTCTGATTAAATCATTAATGGAAAACAGAGTCGTTTTGTTTCACTGGGGGAACCGATTTGGTTCTGGATCTGGTCGGGGTTTAGGAAATGGGCGAGAATCTGGACCGTTTGATCAAACTAATTCAATGGTCCAGATTAAAACGCCTGAAATGGCGTCGTTTGGATTAAGCTGGAGACGGATCGACTATTGGGGCGGGTCTGGGCCAGTTTTGGTTGGGTTTTGGGGACAATTGTCAAGTTTGGCCCAAATACAACCTTTTCTATTTCCTTTTATTTTCATTTCTTTTCCTTTCCCAATTTCTTTTAAATTAAACTAAAATAAAAACCTAAATTAACTCCTAATCCAAATTATCTAATTAATTTAATTAACTCTAAATTATGACTACCACAACTAAGTTAAGTACCAAATTAAAGGGAGAATTACCAAAAAATCAAAAATTAAAAAGCAACAATAAACTATTTTTTGTGATTTTCCATTTTTGTAAAGTTACTTAATTAATTCTTAGAAATGCAAAGTTAAATCCTAAATGCAAAAAAAAATGCAACATATATTTTTTATTTTTAAATAATTTAAATAAAATAAACATGCACAGACAAATGCAAACAATAACAGAAAATGCCACAAAAAATCCGCAAAATTGCGAACAATGGAAAAAATTATTTTGTTTTTGAATTTATGGGAATAATTCATATAGGGCAAAAATCACGTGCTCACAACACTAACCACGTAAAAATCATCAAACAAGTCAATTCCATTTTTTTCAATTTTGTTTGAACCATCTTGAGTATTGTTAATTTGAATATTTCACATGCGCACAAAGTCTTAAGATGATTTATAAATTTTAACATAAAAGTTAAATAATTAATAGTGGATAACATGCATATTATACCATACACGTTAAATATAATTTTGTCATTTATTTATTTTTTAATATTTATAACTTTAAAATTAACAAAAAAATATTGCTATAACAATCATAAATATTATATACAAATGAACTAAGTTGCAGTCTGTTTTGACAATATTTTTTTGAATTAAAGAATGGGTTTGTTAAGATATATTATCTCATGTTTTGATTGATAAATTCAATCAAAAGTATTATATTGACAATTCAAATGAGACAAATTAGTTTGGATATAATGATGAACAAGAATACTTCAAATGAAAAAGTTTACACAAAAATAAGTAAGGACTAATTGTTACTAAAATCGATATATTAGTGGACACTCCTCCTACATTTAATGATATTTTAGGTTCTCAAGAGATATTTTAGGTTCTCAAGATCTGTGCCATTTTTTTTGTAAATATATATTATGTATAAATCTCTTTTTAGATGTTACTATCATTAGCGCTAAAAATTTAAAATTTATTGTAATATTAGTTAATAACCAAAAACACAAAAGAGAATTTGTATTTTTTTTATTGAAAGGAGAAGAAAAAGGAAAATATCTTTTGGAACTTTGATATGAAGAAATACTTGAGGGGATATCTAATGGTAAGAGAGCTATAAGATTTTGGTCAAAAGCCAAATATTTGATTACAAAAATATAATCTATTCTTAAAAGTTTGATTAAGAGATAAGTGACAAGCTCAAAGATTGAATGCCTATAATAGTTCATAAATCACAGTTAATATAAAAGTATATTTGAAAGGCTCTCTATAATTATTAGGCGAGAAAAAGTAATTAAGATTATTTCATTAATTCTACTAATGTTTAGATGTTAGTTTATTGTGAGCTTTGAACAAACTAGAGTTGTGTCACTAAAAAATTTGATAAAATCAATGATGAACAATATATTTCGTATTCAAATTGATTATGAAATTCGTATTCAAAATCAAGAATTTTTTCTTTAAATATCTATATGTCATTAACATTATTTATTTTTCAAGAACGTACACTTTTTGAATTTTTATTTTGTAACTCAATTGTATTATTTAATAATTTTTTATTATTTTATATTATATATTCATTGATATAGGTGCACTCGTAATGTGCGTACACTTAGATAAAACAGTAAATTAATTATTTTTCTTATTTTTAGAACTTTAAAATTAACTTAAATTTTGGTTATTAAATCATTCCTTATTTGAAACGATACCAAATGCACTAAATCTCCTTTTATAAATAAATAAACTACTAATATTTAGGTGTTTGAGAACATGAATAAATTTGTCACTTTTATTCCCAAAAAAGAAAGTTCAACGTCTATATGAATAGAAAAAAATCTTAAAGCCTACAACACCAAAAACTTCCAACAATCCTACCAAATCGGGTGGCAATTCACCTAAATACAAAATTCACTAACGAAGTTTTTTCCTTCTCCATTTATTCCAACGAATGACTAAATGTTGTTTTTATTATATTAAGTTATTTGTGTTAGTTGATAAATCTCGAGAATTGTGATAAAAGCATATGAAGTAACCAATATCCATAATTTTAGGAAAGCATATGAAGTAACCAATATCCATAATTTTAGGATTTAATATTAAGCCACACAAACAATAATATTTTTCAAAAGATATATTGAAAGCATAATCTTTTCAAATTCACGCAAAATTGATTAATCAATGTAACGATCCGATCGGTCGTTTCGAGAGTTGTAACCTCATTTTCCCATTTTTTTGCTTCTTTTGTCTTCTACAATAGTGTTGTGACTTACCAGGTTAGTCGGTTCAAGTCCGGAGTGGTTTCGAAGTGAATTGAGACACATAATCTCTTATTTGAAAGCTTAACTTGGAAATATTGACCGGATATTGACTTATGGGTAAACGACCGTGGATTTGAATTTTGATGGTTCCGTTAGCTCCGTTAGGTGATTTTCAACTTAGGAATACGCCCGGAATGTGATTTGGAGGTATGTGGTAAAATTAGGCTTGAATTGACGAAAGCTAGAATTTTAGCGATTTTGGCTAGCAGTGAAAATTTTGATATTGAGGTCAGATTGGATTTCCGAAAGTTGGAATAGGTTTGTGGTGTCATTTTAGACTTGTGTGTAAAATTTGAGGTCATTTGAACATGGTTTGGTAAGTTTCGACATCATTTGTGGAATTCGGAAGTTTAGAAGTTCTTAGGCTTGAATCCGAATGTAATTTGGCGTTTTGATGTTGTTTTGAGTGATCGAACGTTCGACTAAGTTTGTATGATATTATAGGATATGTTGGTATGTTTTGTTTTGGTCCCGAGTGCCTCAGGGCGATTTCAGGTAGTTATCGGAGTGGTTTGAGTTGGGAAAATGCAGCTGAAGTTGTTGCTGCTGGTGTTTCCGCACCTGCAGAGTGGGAACCGCATGTGCGTGGTCGTAGAAGCGGATTGTGAGGCCCAGATGCGTAGTTGGATCGCAGGTGCGGCTTGGACCCCGCATCTGCGGCGAAGCGGATTGTGAGGCACAGATGTGCAGTTGGATTGCAAGTGCGGCTTGGACCCCACATCTGTGATGGCCGCAGATGCGGTCAGGTGATTGCAGGAGCGGAGCCAGCCTTTTAATGAATTTTTGTAGAAACGAAGCCCTGTTCGCAGATGAGGTTCTGCAAGTGCGGTTTTAGCTACGCAGAAAACCCCAGCTCGAGGTTTTGTTCTTCATTTTCAATTTTGGACTTGAGGAACTCTGGAGAGAGGCGATTTTCCGAAGGATTTCAAGGGAGAACTTTGGGGTAAGTAATTGTAACCCATAATGGTATATATTTCGTGAATCCATTGCTTTATTCATTATCTAATTAGGGATTTGAGCTAGATATATGGGGATTTGAGTAACCAAATGAGGTCAGATTTTGATAAATTTAGTATGGTTAGACTCAAGAGGGAATGGGCTTTTGATTTTTGTGACTTTTGTCCGATTTCGAGACGTGGGCCTAGGGCCGGGTTTGAGCTAATTTCGAATTTTGGCTATAATTTGGTATTTTCTTGTGGAACTGGTTCCTTTAGCCTATATTCACCGTATTGTACTGCTTGTGGCTAGATTTAGGATATTTGGAGGCCAATTTGAGAGGCAAGGGCATCGCGGAGTAGGATTTTTGCTTGGTTAGAGGTAAGTAATGCTTCCAAACTTGGTTTTGAGGGTTTTAAACCCCGAACTACGTATTATGTGATTAGTAGTAAGGTGACGCACATGCCAAGTGACGGGCGTGCGGGTGTGCACTGTGAGAATTGTGGCCTGGGTGACTCAATGGTACCGTTTAGTGACTCTATCCTGTTGATATTCATGTTTTCACCATGTGATAAAGTAGTTGAGCTGTAAATCATACTAGATATCATGTTTAGGCTTGTGACGGTATTGTTTGGACCCTTAACGGTCGTTTTTTGCTGTCATCTCACTAATTTCCATCTAATATTCCATACTCAGTCATGATCATGCATTTTTATATTATATCTCAGTCTCAATTATTTATTAATTTATGATATCATTGTTCCGGGCTATTTCATGACATTGTGATTCCGTGGTTAGACTGTAGAGGTTAATGACTGAGTGAAGCCGAGAGCCTGGTTATGAGTGACAGTTATGGAATGGGGCTGCATGCCGCAACTATTATATTGAGGATTTTGATAGCGCTTGGACTGCAGGAGCCCCTCCAGAGTCTGTAACACACCCCCAATGAGCGCAGTTGATATTATTGAGGGATGGATCTTCCCTGAACATGGATCTTGTCCAAAGTATTGATTCCTGGAGATGGATCTTTTCCATAGGGCTGGATTGGCCTTCCTCTGTATTGAGTGACTGTTATCAGTGATGTGTATATATTTCGGGATAGATCTTCCCTAGGCCGTATGAGCCATATACAGTACCGAGCGGTTGAGTATTCGAGAGTGTTTGCACATGAGGCTGATAGCATGGTACATTTCATACAGCATGTGCATTGGCATGTAAAGGTAGTAGAGATATATTCTTTACATTGTTCGTATATGTTCTACTTTATTATTTTGAACTGCCTATTAAATTGAAAGCATGCCTACGATCTGCACATTTATATCTGTTCTTATCTGTATTGGTTGAGTTCGTCTCTACCTTTTAGTTCAAAGTTTGGACTTGTTACTTACTGAGTTGGTGTACTCACGTTCCCTCCCACGCCTCGTATGCAGATCCAGGCGATACCGGTTGTAGTGGCGGTTGCTAATCGAGGTTATGGAGTTCGGAGAAGTTGCGACCAAAAACACTCACGCAAATGTACGCGGTCGTCAAGTAATAGAGTAGTGAGTAGAGTATCATTCCCACGAAGACTTATGATTAACTTTTGACTGATTCAAACTCAATTAACTTATCGATTCAAGAGATTTCCCACAAAATATAGAAGTGACTAATTTACTACCTAAAATTATCAAGCAATGAATTAACTATAAATCAACCGAAACAAATAGCAATTTCGAATAACAATCAGTAGGAGAGAATATTCCGGAGTCACAGGTTAGCTAACAATGTTACGTTCTTGGATTAAAATGACTAATTGATTTATTTGGATTATTGATTGACAGGGTTAATATTACTCATAAGAATTTGTCGAGCCCTTACTAGCCTATTCAAGTTAACTTAATACCTATATATCTATGGAATTAAGATTAATATGAATGCATTTACAATTCCTGTATTTCAACCAATCAAGGCAATTAGGTATATGTCTATCCTAATTGCGAATCTTTTCCCCGATGTCCAGGTTCAAGAACTTGCTCTATTTAATTCTATATGCAATCTAGAGTTCCCACTTTCGAGTTCAACTCTAGATTCGTAGATAGTATTTCACTGTTAGCTAATCAGCAAAATAATTAAAAACACCCAACACTTAAACTCTTGCTCGTCCTCGAGCAATGGAACTATATAACTCCCCCAAAAACATACTTATAAATATGAAGGAGCACTTCACAATTAATTCAATCAAAAACCCTACCTTTGGACTATGACCGAAATCGGCAATTAAGCATGAACACGCGAATTTCACATTCTTCCCGTTTTTAAACTTGCCCAAGAATATACAATGCTATTCAACCAACTCAAGCAACCTCTTCACAACCATCTTACCTCAAGAGACAACTCGTTGTCATACCTCCTTTTTCCGCCCCCGCGAGGGGCGTAGGATTTTTTTCCAATTAAAGGACAATCGAAACAGGATTTGTTTGTTTATTTCAGAGTCGCCACTTGGGATATTTTAGGGTGTCCCAAGTCACCAATTTAATCCCGAATCGAGGAAAAGAATGACTCCATATTACAGTTTGCATACTAGAAAATCCGGATAAGGAATTCTGTTAACCCGGGAGAAGGTGTTAGGCATTCTCGAGTTCCGTGGTTCTAGCACGGTTGCTCAACTGTCATATCTGGCTTGGTTATCTGATTTAATACTTGTTGAACCTATGTGCAAAATTTAACTTTTAACCGCTTTTATCATTTACTGTTATTTTTTATCAAGAATTGCAACATCGTGGAAACACATCTCGAACCACGTCACAATCAATGTACCCGTGGTTAGAGCTACATTTCAACTCAGTTGAGATTGGGATTTGGGTCACATAAATGTGCACCCGAGTTTAGGAAGATAACATTATTAAATACGCGCCTAAAGTGACTAGCGTATCATTTATTTTGGGTGGGGCCGTGGAATTTCACTAAACGGTCCATCCCGAAGTCTAAGCAATTTTAAAGCAAATATTTACTGAGGGCCCCGCAACTTTGTATTATTTTTATTTGGCGAGGTTCATCTCATTCTTATTTTTTAGAAGGAATTTGCAACGTCATGGACACGCGTCTCGAACCACGTCACAATCGATGTACCCGTGATTAGAGACACATCTCGACTCCGTTGAGATTGGGATTTGGGTCACATAAATGTGCACCCGAGTTTAAGAAAGTAATTTAATTAAATCGCGTCTAAGAGGCTAACGCGTTATTATCTTCGGGGAAGGCAGTGAAATTCACTAAACAGTCCATCCCAAATTCTAAGTAATTATTGTGACCGATTATTGAGGGCCCCGCAATTTGTATTTTTATTCGGGAGAGGCTCGTCTCATTATTATTTTTAAGGATAATCTAAAGCAACTATACATATTTTCATCTGTCTCTAAATGGAAGAAGAAAAGGTCCTACTTTATTTACATGCTTAACAAGATCGTCATTTATTTCACGGATCCGAGCAAACGCAGCTAGCAAATTACAATCAAACTTTGTGCGAAAGGAAGTTGTCTCATGCCTCATTTTATAAGCCGATACTACTGAAACTGAAATTATAACCAAATACGGAATTGACCGGCGATACGTATTCAAAAGGGACAAAGTAGCTTATAACTAATTTATTGAAACCACATTGTTAGACGAAATGAACCGTTGGGACTAATTATTTTCAATTACTTGGAGCTAAGCCAACTTTAATTACTAATGGTTACGAAAGTTACTTAACTTGCTTGTTAACTTGAATAAACTATTGGGTTAAGGTTCTTAGCCTTTCTACATTCCTTGAATCGCGCCACAATTATGTCAAGCCTACGATTTCTACAAATTTAAAGGCGTGAATTCATACTGAGTTCCTATATGATTATATGACACTCGAAACCAACTGTTAATGACTTTGTCAACTAACTATTGCACCACCAAAGCTATGGAGACATGCTTTCAACTTGAAACTGAAATCAACACGAGATCTTCATTATTTCGGATTTTTGCCTTTTAGACTAAATGCTGAGTCAAATGAACTCTAATTATATTGAAAGCTAGGGCCAGACAATTACCCATTGAAACAAAATCCAAACAAACCCAGACGTGATTCTAATGGAATACATGAATTATTATACACAGCTTAACATTCAATACACAATTAAAGCAAATTCAGAAGAGGCACTTCAACTGTTCATTTCTATACTCAGGTTTCAATTTTCAGCCTACATTGATAGTGTATCAGTTGTGTACCTGAGATTAGAGACAAGGACAAGAAGAAGATCAGCAACAAGCAGCCAGGCAGTAATAACAATAGCAGTGTAAGCAGCAGCACAGCAGATGTAACGACACAGCACCAACTAATGAAGCCAATAATAACAGTAGGAGACACCCCGTGACAGAGTTAAAGAAAACCAGGAAATAAACCAAACAGTAACCCAATGGAACAATGCTCAATAGTAGGACACTAGGGAATATCCAGCTGAAATCCAACAACACCAAGAAAACACATACAGGGGCAAAAGAAAAGAAAACAGTGGCTTCTGATTACTCGAATACTCAAAGAAAGATTGAAGTTCTTTTATGTAAAGCCTAGCACTGACTTAACAAATTAATAGCCCAGCCTATGCTCTCAATACCAAACTGAACTCTCAAAATCGAAGACCAGCCTTGTTTTTTTCTTTTGTTTTTCTCTGAAGACCTCTCAAATGTCCAGCCCCCTTTTCTTGTTTTAAATGAGCCCATTTATAGGCAGAAATGACAGGCTCCAGGCTGCCTTCATCCCCTCAGCCTTTTCCTGCCCATAACTCCTTTAAACTAATCATAGAAAATGCCCCATGCCCATCCATTTGACAGCCCCCTAGCATGTGTTTTCTGCCCAAAGGTATGGGCAGCCTTTAATATTTAATCAACCCCATGCTACCAAGTTTGGTTCCCCACTATTACATTAGTTTAAGTCCTTTTCAGTACCCTATGTCAGCTCACTTAAACTAGTCATTTCTGTTCTTTTCAAACCCCCATATTACCCCTGTTAGCCCCCAGCTTATAACTGTATTATCCTATTGCAACAATGGGACATTTTGAACTTCTAAAAGTTCAAATTTAGAACTGCCCTAGACTGAATTCTAATTGCTTGCATTGCAGTTACAAACCACTTTCAAACAATGTCAAGCATCCACTGAACGACAATGGTTCGATCAATCATGTGAAGTTATATGAATCAGAATATTTGATCATTCAGTCCTATAAAACTAATCGACGATGTTTATCTAATCGACTATACTAATTACAACATGGAACAATCAGTCGATCAATCAAACAACACGAACAGGGCATCAACTGCCTTCAACAACTTTGCACGACACAAGGAAGCTATATGAATTATCTATTCGACGATATTAATCTAATCGAATATGTATCTCACCATACGTATTTAACAATAAACAAAAGAGTAATCGACCAAAAAAAAAAAAAAAGTCTTACGAAGATGGAGGGAATTGAAAGAACACATCAGAAATAACAAACAAACTGACTAAACATGTTAACAAACTCAATCAACATTCAAACAAAACTAGAAGAGAAAAAGAAAACTTACTGTGGATGCTCAACAATGAACGACCCAGGCCTGAACTAGATTTGACCATTTGAGGTCGAACAAACTTTAATCGGGGTGTTCTCGACCGAGAACACCTTGATTAAGGTCTATTAGACCCCAACCCTCTATTAAACTGGCCGGATTCCAAGGTTCTTGTGTTCTAGGGTTCGAACCAGTCCGATTTTGGGCTTAAGGATTTGTAGATAGATTCGGACCAAACCAAACTTGGTTTGGTCACGAGTGAGGCCAGGGTGGTGACTGGTGTGAAGCTGGGGTGGGTTGGTGTAGGTCCAGGTTGGGCTCGAACCTTTAAATTAAGATTCGAGATGATGGAGGGTGATTCGAGGCAAGGGGGTAGCAGATCCGTGTTCGGAGTGGTGAGGTGCATCAGGGGTGTTATTTTGGTGGTCACCAGCGTCGGGGCTGCCGGGTTCAGGGTGAGAGTGTATGGGGGCGGCTAGGGTTTGGAACGGGGCTTGGGTTCGTGTTTGGGACGACGGTGTACAGTGGTGAAGGGTGGGGTTTAGTTTGGGGGCGTGGGGCGTGTTGGGGAGCTTATATACGGAGGGGGGTGGCTTGATCCTGGCCGTTGGATAGAGAGTGATCAATGGCCAGGATCTATTCATTAAAGAGGGACGACGTCGTTTGGGTATGAGGGTGGGTGAGACCGGATAGGGGAATGGACCGGGTCAGATTAACGGATCTGGGGGTGTGATCCTGGCCGTTAATCCATTTGAGATCAACGGCCCTGCTCAACTGGGACAGAAACGGTGTCGTTTGGGCACCTCTGAGGAGACAGACCATTTTAAACTCATTGGGCCAGCTCGTTTGGGCCCTTTTTATTTTAATTTCTTGGCCCAAACCGAGTATTCTTATATTTTTTCCTTTTTCTTTTCTACTTTAATTGACAAAATTAAATAAAACTCCTAAATAAATTGAAAAAATCAAAAATAAAATTATACACAAATTATTTAACACCTATAAAAATTAACACACAAATTAACATTAAATAAAATCACTCAATGACAAGAAACACACATGCATATATTTTTGATTTTCTTTTAACCAAATTATGGTTAATTGATTTCTGAATGTACCATTATTTCCTAAATGCACGCAACATGTATTTTGTTTTTTCAACTATTGCAAGGTGAGTGTTTACGGACAGAACAATTATCAAAAAGGTCACGCATATTCTCAGAATTGTACCCGAAGGTAATTTGTTTTATTTTTTTATTTTTATATATTTGTTCTCATATTTTTCGATTTCTTTTGGAGTAGTTTTTTCCATGAAGCAAAAATCACGTGCTCACAGCTGCCCCTCTTTGTCCGAAAACATAGAGAGTTTTCGTGCAAAGATAAAGTGAGCGGGTACGAGCGATGTTTGCCTGTTGGAATGCTCCGTGTGAAGCATTTTTTGAAAAAGATTTAACCGAACCTTTGCTTCAAAGGTTTCCTATATATCCCTGGCAAGAAGGGAATCAGGTTAATGTAGTTCGGGAAGTTTTGGTGGCTGGGACTACCATGGGACTGCAATGTTACTGCTGTTGCATGCTGTTACTGCTGTTGTATGATGTTACTGTTGTTGTGTGCTGTTATTGCTGCTCTACCGGTCTCCTCATTACATCGTGCTAAAAAGAAAACAAGACGCTAGACTAGACTACAGATCACAAGATTTTATCTATCTTCAACTTGTTCTTGTTGTCTTGCTTCCTTGTCGGCTTGTGTTGCTTCCGGTGCTTTTCTTCCGTGCATTTGGGGATGACACTGGCCTTTTGCCTTTCTAAATACCAGTTTCAACATTTCGTTCGGTCTGCCGGGGATATGGTTTTCCTTATTGAGCTTTTCGGCGGTTCCTCTGGGGATATGGCTTTCTTCATCAGATTTGTTATGCCGGGCACAATTTACTGTTCACAAACTGCTTCTTTCCAGACGCGCCTTTTCTTCCTTTTGACTCAGGCGCTTGAATTTGTGCTGGGACCTCTTGTTACAACCTTCTGCCTCCCGGTGCTGGGGATTTTTATTGTTTCCTGCTGGGGGATTCTTGTTGTAACCTTCTACCTTCCTGTGAGTTACTGATTTCGAGATCTGCAGTATAAGACTGAAAAACATTTCTCTCGTTATACGGGTGGGTGCCTATTTAAAACTAAGACATAAAAATATTCATCTAGTTATACAGGTGGGCGCCTATTAAAACTAAGACATAAAAATATTCCTCTTGTTATACAGGTGGGCGCCTATTAAAACTAAGACATAAAAATATTCCTCTTGTTATACAGGTGGGCGCCTATTAAAACTAAGACATAAAAATATTCCTCTTGTTATACAGGTGGGCGCCTATTAAAACTAAGACATGAAAATATTCCTCTTGTTATACAGGTGAGCGCCTATTAAAACTAAGACATAAAAATATTCCTCTTGTTATACAGGTGGACGCCTATTAAAACTAAGACATAAAAATATTCTTCTTGTTATACAGGTGGGCCCCTATTAAAACTAAGACATGAAAATATTCCTCTTGTTATACAGGTGGGCGCCTATTAAAACTAAGACATAAAAATATTCCTCTTGTTATACAAGTGGGCGCCTATTAAAACTAAGACATGAAAATATTCCTCTTGTTATACAGGTGGGCGCCTATTAAAACTAAGACATAAAAATATTCCTCTTGTTATACAGGTGGGCGCCTATTAAAACTAAGACATAAAAATATTACTCTGTTTCCTCGTTCCTCCGAGAAAAATATTGAAAATGGCAGAACAACTTCTGCCCCAGTTTTGGTGACCTTTCTTGCGTCGCGTCCCTCTGCCATCATCAACCTTTGTTTTCCTGCAGCAGACAAAGAGGATTTTGTTAGTTTTAATCATGGTCGACATCCGTGTCCTTCCCGCTGGGGGATGATTTTTCCTTTTCTTTTCCTTGCTCTGTGCTCCCAAAAACTGGTTGGGGGATAAAGTTGCTTGCTGGGGGTGACCTGCTTGCTGGGGATGGTTTTCCATTTATCCCCTCCCTGCTTTCTCTTTACAGAACAAGTTGTGGGAGTCCTCTTCAATCCCAAAACCACTCCCTTAGAAGTTTATTTCCTCCCGGAACTGCAAGGCATAGAATGTTATCGCCTGGGGATAACCTTTAGGATTGTTAGGGTTATCTTGCAGCGGATTAATTTTCCTTTCCTGTGGTGTCTGACCACCTCGGACCTGGATCCGTGATTTATCGACATTCTGCGGGGAAACCTTCTCGGAACTTGGTCCACAAGTCCCTCACCCATCGTTTTTCGCTTTCTTCACGTCACCCTTAACTTTCTAAACAACTCGTCCTTTGGTTTTGCAACAAGCGCCTTTTGTCTTATCGCCTCGGCTTTTGGCCTGTCCCATTCGTATTTTGCTTTTGTACCACTTTGGCCTCTGGTAGTAAACTCTAAAAAATCTTTTTCAAAACAAATTTCTAGAAAGAAATGAAAAAAATAGAAAAGGAGAAAAATCTTTCTGAACCAATACTGGTGGGAAAAAAAAAGAAAAGAAAAGAACTTATCTGGATGTCATGACTGGTCCTGATGATCATGTCGTGCACCATGGATTCCCGACCCAGCCTATTTGTACCAATCAACCTGCCTGATGGCCTTACTTGCTGGGGATAAATGGGTGTCCATTTCTTCGCAAATGTGGACCCTTTTGCCAATCTGTCTTGTCACCTTATAGTGCCCTTCGAGGGGTTTTCACTGATAAGACTCTCTCTTTTCTCAGCTCCCGGCGCCTTACGGTGCCTGTGAAGGTTTTCACCGATAAGACTCTCTCGTTTTATATCTCTCATCTTTCGTCGCCTTATGGTGCATGCGGAGGTTTTCACCGATAAGACTCTCTACTTTTGCCCTTCAACGGGGAATTGGGGTGCTGCCGACACGAATCTTTCTTTCGGAGACTCTTTCTGGCTATCAATTCATTTCTCATTTGTGATCCCCTTCTTCGCTGGAGATCAGCGTATTGTCCTCGGTTTCTATTGTCCTAACTTGGCACTTCTCGAACATTGATCGGGAGGTCTTTTTGGGCATCGATGTTGGTTTTGTGTGTCAAATATTTAACTTAAACCCGATGGGTGAAGTGTTACAGCTCTTGGAATCAAACCCTTTTGGATATTCAAAACATAATTCCTGCCCCAGTTTTCTTGCTTGGGGAATTTTATATTTACACTATGTTGAGCTATGCGCATTACGCACACTATGACCGAGCCGCGAGGCGCCTACGTATCCTCTTTGAGGAATTAGGTCAAACGTAGTTCCTAACGCTCTCTTGTTTTTCTTGTGATTTTTATCTTTCTCTTCTTTTTTAATTTCTTCTTTTTTTTCTTTTTTTTTCATTTTTCTTCCTTTCATATCTTTTCCCATTTAGTGATTCCAAAAGAGGGGTACGAAAGAATGACTTAAGGCTCAAAAGGGGGAAGCAAGGGTAAAAAGTGTTTGGATAGAAGAAAGAATTGCCTCCGTCATTTCATTATCCAATAAGTACCAAATACAAACAAACGAACCAATAGCTATTATAATTGAAGAAATTACGCGTAATATCTTTTGACTGCATCGGAACTGATAGCCATGTCGACACATCTTCCCTCGACATCTGTTAGGCACAAATCACCGTTGGACAACACTCTGGTCACGATATAAGGCCCTTGCCAATTCGGGGCGAACTTGCCTTTTGCTTTGGCCTGATGCAGGAGGATCCGTTTCAATACCTGCTGCCCTACTTCAAATTTTCTGGGGCGTACCTTCTTATTGTACGCTCTTGCCATTCTCTTCTGATACAACTGACCATGGCACACTGCTGCCAACCTTTTTTCGTCTATCAAGCTCAACTGTTCCAATCGGGATTTGACCCAGTCATCATCATCAATCTCGGCTTCAGCGACAATCCGGAGGGACGAAATTTTGACCTCCACTGGTATTACTGCCTCAGTTCCATACACCAACAAATAAGGAGTTGCACATATGGAAGTCCGGACTGTTGCGGTAACCCAACAAAGCAAAGGGTAATTTCTCGTGCCATTGTCTAGATCCTTCCACCATCTTCCGCAGTATCTTCTTGATGTTCTTATTGGCTGCCTCGACCGCTCCATTCTCCTTGGGACGATATGGGGTGGAATTGCGGTGTGTAATCTTGAATTGTTGGCATACCTCTCTCATCAGGCTGCTGTTAAGATTTGCGCCATTATCCGTAATGATCACTTTTGGGATCCCAAATCTGCAAATGATATGGGAGTGAACAAAATCCACCATTGCCTTTTTAGTTACCGACTTGAAGGTTTTAGCCTCAACCCATTTGGTGAAGTAGTCGATGGTCACCAGAATGAACCTATGCCCGTTGGACGCTGCCGGCTCGATAGGCCCAATGACATCCATGCCCCATGCGACAAATGGCCAGGGCACTGACATCGTATGTAACTCTGTTGGCGGAGAATGAATAAGATCTCCATGTATCTGACACTGATGGCATTTCCTCGCGAAAGTGATACAGTTATGTTCCATAGTGAGCCAATAGTACCCTGCCCGAAGAATCTTCTTTGCCAATACATATCCACTCATATGTGGCCCGCAAACTCCAGCATGCACCTCTGCCATAACCGCCGTGGCTTGACCGGCGTCTATACATCTTAACAATCCCAAATCCGGGGTTTTTCTGTACAACACCCCTCCGCTGAGGAAGAAACCATTCGACAAACACCGAAGGGCTCTTTTTTGGTCTCCAGTGGCCTGTTCCGGATATTTCCCCATTTTGAGGTACTCCTTTATATCATGAAACCAAGGCTCACCATCTACTTCCTCTTCTACCGCGTTGCAATAAGCATGCTGATCACGTACCTGAATGTGCAACGGGTCAACATACATTTTGTCGGGGTGGTGTAACATTGATGCTAAGGTGGCCAATGCATCGGCAACCTCGTTATGGACTCTTGGGATATGTTTAAACTCCACTGATCGAAATCGCTTGCTCAGATCGTGCAAACACTGTCGATAGGGTATGAGTTTCAAATCCCGTGTTTCCCACTCACCCTGAATCTGATGTACCAAGAGGTCCGAGTCTCCCAAGACCAGAACGTCTTGGACATCCATGTTCGCAGCTAATCGCAGACCCAAAATGCAAGCTTCGTACTCGGCCATATTATTGGTGCAATAGAAGCGTAGTTGAGCTGTAACAGGGTAGTGACGTCCTGATTCAGAAATGAGTACTGCTCCTATTCCAACCCCTTTCGCGTTCGCGGCTCCATCGAAGAAAAGCTTCCAACCCGGTTCCTCGGGTGATATCAGCTCACCCGTATGCATCACTTCTTCGTCGGGAAAATACGTTCTTAAAGGCTCGTATTTTTCATCAACGGGATTCTCTGCCAAATGGTCGGCCAGCGCTTGGGCTTTCATGGCTGTCCTCTTCACATAGACGATATCAAACTCTGTGAGCAAAATTTGCCATTTTGCTAACCTCCCTGTGGGCATAGGTTTCTGAAAAATGTACTTCAATGGGTCCAAACGGGATATGAGATAAGTAGTATATGAGGACAGGTAGTGCTTCAACTTCTGAGCCACCCAAGTTAGGGCGCAGCATGTTTTCTCGAGTTGAGTGTACTTGACCTCATACACTGTGAACTTCTTGCTAAGATAATAAATGGCCTGCTCCTTCCTTCCTGTGGCGTCGTGTTGCCCCAGTACACAACCAAATGAATTCCTAGGACCGTCAGATAAAGAATTAATGTCCTCCCTAGATCAGGTGGAACCAACACAGGTGGATTGGACAGATACCCTTTGATTTGGTCGAAAGCCTCTTGACACTCCGCTGTCCAGTCTACCGCAACATTTTTTTTCAGCTGTCGAAATATGGGTTCACAAGTCGCCGTGAGTTGGGCGATGAACCTGCTGATATAATTTAGCCTCCCCAATAGACTCATTACCTCCGTTTTGTTCTTTGGCGGCGGCAAATCTCGGATGGATTTGATCTTGGATGGGTCTAACTCAATACCCCGTCGACTAACGATGAATCCTAACAGCTTTCCTGATGGAACCCCGAAGGCGCATTTGGCCGGGTTAAGCTTGATATCATACCTTCGGAGTCTTTGAAAAAATCTCCTTAGGTCTGCTACATGGTCTCCCTGTTGTCGAGACTTAATGATCACATCATCTACGTACACCTCAATTTCTTTGTGTATCATATCGTGAAACACAATAGTCATTGCTCGTATGTACGTTGCCCCAGCATTCTTCAGTCCGAATGGCATGACCCGGTAGCAGTAAGTTCCCCACGGTGTAATGAAAGCCATCTTTTCCGCATCTTCTTCGTCCATTAAGATCTGATGATATCCTGCATAGCAGTCCACAAAAGATCCGATCTCGCGCCCAGCGCAATTATCGATCAGGATATGGATGTTGGGCAACAAAAAGTTATCCTTGGGACTTGTTTTGTTGAGATTACGGGTCGACGCACACCCTGATTTTCCCGTCCTTTTTCGGAACTGGTACCACATTGGCCAACCACTCGGGATATCGAGTGACCCGAATGACCTTCGCCTGCAGCTGCTTAATCACCTCTTCTTTGATCTTTACACTCATTTCTGTTTTAAATTTCCTTAGCTTTTGCTTGACCGGAGGGTATGCCGGGTCAGTGGGCAATTTGTGAACCACTAGATTGGTGCTCAATCCCGGCATATCATCATATGACCATGCAAAAACATCTTTGAATTCCACGAGGGTTTTGATCAATTCTTCCCTGACGTTTGGCTCAATGTGGATGCTGATTTTGGTTTCTCTAACGTTATCCGCGTCTCCTAGATTCACAGCCTCAATGTCATTTAGGTTAGGCTTGGGTTTCTCTTCAAATTGGCACAGTTCTCGGTTTATCTTTTCGAAGGCTTCATCCTCGTCATATTCAGGCTCATTGTCACAAATGACCTCTTGTATCATTAAGTTGGAGTCGAATTGATTTATTAGGCTAGGTCGAAGATCCGATGTGCATGCCATGTCATTAGAACCAGTAAAAAGAGAACTGTTCAGAAAGAAAAATAACAAAACAAAATTAAAATGAGACAAAAGAAGAGAACTTTATTAAACTTGCGGGATAACAGGGTTCACACTTTTACAAAACAAGAAATAAGATTTGGATTATACCCTGGAATAATCCGAACAAGAAAAAGCAAAAATCAAAGCCTACTACCAGGACTCCCCCGGATAGGAAGAGGAGTAACCGTCCAATTGTTGGTTTTGGCCTCAGGCCCCACAAACTGTATGTCCGCTCTGCTGGAACTCTCTCCAACTTCTACCATATTGACATAAGTGAATAGCCTCTCTAAACTCTGATTCAGGTCGCCGTCCATCCCAATCAACGGTCCGAGAATCTTTGGGACCGGTGACCCCTTGGCATTTGCTTTAACAAAAGATCTCGAGAGACGTGGCACAGGTTTGGGAAGAAACCAGACTTTCTTCTTCATTTTCCGCGCTTGCTTTACATCTGCTACGGTTGGTTTGAACCCCAACCCGAAAGTCTCCAAATTCTTGGACAGGGAGACAGGTTGGACAATCCCCTGAAGCTCAACCCCCAGGCCTTTTCCCGGCACAAACCCATTACCCAGCATTTCTAAGACCATCATGATCGTTGCGGAAGCTACCCTAGGGTGCTGAATGATCTCACCTTCAGGAACCTTGTTTGCCGATATCGTATTGAAAATCTGGTAAACCCCGGGACCCTTGTCATCATTGGTCTCTATGAAGGGCACAATGGCACCACCTATGGTGCACGCAGTGTCCTCGCCTTGCAGTACGACCTCTTGTCTATCCCACTCGAACTTGACAATTTGATGCAAGGTGGAAGGCACCGCTTTAGCTGCATGGATCCACGGTCGTCCCAACAGAAGGTTATAAGATACCCCGACATCTAAGACCTGGAACTCCATGGTAAATTGGAATGGACCGATGGTCAATTCGAGTACAATGTCCCCCACGGTGGTTGTTCCATTTCCATCAAATCCTCAGGACGCAAATGCTATTCTTGTGGATTCTTCCGTGGTCGATCTTTAACTGGTTCAGGGTGGATAATGGACAAATATTGGCACTTGAGCCGTTATCCACCAATGCCCGAGTAACCACCGAATCTTCACATTTGACGGTTAGGTAGAGAGCTTTGTTATGCTCCGTGCCTTCTACCGGCAGATCATCATCTGAGAATGTTACCCTATTCACCTCAAAAATTTTGTTGGCAATCGTTTCCAGGTGATTTACAAAAATCTCGTTGGGCACATGAGCTTCATTTAGTATCTTCATTAGGGCCCGACGATGTTAATCAGAATGAATTAGTAATGATAGCAGCGAGATCTGGGCCGGTGTCTTCTTCAACTGTTCGACCACGGCATAATCCTGCACTTTCATCTTCCTCAAGAATTCCTCAGCTTCTTCTTCGGACACAAGTTTCTTGGTTGCAGCTGGGTTGGGTCTTCTCAACTCCGCTGGAGCAAAACACCGTCCTGATCGAGTCAGCCCTTGCGCTTCACAACTATCTTCCTCCACTTGTTTTCCTTTGTACATCACCACTGCCTTCTCATATTTCCAAGGCACGGCCTTGCTATCAATCATCGGCAGCTGGACTATAGGCTTTATGGTGACCATTTCCCTGTATACCCCTTTCAACACAACTGCGGGTGTGGGTGGAGTTCCTGATATTACCAACTTGGCTGGCTCGGGTTTGTTTGTTACGGTGGATAGACTCTTTCCCAATATCACTACTGGCTTGACGCCTTCTCCCTGCGACTGTACCCCCGGTCTTCCACTGGCCGATCCTTCTTTCGGAGCGGCCTGGATCATCATCACTGTCTGTGAGGGCTTCCTCGGCTCTCTTCCCTCATACACCAACTCGATCATGTGAGCCTTGTGGTGTGTTGGCAATGGGTTTTGGTTGATGTTAGGTGTCTCCGGCGTCTGGACCTCGATCTTGTTGGCATCAATGAGATCTTGTATTGCATGCTTCAATCTCCAACATTTTTCAATATCATGCCCCAACATCCCTGAGCAGTACCCACAACTTATTGATCGGTCCAAATTTTGGGGTAAGGGATTTGGCAATCTAGGCTCAACAGGATTTAATAAACCCACCTGCCTCAATTTGTGGAACAAGGCAGTATAAGTTTCTCCCAACTCAGTAAAGGTTCTTTCCCTCTGCAGTCTATCATTTCTGGAAGCCGAATTTCCTTTGAAACCCATCTTTGGAGGGTTCCTGTAGGCTCTTGGCGGTGGATAGGTGTTTTGTGGTGGTAGGTAGGTATTATGTGGAGGTGGGTATGTATTGTGGGGAGCTGGCGCATGCCATTGTGGGCGAACCGGAGGTTGGGTGTATGTCTGAGCTTGATGGACGATGAAATATGGTTCTTGAGGTTGATAGTAGTGCTGTGGTGGGCTGTATGGGTAGTTTGGCCTATGGGGTCTGGGTTGGTTGTAGTGTGGTTTTCCAGACCTGGACCAACTGCTTTCTTCAATCGTGGCAATTTCTTCTTTCTTTCTTCTTCCCAGCGCACCTCCCGTGCCGCTCTGAATAGCCTGGGTCGTTGCCTTGAGTGCCGAGTAATTCAAGATTTTGTCAGACCTCAGACCCTCCTCTATCATGACCCCTATCTTCACTACTTCATTGAAGGATTTTCCAACCGTCGTCACCAAGTGACCAAAATAAGTTGGATCCAGTGTTTACAAGAAGTAGTCCACCATTTCTCCCTCTCTCATGGGAGGATCAACTCTGGCCGCTTGTTCTCTCCAGCGGAAACCAAACTCGCGAAAACTTTCCCCAGGCTTCTTTCCGGTTCTCAGCAATGTGAGACGGTCAGGGACTATCTCGAGATTGTATTGGAAGTGACCCGCGAAAGCCTGCGCCAGATTATCCCAAGTGTACCATCTGCTGGAATCCTGCCTGGTATACCATTCTAGTGCCGATCCACTCAGACTTTGGCCGAAATAAGCTATCAGTAGCTCATCTTTGCCACCTGCCCCTCTCATTTTACTACAAAATCCCCGCAAATGTGCCATGGGGTCACTGTACCCTTCATATAAATCAAACTTAGGCATCTTGAAACCAGCCGGGAGTTGGACGTCCGGGAAAGGGCATAGATCCTTGTAGGCCACGCTGACCTGGTTGCCCAATCCGTGTAGGTTTCTGAAGGACTGCTCTAGGCTTTAGAACTTCCTCATTACCTCATCTTGTTCTGGGACTTTAACCGACTTTTCGATCTCTGCCGGTACCTCCAAGTGCGGATTGTAGGTATGGGGTTCTGGGGCATGGAATGTGGGCTCAGGGGGATAGTATTGTGTATTGTGAGCCTGAAACAATGGCTCGCTGGTTGATCTTTGTAGGGTAGCTGATGTGGGTCCCACATTTGGTATTGGGAGAGGTTGATGGGATGGTGGAGCTTGGGAATCATGGGGGCTTCTCTCATGAAGACAACGGTGATTTGGGAGGCTTGTTGAAGGGCCAGAGTGAGGGTATTCCGGCATGTGCCCCGGTGGCTCATGGCTCTTTTGTGCTTTGGCTAGTGCTAACTGCATTGCATTCATCTCTAGTCCCATCCTTTCTATCTTCTCCATCGCTTCTTTTAACAACTGGCTCATCGGCCTTTCTTCCTCGGTACTATTTTCTGAAGTAGTCATGCTCGTTGCTACCGGTCCTTTGGATCTGGTTTGGTAAGGGTGTGTTGCCAGAATGTTTTAACAACTAACTGTCTGAGATTTTGTGGAAAACAACAAACTTGTTAGTGTTAGAGTTTAACAGATTTGATAGCAACACATTGGGGATGCAATGTTCCTAGGCAGTTAACCGTTTCTAACATGCTTCGCTTCAAACAACATGAGTCATCCCGACTTGCTTATTTGTCCCTTTAAAGTGCTTTGGGAACCCCTGTATTTTATTTTTATATTTTTTTTCTTTTTGTTAATGGTGGTCGAATCTTATGTGGATTGCTTACGTATCACGTCCCCGCGTGAATCAGACCGGGCGTAGTTCTGCCACAAAGTAAAGACACACAAAAATTCTTTTGGAATCATTTAATTCATCATCAAAATTTGCTATTACAAATTACTTCAAACAAAGAACAGCAATAGTACCGATTCCAAAGTTCTTAACTCGACTTGATTAAAGAAAAGAAAACAACATATGGGAAGACAACAAAGCCAATTAAACAAGACTCAGATAAAAGATTAAAATTCCAACTTAGGGGCCCGCGAGGCATCATTTGGCCTTTCCGCGGCCCTCGGTGTAACGTCTCTCTGCAAGCTCTTCAACTCATTCATGATCCGGTGGACGCAGCCCATGATGGAAACAAGGAGGGTTTTCCGAGGTATTTGTTCACACGCTAGGCATCTCATGTAGATGTAGTGCCCAATCTCATCAATCCTTCCTCGAATGTTGTCCCTTTCAATGAACAATTGCTCTATTTGCCGGTTTTTTAATCCCAGTGCTTGAGCATTGTCGGCAAGTCGATCCTGGAACATCTCCATTTGTCTTTCCATTCTGCTAATTGAATCGTAACAGCATCTTCTATCGACCTGGGCATCTCGTGCTTGTTTGAAGATCCGCTCCTGAAAAGTGGAGTTCGCTTTCCTTAGTATCCCGATGCTCATTTCGTAATCCCTTATGACTTGTTGCAGACGCTGCCTCCGGGCCATTGTACCTTTTGCCCATCTAACCTTCATTATTGCTATGCAAGCTTTCGATCTCTCTAATTTTTCTTGGCTTTGACTGACCTGATTCTCAAGTCTGCTATCAATCTTTCGTCGGAGCGACGTTTCTGTCGGTCGCTGTTACTCTTACTGGCTTGGCGAATGCGGGCTTTTAGTGTCTGGTTTTCTTGGGCTAATTTGTTCTTTTCACCCCGCTCGGAGGCGACTTGCACGTTATTCTCAAATATAAGCCTTTCAACTTGTTTCTTTAGCTTCCCGATTTCAGCCCGGTAGCCTTCCTCCCTTTTTAACCAGCCCCACTGTGCATGCGATGACTCCGCAAAGTCTCGGACGTGAGCTCTCTTAGTTGGTCTCTGGTGCTCGAGCTCTCTTCTGTACCACATGAGGTATTTTGGCGACACTTCGCCCTTGGCCCGATCTTGTACACAAGTATCTTCTTTCAGGGTTTGACATTCATTCCAGATTCTCCGAACGACCGCTTCAGGGAACTGCCCACCAGGCCTGATTTCGATCACCTGGCTACTGAGATCCTCTTCCTTCGGGATTATTTGATATCGCCCCAACTGCCTCAATACTCTGTTGGGCGCATAAGGCTGGATACTTTGGAGACCCATCAACAATAAATGAGACTCAACGGTCGACACGTGTATGACCTCATCTATGGGTAGCCACTCAAATGCCCATTCTATCTGGCTTGCCGAAACCGAGCGCAGCAGTGTGACCCATTCGGCGACCCCTTCTGGCAGGTTGAAACCGTCGACCCTGGTGGGAAACTCTTCTATACAAGTCTTTTGTGATGACCCATATCTCAGCAACTGAGGGCGATGACATAGATGATCTATCATCCACATTTGCAGTAAGATATTACATCCCTCAAAGAAACCTCCTCCGATTTTGCAGACAGTGAGCGCGCGGAAAATGTCTGCTATTATCATTGGTGCCAAAATGCTGTATTCTTGCTTGAGCAGAGTGCTGACGACCCCAACGATTTGTATGCTAATGTTCCCATCCTTTCTAGGGAACACCAGAAAACCCAGAAAGGCTATCATAAAAGCAATACATCTATGCCTCTCCCATTTCAAACGGCATTCCCCACTGCAAATCTTACTCTCGGGATTGTTGAACCCTCCCAGATGACCGTACCTGTCATACAGAAATGCCAAACTGCAAAACCCTTTTGATAACTCTGGGTTGTGTACCGTTCTGCGGATCTTTACGGTGTCTAGGAACTTGTGTATGGTCACGGTCCTTGGTGCAATGAGATACTGTTCTTTCATAGGGATTTTAGGATATCCAATGTACCCTGCCAACTCCTCCAGCGTCGGGGTGAGCTCAAAGTCTGAGAAGTGAAATACATTGTGTGCCGAGTCCCAAAATGAAATTAAAGCCCTGATAATGTCCCCTCGCGGATCGATATATTTTGACTGTATCTCGCCCGGATTCTTCTAAGTCGTTCCACCACATGCGTAAGCCCAAAGGAAATTTGTTTATAATAGCCTCAGATGACCTCTTACTCGTGCTCATTCTGCACATTTATTAAGGTGATTTTAGATGAAAGCAAAAAATCTTTACTTTGACTCCAAAAGCATTTTTCTGTTTTTCCTTAATTTCGAGAAAAGCAAAACTGTCTTTCATGATACGGCCTTTCAGTTCTTCGAGGGTGAAGATTTTAAAGCCGTGGGATTTTAACCGGCCAAGAGATAAGAAAAATGGCCAAAGGCGGCCGTTTGTGTGAAGACAGCCTTCCGTCGCCCCTTTCGGGAACATTCAACTATTCCCGCAAAATGGCCTCACCCACCCCCTTTTTTTGTGAAAGAAGCAATATATGTATATATATACATGTGTGTATATATATATATATATATATATACATATATATTTTATTATATATCATTATTGGCAAAAACGGGGAGTTGGACCCGATGAGGGTTGCCTACGTATCCCACATCCGGTGAGAATCAAACCGACGAGGTTCGGGCAAGAAAATTATCTAAATCACGGATCTTTCTCAAAATTGAAAATATTTGGACATTGCTTTTCCTTAAGTGAGAAACTCTTGAATTTTATTTTTTTTATTTATTATTATTATTTTTTTAAAATTTTCGTTATCACCCGCCGGTCAACATGCAAATTCGAAGCAAATTAAATGTGCTAACAAACAAAATGCCACAAGATGGTCTTTTTGTTCCAGGTTGCTATTCCTAAACGGGCCCAACCCCTGTGTTGAGCCCCCTAAGTAAAATGTAACATGATGCAAGTAAGCGTTTTCCTACTAGGGATCCGGCATGAAGTTATGTTTTACTAAGCTTCAAACTGGGCTTTGTTCTAGACCTGGCTTACACGAGCGGACAACTCGAGTCGAGGAGGGGGCTACGTACCGGGGACCCGCGGGGTCGTCCGGCTTTGTAACTTATCCGAGCCTCTTTCTACTTGGGTATGACACTAACAGAATAGGGAGTCTCGACCAGCGAGCTTCTCCCCGGAGGTAAGAAGAGAAGGGTTTCGACATAATTTATATATAGTTCAGACAATATCAAAGCGGTAAAAGCATCATTTAGCACACTAGGCATATATCATGTAACGGGATCAGATAAAACCAAATATAACAATTCATCTAAGCTCTAATTTCTAACCCTGAACCAATGGTTCTGGGTATGAAAGTTCTCCCCAGCAGAGTCACCAGAGCTGTCACACCTCCTTTTTGCGCCCCCGCGAGGGGCGTAGGAGTTTTTTCCAATTAAAGGACAATCGAAACGGGATTTGTTTGTTTATTTCAGAGTCGCTACTTGGGAGATTTTAGGGTGTCCCAAGTCACCAATTTAATCCCGAATCGAGGAAAATAATGACTCCATATTACAGTCTGCATACCAGAAAATCCGGATAAGGAATTCTGTTAACCCGGGAGAAGGTGTTAGGCATTCCCGAGTTCCGTGGTTCTAGCACGGTCGCTCAACTGTCATATCTGGCTTGGTTATCTGATTTAATACATGTTTAACCTATGTGCAAAATTTAACTTTTAACCGCTTTTATCATTTACTGTTATTTTTTATCAAGAATTGCAACATCGTGGAAACACATCTCGAACCACGTCACAATCAATGTACTCGTGGTTAGAGCTACATTTCAACTCTGTTGAGATTGGGATTTGGGTCACATAAATGTGCACCCGAGTTTAGGAAGATAACATTATTAAATACGCGCCTAAAGTGACTAGCGTATCATTTATTTTGGGTGGGGCCGTGGAATTTCACTAAACGGTCCATCCCGAAGTCTAAGCAATTTTAAAACAAATAGTTACTGAGGGCCCCGCAACTTTGTATTTTTTTTTATTTGGCGAGGCTCATCTCATTCTTATTTTTTAGAAGGAATTTGCAACGTCATGGACACGCGTCTCGAACCACGTCACAATCAATGTACCCGTGATTAGAGACACATCATTCCGTTGAGATTGGGATTTGGGTCACATAAATGTGCACCCGAGTTTAAGAAAGTAATTTAATTAAATCGCGTCTAAGAGGCTAACGCGTTATTATCTTCGGGGAAGGCAGTGAAATTCACTAAACAGTCCATCCTAAATTCTAAGTAATTATTGTGACCGATTATTGAGGGCCCCGCAATTTGTATTTTTATTCGGGCGAGACTCGTCTCATTATTATTTTTAAGGATAATCTAAAGCGACTATACATATTTTCGTCCGTCTCTAAATGGAAGAAGAAAAGGTCCTACTTTATTTACATGCTTGATAAGATCGTCATTTATTTCACGGATCCGAGCAAACGCAGCTAGCAAATTACAATCAAACTTTGTGCGAAAGGAAGTTGTCTCATGCCTCATTTTATAAGCCGATACTACTGAAACTGAAATTATAACCAAATACGGAATTGACCGGCGATACGTATTCAAAAGGGACAAAGTAGCTTATAACTTATTTTTTGAAACCACATTGGTAGACGAAATGAACCGTTGGGACTAATTATTTTCAATTACTTGGAGCTAAGCCAACTTTAATTACTAATGGTTACGAAAGTTACTTAACTTGCTTGTTAACTTGAATAAACTATTGGGTTAAGGTTCTTAGCCTTTCTACATTCCTTGAATCGCGCCACAATTATGTCAAGCCTATGATTTCTACAAATTTAAAGGCGTGAATTCGTACTGAGTTCCTATATGATTATATGACACTCGAAACCAACTGTTAATGACTTTGTCAACTAACTATTGCACCACCAAAGCTATGGAGACATGCTTTCAACTTGAAACTGAAATCAACACGAGATCTTCATTATTTCGGATTTTTGCCTTTTAGACTAAATGCTGAGTCAAATGAACTCTAATTATATTGAAAGCTAGGGCCAGACAATTACCCATTGAAACAAAATCCAAACAAACCCAGACGTGATTCTAATGGAATACATGAATTATTATACACAGCTTAACATTCAATACACAATTAAAGCAAATTCAGAAGAGGCACTTCAACTGTTCATTTCTATACTCAGGTTTCAATTTTCAGCCTACATTGATAGTGTATCAGTTGTGTACCTGAGATTAGAGACAAGGACAAGAAGAAGATCAGCAACAAGCAGCCAGGCAGTAATAACAATAGCAGTGTAAGCAGCAGCACAGCAGATGTAACGACACAGCACCAACTAATGAAGCCAATAATAACAGTAGGAGACACCCCGTGACAGAGTTAAAGAAAACCAGGAAATAAACCAAACAGTAACCCAATGGAACAATGCTCAATAGTAGGACACTAGGGAATATCCAGCTGAAATCCAACAACACCAAGAAAACACATACAGGGGCAAAAGAAAAGAAAACAGTGGCTTCTGATTACTCGAATACTCAAAGAAAGATTGAAGTTCTTTTATGTAAAGCCTAGCACTGACTTAACAAATTAATAGCCCAGCCTATGCTCTCAATACCAAACTGAACTCTCAAAATCGAAGACCAGCCTTGTTTTTTTCTTTTGTTTTTCTCTGAAGACCTCTCAAATGTCCAGCCCCCTTTTCTTGTTTTAAATGAGCCCATTTATAGGCAGAAATGACAGGCTCCAGGCTGCCTTCATCCCCTCAGCCTTTTCCTGCCCATAACTCCTTTAAACTAATCATAGAAAATGCCCCATGCCCATCCATTTGACAGCCCCCTAGCATGTGTTTTCTGCCCAAATGTATGGGCAGCCTTTAATATTTAATCAACCCCATGCTACCAAGTTTGGTTCCCCACTATTACATTAGTTTAAGTCCTTTTCAGTACCCTATGTCAGCTCACTTAAACTAGTCATTTCTGTTCTTTTCAAACCCCCATATTACCCCTGTTAGCCCCTAGCTTATAACTGTATTATCCTATTGCAACAATGGGACATTTTGAACTTCTAAAAGTTCAAAATTTAGAACTGCCCTAGACTGAATTCTAATTGCTTGCATTGCAGTTACAAACCACTTTCAAACAATGTCAAGCATCCACTGAACGACAATGGTTCGAACAATCATGTGAAGTTATATGAATCAGAATATTTGATCATTCAGTCCTATAAAACTAATCGACGACGTTTATCTAATCGACTATACTAATTACAACATGGAACAATCAGTCGATCAATCAAACAACACGAACAGGGCATCAACTGCCTTCAACAACTTTGCACGACACAAGGAAGCTATATGAATTATCTATTCGATGATATTAATCTAATCGAATATGTATCTCACCATACGTATTTAACAATAAACAAAAGAGTAATAGACCAAAAAAAAAAGTCTTACGAAGATGGAGGGAATTGAAACAACACATCAGAAATAACAAACAAACTGACTAAACATGTTAACAAACTCAATCAACATTCAAACAAAACTAGAAGAGAAAAAGAAAACTTACTGTGGATGCTCAACAACGAACGACCCAGGCCTGAACTATATTTGACCATTTGAGGTCGAACAAACTTTAATCGGGGTGTTCTCGACCGAGAACACCATGATTAAGGTCTATTAGACCCCAACCCTCTATTAAACTGTCCAGATTCCAAGGTTCTTGTGTTTTAGGGTTCGAACCAGTCCGATTTTGGGCTTAAGGACTTGTTGGTAGATTCGGACCAAACCAAACTTGGTTTGGTCACGAGTGAGGCCAGGGTGGTGACTAGTGTGAAGCTGGGGTGGGTTGGTGTAGGTCCAGGTTGGGCTCGAACCTTTAAATTAAGATTCGAGATGATGGAGGGTGATTCGAGGCAAGGGGGTAGCAGATCCGTGTTCGGAGTGGTGAGGTGCATCAGGGGTGTTATTTTGGTGGTCACCAGGCGTCGGGGCTGCCGGGTTCAGGGTGAGAGTGTATGGGGGCGGCTAGGGTTTGGAACGGGGCTTGGGTTCGTGTTTGGGACGACGGTGTACAGTGGTGAAGGGTGGGGTTTAGTTTGGGGGCGTGGGGCGTGTTGGGGAGCTTATATACGGAGGGGGGTGGCTTGATCCTGGCCGTTGGATAGAGAGTGATCAATGGCCAGGATCTATTCATTAAAGAGGGACGACGTCGTTTGGGTATGATGGTGGGTGAGACCGGATAGGGGAATGGACCGGGTCAGATTAACGGATCTGGGGGTGTGATCCTGGCCGTTAATCCATTTGAGATCAACGGCCCTGCTCAACTGGGACAGAAACGGTGTCGTTTGGGCACCTCTGAGGAGACAGACCATTTTAAACTCATTGGGCCAGCTCGTTTGGGCCCTTTTTATTTTAATTTCTTGGCCCAAACCGAGTATTCTTATATTTTTTCCTTTTTCTTTTCTACTTTAATTGACAAAATTAAACAAAACTCCTAAATAAATTGAAAAAAATCAAAAATAAAATTATACACATATTATTTAACACCTATAAAAATTAACACACAAATTAACATTAAATAAAATCACTCAATGACAAGAAACACACATGCATATATTTTTGATTTTCTTTTAACCAAATTATGGTTAATTGATTTCTGAATGTACCATTATTTCCTAAATGCACGCAACTTGTATTTTGTTTTTTCAACTATTGCAAGGTGAGTGTTTACGGACAGAACAATTATCAAAAACGTCACGCATATTCTCAGAATTGTACCCGAAGGTAATTTGTTTTATTTTTTTATTTTTATATATTTGTTCTCATATTTTTCGATTTCTTTTGGAGTAGTTTTTTCCATGAAGCAAAAATCACGTGCTCACAGCTGCCCCTCTTTGTCCGAAAACATAGAGAGTTTTCGTGCAAAGATAAAGTGAGCGGGTACGAGCGATGTTTGCCTGTTGGAATGCTCCGTGTGAAGCATTTTTTGAAAAAGATTTAACCGAACCTTTGCTTCAAAGGTTTCCTACATATCCCTGGCAAGAAGGGAATCAGGTTAATGTAGTTCGGGACTACCATGGGACTGCAATGTTACTGCTGTTGCATGCTGTTACTGCTGTTGTATGATGTTACTGTTGTTGTGTGCTGTTATTGCTGCTCTACCGGTCTCCTCATTACATCGTTCTAAAAAGAAAACAAGACGCTAGACTAGACTACGGATCACAAGATTTTATCTATCTTCAACTTGTTCTTGTTGTCTTGCTTCCTTGTCGGCTTGTGTTGCTTCCGGTGCTTTTCTTCCGTGCATTTGGGGATGACACTGGCCTTTTGCCTTTCTAAATACCAGTTTCAACATTTCGCTCGGTCTGCCGGGGATATGGTTTTCCTTATTGAGCTTTTCGGCGGTTCCTCTGGGGATATGGCTTTCTTCATCAGATTTGTTATGCCGGGCACAATTTACTGTTCACAAACTGCTTCTTTCCAGACGCGCCTTTTCTTCCTTTTGACTCAGGCGCTTGAATTTGTGCTGGGACCTCTTGTTACAACCTTCTGCCTCCCGGTGCTGGGGATTTTTATTGTTTCCTGCTGGGGGATTCTTGTTGTAACCTTCTACCTTCCTGTGAGTTACTGATTTCGAGATCTGCAGTATAAGACTGAAAAACATTTCTCTCGTTATACGGGTGGGTGCCTATTTAAAACTAAGACATAAAAATATTCATCTAGTTATACAGGTGGGCGCCTATTAAAACTAAGACATAAAAATATTCCTCTTGTTATACAGGTGGGCGCCTATTAAAACTAAGACATAAAAATATTCCTCTTGTTATACAGGTGGGCGCCTATTAAAACTAAGACATAAAAATATTCCTCTTGTTATACAGGTGGGCGCCTATTAAAACTAAGACATGAAAATATTCCTCTTGTTATACAGGTGAGCGCCTATTAAAACTAAGACATAAAAATATTCCTCTTGTTATACAGGTGGACGCCTATTAAAACTAAGACATAAAAATATTCTTCTTGTTATACAGGTGGGCCCCTATTAAAACTAAGACATGAAAATATTCCTCTTGTTATACAGGTGGGCGCCTATTAAAACTAAGACATAAAAATATTCCTCTTGTTATACAAGTGGGCGCCTATTAAAACTAAGACATGAAAATATTCCTCTTGTTATACAGGTGGGCGCCTATTAAAACTAAGACATAAAAATATTCCTCTTGTTATACAGGTGGGCGCCTATTAAAACTAAGACATAAAAATATTCCTCTGTTTCCTCGTTCCTCCGAGAAAAATATTGAAAACGGCAGAACAACTTCTGCCCCAGTTTTGGTGACCTTTCTTGCATCGCGTCCCTCTGCCATCATCAACCTTTGTTTTCCTGCAGCAGACAAAGAGAATTTTGTTAGTTTTAATCATGGTCGACATCCGTGTCCTTCCCGCTGGGGGATGATTTTTCCTTTTCTTTTCCTTGCTCTGCTCTCCCAAAAACTGGTTGGGGGATAAAGTTGCTTGCTGGGGGTGACCTGCCTGCTGGGGATGGTTTTCCATTTATCCCCTCCCTGCTTTCTCTTTACAGAACAAGTTGTGGGAGTCCTCTTCAATCCCAAAACCACTCCCTTAGAAGTTTATTTCCTCCCGGAACTGCAAGGCATAGAATGTTATCGCCTGGGGATAACCTTTAGGATTGTTAGGGTTATCTTGCAGCGGATTAATTTTCCTTTCCTGTGGTGTCTGACCACCTCGGACCTGGATCCGTGATTTATCGACATTCTGCGGGGAAACCTTCTCGGAACTTGGTCCACAAGTCCCTCACCCATCGTTTTCCGCTTTCTTCACGTCACCCTTAACTTTCTAAACAACTCGTCCTTTGGTTTTGCAACAAACGCCTTTTGTCTTATCGCCTCGGCTTTTGGCCTGTCCCATTCGTATTTTGCTTTTGTACCACTTTGGCCTCTGGTAGTAAACTCTAAAAACTCCTTTTCAAAACGAATTTCTAGAAAGAAATGAAAAAAATAGAAAAGGAGAAAAATCTTTCTGAACCAATACTGGTGGGAAAAAAAAAGAAAAGAAAAGAACTTATCTGGATGTCATGACTGGTCCTGATGATCATGTCGTGCACCATGGATTCCCGACCCAGTCTATTTGTACCAATCAACCTGCCTGATGGCCTTACTTGCTGGGGATAAATGGGTGTCCATTTCTTCGCAAATGTGGACCCTTTTGCCAATCTGTCTTGTCACCTTATAGTGCCCTTCGAGGGGTTTTCACTGATAAGACTCTCTCTTTTCTCAGCTCCCGGCGCCTTACGGTGCCTGTGAAGGTTTTCACCGAAAAGACTCTCTCGTTTTATATCTCTCATCTTTCGTCGCCTTATGGTGCCTGCGAAGGTTTTCACCGATAAGACTCTCTACTTTTGCCCTTCAAAGGGGAATTGGGGTGCTGCCGACACGAATCTTTCTTTCGGAGACTCTTTCTGGCTATCAATTCATTTCTCATTTGTGATCCCCTTCTTCGCTGGAGATCAGCGTATTGTCCTCGGTTTCTATTGTCCTAACTTGGCACTTCTCGAACATTGATCGGGAGGTCTTTTTGGGCATCGATGTTGGTTTTGTGTGTCAAATATTTAACTTAAACCCGATGGGTGAAGTGTTACAGCTCTTGGAATCAAACCCTTTTGGATATTCAAAACATAATTCCTGCCCCAGTTTTCTTGCTTGGGGAATTTTATATTTACACTATGTTGAGCTATGCGCATTACGCACACTATGACCGAGCCGCGAGGCGCCTACGTATCCTCTTTGAGGAATTAGGTCAAACGTAGTTCCTAACGCTCTCTTGTTTTTCTTGTGATTTTTATCTTTCTCTTCTTTTTTAATTTCTTCTTTTTTTTCTTTTTTTTTTCATTTTTCTTCCTTTCATATCTTTTACCATTTAGTGATTCCAAAAGAGGGGTACGAAAGAATGACTTAAGGCTCAAAAGGGGGAAGCAAGGGTAAAAAGTGTTTGGATAGAAGAAAGAATTGCCTCCGTCATTTCATTATCCAATAAGTACCAAATACAAATAAACGAACCAATAGCTATTATAATTGAAGAAATTACGCGTAATATCTTTTGACTGCATCGGAACTGATAGCCATGTCGACACATCTTCCCTCGACATCTGTTAGGCACAAATCACCGTTGGACAACACTCTGGTCACGATATAAGGCCCTTGCCAATTCGGGGCGAACTTGCCTTTTACTTTGGCCTGATGCAGGAGGATCCGTTTTAATACCTGCTGCCCTACTTCAAATTTTCTGGGGCGTACCTTCTTATTGTACGCCCTTGCCATTCTCTTCTGATACAACTGACCATGGCACACTGTTGCCAACCTTTTTTCGTCTATCAAGCTCAACTGTTCCAATCGGGATTTGACCCAGTCATCATCATCAATCTCGGCTTCAGCGACAATCCGGAGGGACGAAATTTTGACCTCCACTGGTATTACTGCCTCAGTTCCATACACCAACAAATAAGGAGTTGCACATATGGAAGTCCGGACTGTTGCGGTAACCCAACAAAGCAAAGGGTAATTTCTCGTGCCATTGTCTAGATCCTTCCACTATCTTCCGCAGTATCTTCTTGATGTTCTTATTGGCTGCCTCGACCGCTCCATTCTCCTTGGGACGATATGGGGTGGAATTGCGGTGTGTAATCTTGAATTGTTGGCATACCTCTCTCATCAGGCTGCTGTTAAGATTTGCGCCATTATCCGTAATGATCACTTTTGGGATCCCAAATCTGCAAATGATATGGGAGTGAACAAAATCCACCATTGCCTTTTTAGTTACCGACTTGAAGGTTTTAGCCTCAACCCATTTGGTGAAGTAGTCGATGGTCACCAGAATGAACCTATGCCCGTTGGACGCTGCCGGCTCGATAGGCCCAATGACATCCATGCCCCATGCGACAAATGGCCAGGGCGCTGACATCGTATGTAACTCTGTTGGCGGAGAATGAATAAGATCTCCATGTATCTGACACTGATGGCATTTCCTCACGAAAGTGATACAGTTATGTTCCATAGTGAGCCAATAGTACCCTGCCCGAAGAATCTTCTTTGCCAATACATATCCACTCATATGTGGCCCGCAAACTCCAGCATGCACCTCTGCCATAACCGCCGTGGCTTGACCGGCGTCTATACATCTTAACAATCCCAAATCCGGGGTTTTTCTGTACAACACCCCTCCGCTGAGGAAGAAACCATTTGACAAACACCGAAGGGCTCTTTTTTGGTCTCCAGTGGCCTGTTCCGGATATTTCCCCATTTTGAGGTACTCCTTTATATCATGAAACCAAGGCTCACCATCTACTTCCTCTTCTACCGCGTTGCAATAAGCATGCTGATCACGTACCTGAATGTGCAACGGGTCAACATACATTTTGTCGGGGTGGTGTAACATTGATGCTAAGGTGGCCAATGCATCGGCAACCTCGTTATGGACTCTTAGGATATGTTTAAACTCCACTGATCGAAATCGCTTGCTCAGATCGTGCAAACACTGTCGATAGGGTATGAGTTTCAAATCCCGTGTTTCCCACTCACCCTGAATCTGATGTACCAAGAGGTCCGAGTCTCCCAAGACCAGAACGTCTTGGACATCCATGTTCGCAGCTAATCGCAGACCCAAAATGCAAGCTTCGTACTCGGCCATATTATTGGTGCAATAGAAGCGTAGTTGAGCTGTAACAGGGTAGTGACGTCCTGATTCAGAAATGAGTACTGCTCCTATTCCAACCCCTTTCGCGTTCGCGGCTCCATCGAAGAAAAGCTTCCAACCCGGTTCCTCGGGTGATTCCAGCTCACCCGTATGCATCACTTCTTCGTCGGGAAAATACGTTCTTAAAGGCTCGTATTTTTCATCAACGGGATTCTCTGCCAAATGGTCGGCCAGCGCTTGGGCTTTCATGGCTGTCCTCGTCACATAGACGATATCAAACTCTGTGAGCAAAATTTGCCATTTTGCTAACCTCCCTGTGGGCATAGGTTTCTGAAAAATGTACTTCAATGGGTCCAAACGGGATATGAGATAAGTAGTATATGAGGACAGGTAGTGCTTCAACTTCTGAGCCACCCAAGTTAGGGCGCAGCATGTTTTCTCGAGTTGAGTGTACTTGACCTCATACACTGTGAACTTCTTGCTAAGATAATAAATGGCCTGCTCCTTCCTTCCTGTGGCGTCGTGTTGCCCCAGTACACAACCAAATGAATTCTCTAGGACCGTTAGATAAAGAATTAATGGCCTCCCTAGATCAGGTGGAACCAACACAGGTGGATTGGACAGATACCCTTTGATTTGGTCGAAAGCCTCTTGACACTCCGCTGTCCAGTCTACCGCAACATTTTTTTTCAGCTGTCGAAATATGGGTTCACAAGTCGCCGTGAGTTGGGCGATGAACCTGCTGATATAATTTAGCCTCCCCAATAGACTCATTACCTCCGTTTTGTTCTTTGGCGGCGGCAAATCTCGGATGGATTTGATCTTGGATGGGTCTAACTCAATACCCCGTCGACTAACGATGAATCCTAACAGCTTTCCTGATGGAACCCCGAAGGCGCATTTGGCCGGGTTAAGCTTGATATCATACCTTCGGAGTCTTTGAAAAAATCTCCTTAGGTCTGCTACATGGTCTCCCTGTTGTCGAGACTTAATGATCACATCATCTACGTACACCTCAATTTCTTTGTGTATCATGTCGTGAAACACAATAGTCATTGCTCGTATGTACGTTGCCCCAGCATTCTTCAGTCCGAATGGCATGACCCGGTAGCAGTAAGTTCCCCACGGTGTAATGAAAGCCGTCTTTTCCGCATCTTCTTCGTCCATTAAAATCTGATGATATCCTGCATAGCAGTCCACAAAAGATCCGATCTCGCGCCCAGCGCAATTATCGATCAGGATATGGATGTTGGGCAACAAAAAGTTATCCTTGGGACTTGTTTTGTTGAGATTACGGGTCGACGCACACCCTGATTTTCCCGTCCTTTTTCGGAACTGGTACCACATTGGCCAACCACTCGGGATATCGAGTGACCCGAATGACCTTCGCCTGCAGCTGCTTAATCACCTCTTCTTTGATCATTACACTCATTTCTGTTTTAAATTTCCTTAGCTTTTGCTTGACCGGAGGGTATGCCGGGTCAGTGGGCAATTTGTGAACCACTAGATTGGTGCTCAATCCCGGCATATCATCATATGACCATGCAAAAACATCTTTGAATTCCACGAGGGTTTTGATCAATTCTTCCCTGACATTTGGCTCAATGTGGATGCTGATTTTGGTTTCTCTGACATTATCCGCGTCCCCTAGATTCACAGCCTCAGTGTCATTTAGGTTAGGCTTGGGTTTCTCTTCAAATTGGCACAGTTCTCGGTTTATCTTTTCGAAGGCTTCATCCTCGTCATATTCAGACTCATTGTCACAAACGACCTCTTGTATCATTAAGTCGGACTCGGATTGATTTATTAGGCTAGGTCGAAGATCCGATGTGCATGCCATGTCATTAGAACCAGTAAAAAGAGAACTGTTCAGAAAGAAAAATAACAAAACAAAATTAAAATGAGACAAAAGAAGAGAACTTTATTAAACTTGCGGGATAACAGGGTTCACACTTTTACAAAACAAGAAATAAGATTTGGATTATACCCTGGAATAATCCGAACAAGAAAAAGCAAAAATCAAAGCCTACTACCAGGACTCCCCCGGATAGGAAGAGGAGTAACCGTCCAATTGTTGGTTTTGGCCTCAGGCCCCACAAACTGTATGTCCGCTCTGCTGGAACTCTCTCCAACTTATACCATATTGACATAAGTGAATAGCCTCTCTAAACTCTGATTCAGGTCGCCGTCCATCCCAATCAACGGTCCGAGAATCTTTGGGACCGGTGACCCCTTGGCATTTGCTTTAACAAAAGATCTCGAGAGACGTGGCACAGGTTTGGGAAGAAACCAGACTTTCTTCTTCATTTTCCATGCTTGCTTTACATCTGCTGCGGTTGGTTTGAACCCCAACCCGAAAGTCTCCAAATTCTTGGACAGGGAGACAGGTTGGACAATCCCCTGAAGCTCAACCCCCAGGCCTTTTCCCGGCACAAACCCATTACCCAGCATTTCTAAGACCATCATGATCGTTGCGGAAGCTACCCTAGGGTGCTGAATGATCTCACCTTCAGGAACCTTGTTTGCCGATATCGTATCGAAAATCTGGTAAACCCCGGGACCCTTGTCATCATTGGTCTCTATGAAGGGCACAATGGCACCACCTATGGTGCACGCAGTGTCCTCGCCTTGCAGTACGACCTCTTGTCTATCCCACTCGAACTTGACAATTTGATGCAAGGTGGAAGGCACCGCTTTAGCTGCATGGATCCACGGTCGTCCCAACAGAAGGTTATAAGATACCCCGACATCTAAGACCTGGAACTCCATGGTAAATTGGAATGGACCGATGGTCAATTCGAGTACAATGTCCCCCACGGTGGTTGTTCCATTTCCATCAAATCCTCAGACGCAAATGCTATTCTTGTGGATTCTTCCGTGGTCGATCTTTAACTGGTTCAGGGTGGATAATGGACAAATATTGGCACTTGAGCCGTTATCCACCAATGCCCGAGTAACCACCGAATCTTCACATTTGACGGTTAGGTAGAGAGCTTTGTTATGCTCCGTGCCTTCTACCGGCAGATCATCATCTGAGAATGTTACCCTATTCACCTCAAAAAATTTGTTGGCAATCGTTTCCAGGTGATTTACAAAAATCTCGTTGGGCACATGAGCTTCATTTAGTATCTTCATTAGGGCCCGACGATGTTAATCAGAATGAATTAGTAATGATAGCAGCGAGATCTGGGCCGGTGTCTTCTTCAACTGTTCGACCACGGCATAATCCTGCACTTTCATCTTCCTCAAGAATTCCTCAGCTTCTTCTTCGGACACAGGTTTCTTGGTTGCAGCTGGGTTGGGTCTTCTCAACTCAGCTGGAGCAAAACACCGTCCTGATCGAGTCAGCCCTTGCGCTTCACAACTATCTTCCTCCACTTGTTTTCCTTTGTACATCACCACTGCCTTCTCATATTTCCAAGGCACGGCCTTGCTATCAATCATCGGCAGCTGGACTATAGGCTTTATGGTGACCATTTCCCTGTATACCCCTTTCAACACAACTGCAGGTGTGGGTGGAGTTCCTGATATTACCAACTTGGCTGGCTCGGGTTTGTTTGTTACGGTGGATAGACTCTTTCCCAATATCACTACTGGCTTGACGCCTTCTCCCTGCGACTGTACCCCCGGTCTTCCACTGACCGATCCTTCTTTCGGAGCGGCCTGGATCATCATCACTGTCTGTGAGGGCTTCCTCGGCTCTCTTCCCTCATACACCAACTCGATCATGTGAGCCTCGTGGTGTGTTGGCAATGGGTTTTGGTTGATGTTAGGTGTCTCCGGCGTCTGGACCTCGATCTTGTTGGCATCAATGAGATCTTGTATTGCATGCTTCAATCTCCAACATTTTTCAATATCATGCCCCAACATCCCTGAGCAGTACCCACAGCTTATTGATCGGTCCAAATTTTGGGGTAAGGGATTTGGCAATCTAGGCTCAACAGGATTTAATAAACCCACCTGCCTCAATTTGTGGAACAAGGCAGTATAAGTTTCTCCCAACTCAGTAAAGGTTCTTTGCCTCTGCAGTCTATCATTTCTGGAAGCCGAATTTCCTTTGAAACCCATCTTTGGAGGGTTCCTGTAGGCTCTTGGCGGTGGATAGGTGTTTTGTGGTGGTAGGTAGGTATTATGTGGAGGTGGGTATGTATTTTGGGGAGCTGGCGCACGCCATTGTGGGCGAACCGGAGGTTGGGTGTATGTCTGAGCTTGATGGACGATGAAATATGGTTCTTGAGGTTGATAGTAGTGTTGTGGTGGGCTGTATGGGTAGTTTGGCCTATGGGGTCTGGGTTGGTTGTAGTGTGGTTTTCCAGACCTGGACCAACTGCTTTCTTCAATCATGGCAATTTCTTCTTTCTTTCTTCTTCCCAGCGCACCTCCCGTGTCGCTCTGAATAGCCTGGGTCGTTGCCTTGAGTGCCGAGTAATTCAAGATTTTGTCAGACCTCAGACCCTCCTCTATCATGACCCCTATCTTCACTACTTCATTGAAGGATTTTCCAACCGTCATCACCAAGTGACCAAAATAAGTTGGATCCAGTGTTTACAAGAAGTAGTCCACCATTTCTCCCTCTCTCGTGGGAGGATCAACTCTGGCCGCTTGTTCTCTCCAGCGGAAACCAAACTCGCGAAAACTTTCCCCAGGCTTCTTTCCGGTTCTCAGCAATGTGAGACGGTCAGGGACTATCTCGAGATTGTATTGGAAGTGACCCGCGAAAGCCTGCGCCAGATTATCCCAAGTGTACCATCTGCTGGAATCCTGCCTGGTATACCATTCTAGTGCCGATCCACTCAGACTTTGGCCGAAATAAGCTATCAGTAGCTCATCTTTGCCACCTGCCCCTCTCATTTTACTACAAAATCCCCGCAAATGTGCCATGGGGTCACTGTACCCTTCATATAAATTAAACTTAGGCATCTTGAAACCAGCCGGGAGTTGGACGTCCGGGAAAGGGCATAGATCCTTGTAGGTCACGCTGACCTGGTTGCCCAATCCGTGTAGGTTTCTGAAGGACTGCTCTAGGCTTTAGAACTTCCTCATTACCTCATCTTGTTCTGGGACTTTAACCGGCTTTTCGATCTCTGCCGGTACCTCCAAGTGCGGATTGTAGGTATGGGGTTCTGGGGCATGGAATGTGGGCTCAGGGGGATAGTATTGTGTATTGTGAGCCTGAAACAATGGCTCGCTGGTTGATCTTTGTAGGGTAGCTGATGTGGGTCCCACATTTGGTATTGGGAGAGGTTGATGGGATGGTGGAGCTTGGGAATCATGGGGGCTTCTCTCATGAAGACAACGGTGATTTGGGAGGCTTGTTGAAGGGCCAGAGTGAGGGTATTCCGGCATGTGCCCCGGTGGCTCATGGCTCTTTTGTGCTTTGGCTAGTGCTAACTGCATTGCATTCATCTCTAGTCCCATCCTTTCTATCTTCTCCATCGCTTCTTTTAACAACTGGCTCATCGGCCTTTCTTCCTCGGTACTATTTTCTGAAGTAGTCATGCTCGTTGCTACCGGTCCTTTGGATCTGGTTTGGTAAGGGTGTGTTGCCAGAATGTTTTAACAACTAACTGTCTGAGATTTTGTGGAAAACAACAAACTTGTTAGTGTTAGAGTTTAACAGATTTGATAGCAACACATTGGGGATGCAATGTTCCTAGGCAGTTAACCGTTTCTAACATGCTTCGCTTCAAACAACATGAGTCATCCCGACTTGCTTATTTGTCCCTTTAAAGTGCTTTGGGAACCCCTGTATTTTATTTTTATATTTTTTTTCTTTTTGTTAATGGTGGTCGAATCTTATGTGGATTGCCTACGTATCACGTCCCCGCGTGAATCAGACCGGGCGTAGTTCTGCCACAAAGTAAAGACACACAAAAATTCTTTTGGAATCATTTAATTCATCATCAAAATTTGCTATTACAAATTACTTCAAACAAAGAACAGCAATAGTACCGATTCCAAAGTTCTTAACTCGACTTGATTAAAGAAAAGAAAACAACATATGGGAAGACAACAAAGCCAATTAAACAAGACTCAGATAAAAGATTAAAATTCCAACTTAGGGGCCCGCGAGGCATCATTTGGCCTTTCCGCGGCCCTCGGTGTAACGTCTCTCTGCAAGCTCTTCAACTCATTCATGATCCGGTGGACGCAGCCCATGATGGAAACAAGGAGGGTTTTCCGAGGTATTTGTTCACACGCTAGGCATCTCATGTAGATGTAGTGCCCAATCTCATCAATCCTTCCTCGAATGTTGTCCCTTTCAATGAAAAATTGCTCTATTTGCCGGTTTTTTAATCCCAGTGCTTGAGCATTGTCGGCAAGTCGATCCTGGAACATCTCCATTTGTCTTTCCATTCTGGTCATTGAATCGTAACAGCGTCTTCTGTCGGCCTGGGCATCTCGTGCTTGTTTGAAGATCCGCTCCTGAAAAGTGGAGTTCGCTTTCCTTAGTATCCCGATGCTCATTTCGTAATCCCTTATGACTTGTTGCAGACGCTGTCTCCGGGCCATTGTACCTTTTTCCCATCTAACCTTCATTATTGCTATGCAAGCTTTCGATCTCTCTAATTTTTCTTGGCTTTGACTGACCTGATTCTCAAGTCTGCTATCAATCTTTCGTCGGAGCGATGTTTCTGTCGGTCGCTGTTACTCTTACTGGCTTGGCGAATGCGGGCTTTTAGTGTCTGGTTTTCTTGGGCTAATTTGTTCTTTTCACCCCGCTCGGAGGCGACTTGCACGTTATTCTCAAATATAAGCCTTTTAACTTGTTTCTTTAGCTTCCCGATTTCAGCCCGGTAGCCTTCCTCCCTTTTTAACCAGCCCCACTGTGCATGCGATGACTCCGCAAAGTCTCGGACGTGAGCTCTCTTAGTTGGTCTCTGGTGCTCGAGCTCTCTTCTGTACCACATGAGGTATTTTGGCGACACTTCGCCCTTGGCCCGATCTTGTACACAAGTATCTTCTTTCAGGGTTTGACATTCATTCCAGATTCTCCGAACGACCACTTCAGGGAACTGCCCACCAGGCCCGATTTCGATCACCTGGCTACTGAGATCCTCTTCCTTCGGGATTATTTGATATCGCCCCAACTGCCTCAATACTCTGTTGGGCGCATAAGGCTGGATACTTTGGAGACCCATCAACAATAAATGAGACTCAACGGTCGACATGTGTATGACCTCATCTATGGGTAGCCACTCAAATGCCCATTCTATCTGGCTTGCCGAAATCGAGCGCAGCAGCGTGACCCATTCGGCGACCCCTTGTGGCAGGTTAAAACCGTCGACCCTGGTGGGAAACTCTTCTATACAAGTCTTTTGTGATGACCCATATCTCAGCAACTGAGGGCGATGACATAGATGATCTATCATCCACATTTGCAGTAAGATATTACATCCCTCAAAGAAACCTCCTCCGGCTTTGCAGACAGTGAGCGCGCGGAAAATGTCTGCTATTATCATTGGTGCCAAAATGCTGTATTCTTGCTTGAGCAGAGTGCTGACGACCCCAGCGATTTGTATGCTAATGTTCCCATCCTTTCTAGGGAACACCAGAAAACCCAGAAAGGCTATCATAAAAGCAATACATCTATGCCTCTCCCATTTCAAATGGCATTCCCCACTGCAAATCTTACTCTCGGGATTGTTGAACCCTCCAAGATGACCGTACCTGTCATACAGAAATGTCAAACTGCAAAACCCTTTTGATAACTCTGGGTTGTGTACCGTTCTGCGGATCTTTACGGTGTCTAGGAACTTGTGTATGGTCACGGTCCTTGGTGCAATGAGATACTGTTCTTTCATAGGGATTTTAGGATATCCAATGTACCCTGCCAACTCCTCCAGCGTCGGGGTGAGCTCAAAGTCTGAGAAGTGAAATACATTGTGTGCCGAGTCCCAAAATGAAATTAAAGCCCTGATAATGTCCCCTCGCGGATCGATATATTTTTACTGTATCTCGCCCAGATTCTTCTAAGTCGTTCCACCACATGCGTAAGCCCAAAGGAAATTTGTTTATAATAGCCTCAGATGACCTCTTACTCGTGCTCATTCTGCACATTTATTAAGGTGATTTTAGATGAAAGCAAAAAATCTTTACTTTGACTCCAAAAGCATTTTTCTGTTTTTCCTTAATTTCGAGAAAAGCAAAACTGTCTTTCATGATACGGCCTTTCAGTTCTTCGAGGGTGAAGATTTTAAAGCCGTGGGATTTTAACCGGCCAAGAGATAAGAAAAATGGCCAAAGGCGGCCGTTTGTGTGAAGACAGCCTTCCGTCGCCCCTTTCGGGAACATTCAACTATTCCCGCAAAATGGCCTCACCCACCCCCTTTTTTTGTGAAAGAAGCAATATATGTATATATATACATGTGTGTATATATATATATATACATATATATTTTATTATATATCATTATTGGCAAAAACGGGGAGTTGGACCCGATGAGGGTTGCCTACGTATCCCACATCCGGTGAGAATCAAACCGACGAGGTTCGGGCAAGAAAATTATCTAAATCACGGATCTTTCTCAAAATTGAAAATATTTGGACATTGCTTTTCCTTAAGTGAGAAACTCTTGAATTTTATTTTTTTTATTTATTATTATTATTTTTTTAAAATTTTCGTTATCACCCGCCGGTCAACATGCAAATTCGAAGCAAATTAAATGTGCTAACAAACAAGATGCCACAAGATGGTCTTTTTGTTCCAGGTGGCTATTCCTAAACGGGCCCAACCCCTGTGTTGAGCCCCCTAAGTAAAATGTAACATGATGCAAGTAAGCGTTTTCCTACTAGGGATCCGGCATGAAGTTATGTTTTACTAAGCTTCAAACTGGGCTTTGTTCTAGACCTGGCTTACACGAGCGGACAACTCGAGTCGAGGAGGGGGCTACGTACCGGGGACCCGCGGGGTCGTCCGGCTTTGTAACTTATCCGAGCCTCTTTCTACTTGGGTATGACACTAACAGAATAGGGAGTCTCGACCAGCGAGCTTCTCCCCGGAGGTAAGAAGAGAAGGGTTTCGACATAATTTATATATAGTTCAGACAATATCAAAGCGGTAAAAGCATCATTTAGCACACTAGGCATATATCATGTAACGGGATCAGATAAAACCAAATATAACAATTCATCTAAGCTCTAATTTCTAACCCTGAACCAGTGGTTCTGGGTATGAAAGTTCTCCCCAGCAGAGTCACCAGAGCTGTCACACCTCCTTTTTGCGCCCCCGCGAGGGGCGTAGGAGTTTTTTCCAATTAAAGGACAATCGAAATGGGATTTGTTTGTTTATTTCAGAGTCGCTACTTGGGAGATTTTAGGGTGTCCCAAGTCACCAATTTAATCCCGAATCGAGGAAAATAATGACTCCATATTACAGTCTGCATACCAGAAAATCCGGATAAGGAATTCTGTTAACCCGGGAGAAGGTGTTAGGCATTCCCGAGTTCCGTGGTTCTAGCACGGTCGCTCAACTGTCATATCTGGCTTGGTTATCTGATTTAATACATGTTGAACCTATGTGCAAAATTTAACTTTTAACCGCTTTTATCATTTACTGTTATTTTTTATCAAGAATTGCAACATCGTGGAAACACATCTCGAACCACGTCACAATCAATGTACTCGTGGTTAGAGCTACATTTCAACTCTGTTGAGATTGGGATTTGGGTCACATAAATGTGCACCCGAGTTTAGGAAGATAACATTATTAAATACGCGCCTAAAGTGACTAGCTTATCATTTATTTTGGGTGGGGCCGTGGAAGTTCACTAAACGGTCCATCCCGAAGTCTAAGCAATTTTAAAGCAAATAGTTACTGAGGGCCCCGCAACTTTGTATTTTTTTTTTATTTGGCGAGGCTCATCTCATTCTTATTTTTTAGAAGGAATTTGCAACGTCATGGACACGCGTCTCGAACCACGTCACAATCAATATACCCGTGATTAGAGACACATCACTCCGTTGAGATTGGGATTTGGGTCACATAAATGTGCACCCGAGTTTAAGAAAGTAATTTAATTAAATCGCGTCTAAGAGGCTAATGCGTTATTATCTTTGGGGAAGGCAGTGAAATTCACTAAACAGTCCATCCCAAATTCTAAGTAATTATTGTGACCGATTATTGAGGGCCCCGCAATTTGTATTTTTATTCGGGCGAGGCTCGTCTCATTATTATTTTTAAGGATAATCTAAAGCGACTATACATATTTTCGTCCGTCTCTAAATGGAAGAAGAAAAGGTCCTACTTTATTTACATGCTTGATAAGATCGTCATTTATTTCACGGATCCGAGCAAACGCAGCTAGCAAATTACAATCAAACTTTGTGCGAAAGGAAGTTGTCTCATGCCTCATTTTATAAGCCGATACTACTGAAACTGAAATTATAACCAAATACGGAATTGACCGGCGATACGTATTCAAAAGGGACAAAGTAGCTTATAACTTATTTTTTGAAACCACATTGGTAGACGAAATGAACCGTTGGGACTAATTATTTTCAATTACTTGGAGCTAAGCCAACTTTAATTACTAATGGTTATGAAAGTTACTTAACTTGCTTGTTAACTTGAATAAACTATTGGGTTAAGGTTCTTAGCCTTTCTACATTCCTTGAATCGCGCCACAATTATGTCAAGCCTACGATTTCTACAAATTTAAAGGCGTGAATTCATACTGAGTTCCTATATGATTATATGACACTCGAAACCAACTGTTAATGACTTTGTCAACTAACTATTGCACCACCAAAGCTATGAAGACATGCTTTCAACTTGAAACTGAAATCAACATGAGATCTTCATTATTTCGGATTTTTGTTTTAGACTAAATGCTGAGTCAAATGAACTCTAATTATATTGAAAGCTAGGGCCAGACAATTACCCATTGAAACAAAATCCAAAAAAACCCAGACGTGATTCTAATGGAATACATGAATTATTATACACAACTTAACATTCAATACACAATTAAAGCAAATTCAGAAGAGGCACTTCAACTCTTCAATTCTATACTCAGGTTTCAATTTTCAGCCTACATTGATAGTGTATCAGTTGTGTACCTGAGATTGGAGACAAGGACAAGAAGAAGATCAGCAACAAGCAGGCAAGCAGTAATAACAACAGCAGTGTAAGTAGCAGCACAGCAGATGCAACGACACAACACCAACCAATGAAGCCAATAATAACAGTAGTAGACACCCCGTGACAGAGTTAAAGAAAACCAGGAAATAAACCAACAGTAACCCAATGGAACAATGCTCGACAGTAGGACACTAGGGAATATCCAGTTGAAATCCAACAACACCAAGAAAACACAGACAGGGGCAAAAGAAAAGAAAACAGTGGCTTCTGATTACTCGAATACTCAAAGAAAGATTGAAGTTCTTTTATAAAAAGCCTAGCACTGACTTAACAAATTAATAGCCCAGCCTATGCTCTCAATACCAAACTGAACTCTCAAAATCGAAGACCAACCTTGTTTTTTTCTTTTGTTTTTCTCTGAAGACCTCTCAAATGTCCAGCCCCCTTTTCTTGTTTTAAATGAGCCCATTTATAGGCAGAAATGGCAGACTCCAGGCTGCCTTCATCCCCTCAGCCTTTTCCTGCCCATAACTCCTTTAAACTAATCATAGAAAATGCCTCATGCCCATCCATTTGACAGCCCCCTAGCATGTGTTTTCTGCCCAAAGGTATGGGCAGCCTTTAATATTTAATCAACCACATGCTACCAAGTTTGGTTCCCCACTATTACATTAGTTTAAGTCCTTTTCAGTACCCTATGTCAGCTCACTTAAACTAGTCATTTCTGCTCTTTTCAAACCCCCAAATTACCCCTGTTAGCCCCCAGCTTATTACTGTATTATCCTATTACAACAATGGGATATTTTGAACTTCTGAAAGTTCAAATTCAGAACTGGCCTAGACTGAATTCTAATTGCTTGCATTGCAGTTACAAACCACTTTCAAACAATGTCAAGCATGCACTGAACGACAATGGTTCGATCAATCATGTGAAGTTATATAAATTAGAATATTTGATCATTCAGTCCTATAAAACTAATCGACGACGTTTATCTAATCGACTATACTAATTACAACATGGAACAATCAGTCGATCAATCAAACAACACGAACAGGGCATCAACTGCCTTCAACAACTTTGCACGACACAAGGAAGCTATATGAATTATCTATTCGATGATATTAATCTAATCGAATATGTATCTCACCATACGTATTTAACAATAAACAAAAGAGTAATAGACCAAAAAAAAAAGTCTTACGAAGATGGAGGGAATTGAAAGAACACATCAGAAATACCAAACAAACTGACTAAACATGTTAACAAACTCAATCAATATTCAAACAAAAGTAGAAAAGAAAAAGAAAATTTACTGTGGATGCTAAACAACGAACGACCCAGGCCTGAACTAGATTTGACCATTTGAGGTCGAACAAACTTTAATCGGGGTGTTCTCGACCGAGAACACCTTGATTAAGGTCTATTAGACCCCAACCCTCTATTAAACTGGCCGGATTCCAAGGTTCTTGTGTTCTAGGGTTCGAACCAGTCCGATTTTGGGCTTAAGGATTTGTAGGTAGATTCGGACCAAACCAAACTTGGTTTGGTCACGAGTGAGGCCAGGGTGGTGACTGGTGTGAAACTGGGGTGGGTTGGTGTAGGTCCAGGTTGGGCTCAAACCTTTAAATTAAGATTCGAGATGATGGAGGGTGATTCGAGGCAAGGGGGTAGCAGATCCGTGTTCGGGGTGGTGAGGTGCATCAGGGGTGTTATTTTGGTGGTCACCGGCATCGGGGCCGCCGGGTTCAGGGTGAGAGTGTATGGGGGCGGCTAGGGTTTGGAATGGGGCTTGGGTTCGTGTTTGGGACGACGGTGTACAGTGGTAAAGGGTGGGGTTTGGTTTGGGGGCGTGGGGCGTGTTGGGGAGCTTATATACGGAGGGGGTGGTTTGATCCTGGCCGTTGGATAGAGAGTAATCAATGGCCAGGATCTATTCATTAAAGAGGGATGACGTCGTTTGGGTATGAGGGTGGGTGAGACCGGATAGGGGAATGGACCGGGTCAGATTAACGGATCTGGGGGTGTGATCCTGGCCGTTGATCCATTTGAGATCAACGGCCCTGCTCAACTGGGATAGAAACGGTGTCGTTTGGGCACCTTTGAGGAGACGGACCATTTTAAACTCATTAGTCCAGCTCGTTTGGGCCCTTTTTATTTTAATTTCTTGGCTCAAACCGAGTATTCTTATATTTTTTCCTTTTTCTTTTCTACTTTAATTGACAAAATTAAATAAAACTCCTAAATAAATTGAAAAAATAAAAAATAAAATTATACACATATTATTTAACACCTATAATAATTAACACACAAATTAACATTAAATAAATTCACTCAATGACAAGAAACACACATGCATATATTTTTGATTTTCTTTTAACCAAATTATGGTTAATTGATTTCTGAATGTACCATTAATTCCTAAATGCACGCAACATGTATTTTGTGTTTTCAACTATTGCAAGGTGAGTGTTTACGGACAAAACAATTATCAAAAACGTCACGCATATTCTCAGAATTGTACCCGAAGGTAATTTGTTTTATTTTTTTATTTTTATATATTTTTTCTCAAATTTTTCGATTTCTTTTGGAGTAGTTTTTTTTCATGAAGCAAAAATCACGTGCTCACACTCGTCAGCACTAAGAATCCTCAACTCACACACTCACCAACCAAAGAAAGTGTACAATATTACCAATCTGTCATGAGAGCAAGTGTCCTCACCACAAGCAAAAGAATGAATATCAAAGTCGTCCACATTCAAATATGTCATTGAACATAACTTAAGGACATCACAATATTGAACAAAATTCACTCACTCTCACAAAGAGTTCATGTGCATCGCGTGGTCGTACCATAAGCTTGCCCGTAGTGTATATCTCTACTAATCTAAGCTAGCCAAATCTAGGATCAATTATGACTTTAAGGTTGTAATGTAGGCTAAGGGACGAGTAGGATATATTTAGGTATAGTGACTCACCCTACTAAGCACTTTTATACACTCCACTCACAAATCAAACACCTTTTATTTTCAACCCATTCACTTGTCATACACCATATATAACATAGCCCTCGTTTCAATTAAGCACCTCTATGGATTCACTAGCACGAACGAGAAAGATTAGGAGGTGTGTATCTTTTTACATTATTTGAAGTTTTATTTGCTTTTTCTTGCAACATTTTTTTTCCTTTTTTCTTTTTCTTCACACACTCTATGCATTTGTACACAGCTAAAATCAGAGAGTCAAATTTTGTGATCGCTATGACATTTCGTAGCCTAGAAGGCTCGAGGCACAGCTCGAGGTTCGACCCCGAGGGTTTTCTATGCTCGATATCGGGGCAGCACAAATCGATGGCTATCATGGACAAGCGAGAAATTCCCAAGGCATGTGATCAAAGCTGACAACGCCTAAAAGAATAGTACAAGTCCGTACCGGACCATTAAGTAGTATACCAGCTACACTTCTTTGTAATAATTATATATGTACCATGTTGGGATTCCCCCTCTTATATAAAGGGGACCCTTGTTATTTCTTGCACACATGATATTCAATACAAGAACAAGAACATTCTCTGCTCTCTAATTAAAACATTCTCCATTGTCTTTCCTTGGATTTATTGCTTACATTTATTGTGTTTCATTGATTGTTCCTCATTTATTATCCATCATTGATTATAAAGAGCCATTATTGAGGCCCTTAGAACTGTTAGTCCTTCATCGATCATCCCCATTCAAGCTCGTCAGCTCAACCTCGAGGCCCAGCTTAGGCCAGTCCGAGACCCCGATTCGCAGCCATTTGGTTTGAATAACCACACTGCCTCTTACTCTTACTTTACCTTCCTAGCTCATACTTAGCATCTATTGCCAAACAACTAGTATTAAAATAAATCATATATTTCTAGAACCACAAAATCAAATATAATTGTAACTACCATTTTCAAGGTAAACAACATTGAAGTTCATATGCTAGTGACTTTTACTCACAATTTTAGCGTACCTTAAGGGCCCTTCCATGGTTCCATTCAAAAGTAAGTCCCCAATCTCTACTCTTACTTATTTTATCTACTAAGTGCCTTAGGAGGTAAAGGTTCAACAATCTCGAATCTAGAACAAAGTATGAGTGTGGCTTGTAATGTGGCTGCCAAGGAAGTAGTCTATAGGCTCAAAGGGTCTAGCAATGGGAAAGTTTTATTTGTCCGTGACAAGCACCTTCATGGTCAGGCAAGAAACGCCTACGTCATCTCCTAGACTAGCATAACTTAATGATTTTGCGTTGATTAACACACGGGGCAAGTTCTAGACTACACAGGATAGCACAGAATATCAAAAATCCTTACACACGCATGGAACTTGACTCACTCAAGACAGTTTTTGTGTGACTCTCAAGTCAAGCAAGCATAGCAAGTTGAGAATTTTTAAGCAACAATGCACTAGGTGGCATACAAGTCAATCAACTGAGAAAAAGGTGTCACAAAGTAGGCTACTTACTTTACTTGGGTATAATTAGGAGACATAATCCTTATAAGAGCATCTACGTTCTCACCTACATATTATTCAGGACACTTCGGAAGCTTCAGACACTCATAAAACTGCAAAATTTCTATACTTTCCCAATGGCTGAGAACTACCACACAAAAAGCCATGACCAAAATGGTGTTCAAGATGCACAACTTACTGTCCTAATGGTGCCACTTTCAGCACAAAATCATCTCAACCAGCTTCTCCACCTTCCTAGGCTTATCTCCTCGTATAATATCCCAGTACACTATGTTGGAGCAACCACTCATATTTGCCGGGCTAAGTTTCGTGTCCATGGTTATGACCCTCTCACAGCTAAAAACCTATATTTTCATGAATTCCCTGCACCACTTTTTGAAACCCCCCCTCTAAATCCTAATTCTTCTTATAAGTTTCCTAACCAATTAATCCCTTTATTTTATGCAACAATACATCTCCGCGAGCCAGTGTGCTAACAATGTTGTTTAACTCATGATAGGCCCCAGAGAAGAGGCTTCAACTATTGTAGCAGATTCTTTTTCTATAGGTCCTTAGAATTAGTAGACTATTTGTGCTTGCATAGCCATCATACACGGCATATCTGGAGTTTATTCTTAAAGGTATTTTGGGTATCTTAGACAAGGCTACACATTTTAAGAAGCTTGTTAGGTAATGGAAAATACAATATATAAAGAAGAGGCTAAAAAATACACAAAAGAATATTTTTAATTATAAAAGATATATATTTTTTAGCTAAAAGTACAAAATTAATAAAAATATTGTTGAGAAGACACAGAAGACTATTTTTAATTGTAATAGTCTAAAGAAGACACAGAAGACTATTTTTAATTATAAAATATATGTATTTTTGAGACGGAAACCAATATTAAGAAAAGGAAATATATAAAAATAAGAACCATTCAAGTAAGCCCAAATACAACAACAAATTAATAAAAATCGAAGGAGGAAAACTCAAAGATGAGTAGCACCGTGAGAATGTTGAGCATTTTCAGTAACACTAGGTATCCTTGATGTTTGTGGTACTCGTTCATGTCCACTGTTGGCGTCAAAGATCAAATAAACATTAACATGTTAGATAACAATACTTTTATATGATAAGAATTTCATTAAAAATGTCTAAAGCTTATGTAATGGAGTTACCTGTTCACATGAGGTGATATTGCTACTTTGAGTGTAATGACCCGGCCGGTCATTTTATGAGTTACAGTCCCGTTCTCCCCATTTCTACTTCTTTATGTGTTCTTTAGCTGTATTTCATCATATCGTGTTGGTTGTTCTGTGTTCGGAATGGTCATGGAGTGAAATGAGACACTTAGTCTCTTATTTGGAAGCTTAAGTTGGAAAAGTCAATTGGATGTTGACTTATGTGTAGAAGTTTTCGGATGTGAATTCTGATGTTTGGATAGCTTCTTTAGGTGATTTTGGACTAAGGAGCCTGTTTGGAATGTAATTTAGAGGTTCGTGGTATATTTAGGCTTGAATTGGCGAAATTGGAAATTTGGCATTTTCTGATCGGCAGTGGAAATCTTGATATCGGGGTCGGAATGGAATTTCGGAAATTGGAGTATGTCCGTTGTGTCATTTGTGACATGTGTGAAAAATTTCAAGTCATTCGGATGAGGTTTAATAGGTTTTTGGATCGGTTACAGAATTCGAAAGATGGAAATCCTTAGGCTTAAATCCGAGGTTGTTTTGGTGTTTCGATGTTGTTTTGAGTGTTTCGAAGGTTGGAATAAGTTTGAATAGTGGTATATGACTTGTTCGTATTTTTTGTTGAGGTCCCGAGGGGCCTCGGGATGAATTCAGAAGTTTGTCGAAAAGATTGGACTTGAAATTAAGCAGCTTCAGCTGTTGTTTTTGTCATTTCCGCACCAGCGGATTGGGGTAGGTGCGAAGTCGTAGGTGTGTGGAGGAGACCGTTGATGCGGAAGTTGTCCATCAGAAGAAAAACTGCAGGTGCGGTATGTTGAGCGCATCCGTGGGACCGTAGGTGCGGTGCCTGTGCGCACATGCGGACCTGTGGACTTTAAGTGAAAACCGCAGGTGCGGTTGGTTTGATCGCAGAAGCGGTCCACAGAAGCAATAAAAGGAGCCGCAAGTGAGGAATCCCTTGGCAGAAACTATATAAGCATCACTTCGCGAATTTTTGCCCATTTCCACCATTTTTGAGACGGGATTAGAGCTTTTGGAGGGTTTTGAAGAGGGATTCAAGGCAAAACTTGTTGAGGTAAGATTTTTGAACTTAATACTCGTATCTATGGTGAATTTCAGTTGATTAACACATGGAAATTGAAGAGATTAGGGTTGAAAAATTGGGAAATTAAGGCTTGAAATTGGAGAGTTTAACTTGGGGATTTGAGGGGCCATTTGAGGTCCGATTTTGATGATTTTGGTATGTATAAACTCTTGAGAGGATAAGGACTCTAGTGTTGTAATTTTTTATCGGATTATGAATCATGGGCCCGAGGGTCGGGTTTGGCCAATTTCGATATTTTGAGTTCAATTTGATAATTTTCGCATGGGCTTTGTCCCTTTGGCATGTATTGATGATATGATTCTGATTATGGATAGCTTCGGGACAATTTGAGGCTTAGTCGCGAGGCAAGGACATTGTGAAGTAGATTCTCATCTGGTTTGAGGTAAGTAACTCTTGTAAATCTGGAGCTCGGGGTATGAAACCCCGAAATATAGTATTGTTTTGATAAATGAGGTAACACACATGCTAGGTGAGGGGCGTGTGGGCGTGCACCCGTAGGGATTGTGACTTGGTCTATCCCGTGGCAACTGTAGAGTTGCATATTTTGATAAACTCTATATGATATCTATGTGTTTTAGAAATGAATCTGTTAACTTGGGCTGAAGGGCATGTTTGGGGCCTTATGCCGAACTGCTTGGACCCTCAAGGGGTATTTTACTACTATCCTCACACTATTTTGATTCGAAAGTATATTCTCAGTCATGATTTTTACCTGTTTATTTTTTGATTACGTTTCATTACTCTACTTTCAAATATATGAAAACTGTTTGTCCTGAGTTCCTTGATTTTCACTGAAATGCTCGAGTGGTTGTGAGGTTGATGAATGAGAGAGATCGAGGACCTGATGGTGAGGATTATATATATATATATATATGGATCGGGCTGCACGCCACAAAGATATTTATATGTATATGGATCGGGCTGTACGCTGCAGCGATATATATTGGATCGGGTTTCAAGCCGCATCGATATAACGGTTGGGCTATAGGAGCCCCTCCAGAGTCTGCACTCCCCAGTGAGCGCAATCGACTATATATATATATATATATATATATATATATATATATATATATATTTACATATTTGGCTGCATGCTGCAACGGTTATTATTATGAGATATCTATTGAGCGGGAGTGCTGAGTGTGAGTGATGATGGACGAGAGTTGAGTCACGAGTGACTGAGCGGCTTGCCCGAGGGGCTACATATATATGAGTGATACTTTGCCCGAGGGGCTTGTATATGAAATTAATGTTTTCACTCTTCTTTTTATACTTAGCCTCTATTGAAAAATGTTGAACAAATATTTTAATTAACTTTCATTGAAAGTGGAGTTTTTACAAGATGTACGAAAATTGAACTACGGATTTGTCTTTGATATTTCAATTGAGATTCTATGTTAGACTATGTATATGTTTTAAATGCTCGTCAGTGCACTCATCCTTTATTTACTTTGGTTACTTACTGAGTTGGCGTACTCACGTTACTCCCTGTACCCTATGTGTAGATCCAGGTGCCAGAGCATTCGAGCGAGAGTTTCCAGCAGCTTTTGAGTATTTTTGGGAGATAGTAAGGTAGTTGCACGACGTCCGCAGCCCTGCCTTTCTCCTTCCTATCCTTAGTATTATATATTTCAGTCTTATCTTGTATTGAGTAGACATTATTGGACAGTATCTTAGTGGCTCATGACTAGTGACACTAGGATCGAGCAGTGTTTGATGTATTTGCATATTTGTTTTCCGTTTATTTTGGCATATTAAAAGGATATATTTATGATTATAATTGATTAGGAAATGAATTTACAAAAGACCCTTTATGTTATTAGTGTTAAATAGGCTTGCCTAGTACTGTGATAGGCGCCATCATGACTAGGGTGGTTTGGGGTCGTGACAAGTTGGTATCAGAGCCTAGGCTACATATGTCTCACGGGTCATGATCCGGTTTACTAGAGTCTTGCGGATCGGTATAATTGATTAGGAAATGAATTTACAAAAGACCCTTTATGTTATTAGTGTTAAATAGGCTTGCCTAGTACTGTGATAGGCGCCATCATGACTAGGGTGGTTTGGGGTCGTGATAAGTTGGTATCAGAGCCTAGGCTACATATGTCTCACGGGTCATGATCCGGTTTACTAGAGTCTTGCGGATCGGTACGGAGACTTCTGTACTTATCCTCGGGAGGCTGCAGAACCTTTAGGAAAAACTTCACATTGTTGAAATTCCTGTCGTGCGAATCTGTTAATTCTGGTAATAAACTTCTGTTATTCTATTCTCTCACAGATGGTGAGGATACGTGCTACTAGTCAAGACGGACGACCACCAGTACCACTAGTTGGGGCCAGTAGAGGCCAATGTTGTGGTCGAGGCTGTGGTAGGGCAGGGGTGCAGCCTGCACAGTAGCTAGGACAGCACATGCAGATCCACCAGCCGCCCCTGTTAACGATCAGGTCCTAGTTGTGGACGCTCCAGCAGGACTAGCTAGGGCACCGGCTATGCCGATTGTTATTCCAGGCCTTTTGGAGGCCCTAACCGAGATTCTATCAGTGTGCACAGGCCTGGCTCAGGCGGTCTCAGTTACTATGGTTGCAGCTACTTCTCAGGCCGGGGGAGGCACCCAGACTCCCACCGCTCGCACACCTGAGGAGGTTGTGCAGGGACTTCAAACACCGGGGGCACCTCCAGCCCAACCGGTTGCACCTACTCCAGATTATTTTGTACCAGTTATGCCTGACGATGAGCAGCATCCATTGGAGAGGTTTGGTAGACTTCCGCCTCTGACTTTCAGTGGTGCAAAGGGTGAGGATGCCCAGGGTTTCTTGGACAAGTGTCAGAGGATGCTTCGGACCGCGGGTATTTTGTAGACTAGTGGGGTCTCATTCACTACTTTCTAATTTTTAGGAGCTACCTTTACTTGGTGGGAGGCTTATGAAAGGCGTAGGCCTGTTGATGCAGTGCCCCTTACTTGGCAGCAGTTCTCTGCTCTCTTTTTGGAGAAGTATGTGCAACAGTCTCAAAGAGAGGCGCTGCGCTGGTAGTTTGAGTAGTTGCATCAGGATGATATGACTGTGATGCAATATGAAATGAGATTTTCAGAGCTAGCTCGTCATGCTGTTTGGTTGGTTTCTACGGATAGAGAGAGGATCAGAAGATTCGTGGATGGCGTCACGTATCAGCTTCAGATTCTCATGACTAGAAAGAGGGTGTCAGGTGCTACTTTTGAGAAGGTTATTGATATTGTTCGAGAGATTAAGTCAGTTCGTTTCCAGGAGCGAGATGAGAGGGAGGCCAAAAGGTCTCGGGGATTTGGTAGTTTTGGTGGCGCTCCTTTGAGAGGCCAATTTCAGTAAGGCAGAGACTGCCCATTCAGACATGCTCAGTCACCTCACCCAGTTCATCATGGGGCATCATCGGTCCATGGTTCTCATAGTTTTCATCAGGGCCATTCATCACTTAGTGCCCTTCCAGCCTAGAGTTCGTCCCGCGCTCCATCAGTTCAGGGCTCTTATGTACTGGGTTCTTCTGCTAGTTATCCCGGTTCTAGGGGTTCCCTTCAATCCCCGTCCCCTACACCAAGGAGTTTTTATGAGTTTGGAGAGTTTGGGCATAAGAGGAGGCAGTGTCCTCGTTTTCTTGGGGGTCTATCTCAGTAAAGGAGTCAGTCCTCGACTTCAGCTCTAGTTACTTCATCACCCGCCCAGGCAGCTAGGGGTGGGGGTCAGTCAGCTAAGGGTCACCCTAGATGGAGAGGTCGATACGATGGTGGTCAAGCCTGTTTCTATGCACTCCCAGCCATACCAGATGCTATTGCTTCAGATGTCGTGATTACAGGTACTGTCTCAGTTTGCCACAGAGATGCCTCTATGTTATTTGATCCTGATTCCACTTTTTCATATGTGTCATCATATTTTGCTCGTTATTTGGATATGCCCCGTGAGTCTCTTATTTCATCTATTTGTGTATCTACTTCGGTGGGTGATACTATTGTTGTGGATAGTGTATATCGGTCGTGTGTGGTGGCTATTGGGGGTTTGGAGACCCAAGTGGAACTTTTGTTGCTTTGTATGGTGGACTTTGATGTGATATTAGGCATGGATTGGCTATCTCCATGTCGTGCTATATTGGACTGTCATGCTAAGACAGTGACATTGGCTATGCCTGGTGTTCTGCGGATTGAGTGGCGAGGTTCGACTGATTTTATCCCCAGTGGGGTGATATCATTTTTGAAGGTCCAGCGGATGATTGTGAAAGGTTGTCTTTCATACTTAGCTTTTGTGAGGGACATCAATGCAAAGACTCCTCGTATCGATTCTATTCTAGTAGTGAGGGATTTTCCCAATATGTTTCTTGTAGACCTGCCGGACATGTTGTCGGACATGGATATTGACTTCGGTATTGATTTGGTGCCAGGCACCCAACCTATTTCTATTCAACCGTATCGTATGGCACTAGTGGATTTGAAGGATCAACTTTAGGAACTCCTTGATAAGGCGTTTATTCGGCTTAGTGTGTTGCCTTGGGGTGCGCCTGTTCTATTTGTGAAGAAGAAGGACGACACGATGATTATGTGCATTGATTACAGGCAGTTTAACAAAGTTACAATCAAGAACAAGTATCTTTTGCCTCATATTGATGATTTATTTGAACAGCTTCAGGGAGCGAGAGTGGTCTCTAAGATTGATCTCCGGTCAGGGTATCACCAGTTGAAGATCAGGGACTTGGATATTCTTAAGATGGCTTTCAGGACCCGATATGGTCATTATGAGTTCCTTGTGATGTTTTTTGGGGTGACCAATGCCCCAACAACGTTCATGCATTTGATGAACAACATGTTTCGGCCTTATCTCGACTCGTTTGTTATTGTATTCATCGATGATATTCTGGTGTACTCGCATAGTTAGGAGGAGTATGCCGAGCATTTGAGAGTTGTATTGCAGCGGTTGAGAGAGGATAAGCTTTATACAAAGTTCTCTAAGTGTGAGTTTCAGGTTGATCCGAAGAAGATAGAGGCAGTTCAGAGTTGGCCCACACCGTCCTCAACCACAAAGATTCACAGCTTTCTTGGTTTGGCAAGTTATTAACGTCGATTCGTTCAGGGATTTTCATCTATTGCATCACCCTTGACCAAATTGACCCAAAAAGGTGATCCATTCAGGTGGTAGGATGAGTGTGAGGTGAGCTTCCAGAAGCTCAATACTGCCTTGACCATAGCTCTAGTGTTAGTTTTGCCCTCAGCTTCAGGTTCATATACAGTATATTGTGATTCTTCTAGAGTTGGTATTGGCTGTGTGTTGATGTAGGAGGGTAGAGTGATTGCTTATGCTTCTCGTTAGTTGAGGCCCATGAGAAGAACTACCTTATTCATGATTTGGAGTTGGGTGCCATTGTTCACGCGTTGAAGACATGGAGGCATTATCTCTATGGTGTGTCTTGTGATGTGTTTACTGATCATCGTAGCCTCCAACACTTGTTCAAGTAGAAGGATCTTAGTTTTAGGCAGCGAAGATGGTTGGATCTGCTAAAGCATTATGATATCACTATCTTGTACCATCCGGGGAAGGCCAATTTAGTGGCCGATGCCTTGAGTTGGAAGGCGGTGAGTAAGGGCAATTTGGCATATATTTCTGATGGGGAGAGATCTCTTGCAGTTGATGTTCAGGACTTGGCCAATCGGTTCGTGAGGTTGGATATTTCGGAGCCCAGTCGGGTCTTATCTTGTGTGGTTTCTCGGTCTTCCTTGTTTGATCGCATCAGAGAGTGCCAGTATGATAATCCTCATTTGTTGTCCTCAAGGACAGAGTTTAGCACGACAATGCCAAAGATGTGACTATTGGTGATGATGAAGTATTAATGATGCAGGGCCGGATATCTGTGCCCAATGTGGATAGACTTTGGGAGTTGATTCTAGAGGAGGATCGTAGCTCACAATATTCCATCCATCCGGGTGCTGCGAAGAAGTTTCAGGATTTGAGATAGTACTATTGGTGGAGGAGAATGAAGAAGGATATTGTGGGATTTGTAACTTGGTGTCTCAATTGTCAGCAAGTAAAATATGAGCATCAAAGACCGGGTGGCTTGCTTCAGCTGTTAGATATTCCAGAGTGGAAGTGGGAGCGGATCACCATGGATTTTGTAGTTGGACTCCCATGGACTTTGAGGAAGTTCGATGCTATTTGGGTGATCGTAGATCGGCTGACCAAGTATGCACACTTCATTCCTGTGTGTACTACATATACTTCAGAGCGTTTTGCAGAGATTTATATCCGAGAGGCTGTTCGCCTGCATGGTGTCCCGTTTCCATCATTTCAGATAGAGGTACTCAGTTTACACTGCAATTTTGGAGGTCCATGCAGTGAGAGTTGGGTACTCAGGTTGAGATGAGCACAACTTTTCACACTTAGACGAATGGGTGGTCCGAGCTGCACTATTCAGATATTGGAGGACATGTTGTGTAATTGTGTCATTGATTTTGGAGGGTCATGGGATCCGTTTCTACCGCTTGCGGAGTTTGCATATAACAATAGTTATCAGTCGAATATTCAATGGCACCATATGAGGCTTTGTATGGGAGACGATGTAGATCTCTAGTAGGTTGGTTTGAGCCGGGTGAGGCTAGGCTTTTGGGTATAGACTTGGTACAGGATGCTTTGGACAAGGTGAAAATGATTCAGGAGCGGCTTCATACAGCGCAGTCAAGACAAAAGAATTATGCTGACAGTAAGGTTTGTGATGTGTCTTATATGGTTGGGGAGAAGGTTCTACTGAAGGTTTCACCCATGAAGGCTATTATGAGATTTGGGAAGAAGGGTAAATTGAGTCCTCGGTTCATTGGCCCTTTAGAGGTGCTTCGGAGAATTGGGGAGGTGGCTTATGAGTTGGCTTTGCCACATAGCCTGTCGAGTGTGCATCCGGTATTTCATTTTTTTATGCTCCGAAAGTATATCGGCGATCCGTCTCATGTTTTGGATTTTAGCACGGTTCAGTTAGATGATGATTCTACTTATGATGTGGAGCCAGTGGCTATTTTGGAGTGCCATGTTTGAAAGTTGAGATCAAAAGATATAACTTCAGTGAAAATGTAGTGGAGAGGTCGGCCCGTGGACTACCTGGGAGACCGAGCGGGAGATGCGGAGCGAATATCCTCACCTATTTGAGGTTCCAGGTATGTTTCTTGAATTGTTCGGGGACGAACATTTGTTTAAGAGGGGGAAGATGTAATGACCAGGCTGGTTGTTTCATGAGTTATAGTCCCATTCTCCCCATTTCTACTTCTTTATGTGTTGTTCAGCTGTATTTCATCATATCGTGTTGGTTGTTCTATGTTCGGAATGGTCATGGAGTGAAATGAGACACTTAGTCTCTTATTTGGAAGCTTGAGTTGGAAAAGTCAACTGGATATTGACTTATGTGTAGAAGTTCTCGAATGTGAATTCTAATTGTTCGGATAGCTTCGTTAGGTGATTTTGGACTTAGGAGCGTGTTTGGAATGTAATTTGGAGGCCCGTGGTAGATTTAGGCTTGAATTGGCGAAATTGGAAATTTGGCATTTTCCTGTCGGCAGTGGTGTCGCGCCCCCTTTTTCCTCGCAGAGTCCGGGTTTATGACATTTGGAAGGACAACTCATTCCTTTTGGGAATTGGGTTTGAATTTGAAAAGTCGCCACCTAATGATTAGGGTGCATTAGGACACCAAAGGGTTTGATTTGAACAACCAGAGATATGGTAAAGGCTTGAAATTATTCTAAGGGGAAGGTGTTAGGCACCCCTCATTAAGCGAGGGACTTAGGTTGTCAAAGAGATGCAGAATTTAAAGAAATTGATTACAGGTTCTACTATTACTGATTTTATATCTAACGTCGGTTGTGAATGAGAACAGATCAGAATTACTCGAGAAACCCTATATGCATGATTTCTATGCGTGACTGATTTTAGACATAATGTAGAACTCGTTTAAGCCTTATAGACATGGTATCTAAATGCATAAGCTTGTTTTAAACCTTATAGGTATGGTATCTAAATGCAGTTGAGTATACAAGATTAAATAGTCCTATAGGCATAGTTTCTATATGGAGTTGAATGTGCAGAATTAAAACAACCATATAGGCATGATTTCTATATGTGACTGAATACGCAAAAATTAAAGCATTCCTATAAGCATGACTTCTACCCTTGCATGAATAGCTACCCAACCTTTTCAACTAGCTAGCCCCAAATGTTTATTACAATGAATTACAAACCAGAATAACGAATATCGGAACAAAGAAATTACAACCAGATGTACCCTGATTCTTGACTTCCTCTCTGAGTTACGAGATAAACCAACTCAAAGATCATTGATCCAAAGCCTTTCTCCAATTTGAGTGTGTCAGAGTTCTCTAAGAACCTCAATGGGACTCCGGGCAGTGCTTACACCCAAATTGTATTACCAGAATAGGGACCAGTGCAGTGTGGAAGTGCCAACACTTAAGTGTCCAAGTTCCGAAGCAGTTCATGGGTCCCAAGGCAAGGCTCACAAGAGGGGGGGGGCAGAACTTAAGTCTAAGAGATAGTGCAGGTGAAGAAACAGAGTAAAGAAGTGGGAAAGAGGTTCTGGGAAATAGTTACAGAATCAAGGACTTCACACAAAGGGGTTCAGGGATTGGGGATTGCAAAAGGCCTATGCACTTAGGCATTAGTTAATTCTGGGCATGCACAGCAATAGGGAGTGCTGTTATGCTTACGAAATCAACCAAAATACACAACCATATAATGGTAACATAGAGGTTATGATCCCAAGGGAATCACGTTTAGGTCATAGACAACAATACTTAATACTATCATGCCTCAAACAAACTATCAGTATCAAACACATTGGGGTAGGGGTTTAGGACACATAATAGATTCAGAATAGGTAGAAGGAAATTACAGCATGCTAAAATAAGTACTAGACTAAACACAAGCAGTAGGCAAAGGAGAAGGTAAAAGTATTAAGTAAACACATTGTTGTGATGCTGGAATTTTAACCAGAACATACCAATTCAAAGAAGCAAAATACAGTAAAAGCAGGTAGCAAGACTTTGGAAATAGCTTTGGCTTTCAGCCAGCTAAATGGGTCACAGTAGTAGTAAAGCAGGAGAGAATGTTTTAGTGTAAGATATTTTAGGACTAAGTGTGTTCGTGTGTGTGTTAATGAAAGAACAAGGTATTTATAGTGTGAAAACAGGCAGAAAAATAAGGCAAGAAAATAATTATGGAACTGTGTACTAATTAAAATCAATCAGTATAAGACCTTCCTTTAATTAAGGAGTTTAAACTTAAATGGTAATGGACATAAAACCTTTAAGGAAAGAAATCAAGTAAGCATCTTGTGCAAAGTAGACAATTAGGGGTAAATACATAGGGGTTTAATTAAGTGAAGAATCTTTGAAATACTCAGTTAACCAAATAAGGTAAGAAAATAGAGTAAAGTTGCAGGATATAGAGGCAATAGTAAATCAAGGAGTCAGGGATTTGAAATTACGGATTTGGGGAGAATAACATGGGTTCCCATGAATAAATAAATAAACCAAGTCAGAAACAGGAGAATTGAAAGTCTAAGGAAAGTTTTCAAATCAACCCAAGAAACAGGAAATCAGTAAGGCGAAACAAGGAAAGAGTCAATCACCTAACACGTGAATGCAATCAAAATTACACAAGGAGGTCTGAAATAAATCCCAAAATTGAAGTTCATTTCAGAGTAAATTTAGCATATAAAAGAGTACATAAGTATTAGGCATGCAAGGCTGAATTTAGGACAAAGAGAAGCGTCATGTAGTCACAAAGTCAGTAAGTAGTCGACTAGAGGATCATAGTAGTCCCATAGGTCAATCTTAGTAACTCTGTAATAGAGAAAAGAGAGAGTATCAAATAGCATGCAAAATGGGTCAAGTAAAAGACCTTATAGAGTTTAGCAGGAAAGTCAGAATCATATAAAGAAATAAAGATTTTGAAATTCAGTCGAGCAACAGGTGAAGCAACTTCAGAAACTTGAATAGGTTCAAAGGAATCAGGGTTTTGAAACCGATCATATTCCGAGTATGACGAGCAAATCACATAGCAAATAGTTTCAGGACTCGAATGAAACCCAAATTTTAGGGATTTCACCATCACTCGAGTATAGAGATGAAAACCAAGTAAATCAGACAAAACATCAACAAAATAAAATCAGAAAACTTAAGAAGGAACTAAGACTTTAAATCATGCACACTCCTGTAGAAGAACAACATAAAGAAACACAGTAGAACATGCTAAAGATCAGAGAAAGCTTCTGAATAACTTAACCAAACCCTAAATCGGAAAAGATAAAGGTTCTGAAGGTAAAGTTTTGAAAGAAACTTTGAGAAAACGTTTAGAAGTTTAGAGTAAACACAGATCTACAATGGATCTAAAAGAATCGGAAGAACCTCGAAGGTTTAGGGTTTCAGAAGAACCCAGATGGTGAGAAACGCTTGGAAAGTCATTGATCTAACCAAGAGAAGTCAAGATCAGGCTTGAATGGCCATGGATGGCGGGAGCAAGGTCGGAGACAACCATAGAACTGAAATCAACCCAGGTCTGGACCAAAACTTCTTCAAGGTCTGACCTTAAAAACTTGATAATTAGGCAGGTAGAAGTCATAGGAGGTAGATACAGGCCTTTAATAGCTTTGGAAGCCATTGATTCAGGCGGTTTTAGGGTGGTGGTCGAAGGTGGCGGCTAGAGTTTAAGAGGTAGTTTGAGAGAGAATTGGGAGAGAAGGGGGAATTCAAAGGCGGCTGCAGGTGGAAAGTGATTAGGGTTAGGGTGGTAGTTGGGAATTAAAAAAAGGAAAGGTTTAATGTGAGCCGTTGATCTGAGCGATCAACGGTTGGGATAAAATGGGAATCCGGGCGGGTCGTTTAAAAGGGATCATAGGTCGGTTCAGATAGGGATTGGGTCTTGGTAGTTGGGCTCCAAATTGCGGTTCAATTCAGGCCATAATTGAAACAAAATGAGGCTAACATTTAAATAGCCACTTTTTCCTATTTGATTTATAAAAAATAATAAAATAATTTCTGAAAATAAATTAAAGGTACTAAAATGATTAATAGTACATAATTATCAAATTTAAAATATTGGACCTGATTTTTATAGATATAAACGTAATTAAATCTAAAAGAGGCTAATATTGCAATTATATGCAATTTAGCTTTTAAAATACTAAATAAATTTGTAAAAATGTGTAAAAATCACATTAGCTATATTTTAGTATAAATATTAGATTCCAGTAAATGAATCATCAAAAATGATAATTTTGGGAATATTTATTGGGTTTTTATGGATAAAATAGGGCAATAAATTGATTTTTAAAATCTTTAAAAATTAAGGAAAATAATAAAACATTTGGACATACTTATATATGCATAGATATGCTATTTTGAAAGTATTTTTCATATTAGAAATATATAGGAAAAAATTGGGTATTAACAGCTGCCCCTCTTTACTTGGGAAGGATGAAAGAGTTGTCGGGTAAAGATATGATAGCCAATTTTGACCGAACGAAATGGTTCAACGAGACCTAGGCCGTGATATGATATCTGAGTTGCCTACATATCCCTGGTTTTATAGGAATCAGACCATATGTAGTTCAGGATCCGTCGGCGGAGTATGCCGATAGAGACTTTCAAGAACGGACGCAGTATTTAGGATGGGGTGAATGGTTGAAGTCTGATAGGGCTGCGGGAACTGGAGCGGGATTGCCCCTACCGATATGGCCGTTGCTATCCAGTTCACTTGCAAATAAGCAACACAAGCATGTATTGTGCGCAAATTTAAACATGATGCAAATTCCCGTCGGACCATGAATGTTTGTCTTCGGACGGTTAGGATGACGTCCTTAGACCGTGATGTCGTGGGCCATGAAGTGTATGATAAAGGATTAGCAGGCCATGAAATTATGCTCTCGGTCCATGAGAATGATGCCTCCGAACCATGATGCCTTTGAATAATGATATGCAAAAGATTAAACGGGGTCCTCAGGCCATGGCACGGTGTTCTCGGGTTATGAAAATGGTGCCTCCGAATGATGATGCCTTTGGACAATTTGGTGATCTTTCAGCCCATGAGATGCAGTAGATGGCAATCTTTTAGCCTATGAAATACATTAGTCGGTGATCTTTCAGCCATGCAAATGTAAATAGGGTAGCGATCTTTCAGCCATGCAAACATAAATAGGGTGGCGATCTTTCAGCCATGCAAGTGTAAATAAGGCGGTGATCTTTCAGCCATGCAAAATGTAAATAGTCGGCGATCTTTCAGCCATGTAAGTGTAAATAAGGTGGTGATATTTCAGCCATGCAAGTGTAAAGGTGGCGATTTTTCAGCCATGCAGACGCAGATGGAGGTAGAGCTTAATCTCAGAAGGCAAAATGGTAGCCTTGTGCAATGCAGAAATGCAGATGGAGACAGAGCTTAGTCTCGGAAGGCAGAATGGTAGCCTTATGCAATGCAGAAATGTAGATGGAGATAGAGCTTAGTCTCGGAAGGCAGAATGGTAGCCTTATGCAATGAAGAAATGCAGATGGAGGTAGAGCTTAACCTCGGAAGCCAAAATGGTAGCCTTATGCAATGCAAGAATGCAAATGGAGACAGTGCTTAGTCTCGGAAGGCAGAATGGTAGCCTTATGCAATGCAAAAATGCAGATGGAGATAGAGCTTAGTCTCAGAAGGCAGAATGGTAGCCTTATGCAAGACTAAAATGGCAAATGATGATAGAGCTTTCTTAGCTAATAGTAGATTACAATATCATGACTGCTGGGGATACACGGAATTTCACCGGCGTGCGTGGATAGTTTGTATTCCTGAACAACATTTGTCTCATGAGTGTATAGTATATCTGATGCTTTCGCAATCCCAATGCCTGCATCCAAAGAAAAATTGTGAGTTTTGTAAAGGGGAAAGGTTAGTTCGTATCCCCATTGGCTCTGCTTGACTTACTCGACCTCGATCTGGTGATACTATATGTATCATTGGGGTAGCGTTTCTAAACAAGACAATTTCAGCAATAAACATGCATGATTTTGTAAAAATATGACATAAGTATATAATCAAGAAACAATTTTTTAGATGAACCAGCGACTGTGACGTGGTTCAAGACATTGCAACCTCTCTTGCTACAGAATTCTAAGGGTCCTCCTAAAAATTCTGCCTCAGTTTAGTGGGTTGATGCTTCTGACTGTTGTTTGCGATGATTGACTGAAATCACTTCGGAATTTTGAGGGTCCTCCTCAAAATTCTGCCCCAGTTTCTAATTTCGCGGGAAATGAAAATTTTATTGCATTGTGACTGAACCCATAGGGCTGCCTACGTATCCCATCTTAAACGGGAATCAGGTTAGGCATAGTTCAATTTACATCGTATAGGAAAGCATAAGATTACACATAGTAACACTTGATTGCATCTGAATTGATCGGCTTTGGCCAGATTCTCCGTCCATTTCTGCAAGTATGAGGGCTCCTCCTGTCAGGACCCGATGAACCATGTAAGCACCCTGCCAGTTGGGTGAGAATTTCCCCTTGGATTCATCTTGGTATGGAAAGATTTTCTTTAACACCAGCTGCCCCGGTGTGAACTGTCTTGGCTTGACTCTTTTGTTGAAGGCTCTGGTCATTCTGTTGTGATAAAGTTGACCATGGCAGACTGCATTCATTCTTTTCCCATCTATAAGAGCCAGCTGCTCGTAGCGACTCTTCACCTATTCTGTGTCGTCGAGCTCTGCTTCCTGTATGATTCTTAAGGAAGGAATTTCCACTTCGGCTGGAATGACAGTTTCTGTGCCATAGACGAGCATATAGGGGATTGCCCCAGTTGATGTGCGGACTGTGGTGTGATACCCCAATAAAGCAATTGATAGCTTCTCGTGCCACTAATTTTGCTTCTCTATCATTTTCCTTAGTATCTTCTTGATGTTCTTATTGGCAGTTTCTACAGCCCCGTTCATCTGAGGTCTGTAGGCTGTAGAATTCTTGTATTTGATCTTGAAAGTTTCACACATAGCTTTCATCAAGTCACTGTTGAGATTGGAGCCATTATCGGTAATGATTGATTCTGGAATCCCAAATCGACAGATGGTGTGGTCGCGGACAAAGTCTGCCATGACCTTCTTAGTTACCTCTCTGTAGGATGCTGCTTCGACCCACTTGGTGAAATAGTCGATTGCTACTAGGATAAACCTATGCCCATTGGAAGTAGCAGGTTCTATTGGTCCAATAACGTCCATTTCCCAAGCGGCGAACGGCCACGGTGAGCTTGTTGCATTGAGTTCGTTTGGGGATACCTTTATCATGTCTACATGTATATGGCAGCGGTGGCATTTCCGAACATACTGGATGCAGTCTGTCTCCATAGTGATCCAAAAGTAACTGGCTCAGAGTATCTTCTTTGCTAAGACAAAACCGTTCATATGTGGACTGCAGGTCCCAGCATGAATTTCCTCTAGTAACCTGGATGCTTCCTTTGCGTTGACACACCTTAATAATCCAAGATCAGAAGTCCTCCTATACAGGATTCCTCCGTTATGAAATAAATTATTGGACAACCTCCAAAGTGTGCATTTTTGAGTAGGATTTGCAAGTTCTAGGTATTCGTCTTTTGCCAAATATTCCTTGATATCATGAAACCAAGGCTTTTCATCTACTTCTTCTTCAACATGAACACAATAAGCTGGCTGATCACGGATCCTTACTGGAATGGGATCAATGAAGTTTTTGTCTGGATGTTGTATCTAGATGATAGGGTATCCAATGCATTGGCGAACTCGTTCTGGACTCTAGTAACATGTTGGAATTCCGTCATTGTGAACCTCCTTCTCAATTCTTGTACATAATACATATACAGAAGTATATTGGAGTTCTTGGTCGCCTATTCTTCTAGGAGTTGATGTTTAAGTAGGTCCGAATCTCTGATCACTAGCAACTCCTGAATGTTCATGTCAATAGCTATCTTGAGCCCTAGGATGTAGGCTTTGTATTCAGCCATATTGTTGGTGCACGAGAACCTGAGTTTGGCAGACACTGGATAATGCTGACCAGTTTCCGATATTAGGACTGCTCCTATACCAACTCCTTTGAAATTTGCTGCTTCATTGAAAAACATTCTCCATTCATCATAGGATTCTGCAATATCTTCTCCTATGAATGGTACCTCCTCGTCAGGAAAACATGTTTTCAAGGGTTCGTATTCTCCGTCCACAGGATTTTCAGCAATGTGATCTGCTAGCGCTTGTCCCTTGATTGCCTTCTAAGTTACGTAGACAATGTCAAATTCACTCAACAGGATTTGCCACTTGGCTAGATTTCCAGTGGGCATGGGCTTCTAAAAGATGTACATCAAGGGATCCATCCTTGATATGAGGTATGTGGTATAGGCACAGAAGTAGTGCCTCAGCTTCTGGGCTACCCAAGTCAAAGCACAACAGGTGCGCCCTAACAGAGAATACCGGGCCTCGTACGGGGTGAACTTCTTACTGAGGTAATAAATGGCCTGCTTCTTTCTCCCCGTTTCATCATGCTACCGCAGAACACAACCGAAAACTCCATCCAATACTGCAAGGTAGAGTAATAGAGGTTACCTGCCTCAGGCGGGACCAAAACCGGTGGTTTTGACAAGTACTCCTTGATTTTGTTGAAAGCTTTTTGGCAGTCGTTAGTCCATTTGGTAGAGGTGTCCTTCTTTAACATCATAAAGATTGGCTCACAGATGATTGCAGATTCTGCTATGAACTGACTAATGTAGTTGAGTCTCCCCAAGAAACTCATCACATCCTTCTTGTTCTTTGGCGGTGGAAATTCTTGAATAGCTTTGACTTTTGATGGGTCCAATTCTATCCCTCAGCGACTCACAATGAACCCAAGCAACTTTTCAGCTGGAACCCCAAACGCACATTTTGCGGGATTTAGTTTCAGGTTGTACCTTCTCAGTTTATTGAAGAATTTCCTCAAATCTTCCATGTGATTAGTGGCCTTCTTGGACTTGATGATAACTTCATCTATGTACACCTCTATCTCCTTGTGTATCATATCATGGAAAATGGTAGTCATGGCCCTCATGTAGGTGGCCCCAACATTCTTCAGGCCGAACAACATCATCTTGTAACAGTATATCCCTCACAGCATAATGAAAGTCGTTTTCTCAGCATCTTCTTCATCCATCCAGATCTAATGATAACTAGCGAAACAGTCCACAAATGATTGCAGCTCATGCTTGGCACAATTGTCGATTAGGATGTGTATGCTTGTCAAAGGTAAGTCATCTTTCGGACTGGCTCGGTTGAGATCCCGGTAGTTGACACAAACTCTAACCTTCCCGTCCTTCTTTGGTACTGTCACGATGTTGGCTAACCATGTCGGGTATTCTACTACCCTGAGAACCTTAGCTTTGACCTGCTTAGTGACTTCTTTCTTGATTTTTAGACTCATATCAGGCTTGAACTTTCTGAGCTTTTGCTTTACCGGCGGACATGTCGGATCAGTTGGCAGTTTGTGTGCCAAAATAGATGTACTTAGACCAGTCATATCATCATACGACCAGGCGAATATGTCCTCATATTCTCTTAGAAATTCTGTGGACTCCTTCTTTTCTGATGGCGATAAGTGGATGTTGATTCGTGTTTCTTTAACATTTTCTGCATCTCCCAAGTTAGCCACTTCTGTTTCGTCCAGGTTGGACTTAGGTCTGTTCTCAAAGTTCTCAACTTCTTTAAGAATCTCTTCTGGTAAGTCATCTTCCTCTGAATCTATATCTGTTTGTTATGTTGTCTCGTTGCATGTCACAGTCATTGGTTCATCAAATTAAGTAATGATAATGTTGTACAAGTAAAGTAATGAGGAAAATAATAATGAGTGTTGATTCATAAGAAAGTTCAAAATACTTTGATAAATTGCATAATCGTTTTGAACATTGAAGATCTTATTGCTGTAATTGTAAACATGCGAAAAACAAAATCTTTTAGGAAATCAAAACAGTGCTTGTTTTAGCCTTGCTACCCCGAGGCTCATCGGGCCCTGGTTGTCCTGATGGTCCAGTTATTGAGGCGTGCTCCTCTTCTTACAGCCTGTATGGAAGGGCCTTCCTCCCCTCCTCCTCGAGAACAACATAACAATCCATGTCATTGTCCTCTAAGAACAAGTTTTTCACAGCTGGCAGTGCTTCCTCTTCTTCTAAACCATAGACAACATCGGCCGGTTGGAAAGTCTGCTCCAAATGTGGTATTGGCTGCTCCAGTTCAGTATACTTTTGATCTTGTCATCCCACCATTTTTATTTGTCAATTGCATTTACCTGCTGGATGTGATGGTAAGTCTCTCCTCCTAGCTTCTTTCTCCCCTTGATTGATGGAATAGTCTGGCGATTGTATATATGATTTCTACCATCGCCGTGAATGATCACTTCCCGGTGATTCCATTCAAACTTTACCGCCTGATGTAGTGTTGATGCTACGGCTCCGGTATCGTAAATCCATGGCCATCCCAACAATAGATTGTAAGATGCTGGCACGTCTATTACCTGGAAATCAATATCGAACCAAGTTGGCCCCATTTGCAAGCACAAACTAATCTCCCCAATGGTGGACCTTTGGGAATCGTCGAAAGCTTTCACGTTGATGGCTCCATCTATTACCTCGTGCAGTCCCTTACCCAACTTCTTGAGTGTTACTAGTGGATAGATGTTGAGACTGGAACCCCCGTCGATTAGGATCCTTGTGATGAATTAGTCTTCGTATTTCACATTGATGTGCAGTGCTTTGTTGTGTCCTAACCCTTCAGGCGGTAGCTCGTCCTCATGAAAAGTAATTTTGCGACTTTCCAATACCTGTACGACCATGTTGGCCATTTCCCTGCTGGTGATGTTGTTTGGCATGTATGCTTCACTCAGCACCTTCAACAGAGCATTCTTGTGTGCCTCAGAATTTTGTAGCAAATCAAGTATGGAAACTTGCACCGGTGTTTTGTTCAACTAGTCGATGACCAAGTATTCCTTGGCCTGTATGTTTCTCCAAAAATCGTTTGGACCCGTCTTAATGATGGGTGACCGATTGGATGTCTGGTTGCTCGACTCAGCTAGGTGTTCCGGGGTATAAACCCTACCGGTTCTCATCATACCCTATGCGGAAACAGTTGCTTCGAACCTACCCTTGCCTTTTCTTCTTGCCTCGGGTGTATAGTCCCATGGTGTGGCCTTTGTGTGGAAGGGTGTCATGGTTGACATCGCCACTAGTATCAGCGCGACTATCTTCACTCCGAACGGAGTATGTGCCTTGGGTGGTAGAACAACAACTTCGAATGGTGGAGGTGCACTTGCTGGAGACATGAATTCGACTTTAATTGGCGTTGGTGTCTTTGCAGATGACATTGTTTCAAACTCCAGTGGTATGAGCATATTTACCTTGCCATCCCCAGAGGGTTGAATTTGGACCACGATTGGATTAAGAGTAACTATTGTCTTCTTTGGGTCATCACCTTCTGCGATCAAACCAATCGACCCCTCGGGATCTCAATCATCCTCTATTTCAATCATGTGAATGCCTCCATCCTTGTGGTCTGGTAGAGGGTTATTGTGGACATTCAGAGTGGGTTCCTTTGCCATGATAATATTGTTGTCAATCAGAGCCTGGATCTTGTCCTTCAAGGAACGACATTCGTCGATGGTGTGCCCTTTCATGCCGGAATGGTATGCACAAGATTTGTTTGGATTAATCCACTGAGAAGGGTTCTCAAGGTTACAGCAGGGATAGGGGTGACATAAACAGCAACTTTGAGTCTCTCGTACAACTGGTCAATGGGTTCAGCAATGGCTGTATACTGTTTAGGAGGTCTGCGGTCAAAATTTGGTCGAGGTCTAGGGAAGTTTTGGCGTGTATGAGGTGATTGATAGTGGGACGGTTGAGCATTGTAGGCTTGGTAAACATGTGCAGGTTGGGAATATCTGGGTGAAGTAGGCTGATATGTGGGAGGTGGAGGTGATCGATAAGTGGGTGGTGGAGTTTAGTAAGAGGGTGAGGGTGCTTGGTAGTTTGGAGTAGGCTAATATGTGAGTGGAGGCATTGGTTAGGTTTGGTATTTGATAGGAGGTTCGGTTTTCTGTGCAACTATTACGGCCCCTACATCCCTTTTCTTGGATGCACCACCAGACTGTAAGGCCTTATTGGTAGCTTGCAAAGCCTCTAAGTTCGTAACCATACCGCTTTTGATGCCCTCTTCAATCCTTTCACCTAGCTTGATAATGTCGGAAAATTTATGGCTCTCAATCAACATCAGCCTTTCATAATACTGCGGGTCCTGAGCCCAGACGAAAAATTTGTTCATTTGTTCCTCTTCTAAGGCAGGTCTAACCTTAGCAGCTTCGGACCTCCAGCGAGTAGCATACTCGCGGAATGTTTCTGTAGGTTTCTTCTTTTGATTTTGAATGTGGAACACATCCGGCGCATTCTCAGTGTTGAACCTGAACATGTCTATAAAGTCGGACGCCATGCCTACCCAGTTTGACAATTTCTTCGGATCTTGGCTAATGTACCAAGACAGAGCATCTCCTTTCATACTTCTCATGAAAAGCTTTATGCGGATTCTCTCGTCTTTCCCTACTCCGACCAGCTTGTCACAGTAAGTTCTCAAATGGACCCTTGGATCCCCTGTACCATCAAAAATTTCAAACTTCGGAGGTTTGTACCCCTCGGGCAGTTCGACATTGGGCTATATGCAAAGATCCTCATAGTTTAGCCTTTCAATTCCCTTACTTCCTTCAATGCCTTGAATTCACCTAGTCATTTTCTTAAGTTCTTTTGCAAGGTTCCTGATGAGCGAGTCTTTATTATCAAACTCGGGTGTGCTTGAGATGTGTCGCGTGGAGTGTGGCATGGTCTCCACGTAGATAGGAGTGTTGTGAGTAGTGTGGAAGTGGTCATTTGTGGAGTTCAAGGGTTCTGCGACGAGCAATGGAGTATTGTTGGAAGTATGGCAGGTGTTGCAGTGGTGGTGAGGAGTAGGATGGCTTTGTTGCTTTGGGATATTCTGTGGAGGTGTAGGGTTCTGATCATTTGGGGAAATTGACATATGGAGTGGTGAGGGAAAATGACAGGTTCGCCAAATTTCGAACCTGATCAAGTTCTTCTTGGAATTTTAGCAGCTTTTGTTCAAGTTGGGATGCACTTTCCTTGGGAACCAGAGTACCATGACCATGACTGACCTCTACCCGTTCGGTTGAATTCTCCTTTCTGGAGTTGTTCAAATCTTCCATTTTCCTTTGTTTTTGTTTCTAATAGGACTAAGAGGAGGAGTGGGTGGAGGGCCCCTGGATCTCATGGAATAAGATGATGTTGCAAGAGTGCAACGAACTAACCTTTGGGGAGGGGAATAAAACAAAAAAAAATAAAAAGAAAAGGTAACAAGTTAGTGAGGATTATAAGAAAATGTTACAATATTTAAACACATAATGCAAGAATGTAAATCGTGTCCTAATTTGGGAACCTCTTTGTGGACGAGGTAGGCCTAACGACAAGTTGATTTGGGGAACTCAGAATGATAAATGCTTCATTTCATTGATTAAAAAATAGACGAATCCCAAATCGATATTAAATAACAGGAAATAAAGTCACTAATGGCCAATGGCCTTATTATATTTCTTAAAGCAAAAGAAAATCCCTATCTACTTGGTCCCGAAAGGACCTTCCCCAGACTCGGCATCCTTGGTTCTGTCGAATAGCTTTTCCAGCTCGCGAAGTCCCAGCAATAGGTAGGCTCGGGCTAGATGTCCGCCTTCATTTCCTTTAGCATTTTGGCAGTCTTCGACCCTCTTAAGAAACTTCCTTTCTAGCTCCACTATGCCTCGCTCGAAGTATCCTAGTCGCTTGTTGGCACTGGCAACCATGTTTTTCCACTCCTCAATCAGCTTTTGGTTGGATTCTTGTATCTCACGGTGCTCGCTTTCACATTCCCGGATCCTATTGCGCAGTTGATTGTATTTAACCTGTTCCTCGGCCTTCTCATCTATGGTCCTGTGACCCCTAGCAAACCCTGGATGGCCTATACCATCGTGATTATCTTCCAAGAAGCCCGAATAGTAGGGAGCGCAACAAACATGGTATCTGTCTGGCTCAATGGTATCTCTTCCCTTGATGATCTTGCAGTACCACATATTCTGAGCTTGACACTTATAAGGACTATCATCAGCCTGCAAGTCAAACCGGAAATGACTCATCTTGTCGACCCTAGGTATAACCTGCTTCCTAGCAGCTTGCCTCATAACCCGGAGAGGGACGTAAGGGTATGTTCCTCTCAGACCGATCAGTATCAGAAAGGGTGCATAACTGGACCGGGCGATAAATTCCTCAGTAGGGAACCACTCGAACATTCATTGTACCTGATCCTCAGTTAGATTTTCAAATAGCTCTACCCATCCCTTGGCGTCTTCTGGCTGGGCGAACATGTTGGGCATGTAATTCATTCGCTTCGGATGATGGAAAGTGATATGATCATCCTAGTCTCTTCACTAGATCTCTTATCGGTATTCACCTCTTTGAAGATGCTCTATAAGCCAGAGATGAAGTAGCAAATTGCAGCCCTCAAAGTGTTTGGCTCCTCGTTGACACTTTTTCAAGGCTCGATATATTTCCGCAATGATCATGAGCACAATACTGAATGGTTGCCCACCAATGCCTTCCATCAAAGTTTTAGTTAACATAGCCAGCCTGGTATGGATCCTTACTTTCTTCATTGGAAACACGATCATACCCAGGAAACAGAACATGAATACAAAGACCCTTCGGTGAATTTGCCCTAATGAGGTGATAGCAAACTCGTCCGGATAGGTACGACAGGATTTGTTGTGACCGTACCTCTCGTACAAATAATCAAAAGGGATATAGGATTCTCTCAGACATGTCAGTTCCGGATTCTTCTTTAGACCCATCATTTTGAGAAAACCCCTGTCCTTGCAGTTCTCGGGCATTAACAGACCCAGAGTTTCCCACGGTATACCAGCCAATCCTCCTATTTCTTCTAGCAAGAGGGTCATTTCAATTTCCCCGAAGTGGAGCACAGACCTCTTGCAATCCCAGAATAGAGTAGCATCTTCTATGATCTTGTTGTTGGGTTGGATTTCCAGAAGGGAAGGTAGATTTCCCAGATATTTCCAGACAAGAGTCTGATCATTGGAATGAAGATCCCCTCACTAGCTTATCAATTTTGGGTGGATGTTGGTGACCACGCCGAATCTGGGGACTTCCTGCCTCATATTTCTGCAAGACAAAAGGGTTAGGCCCTTACCCCCACCGTACTCGACTATTTAATATCAACAATTGGCATAAAGCATTTAGTTCTCCAAATAAATGCACAGAACGTGATAATGTCTATTTTGGTTTAGGGAAACCCAGTGGACTTTGGACAAGGCTATCTTAAGAAGTCATTATGCGGACAACATAACTGACTCGGCTAGGCTGACCATGATGTATGCACTTTTCTGGATCGACTGGTTATGATCAAGAAGGAAAGGCACATAACCGTCAACTACACCGTTGATCGACTGGTTTTACCGCATATACGCCTTTTGCGGATTTAGGAGGTGACTATATCGGAAGAGCGCAACCACTCATTATAAGCGTTGCTATAGGATTTGTTTTGGCACGAGTGGAATATGATGTTGAACATGATTATGCAACAATTAAAGGCATGTTGTCATGTATTTGCACGCTTAAGAAAGCAGTAAATACAAAAGTTTCATAATTTAAAATAGTAGTAAAGGAAAGCAGTAAAGGAAAGAAACAAGAAGACAAGTCAGTTGGCAATCGAAAAGGAAATTGAATGCTTAAAAGAAATAAACAAATAATTGCGCATAAATTCACAACAATAGTCTGAAATGGTAAAAGCCTAAAGGTCCCCAGCAGAGTCACCACGCTGTCGCGCCCCCTTTTTCCTCGCGGAGTCCGGGTTTATAACATCTGGAAGGGCAACTCACTTCTTTTGGGAATTGGATTTGAATTTGAAGAGTCGCCACCTAATGATTAGGGTGCATTAGGACACCAAAGGGTTTGATTTGAACAACCAGAGATAGGGTAAGGGCTTGAAATTATTCTAAGGGGAAGGTGTTAGGCACCTCTCAGAATCCACTAGTGTTGTTCCTGGCCAGACAATTATTGTGAATTTGGAGTGCGATTACCATATAAGCAAATAAGGCTCAAATAAAAGGGGATTTCAACACATGATAGTTTGAAAGTAAATAAAGTTTGAAAGAATAATTAGAAAAGCTGATTTTTTAGAATAAGGAGTTAAATTGTTAAAAGAATAAAGAATAAAGAAAAGGGGGGTCCTAGGTTTATAAAAAAAATATGGATCACCCCACACAATGTCCGGTAATCACTCCTCAATGAGGGGCTACACGTGACATTATCGCGTGGTCATCATATCTATATCTATCCTTCCCACCCCGTTAAGGTATTAAAGCACGGATTGGTCTCGATTACTTATTGCATGCTATTACTCGTCCCATTCCTATTAGTCCCGGAGGCACCTAGGACTACTAATCCTAAAAGGGAGGGATGCTGGGCTTATTTGGAGTTTCAAAGGTAAAAAATTCAAAGGCGACATACAAAACACATATTGCATATCAAGGGGAAAACATATACACAAACAAGGCTCATATATACCTCCTTAAACAAAGAAAACACATAATTAATGTGACTTGCACATACTGTTTAGGTCTGATTTTAAGGTATTGAAGACTAGGGAAAGGGGGATTGTTGAAGCAGTTTTAGTTTATTAGATAACTCAAATAAGAAGCCGAATCAGGCCTGCCTGCTGTTTGTAATGATTAACATGAGCAGATTCAATTTATAGTTATTACTCTAAGGCTTGACTAAGTGTTAGATGGGTCATATAGGCATGATATCTACCGAATTCAGAAGGGGATAGGACAGTAAAACTCGAAATGAATTGTTTGACCCCTATAGGCATGCTTGCTAAACTTTATTAAGCGAGGGACTTAGGTTGTCAAAGAGATGCAGAATTTAAACAAATTGATTACAGGTTCTACTATTACTAATTTTATATCTAACGTCGGTTGTGAATGAGAACGGATCAGAATTACTCGAGAAACTCTATAGGCATGATTTCTATCCGTGACCGATTTTAGACATAATGCAGAACTTGTTTAAGCCTTATAAACATGGTATCTAAATGCAGAAGCTTGTTTTAAACCTTATAGGCATGGTATCTAAATGTTGTTGAGTATACAGGATTAAATAGTCCTATAGGCATGGTTTCTATATAGAGTTGAATGTGCAGAATTAGAACAACCCTATAGGCATGATTTCTATATGTGACTGAATGCGCAAAAATTGAAACATTCCTATAAGCATGACTTCTACCCTTGCATGCATAGCTACCCAATCCTTTTCACTAGCCAGTCCCAAATGTTTATTACAACGAATTACAAACTAGAATAACGAATTACATCAGAACAAAGAGATTACAACCAGAGGAGGCCTGATTCTTGACTTCCTCTCTGAGTTACGAGATAAACCAACTCAAAGATCATTGATCCAAAGACTTTCACCAATTTGAGTGTGTCAGAGTTACCTAAGAGCCTCAATGGGACTCCGGGCAGTGCTCAGACCCAAATTGTATTATAGAATAGGGACCAGTGCAGCGTAGAAGTGCTAGCCCTCAAGTGTCCAAGTTTAGAGGGATCTCATGGGTCCCAAGGCAAGACTCACAAGAGGGGGGCAGAACTTAAGTCTAAGAGAGAGTGCAGGTGAAGAAACAGAATAAAGAAGAGGGAAAGAGGTGCTGGGAAACAGTTACAAAATCAAGGACTTCACACAAAGGGGTTCAGGGATTGGGGATTGCAAAAGACTTATGTACTTAGGCATTAGCTAATTCTGGGCATGCACAATAATAGGGAGTGTTGTTATGCTTACAAAATCAACCAAAATACACAACCATATAATGGTAACATAGAGGTTATGATCCCAAGCGAATCACGTTTGAGTCATAGACAACAATACTTAATATTGTCATGCCTCAAACAAACCATCATTATCTGTACTGGACTAAACACAAGCAGTAGGCAAACGAGAAAGTAAAAGTATTAAGTAAACACATTGTTGTGATGCTGGAATTTTAATCGGAACATAGCAGTTGAAAGAAGCAAAATACAGTAAAAGCAGGTAGTAAGACTTTGAAAATAGCTTTGGCTTTCAACCAGCTAAATGGGTCACAATAGTATTAAAGCAGGAGAGAATGTTTTAGTGTAAGAGATTTTAGGACTAAGTTTGTTCGTGTGTGTGTTAATGAAATAACAAAGTATTTTTAGTGTGAAAACAGGCAGAAAAATAAGGTAAGAAAATAATTATGGAACTGTGCACCAATTAAAATCAATCAGTATAAGAGCTTCCTATAATTAAGGAGTTTAAACTTAAACGGTAATGGACATAAAACCTTTAAGAAAATCAAGTAAGCATCTTATGCAAAGTAGGAAATTATGGGTAAATACATAGGGGTTTAATTAAGGTTAGTGTTTTTTAAATACTCGGTTAACCAAATAAGGTAAGAAAACAGAATAAAGTAGCAGAATATAGAGACAAATAGTAAATCAAGGAGTCAGGGATTTGAAATTACGGATTTGGGGAGAATAACAGGGGTTCCCATGAATAAACAAATAAACCAAGTCAGAAATAGGAGAATTGATAGTCTAAGAAAAGTTTTCAAATCAACCCAAGAAACAGGGAAATCAGTAAGGCGAAACAAGGAAAGAGTCAATCACTTAACACGTGAATGCAATCAAAATTACACAAGGAGGTCTGAAATAAATCCCAAAATTGAAGGTCATTTCAGAGGGAAATTCAGCATATAAAAGAGTACATAAGTATTAGGCATGTAAGGCTGAATTTAGGATAAAGAGAAGCGTCATGCAGTCACAAAGTCAGTAAGTAGTGGACTATAGGAACATAGTAGTCCCATAGGTCAATCTTAGTAACTCAGTAATAGAGAAAAGAGAGAGTATCAAATAACATGCAAAATGGGTCAAGTAAAAGACCTTATAGAGTTTAGCAGGAAGTCAGAATCATATAAAGAAACAAAGATTTTGAAATTCAGTCGAGCAATAGGTGAAGCAACTTCAGATACTTGAATAGGTTCAAAGGAATCAGGGTTTTGAAACCCATCATATTCAGAGTATGACGAGTAAATCACATAGAAAATAGTCTCAGGACTCGAATGAACCCCAAATTTTAGGGTTTTCACCATCACTCGAGTATAGAGATGAAAAACAAGTAAATCAGGCAAAACATCAACAAAATAAAATCAGAAAACTCAAGAAGGAACTAAGACTTTTAATCATGCACACTCCAGTAGAAGAACAACATAAAGAAACACAGTAGAACATGCTAAAGATCAGAGAAAGCTTCTGAATAACTTAACAAAACCCTAAATCGGAAAAGATAAAGGTTATGAAGGTAAATTATTGAAATAAACTTTGAGAAAACGTTTAGAAGTTTAGAGTAAACACAGATCTAAAACGGATCTAAAAGAATCGGAAGAACCTCGAAGGTTTAGGGTTTCAAAAAAACCCAGATGGTGAGAAAAGCTTGGAAAGTCATTGATCTAAAAAAACCCAGATGGTGAGAAAATCAGGCAGGTAGAAGTCATAGGAGGTAGATACAGGCTCTTAATGGCTTTGGAAGCCATTGATTCAGGCGGTTTTAGGGTGGTGGTTGAAGGTGGCGGCTAGGGTTTAAGAGGGAGTTTGAGAGACAATAGGGAGAGAAGGGGGAATTCAAAGGCGGCTGCAGGTGGAAAGTGATTAGGGTTAGGGGTAGTTGGGAATTAAAAAAAGGAAAGGTTTAATGTGAGCCGTTGATCTTAACGATCAACGGTTGGGATTAAATGGGAATCCGGGAATGTCGTTTAAAAGGGGTCATGGGTCAGTTCAGATAGGGATTGGGTCTTGGTAATTGGGCTCCAAATTGGGGTTCAATTCAGGCCATAATTGAAACAAAATGAGGCTAACATTTAAATAGCCACTTTTCCCTATTTGATTTATAAAAAATAATAAAATAATTTCTGGAAATAAATTAAAGGTACTAAAATGATTAATAGTATATAATTATCAAATTAAAAATATTGGACCTGATTTTTATAGACATAAACGTAATTAAATCTAATAGAGGCTAATATTACAATTATATGCAATTTAGCTTTAAAAATACTAAGTAAATTTGTAAAAATGTGCAAAAATCACATTAGCTATATTTTAGTATAAGTATGAGATTCCAATAAATGAATCACTAAAAATTATAAATTTGGGAATAATTATTGGGTTTTTTATGGATAAAATAGGGCAATAAATTGATTTTTAAAATCTTTAAAAATTAATGAAAATAATAAAACATTTGGACATACTTATATATGCATACATATGTTATTTTGAAAGTATATTGCATATTTGAAATATATAGGGAAAAATTGGGTATCAACAAATGGAAATATTGATATCGGGGTTAGAATGGAATATTGGAAATTGGAGTAGGTCCGTTGTGTCATTTGTGACGTTTGTGCAAAATTTCAGGTCATTCGGATGAGGTTTGATAGGTTTTTGGATCGGTTGCAGAATTCGTAAGTTGGAAATCCTTAGGCATGAATCCTAGGGTGATTTGGTGTTTCGATTTTGTTTTGAGTGTTCTGAAGGTTGGAATAAGTTTGAATAGTGGTATATGACTTGTTCGTATTTTTAATTGAGGTCCCAGGGGGCCTCGGGATGAATTTGGAAGGTTGCTGGAAAGATTGGACTTAAAATTGAGCAGCTTCAGCTACTGCTTCTGTCATTTCCACACCTGTGGATTGGGGACCACAAGTGCGAGGTCGCAGGTGCGTGGAGGAGACCGCAGATGCGGAAGTTGGCCATCAGAAGCAAAACCGTAGGTGCTGTATGTTAAGCGCATCTGCGAGACCGCAAGTGCGGTGCCTGGGCGCAGATGCGAACCTGGGGACTTTATGTGAAAATCGCAGGTGCGTTTGGTTTGACCGCAAATCAGTCCGCAGAAGCGAGAAAAGGAGCCTCAGGTGTGGAATCCCTGGGCAGAAACTATATAAGCATCACTTCGCGAATTCTTGCCCATTTCCACCATTTTTGAGACGGGATTAGAGCTTTTGGAGGGTTTTGAAAAGGGATTCAAGGGAAAACTTCTTGAGGTATGATTTTTGAACTTAATACTCGTATCTATGGTGAATTTCAGTTGATTAAACATGGAAATTGAAGAGATTAGGGGTGAAAATTGGGAAATTAGGGCTTGAAATTGGAGAGCTTAAATTGGGGATTTGAGGGGCCATTTTAGGTCCGATTTTGATGATTTTTGTATGTATAGACTCGTGAGAGGATAAGGATTCTAGTGTTGTAATTTTTTATTGGATTCCGAGGCATGGGTCTGGGGGTCAGGTTTAGCCAATTTCGGGATTTTGAGTTCAATTTGATAATTTTCGCATAGGCTTTGTCCCTTTGGCGTGTATTGATGATACGATTCTGATTTTGTAGATTCAGGACGATTTGAGGCCGAGTCGAGAGGCAAGGGCATTGCAGAGTAAATTCTTGTCCGATTTGAGATAAGTAACTCTTGTAAATCTGGACCTGAGGGTATGAAACCCCGAAATTTTATACCTTTTTGATAAATGAGGTGACATACATGCTAGGTGACAGGCGTATGGGCGTGCACCGGTACGGATAGTGACTTGATCCGTCCCGTGGCAACTGTAGAGTTGCATATTTTGATTAACTCTATATGATATCTATGTGTTTTAGAATTGAATCTGTTAACTTGGGCTGAATGCTTTGGGGCCTTGTGCCAAACTATTTGGACCCTCAGGGGTATTTTACTACTATATTCACACTATTTTGATTCGAAAGCATATCTTCAATCATGATTTTTACATGTTTATTATTTGATTCAGTTTCATTACTCTACTTTTAAATATATGAAAACCTTTTGGGCTGAGTTCCCTAATTTTCACTGAAATGCCCGAGTGGCTGTGAGGTTGATGACTGAGAAAGGTCGAGGACCTGATGGTGAGGATTATATATATATATATGGATCGGGCTTTACACCGCAACGATATGTATTGGATCAGGCTGCACGCCGCAGCGATATAGCGCTTGGGCTGTAGGAGCCCCTTCGGAGTCTGCACACCCCCAGTGAGCACAGTCAACTATATATATATATATATATATATATATATATATATATATATATATATATATACGGAATTTGAATTAAAAGATAATTTTGAATTTATAGATAAAGTTCTAAAATTTGAATTTAAATTAAAAATAAAATTTATCACGAGTGACTGAGAGGCTTGCCCGAGGGGCTACTTATATATGAGTGATACTTTATCCGAGGGGCTTGTTTAGGAAATTATTGTTTTCACTCTTCTTTTTATACTGAGACTCTATTGAAAAATATTGAACAAATATTTTAAATAACTTTCATTGAAACTGGAGTTTTTACGAGATGTTTGAAAATATAACTACGGATTTGTCTTTGATATTTCTATTGAGATTCTATGTTAGACTATATATATGTTTTAAATTCTCGTCACTGCACTCAGCCTTTATTTACTTTGGTTATTTACTGAGTTGACGAACTCATGTTACTCCCTGCACCATGTGTGCAGATCCAGGTGCCAGAGCATTCGACTGAGAGCATCCAGCAACTTTTGAGTATTTTTCGGAGATAACAAGGTATCTGCATGGACAATATCTGCCTTTATCCTTCCTATCCTTAGTATTATATATTTCAGTCTTATCTTGTATTGAATAGACAGTATTGGACAGTATCTTAGTGACTCCTGACTAGTGACACCGGGATCGGGCAGTATTTGATGTATTTGCGTATTTGTTTTTCGCTTATTTTGGCATATTGGAAGGAAATATTTGTGATCGTAATTGATTAGGAAATGATTTTACAAAAGATCCTTTATGTTATTAGTGTTGAATCGGCTTGCCTAGTACTGTGATAGGCGCCATCACAACCGGGGTGGTTTGGGGTCGTGACATCGAGTCATAGATACATTAGGAGCATATTTGTGCATGAATTGTCTCATTTGTTAACAATATCAGTTTATGCACAGTAAAAACGGCAAGATGATGAAGCAATGAAACATCTAAGACTAGAGTATATACAAAGAACACGGACAATCACTTATTCCAGAACCTACTTCATAATAGAAATCATGCAATTTTACAACATTCCCTTACACCATTTGCTAAATGAAACATCTTTCAGAGGCTTCTTTGATTTATTTTAGTGAATGTATCTGTGCAAAAATAAGCAACTCTAGTAAATATGGGATAGTCCATCTTTTCATTCCCCGTATATAATATTTGAAATTATCAAATATGAATAGAATTCCCTACATCTTGTGTGCTTATGTAATAGAGAATTATTGAACTCCCCTTGTCCTCTCTTCTCCTCTGCTCCAAGCCTTAGGTGTCAATTTTCTTCTTGTTGTCCAATATCGTAACACAAGGTATAGGCAAGACCATGTTGGTTGCCAGAGAAATTGTTTGTTTACCTTTTGGCACTCCTTGCTATCACTGTGGCCGCAACATTTCTTGTTACAAATACCTACAACTACCTTAATGCTGTAAATCCTTCCAATTACATATTCAAATTCTAAATATTTGGGTTCCCAAATTAGTTCTTTGCTCTAACAAATTGTTTGTTATTCTAGTGATCAATGTATGGCCATGAAGCTTGGATCCTCACTTAAGTATTCTTCTTTTGTTATGAGTTCATTATACATTCTCTTATTACTCACCTTCAGAATGCTTTTCAACCCACTTTAAGAATGCTCTTCCATGGATCAATTTACTTTGTTAAGATCAGTATTTGCCTAGAATACAAAACTATGTCTTCGGCCTTCACATTTTATCTTCATTCTAGCATGCCAAATTGTTAGCACCATCCTTACATCCAACTAATCCCAAAAATCCTCGAAATTATTTTGAAGAATACTGAGATTGTTCTAGATGGAAAAAAGAGAAATTAATACATTTATGAATATATATTACAACATGAAATACTGGAAAAAGAGGAAAAGATTTCGTTAAGGAAAAACAAAGAGACACAACTTAATAAAATTATTCCTACTTTTTACCATGACAAAGTTGGCATGCATATATAACAAATGTTGAATGAAATAGAGACGACTAAAAGCTTAGGTAACTTCTAGGTCAAATGTAGCTTTTCTAGATCTAGCAAAATGATTCGCCTATAACTGCTTTCCTTTTACTTACCAGATAAAAAGAACATGCAGCAAAATATGCTTAATCTGCGTAGTCTGATGATCTACAATATCAACTCAAAAACATTCTATTTATAAAATTGGATTAGAAAGTTTTAATCCAATTTGAGCATGTGTAGATCAAGGCATTTTCCTAGTTTTTCTTTATTAATGCCTCTTATTCTTAAGTTCAAATACGGAAAATGAAGTAGCAAGCTATGTAGCAAGCTTCACTGTCTTTTATGTATCAAAACACCAACATAGCACATTAAAATTAACCACAAAATTCTAAGCCAAGTCAAAATACTACAACAATAACCAATCCCTTTAAAAGTATTAACTATGGAAGTCAAAGACGTATCAAAAGAGGGAGAAATGTGAAGAAAATTATAAGTTTTACAGTAAACAATGGACAAGTTCTAAAACAATTTAAGCATTTATTGTTGTCTCATTTGAATGGTGTTAAACAACGGGTAGGTATATTGTATACAATCAGTTTAAGCATATATTGTCAAAGGCTCATTTACGATGCGCTTAAGCACTGAAGCTCAGAAAATCACAAGGAGGACACTTCGCCGTGCTTATGTTGCGCTTCAATGTAGGCAAAGCACTAAGGTGTATGCCTCATTTTCCATGAGTTCTATTATGAATCGAGCGGTGCCAAATGACAAATATTATCAACAAATAAATACATTAGTTGTTGACAAAGACATTAGGAATGGGTTTGTTACTTCTTTCTTGAATTACATATGTATTTTATTTTTCCCCCTAAGTTGCGCCTTTTTTAAATAAAGCCCGCACTTTAGTTGCGCTTTACACTTGATGACCTAATCGACCTAGAATGTTTTTTAGAGCTTTTCACTTTTGACAATACTGAAACATAAACTGGTGGACTTATATAAGAAACACTAAACAATGATGAAGAATAAATACTACTTGTGGCATGCACAGTGAACTTGGTTCTTATGAAAGAAAAAGAGAAGTCTAGCCTACATGATGTATCTAAATATGCCATTTCATTTTACAAAATAAGATCAATGATTCTTCCAAATGAAATAAAACTCTTGGATGATCCTTTGTGAGAGAGACTAATAGGTCACATTAGGTCACAAAGATGAGAGTGAATCAGGAAATTTCGCCTAAGGTCATTGTGAGGGGAAAATAGGACCCCACACTTAAAACCAAAGGCTAAGCATAATCATATAAAAATATTAGCTCAACATGCATCAATGTTTCATTACAAGGCTATAGGTACTCAAGACTTCCTGATGCCATACAATTCAATTAGTTTAACATGATCGTAACTTAATTATGGTGCAAGCATAACAAAGCTAAAGTCTACATTACTATACTAATTTAATATACTGACTATGACTTACAAAAGTTTACAACAACATACAATACCCCCAAACACCCCATACTTCGCCCAAACCCATATACAAGTACACTTGGCTACTTAGACTTTATCGATGCTCAAATTTACTCTCTTAAGCATTTTAGCAAACACCTTGTGGGCATCAATTTTTGCTCTTTTATTTCAATAATGGTGGAACAAGGAGGTCCACCCAAATTTATATGAAGTAGAGGGAATTATATTTTACACTTCAAACACATTCATAACCAAATTTTTGCTCAAATTTCATGTATAATTATTCCACCCACAATAACATCAAAGTATGTTCAATAAACCTAGGGGATTAGGGGATTGGGGGAAAAAGAAGACTACAAATATGTAAGAGATTCCAAAATACAAGAAAAAGTAACAAGAGAAACATACCTTTGAGTCTTGAGATTGAAGTGAGCAAGAAAAGTATATGGCTTGAGAGATGAGTAAAAAGAACGAGCAAGAGAGGAAGAGGTTTTTTTTAGCAGTAGCAATGTAAGAGGGAAATGGGAGGGGTTTTGGTTTCTTTTTTTTGTTATTTTAATTTAGGTGGGAGATGGGTTTGGGGAATTGGGTATGGGTTGGGGTAATTGGGTTTTTGTTATTTTGATATAACTTAAAAAAAACGAAAAGAAAAAGAAAGAAAAAAACTTAAATAGGCATACCTGACCCGCCGGCCCAATACCCCACGCTGGGGATGGCGTTGAACTGTCTGGGCATTTTGTAAATTGCACCCCAACTGTAATGATCCAACCAGTCATTTTGAGCTCTAGCGCGTCGTTCAACAGCTTAAGGCCATGAGTATCTTCACTTTAGGTATTATGACTTGTGCACACAATCGGAATTGAATTCCGGGAAGTTCGAAGTTGATTTGGAAAGAGAATTCTCATTTCGGAAGCTTTAAGTTGAAAGAATTGACTAAGATTGGATTTTTGTGTAAACGACCTCATAATCGGGATTCGAAGGTTCCAACAGATTCGTATGATGATTTTGGACTTGGGCGTATGTCCGGACTGGGTTTTGGAAGACCCGGAAATGTTTCGGCGCCTATTGTGGAAGTTAGCATTTTGAAGGAATTTCATAAGTTTGGGTTGAAGAACATTTTAGTGTTATCAATGTCTGTTTGGGATTACGAGTCTGGGAATAGCTTCGTATGGCGATTCTGGTGTTAGGAGCGTGATCGAAAGTGAATTCGGAGGTCCGTGGGTCATTTTGGAGTCATTTGGCTAAAGATAGAAATTTGAAGGTTTTTGAGGAGTTTGACCGGAAGTGGACTTTTTGATATCGAGGTCGGAATTCAATTCCAGAAGTTGGAGTAGATTCGTAATGTCGAATGTGACTTGTGTGCAAATTTTGACGTCAATCGGACGTGATTTCATAAGTTTCGACATCGAATGTAAAAGTTTGAAATTCTAAAGTTCATTAAGCTTGAATTGGAGTGCGAATCATGATTTCGATGTTGTTTGATGTGATTTGAGGCCTATAGCATGTCCGTGTTATGTTATGGGACTGGTTGGTGTGATTGGATGGGGCTCTGGGAGCCTCGGGTGTGTTTCGGGGTGGTTTCGGATCATTTCGGGCTGTTTTGCTATAGCTAGTGCTGGTGTATGGTGTTGTTTTTCCCATTTGTGAAGAAGGATTGCGCTTCAGGGATTTTGTTCTTCGCGTTCGTGAAATTGTTCTCGCTTTCGCGAAGAAGAAAATCTCTATTGCGCATGTCTGACTTCGGAGGCTCATATCTCACAATATATAAAAAATTTGGAGATGATCTAAAAATAAAAGTTGTAGCACATTGTATCTAGTTTTCAAAAATGTAAACGTTTAGCATTTGGATTTTTGTACAAAAAGTTATGGCTGGTACACCATAGGCTGTCCGGGAAGATAGAGAAGAAATTTGTGTTGCATAGGTCTGACTTTGGAGGCTTATATCTTGAAATTTATAAGGAATTGTAGATGACCAAAACATAAAAATTGTAGATCTTGGTGTCTAGTTTTCAAAAAGGTAAACTATTTGTCATTTGGAGTTTTGTACTAAAAGTTATGGCCATTATACTAGAGGCTATCTGAGAAAAGTTTGGAAAATAGTTTTTGGGAATTTTCTTCTTCGCGAACATGATGGGGGTCTCGCGAACGCGAAGAAGAGTCGTCTGGGCAGTGTATAAGTGTAAAGAAATGGGTTTGGCTCATTTTATCTTATTTCCTCCATGAGACCGACATAGGAGCGATTTTGGAGCTCCATTTTCATCATCCATGTCAAGGTAAGTGATTCCCACCAATTGAAATTTAATTACTTGGATTATATCTAGATTTTAACATGGAAAATCATGTAAACTAGTAGAAATTTTGGGATTTTGAAGAAAACCTAGAAATTTGTATTGTTGGATTTTGACCACGATTTTGGACATGAAATTGAGAGCCAATTATATATTTGAGTTCGTGAGGTTGTGGGTAAACATTATATTCGAAAAATTTCAGAATCCGGGCACGTGGGCCTGAGGGCGATTTTGTCAACTTTTTGAGCGGAGTTGGGATTTTATATAAATTGAATTGTTATGAGTATTAGGGTGTATTTTCATTGGTTTTCCCGTTATTTGGCTAGTTTTGGAGTGTTGGGCCATCCGTTTGAGTCGTCGGAAGGGGCTTGGATGCCGGTTATTGGACTTCGAAGCGAGGTGAGTTTCTTTTCTAACCTTGTAAGAGGGAATTGTCCCCATAGGTGAAATAATTGGCTATGTGCTCCTATTTGTGGGAGCTACGTACGCATGAGGTAACGAGAGTCCGTGCGTAGCTACTATTATATTTAAGTTTGGTAGTCTAGGACCCAAAAGCATGCCATACTTGGCATATTTGTAATCTTGTTGTCATTTGAATTGATTAAATCCTATCGAATTGGTAAATGAATTTTTAAAAGTTTTAAACTTCATTTTTCTTAAATCATTAAAAGAGAATTGGCTTTTATTGGAATAAACATTCCTCGATAATCTCTTAATTGGATGTTTGACTGTGTGTATCTATGTGTGCCCACGTCGCATGTATGATTCACGAGCGGGGTATTTGTTTATTTATGTTGACCGCGTCGCATGTATGATCCGCGAGCGGGGTAATAGATGCATCTATGGTTCGGGTCGTTCGACCCTCGGCAGTGCACATTTTACATTTCTGATGGATCGGGTCGTACGATCTCGGCATGATTCGCACATGCTTGTATTGATTGCCTTGAAACTTATTGAAGTTGTTATTGCCCCTTTCCGGCTTGAGAATATGTGGATAAATGATGAAAAAGGAATTTTGGAAATTTCAGATAAAAGAAAGAATTGTTTACATGTTTCACCCTATTGAATTACAAATCCTGTTTATATAAATCCTAGATTCATTATATTACGGACGTATCATTATTGGACCACTAGTAAGTGTTGAAGTCGATCTCTCATCTCTACTTCTTCGAGATTAGACGAGATACTCATTGGGTACACGTTATTTTCATACTCGTACTACACTTTCTGTACATTTTTGTTGCACAGGCACATACATCACTAGTGGCCTAGGCGTAGCAGTATGGTTTATGCGGAGACTTAGGTGAGGTTCACTTCTCAAGACGACCCGCAACCAACAGAGTCTCTTCCATATTATTTTATTTATTTTCTGTCCAATTTATATTCCCGACGGTTGTTGTATTGTATTGCTTCCTAGAAATAGCTCATGCACTTGTGACACCGCGTTCTGGGATAGTTATGGGGTATTTTGTATTGACTTCTTGACATGTATATTTAATTTGAACTAAGTATCTTTTACTAGTAAAAATTAAAGAAAAAATCACAGTTTTTCACAATTGCTTAAATGAGAATTTAATTAAGTATTTATGGTTGGCTTGCCTGACAGTAGTGTCCGGTGCCATCACGACCCTTAGTGGATTTTGGGTCGTGACAATATGGTATCAGAGCACTAGGTTAGGTCTCACGAGTCATGAGCAAGTCTAGTAGAGTCTCGTGGATCGATACGGAGATGTCTGTACTTATCTTCGGGAGGCTACAAGGCTATTAGGAATACTTCCCTTCTTGATTCCTCATCGTGCGATTTGATTCCTCGAGGCTTATGCCCTTGTTTCCTTCCTACTCAATCTTACGCGACGTGACCGCTGGTTATAAATCGAGAATTGAAGGATTGTAATGGCACTACAGATGTGGTGTGGGTTGTTTCTCCCGGTATTGTTGATTGGGCTATTGTCGTTGCCTTGCAGGAGGATATCTTATCATTTCAGCTCAGTAACAATATTCTTGAGAGCTTTGAGGCTATGCACAGATCGGTATGATTGCTCATGATTGGTTATCGCACAATACTAACTTGATAGTAGGAAACTTGCCTATGTGTTGGGGCGGTAAATAATTTGAAAGGAAGTCTACTCAGTGCACGATTCAGAGATCTGATATTTCATTTCCGGCAGAGGAAAAGCAATTGGCCTATGAATGTCCAAATTTGGGGTGATGGAGAAACGAGAGTTGGTATTTTCATGCGTGGTGGAATTTTCATCTATGATGTAGTGTCGTCGTCCTCGATTGTATGTGTTAAGTTTGCCAGTGTTATGGTCTTTTGCAATTCGCCTTTGGGGAAAGATATTATGAAATAATATGGGAGAAACAGTTGTTAGAGATCGCGGGGTACGGTGGTTCAGGATTGAATCGGTGTTTCTAATGTTGACGGCTCGAGAAAGATTTTCTTCGAAAAAGTTTAAGGTTAGTAGCAATTTGAGGTTTCAAGTGCTACGAAGATAGATTTTATTTAAGGCAACAACTGAGCAGCAAAGGATGAGAAAAGGACATGTGGGGAGTGTCAGGCGGTGGTTAAAATTTCTAGAAGGCCAGTTATAAGAAGCAAAGGTCAAGTAGTCGATTAAAGGGGTGAGTTCCGCCAAAGTGGAAGAGTGGCGGAATTGCGTGTGGGCTTTGTGGTAGGATAACTATGCATCTTAAGGAGAGTTTGGAATGATTTGGGAATTTTAGTGATCAGTGATTGGGGTCTACAGATTTAATTTGAAGTATGGGCTATTATGCAGCAGGAGATTTGATATATACGGGAAGAAGCTGCTTGAAATGAAGAAGGATACAACATAACCTTGAATTGGAAGGATGTTGCCGCAAATTTAATTGATGTCCACGAGGGGTGAATGGACTTGTGCAGCTAGAGATTGAGCCCGGACTCAGGATGGGTTATTAATGACGTAGTGATTGTACCCCGTGCAACAACGTTGGAAGATGTCGAGAGGTGATTTCCACAGGTAGGTTATTCCCTATGAGCAGGTTAGCGGTCGCGTTGTTGGTGAGGATTTTGCAAAGAATTCTATTGGATGTCCAACGAAGAGATCGGTCATGCGAATGTGGTTGATGATTCAGAGTATAAAAATGGGTTTTACAGGAAGATTCCGAAAATTTTGGCGGTTGATTGCGCAAGGTTATGTCAATAAGAGATAAAGAATCCTGGTGAATTTCAGAGTTGTGTAATAGTGGGTTCGAGCTAAGTGGGAGAGTCCCACCGCCTATGATTGGGTTACATGGTTAACTACTTGCGAGGTTTCTGGTTATTAGCATATTGATGGGTTATTTCAGCTACGGGAAAAGAACATAAGTGGTAATTTGAGTAAAAGAATTGTTAAATGTGTGCTATGGTTGGCCTTATTGGCTCACGTTCAAACTTGGGGAAGGATTTAGGATTTATGCCTTATATAGGTGCGGGTTTCAAGGGAAGTGAGGCTGCTGGGTGCTTTGTTGAGAGGATATTCATATGCCAGAAGATTCATGGAGTTGATTATATTCGGGGCCAAGTCAGAGCGGGTGGCTCTCAACAACTGCCCTAGTGGATTCAAAGGGGTAAAGTGTGGTGCCTAATGATTTCGAGCTTATAGGTACGGTTAATAAGCAAGCTTTGTAGTAGCTTATGAGAAGAGGAATTGAATGTCCTATGATGTTTTGACTAGCAGTGTAGCATTTGGGGGATATGAAATGGTTCATGGGATTTGAGACAGCATGGTCTCGTAAGTCAAAGTCACTAAGGATGAGTGCGGATGGAGTGTGTTATGCGTTGAATGGAGTTATTATTATTTCTAAGGCAATCAAGGATAAATTGGAAGAAGATAGATTGGTTAGCCATAGTTGAGTTGGCATATTGGTGGTAGTAATCAGTTCATTCAGCGTGATCAAGTTATGCAAGTGATTGTGACGGAATGTGTGAGGCTTGTTGGCCGCCGTAATTGATGTTATTCAGAAGCATTCTACTGTTATGGCCTGTTATGTGGAGGCGGATCTCGGAAGGGCTATGGTGGCTTAGACCACTACTTAGAGATTTGCATATTCTATGGTTATGAGAACTCACATGTGTGTTACTATGGTTCTCTTGAAGTGAGTTAGGTGAAAAGTTTTTATATGATGAAGCATTAACCTATTAGTGGTTCTAGAGTTATCATAAAACTCGCGTTCTATCACATATTGGCATGATGGGTGCAGCAACTGGTATGGAAATTGAAGTAAGGATCAAGGTTGCAGTTCGGTGTTGACAAGGATGTCACGGGCTCAGATGAGCAAGAAGGGAGTTTCGATGTTTAAAGTAAGTTGGTATTGTCCTCAGCGTCACCTGAGATTGGTGCTTTATGAAAAAGGCTTTGCATCCTGGTTAAGGATTCTTGATTGCTTTTCAGCATTAGTACGGCCGGTGTTTTGGATGTACAAACCTGTTATCTGTTACGGAAGGTTGTGGGAGCGTGCCCCACGGGAAGGTTGTATAAGTATGGCATGGAGTCACTTGATTGATTGAAGAGTTAAACCAAGTATGAAGATTGTAGTGATGTCATTAAATTGAGAATTGATGTCTGGAGGGCACTTTGTTTATTGGGTTGTGGATTGTGGAGGATTACTCCGGTCATGATGGTAGTTCTCGGGTGTTATGAGAAAAAGGGGAGTTATTATGGATCTTTGAAAGGTTATTAGACTAGATCAGTGTGATCAGAATCAGCTTGAGATCTGTGGATGGATCTAAATGTGAATATGGGCCCTTTATCAGGCCATATGTGTTCATTTCAGCAATGCGCTCCTTATGGAAGAGTAGTCGGGGTACTATTTCGTCGTCAGCTATTTCATGTAATGATATATTGCGCTGTATGAGTTGCAAGACGGCTTGGTAAATTCTTATGCGTTGAGGTTCCGCGCAGAGATGATGTTATATGAGCAAGATGGCTCTCGAGATTCAGATCATATATCACACCTCAATTGTGCTTCAGTTTTGTAGCCTATGGCGCTGTATATCTCCCCAGGGATGGTATTATGCACTTAGTGTGCTTGTGACTGATATTCGGTATTTCGTTGTACTGAGCAATATGGCTCGGTGTATAACTCCTTTGTGAATTTTATATGTGGATCGGATGGCACGCCGCCATGGGTATGTTGTTTGGATCGGGTTTCTTGCCGTAATAGTGTGATGTTGCGTATAGATTCCTATATCTGTTTTTATGTGTTTTGTTTCCTATCTTTCTAAGGAAAACTCATATGAGTTGTGTGCCCGCGTCGCATGTATGATTCACGAGCGGGGTGTTTTTTTAATTATGTTGACCGCGTCGCATGTATGATTCGCAAGCGGGGTAATTGGATTTCCTTTTCAGAGTTCATTTCCCTTTGTATCACGTTCGAATTGGTAGCCTATTGGCACATTGTGGCATCATATGAGACTTTTGATCATGTCCAGGATAGCTTATTGCCTGAGCAGTTCATACTGGGTGAGATGAGATCATTGGATTTAGGATCAGTGCAATCTGATTATATGAAGTATATTAAGGAGCTAAGACCATTATTTGGTTCAGAATGAGGTGATAGTTCTTGTCAGGAGTATAGACCCAATGATTTATTGATTCAGCAGTTGGTTATGAATTTCTACATATCTCTTCCATCATGGCGGTATTGTAAGAGTTAGAGCAAGACTTATATATATCATGAGGTGCATTGAGAGCATCAGATTCGTGGAATTTCGACTAATTTGATCAGAGAATGTTATTGTGGTCTTGTGAGTAAAGTGGTGCAAGGTGCGAATTCGACTAAGGTATGCAGTCATGTTTTGGTGCTGCGTGTAGTTATTGATACGGTGAGCGTATGTTAGAAACAGGCCTGACATAAAATTCCGAACGTTGGAATTTGGCTCTAAGGCTTATTTGCTTGAATAAAAGGGAATATCTCCAGAATTGATCGAGCTAACGTACTCAACTGAGTTGTGGTAGCACGGGTAGGTGCACGATGTGTTAAACAGTAATTTCAGACTACTTCAGTGTAGTTCTCAGCACGTTCGAGGATGAACATATGTTTAAGTGGGAGAGAATGTAACGACCAGACCGGTCGTTTTGAGCTCTAGTGTGTCGTTTAGCAGTTTGAGTCCATGAGCAGCTTCACTTCAGGTATTATGACTTATGCGCATGATAGGAATTGAATTCCGGGAAGTTTGGAGTTGATTTGGAAAGAGAATTCTTATTTCGGAAGCTTTAAGTTGAAAGAATTGACTAAGGTTGGATTTTTGAGTTAACGACCTCGAAATCGGTATTCGAAGGTTCCAGCAGGTTCGTATGATGATTTCGAACTTGGGCATATGTTCGGACGGGGTTTTGGAAGACCCGGGAATGTTTCGGCGCCTATTGTAGAAGTTAGCATTTTGAAGGAATTTCATAAGTTTGGGTTGAAGCGCATTTCAGTGTTATCAACGTCTGTTTGGGATTCCGAGTCTGGTAGTAGCTCCGTATGGTGATTCTCGTGTTGGGAGCGTGATTGGAAGTGAATTCGGAGGTCCGTGGGTCATTTTGGAGTCATTTGGCTAAAGATAGAAATTTGAAGGTTTTTGAGGAGTTTGACCGGAAGTGGACTTTTTGATATCGAGGTCGGAATCCAATTCCAGAAGTTGGAGTAGGACCGTAATGTCGAATGTGACTTGTGTGCAAAATTTGAGGTCAATCGGACATGATTTGATAGGTTTTGATATCGAATGTAGAAGTTTGAAATTCTAAAATTCATTAAGTTTGAATTGGAGTGCGAATCATGATTTCGATGTTGTTTGATGTGATTTGAGGCCTAGAACAGGTCCGTGTTATGTTATGGGACTGGTTGGTGTGAGTGGATGGGGTCTTGGGGACTCGGGTGTGTTTCGGGGTGGTTTCGAATCATTTCGGGCTATTTTGCTATAGCTGGTGCTGGTGTCTGGTGTTGTTCTTCGCGTTCGCGAGGATACTCTCGCGTTCGCGTAGAAGGAATGGGCTTCAGGTATTTTGCTCTTCGCGTTCGCGAAGATGTTCTCGCGTTCGTGAAGAAGTAAATATCTATTGCACAGGTCTAACTTCGGAGGCTCATATATTACAATATATAAGGAATTTGGAGATGATCCAAAAATGAAAGTTGTAGCCTTTGTGTCTAGTTTTCAGAAATGCAATTTAGCATTTGGATTTTTGTACGAAAAGCTATGGCTGGTACACTCTAGGCTGTCCGGGAAGATGAAGAAGACATTTGTGTTGCATAGGGCTGACTTTGGAGGCTTATATCTCGAAATTTATGAAGAATTGATAGATGACCACAACATAAAAGTTGTAGATCTTGGTGTCTAGTTTTTAAAAAATTAAACCATTTGTCATTTGGAGTTTGTTACTAAGAGTTATGGCTATTATACTAGAGGCTATTTGAGAAGAGTTTGGAAAATGGTTTTTGGGAATTTTCTTCTTTGCGAACGCGATGGGGGTCTCGCGAACGCGAAGAAGAGTCGTCTGGGCAGTGTATAAGTGTAAAGAAATAGGTTTGGCTCATTTCATCTTATTTCCAGCATGGGAGCCGGCCTAGGAGCGATTTTGGAGCTCCATTTTCATCATCCATGTCAAGGTAAGTGATTCCCACCTATTGCAATTTAATTACTTGGATTATATCCAGATTTTAACATGGAAAATCATGTAAACTAGTAGAAATTTTGGGATTTTGAAGAAAACCTAGAAAATTTGTACTGTTAGATTTTGACCACGATTTTGGACATGAAATTGAGAGCCAATTATATATTTGAGTTCGTGAGGTTGTGGGTAAACTTTATCTTCAAAAAATTTCGAAATTCGGGCAGGTGGGCCCAAGGGCGATTATTGTCAACTTTTCGAGCAGAGTTGGGATTTTATATAAATTGAATTGTTATGAGTATTAGGGTGTATTTTCATTGGTTTTCCCGTTATTTGGCTAGTTTTGGAGCGTTGGGCCATCCGTTTGAGTCGTCGGAAGGGGCTTGGATGCCGGTTATTGTACTTCGGAGCGAGGTGAGTTTCTTTTCTAACCTTGTAAGAGGGAATTGTCCCCATAGGTGAAATAATTCGCTATGTGCTCCTATTTGTGGGAGCTACATACGCACGAGGTAACGAGAGTCCGTGCGTAGCTACTATTATATTTAAGTTTGGTAGTCTAGGACCCAAAAGCACGCCATACTTGGCATATTTGTAATCTTGTTGTCATTTGAATTGATTAAATCCTATCGAATTGGTAAATGAATTTTTAAAAGTTTTAAACTTCATTTTTCTTAAATCATTAAAAGAGAATTGGCCTTTATTGGAATAAACATTCCCCGATAATCTCTTAATTGGATGTTTGACTGTGTGTATCTATGTGTGCCCGCGTCACATGTATGATTTGTGAGCGGGGAATTTGTTTATTTATGTTGAACGCATCGCATGTATGATTCACGAGTGGGGTAATAGATGCATCTATGGTTCGGGCCATTCGACCCTCGGTAGTGCACATTTTACATTTCTGTTGGATCGGGTTGTACGACCTCCGCATGATTTGCACATGCTTGTATTGCTTGCCTTGAAACTTATTGAAACTGTTATTGCCCCTTCCCAGCTTGAGAATATGTGTATAAATGATGAAAAAGGAAATTTATAAATTTCACATAAAAGAAAGAATTGTTTACATGTTTCACCCTATTGAATTACAAATCCTGTTTATATAAATCCTCGATTCATTATATTACGGACGTATCATTATTGGACCACTAGTAAGTGTCGAACTCGACCTCTCGTCTCTACTTCTTTGAGATTAGATGGGATACTTTTTGGGTACACGTTGTTTTCTTACTCATACTACACTTGCTGTGCATTTTTGTTGTACATGCATACATCACTTGTGGCCTGACAGGCGTAATAGCATGGTTGATGCGCAGACTTAGGTGAGCTGCACTTATCAAGACGACCCGCAGCTAGCAGAGACTCTTCCAGATTATTGTATTTATTTTCTGTCCAATTTGTATACCAGGCGGTTGTTGTATTGTATTGCTTCCTATAAATAGCTCATGCACTTTTGACACCGGGTTCTAGGATAGTTTTGGGGTATTTTGTATTGGCTTCTTGACATGTATATTTAATTTGAACTGAGTATCTTTTACTAGTAAAAATTGAAGAAAAAGTCTGAATTTTTCACAATTGTTTAAATGAGAATTTAATTAGGTATTTATAGTTGGCTTGTCTGACAGTGATGTCCGGCGCCATCACGACCCTTAGTGGATTTTGGATTGTGACACCAGCTAGTGTGGGGCGCTGGGCTGGGCGCTCAAATCGTTGATTTCAATTTTTTTGGTGTTAAAATCCTGACTACTCGAGCACTCAATACATAGTTTACACACACCCCCACACTATCCCCACCTAATAGCTTATACAACTACAACAAAACAAAAATGTTAGTCTACTCTAACTATAAGAAAACAAAAAACTAAGCTACGTAAACAATAAAAACTGAGTTGCCTCCCAATGAGCGCTTGATTTAACGTTGCGGCATGACTCAACACATTTTTAAGCATCAGTCAAGTCCACCGAGGTCTTGTGACGTGCAATGTCACCACCCCTATAATATTTTATTGTCTGGCCATTTATCAAAAACGTACCACTTGAGCTCGTATCATACAATTTCACAGCCCTATGAGGCCTCACACTTACCACAACAAAAGGGCTTGCCCAGCGAGACTTAAGCTTTCCGGGAAAAAGCTTCAACCTCGAATTGAACAAGAGAACATTTCAACCCGGCTCAAACTCTCGATGCTGGATGTACTTGTCATGTCACCTCTTTGTCTTTTCTCTTCTTTGGCACTTCCTCTAGTTCCCTACTGTTTCTGAGTGTAACTGCATTAACTTGAGGGTTCTTCTCTGTATCACTGGGGAGAGCACCTGCAGGTCTATTATTTTTATTTGTTGCTAACTGCCCCATTTGCCTCTCAAGATTTCTGAAATCAGTCCTGAGCTGTTGATTGTCAAGCAACAACTTCTTCAACAAATCATTTGTAGTCTCTTCTAGCTATTGAGGTGGCTTCTTAGGTTGATTGAAATTTCCTTGGGGTTTATAATGATTCTGATTCGGCTAATTTCCACCCCATAAGAAGTTGGGATGATTCTTCCAATTTGGGTTGTAAGCATTCCCATATTGTGCATGTTGATTCATTGGACCTCTTCTCTGTTGCAACACATGGTATATAGATTCAGGATTCATAGGGAATATGTCACTCATATGACTGTCACCACATAGTTCGTAGCAAATAGACATTTGTTGTACATGTTGCTTCTGTTTTGTTTGTTGCATTGTCATTCTATTCATCTGATTTGCCAATTTTTCTATATCGGCTCTCATGGCTGAGAAGTCATCAAGCTCAATCAACCCGGCTACTTTCTGTTTAATTGCCCTTGGTGAATCCCTATCTCCTTGCCAATTATGATCATTAGTAGTGAAGTTATTTAGCAAGACTTGGATTTCACTTTACTGTCTCGCCATGCAACTACCCCCACAAGCTGAATCAGGATTCTTCTTTGATGCATCATCTAGCCCATCAACAAAAGTGTGACCCAATACCTCATCAGTCTACAATGATGTGGGAAGTCTCTAAGTAGCTTTTTGTATCTTTCCCAAGCTTGACGAAGTGTCTCGCCATCCCGTTGTTTGAACCCAATAATCTGACTCCTCAATGACTTTGTCTTCTTAGTGGGGAAAAACTTGATTAAGAATTTCCTTGCTAGATCATCCCAAGTGTGGATTGAGTTCGCGGGCTCCTTTTGCAACCATTCCGTAGCTTCCCCCAACAGTGAAAAGGGAAATAGTGTCAGCCTGACATAGTCCTTGGAAACATTTGGATAATTGTAAGTATCCGTAATTTCTAAGAATTCTGAATGTGCCTCTGCAGGTCTTCATGAGATAGGCCCGCATATTGCCCTATGGACTGAATCAACTGCACCATGTACTGTTTGAGTTCAAAATTCCATGTGATATCAGGCTCCACAATAGCCTGAGTCATATTAGCAAGATTGGTCTTTGCGGCTTCAATCACCGCACACTTTTCATTACCTGCCATCTCTATTGGCTGTGGTTGAACTGTGATGACTAACTCTCCTTCTATTCTAGTTCTAGCTTTGATTTCCCTCTTCACTTTGTGAAGTGTTCGTTCAATTTCAGGATCAAAAGGAAGGAGATTGTTTGCGCTTCTACTCCTCCGCATTCAAGAGAAGAGCCTGCGTTAACACAAACAAGGCAAACTGAAAATTAAAACTTGAACATATAACTAATAAAAGCTTAAGTTAGTCAAGTTATTAATTTCTAAGTCCCCGGTAACGGCACCAAAAAATTTTTGTGACCAAAAATACTCACGCAAATACACGCGGTCGTCAAGTAATAGAATAATGCTTAGAGTATCATTCCCACGAAGACTTATAATTAACTTTTGACTAATTCAAACTCAATTAACTTATCAATTCAAGAGATTTCCCACAAAATATAGAAGTGACTAATTTACTACCTAAAATTATCAAGCAATGAATTAACAAGAAATCAACCAAAGCAAATAGCAATTTCGAATAACAATCAGTAAGAGAGAATATTCTAGGGTCACGGGTTAGCTAACAATCATGTTGCGTTCTTAGCTTAAAATGACTAATTGATTTATCTGGATTGTTGATTGACATGGTTGATATTACTCATAAGAATCTGTCGAGTCCTTACTCGCCTATTCAAGTTAACTTAATGCCTATATGTCTATGGAATTAAGATTAACAAGAATGCATTTACAATTCCTGTATTTCAACTAAGCAAGGCAATTAGGTATATGTCTATCCTAATTGCGAATCCGTTCCCCGATGCCTAGGTTCAAGAACTTGCACTATTTAATTCTATATGCAATCTAGAGTTCCCATTTTCGAGTTCAACTCTTGATTCGTAGATAGTATTTCACTGTTAGCTACTCAGCAAAATAATTAAAAATAGAATTAAATAAACAACCCAATATGATAAAATCAACTTTGTCAAGTTAAACTTCAAACATCAACATTCATGTTTCACCCATGACCCTAGAACAATAAGGTTTTTAGCCACTCATGTTCACACAATCATCGAAAATATTATTTTCAAACATAAAATAAATGAGTACTATAAAAGGGATGGAAGAGTTGATCAAATCCGTGCTCCCGAGTGTTTTGCCCTTTTGTTCTCCTCTTAAAATCACGTTTCCCCCTTCAAAATAGGTTTTGGTTGGCTTTTATATGAGTTGGGGGCATCTAGGGGTCAAAATACCTCAGTCCTAGTCGAAATAGGGCAACATCACACCTTAAGCATCCAGGGTAGCGTGGCGCACTGGCCTTGGCGCTCAAAAATTGAGTCTTCTGTAAAGTGCGCCACAGCCAGCACCCCACACTGACTGTGGCCCTCAAATTTCATTCTTTGTTTTTTTTTCCCAATTTCTCTCCAATTCGCGCCATTTTGTCCCAAATTGCATCTGAATGATTCCTATACATAGAATTACCACAATTTAGCACAAATCATCATATTATACATCTTAAATCATAGAAACATGAGCAGAATGTGAGGCGATATATATCAAAATATGCATACATTAAGCGGATTATCAGGAGATTATTGAGGTAGCTTCATTGCGTTTGCGGGCCTTGACTCTCCATTCCTTATCTTTGTCATATTTTCAGTTTGTGTCTTTTGACACGGTTGTAGACTGTATTTTCTGATCTAGACGCTCATGTACTCAGTGACACGCTGGTTTTGGGATGAATTATTTCACTTTGGAAATACCTTATGTTTCAAAGAGTTTTCTTTAATTGTTAAATGCTTCCGTTAATGTTTCCAAACTTCCTGTTGTTGGTGTTAAATTGTTGAGTTGAGGTTGGCCTAGTTCCACGATAGGCGCATCGCGATGACTATTTTGGATTGTGTCAAGTTGGTATCAGAGCCTAGGTTACATAGGTCTCACGAGTCATGAGTGAGATTAGTAGAGTCTCGCGGATCGGTATGGAGATGTTTGTACTTATCTTCGAGAGTCTGTAGAACTCTTAGGAAGTTTCACAATCTTGAATTCTTATCGTGCGAATATGTTGATACTAGTAATGAAATTTCTATTATTCTATTCTGTCATAGATAGTGAGGACACGTGATATTGGGCAGGACGGATAGCCATCAGTGCCACAAATCAGGGCCGTGGTAGAGCTAGAGGTGTAGACCGCACAATAGCCAGGGTAGCACCTGCAGATCCACTAGTTTCCCCAGTTCAGGTTCAGGTCCCACTTGTGGATTCACCAGCGGGACCATCTCAGGCACTAGATGTGCCCTTTGCGATCCCAGGTCTTCAGGAGACCTTAGCTCAGATTCTGACTGTGTGCACCAGTCTTGCTCAGGCGGTCTCTATTTCTACTGCAGCAGCCACTTCCCAGGCCACGATAGGTGTTCAGACTCCCACCACCCATACACCAGAGCTGGTGGTACAGGGACTCCAGACACCGTGGGTACCACCAGCCTAGCCGGTTGCACCTGCTCTGGATTATATGGTTCTAGTCATGTCGGATGATGAGCAGCGTCGATTAGAGAGGTTTGAGAGACTTCAGCCTCCAACTTTTAGTGGTACGGAGGGCGAGAATGCCCATGGTTTCTTGGATAATTGTCAGGGGATTCTCCGTACAACAGGTATTCTGGAGACCAGTGGGGTCTCGTTCACTACTTTTTAGTTCACTGGAGCTGCCTTCACTTGGTGGGAGGCTTATGAGATGCGTAGGCCGGTTGGCGCAGCGCAACTTACATTGTAAGAGTTTTATGTTCTCTTCTTAGAGAAGTATGTGCCGCGGTTTCGCAGAGATGAGCTGCATAGACAGTTCGAGCAGTTACATCAGGATGGTATGGCGGTGACATAGTACGAGATAGGATTTTCTGAGTTGGCCCGTCATGCTGTTTGGTTGGTTCCCACAAACAGGGAGAGGATCAGGAGGTTCGTTGATAGCCTCGCATACCATCTGCAAATACTTATGAATAGGAAGATGATGGCCGGTGCTACTTTTGAGGAGGTTGTTTACATTGCTCGGGAGTGTCACGACCCAAATCAATGGGTCGTGATGGGCACTCATTACCTTACTCAACCGAGTACCAATGTAACGTATCTTTCATATCATTCTATCATAGGTAAATGAACCAGAGTAAAGCATGGGGGAATACTAACTTATACATATGCCATACTGGCCTATAAGACCAAAATGATCACTCGTATACTGAACATAGGCCGACAAGGCCATACAATCTTCCATGTACACAACATATGTCTACAAGCCTCTAAGAGTACATAAATGTCACAAAGGTCAGGATAGGGCCCCTTCATACTAATCAATACATGTCCTAATCATACTTACCAAATAAGCAACTCTGGAGCAGATGGAGCATACCAACACCTTCCACTGAGCTGATAGCCTACTTGGAGGATTCTCGACCTGTCTATCAGCACATATGGGCATGAAACGCAACATCCCCAACAAAAAGACGTCAGTATGAATAGTGTATCGAGTATGTAAGGAACATAAATAAGTATATACAGACATGGAAGAAACATGCAGTAAATGACTCAACCTGTAAGTCTGGATAACTCTGTAAATCATGAAATACTTATAGTGTCATGCATACACGTATGAATGTCATGTCGTGCATAGGTATATGTGTTCATAACATCATCAAGCCTTTGAAGGCATCCCATCATATCATCTCGGTCATTGTGGCCAAAATCATCAACATATACCAGTTGATCAGCTGGCGGTATGTATATAACACTGTAACCTTTTCCCATAACCCAAATACATATAATATACATATATACAGATATATAACGACATCTGGTCATGGGTCAATGTATATGTAAAAATGAATGCAATGCATGGGAAGTGCATTAATAAAATCCCTCGGAATGTCATAAAACCAGTATATCTTTGAGTAACATCATGATGTAAAAGTTTTTTCAACTTACGTATTTTTGTAAGACCCATGAACACATGATATAATAATAGGCTACATACAGAATCAAGAACATAATATCTCTATTATTTCTATGAATAGAGTCATTTATGGAAGTTGTGCATTTGCTCGTTTCGTTTGTATCGTATGGATCATGCCAAAAGGAAAGAAGTGTGACGACCCGAACCGTCATCTCGTGAGTTACCATCCCGTTTCCCCCATTTCCTATTTCTTTATGCTTCATTATCAGTGTTGGGGTGTGAACGAGTTGATTTGGATTGGTTTTAGTAGGAAATGAGACACTTAGTCTCTTTAAGGAAGGTTTGTTTTGAAAAAGTCAACCGGACATTGACTTATATGTTAGAGGGCTCAGATTTGAATCTTGATAATTCGGTTAGCTTCGGGGGATTATTTATGACTTAGGAGCGCAATCGGAATGCATTTTGGAAGTCCGTGGAAGGATTTGGCTTGAATTGGCGAATTTAGTATTTTGGCGAATTCCGGTTGATAGGTGAGATTTTGATCCTAGAGTCGGAATGGAATTCCGAGAGTTTCTGTAGCTTCGGTAGGTGATTTGGGATATGTGTGCAAAATTTCATGTCATTCGGACGTGGTTTGTTCGGGTTTTTGATCGAAAGTGTATTTCGGAAGTTTTTAGAAAATTAGGCTTGAATTCGATGAGTTTTGGGTAATTTGATGTTTTTTGAGGTATTTTGATGATTGGAAGAGGTTTGAACAATGTTATGAATTATGTTGGCATGTTTGGTCGGGGTCCCATGAGGCTCGGATAAGTTTTGGAAGAGTTTTTGGAAGATTTTTGCCGTTTGAGCATAAGCATGTAATGATCCAAAGGTCCATTTTTAGTTCTAGAGATCTAAATTTTATTTCAAGATTTCCAAAATTTAAATAATGAATTATAGGAGTGATCTGGAAAGTTTGGTCTAATTTCATCAAGTCGCGATTGGGTTTTTGACACGAAACATGAGTTAATTGTTTAACGAGCTAAATGGATATCGCACTGAGCAAACGAGCTCCGAATTGAGTTTCGATTGAAGGACTATGTTCGTATCATTATTTGTGACTCATAGGAACAAGAATCATCGAATTCTGAGTTGGTATGATGGAGTTAGAGCCATTTTAGTAAAAAGAAAAGTGCTGCAATTTCTGGCTACTGCTATATTTTTTTAGCAGCGTGAATAGTAACCGCGCGCGTGAACAGTAACCGTGCGTGTGAATAGTACTTCCGAAAAGTTTTGGGCCGAATGTTTAAAGAGATTTCATCCGCGAGCTAAGTCATTTCTTTCACCATTTTTGAGCATTTTGAGAGCTACTTGGGAGCAATTGAAGAGGGACTCGAAGAGGATTGATTGGAGGTAAGTTTTATGAGTTAAAAACATGATTATATTGTAAAATCATTCTTGAAATTCATGAAAATATAGCCAAATTGTAAGAAATTAGGGCTTGAAATTGAAATTCTAAATTTGGGATTTGAGGGGCCATTTGTGGTTCGATTTGAGAGATTTTTGTATGTATAGACTCGTGGCGAGATAAGGAACCCGATGATGTAAAAATTTCTGAGTTTCGACACGAGGGCCCGAGGCTCGGGTTTTGTCAAATTTGTGAATTTTGATATTTTTCGAGTGTTTTCGATTGGGTATTATCCCTTTAGCATAATGCGACATATTCATTGTGATTTTGGGCAGATTCGTCGCACGAGGAGGCTAATTTGAGAAGCAAGGGCATAGCGAGCTAGACTTTAACCGTCTTGAGGTGAGTAATTGATGTAAATAATGTCCTGAGGGTTTGAAACCCCGGAATTTCACATCGTAACGCTATTTTGAGGTGACTTGCACGCCGGATAACGGGCGTGGGGTAGAGCACCGTTGGGGATTGTGACTTGGTCCGTCCCGAGATATATTTTACTACATTTTTTGTTGAGACGTATACTTTATTATTGTGAATTGGGCTTGTTTCCATGCTTGGGTCCTTGTGCCGACTTGTAGAACCCTTAGGGGATTTTTTTGACTGGTTTTCCTCACTTATTTTGTTAAAGAATTTATATCTTCAGTCATGTTTCCAATTGTAGGCTTCTTGTCAATTATTTGAATCCTTCAGGGATGATATTACTGCTTGCGCATATTTTGCATATCATTTGACCTCAGTCCAAGGTTTTAAATACTGTTTTGCAAACTCAGCCATCTTTCTAAGATTTGAAAACTTAAATGATATTTCGGGCTGAGAACTACTGTTTTACAAATGCCCAAGGGGCTTATGATGATTTCTGGACTGAGCATGGATCGGGCTGCGCGCCGCAGCAGTGTTATATTGATATTGAGGCCGAGAGCCTGGTTGATTACATTGATATTGAGGCCGAGAGCCTGGTTGATTACATTGATATTGAGGACGAGAGCCTGGGTGATTATACTGAGATTGATATGAGGCCGAGGGCCTAGATTTGATGCCACGAGATGGCTTGATATTGCGCTTGGGCTGTAGGAGCCCCTCCGGAGTCTGTACACACCCCAGTGAGCGCCGTCGACGATAAATAAAATGGATGGCTCGGGCTGCACGCCGTAGTGGGTGCTAGAGAGTACCATCATATGCATTGCATTGCACTCATGCATAGAGTGTACCATCATATGCATTGCATTGCACTCATGCATTTATTTTTATCTATTATACTTGTCTCAGTATTTGGAACTCTGATTTAATTGACTTGTTGCTTCACTATTTGTTGTTCTAAACTGCCAGTTATAGTTTACTTTGTATTTTTCCACGATTTCTTATTCTCAGCCTTTATTTATGTTTATTACTCACTGGGTCAGAGTACTCACATTACTCCCTGCACCTTGCGTGCAGATCCAGGTACACCACAGGATGAGTGAGGATTTGTTTAGCTGAGCAGCAGTATCCAGGAGTATTGAGGTAGTTGCATGGTGTTCGCAGCCTTGATCTCTCCCCTATATCTCTATCTTTTATTCCGCATTTTTCCTAGACAGACTTGTAATAGGTGGATATTCTGTATTAGAGGCTCATATTCGTGACACCGGATTCTATTGGGCTATGGTATGGTGTTTTAGTTGAATTTCCGCAGATTTTTATTATTAATTATACACTTGAAAGTGATGACGTAGTAAATTCTCTGTGATATTTATCTATAATCTGAATAAGAATTTGGGATAATGTTGTTGAATGGTCGGGCTTGCCTAGCAGTGTGTTGGGCACCATTATGACCGGGGTTGGGGTCGTGACAAGAAGGGATAGCTTTAACATATCTGAGTCAATTCTCTTGGCAATCCCTCTAGCACACGTTAATTGCGATGAAACACGTAATAGTGAGATTGAAATTGGGAACAATCCATATGATATTCTTGAAAGACTGCACCGTACTCCCTTATAAGTGCCAAATCTCACGTTCTGATATATGACTCTCACATTCTTAAGAATGGATATGACCCTCACATTTTTAAGACTTACATATTAAATGGATATGTTATTTATTTTCTCAAGAATGGATATGACTCCCACGTTTTCAAGACTTACATATTAAATGGATAGGTGACTCACCTTCTTAAGAGTTCCAAATCTAACATTTCGAATCTTGCCAAATATAGTGACTTAAGAGTCAAAATTCTTGGGGTGGCTTGCTGCCTCGTGGGGGAAGGTTTAATCATAACCAATTCTTTAATAATCACCCAATAATTCCTTAATTAACTGGGTAATCTCCCATTATCCAATAATTAATCAATTATTCATATAATTAAGAATTACCTCAACTTACATAAAATATTACTCACTTTTACATACCTTATACACCTTACTATCATGTGGTACCTTATATGGTACTAGTCCATAAATATCGGGTATTTTAGATCGGGCCATATTTTTGTCCCAAAATATCAAACTTTGACGAAATTCATTTTCTTCAATTTTCTTACCCTATCACCTTCACGAATTTACTCATCACTTATTTGAAATAGCATAATGCTTATAATCTCAAAATAATCTCACTTCCTGAACTTATGTCGATTAACTTACGATGAAACTTCAACGTACGAAAATGCGGGATGTAACATCTCATTTCCAAGATTTCATCAATTTAATTATGGTGTACTTTTATGTGCAAAAACATGGGGTGTAACATGGAGATAGAGTCGATCTGCAGCCTGGAGCGGGTTGAGAGGGATGCAAAGAGGTCTCGTGGTTCAGGTAGATTTGGTGGTGTTTCTTCTGGGGGTCAGTTTCATCACGACATAGGTCTTCCTTACAGGCATGCTCAGACGGCCCGCTCAGTTCACCGTGGTGCAACATCTAGCCATGGTTCTCAGTCGGGCAACTCATCTCTCAGTGCCTTTCCATCTCAGAGATCGTCTCATGCACCATTAGCTCAGGGTTCATCTATGTCAGGGCCTTCTAGCGGGTATCACTATGCTCGGGGCTCCCTTCAGTCCCCACCACCATTTGAAGGGAGTGGTTTTTTGAGTGTGGATATTTGGGACATATCAAGAGTCACTGTCCTCGACTTACAGGAGGTTTATCTCAGTAAAAGAGTCAGCATTCGACTTCAGAACCAGTTGCTTCACCACTCGCCCAACCAGCTTAGGGTGGAGGTCAGTTAGCTAGGGGTCGCCTTAGAGGGGGAGGCCGATCAGGTGGTAGTCATGCCCGTTTCTATGCATTTCCTGCCAAACCATATTCCAGTGCTTCAGACACAGTGATCACATGTGTTATATCTGTATGTCATCGAGATACTTTTGTGTTATTTGACCTGGTTCCACTTATTCATATGTATCATTGTATTTTACCCATTATTTGGACATGCCCTGTGAGTCTCTAGTTTCTTCTGTCTGTGTATCTATGCCGGTGGTTGGCACTATTATTTTGGATCGTGTATACCGATCATGTGTAGTAACTATTTGGGGATTAGAGACTAGAGTTGATCTGTTACTACTTAGTATGGTTGACTTTGATGTGATATTAGGCATGGATTGGTTGTCTCCATGTCATGCTATTCTGGATTATCACGCTAAGACGTTGACATTGGCTATGTTGTGGTTGCCACAGATTAAGTGGCAAGGTTCATTGGACTATGTTTCCAGTAGAGTGATTTCATTCTTGAAGGCCCAGCGGATGGTCGGGAAGGGTTGTCTTTCTTATTTGGCCTTTGTGAGGGATGTCAGTGCAGAGACTCCTACTATTGATTCAGTTCCATTGGTGCGATATTTTTCGGATGTGTTTCCTACAAACCTGTCGGGCATGCCGCCGGACAAGGATATTGACTTCGGCATTTATTTGGTGCCGGGCACTCAGCCCATTTCTATTCCATCGTATCGTACGACACCGACGGAGTTAAAGGAATTAAAGGAGCAGCTTCAGGAACTCCTTGATAAGGGGTTTATTCGGCCTAGTGTGTCATCTTGGGGTGCACCAGTTCTATTTGTGAAGAAGAAGGATGGCACTATGAGAATGTGCATTGATTACAGGCAATTGAACAAAGTCACAATCAAGAACAAGTATTACTTGCCTCGTATTGATGATTTATTTGACCAGCTTCAGGGAGCGAGAGTGTTCTCCAAGATTAATTTGCGGTCAGGGTATCACCAGTTGAAGATAAGGGACTCGGACATTCGTAAGACAACTTTCAGGATCCGTTATAGCCATTATAAGTTCTTCGTGATATCTTTTGGGCTGACCAACGCCCCGATAACGTTCATGCATTTGATGAACAACGTGTTTCAGCCTAATATCGACTCATTTGTTGTTGTATTCATTGATGATATCATGGTGTACTCTCGTAGCCAAGATGAGCATGCCTAGAATTTGAGGGTTGTATTATAGCGGCTGAGGGAGGAGAAACTTTATGCCATGTTCTCGAAGTGTGAGTTTTTGTTCGTCTCATTAGCGTTCTTGGGACACGTGGTGTCTAGTGAGGGTATTTAAGTTGATCTAAAGAAGATAGAGGTGATTCAGAGTTGGCCCAGACCGTCCTCAGCCATAGAGATTTAGAGCTTTCTTGGTTTGGCTTCTCAATACCGTTGGTTTGTTTAGGGTTTCTTGTCTATTTCATCGCACTTGACCAAATTGACCCAAAAGGGTGCTCCTTTCAAGTGGTCAAATGAGTGTGAGGCAAGCTTTCAGAAGCTCAAGACTACCTTGACCACAGTTCCAGTGTTAGTTCTGCCATCAACTTTTGGTTCTTATACTATATATTGTGATGCTTCTCAGATCATGCAGGAGGATAGAGTAATTTCTTATGCTTCACGTCATTTGAAGCCCCATGAGAGGAACTACCATGTTCATGATTTAGAGTTGGCTGCCACTATTCACGCATTAAAGATTTGGAGGCATTATCTCTATGGTGTGTCTTGTGAGGTGTTTACTGATCGTCATAGCCTCCAACACTTGTTTGAGTAGAAGGATCTCAATTTGAGGCAACAGAGATGGTTGGAGCTGCTGAAGGACTATGATATTTCCATTTTGTACAATCTGGGAAAGGCCAATATAGTGGACGATGCCTTGAGTAGAAAGGCAGTGAGTATGGGTAGTCTTGCATTCCTTCCTGTTGGTGAGAGACCCCTTGCAGTTGATGTTCAGACCTTGGCCAACCGGTTTGTGATATTGGATATTTCGGAGCCCAGTCGGGACCTAGCTTTTGTGGTTTCTCGGTCTTTCTTATTCGATCACATCATAGAGCGCCAGTATGATGATCCTTATTTCCTTGTCCTTAAGGATATGGTTCTGCACGGTGATGCCATGGATGTGACTACTGGTGATAAAGGGGTATTGAGGATGCAGGGCTGGATATGTGTGCCCAATGTGGATGGGTTACGGAAGTTGATTCTTGAGGAGGCACATAGTTTGCGATATTCCATCCATCCGGGTACCGTGAAGATGTATCAAGATTTGAGACAACACTATTGTTGGAGGAGAATGAAGAAAGATATAGTTGGATTTGTATCTCGTGTCTCAACTGTTAGTAGGTGAAATATGAGCATCAGAGACCGGGTGGCTTGCTTCAGAAGATAGAGATTCCAGAGTGAAAGTGGGAGCGGATCACCATGGAATTCGAGTTGGGCTTCCAAGGACTTCGAGGAAGTTCGATGCTATTTGGCTGATTGTGGATCTGCTGACCAAGTCTGCCCACTTCATTCCTGTGAGCACTACATATTCTTCAGAGTGGTTGGCTGGGATTTATATCAGAGAGATTGTTCGCCTTCATAGGATGCCAGTTTCCATCATTTCAGACAGAGACAAACAGTTTACATTACAGGTTTTGGAGGGCCGTGCAGCGATAGTTGGGCACTCAGGTTGAGTTGAGCACAACATTTCACCCTCAGACAGATCGACAGTCCGAGCGCACTATTCCGATATTGGAGGACATGCTAAGCGTTTGTGTCATTGATTTTGAGGGTTCATGGGACCAGTTTCTGCCACTCACGGAGTTTGCTTACAATAACAGTTATCAGTCGAGTATTTAGATGGCTCCGATAAGGCTTTATATAGGAGACATTGTATATGTTCAGTGGGTTGGTTTGAACCGGGTGAGGCTAGGCTTTTGGGTACAAACTTAGTTTAGGATGCATTGGACAAGGTTAAATTGATTTAGAAACGGCCTCGCACGGCGCAGTCGAGACAGAAGAGTTATGGTGTCAGAAAGGTCCGTGATGTGTATTACATGGTTGGGGAGAAGGTCGTGCTGAAGGTTTCACCTATGAAAGGTGTTATGAGATTTGGAAATAAGGGCAAGATGAGCCCTCGATTTATTGGGCCGTTTGAGGTGCTTCGAAGGATTGGGAGGTGGCCTATGAGCTTGCTTTGCCATCGAGCTTATCGAGTGTGCATCCAGTATTTCATCTTTCTATGCTTCGCAAGTATATCGGCGATCCATCTCATATTTTGTATTTCAGCACGGTTCAGTTGGATAGAGATTTAACTTATGATATAGAGCTGGTGGCTATTTTGGGGCATCAGGTCCGAAAGTTAAGATCAAAAGATATAGCTTCAGTGAAAGTGCAGTGGAGATGTCAGCCTGTGGAGGAGGCTACTTGGGAGACCGAGCGGGAGATATGGAGTAGATATCCACACCTATTTATGGCTCTAGGTACGTTTCTAGACCCGTTCGAGGACGAACGTTTGTTTAAGAGGGGGAGGATGTAATGATCGGGCCGATCGTTTCGAGAGTTGTAACCCCATTTCCCCATTTTATGTTTCTTTTGTGTTCTACAACTGTGTTGTGACTTACCGGGTTAATTGGTTCGGGTTCGGAGTGGTTTTGGAGTGAATTGAGACACATAGTTTCTTATTTGAAAGCTTAAGCTGAAAAAGTTGATCGGATGTAGACTTATAGGTAAACGACCTTGAATTTGAATTTTGATGGTTCTGTTGGCTCCGTTAGGTGATTATTACTTAGGCGTGCATCCGGAATGTAATTTGGAGGTCCGTGGTAGAATTACGCTTGAATTGGCGAAAGTTAGATTTTTGATGATTTTGGCGATTTTGGCCGGCAGTGGAAATTTTGCCATAGGGGTCGGATTGGATTTTCGGAAGTTGGAGTAGGTTTGTGGTGTCTTTCAGACTTGTGTGTAAAATTTGAGGTCATTTAGACGTGGTTTGGTAGGTTTCGTCATTGTTTGTGGAATTCGGAAGTTTAGAAGTTCTTAGGCTTGAATCCGAGTGTAATTTGGCATTTTGATGTTGTTTTGAGTGATTCGAAGATTCAACTAAGTTCGTATGATGTTATAGGATATGTTGTCCTTTTTGGTTGTGGTCCTGAGGGCCTTAGGGTGATTTCGGGTAGTTATCGGAGTGTTAGGAGTTGGAAAAATGCAGCTGAAACTGTTGTTGCTGGTGTTTTCGCACATGCGGAGTGGGAACCGCAGGTGCGAGGTAGCAAAAGTGGATTGTGAGGCGCAAATGCATAGTTGGATTGTTGGTGCGGCTTGGTCCCCACATCTGCGATGGCCGCAGATGCGGTCAGGTGATCGCAAGAGTGGAGCCAGCCTTTTTATGAATTTTCGTAGAAGCGAAGCCCTATTCGCATATGCTGTTCCGCAGGTGCGAAGTTAGGACCGCAAGTGTGGTTTTAGCTGGGCAGAAAACACCAACTCGAGGTTTTGTTCTCTATTTTCAATTTTGGACTTGAGGATCTCGGGAGAGAGGCGATATTTTGGACTTTATTCATCATCTAATTAGGAATTTGAGCTAGAAATTTGGGGATTTAGGGCTTGAGAATTGGAGAGTGGATTTTGGGGATTTGAGTGACCAAATGAGGTCGGATTTTGATAAATTTAGTATAGTTAGACTCTTGAGTGAATGATCTTTCAGGTTTTATGACTTTTGTTGGATTTTGAGTGAGCCCCGGGGCCGGGTTTGAGCCAATTTTGGATTTTTGGCTACTATTTGGTATTTTCTTGTGGAATAGGTTCCTTTAGCCTATATTAACCGTATTGTATTGCTTGTGGCTAGATTCGGGATATTTGGAGGCCGATTTGAGAGGAAAGGGCATCACAGAGTAGGATTTTTGCTTGGTTTGAGGTAAGTAATGCTTTCAAACTTTGTTTTGATTGTTCTAAACTCTGAACTACGTGTTATGTGATTAGTACTGAGGTGATGCACATGCCAAGTGATGGGCGTGCAGGTGTGCACCGTGAGAATTGTGGTCTGGGAGACTCCATGGTACCGTTTAGTGACTCTATCCTGTTGATATTCATATTTTCACCATGTGATAAAGTAATTGAGGTGTAAATCATGCTAGATATCATGTTTTGGCTTGTGACGATATTGTTTGGACCTTTAGCGGTCGTTTCTTTGTGTCATCTCACTAGTTTCCATCTAATATTCCATGCTCAGTCATGATCATGCATTTTTATATCATATCTCAGTCTTAGTTATTTATTGATTTATTATATCATTGTTTCGGGTTGTTTCATGACATTGTGAGCCTGTGGTGAGACCGGAGAGGTTAATGTTTGAGTGAGACCAAGAGCCTGGTTATGAATGACAGTTATGGGATCGGGCTGCATGCCGCAACGGTTATATTGATGATTTTGATAGCGCTTGAGCTGCAGGAATCCCTTCGGAGTCTATAACACACCCCAGTGAGCGTAGTTAATATTATTAATGGATGGATCTTCCTTGGATATGGATCTTATCTGAAGCATTGATTCCTGGAGATGGATCTTCTCCACATGGCTGGATTGGCCTTCCTCGGTACTGAGTGACTGTTGTCAGTGATGTGTATATATTCCGGGATGTTCCATAGGCCGTATGAGCCATATACAATAACGAGTGGTTGGGTATTTTAGAGTGTGAGCAAATGAGGCTGATAACATGATACATTCCATACAACATATGCATTAGCATGTAGAGGTAGTAGAGATATATTCTTTACACTGTTCGTATCTATTCTACTTTACTATTTTGAATTGCCTATTAAATTGAAAGCATGCCTACGATTCTGCACAGTTATATCTGTTCTTATCTCTATCGGCTGAGTTTATCACTACCTTTCAGTCCAAAATTTTGATTTGTTACTGAGTTGGTGTACTCACGTTACCGCCTACACCTTGTGTGCAGATCCAGGCGATACCGGTCGTAGCGGCGGTTGCTGATCGAGGTTCTGGAGTTCGAAGATTATCGAGGTAGCTGCATGGCGTTCGCGGGCCTTGACTCTCCCTTCCTTGTCTTTGTCGTATTTTCAGTTTATGTCTTTTGACATTGTTGTAGACTGTATTTTCTGATCTAGACGCTCATGTACTCAGTGACACCCTAGTTTTGGGCTGAATTGTATCACTTTGGAAATTCCTTATGCTTGAAACAGTTTTCTTTAATATTAAATGCTTCCGTTAATGTTTTCAAACTTACTATTGTTGGTATTGAATTGTTGAGTTAAGGCTAGCCTAGTTCCACGATAGGCGCCATCACGACAGTTGTTTTTGGGTCGTGACAATCAAACCGTTATGTAATGTTTAACGACCTTTTAACCTTAAAAATGAAGCACTCATTCTATAATATTTATGTCCAAAATAATAAATAGATATTCTAATAAATTTTTCCGTTACCCGCTATTATTATACTCTTTAATTCAATATCAAATCCTACATATAATTCATTAATAAAAACACACTTAACTACTGCACATCAAGTTCAAATAATATAGTATCCAAGATTATAGGAAACAATATATAATTATTACATCCTTATCGTTTATTTTTTGTAAATCAATATATTCTATTAATTAATTTCAAAATAAATAAGTATAGTATAACTCCAATAACATAAGACTAAAAATGGAAGTCCAAAATCGTCACCATTAAATTTTGAACTTCATTGGAACAATAAATGGAACTATAAATAGCACGCATATCAGTAATTGTATACTCGATATCATCAATTTTCCAAAATCATCATTTAAGTTTTTTTGTAATATTTTTAAGTTATTAACTACTTAAATTTTGTGCATTAAATCCTTACTTATTTGAACTATATATAAATTATTAATATTTATATCATATAAATTCTTTTCTTATTTGAATTATGCAAAGTTTTATTTTATAACTCAAATATAATTTTAATATAATATTTATATAATTAGTTTAAACATATTATTGAGACGGAGTATACGCGCAAAGCGCGTATCCTAAGACTAGTATTACTAAAAGCCAAAGACCACATTAATTCAAGTGATAACCTAGAAAAAAGCCACATGACATAATTAATTAATAATTAGTTATTTAGTTACTTTTCAATTATTAAAAATTAACAAACAAATTAACTACCTAAAATTAACAACTCAAACTTGGGTGAAGATTGGTATATGTTAGTTAATTTCTTTGTTTCATTTTTTAAAATTATTTTTGTTTTTCTTTTTTGAAATAAAAAAATATTTATTCATTAAAATTCAGACAATATTATTGAGAACAATATAATAAAATATAAAAAAAAATATTTTCAAGATTAATAAATATATATCTTCCATTATATTACAAAACTATAGTAGACAAAAATATTAAACGATTAATATGCTAATAATTTCTATTAACAATGTAATTATACTAAACATTGGATTATATCTATATATATATTAAGCAAGTCAAGTGACAAGCTAATAAATGTCAATAGTATATGGTAATTTTATTCTATATTTGACTATTTTAGTTAAATAATTTGAATATTAGAATTTTATCTATAAATTCAAAATTGTCTTTTAATTCATATATATATTTGAATTAAAAGACAATTTTGAATTTATAGATAAAGTTCTAAAATTCAAATTTAAATTAAAAATAAAATTTATCTTTTTTTATCATGTTATCATACTTAATTCGGTTAATGATCATATGCAATCATGTGAGGAACTTTTGTTATTTTTTCTAATTATTTAAATACTACTTCGCCTCTAGCAAAAAACAATTACTTCATATAACTATAAAACTCTTTCACATTTAAAATCCTATAAGTATAATTCTTTGAAACACTGTAACTAGATTTGAATAAAATAAAATTCTTTTAAAATAAATGTAATATATATGGTACACGTCTATGTTTATCTAAATAACAAAAAAGAGTTTACAAAACCAAATAAAAGTTTACTTACATATATAATAAAGTAAACATACATGTTGGAGAAAGAAACATCACAAAATCCGTCAATATTATAAAAAAAAAAGTTGTTTCTTTTTTCTTTGTTTGAAGAGTCAATTTGCATAAATGGACATCAAACAAATAATAAAACTTTGGCTATACAATTGCTATCATTAATTTTAATTTAGCACATTCAGGAAATTGAAGGGTATAAGCTGAAACCCTTTCGTTTAGCTGTAGTCAAGCCAATATTGCAAGCGTATAATATTTTTTTTTTGTTGAAGTATATTAGTTTTGAATCATTAGATTATGTAAAAGGTTTTTTTTTTCAAACTCAACAAGAGATAAATTAGTTTCTAATTGATAGTTTGTATAGCGACTTTTAAGTATAACAAAAAGTATATATAAAGAAAAATTTGGTAGGGCGTGAAATATGTTTTTTAAATGTAAACAAATTATTTCGAAAAAATTCTTTACTTTTTTTAAATTCAAAGATAATAAAAAGATAAGATATTTTTGAATATTAGTAGAGAGTTTTAATATTATTATAATAGAAGTTATATCATGGACAAACTCAAAAAATCGAAATCTTATGGAATATTTACATAATATCCGGCCATATTTATTGTTTACTTTTTATAGCTAATATAAATAGATGATATACCGACAACACACTATTATACACATATTATATATGAATTATATATAAATTACACATCATTCAATTTTTTAATTTAAGTGGTCAGGTGAGCACCTATTTAGGCAGATTAGATAAATCCAAAAGAAAAATATGAAATAATTTCAACCAAAGACTAAAAATATAATTAAAGTTCATATGTAGATAATTTTTATTAAAACTCATCTTTTTATAGTGAAATAAATTAATTTTTTGTAACAAAAGAAGTAATGACATAAAAAATAAGATAAAAGAAAATAATATTGAAAAAAATGTTAGAAAGATCTAAAAACGAGAAATAAAAGATGACAACCAACAAATTTCTTCTTATGTTTCATCTTTGTTGAGTATAAAAAAATTGAAAGTTAATCTCATCGATTTCAAACTTTTTTTTTCAACTCAAATACATAGATTATAAGATAAGAATATCTTAGAATATTCTTTTTTAATTTACATTATGTGTCATTTTAAAAAAAATACTATTACTAACAAACTGATATGATATTCGAATTTGAATTGGAATGCAATTTGAGTAGTTTGCATTGAGGTTAAGCCTAGTATGTTGTCGACAAATAAACTACTTGACAATTTTAAGACAATATATGCAATATTTTCTAATAATAATCAACTAATTTACAATTTAATGATTCAAAAAACAATTTTTTTGTATATATAGGGTATTAAAAATTAAAATTCTGGGGCTAGAGATTTCGGCAAACTTAAAGTGGAGTCATACTGAAATAAATCCGGCCAAAGAATCATTTAAATTTTTAGATAGTAGATTAAAGTGAATTTTAAATTAAGGATATTATCTTCACTTGCATCATTATAAAGATAATCATTATTATAGTATATATATAAAATTTTAGGAATTGAAATTTCAAAATAAAAATATTTTTCGAAAGATAAAATCATACCAAATAAGAGTTCAAGTCGTCGTATAACAGTCACGTTGTAATCAAAGATCGTTTATATCGTGTTAACATTTGTGTTTTGCCATAAATATGAGTTATTATTTTACTATGTGGCTATTTTTAGGTTCCAATGATATCTATGAGAATAGTGCAAAATTAAATCTATCACTACGAGAATTGAGAAAATTTTAGTCTTTTTTCATGTAGTGTTTCTTAATTAATATCTGACGATTATCTATAATTATTTAGAAGGTTTAAATGTTAAGGTTATTTACATATAATTCAAATAACTCAGATATTTAACATGGTTAATATCAAATATCAAAATGGAGCAAAAAAACTTCACAAGCTAAAGAATTTTTTATATTTTTAGATAGCCAACTAAAATGAGTTTTGAATTAAGAATAATATTTTCAATTACATTATTATAAAAATAATTATTATTGAAAAATAATGTTTTAGAAACTGAAATTTTAAGAAAGAAATATATTTTTAAGAGATATCAACACACCAAATAAGAATTCAAGTAGTAGTAAAAGAGTTAAGTCTTATCCAAAGAGTAATTCATTATCTCAACATTTGATTGTTTTGCCATAAATATGAGTTATTATTTTGCTTCCTGATTATTTTTAGGATCCAATGACACCGGCAAAAATGGTATCAAAAAAGAAAAATAGAAGAAATGGTTAATTTTTTTCATGTAGTTAATATCCAATGATTATCTATATTTACTAAGAAAGTTTAAATTTTAAGATTATTTACATACAATCCAAATAACTTAAATGTTTGACATGATTAGTGTCCGCGCATCCGTACGGGTACTAATACTAGTAATAAAGAAAAATACAAAACAAAAAATTTATTTGATGACTATATAAGTCCCTTTAATTTAATAAAGATTTTATCCTTTAAAACTAAGACAATATCTACAATCATTAAACAACTAGAACGCCTTCAACGCAACTTCTTATGGGGATCCTCGGCACAGAAACGTAAATTCACTAAATTTATTAGGATACAGTTACTTATGCTAAATCAAGGGAGGGTGGGAGGGTCAGGCACTCAAAAATGAGCCCCAAAAACCAAGCTATGATCACCAGTCTTCTATGGCATTACTCCCATTCCACTAACTCCATATGGCCTAACATACTTTCCGCTAAATACAACCGTCAGCATACTAATTGTCACGACCCGAATTTTTCACCCTCAGGAGTAGTGATGGAGCCTACTCGTAGAAGCTAGACAAGCCGCGAAATAAAGAATCACTAACTCTTTCATTTTTAGTCCTTTTTAACAATTTGAATTAACAGGTAATCAACATTGAAATATTAACGATAAATAAAAACAAGCGGAAGACTTAATCTGATAAAACAACTAAAGCCAGTACGACAATGCCAACATACGTCTTTACCCAGAATCCAGTGTCACAATATTACGGACTGACTATGAATACTACAACAAGTCTGAAAGGAAAGTACAATCTGTCTCGGAAACAAATGAAAACAGAATACATAGTAAGATAGAAAAGAACATCGGGCCTGCGGACGCCTGCTTGACTACCTTGGGATATCTAGATCGACTGATGGCAGCCACCCAAATGCTACTGTCCAAAAGCTGCTCCGGGATCTGTACATAGTGCAGAGTGTAGCATCAGCACATTCGACCCCATGTGCTGGTAAGTGCCTAGCCTAACCTCGGCGAAGTAGTGACGAGGCTAGGACCAGACTACCAAATAAACGTGTGCAGTTATATAATATACAACGGAAAATAAAATAGAAATAAAAAAGTAAATATGGGAGTGGGTACATGCTGCGGGGGAATATCAATATCAACAGTAAATCGAAAGAAAAGGCATAAGGACAACTTAGAATTCATAGCAAAACAATAAGGAACTTGTATCTAATCTATAAACACTATGTATCATCAATTGTTACGACGCGCAACCCGATCCCAACATATAACAACACTGTTGCGGCGTGCAACCCGATCCTTATCATATAACAACACTGTTGCGGCATGCAACCCGATCCTTATCATTTATCACTGTTGCGGCGTGCAACCCGATCCACATATAATATTGTTGCGGCGTGCAACCCGATCTAAATAAAATATTATTGCGGTGCGCAACGCGATCCACATATACAATCAACAACAATTATAACAAGAGTTCCGGCAAGGGATCAATAAAGAACTAAACTATCCCAGCAAGATAATTGACAATATAAGTAACTACGTCCTGGTAAGGGAGAAACAACTATAATTAAACTTGTACCAACATCTAACTACTGCAGCTAACACCAATACTCTGTTATAAGTAATTTCCACGAGAATAATCATAATCCTTGCTCAATACCGAGAATCATCAACTTAAGCATCCGTAGTGTTTTTTTTAGAACACAATAAATTACAATTTAAGACTCACGGTCATGCTCGACACCAACGTATAGATACTCGTCACCATGCCTATACGTTGTACTCAACAAGAAACAAGTAGCAAATATGACACAACTCCTAATCCCTCAAGCTAAGGTTAGAACAAACAGTTACTTCGAACTTCCACGGCCAACTCAAGCCTCTAACACCGCTTTTCCTTTTGAATTCGGCTCCAATTCAATTATATCTAGACATAATCGACTTAATAACATCAATAAATGCTAAACAATCCAATTCCAATGCTTAATTATAGTTTTCCCATCATTCTTCCCAAAAAGTCAAAATTGACCCCGGGCCCGCTTGGTCAAATTACGAGGTTCGGACCAAAATCCGATCACCCACTCACCCACGAGCTTGAATATATAATTCGTTCCAAAATTCGACCCCAAAACGAGGTCTAAATCCCAAATAAACAAAAAGCCCTAACTCTACCAAAATCCCTAATTTTCTACCCTTTAAGAATATGATTAAGCCTAGATATCTAATGGGTATTAATGAAAATTGAAGAAAATGACTCTAATATTACATACCTATGAATTGGTGGTGAAATCCCCTTTCAAAAATCGCCCAATTTGGAGTTTGGAAGAAGAAGTTATGAAATTTTGATTAAGTCCCGTTTTTACTTCTGTTTTAAAATCAATGGACATGCCTTCATCGCGTTCGCGATAGGCCTGTCGCGTTCGCGAAGAGTTGGGCCTAAGTGACCTTCACGTTTGCAACATCGGGCTTGCATTCGCGGAGCTTTGATCCCTCGAGACTTCGCGTTCGCGGGCTAGTGGCCGCGGTCGCATAGAACAAAAAGTGAACCCCTCCCCCAAGCCTTTAACCTTACGCGTTCGTGTGTGCCTGGACACGTTCGCAAAGGGTACTCCCCCATCAGCCTCGCGTTCGCGTCCCAGGCTTCACTTTCGAGAAAAAGAAAATTGGCACCTGGGAAATTTGCCTTATGCGTTCTCAAGTGGGACCATGCGAACGCGAAGAACAAAATCCCTGTGCCCTGAACAACCAAAAACCTGCAGCTTTCAATAGTTCAAAAACTTTCCAAAACCCATTCGATACTCACCCGAGCCCATGGGGCTTCAAACCAAACATACGTACTAACTCAAAAATATCATATGAACTTATCTGTGCGGTCAAATCACCAAAATAACCTCTTAAACAACGAACTTAGCGTAGTAATCTAAGAAAAATCTCAAAACTTTCAAAGTAGGAATTTTCACAACTACGGGTCCGAATCACCTCAAACGACTTCCGTTTCTTACCAAATTTCACAGGCTCATCCTATTTCACATGTAAGACCTGTACCAGGCTCTGGAACTAAAATTCAGGCCTGATACCATCAAATTCTAAATGCATTTCATTTCCAAATCTCATAGAAATTTCAAGAAAACAATTTTCCTTAAAATTTTTCCAGGCTTGGGACCTCGGAATTCGATTTCGAGCATACGCCCAAGTCCCATATTTTTCCACGGACCATTCGAGACCGTCAAATTATGGGTACATGTCCGTTTACCCAAAATGTTGACTAAGTCAACTTAAATGCATTTTAAGTCAAAATTTATACATTTTCACAGATTTTCACATAATAGCTATCCGGCTATGCGTTCGGACTATGCACGCAAATCGAGGTGATGCTAAAAGAGGTTTTTAAGGCTTCGGAACATAGAATTCATTTTAAAAATAAGTGATGACCTAAAAAGTCATAACATTCTCCATCTCTAAAATAACCGTTCGTCCTCGAACGGGCATTAGAAGGAAGTACTTGAGTTGGGGAAAAGATGGGGATAACGGCTCCGCATATCGGACTCGGACTCCCAAGTCGATGCCTCAGTAGGCTGACATCTCCACTGAAAACGAACAGAAGGAAAATTCTTCGATCTCAACTGACGAACCTGCTGTTGATACCCAATTTTTCCCTATATATTTTAATATGCAAAACACTTTCAAAATAACATATGTATGTATATATATATATATATAAGTATGTCCAAACGTTTTATTATTTTTCCTTAATTTTTAAATAAATTTATTGTCCTATTTTATCAAGAAAAACCCAATAATTATCCACGAAATTATCATTTTTGGTGATTCATTTATTGGATTCTCATATGTATACTAAAATATAGCTAACATAATTTTTTCATATTTTTACAAATTTATTTAGTATTTTTAAAAACTAAATTGCATATAATTGCAATATTGGCCTCTTTTAAGATTTAATTGTAATTATATTTATAAAATTGACTCCAGTATTTTTAATTTGATAATTATGTATTTTTAATCATTTTAGTACTTTTAATTTATTTCCAGAAATTATTTTACTATTTGTTATAAATTAAATAAGGGAAAATGGCTATTTAAATGTTAGCCCATTTGCATTTCAATTTTAGCCAGATCTGAACCTCTAATTAGGCCCAACCTGAGGCCCAATTACCCTAACCCATGTCCTAATCTACCTGACCCACGACCTTTTTAAATAACCCGCTCGGATCCCCTTTTAATCCCAGCCGTTGATCACTTAGATAAACGGCTCACATTTGCCCCTTCCTTTTTTAACCTGAACTAACCTCTAAACCTAATCATTTCTCATCTTTAGCCGCCCTTAAATTCCCCCTTCTCCCAATTCTCTCTCAAGCTTCTCTCAAACCTTAGCCGTCTCCCTCCGCTTCCAACCTAAAATCGCCGGAATCCATGGCTTCCAAAGACATTAGAGGCCTGTATCTGCCTCCTACGACTCCTACATGCTCGACTATTATGGTCTCAAGACCAAACCTTGAAGAAGTTTTGTCCAGACCTTGGTTTATTTCAGTGCCATGCTGTCTCCAGTCATCTTCGACCTTGCTCCGGCCAGCCATGGCTATTCAAGCCTGATCTTGACTTCTCCTACTTAGATCAATGACTTTCCAAGTCTTTCTCACCTTCTGGGTTCTTCTGGAACCCTAACCTTCGAGGTTTCTCCCGATTCTTTAGATCCGTTGTAGATCTGTGTTTTCTCTAAGCTTTTAAACGTTTTCTCAAAGTTTCTTTCAAAACTCTGCTTTCGAAACCTCTTTACCTTTTCCGATTTTTGGTTTTTGTTAAATTATTTCGAAGCTTTTCTGATTTTAATATGTTCTACTGTGTTCTTTATGTTGTTCTTCTACTAGAGTGTGAATGTTAAAAGTATTAGTTCCTTTTGAGGTTTATGAATATATTTTCGTGCTAGTATTTGTTCGATTGCTTGTTTTTCATATCTATGACTTGATTGATGGTAAAAACCCTAAAACTTTGGGGTCATTCGAGTCCGGAGACTATTTGCTATGTGATTTGCTGGTTCCTCATCTCAGAAATTGTTTGGTTTCAAAACCCTATTTTCTTTGGACTTATTCGAGTTTCTGAAGTTGTTTCATCTATTGCTCGACTGAGTTTCAAAATCTTTGTTTCAACTTCTCTTGTTTTATGTGATCATTGGAACTGGACTACAATTTTTAGAAAGGCTTTCTACTTGACATTTTGCATGCTTCTGATACTCTCCCCTTTCTCTATTACTAATGTTGGTGAAATTGACCTATGTGATTGTCATATGATTATTCACTTTGTCATGAGTTCAGCCTCGCATGCCTAATGTTTATGCACTCTTTTATGTGCTAAATTTCCCTCTCAAAATAACCCTTATTTGTGGACTGATTTCAAACCTCTTTGTCTAATTCTGATTGCACTCTTGTAATTGATTCTTTCCTTGTTGTATTGATTTCCCTGTCTCTTGGACCTATTTGAATACTTTCCTTTGAACTTTCGACCCCTACCTTTTCTACTCAATTTGATTAATCCCCTTACCTTGATTACATTTGTATTGGATTCTTACAGACCTTTCCTTGATAAGAGTCTGATGAACCTAGCCTCTATTACCTACTGTGTACTCGAGATACTTCCTTATTGGTCGTATTCAGCCCTATGTGATTTCTTTCCTTATTTAGCAATTGCATGTTACCGTTTGATTTTAACTTCTTAATTAAAGGAACTTCTTATACTAATTGATTTTAATTGGTACACAGTTCTATAATTATTTTCTTGCCTTATTTTTCTGCCTGTTTTCACACTATAAATACTTGGCTTTTCACTAACACAAAGACACACAAACATACTAAGTTTTTTGAACTCATACTCACACTCAAAAAACATTCTCTCTTGTTATGGTACTGTGGCCTGTTTTCAAGTTCTGCTACCTGCTTTTACTGTATTTTGCTTCTTTGAACTGGTATGTTCTGGTTAAATTTTCAGCCTCACAACAATGTGTTTACTTAATGCTTTTACCCTCTTGTCTGTCTATTGCTGGTGTTCAGTTCAGTACTTGTTTTAGCTTGCTATAATTTCCTTTCTGCCTGTTCTGAATTTATTATGAATCCCAAACCCCCTACCCCAATGTGTTTGATGCTATGGTTTGTTTGAGGCATGACAGTACTGAATATTATTGTCCATGACTCAAGCTTGATCCCTGGGATCTTAACCTCTATGATTCTCTACTGCTGTATGTTCTGGTAGGCTTGTAGGCATGCCAACATCTCCATTTATGTGCATGCCCAAAGCTGACCCCCCCTCTTTGCAACTTCCCTACCCCCTGAACCCTTTTGTGTAAATTTATCAACTTGCTTGTGGCTGTTTCCCTTTCCTTTATTCCCTTAAAACTCTGTTTCTGCACTTGCACTCTTTCTTAGACTTTAAGTTCTGCCCCCTCTTGTGAGCCTTGATTTGGGACCCATTGAGATCCCTCTAAACTTGGACACTTTAGGGCTGGCCCTTCCACACCGCACTTGTCCCCATTTTAATGATACAATTTGGGTGTGAGCACTGTCCGGAGTCCTATTGAGGCTCTTAGGGAACTCTGACACACTCAAATTGAGAAAGGCTTTGGATCTATGGTCTTTTGAGTTGGTCTATCTCATAACTCAGAGAGGAAGTCAAGAATCAGACCTCCTCTAATTGTACTTTTAAACTTTTTCTGATGTAATTTTGTTCATTCTGGCTTGTAATAATTTGTAATAAATACTTGGGGCTGGTTAGTAAAAAGGGTGGGTAGCTATGTATGCAAAAGGGGTAGAAATTATGGCTATAAGACTGCTATATTTCTGCATATTCAAATACATGTAGAAATCATGCATATAGGATGTTCTAAATTCTGCATATTCAAATACATGCAGAAATTATGCCTATAGGACTGCTATATTTCTGCATATTCAAATATATATAGAAATCATGGCTATAGGATGTTCTAAATTCTGCATATTCAAATACATATCGAACTCATGCCTATAGGTCTAGTCTAATTCTGCATATTCAAACTTCATATAGAAATTATGCCTATAGGGTACTTTCAATTTCTGCATATTCAAACTACATATAGATACCATGTTTATAAGGCTTCTGTATTTCAACACCATGTCTGTGAGGTTTTAAAATCAGCAATGTATAGAAAGCATGCCTATAAGAGTTTCTAATTGAATCTGATCTGCTTCACTCAATGTCAGATCTAAAAATCAGTAATCATCAGTTGCAGAACTTGTAATCAATTCGTTTAAATTTTGCCTCTCTTTTAATAATCTGAGTCCTTAACTAGTTTAACAAGTATGTGTCCTAATGATCTGTGTCCTAATGCACCTTAAATCATTAGGCGGCGACTCTTCAAATGCAAACCAAGTTCCCAAAAGGAACGAGTTGTCCCTCCAAATGTCATGAACCTGATTCTGCGAGGAAAAAGAGGGCGCGACAGCGTGGCAAATCTGCTGGGGATCTTTAGGCTCTACCATTTCAGACTACTATTGTGAATTTATGCTTATTTGTGCACAACTATTTGTTTATTTCTTTTAAGCATTCAATTTCCTCTTCGATTACAAAACTGACTTGTCTTTTTGTTTCTTTCCTTTACTGCTTTCCTTCATTATCACTTTAAATTATGAAATTGTTATATTTACTGCTTTCTTAAACATGAAAATACGTGACTACATGTCTTTAATTGTTGCAAAATTATGCTGAACATCATATTCCACTCGTGCCAAACAAATACCATAGCAACGCTTATAATGAGTGGTTGCGCTCTTCCGATATTATCACCCCCTAAATTCGGGAAAGGCATATTTGCGGTAAAACCAGTCGATCAACGTTGTACTCAACGGTTCCGTGCCTTTCCCCCTTGAGTTGTCCACTTAAGGGTACCAGTCTAAAACCCCACAGAAACCTTACTCTGTTTAAACTGTGCATGCATCATGGTCAAACCTAGCCGAGTCAGTTATGTTTTATGCATAATGACTCTTTAAGATAGCCTTGTCCAAAGTCCTTTGGGTTTCCCCAAAACCCAAACGGACACTACCACGTTCTGTGCATTAATTTGGAGAACTAAATATTTTTATGACAATTGTTGATATTAGATAGTCGAGTCCGGTGGGGGTAAGGGCCTAACCCCTTTTTGTGTTGCAGAAAATGAGGCACGAAATCCCCAGATTCGGCATGGCCACCAATGTCCACCCAAAATTGCTAAGCTGGTGGGAGGATCTTCACTCTAGTGATCAAACCCTTGTCCGTAAATATCTGGGCAACTTCGCTTCTCTCCTGGAAATCCAACCCAACAACAAGATCATAGAAGCTGCCACTTTGTACTGGGATTGCGAGAGATTAGTGTTCCGCTTCAAGGACATTGAAATGACACCCTTGCTAGAAGAAATAGGAGGATTGTCCAGTATACCATGGGAAACTTCGGGTTTGTTAAAGCCCGAGAACCACAAGGGTAGGGGCTTCCTCAAAATGATGGGTTTGAAGAAAAATCCAGAATTGACATGTCTAAAAGAGTCCTATATCATTTTTGATTATTTGTTCGAGAGGTACGGTCACAGCAAGTCGTACCATACCTATCCTAACGAATTTTCCATTACATCACTAGGGCATATTCCCCGAAGGGTCTTTGTATTCATGTTTTGTTTCCTGGGGTTGATAGTGTTTCCAATGAAGAAAGCAAGGATCCATACCAGAATGGCTATGGTAACTAAAACTCTGATGGAGGGCATTGGTGGGCAACCATTTAGTATTGTGCCCATGATCATTGCGGAAATATACCGGGCCTTGGAGAAGTGTCACCGAAGAGCCAAACATTTTGAGGGCTGCAATTTGCTACTCCAGCTTTGGCTCATGGAGCATCTCCAAAAGGGTGAGTTCCGATAGGAGATTCAGTGAAGAGACTTGGATGATCATATCGCTTTCCATCATCCGAAGCGAATGAATTACATGCCTAACATGTTTGCCCAGCCAGAAGATGCCAGAGGATGGGTAGAGTTATTTGATAATCTAACCGAGGACCGGGTACAATAGATGTTCGAATGGTTCCCTACCGAGGAGTTCATCGCTCGATCTACGGATGCACCATTTTTGATACTGATCGGTCTGAGAGGAACATACCCTTACGTCCCTCTTCGTGTTATGAGAAAAGCCGGTAGGAAGCAGGTTATACCTAGGGTCGACAAGATGAGTAATTTTCGGGCAGACTTCCAGGCTGATGACAGTCCTTACAAGTGCCAAGCTCAGCATATGTCGCACTACAAGATCATCATGGGAAGAGATACCATCGAGCCAGACAGGTACCACGCTGGTTGCGATCCCTATTATTCAGGCTGGTTGGAGGATAATCACGATGGTCTGGGCCAACCAAGGCTTTCTAGGGGCCATAGGATCATAGATGAAAGGGCCGAGGCACAAGTTAAATACAATCAACTGCGCAAGAGGATCCAAGTGCGAAAGCGAGAACCGTGAGATACAAGAAGCCAACCAAAAGTTGATTGAGGAGTGGAAGAACATGGATGTCAGCACCAACAAATGACTGGGATACTGGGCATAGTGGAGCTGGAAAGGAAATTCCTCAAAAGAATCGAAGATTGCCAAAATGCTGAAGGAAATGAGGGCGGCCACCTAGCCAGATCCTATCTATTGCTGGGACTTCGCGAGCTGGAAAACCTGTTCGACGAAGCCAAGGATGCCGAATCTGGGGAAAGTCCTTCTAGGACCAAATAGATAGGAGTTTTCTTTTGCTTTATGAAATGTAATAAGGCCGATGGCCACTAGTGACAATTTATTTCCTGTTATTTAGTGCCGATTTGGGATTCATCTACTTTTTATCAATAAAATGAGGCATTTAGCATTTTAAGTTCTCCAATTTGTCGCTAGGCCTACCTCGGGCACAAAGAGGTCCCCAAATTAGGACACGATTTACATTCTTGCACTATGTGTTTAAATATCGCAACATTTTCTTATCCTCACTAACTTGTTACCTTTTTGTTTTTACTTTTGTTTTATTATTCCCCTCCCCAAAGGTTAGTTTGTGCACTCTGGCAACACCATCTTATTCCACGAGATCCAGGGGCCCTCCACCCACTCATCCTCTTAGTCCTGTCAAAAACAAGAACAAAGGGAAGATGGAAGATTTGAATAATATCGAAAGGAGAACTCAACTGAATGAGTAGAGGTGACTCATGGTCATGGTACTCAGGTTTCCAAAGAAAATGCATCCCAACTCGAACAAAAACTACTGAAATTTCAAGAACAACTTGATCAGGTTCGGAATCTGGCAAATATGTCATTTTCTTTCACCACTCCAGATGTCAATTTCCCCAATGCTTAGAACCCCACAGTTCCACAAAATATCCCGAAGCCACATAACCATCCCGCTCCTCACCACCACTGCAACACCTGCCAGACTTCTAACAATACCCCACTGCTCATCCTGGAACCCTAAAACTCCACAAATGACCACTTCCACACCTATCATAACACCCCCATCTATGTGGAGACCATGCCACACTCCACCCAACCCATCTCAAGCACACCTGAGTCTGATGATAAAGACTCGCTCATCAGGAACCTGGTTGAGGAACTTAAGAAATTGACTAGCCGGATTCAAGGCGTTGAAGGAAGCAAGGGAATTGAGGGGTTGAACTACGAGGATATTTGCATACATCCTGATGTTGAACTTCCCGAGGGGTACAAACCTCTTAAGTTCGAGATGTTTGATGGTATAGGGGATCCAAGAGTACATTTGAGAACATACTGTGACAAGCTGGTTGGAGTAGGGAAAGACGAGAGAATCCACATGAAGCTTTTCATGAGGAGTCTGAAAGGAGATGCTCTATCTTGGTACACTAGCCAATATCCGAAGAAGTGGACAAACTAGGTAGGTATGGCGTACGACTTTATGGATAGGTTCAGGTTCAACACGGAGAATGCGCCGGATGTGTTTTACATCAAAAATCTAAAGAAGAAGCTTATGGAAATATTCCGCGAGCATGATACTCGCCGGAGGTCCGAAGCTGCTAAGATCAAACCTGCCTTAGAAGAGGAACAGATGAACAAGTTCTTTGTCAGGGCTTAGGACCCGCAGTATTATGAAAGGCTTATGATGATTGAGAGCCATAAATTTTCCGACATTATCAAGATGGGTGAAAGGATTGAAGAAGGCATCAAAGTGGTATGGTTACGAACCTCGAGGCCTTGCGAGCTACAAATAAGGCCTTACAGTCCGGTGGTGTTTCCAAGAAAAGGGACATAGGAGCTGTAATGGTAGCACAGAGAACCAAATCTCCCATCAAATACCAAACCTATCCAATGCCTCCACTCACATATCAGCCTACTCCAAACTACCAAGCACCCTTACCCTCTTACCAAACTCCACCACCCACTTATCAATCGTCTCCACCACCCATATATAAACCTACTTCACCTAGATATTCCCAACCCGCACATATTTACCAAGCCTAAAATGCTCAACCATCCAACCATCAATAACTTCCTACATGCCAAAACTTCCCTAGACCTCGACCAAATTTTGACCGCAGACCTCCTAAACAGTATACAGCCATTGCCGAACCCATTGACTAGCTGTACGAGAGACTTAAAGCTGCTGGTTATGTCATGCCTATCCTTTCTATAACTCCTGCGAACCCTTATCAGTGGGTTAATCCAAACAAATCCTGTGCATACCATTCCAGCATAAAAGGACACACCATTGACGTATGTTGTTCTCTGAAGGACAAGATCCAGGCTCTGATTGACAACAAAATTATTACGGCAAAGGAACCTGCTTCGAATGTCCGCAACAACCCTCTGCCAAACCATAAGGGTGGAGGCGTTCACATAATTGAAATAGAGGATGACTGGGATCCCGAGGGGTCTATCGGGTTGATCGCAGAAGGTGATGACCCAAAGAAGCCAGTAGTTACTCTTAATCCAATCGTGGTCCAGATTCAACCCTTGGGGAACACTGAGGTAAATATGTATGTGCCACTTGAGTTTGAAACAACGTCATCTGCAAAGACACCAGCGCCAATTGAGGTCGAATTCGTGTCTCCAACAAATGCACCTACACCATTCGAAGTTGCAGTCTTACCACCCAAGGGACATGCTCCGTTAGGGGTAAAGATGGCCACGCCGATCCTAGTGGTGATGTTGACCGTGATACCATTCTACACAAAGGCTATACCATGGGACTATACCGCTGAGGCAAGGAGGAAAGGCAAGGTCAGGATCGAGGAAACTATTGCCGCACAAGGTATGACGAGAACTGGTAGGGTCTATACCCCGGAACACCTAGCTGAGTCAAACAAGCAGGCCTCCACGATCGCCCATCATTGAGATGGGTCGAGACGATCTTTATAGAAAGATACAGGCCAAGGAATACTCGGTCATCGACCAGTTGAACAAAACACCGGTGCAGATCTCCATACTTGCTTTACTATAAAATTCTGAGGCACACAAGAATGCTCTGTTGAGGGTGCTAAGTAAAGCATACGTGCCAAGCAACATTACTGGAGGAGAAATGGCTAACATGGTCGGACAAGTATTGGAAAGTCACAAAATTACTTTTCATGAGGATGAGCTACCACATGAAGGGTTGGGTCACAACAAGGCACTGCACATCACTGTGCAATGCAAGGACTACTTTATCACTAGGATCTTGGTCGACGGAGGTTCTAGTCTCAACATTTGTCCACTGATAACAGTCAAGAAGTTGGGTAAGGTACTGCACGAGATAAAGGACGGAGCTATCAATGTGAAAGCTTTCGACGGTTCCCAAAGGTCCACCATTGGGGAGATTAGTCTGTGTTTGCAAATGGGGCCAACTTGGTTCGATGTTGATTTCCAAGTGATAGACGTACCAGCATCTTACAATCTACTGTTGGGACGGCCATGGATTCATGCTGCTTGGGCCGTAGCATCGACACTACATCAAGCGGTAAAGTTTGAATGGAATCACTAGGAGGTGATCATTCATGGCAACGATAGAAACCCTATATATAGTCGCCAGACCATTCCATCAATGAAAGGGAGAAAGAAGCTAGGTGGAGAAACTTACCATCACATTAAATGGGTGAATGCTGTTAACAAAGACAAATGGTGGGATAACAAGATCGAGAGTATATTGAATTGGAGTGGGTACGAACCTGGCAAGAGGGCTAGGCAAGAACGTCTAAGGAGTCACTAAGCCCATAAAACTCAAGAAACATGGCACCACTTTTGGTCTAGGATATGAGTACACTTGGAAAGAATTCAACAACTGGTCGCCACCATGGCGCGGTCCTTACCATCTGCTGGAGCAACCAATACCACATTTGGAGCAAACTTTCCAACCGGTCGATGTTATCTATGGGTCAGAAGAAGAGGAAGCACTGCCAGTTGCGAAAAACTTGTTCTTAGAAGACAATGACATGGATTGTTGTGTTATTCTTGAGGAGGGGGAGGAAGGCCCTTCCATACAGGCCGTAAGAAGAGGAGCATGCCTCAATAACTGGACCATCAGGACAACCAGGGCCCGACGAGCCTCAGTGTAGCAAGGCCAAAAAAAGCACTGTTTTGATTTACTAAAAGATTTTTTATTTTTCGCATGTTTTCAATTCCTACATTAAGATCTCCAATGTTCAAAACAATTATTATGCAATTTATCAAAGCATTTTGACTTTTCTTATAATTCGACACGTATTACTATTGCTTTCTCTCATTACTTTACTTGTACAACATTACTATTACTTATCTTGATGAACTAATGACTGTGACATGCAATGAGACAACGCAACAAACGGACATAGATTCAGAGGAAGATGACATACCAGAAGATATTGCTGAAGAGGTAGAGAATTTTGAGAACAGACCTAAGTCCAACCTGGACGAAATAGAAATTGTTAACCTGGGAGATGCAGAAAGCATCAAAGAAACATGAATCAGCGTCCACTTATCACCGTCAGAAAAGAAGGAATACACGGAATTTCTAAGGGAATATGAGGACATATTCGCCTGGTCGTATGATGACACGACTGGCCTGAGTACGTCTATTGTGGTCATAAGCTGCCAACTGATCCAACATGCCCGCCAGTAAAACAAAAGCTCAGGAAATTCAAGCCTGATATGAGTCTGAAAATCAAGGAAGAAGTCACCAAACAGGTCAAAGCTAAGGTTCTCAGGGTAGTAGAATATCCAACATGGTTAGCCAACGTCGTGCCAGTACCAAAGAAGGACGGGATCAGAGTCTGTGTCGACTACCGGGATCTCAATCGGGCTAGTCCGAAAGACGACTTCCCCTTGCCAAACATACACATCTTGATTGACAATTGTGCCAAGCATGAGTTGCAATCATTTGTAGATTGTTTTGCTGGGTATCATCAGATCTGGATGGATGAAGAAGATGCTGAGAAAATCTCGTTCATTATGCCGTGAGGAATGTGCTATTACATGATGATGCCATTTGGGTTAAAGAATGCGGGGGTGACCTACATGAGGGCCATGACTACCATTTTCTATGATATGATACACAAGGAGATAGAGGTGTACGTAGATGATGTTATTGTCAAGTCCAAGAAAGACACTGATCACATGGAAGATTCGAGGAAGTTTTTCAACAGACTGCGAAGGTACAACCTGAAATTGAATCCCGCAAAATGTGCATTTAGGGTTCCTACCGGAAAACTACTTGGGTTTATTATGAGTCGCCGAGGAATATAACTAGATACATCAAAGGTCAAAGCTATTCAAGAATTGCCACCGCCAAAGAACAAGAAGGACGTGATGAGTTTCTTGGGGAGACTCAAGTAAATCAGCCGATTCATAGAACAATCTATAGTTATCTGTGAGCCAATCTTTAAGATGTTGAAGAAGGACGCCGCTACCAAATGAACTAATGACTGCCAAAAAGCTTTCAACAGAATCAAGGAGTACTTGTCAACACCATTGGTTTTGGTCCCGCCCGAGCCAGGTAGACCTCTATTACTCTACCTTGCAGTATTGGATGGAGCGTTTGGTTGTGTTCTGGGACAGCATAATGAAACGGGCAGAAAAGAGCAGGCCATTTATTACCTCATTAAGAAGTTCACCCCGTATGAGGCCCAGTATTCTCTATTAGAGTGCACCTGTTGTGCTTTGACTTAGGTAGCTCAGAAGCTGAGGCACTACTTCTGTGCTTACACTACATATCTCATATCAAGGATGGATCCTTTGAAGTACATGTTTCAGAAGACCATGCCCACTGGCAAATCCTATTGAGTGAATTTGACATTGTCTACGTGACTCAGAAGGCAATCAAGGGACATGTACTAGTAGATCACCTTGCTGAAAATCCCGTGGACAGAGAGTACGAACCCCTGAAAATGTACGTTCCCGACGAAGAGGTATCGTTCATAGGAGAAGACATTGCGGAATCCTATGATGGTTGGATAATGTTTTTTGATGGAGCAGCAAATTTCAAAGGAGTTGGCATAGGAGCAGTCCTAGTATCGGAAACCGGTCAGCATTACCAGGTGTCTGCCAAACTCAGATTCCCGTGCAAAAACATTATGGCCGAATACGAAGCTTGCATCTTAGGGCTCAAGATGGCCATCAACATGAACATTCAAGAATTGCTAGTGATTGGAGATTCAGACTTGCTTATCAGGTCCGAGAAGAGGGGGCAACCAAGAACTACAAGATACTTCCATATTTGCACCATGTATAGGAATTGAGAAAAAGGTTCACAAAGACAGAATTCCGACATGTTCCCAAAGTCCAGAATAAGTTCGCCGATGCATTGACTACCCTATCATACATGATACAACATCCAGACAAGAACTACATTGATTCATCAGCCAGCTTATTGTGTCCATGTTGAAGAAGAAGAAGACGGGAAGCCTTGGTTTCATGATATCAAGGAATATTTGGCAAAAAACGAATACCCAGAACTTGCAAATCCTACTCAGAAATGCACACTTCGGAGGTTGTCCAATAATTTCTTTCATAACGGAGGAATCCTATATAGGAGGACTCCTGATTTGGGATTAGTAAGGTGTGTCGATGCAAAGGAAGCATCCAAGCTACTAGAGGAAATTCACGCTGGGACCTGCGGTCCACATATGAATGACTTTGTCTTAGCAAAGAAGATACTCCAAGATGGTTACTTCTGGATGACTATGGAGACAGACTGCATCCAGTATGTCTGAAAATGCCACCGCTACCAGATATATGCAGACATGATAAAGGTACCTCCGAATGAGCTTAATACAACAAGCTCGCCATGGCCGTTTGCCGCCTGGGGAATGGATGTTATTGGACCAATCGAGCTTGCCGCTTCCAATGGGCACAAGTTCATCCTGGTAGCGATCGACTATTTCACCAAATGGGTCGAAGCGGCATCTTACAGAGGAGTAACTAAGAAAGTCGTGACAGACTTTGCTCGTGACTGCATTGTTTGTCGATTCGGAATTCCAGAGTCAATCCATCACTGATAATGGTTCCAACCTCAACAGTGACTTGATGAAAGCTATGTGTGAAACCTTCAAAATCGGACACAAGAATTCCACAACTTATAGGCCACAGATGAATGGAGATGTAGAGGCCACCAACAAGAATATCAAGAAGATACTAAGGAAAATGATAGATAAGCATAAGCAGTGGCACGAAAAGTTATCATTTGCTCTATTGGGGTATCGCACCACAGTCCACACATAAACTAGGGATACCCCTATATGCTGGTTTATGGTACAGAAGTCGTCATTCCCGCCGAGGTAAAAATTCATTCATTAAGAATCATACAAGAAGCAAAGCTAGACGATATAGAATGGGTGAAGAATCGTTATGAGCAGCTAGCTCTTATAGATGGAAAGAGAATGAATGCAATTTTCCACGGTCAGCTTTATCAGAACCGGATGTCCAGAGCCTTCAACAAAAGAGTCAAGCCGAGACAGTTCGCACTGGGGTAGCTAGTGTTAAAGAAAATTCTCCCGCATCAAGATGAAGCCAAAGGGAAGTTCTCTCCCAACTGGCAAGGTCCATACATGGTTCACCAGGTTCTAACAGGAGGAGCCATCATACTGGCAAAAATGGACGGAGAAGTCTGGCCAAAGCCAATCAATTCAGATGCGGTCAAGCGTTACTATGTGTAGTCGTTATGCTCTCCTATATGATATTTTTTGAACTATGCCTGACCTGATTCCCATTTAAGAGGGGATATGTAGGTAGCCCTATGGGTTCGGTCACAATTCAATAAAAATTTCATTTTCCCCGCAATTGGAAACTAGGGCAGAATTTTGAGGAGGACCCTCAAAATTCCAAAGTTGATTTCAGCCAATCATCGCAAGCAGCAGTCAGAAACATCAACCTATTAAACTGGTGCAGAATTTTGAGGAGGACCCTCAAAATATCGTAGCAAGAGAGATTGCAATGTCTTGAACCAAGTCGCAATCGCCGTTCATCAAAAAAACTATTTTAATTATATACCTATGTCGTATCTTTTACAAATTCATGCATGTTTATTACTAAAATTGCTTTGTTTACCAACGCTACCCCAATGATACATACAGTGTCACCAGATCAAAGTCAAGCAGAGCCAGCGGGAATACGAACTAACCTTCCCCCCTTTGCAAAATTCACGATTTTTCTTTGGATGCAGACACTTGGATTACGAAAGCATCAGACATGCTATACACTTACGAGACAAACACTGTTCAGGAATACAATTCTCATAACTATTGCACTGACCAACATTTGCTATCCACGCACGCCGGCGATGTTCCATGTGGCACAATGTCCCCAGCGGTCACAATATCGCAATCTGTTATCAGCTAAGAAAGCTCTATTAACCATTTGCCATTTTATTTCCTGCATAAGGATACGGTTCTGCCTTCCGAGACTAAGCTCTATCTCCATTTGCATTCTTGCATTGCATGAGGCTACCATTCTGCCTTTCGAGACTAATCTCTATCTCCATCCGCATTTCTGCATTGCATAAGGCTACCATTCTACCTTCCGAGACTAAGCTCTATCTCCATATGCATTTCTGCATTGCATAAGGCTACCCTTCTGCCTTCCGAGACTAAGCTCTGTCTTCATCTACATTTCTGCATTTCATAAGGCTACCATTCTGCCTTCTGATACTAAGCTTTGTCTCCATCTGCATTTCTTCATTGCATAAGGCTACCCTTCTGCCTTCCGAGACTAAGCTCTGTCTCCATCTACATTTTTGCATTGCATAAGGCTACCATTCTGCCTCCGAGGTTAAGCTCTACCTCCATTTGCATTTGCGTGGCTGAAAGATCGTCGCCTTACTTACATTTGCATGGCTGAAAGATCACCGACTATTTATATTTGGATGGCTGAAAGATCGTCACCTCTACATTTGCATGGCTGAATGATCGTCGCCTCTACATTTGCATGGCTGAAAGATCGCCGCCTTATTTACACTTGCATGGCTGAAAGATTTCTCTAATGCATTTCATGGGATAAAAGATCGCCACCTACTACATCTCATGGGCTGAAAGATCGCCAAATTGTCCAAAGGCGTCATTGTTCGGAGGCACCATTTTCATAGCCCAAGAACACCATGCCATGGCCTGAGGACCCCTTTTAATCTTTTGCATATCATTATTCAAAGGCATCATGGTTCGGAGGCATCATTCGCATAGCCCGAAAGCATCATTTCATTGCCTGTGAATCCTTTATTATACGCTTCATGGCCCAGGACATCATGATCTAAAGACGTCATCCTAACCGTCCGAAGACAGACATTCATGGTCCGATGGGAATTTGCATCATGTTTAAATTTACGCACAATATACACTTGTGTTACTTATTTTAGGAGAACTAGCGAGCAACGGCCATCTCGGCAGGAGCAATCCCACTCTTGTTCCCGCAGCCCCATCATATTTCAACCATTCACTCTGTCCTAAATACTGCATCCGTGCTTGAAAATCTCCATCGGCATACTCCGCCGACGGATCATGAACTACATATGGTTGATTCCTATAATACCAGGGATATGTCGGCAGCTCGGAAGCCAGAGCACGGCCTAAGCCTCCTCGAAACATTTCGTTCGGTCAAAATTGGCCATCATATCTTTACCCGACAACTCTTTCATCCTTCCCGGGTAAAGAGGGGTAGCTATTGATACCTAATTTTTCCCTATATATTTTAATATGCAAAATACTTTCAAAATAGAATATGTATGTATATATAAGTATGTCCAAACATTTTATTATTTTTCCTTAATTTTTAAATCAATTTATTGCCCTATTTTATCAAGAAAAACCTAATAATTATCCTAGAAATTATTATTTTTGGTGATTCATTTATTGGTTTCTCATACTAATACTAAAATATAGCTAACATAATTTTTACATATTTTTACAAATTTATTTCGTATTTTTAAAACTAAATTGTATATAATTGCAATATTGGCCTCTTTTAAGATTTAATTGTAATTATATTTATAAAATTGACTCCAACATTTTTATTTTGATAATTATGTATTTTTAATCATTTTAGTACTTTTAATTTATTTCCAGAAATTATTTTACTATTTGCTTTAAAATAAATAAGGAAAAAATGGCTATTTAAATGTTAGCCCATTTGCATTTCAATTTTAGCCAGATCTAAACCTCTAATTAGACCCAACCTGAGGCCCAATTACCCTGACCCAAGTCCTAATCTATCCGACCCATGACCCTTTTAAATAACCCATCCGGATCCCCTTTTAATCCCAATCGTTGATCACTTAGATCAACAGCTCACATTTGCCCCTTCCCTTTTTAACCTGAACTAACCCCTAAACCTAATCATTTCTCATCTATGGCCACCCTTGAATTCCCCCTTCTCCCAATTCTCTCTCAAGCTCCTCTCAAACCCTAGCCGCCTCCCTCCGCTTCCACCGTAAATTCGTCGGAATCCATGGCTTCCAAAGCCATTATAGGCCTGTACCTGCCTCCTACAACTCCTACATGCTCGACTATTAAGGTCTCAAAACTAGAGCTTGAAGAAGTTTGGTCCAGACCTTGGTTTATTTCAGTGTCATGCTGTTTCCGGTCATCTTCGACCTTGCTCCGGCCAGCCATGGCTATTCAAGCCTAATCTTTACTTCTCCTGCTTAGATCAATGACTTTCCAAGCCTTTATCACCTTCTGGGTTCTTCTGGAACCCTAACCTTCGAGGTTTCTCACGATTCTTTTAGATCCATTGTAGATCTGTGTTGTCTCTAAACTTGTAAACGTTTTCTCAAAGTTTTTTTTCAAAACTCTACTTTCGAAACCTCTTTACCTTTTCCGATTTAGGGTTTTTGTTAAATTATTTCGAAGCTTTTCTGATTTTTAACATGTTCTACTGTGTTCTTTATGTTGTTCTTCTACTAGAGTGTACATGTTAAAAGTCTTAGTTCCTTTTGAGGTTTCTGAATATATTTTCGTGTTAGTATTTGTTCGATTGCTTGTTTTTCATCTCTATGACTCGATTGATGGTAAAAACACTAAAACTTTGGGTTCATTCGTGTCTAGAGACTATTTGCTGTGTGATTTGCTGGTTCCTCATCTCTGAACTTGATTGGTTTCAAACCCCTATTTTCTTTAGACCTATTCGAGTTTCTGAAGTTGTTTTATCTATTGCTCGACTGAGTTTCGAAATCTTTGTTTCAACTTCTGTTGCTTTATGTGATCATTGGAACTGTACTATAGTTTTTAGAAAGGCTTTCTACTTGACCTTTTGCATACTTCTGATACTCTCCCCTTTCTCTATTACTAATGTTGGTGAAATTGACCTATGTGAGTGTCATGTGATTATTCACTTTGTCATGAGTTCAGCCTCGCATGCCTAATGTTTATGCACTCTTTTATGTGCTAAATTTCCCTCTCAAAATAACCCTTAATTGTGGACTGATTTCAAACCTCTTTGTCTAATTCTGATTGCACTCTTGCAATTGATTCTTTCCTTGTTGTATTGATTTCCCTGTCTCTTGGAGCTATTTGAATACTTTCCTTTGAACTTTCGACCCCTACCTTTTCTACTCAATTTGATTAATCCCCTTACCTTGATTACATTTGTATTGGATTCTTACAGACCTTTCCTTGATAAAAGTATGATGAACCTAGCCTCTATTACCTACTGTGTACTCGAGATACTTCCTTATTGGTCGTATTCAGCCCTATGTGATTTCTTTCCTTATTTAGCAATTGCATGTTATCGTTTGATTTTAACTCTTTAATTAAAGGAACTGCTTATACTTATTGATTTTAATTAGTACAGTTCCATAATTATTTTCTTGCCTTATTTTTCTTCCTGTTTTCACACTATAAATACTTAACTTTTCATTAACACACAGACACACAAACACACTAAGTTTTTTGTACTCACACTCACACTCAAAAAGCATTCTCTCTTGTTACTGGTACTGTGGCCTGTTTTCAAGTTCTGCTACCTGCTTTTACTATATTTTTCTTCTTTGAACTGGTATGTTCTAGTTAAATTTTCAGCCTCACAACAATGTATTTACTTAATATTTTTACCCTCTTGTCTATCTATTGTTGGTGTTCAGTTCAGTACTTGTTTTAGCTTGCTATAAATTCCTTTCTGCCTGTTCTGAATTTATTATGAATCCCAAACCCCCTACCCCAATGTGTTTGATGCTATGGTTTGCTTGAGGCATGTCAGTACTGAATATTATTGTCCATGACTCAAGCTTGATCCCAGGGATCTTAACCTCTATGAGTCTCTGCTGTTGTATGTTCTGGTAGGCTTGTAGGCATGCCAACATCTCCATTGCTGTGCATGCCCAAAGCTGACCCCCCTTTGCAACTTCCCTACCCCCTGGACCCTTTTGTGTAAATTTATCAACATACTTGTGGCTGTTTCCCTTTCCTTTATCCCCATAGAACTCTGTTTTTGCACTTGCACTCTTTCTTAGACTTTAAGTTTTGCCCCCTCTTGTGAGCCTTGCCTTGGGACCCATTGAGCTCCCTCTAAACTTGGACACTTGAGGGCATTGGCCCTTACACACCGCACGTGTCCCCATTCGGATGATACAATTTGGGTGTGAGCACTGCCCGGAGTCCCATTGAGGCTCTTAGGGAACTTTGACACACTCAAATTGAGAAAGGCTTTTTATCTATGGTCTTTTGACTTGGTCTATCTCATAACTAAGAGAGGAAGTTAAGAATCAGGCCTCCTTTGGTTGTACCTTTTAACTTTTTCTGATGTAATTTTGTTCATTTTGGCTTGTAATAATTTGTAATAAATACTTGGGGTTGGTTAGTGAAAATGGTGGGTAACTATGTATGCAAAAAGTGTAGAAATTATGCCTATATGATTGCTATATTTCCGCATATTCAAATACAAGTAGAATTTATGCCTATAGGACTGCTATATTTCTGCATATTCAAATACATGTAGAAATTATGCCTATAGGACTGCTATATTTCTGCATATTCAAATACATATAGAAATCATGCCTATAGGATGTTCTAAATTTTGTATATTCAAATACATATAGAAATCATGCCTATAGGTATAGTCTAATTTTGCATATTCAAATTTCATATAGAAATCATGCCTATATGGTACTTTCAACTTCTGCATATTCAAACTACATATAGATACCATGTCTATAAGGCTTCTGCATTTCGACGCCACGTCTATGAGGTTTTAAAATCAGCAATGTATAGAAAGCATGCCTATAGGAGTTTCTAATTGAATCTGATCCGCTTTATTCAATGTCAGATCTAAAAATCAGTAATCATCAGCTGCAGAACTTGTAATCAATTCATTTAAATTTTGCCTCTCTTTTAATAATCTGAGTCCTTAACTAGTTTAACAAGTATGCATATAGGATTGCAAACAGTTCATTTTTGAGTCTCACTGTCTTACCACCTTCTGAATTTAGTAGATATCATGCCTATAGGACCCTGTCTAAACACTTAGGCAAGCCTTAGGGTAATGTCTGTAAACTAAATCTGCTTCTGTTAATTATTACAACCAGTAGGAAGGTCTGATTCAGACTTCTTATCTAAGTTATGCAATAGACTAAAACTGCCTCAACAATCTCATCTCCCTCGTCTTTAATGCTTTTAAATCAGAGTTTTTGTACATCTCAGCCCCTGTTTATGTACATGCTTTCCCCAAAATGTGCAATATGTATTTTGTATGTCGCCTTAGAGTTTTTACCTTTGAACTACAAATAAGCCTAATATCCCTCTCCTTTTAGGATTAGTAGTCCTAAGTGCCTCCGGGACTGATAGGATTGGGACGGGTAATAGCATGCAATATGTAATCAAGACCATTCTACGCTTTAATACCTTAACGGGGTGGGAAGGGTAGATATGGATATGATGACCACGCGATAATGTCACGTGTAACCCCTCATTGAGTAGTGATTACCAGAAATTGTGTGGGGTGATCCATATTTTTAATAAACCTAGGACCCCCCCTCTTATTTCTTTAGCATTTTAGTTTTTTCTTATAAAAATCAGCTTTTCTGTTTGCTCTTTTAAACTTTGTTTACTTTCAAACCCTTCTGTGAAACCCCCTCCTATTTGAGCCTTATTTGTCTATATATTAATTGCACCTCAATTCACAATAATTGTCTGGCTAGGAACCATACTAGTGGATTCTGAGGGGTTCCTAACACCTTCCCCCTTAGAATAATTTCAAGCCCTTACCCTATCTCTAGTTATTCAAATTGAACTCTTTTGGTGTCCTAATGCACCTTAAATCATTAGGTGGCGACTCTTCAAATGCAAACCCAGTTCCCAAAAGGAACGAGTTATCCCTCCAAATGTCATGAACCTGATTCCACGAAGAAAAAGGGGCGCGACACCTGCCGGTCTAGAATAGCTACCGTCTCCTCCTCATAAGACAAGTCCTTCTCTAACTGGACAGTGCTGAAATCTAACACGTGGGATGGATCACCGTGATACTTCCGAAGCATGGACACAAGAAACATTGGATGCACGACTAATAAGCTCGGCGGCAATGCAAGTCTATAAGCCACCTCTCCCACTCGATCAAGAATCTCAAACGGGCCAATGAACCTAGGGCTAAGCTTGCCCTTCTTCCCAAATCTCATCACACCCTTCATAGGTGACACTCGAAGCTATACCCGCTCACCGACCATGAAAGCCAAATCTCGAACCTTGTGGTCGGCATAGCTCTTTTGCCTGGACCGAGCTGTATGAAGCCTATCCTGAATAATCCTGGCCTTGTCCAAGGCATCCTGAACCAGATTCGTACCCAACAACCGAGCCTCTCCCAGCTCAAACCATCCAATTGGAGACCGACACCGCCTACCATATAAAGCCTCATAAGGAGCCATCTGGATACTCGACTGGTAGGTGTTGCTGTAGGCAAACTTTGCTAAAGGCAAAAACTGATCCCACGAGCCTCCAAAGTCAATGACACAAGCTCGGAGCATATCCTCCAAAATCTAAATAGTCCGCTTGGACTACCCGTCCATCTAAGGATGAAATGCTGTGCCTAACTCAACCCGTGTGCCCAACTATTGCTGAACTGCACTCCAGAAATGCGAGGTAAACTGCGTACCTCGATCCGAAATGATAGACACGGGCACACCATGAAGACAAACAATCTCCCGGATATAGATCTCAAATAACCTCTCGGAAGAATAGGAGACTGCCACAGGAATAAAATGCGCTGACTTGGTCAGCCTATCAACAATAACCCACACTGCATCAAACTTCCTCTGAGTCTATGAGAGTCCAACAACGAAGTCCATAGTGATCCACTCCCACTTCCACTCAGGAATCTCAATCTTCTGGAACAAACCACTAGGCCTCTGATGCTCATACTTAACCTGCTGGCAATTCAAACACCGAGCCACATATGCTACGATATCCTTCTTCATTCTCTGCCATCAATAATGCTGCCGCAAATTCTGATACATCTTCGCGGCGCCCGAATGAATAGAGTACTGGGAGCTATATGCCTCCTCTAAAATCAACTCTCGCAGGCCATCCACATTAGGCACACAAACTCGACCTTGCAATTTCAAAACTCCATAATCACCTAAGGTAACCTGCTTGGCACCTCCATGCTGCACCATGTCTCTAAGGACAAACAAATGGGGATCATCATTGTAGACATGTGATTTTTGACCCTTCCCAAGATTTTTCATATTTTAGCACGTATATTTAATTTAGGCCTAATATAGCTATTTCAACTAATTTTGACTTTTTGTTTTACTTTATTTCGTCACAAAAAATGAAAATTACAAAAATATTTTAGTTTACGCATCTTTCATAAATTTAAATAAAAAATATACAAATATAGTAGCTTATTTTTATTTTTATATATAATCTTGAAAATACAAAAATAGCATCATATTTTAATATAGTTTAGTTCAATTAATTAAAATTAATTTTATATTTTTTTTATTATAATTGTATATAATTTTAGAAGGAGTAATTAGTTTTGGGTTGATATACCCCGTCTTTATGAATCTTGTAGTCTATTTTTTAGCCTTTGGCCCAATTCTCTTGCCCATAATTTCTAAGCCCATAACTCCTAGGCTCATACTCCTAACATAATCCTTACCCCTATATAATAGGACCTACACCTAAATATACACACACCTAAAAACCTTACGAAATCCGCCGTTCAGCAAAAAGACCCCACCCCCCCTGGATTTTCGTCTTCCTCGCACCCCATCCCCAATTATCTGAAGAACAAAAACCTCTCCTCTTTACATATCAAGAGATCCCCTCACCCCCTATAATTTCCCTTAAGCTTCAACGACGGAGACTTCTGATCTTCATCCTCACATACTATGAGAAATCAGCCGCAACACACACACAAAGCCATCGTTGTCTCCTTCATTAGAGCAGCTTGAAAACTCTATCTTCACAGCCATGTAGAAGCTCCAAGACCTCACCTAAAATCAGCCAACAACCACCCCAAAACTCCATGAAAACACTATAAAAATAAAAATAAAAACCCAACTCAAATTCTGCCCAAAAAATCGCACAAATACAGCAGCTCCAAGGTTGAGTTCGAGTCCGCCGGCAAGTTTAGGTTCGAGCGAGCTTCGGTCTTGGTTCGTGAGTCCCGAACAAGTTTTGTTGATAGGATTGACGTAGAAACTTTGTACTGATGTAAACATAGGGAAATAGATTGGTTGTTGATCTCCCCAGTCACAATTGCTGGTAATTCTTTTTCCATTCTTATGCTTTTGCTAACTTGTAATTAGGCCTATGTTATCCTTTTATTTTGTGTTGTTACACTTTTTTTTATATTTTTCTTGAAATGGGTATTGGCCGATTCTAAGATTGCCTTTGAAATTGAGTTGTAGAGATGAATTTGGGTAAAGGAAAATTAAAAGATTGTATCTCTTTAAGTAATCATTTTGGGTGCTGTTGATTTGGGTTCTTTGATAGATAGTTAAGAATGAATTTTTTTAAGTATGATGATAGTTCAATTTGAAAGGGGATAGCTTTCTGTAGTGGCATTTAGCATCTTCATTATGGCTAAAAGGTGCAACTTTTTGGATATAGTGCTTATAAAAAAGAATTGCAGAATGCAACAAAAGTTGGAACTTTTTTATGCACCTGTTTTATGGTTGGTAGATCTTGTTATCTGGTTGGGCTGTTACAACTGAAATAGTTAATTGGGGCATCAAGCCAGTAGCTTTATAGTTTTGACAATCTAGGTGTTTTTGGTTAGATGTAGTTTGGAGGACTGCTTATGATTTAGAGGTAGCTTAATTACTTAAATTTTTGCATGGAGAACTTGGGTAAGAAGAGAAAGGGAGTAGATATTTTAGTTACTTGTCAAAAAGATGTGAGTCCATTCACAGTAGTCAGGTCACATTTATCGCTTGAGGATTACTCGCGAAGGAAAAAGAAATCTAGGGAAATTGTTATTGAAGATTCTAACTATTGTAGGAAGAGTGTAATCATAGGAGTAGTCACTGCACTGCCTTGTGGGAGTGCACGTTCATGGTCACCTGGATGAGGTCTTAAAAGGAAAATAGGTTGCCTTGATTCAGCCATTCGTAGCTTTCTTTAGGCGCAACTTAATCTATTATCGTGATTGTGTACACGTTCGCGTAGTATGATTATGATCCTAATAAATAAATCGAGGTATGCATTCGCGCAACTTTGACCAAACTTTCTTAATAAATAAACAAAGCGTAATTAATTATGGACACGTTCGCATGACATGATTTTTGATGCGCCAAAGGAAAAGAGTATACGTACGCGTAACTCAATTCTTTAATTATGAATAATCAAGTGATTTAAAAGCGGTTAATAGATAAATGCACATAGGTTCTAAAAATGAATATTTAAATAATTTAAGCCAAGTATAAATTGCTAAGAGACCGTGCTAGCACCATAGAACTCGGGAGTGCCTAACACCTTCTCCCGAGTTAACAAAATTTCTTACCCGGATTTCTATATTCGCAAACCGTAATTAGAGTAAATTTCCTCGATTCGGGATTTTAACCGGTGACTTGAAACACCATAAATTATTCCAAGTGGCGACTCTGATTTTAATAAATAATCCCGTTTCGATTGTCACTTAAATTGGAAAAAACTCCCTTATACCCTTTACGCGGTGTAGGTAAAAAGGAGGTGTGACAGTTCTGGCGACTCTGCTGGGGATCGAACTCAGAATCTCTGGTTCAGGGTTCAAGAATTTGAGCTTATTAATGCGATTTTTATTTGGCTTTATTGTTGATATTACTGTATTATGTGAACCTTTTGTGCTAAATGCTATATGTTTACCGCTTTAATATTGTTTGAATTGTATATAACCGTCTTCTTATGCCACCCTTCTGAGTCTCCTGAAAATAGTGCACACGTTCGCGTGACCCGCTTTTTCTGTAGAAATTATACCAAATAGAACGAGGCTAGGAAAGAGACAAGGCCGGGTAGACTTCAGTGCTCCCGGTACGTCGCCCCCTCTTCGGCCCCAGCTATCACACCTCCTTTTTACCTACACCCCGTAAAGGGTATAAGGGAGTTTTTTCCAATTTAAGTGACTATCGAAACTGGATTATTTATTAAAATCAGAGTCGCCACTTGGAATAATTTATGGTGTTTCAAGTCACCGGTTAAAATCCCGAATCGAGGAAATTGATACAACTCCTAATCCCTAAAGCTAAGGTTAGACCAAACACTTACCTCGAACTTCCACGACCAACTCAAGCCTCAAACACCGCTTTTCCTTTTGTATTCGACTACAAATCAATTGTATCTAGACATAATCGACTTAATAACATCAATAAACGCTAAATAATCCAATTCCAATGCTTAATTATAGCTTTCCCATCATTCTTCCCAAAAAGTCAAAAATTGACCCCGGGCCCGCTTGGTCAAAACATGAGGTTCGGACCAAAACCCGATCACCCATTTACCCACGAGCCCAAATATATAATTTATTCCAAAATTCGACCCCAAAACAAGGTGTAAATCCCAAATATACAAAAAACCCTAACTCTACCCAAATCTCTAATTTTCTACCCTTAAGAACATAATTTAAGCCTAAAAATCTAAGTTAATAGAAATTGAAGAAAATGAGTCTAAGATTACATACCTATGAATTGTTGGTGAAATCCCCTTTCAAAAATCGCCCAATTTGGAGTTTGGAAGAAGAAGTTATGAAATTTTGATTAAGTCCCGTTTTTGCTTCTGTTTTAAAATCACTCGACAGGCCTTTATCGCATTCGCGAAGAGTTGAGCCTAAGTGACCTTCACGTTTGCGACATTGGGATCGCGTTCACGGAGCTTTGACCCCTCGAGGCTTCGCGTTTGCGGGCCAGTGCCACATTCGCTTAGAACAAAAAGTGAACCCCTCCCCCAGGCCTTTAACCTTACGCGTTCGCGTGTGCCTAGACGCGTTCGCGAAGGATACTCCCCCTCAGCCTCGCTTTGGCGTCCCAGGTTTCGTGTTCGCAAAGAAGAAAACTGGCACCTAGGAAATTTTCCTTACACATTCGCGAGTGGGACCACACGAACGCAAAGAAGAAAATCCATGTGCACTGAACAGCCAAAAACCTGCAACTTTTAATAGTTCAAAAACTTTCCGAAACTCACCCGAGCCCTCGGGATCCAAACCAACATACGTACTAACTCAAAATTATCATATGAAATTATCCGTGCGATCAAATCGCCAAAATAACCTCTTAAACAACGAATTTAGCATAAAAATCTAAGAAAAATCTCAAAAGTTTCAAAATAGGAATTTTCACAACTACGGGTCCGAATCACCTCAAACGACTTCCGTTTCTTACCAAATTTCACAGGCTCATCCTATTTCACATATAAGACCTGTAGTGGGCTCCAGAACAAGAATACGGTCTCGGTACCATCAAATTCTAAATGCATTTCATTTCCAAAACTCATAGAAATTTCCAGAAAATAATTTTCTTTAAAAATTTATTTCTCGGGCTTGGGACCTCAGAATTTGATTCCGGGCATATGCCCAAGTCCCATATTTTTTTACGGACCCTTTGGGACAGTCAAATCACGGGTCCGAATCCGGGTCCAGATCCATTTACCCAAAATATTGACCGAAGTCAACCTAAATGCATTTTAAGTCAAAATTTCAACATTTTTATAGATTTTCACATAATAGCTTTTCGGCTACGTGCCCGAACTATGCCCGCAAATTGAGGTGATGCTGAAAGAGGTTTTTAAGGTCTCGGAATGCAGAATTCATTTTTAAAACAAGTGATGACTTTTTGGGTCATTACACTAATACTAATAATTATTTGTGCATACTGAACACACATTCTAACGCCTAATATGTATGAAAAAGTATGATAAAAGTAGCCAAATATTGTCGATCGGGCACAAGATGAAATGTAGCTCATGGTACTAGCATAAGCCTTTGGCGCGATCATTGGATTGTAAACAATTTGTCTTTAGGCTAACTCATCCAATGTCCTATTCCTATAAATGAAGTGAATCAACCCATAGCCTCCATTATAACCAATTCTTTGTAGGACCTTTTCACCCTATCCTTTATACTACTCCAACAAATTGAATCTCTAATTAATAACACCATTATTGACCAATCTCCCCAAGCAAAAGATACTTCTTATTGGTACCACAACTCAGATGGTACATTCTCCACATGCTCTGCTCACTCACACATCTTGAATTTTCACAACAACTACATCCCTGATTTTGTTCATACCTGGATTTGGAATATAACTGCACTACCAAAACTAAAATATTTATTGTGGTTACTCACTCACAGAAAATTACCTACATTATCACTCCTCCATCATAGACAAGTCACTAATAACTCCACTTTTCTAGTATGCTGTAACGCAAGGGAAGGCATACCTCACATTTTTCTCTATTGTACACCGGCAGCCACACTGTGGCAACACCTAAAATTAAATACTCCATCATCAAACTACACTGACTGGTTACACAAATTGTGCAGCGCCTATTATCCGATCTCACTAAACGCCAATACTGCTATACCTTCACTTATTCTCACTCCAATTATTTTTTGGCATATTTTGATAAACCGCAACGACAATATTTTTGATAATACTAAACATCTAATGAACCAATCACCTATCATTACATTGGCAATGCAAACTACTTATTTAAGAAACAATCCAAGGAGAAAATAGAACCTAGCTAAGGAATCAATCACATGGCACAAACCACGTGAGCATCACTACAAACTAAATATTGACGTGGCCTATGACCCACTTCACGATATGGTGGAGCAGGGGGGGTCTTTCACGATTCCTCGGGACATTGGATCTATAGATTTGCAAAACACATACCAAATACAAATGCACTCTAAGTAGAACTTTTAGCTCGTTGCCAAGGACTATCCCTTGCCATTAGTCACTGTATTCACCCTCTAATGGTTGAAATCGACTCTCAGACATTACTTCAAATTCTACAAATTGGTAGTCCAAAGTTCTCACAAATTATTTCCAACTGCAGGTCGATGCTCCATGAATTGAACATCCAACATCTTGGCCACATCTATCAAGAGGGCATTGGAGTGGCGGGTGCCTTATCAAAATTTGAAAAACTGACATTGAGTTCAACGACACAAAATATCATGCTTTTTGAAGACCCTCCTTTTATTTCTATGCAATTAGATTTTGATGTAAAAAGCACTAGCACTAACTGTTCAGTACTCTTTCCTATAATTGCATAAACCTTTATTAACGCAATTCTCCGTTTCAGCAAATAGACCATATAGAATATGAGAAGCAAATTCATTGTGATGATTCCAAGTGTAACATCAAAAAATTAATAAGTATCAAATTTTAGGATAAAGCTTCAATAAATTTGGAGATTCAAAATTATTTATAAAAAAAATGATAAAAAACAACGACACAAAGAAATTAACTACCTAATATTAACTATTCAAACATGGGTGAGAGTTAGTTCAAGTTAGTTAATTACTTTTTTTCCTTTTTAAGAAAAAATTATTTTGCTTTTTCTTTTTAAAAATAAATAGTATATTTGTTCATTAAAATTTAGACAACATTATTAAGGACAAGATAATATAATATAAAATAATAATAAAATATATATCTTCTATTATATTACAAAAAAAATAGTAGACAAAACTATTAAATAAAGTAATAAGCTAATAATTTTTTTTATTAACAATACATTAAATATTTGATAATATAATAAAGAAAAATACATAATAAAAAAATTTATTCAATGACTATATTTGCCCCTTTAATTTTATAGTGATTTTATTCATTAAAATTCAGACAATATCTATCTATATAGAATAGAAGAAGCAAATCAATGTGATGATGTCAAGTGTAACAACAAAAATTTAACAAGCGTTAAATTTTAGGACAAACCTCCAACAAATTTGGAGATTCAAAACTTATTTTTAATAAATGAAAAAGAAAATGATAAAAAAATTAATAAAGACACAAAGTAACTAACTACCTTAAATAAATTACTCAAACATGGGTGAGGGTTTGTTTATGTTAGTTAACTTCTTTGTTTCTTTTAAAAAAAATCATTTTTGATTTTCTTTTTAAAAATAAAAAAAGTATTTATTCATTACAATTCAAATATTAATATTGAGAATAGGATAATATAATATAAATAAAAAATACATTTTAATATTAATGAATTATATTTTTATTATATTAAAAAATAAAAGCAGCAAACAAACCTATTAAAGAAAGTAATATGCGAATAATTGTTTTTTATTAACAATGCAATTAAACTAAACATTGGATAATATAATAAAGAAAAGCATATAACATAAAAGTTATTCGATGATTGTATAAGTCCCTTTAATTTAAAAGAGATTTTATTCATCAAAATTCAGAAAATATTATTGAGAACAATAGAATAAATTTCAAAATAAAAAAATATTTCAAGAGTAATAAAATATAATAAAATATATATCTTCTATTATATTACAAAAAGAAAGTAGCAGACAACAATATTAAACAAAGTAATATGCTAATAATTTGTTTTATTAACAATACAATAATACTAAATATTGGATAATATAATAAAGAAATACATAACAAAAAAGTTATTCGATATCTATATAAGTCTCTTTAATTTAATAAAGATTTTATTCATTAAAATTCAGATAATATTGTTGAAAATAATAGAATAAAATTTAAAACAAAAAAATATTTTAAGAGTAATAAAATATATATCTTTTATTATATAATGCAATTATACAAACATGGATAATATAATAAAGAAAAATACAAAACAAAAAAGTTATTTGATTCCTATATAAGTCTCTTTAATTTAATAAAAATTTTATTCATTAAAATTAAGATAATATTATTGAGAACAATAGGATAAAATTTAAAATAAAAAATATTTCAAGAGTAATAAAATATATATCTTCTATTATATTACAAAAAGAAAGTATAGTAGACAAAACTATTAAGAAAAGTAATATGCTAATAAAAATTTCTATTACCAATGTCCCCCACTTAAACATATATTCGTCCTCGAACGTGCCAAGAGTCCTTTCATAGCCATCAAATCACCATATACCCTCATCATACACATAACCATGGGTGATCCCACGTCACCTCAATCTGTATAAGCCCGACAACACCACCTAACTGAGGATCCTTACTTCAATCTTAGTCCATAAACCTACCCAAATCCCCAATATTCGGGACTCATTATATGACCCGATTCTTGCATCTATGCACCGTATAACTCTAAACAAGTTGTATCAATCCATAACCATAACCCAATATGTAATCACATGATATACAATACAATTCGTATGCTTGTAGCAATAAATTTCCGATCATAGTAGCTGCTAAAAAATAGACCCGATACCGGTAACAAACCTCATGTCAATTAAAACCCTATTCTAAACCTTCGTACATTGTCAATGATGAATGAAACACACACAAAATCATAACGACTCACTAGATCAACAAGTCATGAAGCTCTCCCTCCTTCAACAAGAACCATAGCCAATTTCTAAGACGATTAGTGACATTATACTTCCAAATATAGCACAATCAATTCCGATAGCACCATTCTAGGTCCAACGATCTCATCTCATCTAACACAACCACTCTACTAACATGCCACACCAATACAACATTAAGCCACAAACCATGCAATCCGTGCACCAATACACAACCATTCAAATACACCAAAAAATGGAAAATGACCCAAATTAGAGAACCGTCCGCAAGCTTAACAAGTACAACCACAAGAGCAATGCTATGAACCCATCATGCATGGTAGAAGCAAGACACATGAATCTAACACAAAGGATCATATCCCAACATAACTCTGCTGCAATGCGTGAACCCATCCAAACACTGGTCCTATGAAATACCTCAAGCCACAATGCTCAAAATCAACAACCATACGCAATTCAATATCAAGTACACGGAGTGCATGGACGTAAGCATGGAAAAGAAAATAACACAATATACTACAACCCAGAATGACCTTAAACAAGGTTCTATCAGACGTTCCACACCACAATTATCATCTCGCTTGAATTCCGCTACAAGACCTAAACAGAACTACACCATGTCTGCACATAACAAATGAATCACAATCCTTTGTAGTATAGAAGAGTAACACATTGAACATATCTAAAAACGAATAGGCTCAACTCTAACCGAATGACATAGCTTTCACTAATAACGGTGTTGAGTCAACAAATCTGACCCGGTGTAGAATACACTTCCTCGTTGTGCCTACCAATGCATCCCCAAATCAAATCCGGTCATCCCCAAGTGGATAAATTCCCCCTCCCCCAAACGTCCACAATGACCTAACCATAGCATGTACTTCCATCTAGTAACTTTGGCCACATCTTCATACTCTGCAACCCCTAAACAATCTGCTTCTGAGGACTCCAGTCTCAAAATCCATAGAACACATGAATCACCATAGCTGATCCCAACTCCACCACTTGAATGACTAACACATCTCTCATACATAATCATTCCCAAGAGAAATATTTCTATAACTTTTCCATGTCAAATAGCAAAATCGGAACATCAACAGTTGATCAACCAGGCGAGTACCACAATATCAATAAAGCATCTGTAAGTCTAAACACAGTGCACCTTCTGAAATGTGCTCCCTTCTCAGGAAATACCAAGTAGTAATAGCATTCTTCTAATCACCTGAAATCATCCATGGTGTCTAAGAATTCATGACCTTCCTTCAAACTGAACCACCCCTTGTACATGCAAATATCAATCCCACAAGATGCACCACATCTATCATGCTATCATCTAAAAAGCACGGGAATCTCATAATCAAGTGTGAGTCACCAGCAGAATACATACCCAATCAGTCAGAAACCTTCCATTTGATCCCATCCAGGAGAAAATCACAATACATAACATTCTCTACAGGTCTATAGGAAATATCCATCTCCAACCATGGTAGAAACCATCAATAACTTCTCGAAACCCATTTGCACATAACCAAGCCATCAGAATTGAATCTCTCTAACTCAACAAAGCCATGCAAGTCGCCAAACCCAAGAGTATGCCACAAAATACACGTAGAGACTCAACACATCATAAATACCCAAAGAACCGATCATATCCATTACCATATTGATCCAACCTGCTACCAAGCGGTCCTATTTCTCCGAGTTCCTTCCGAGTTACCCTCAAGTTGACACTTCTCCTTGCTAGAAACCACGATCCTTACCCAAAGCTCACCACAAGAGATTCTTAACCACACCGCCCTAAGGCTCATAAGCCGTTGTATTCCCTCTTAAGCACCCCAAATGTATCAGAACCGAGACACCCACTCTAAAAAGATCTTCTATGAATCTAAAACCGTTTCCTTCACCCTCCGAATACTAAAATGTAGAATCCATAATGATATAGAAATACCGCGAGTCTCGACACCATCTGGAGTCATCCACTCTGCTCAGATCTCAATTGCACCGCCCAAATAGGCCAAACAACCTCTGACCCATTAGCACGACAACACCCAAAGAAGCAACCCTGCCTTAATGCAACCGAGCAAATTCCTACTCCATGCACACTACATCCTTCACGAATAACAACTCAATCATTCCATGATACCCATATACCCATAAAGTGTAATACACCATGCATCCAAAAATTTCCTTGCTTACATCATCCTCATAACCAGCCTCTACAAGTCATAAACGATCCACAAGTATACCTCAGACCAAAATCATTACAACAACCATGCAATCAAATCGTCGATAGCAGACTCCCCTATTTGGTTCAAATCCATAGATCAAAAGACTCGATAACTCACAATGCCCATACGCTATTACTGCCATAATACCGTAGTGAGATTCAACTAAATCCTTCGTATGCTTATGTAACACAACCCATATAATACCTAAAATCATTTACTAAGCTTACATTCATTCTCATGATGGTTAGGTCAACTTTCTCAACCAATCCAAACTCAAATCGCAACACCTATACCCACTGGTAGAAAAGAAAGCATCCATACAACATCATAAGGATCACATATTCGTAGATTACCCCCGCAATTGATAACCCGCCTACTTAACCTCAAACTGACATCTCTCTATACCCTTTTAGAGCCACAACTACTTTGCAATAACTTAATCTTCCCGAGTCTGAACACATCAACAAGATATGAAAATCTACCTCATTCCACAAATGAAATAACATGAAAGGATCTCTCAAAAACCTTCAAAACTCAAGACTGTATGATACAACAACAAAAATCGAGCATCTAATAGTCCTTTTTACATATCAAGCAAACTCTTCCCGTCACATTCAAACCATCTGAACACATCCCACAGTCACATCCTACTCATCATATAGCCATCCAACCACTTACTGAGCCAACAGTCCCTCTCATAGGGACACCACTGGACATAGAAGTCCAAAAGCACATGTCCACACAATTGAAACTACCGAGCCTAAGCTACGGTCCAAATCGGGCCTCAAGTCCTCTAGACAGGCCCATCACCAAAACAGAAAAAACATATCTCGCACCTCATCCATAGAATCCACAAGCCATGATGTACAACTGGTACCGAGCGCTCACATGCGCATATAAGTGGATGGAAGGAATTCAAAGAGATACGCTTCAAGCTGAATCAATATCGTACGATAAGAAAAGAAAGATGATAAGTTTATCTTAAATTCCATGTAGCCTCTCAAAGATACGTACAGACGTCACATACCAATCCGCAAGACTCTACTACACACTTGCTCATGACTCGTAGACTATGAACCTAGAGTTTTGATACCAACTTCTCACGACCCAAAATCCAACTATTCCTGATGTCACCTAACCCAACCCACTAGGTAAGCCAATTAATAATAATCCACTTCAAATGAGATTTACTGAGAAAATAAGTGATGAAATAACTAAAATTTTATAAAACAAATCCCACAGATTGGTAGTACAAATCATAAGCTTCTAAGACTTAGAGTTTACAAAGCTGATACGAAATAAATACATCATTAATTCGAAACGTACATGAACATATTTATAAATCTAAAGCTACCAAGAACAAAAGGCAGTAACAATCGGAACGCAAGTTCATTATCATAGCCAGCTTCCGCCATACATAGTAATATCAACTCCAAAATCTCCATGCAAGGTGCAGAAGTGTAGTATGAGTACAACCGACCCTGTATACTCAATAAGTAACAAACCTAACCTTAGGTTGAAAGCTCTGACGAGATTGGACAACGGTTAGAGTCCAACACTAATAGCCAAGAACATCTCGTAATAATGTAATAAAAGCAGCATAAGTAATAACTCAAAGATATGATGCACAACTCGTTCATAGTTACGGAAAAATAGGCTTGTTTTTATTTTTTTATATTTTTTTATAATAGTAAAACAAAAATATTTCACCAAAATCACCAAATTATGAGTATATAAGAAAATTGTGATTTTTCCCAAATACATTCAACAACAGATAATATATTTCATTCTTAGATAGCAGGAGGAAAGTACATCTCTATGCTTATATGTCAATGTGCATGTGAAATCATGAATGTCACAAAAACGTATAGCATAAGGAAATGCATCACAGTGATGAACTCATGTACTCACACTCTCAGAGTACCCAATCTCACTGTCTCGTACTCCCAATTATCATGCTAAATCACTTAGCATACTCAGTCACTCAGGACTGTATGGTACCTGCACTCACTGCTAGCATATTAGACTCCGGAGGGGCGGATCACACCCAAATGCTAATATAAGCCAACATGGCCTGTTGCGGCATGCGGCCCAATCCCATCAACAATAACAAAGCCTATAAGGCCTGATGCAATATGCAGCCCGATCTATATAATCATAATATATATAAATCCAATATGGCCTACTGTGGCATGCAACCCGATCCTATCATGAATCAATCAAACCTGCTGCGGCGGGCAGCCCAATCCCGTCAATAACACTCTCAATCCAGCCCTCAAGCCCCAACTCATTCATTAATCTCTCTAGTCTCTCGGGCTCACAAATCTCATGCCAATCAGCCCAAACAATGATAACATGATGTGACAACAAATGATAACAAAAGACTGAGATATGATATGGAAATGAATGAATATGATTGTGTATGAAATTGCAATTTAAGCAAGTAACTCACCAGCTGGAATGACCCTAGTGGGTCCCAACAAAAAACACATATATCCTAAATATGGTTTCTAACATGGATCACAACTCAATTACTCTAGCACGTAGAAATTTCATGGATAGAAACAAGATTAGGTAACTACACAGTACAACAGAATCAACCGAGTTATAATTCACACGGTGCACGCCTACATGCCCATTACCTATCATGTGCATCAGCTCAACACCAAACACATAACACGAATATTCAGGCGTTCATACCCTCAGCACCAAATTTAGAAGTGTTGCTTACATCGAACAAGCCGAATCCAATACCGAACAAGCCCAACAATACTCCAGAAATGCCATCTCGCGCATACCAACCTCTGAGCGGATCGGAACTAGCCAAAAAAACTCAAGAACATAAAATAATTCCAAAGAAAAAACCCAATCGATAAAGGTCGAATCTTTAATAAAAAGCCCAAAGTCAACAAAAAAGTCAAACATGAGTTCGCAACTTAGAATCCGACGACACTAAAAATATTTCCCATCCTATTCAATTACTAGTCCAACCTATTAGTTTCACTCAAATCCAACTCTAAATTGATGTTCAAAACTCAAAAAATTCACTTTATGAAATTTTAGACAAAACCCCCAAATGTCACTTTGAAATCATCAATCAAATGCTAAAAATGAAGACGGATTCATGAAATATAATCAAAACCGAGTGTAGAACACTTACGTCAATAAATGTTTTGAAAATCGACTCCGAAATCACCCAAATCCGAGCTCCCCAACTCAAATTATGACCAAATGAACAAACCCTCGATATTATATGCTTCTGCTCATCTGTTCTGTCTCATTTCTTATGACAAACGATCCCAAAACTCACTTTGGATGCCTCCAATGGATTCCTCGTGAAATTCCAGTAAAGTTAAGTTTTTGAATCACTTTATTTGACCTTATAATGAAGGAGATATGTTGTTTTCAATATTTGAAAATAATGCAGATTTTAAATACGAATTAAGTGGAAATTTCGTAATTAATCTGAAAAATATGGTAACCCAATTCTTAGTAAAATGACCATACATTCCTCATACGATGTTGAAACTTGATGAATTCAATTGCTATGGTTCCAAAATTATGATACATATATAATGGTTTAGTCAAAACACAAATCAAAGGCCATTTTCTCAATATGGTAACCTTTATGCTCAAATCGACGTCGAAGCCGAAAAAATCACCATACAATCCAAACTTATCCAAATTCACCGAAATTTAACCAAACTTTGTGGACATGTCCAAAATTATCATACAAACTTATTGGAATAATTAAAATCCGATTCCGAGTCCATTCACCCAAAAGTCAAACATTGGTTAATGTTTTCAACTTAAAGCTTCTAAAACGAGAATCATTCTTCCAAATCAATCCCGAAGCGCTCAAAAACCGAAACCAACCATACATGCAAGTCATAATACATAACTTGAAACTACTCAAAGTCTCAAACCACAAAATGGAGCGCTAAATCTCAAAATGAGTGGTTGGGTCGTTACATTCTCCTCCACTTAAACATACGCTCGTCCTCGAACGTGCCAAGAGTCGTTCCAAAGCCATCAAATCTCCATATACCCTCACCATACACCTAACTATGGGTGATCCCACGTCAACAAAATCCATATAAGCCCAAACAACATCACCTAACAGAGGATCCTTACTTCAACCTTAGTCCATAAACCTTATAACCCAAATCCCCAACAGTCGGAAGTAATTATATGACCCGATTCTTGCATCTATGCACTGTATAACTCTAAACAAGCTGTATCAATCCATAACCATAACCCAAGATGTAATCAGATGATATACCACACAATTCGTATACTTGTAGCAATATATTTCTGATCATAATTACTACTATAAACAGACCGGTACCGGTAACAAACCTCATGTCAATTAAAACCCTATTCTAAACCTTCATATGCTATCAATGATGAATGAAACATGCAGTAACTCATAACCACCCATCAGATTAAAACTCTCCCTCCTTCGACAAGAACTATAGACAATTTCTAATCCAATCAGTGACATTATCCTTCCTAATATTCCACAATTAATTTTGATAGCACCAATTCTAGGTCCAATGACCTCATCTCATCAAACACAGCCACTCTGATGATATGCCACACCAATTCAACCTTAAGCCACAAACGGTGCGATCCGTGCACCAATATGCAACCATTCAAATACACCCAAAAATGGAAAATGACTCAAATGAGAGAACCTTCCCGCAAGCTCAACAAACACCACCACAACCACAATGCTATGAACCCATCATACATAGTAGAACCAAGACAATCAAGTGTAACACAAAGGATCACATCCCAACATAACTCCGCTGCAATGCGTGACCCCATCCAGACGTCGGTCCTATGAAATACCTCAAGCCACAAAACTCAAAATAAACAATGACACGCAATTCGACACCAAGTACACAGAGTGCATGGCCATAACTATGGAGAAGCAAATGACACAATATACCAAAACCCGGAAAGACCATAACCAAGGCACAATCAACCATTCCACATCCCAATCACTATCTCGCTTGAATTCCCCTACAAGGCCCAAATAGAACTGCACCATATGCGCACATAACCAATGAATCACAACCTCTCGTAGTATAGAAGAGTAAAACATAGAACATATCTAAACACGAACAGGCTCAACTCTAATCGAGTGACACAACTTTCAGCAATAACGGTGATGAGTCAACAAATCCAACCCGGTGTAGAATACATATCCTCGTTGGGCCTACCCATGGGCCCCCAATCAAATCTAGTCATCCCTAAGTGAATGAATGGCCCCCCAAATGTCCACAATGACGTAACAATAGCCTGTACTACCATCTAGCTAACTTTGGCCACATCTTCACAGTCCGCAACCTCGAAATAGTCTACTACCGAGGACTTATAGTCTCTAAATCCATAGAACACATGAATAACCATAGCCGATCCCAACTCCTCTACTCGAATGACTAAAACATCTCTCATATATAATCATCCACACGAGATATACTTCTACAACTTTTCCATGCCCCATAGCAAAATCGGAATATCAGTAGCTGATCAACCAGGTGAGTACCAGAATACAAATGAAGCATCCGTAAGTCTAAACATAGTATGCCTTCCGAAATGCACACCCTTCTCAGGCAATTCCAATCAGTAGTAGAATTTAACCAATCCTCTAAAACCATCCATGTTGTCTAAGAATTCATGGCCTGTCTTTAAAACTTAACCGTGACCTTACACATGCAAATCCAATCCCTTACAACACACCACATCTATCATGCCATCATATGAAAAGCACGAGAATCTCAAAATTAACTCTGAGTCACTATCAGAATACATACCCGATTAGTCAGAAACCTTCCATTTATTCTTGCCCAAGAGAAATTCACAATACGCAACATGCCCATCACGCCAGTAGGAAATATCTCTTCAAACCGTGATAGAAATCATCGAGAACTCTACAAAATCCATATGTACATAACCAATCCATCATAACTGAATCCCTCTAACTCAACCAAGCCACGCAGGTCGCCAAATCCAAGAGTATTGCCACAAACACCCGTAAAGCCTCATTACATCGTAAGATAAAAAACAACTAAGCATAGCATTACCATACTGATCCAACCTATTACTAAGCTGTCTTATTTCTCCCAAGTTTCTTGTGAATTTCCTTCAACTTAAAACTTCGCTTTGCTAGCAAGCTTCAAACCTTAACTCAACGCTCACCACGACAGATCCTAACATAAAAACCATACTTTTCTAAGACCCATAAGCCGCCGCATTCCCTTTTAAGCACCCCAAAAGTATCAAAACCGAGACACCCACTCTAAAGAGACCTTGTGTGAATATAAAGATATTCTTTTTAACTTTATGATACTGAAATGCCACAAGTACCGACAACATCTGATGCAAATCTTAGATTTTAACGACATATAAATTCGAAAAAATCCTAATTGCTATATATAAATCTTGAACTCATTAGACCCTTCTTGAGAGTCATCTGCTTTGCTCAAACCTCAAAGGCACCGCCAACAGTATGAACGACTTGTGCCCCATTAGCACCACAACATCCAAAGAAGTAATCCACACCTCTAAGTACCGAGTGAATCCCTACTTCATGCACACTACATCCGTCACGAATAACAAACTCAATCATCCCGTGATTTCCATATTCCCATAAAGTGTAACACACCATGCATCCAGAAATTTCCTTGCTTAAGTGATCCTCAAAACCAACCTCTATAAGTCATAATCGATCCACAAGTATGGCTTAGACTGAAACCAGTACAACATGTAACCATGCAATCAAATCGTTGATAGCAGACTCCCTCACTTGGTTCAAAGCCACAAATCAAACCACTCGATAAATCATAATGCCCATACTTTATTATTGCTATAATACCGCAATGAGATTCAACTAAATCCTGCATAAGCTCATGTGACACAAACCATAAATACCTCAAATCATATTCTAAGCTCGCACTCATCCTTTTGACAGTCAAGTCAACTTTCTCAACCAATCCAAACTTAAATCGCAACACCTATACCCACTAGTAGAAAAGAAAGCCTCCACAAAATGTCATAAAGATCATATGTCCGTAGATTACCCCGCAGGTTAACCCACACACTTTGCGTCAAACTAACATCTCTCTATACCATTTCATAGCCTCAACTACTACACAATCAGTTAATCTTCCTGAGTCTGAGCTCATAAAAAAGACATGAAAATCTACTTTGTTACACAAATGAAATAACACGAAAGAATCTCTAATAAACCTTCATAACTCAAGACTGTATGATAGATCCACAGAAATCAAGCATCTAATAGTCCTTTTTCACATCTCAAGCAAACTCTTCTCGTCACATTCAAACCATCTGAACACATCCCACAGTCACATCCTACTCATCATATAGCCATCCAAACACTCACCGAGCCACCAGTCCTATTCATAGGGACACCACTAGACATAAAAGTCCATAAGCACATGCCCACACAACTGAAACTATCAAGCCTAAGCTTCGGTCCAAATTGGCCTCAAGTTCTCCAGACTGGCCCATTACCAAAATACAGAAAATGCATCCCCCACATCATTCATGGAATCCACAAGCCATCGATGTACATCTGAAATCGGGAACTTATATGTGCACATGAGTGAGTGAAAAAAATTCAAAGAGATATGCTTGAAGCCGAATCAATGTCGCACGATAAGGAAAGAAAGGTGGGAAATTTATCCTAAATGCCCTCCAGCCTTTCAAATTTAGGTATGGACATCATCAAACCGATCTGCAAGACTCTACTAGACACTTTCTCATGACTCGTAGAACCTATGAACTTAGAGCTTTAATACCAACTTGTCACGAACCAAAATCCAACTAGTCGTGATGACACCTAGACCCAACCAGATAGGTAAGCCAATTAGCAACTATCTAATATCAATGAGACTTATTAAGGGAAGTATTGATAATACAACTAAACTTTTTTACAAAGAATTTCCAAGGACTGGTAGTACAAATCGTGAGCTTCTAAGATTTAGAGTTTACAAAGCTGATATGAAATAAATACATTATCTGTTTGAAATATATGTAAACAGATTAATAATTCTAGAGCTACCAAGAATAAGAGACATCTACGACAGTAACACAAGTACATCTTCAATTCCAGCTCCCGCTATACACAGCGACATTAGCCACAAAAATCTGCACACAAAGTGCAGAAGTGTAGCATGAGTACAAATGACCCTATGTATTCAATAAGTAACAAACCTAACCTTAGGTTAAAAGTAGTGACGACCTTGGACGACGGCCAAAGTCTAATACCAATAGACAACAACAACTCCTAACAATATAATAAAAATAGTACAAGAAACAACTCAAACATATGATGCTCAACTAGTTCATAGTAATGGAAAAATAGGCATGCTTTTTTTTATAATGGTAAAACCCAAATCTTTCACCGAAATTACCAAAATATGAGTAAGTTAGAAATCTATGATTTTTCCAAAAAAATTTCAACAATAGATAAGTTGTTTCAATTTCGAATATTACGAGGTAAGTACATATCCATGCCTATATGTCAATGTGCATCTGAAGTCCTAAATGTCACAAAACCGTGTAGCATGAGAAAATGCATCTCTATGTCTGTATGTCAAGTATACATGTCAATGTAATAAATTATAGTGATGAAATCATGTACTCACACTCTCAGAGTACTCCATCTCACTGTCTCACACTCCCATTGATCACTCTAAATCACTCAACACACTCAGTGGCTCAACACTATATGGTACCTACTATGACACGCAGCCCGATCCCATCATAAGTTAATAAATACTGCGCTCGCTGCTGGTATATCAGACTTCGGAGGGGCGGATCCTGCCCAAGCACTAATAAATGTACTGCGATGTGAACCCCGATCCTATCATGAATCTATAATATCTGCTGCAGCGTGCAACCCGATCCTACTTTATCATCAATAACACTTGCTATGGAGTGCATCCCAATCCCATCAATATCACTCACAATTTGACCCTCAGACTCCAACTCAATCATCAATCTCTATAGTCTCTCGGGCTTACAAATCTCATACCAATTAGCCCAAATAATGATAACAACATGATGCGACAACAAATTACAGCAGAGGCTGAGATATGATATGCAAATGAATGAATATGACCTGAGTATGTAAATGCAATTTAAGCAAATAACTCAATAGTAGAAATGACCTCAATGGGTCCCAACAGAATAAGCATATAGCCTAAACTTGGTTTCTAGCATGGATCACAACTCAATTACTCTAGCACATACAATTTCATGGATAAAAACAAGATTAGGTAACTACGTAGTACCATAGAACCAACCGAGTCATAATTCACACGGTGCACGCCCACACGCCCATCACCTGGTATGTGCATCACCTCAACACCAAATACATAACATGTATATTCAGGGATTCATATCCTCATCACCAAGTTTAGAATTGTTACTTACCTCGAACAAGCTGAATCCAATACCAAGCATGCCAAATAATACTCTAGAAACACCATCCCATGCGTATCGACCTATAAACAGCTCACAACTGGCCAAAAGCAACTCAAATACATCAAATAATGCCTAAGGAAACAAACCCAATCTATAAAGGTCAAATCTTTAATCAAAAGCCCAAACTAAAAAAGAAAGTCAAACCCGAGCTCGCACCTCGGAACCTGGAAAAACTCACAAAATCCGATAACCCATTCAATTACGAGTCCAAACATTCTAGTTTCACTAAAATCTGACTCCGAATCGACGATAAAAAGTAGAAAAATTTGCTTTATGAAGTTTTAGGCAAAACCCCCCAATTTCTCTTTAAAAGTCATAATTTAATTTCCAAAAATGAAGATAGAATCACGAAATATAATCAAAAGCGAGTCAAGAATGCTTAGCCCAATCCATGTGGTGAAATCCTCTCTAATTTCCCCTAAAACCGAGCTCAAATTCTCAAAATGTGAATAAAATGGTCAAGCCCTCGATTTATAGCTTCTGCCCAGGCCCTTTCACATTTGCGAAATTGCTAGCCGCTTCTGCGACACATGTTCCGCTTCTGTGGACTCCACTCAACAGATGACCTTTCGCACCTACGGAAATGTTTCCCGCTTTTACGACATCGGAAGTGTAATAACAACCTCCGCAGCTGCGCCTACTTCCCACTTCTGCACCAAAGCCACCGTATTTCCGTCTTCGCAGATGCGAAGAAATTTGCGCATTTGCGGACTCCTGCTCCCTGCTACACCCTCCGCTTTTGCAATTCCTCTACCACTTTTGTGGCTCCGCAGCTCTGCCCATAGATCCGCAGGTGCGATCACACCAGAATCCCAGGCAAACTAGCATAGCCAAAATTATCCAAAACGATCCAAATCTGGTCTGAAACTCATCTGAACCCCATGGGACCCCGTCCGAAACTCATCCGATCCCTTTGGGACCCCATCCAACTATACCAAAAATTTCTAAAACATAATACGGACCTACTAGAGGCCTAAAATCATGCTTAACAACATCAAAATCACAAATCGCACGTCAAATCAAACTTAATAAACTTTGAATCTTTTAACTTACACAACTCGTGCCGAACCTTATCAAATCTACTCGGAATAACCTCAAATTTTGGACACAAGTCTCAAATGACATAACGAAGCTATTCTGATTCTCAGAACCATAATCCGAACCTGATATCACCAAAGTCAACTATCGGTAAAACTTTGAAACATTACAAACCTTCAAATATCCCACTTTCATCAATTAATGCCGAAATCTTTTCTAGTCACGAATCATCATCCGTACCTAACGGAATAATCAAAACTAAGATCTAAGGTCAAATACTAAAAAGTCAAAATTGATCAACTCTTCCAACTTAAAGCTTCAGTCATGAAATTCATTCTTCCAAACTAATTCCCAAACATCGGAAAACAAAACTGACGATTCACACAAGTCATAATAAATCATACGAAGCTACTCAAGACTCAAAATATCTAAAAGGTGTCACACCTCCTTGTTTCCTACACCCCCCGTAAGGGATGTATATAAGGGAGTTTTTTCCAACTTAAAGTGACAATCGAAACAGGATTATTTATTTAAAAGATTCAGAGTCACCACTTGGGATAATTTATGGTGTCCCAAGTCACCGGTTCAAATCCCAAATCGAGGAAAAGATTGACTTTGTCTTACAGTCCGCGAACACAGAAATCCGGGTAAGGAGTTTTGTTAACCCGGGAGAAGGTGCTAGGCATTCCCGTGTTCCGTGGTTCTAGCACGGTCGCTCAACTGTTATTATTGGCTCATTATCTGATTTTAATATATCTTTGAAACCTATGTGCAAATTTTAACTTATTAGCCGCTTTTAATTATTTTAAGGAAGATTCAACGTTACATGAAACGCGTCTTAAACTACGTCACATAAATGCACCTGCAATCTGCAACACATTTTATCTAACGTTGTAGAGATTTGGATTTGGGTCACATAAATGCGCCCGAGTTTAATAAAACAAAAGAAAATAAATATAAAATAGCGCGCCTAAAGAAAACTACGATAATAAGCAATGAATATAAAGCAACTCAACTGATTAAATCGAACCTGTTATATAATTCAAGCTTAAGTCCATTCGGTTAAGGTAAATATCTAACTAGCCTACTTCAAAACTCATAAGCAAAAATCTCATTATCACTTTAATTGCATCTACAAATCTGGCAACAAGACTCAAACAAATTTCATTGGAATATCAAAGGATATCACAAAGAATCTTGCAAAACCATATAAGCAACATCATTTCGACAAGTTTTAATCCAAAATAACAATTAACTAAATGGATCATATGCATTCACACTTCTAATAAAATAAAATAATTGGCTAATTCATGTTTGTTCCCAAAGACTGCATCGATGAAAACTCCAACATATAGGAACCAAATTAAGAGAGTCTCAAACAAGCAACGAAACAAGCGTAACAACTACACGGTATTCATAATCATCAAAACTTAATGACTAGGAAACAAAGAGGAAATTTAAGATTAGAGAAATAAATTGACCTCGATACAAAAAAATTTGGTTTTGAAAATGATTAACACCAGAAATTTTGGAAAGCAATTCTCGACGGAACCCAAATCCGTCCGGAAACCTCGCCGGAGATCTCCGACCTCGAACGGATTTTCAGAACTCGAACACCAACTATTTAAAGCAAGGAAACAATTAGAAGTACCAAATAAAAGCCGGAAATGAGCTGGAATAGGCGGCGTCCACCTCGCCGGAAACCTCAACGAACCTCATCGGAAAATCGATCAAAAACTTCGACTGTTCTTTCCACTCAAAAACGCTGCATATTTGTCGTTTCAGAGATGTGGCTTGCATTTCTGTGTTATAAGCCCAGGAGAAAAAAAGTCGAAAGAAACCCAGGCAACTAGAATGTGAAATCCAGAATACTCGACTCTAAAACAAATGGGTAAAGAAGGAAAAATTCTACAAACAATTCTTGGGACTACTATATGTCAGGTGGATTAAGGAATCTGCAAAAGAATCCAAAAGGGAAAATGAATAGAGGGAGAAGACGAGGGCTTAGCCAAAAGGTGGGGACGACTGCTGTTGGAGTTTGTTGAGTGTGGCGGCTACTCTTATTTTGCTTGAGGGTCTGCTGATTCTCTAGGTAAGGATTTTTTTTCCTTTTTCTTGCGGCTGACCAAAATTCTGAAGAAGACCCGCGGACCCCCCCCCCCTTTTTAGGTGTTAAATACTATATATAGGGGTAGGGGTATGGTCCTAGGAATTATGGGCTAGGTCCAAAATTAGACCTAAAATGGATTGCTCGAGCCCAAGTTTTATACTTTCCTTGCGAATGAGATTAAAAATATGATCTCATTTATTAATTAATCCTACTATTGAAATAATTATTAAAATAAAACTAACCGTTAAAACAAACCTATTTTTGGTATTTTCAAATATCATATTAAAATAAAAATACGATACTATTTTTTGTATTTTTTTAAGATTAAAAATGACTACAAAATATTAATGAACCTATTTTTATAATTTTCATTTTCTTGTAATAAAATAAGGTAAAATAGTAAAAATGAGCTGAAATTGCTATATTAGGCCTAAATTAAATATTTTACGCTAAAATATAAAAAATCTTGGGGAGGGTCAAAAATCACATGTCTACAGCTACCCCTCTTTGACTGGAAACGCGAAGAGTTTTCAGACAAAGAATTACTAGACAGGTTTTTTGACCCGACCCTTATTTGGAGGGACTAAAACTAAGAAAAGGGGAATGTGACCGAGCCCTGGTATCTAAGCTGCCTACATATCCTTGGCTATAAAGGAATCAGGACACGTGTTGTTCAGAGGTGAGTGAGATGATGGAGTATGCCGAGGTGGAGAGATGGTCGGGGTGCCGTTCCGCCGAGGTTCCATTCCGCGGTCCTGTTATTACATCAAAAATCAAAACATGAAAAAGACTAGTTAAGCCCGTCAACTACGAGTTACAAGATTCCTAACTATAAGTCTTCTAAAGCTTGATCTTGAGTCTTGAATGGTTCTTCATGCAGACATTAGATTTGAACCTTGGGCTTGTTAGCTGCAGGTGCTAGCTCGTTCTTCTATAGCTTTTGGATCAAGACCGGACATGTAGTGCTTGTGACTTCCACCATGTCTTAAGCAGTTCACATCTTCCATCAACTTCTGCATTTGGATTCACTTCTTGCCTTTCTCTCTTTTTCTTTATTATGACTAACTTCTGTTGATCATCTCGGATTGTTGACTCGCATTCTTGTCGCGAGATTCTTTGGTTGCTGACTTGAATTGCAATCTGAGATGTTTTTCCTTTTCTTCAGGTGGACGCTTGATTGTTGAACTCGAACTGTATTCCCGTGCTCTCCAGGTGAGCGCTTGACTGCTAACTTGAAATGTATTCCCTGCTCTCCAGGTGGGCGCCTGATTGCATGAACTTGAATTGTATTCCCTTGCTCTCCAGGTAGGCGCTTGACTTCAACAAAATAGACAAAACAAAGAAAATTTTTCTGCCCCAGTTTGGGTATCTGGACACATATGTAAGTCTAAAATGAACCACATTACCAAATATCAATAAGAACTTGAAAGCTAAAACTTGAGTTATACTCCCTTGTTCTCCAGGTGGACTCCTGATTGCTGACTTGAAATGTATTCCCTGCTCTTCAAGCGGGCTCCTGACTGCTGACTTGAAATGTATTCCCTGCTCCCCAGGCGGGCTCCTGACTGTTGAACTTGAATGTATTCCCTGCTCTCCAGGCGGGCTCCTTACTGCTAACTTGAATGTATTCCCTACTCTCTAGGCGGGCTCTTGACTGCTAACTTGAATGTATTCCCTACTCTCCAGGCGGGCTCCTGACTGCTGACTTGAAATGTATTCCCTGCTCTCCAGGTGGGCTCCTGATTGCTGAACTTGAAATGTATTCCCTACTCTCCAGGCGGGCTCCTAATTGCTAAATTTGAATGTATCTCCTACTCTCCAGGCGGGCTCCTGACTGCATGACTTGAAATGTATTCCCTGCTCTCCAGGCAGGCTCCTGACTTCAACAAAATAGACAAAAACAAAGAAAATTTTCTTCCCCAGTTTGGTGGTTGGGCACAGATGTGAGTGTAAAACTAAATCATATTACCAAGTATTATTAAGAATTTCAAAGCTAGGTCCCATTATCCAGGGGGGTCCTGACAATTCTTAACTAAGCGACAATTTTAAATCTAAGCTATATTTTCTAAAGGTGTGACTTCTGCTAAATCTTTTTATCAAAGGTCAAATTTTATCTTAAGAGAGACAACTTTTATGGCTGAATTATACTACCCTACAACAGAATTTACGCTAAATGTTGTTATCTAATCGAAATCTTAAAGCTAAGTCCCATTATTCAGGAGGGTCCTGAAAACTCCTAATTGAATCTTATCTCGAACATGCAAACTTCAAAACCAGCTTATATTCCTTTGGGATACATTTATGCTAGATTACGCTATTTCTGAACTAGGTCCCATTTTCTAGGAGGGTCCTGAAAATCAAAAATCAAACCTGTTTGGTGACTGCCTTTCTCCGCGGAGGGTTTCTCTGAAACAACTAAAATTTCCTGCCCCTGTTTTAATCAAAGAATTTTTTTTTCAGTTTAAAATGTGGTGGTTAGTTTGTGGCCTTGACTTTGAGGGCGATTGCTCCTTCACTTCCCATGATAACTGATTTCTGCTCGAGGACCTTGCTTGCTTATGGACTAACCACTTTCTCTGTCATCCTTAACACAGAAAATACCCCTTCTCCGTTCAGACCCAATTCCCTTTATCTGTTGCATTACTCATGAACTGACATTTACCAACCATTGTGTTTCACATGAATCCCAAAGCACGTCAATTACCGTTCACTCAATGTGCATGGTTTTCTTTCCTGACTTAACCCACTAGCATTGGCCTTGAGGTCTATTGCTCCTTCACTTGCAATGATAATTTGATTTCAACTCGAAGACCTTGCTAACCACTTTTTCTGTCATCCTTATCACAGAAAATACCTCTTCTCTGTTCAGACCCAATACCCTCTATCTGTTGCATTGCTCATGAACTGACATTTACCAAACCTTTGTGTCTCACATGAATCCCAAAGTGTGTTGATTGCTACCAACTCAGTGCGCTTGTTGTTCTTTCCTAACTTATGTCACTTTGATGTGCTGGTCAAATCCCGTTTTGTGCAATTGGAAAGCTGGTGGCAAATTTTGAAGTCATTTCTCACTTATTTTGACCAAACGGACTCAGGAAGAAGAAGTAAACATGACAAAAGGAATAGAGTAAAGGACAAAGGAAAGAGATGATTCATAACAAGAAACTACAAGGTAGAAACCTATCAGATGTGGATACCAACTCTAATGACCATGACATGCACATGTTGATTAAGTGGCCTAATTTGTCAAACAAGTCTAATGTTCAAATCTTGTTATACCCCTGAACCGTGAAACTGGACTTCAATGCTCCGATTATCGAATCTGATTCACAATCCTTATTCGACTTGTAGTGACCGAAGGGTTTTCACCATCAAGCCTCTCTCATTATGTTCTTTCTCTCAACTTACCGTCGCCTTACGGTGCCCGCGAGAGTTTTCACCAATAAGACTCTCTCATTTTTGGATTTCTCTCAGCTTCCGTCGCCCTACGGTGCCCGTGAGAAAATTAATGAGGCTCAAAGGTGTAACGAAGGATAAAGTGTTTAGATAGCAGAACAAAATGCATTCGTCATTTCAATTTGAATATGTAAGGACATTGAGGGAAATAAATAAAGTCATTTTGAGATCACTTCAAGCCCGAATTGTATGAAACTGGGGCAGATAGAACAAAAAGAAATACTATTGAGACGCATCCTACCGCATCAGGTTGAAGCTAAAGGCAAGTTTGCCCCAAATTGGCAGGGGTCGTTCGTGGTAATGAGAGTGTTGTCCAATGGTGCTTTGTATTTAACAGATGTAGAAGGCGAATGTGTGGATATGGTTATCAAGTCTGATACAATCAAAAGGTGTTACGAATGTTTTTCTTGGTTAGTTTAATTGTGTTGTTTGTACTTGGCATGTTTTGAAGTTGTTTCATTGCTTTGTGATTAAACTGACTTTTAAAACCAGGCTGAGAATTACGCACGCATGTCATGTCACTAGAGTTAACAGGAAAAGAACTATAAAAGAAAAGAGAACTAAACAAAAATGACTAGAAATCACAGAAAATAGAAAATTGCATTAGATAGATGGTGAAAGGGTTTGGACAACAAAACAAACAAACTAAACTGGGGTTACGAACCTAGAACAAACCTAGACAACGCTAAACAGGTTACTATGACTAAACAAACTAGGAAAAATAAAAGGATAGAAAGGTTTGAGTCACAAGACAATATCCAGATTACAACCCTGAAATAACCCGGACAGCAGAAATGACAACAAAATAAACCACCAAAAACTCCTCCCTGGCTAACAAAGAAAAGAGCGTCTTTCCAATCATCAAACTCAACATCTTAGCCGCTAACTTCTGCATCAACAATACTAGGACCTTCACACGTCTCCATCATATTGTTTTTAACAGATTGCCTTTGGATTCCCTTTGCCTGCTTGTTCTTAGGATCAACCTCTGATAGCGCTGAAAGCTTAGTAGTACGTGGACCTCTGAGGCTCCTAGAAGAATTCTCACATTCCTTTTCAAAATAAACCATACCCACCATATGCGTCTCATTATGCACATGCAATGGACTTTGGCTAGTGTCTGCTGCATCTGGATTTTGCACGACAATGTCGCCTGCATCAATAAGCTTCTGAATTGCATTCTTCAGATTCCAACACTTCTCTATGTCATGCCCCGGGGCATCTGAGCAATAGGCGCACCTTTGAGAAAAATCAAACTTCTTTGGAAGAGGGTTTGGCATTTTTATCTGGGTCGGCTTCAACATGTCCAATTTCCTTAGCCTCTGAAACAGGCTGGCATATGACACTCCCAATGGAGTGAATGTTTTCTTCTTCTGTAACCACTCATTCTTAAAGGCTTGACTAGGCCGGAAACCTGATCCAGGGGGTTTTCGATAGGTTCGTGGGGGAGATGGGCATTTTATGCAGCTGGGTACTGGAAAAGTGATGTACGACTTTGGGAGTTCTGTGGAGAGAAGTGGCATTGGGGAGGATCATCTGGTGCATAAGGATATCCACGGGGACAATGTCGAGGCTGGAAGTATTGATCGGGAAAGCCCATTGGATCATCTTTTCTATTTCTCTTTCTTCCACCCAAACTTACTGGGATGTTCTGAATATTTTTCGAACAACTCATGATTTTGCCTGACTTGATTCCCTCTTCTACTAGCTCCCCCATTTTTAACACATCATTGAAAGGCTTCATCATGGCCTGGATCAAATGACTGAATTAGGTGGGCCCCTGAGCTTGTAGGAAAAGCTCAACCATTTCTTCTTCACCAATCGGGGTATTGACTCGAGCAGCCTGCTCCCTCCATCTAAGCCCAAACTCCCTAAAGCTTTCCTCTGGATTTTTTTCCATTTTAGATAGGGAGGAGCGGTCTAGGGTAACACCTGATCTATATTGAAAGTATCGAACAAAATCTTGAGTCATGTCACCCAATGTAGGCCACTTACCAACATCTTGATGATTATGCCATTCCAAAGCGGCCCCGGTCAGGCTCTCACTGAAGTACGCCATCAATAAATCATCTTTCTCGCCAACACTTCTCATTTCACTACAATAATCCCTCAAATGGGCTATCGAATCTCCACACCCATCATACAAGTTAAATCTTGGCACTTTGAATCCCGCGGGCAGGCGAACGTTAGGGGACACAGACAGTTCTTTGTAAGCCATGCTACCCTGGTCTCCCCTTCCTTGTTTATTCTTTAAGGATTGTTCTATGACTTTCAGCCTCCTGTGTATCCCATCTCACCCTTTTCTTCCTGTGAACTCTTCATTTACAACATGAGGCCCATCCCGTGAACCCTGCTTGTATGAGTTGGGAACCTTGTGGGCAACCTCTGAGGGGTAATATTGGGCATCATGAGCTTTGAGTGGGTGTTCATTGTTGGGGATGGTGGATAAGACCGGAGGGCAATTTTTGGGAAAGGTAATTGGAAGATGAGTGATGGAGTTTCTAGGGTGGTTGGGAAAGCCATGATAAGCAGGTGGATCTGGATAGTATGGGGGATCATCTGGCACTGTGACCGGTGTTTGGGTAAGGGTAGCATTTAGGAAGCTAGGTTGTGGCGGGGGTGGTGCCTTCCCAGTCATCCAGGCCTGATACATGTCCGCCATGTGTTGTCTTAACATCCTCACCTCTTCAACCAACCCATTGTCCTGTTCAACCAATTGCTTTTGGGCACCTGTATCAACCAACTCAGTTTTGTTGTTGTCTTTCATTGCCTTTTGACTTTATGTTGTGGAGAGGAGTTACTACTTCGAGGACCACAAACCAATCACCTTTCTACTATGAAGATATCAAAAGGAACAAAATGGGGTCATCCCATTAGCGTTAGGGCATTTAACACCAGAAATATCACATTGCGTGCAATGCACCTAGCAACAATTAATGGTTCTAGAATAACTTCGAGGGTCATAAGGTCACTTGGCATCATCCCAATCTGTCCATTTGAATCTTCTCTTTTCTTTTCTTTCCTCGCACTTCTTAGCTCGCTCATTTTCTTTCCCCTTTTCTTTCTTATTGTCGCTCATTTCTTCCTTCTCAATTCTCACCTCCCATAATTTCACCATCTTTTTCTCTCTTTTTTTTCTTTTCTTTTAAAAAAATAAAAAAAATGATTCGATCTAACCCTATGTAGGTTGCCTACGTATCATGACGCCGTATGAATCAGATCTTTGTGTAGTTCGGGAAGATCAGGAATAAAGGTAACAAACTGACGTTCTCTGTTTCTTTTTCTTTTTCTTTTCTTTTTACCTTAATGACTATTCTGCTGAGAAAAGAGAAATAAATGAAGCGAATCTTTTTTTGAATTTTCTAAACTTAATGTTCTATAACCTATTTTAAACTCAAGCTTAACGGATTTTTTTTCTTTTCTCTGAAACAAATACTCTATTAAGGAAAAACTCTAGAAGAGAAAGATATTTTTGATTCCTTTTTTTAGGAAGAAAATCTAAAGAGTGAACCACAGAAAAATATTTAAAATTTTCATTTGATATTCTGATGTAAGGTTTCGAAACAAGCAATGAAAAAGATAAAACAAAATATTTTTGGATTTCAATTTTGATTGCCTAAAGAAGAATTTCTAATAATAAACAAAGGATAAAGTATGTTTTTTTTTCTATGTACAATATCCTAAAGTTCAAATGAAAATAAAAAGAATTTTTTTTCATTTTTCACTAATTTCCCCAAGAAACACCTCAAAAGAAAATATTTTTGGATTTTGGAATTAATACCCTAAAGAAGGATTTTAAAGAAGTAGTAAAAGAAAATTCTCTTTTTTTTTAATTTTTGTCCTAATATAACTGAGGAAATATAAAAACAATTCATTTTAAGTCCTAGATATTAATTGCCTATAGGAAAAACAATCTCAAAGAGAATTTTTTTATTTCTTATAACAAAAACGCAAAATTTTTTCTTTTTTTTTCTGGATTTTCGACTTGTAACACATTTCCATATACAAAATAAGAGACTCGGCAAACTTAACCTGACTATTACAAACTCTAACATCACCTAAAAGATTAAATACTACTACACATGACTAGAAAATAAAAGCAAAAACAACTGACTCAAAAACATAAAATGGCTCCTCGAGCAGCTCCTGAATGCAGTGATCTTGGGGTATCTGTCATGCTCAAACTTCAGTAAGTAGATCCACATCTGTATGAGAAAAATTAAACTAGCACTATGTGAGGCAATAACATTCTCTAAGACACATGCAAGACATGATTGAGGCTATTTTTGCAAAATGACTTATTTGGCCAAAAATGGTTAGAAGTGCAAAATTTGGCTAAGATCCCGCAAAGACAAGAACCTAAGATTTACTAGGAAGACCGGACCCTATGTGGGTTGCCTGCGTATTACGTCCCGAAAGACGAGAATCAGGTATGCGTAGTTCGGGCAGATAGGATACAGGCGAAAAATAAAAATAACAACTAATTTAGAGAAAATATGTTTTTTTTATTTCTCTTTTTTTTTTGAAAAATGATGAAACATGTAAACTCTTATTTTATTTTATTTTTCCCCTTTTTTTATTTGTGAAAAATGATGAAAAAGTACAAAAATCTTTTGAATTTTCCAAGCTCTCCTCTCTTTTTCTTTTTTTTCTTTCTTCTTTCTTTTTTCATTGTTTTTTTGTTTTTTTCTCATTTCTTCATTTACCCTCAGCTATCATTGGTCCGTCAAATGACCCTTTTACCCTTGAATGAATGCAATATGTAGCACATAAGATGCATCAGGATGGTCTTTTATTTTTTGGGGTATACCTGTCCTAGACGGACCCAACCCCTATGTTGAGTCCCCTTAGTCAAGTTCACATGATGCAAACAAGCGTTCCTACTAGGCATCCAGCATAAAGCTGAGTTATTCTAGGTTCAAAACCTGGGTATTTGTTCTAGACTTGTGTATTCGAACGGACAACTCGAGCCGAGGAGGGGGCTATGTACCGAGAACCAAAAGGTCATCCGGCTTAGTAACTTGTCCGAGCCTCTTTCTTATTTCAAGATATGACACTAACAGAATAGGGAGTCTCGACCAGCGAGCACATCCCCGAAGATGAGAAGAGAAGGGTTTCGTAGCAGTTTATATACAGTTTCAGACAATATCAAAGTGGTAAAAGCAACATTTTGCATTTAGGCCCAACATGTAAAAAAAATCAGATAAAACAAGCTAATTATAACAATTTATCTAAGCTCGAATTCTGATCCCTGAACCAGAGATTCTGGGTTCGAGCCCTAGCAGAGTCGCCAGAGCTGTCACACCTCTTTTTTTCCTACACCCCCCGTAAGGGATGTATATAAGGTAGTTTTTTCCAACTTAAAGTGACAATCAAAATGAGATTATTTATTTAAAAGATTCAGAGTTGCCACTTGGGATAATTTATGGTGTCCCAAGTCACAGGTTCAAATCCCGAATCGAGGAAAAGATTGACTCTGTCTTACAGTCCGCGAACATAGAAATCCGGGTAAGGAATTCTGTTAACCCGGGAGAAGGTGTTAAGCATTCCCGAGTTTCGTAGTTCTAGCACGGTCGCTCAACTGTTATTATTGGCTCATTATCTGATTTTAATACATCTTTGAAACCTATGTGCAAATTTTAACTTATTAGCCGCATTTAATTATTTTAAGGAAGATTCAACGTTATATGAAACGCGTCTTGAACTACGTCACATAAATGCACCTGCAGTCTGCAATATATTTTATCTAACGTTGTTGAGATTTGGATTTGGGTCACATAAATGCGCACCCGAGTTTAATAAAACAAAAGAAAATAAATATAAAATAGTTCACCTAAAGCAAACTACGATAATAAGCAATGAATATAAAACAACCCAACTGATTAAAACGAACCTGTTATATAATTCAAGCTTAAGTCCATTCGGTTAAGGTAAATATCTAACTAGCCTACTTCAAAACTCATAAGCAAAAATCTCATTATCACTTTAATTGCATCTACAAATCTGGTAACAAGACTCAAATAAATTTCATTGGAATATCAAAGGATATCACAAAGAATCGTGCAAAACCATATAAGCAGCATCATTTCGACAAGTTTTAATCCAAAAGAACAATTAACTAAATGGATCATATGCATTCACCTTTCTAATAAAATAAAATAATTGGCTAATTCATGTTTGTTCCCAAAGACTGCATCGATGAAAACTTCGACATAAAGGAACCAAATTAAGAGAGTCTTAAACAAGCAACGAAACAAGCGTAACAACTACACGGTATTCATAATCATCAAAACTTAATGACTAGGAAACAGAGAGGAAATTAAAGATTAGAGAAAGCAATTGACCTCGATACAAAGAAATTTGGTTCTAAAAACGATTAACACCAGAAAATTTGGACAACAATAACTCGACGGAACCCAAATCCGTCCGGAAACCTCGCCGGAGATCTCTGACCTCGAACAGATTTTCAGAACTCGAACAACAACTATTGAAAGCAAGGAAACAGTTTGAAGTACCAAATAAAAGCCGGAAATGAGCTGGAATGGGCGGCGTCCACCTCGCCGAAAACCTCAACGAACCTCGTCGGAAAATTGATCAAAAACTTTGACTGTTCTTTCCACTCAAAAACGCTGCATATTTGTCGTTTTAGAGATTTGACTTGCATTTCTGTGTAATAAGCCCAGGAGAAAAAAAATCGAAAGAAACCCCAGCCAGCTAGAATGTGAAATCCAGAATACTCGACTCTAAACCAAATGGGTAAAAAAGGAAAAATTCTACAAACAATTCTTGGGACTACTATATGTCAGGTGGATTAAGGAATCTGCAAAAGAATCCAAAAGGCAAAATGAATAGAGGGAGAAGACGAGGGCTTAGCCAAAAGGTGGGGATGGCTGCTGCTGGAGTTTGTTGAGGGTGGCGGCTGCTCTCATTTTGCTTGAGGGTCTGTCGATTCTCTAGGTTAGGAGTTTTTTTTTTCCTTTTTCTTGCGGCTGAACAAAATTCTGAAGAAGACCCGCGGATCCCCTCCTTTTTTAGGTGTTAAATACTATATATAGGGGTAAGGATTAGGTTAGCGGTATGGGCCTAGGAATTATAGGCATATGAATTATGGGCTAGGTCCAAAATTAGACCTAAAAATGGATTGCTCGAGCCCAAGTTTTATACTTTCCTTACAAACGAGATTAAAAATACGATCTCATTTATTAATTAATCCTACTATTGAAATAATTATTAAAATAAAACTAACCGTTAAAACAAACCTATTTTTGGTATTTTTAAATAACATATTAAAATAAAAATACGATACTATTTTTGTATTTTTTTAAGATTAAAAATGACTACAAAACATTAATGAATCTATTTTTATAATTTTCGTTTTCTAGTAATAAAATAAGGTAAAATAGTAAAAATGAGTTGAAATAGTTATATTAGGCTTAATTAAATATTTTACGCTAAAATATAAAAAATCTTGGGGAGGGTCAAAAATCACATGTCTACAAAAGGAATGCAAATTCTCAAAATGAGCGGCTGGTCGTTACACATGCCTATGGCCCAGGAGGTTCTTCATTTGTTTTCTCAAGATTTATACCTGCTCAGACAATTACTCTTCCTTCTTTACGACTAGCTTCCCTTTCCATCTCGGCGTACTGGTTAATCTCTTAAGGAACCTTGACCGTGACAGGCGGTGTAAAGGTGGGTTCAGAAATGATATATATCGGAGGAACATATCGCTCATGTGGATTTTATGGAATGCCTATGGTCCACGAGGTTCTCAAAATGAGTGGTTGGTCGTGACAGGCAATATGTGGCATATACTGGTTAATCTCGGGCTAGCTTGTCTTCCTAGTTGATCCAGACATAATATCCTGGAGTACACCATGAGTTTTGACCCATTGGCATTGTGACTAGATCATTCCACTCTTCTTGGAGCTTTCTTATTCTCAGTATTGGGATCTATCCATTGTACTCGTCCTCATACAGTGCTGTCCTCGTCCAAAGAGGCACAGATCAGCCTGAACTGTCTAAGAACCCGCAGGGGTGAGTATGGATGGATGCCCTCAAGTCCAATTAGCTTAATGAAGTATTTCTGAGGATTCCTTAGGATGTCCCTTCCTCCTAACCATGAAATCATTCAATTGACCCATTCTCCGCTTAGGTTAGTCAACATTTCTCCCAATTCTTCTTGTTTGTGTGCGGAAAACCAATATCTCAGCCTCTCATTGTGGCTTCAGATCATATTGTTGATGCCCACAAAGTAGTCAATTGTGTCCTCTCGCTGAAACAAATTCTCTGTGGCCCAAAAATGAAGCAGCAAGTTACAACTCTTAAAGAAATCATACCCTCGTGCACATGCAGACAAAGCCCAATGAATCTCAGCTAACATCATCAGTACTATTATAGCTTGGAGGTTGCCTCTGAATGTCGCTAGAACCATGGGTAACAAGTTGATATTGATCCGAACTCTTCTTTGCAAAAAAACCAACAATGCCAACAACGCCAACGAGAAAACTACAGGCCTCAGACTCTCCCACATTGTGTGATCGCACTAAAATTTTCCCAAGTACCATTCATAGCTTTCACAATGTCCGAACCTATCGAACAGTTGATTTAGGCTTACCCATCTGTCCTTGATGTTTCTCAAATAGCAGTTGTTTGCCAGACCTAGATCATCAAGAAACTTGTAACCAGGAATGGTAACTGGTAATATCAGTCTCCTTCTTATAAATGGAAGCTCTGTGAAAATTCTAACTTCTTCTAATGTCTCTAGCAACTCACAATAAGCAAACTTGAATACCACCTTGGATGGGTCCCAGAACTCTACTAACAGGCGAGTAAACACTTTGTCATCTCGAATGTTTATCAAAGCGGTCAGTTCTTTTAAGTGTGTTCGGATTTTATCTCCGTGTTCTTGGCAGATATTCTTCCACCGTTGCTTCAACTTGTGTGGTGCTCCCATCACCATATTGATCTCGGGGATGTTTTGGTTGATTTTCATTTCTGAAGCGGGTAAAGAAAAGGTTTGATAAGTGTTTGTTTTGGATATTTAGGTGTCTCATAGAATTTTTTTGTCTTTCCACAAAAGTCATCTTGTTGGGTGCATGACCCGTTGCCATTAGGGGTGGATTTCCTAATTGTGCGTCGATGACAAGAATCGAATCATCTAAGGTTTACGAAATATGACCTATGTTTGCTAGAGTAGAGTTTTTCCTACTTTTAATTGGACTGAAGACTGCGAGAAGTAATGATAGTTGACCTGACAAAACCATTCTCTAGAACTGAAGAATTTTGAAAAGAAGGTTCGGAAGGGTGTAAAAGACAACCCTCGCATGTCATTATGTGTGATAATGTACAACCAAGACTCTGTTAATACCCAATTTTTCCCTATATATTTTCAATATGTAAAATACCTTCAAAATAACATATATATGCATATACAAGTATGTCCAAATGTTTTATCATTTTCCATAAATTATTTTAAAGATTTGTAAATAAATTTATTCCCGTTTTTATCCATAAAAATCCAATAATTCCAAAATTGTTATTTTGGTAATTCGTTTATTGGATTTTTATATTTTATGATAAATATAGCTAAGGTAAGTGTTGCATATTTTTACAAATTTATTTAGTATTTTTAAGCTAAATTATATATAATTGCAATATTAGCCTTTTTTACGATTCAATAGGGTTTTATGTTCATAAAATTAAGTCCTGTATTTTTAAATTGTTAATTATATGTTATAAATCATTTAAATGCTTTCAATTTATTTTAAAAAATTAATTTACTATTTTTTATAATTTTAAAAGGGGAAAATTGGCTATTTAAATAATAGCCCGATTACATTTCAATTGTAGCCTAAATCTGATCCCAAATTTCGCCGGCCCAATTCCATTTCAAACCCGACCCCCAACCCATTTAAACGACCCAACCCGGATTTCCCTACCTACCCTTTTGAATCCAAGCCATTGATTATTCAAATCAACGACCACAATTCGCCCTTCCATAATTAAACCCAAAAGACCCCTAAACCTACCTCATTTTTCACCAACTGCCGCTTCTGGATCCCTTACCTCTCATCCCATCCTAATCCTCCTTAATCCCTGCCTAATCCATGGCCTCTCGTGGCCATTGGAGATGTGTATCAGCCTCCTATGGCTCCTGAGTGTTAGTTTCTGTGGTTTCATGGATAGACCTCGAAGGGATTTGGTCCAGTCCTTGCTCGACTTTTGTTCATGGCCTTTCTCCGGCCATCTGTGACCTTTCTCCGGCCATTCTTGGCCTTTCAAGGCAGATCCTTGACTTTTCTAGTTAGATCGATAACTTTCAATGTCTTTCTCACCTTTTCTGGGTTTTTCGAAACCCTAATCTTTAAGATCTTTTCATTTTTCTTTCAGATCTACCATAGATCTGTGCTTACTATGAATGTCTTAAGTGTTTTCTCGAAAATTCTTCAACTTTTTTTTCAAAAAGACTCTTCATAAGGGTTTTTCTTTAAGTTTTTCAAAAGATCTCTTCTCCGATTTTAATGTTGTTTGTGATTTTGCTATGTTTTGCTCATGTTGTTATTCTATCTGAGTTAGCATATTGAAAATGCTAATTCCTTTTTGGGCGCATCCGAATTCTGAAACTATTTATTTAAGTGTGTACTGGTTCGATTAAGTTCTCTGTTCTTCTTGACTTATTTGATTCTGAGTTTTACCATCTTTTAAACTCGATTATTGTGGAAAACCCTAGGTGTTTTGGTATGAATTTGTTTGTTTTAATGTATACTTGATGCGATTAAAAGTTTCTTGTTTCAGACTCTCTTCTCTTTATGTGACTTATCTGTTTATGAGTTTACTATCTTTTTAACTCGACTATTGTTGAAACCCTAATTTCTCAAAAGGTTTCCACACTTGTTATGATGAGACCTTTACTTGTTTTTGACTCTTTTCTTCACTTTGGTTATACGTGTAAGCCCTGACCGTCTAACTTTTTTCACTACTGAATCATATGCTTATTTCTGCTACTATTGTATGTTGTTTCTTTTGCCAATGTGCTTGGCCTTGCATGTCTGATGCTTTTGTTCATTCTATTTATATATTGAAGTGCAGAATCATGTTTCTTCCTTGATTGACCTTAGTCTTGTGACTGATTGCAAAAAGATTTTATTTTATGACCTCTAATTTCACTCGCCTGTGTAAAATTAATTGATTCATTTCCCTTTCTGTGATGTTTTACCTTGCTGAATCCTTTCCCAAAATAGGCATCTTTTTGTACTTACACTTGATTGTTTACTTCATGCTTTTACTGCCCTCTTGTATGGCAATAATCAATCTGTCCACAAACTAATTTCTTTCCTTAATTGAGCCTGTTACTACCCGTTAAACAGTTATTCTTTAATTAAAGGGATTCACTTGTGTTAATTGATTCTAACTTGTGATTGTTTCCATGTTAGTGTTAAGACTTTACTTATTACCTTACTTTTCACTCATTTTCAAAAAACTATAAATACCCAGCACCCCTCTTCTTTAAAACACACGAACAATCTGAGTTAAGAACACACACTTGCACTCAAAATATTCTTTCTTTTCTCTACTACTACTTGTGCCATTGCTCTGTCTAGCCGGTTGAAAGCAAAGGCTAGACTATAGAATCTTGCTTATTTCTTTCTTTCTGTACTTTGCTTCTCTACTGGTATGTCCTAGTTAATTATCATGAATCAACAACAACATGTTTCTTTAGCTGTTTCAGTTTCTTTCATTCTTGTCCACTTGTGCTTATGTTTTTGCAATCAAGTTACATTACTAGCATGTGAAATATGTTACCTTCCCTTTTTAAATTAATGCTCTCCTATCTGTATGAATCCAAAACCCCACATCCCCTCTATGTGTTTGTGTTCTCTGGCTGGTTTGTGGGCATGCCAGCATTATCTATTGCTGGGCATGACCAAACCTGACCCCTTCTGGGGTCATATGCTTCATACAATGTATTCCCAAAACCCTTTTACCCCTTTGTGTAACTACTGATTCTGTGTAGTTTGAGTTTTACTACTACTGTTTCCAAATCACCCTTTACCACTTACTATTTTCCATTTCAGTTTTAAATAAACTCTTTTTTTTACTATGTTCTGCTTTGCCACTATATTCTTAGAACCTAGGTTCTGCCCCTCTTGTGTGAGCCTTTCCTTGGGACCCTTGTGCTCCCTCTGAACTTGGACACATAAGGGCTGGCCCTTCCACACTGCACTCATCTCTGTCTGGTTATGCAACCTGGGTGTAAGCACTGCCCGAGGTCCCTTGAGACACTTAAGGAACTTTGACATACCCAGGTCTGAGAAAGGCTTTGAAATAAGTGGCATTTGAGGTTCTTTATTCCATAACTCAAAGAGGAAGTCAGAATCAGGCTTCCTATGGTTGTAACTTCTTATTTTACACTTTTCTGATGTAATTCAGTATTTGGTCTGAAATAATTTATAACAAATATTGGGGTTAGCTAGTGAAAGGGGATGGGGTAATTATGCATGTTTTAACTATTAGAAGGGTAGAGAACATGCCTATAGGATCTGTTCTATTTTAATTCAAATTTTGCATTCTTTACTTTCATGCACTTAAAGAACATGCCTATAGGATCCGGTTTTAATAAATTCTGCATGTTTTAATTCCACACTTAGACACCATGCCTATAGGATCTAAATGGTTATAATCAGACATCATGTCTACAAGGTTAAAATCAGCTTCGAAGTTAGATGTCATGTCTATAGGATTAAAATCAGTATTTTATAGAAATCATGCCTATAGGAATTTCGCTATAAATCCTGCCTGCTTCATTTCACGGTCGACCAGATACCATGCCTATAGGACCAAAATCAGTCTTTGATACTTAGATACCATGCCTATTGGAATTGAAATCAGCTATAATAGAGATCATGCCTATAAGATCTAAAACCAGTATAGTTAAAGTCAGTTTGACTCGTACTATTCTGAATCAACTTAAACAACCTACTCCTTTTATTAATACGGTCTAGAAAGCATGCATATATGCTCCAATTCGCCTATTTAAATTAACCACTGCTCTGCTGCATTCTTAATCAGTGATAGATATCATGCTTATAGGACATCACAAATACACACTTAGGCAAGTCTTAGGTAATTGCTTAATAAAACTGGATTCGCCTTTATTTAATTAGCAACTGCTACAACTAGCAGGCAGGCCTTATTCGAACTTCTTATCTGAGTTATGTAATAAATATGGTCTGCTTCAACAATCAAAACATCCTGCCTTAGTACTTTAAATTCTGACCCTAACTGTGTTTAAGTCATGCCATTTATGTGCATTGTCTGCGGAGGTATATATGAGCCTCTTAATTGCTTATTTTCTTCCCCTAATATGCAGTCCTACGTATTTTGTATGTCGCCTTAGCCTTTTTACCTTTAAAACCCAGGAGTCAGCCTAAAACCCTCTCTATTATAAGAATAGTAGTCCTAAATTCCTCTGGGACTGATAGGAATGGGACGGGTAATAGTATGCAATAGAGGTCGAGAGCAATTTGTGCTTTAATACCTTAACGGGGTGGGAAGAGTAGATATGGATATGATGACCGGTGCGCTAATACCATGTGTATCCCCTCTTCTGAGGAATGTCATACAGGGTATCGCATTGATGTGATCCATATTGTAAATAAACCTAGGACCCCCTCCTCTCTTTTATATTCTCAAGTATTTGTAGAATTGTAAATCCTTTTCAAAATTCGCCTTTTAATAATTGTTTTCAAACTTTTATGTGTTCAAAATCAAATCCCCTACTATTTGAGCCTATAATTGTCTATTTGCTAATTGTACAAAATTCACGAAACTGTCCGGACGGGAACCACACTAGTGGATCTTGAGGGGTGCCTAACACCTTCCCCTTAGGATAATTTCACGCCCTACCCTATCTCTGGTTATCAAACAAACTTAGAAATGAACCTTATAGGTGTCCTAATGCACCTTAAATAATTAGGTGGTGACTCTCTAAATGCGAAACCCAGTTCCCAAAAGGAATGAGTTGTCCCATACCCAAAAATGTCATAAACCTAATTTTCCAATACAAAGAGGGAAAAAGGGGGAGCAACAGCGTGACGACTTTATTGATTTTTTTAGGCTTTTATGATTTCAAATTGTTCTTGTGAATTTGTACCTCCTTATGTGCAGTTACTTGTTTAATTCCTTTAAGCATTTAATATCCTTTCCAACTGCAGAACTGCCGTATCTTCCTTGTTTCTTTTCTTTATTGCTACTTTAAATTATGAAACTGCTGTATTTATCGCTTTCTTAACGTGGAAATACGTGCCAAAATTCCACTGGGTTTCCCTAGCTGGGTCAGTTATGTTGTCCGCATAATGATCCTTTAAGATAATGTCGTCCAAAAGTCCACCGGATTTCCCTAAACCCAAACGAACTTCGTCACGTTCTATGCATTTATTTGGAGAACTAAATGCTTCATGCTAATTGTTGGTATTAAATAGTCAAGTTTGGTGGGGGTAAAGGCCTAACCTTGTTTGTTTTGTAGAAATATGAGGCACGAAGTCCCTAAATTCGGCATGGTCACCAACATCCACCCAAGACTGCTAAGCTGGTGGAAAGATCTTCACTCTAGTGATCAAACTCTCGTTCGAAAATATCTGGAAAATCTACCATCCCTTTTGGAGATCCAATTTAACAGCAAGATCATAGAAGTTGCCACACTGTTTTGGGATTGTGAAAGGGCTGATTCCACTTTGGGGACATTGAAATGACACTCTTGCTAGAGGAGATAGGAGGATTGGCCGGTCTAGTATGAGAAACTCCGGGTTTGTTAATGCGTGAGAACCGCAAGGGCAAGGGCTTCCTCCAAATGATACGTCTGAAGAAAAATCCAGAATTGACATGACTGAAGGAATCCTACATCCCTTTTGACTATTTGTGTGAAAGGTGCGGTCACATCAAATCCTACTGTACCTACCCTGATGAGTTTGACATCAAATCTTTGGTGAACATTCATCGTAGGGTTTTTGTCTTCATGTTTTGTTTCATGGGTCTAATCGTGTTCCCGATGAAGAAAGCAAGAATCTATACCAGGCTGGCTATGGTAACTAAGACCCTAATGGAAGAAATTGGTGGGCAGCCATTCAGCATCGTGCCCATGATCATAGCAGATATATATCGAGCCTTGGAGAAGTGTCAACGGGAGCAAAACACTTCGAAGGCCTCAATTTATTACTCCAACTCTGGCAAAAGGGCAAATACCGACAAGAGATTCAGCGAAGGGATTGGGATGATCACATCACTTTCCATCACTCAAAGCAAATGAATTACATCCCCAATATGTTCGCTCAGCCGGAGGATGCCAAAGGATGGGTTGAGCTATTTGATAATCTGACTGAGGAATGGGTCCAATGGATGTTCGAGTGGTTTTCGACCGAGGAGTTCATCACCCGATCCAGAGATGTACCTTTCTTGATATTGATCGGTCTGAAAGGAACATACCCTTACGTCCCTCTCCGAGTTATGAGGCAAGCTGGTAGGAAGCAGGTTATACCTAGGGTCGACAAGATTAGTCACTTCCGGGCTGACTTTCAGAATGATGATATTCCTTACAAGTTCCAAGCTCAGCATATGTGGCACTACAAGATCATAATGGGGATAGATACCATCGAGCCAGACATTTATCATGCTGGTTGTGCTCCTTTCTACTCCGATTGGTTGGAAGACAACAATGATGGTCTGGGCCAGCCAGGGATTCCTCAAGGTCACAAGATTATAGATGAAATGGCCGAGGCACATGTGAAATACAACCAACTGCGCAAAAGGATCCGGGAATACGAAAGCGAACACTGTGAGATACAAGAGTCTAACCAGAAGTTGATTGAGGAATGGAAGGACATGTTTGTCAGTTCCAACAAGCGACTAGGATTCTTAGAGCGAGGCATAGTGGAATTGGAGAGAAAGTTTCTCAAAAGGGTCGAAGATTGTCAAAATGCTGAAGGGACCGAAGGAGGACATCTAGCCAGAGCCTACCTGTTGCTAGGACTTGGCGAATTGGGAAAGCTGTTCGATGGAGCCAAGGATGCTGAATCTGGGGAAGTCCTTCTGGGACCAAATAGATAGGAGTTTATCTTTTCGCTTTATAAATTGTAATAAGGCCCGTGGCCATTAGTGACTTTTATTTCCTGTTTATTTAATATCAATTTGGGATTCATCTACTCTTTATCAATAAAATGAGGCATTTAGCATTCTAAATTCTCCAAATCGATTTGTCGCTAGGCCTAGCTCGGGCACAAAGAGGTCCCCCAAATTAGACGCGCTTTACATTCCCGCACTATGTGTTTAAATATTGCAATACTTCCTATATTCTTCACTAACTTGATTACCTTTTGTTTTTATTTTTGTTTTTATTATTCCCCTCTCCAATGGTTAGTTCGTGCACTCTGGCAACATCATCCTATTCCACGAGATCCAAGGGCCCTCCACCCACTCCTCCTCTTAGTCCCATCAAAAACAAGAACAAAGGCAAGATGGAAGATTTGAACAATATCATAAAGGAGAATCCAACTGAATGGGTAGAGGCCACTAATGGCCATGGTACTCAGGTTCATCAGGAGAATGTATCCCAGATTGAAAAAAAGTTGTTGAAATTCCAAGAAGAGCTCGATCAGGTTCGGAATCTGGCAAGCCTGTCATTTTCCCTCAGCACCCCAGATATCAATTTCCCTAATACTCAAAACCCTACACCGCCTCAAAACATCCCAAAGCAATAGAATCATCCCGCTCCTCACCATCACACTATTCCACCAAAAGACCCAATGTAACACCTGCCATACCCTAAACAATACTCCGCTACTCATCTCGAAACCCCAAAACTCCACAAACGACCACTTTCACACCCACCATAACACCCCTATCTATGTGGAGACCATACCACACTCTACCCAACTTATCTCAAGCACACCTAAGTCTGATGAAAAAAATCTACTTATCAGAAACCTGGCTGAGGAACTTAAGAATTGACTAGTCGGATTCAGGGCGTTGAGGGAAGTAAGGGAATTGAAAGGCTAAAATATGAGGATCTTTGCATACAGCTCGATGTCGAACTACCCAAGTGGTACAAACCTCCCAAGTTCGAAATATTTGATGGTACGGGTGATCCAAGGGTCCACTTGAGGATATACTACGACAAGCTGGTTAGAGTAGGGAAAGACGAGAGAATCTACATGAAGCTGTTCATGAGGAGTTTGAAGGGAGATGCATTGTCTTGGTACATCAGCCAAGGTCCAAAGAAGTGGTCAAGCTGGGTAGGCATGACATCCGACTTTATGGACAGGTTCAGGTTTAACACAGAGAATGCGCCGGTTGTGTTCTATATTCAGAATCTAAAGAAGAAGCCTACAGAAACGCTTCGCGAGTATGATACTCGCTAGAGGTCCGAAGCTGCTAAAGTCAGACCTACCTTAGAAGAGGAACAGATGAGCAAATTCCTTGTCCGGGCCCAAGACCCGCAATACTATGAGCAATTAATGATGATTGAAAGCCACAAATTTTCCGACATTATCAAAATGGGTGAAAGAATTGAAGATGGTATCAAAAGCGGTATGGTTACAAACTTCGAGGCCTTGCAAGCTACCATTAAGGCTTTACAGTCCGGTGGTGTGTCTAAGAAAAGGGACGTGGGAGCTGTAATGGTTGCACAGAGGAACAAATCTCCAATCAAATACAAAACATATCAAACACCTCCACTCATATATCAGCCAACTCTGAACTGAAAAGCACCTTCACCACCAACTTATCAATCACCTCCACCTCCTACATATCAACCTACTTCACCCAGATACTCCCAACCCGCTCATGTCTACCAAACCTATAATGCTCAACCATCCCACTATCAATCACCTCCTGCAGGCCAAAACTTTCCTAGACCTCGACCTAATTTTGATCGCAGACCTCCAAAACAATATACAGCCATTCCAAACCCATTGATCAGTTGTACGAGACTCAAAGCTGCTGGTTATGTCACCCACATCCCTGATGCAACCCCTGAGAACCCTTCCTAGTGGGTTAACCCAAACAAATCCTGTGCATAACATTTCAGCATGAAAGGGCACACCATCGATGAATGCCATTCCTTGAAAGACAAGATCCAGTTTTTGATTGACAACAAGATCATTGTGGTAAAAGAACCCACTCCAAATGTTCACAACAACCCTCTGCCAGACCATAAGGTTGGAGGTATCTACATGATTGAAATAGAAGATGACTGGGATCCCAAGGGATCAATCGGGTTGATCGTAGAAGGTGATGACCGAAAGAAACCAATAATTACTCTCAATCCAATCATAGTCTAGATTCAACCATCTGAGGACGCTAAGGTGAATATGTCTGTACCACTTGAGTTTGAAGCAACGTCATCCGCAAAGGCACCAGCACCAATTGAGGTTGAATTCGTGTCTCTGGCAAATACACCCGCACCATTTGAGGTTGCAGTTTTGACATCCAAGGCACACGCTCCATTTGGAGTGAGGATATCCATGCCGATCCTAGTGGAAATGTTGACCATGGTACCATTCCATACAAAGGCTGTACCTTAGGACTATACAGCCGAGGCGAGAAGGAAAGGCAAGGTCAGGTTCGAAGAGACTGTTGCAAGCAGGCCTCCAACCGGCCGCCCATCATTAAGACAGGACCAGACGACCTTTGGAGGAAAATACAGGCTAAGGAATATTCGGTCGTCGACCAGTTAAACAAGACACCAGCACAAATATCCATTCTCACTTTGCTGCAAAATTTTGAGGCGCACAAGAATGATCTGTTAAAGGTGTTGAATGAAGCATACATGCCAAGTAACATAACTAGCGAGGAAATTGCTAACATGGTAGGACGACGAGCTGCCACCTGAATGGTTGGGGCACAACAAGGCGTTGCGCATCACCGTACAATGCGAAGACTAGTTTATCACCAGGATCCTGATCGATGGAGGTTCCAGTCTCAACATTTGTCCACTGGTAACACTCAAGAATTTGGGAAAGAGACTACACGAGACAAATGATGGAGCAATTAATGTGAAAGCTTTCGATGGTTCTTAAAGGTCCACTATTGGTGAGATTAGTCTATGCGTGCAAATGGGGCTAACATGGCTCGATGTCGATTTCTAGGTGATAGACGTGCCAGCATCTTACAACCTGCTGTTAGGACGGCCATGGATTCATGCTATTGGGCCGTAGCATCAACATTGCATCAGGCAGTAAAATTCGAATGGAATCACTAGGAAGTGATCATTCACGGCGACGGTAGCTAGGTGGAATCACTAGGAAGCTAGGTGGAGAGACTTACCACCACATTGAACGGGTAAATGCTGTTGACAAAGACAAATGGTGGGATAACAAAATCGAGAGTATACTGAATTGAAATGGGTACGAACCTGGCAAAGGGCTCGGCAAGAACCTCCAAAGAATCGCTAAGCCTATAAAACTCAAGAAACATGGCACTACCTTCGGTTTGGGATATGACTACACTCGGGAAGAATTCAAAAACTGGTCGCCACCATGGCGTGGTCCTTACTATCCCCTGGACCAGCCAATACCGCGTCTAGAGCAGACTTTCCAACATGCCGACATTATATATGGGTCAGACGAAGAAGAATCACTTGCAGCGGTGAAGAATTTATTCCTAGAAGACAACGACATGGACTGTTGTGTTGTTCTTTAGGAGGAGGGAGAGGAAGGCCCTTCCATATAGGCTGTAAGAAGAGAGCACGCCTCAATAACCGGACCATCAGTACAACCAGAACACGATGAGCCTCGAGGTAGCAAGGCTGAAACAAGCATCATGCACTGTTTTTATTTACTAAATGATTTTCTTTTCGCATTTTTCAATTCCCGCAATAAGATCTCCAATGTTTAAAACGGTTATGCAATTTATCAAAGCATTTTGACTTTTCTTATGAATTCAACACTCATTATTATTTCTCTCATTACTTTACATATACATCATTACTATTACTTATCTTGATGAACCAATGACTGTGACATGCAATGAGACAACGCAACAAATGGACACTGATTTGGAGGAAGATGACATACCTGACGAGATTGTTAAAGAAGTTGAGAACTTCAAGAACAGACCTAAGTCCAACCTAGACGAGATAGAAATCATTAACTTGGGAGATGCAAAAAATGTCAAGGAAACACGAATCAACGTTCACCTATCGCCATCAGAAAAGAAAGAATATACAGAATTTCTAAAGGAATATGAGGACATATTCGCCTAGTCGTATGATGACATGATTGGTCTAAGTAAGTCTATTGTGGCTCATAAACTGCCAACCGATCCGACATGTCCTCCAGTAAAATAAAAGCTAAGAAAGTTCAAGCCTGATATGAGTTTGAAAATCAAGGAAGAAGTCACCAAGCAGGTCAAAGCTAAGGTTCTCAAGGTAGTAGAATACTCGACATGGTTAGCCAACATCGTGCTAGTGCTAAAGAAGGATGGTAAGGTCCGAGTCTGTGTCGACTACCGGGATCTCAACCGGGCCAGTCCGAAAGATGACTTCCCTTTGCCGAACATACACATCCTGATTGACAATTGCGCTAAGCATGAGTTGTAATCATTTGTAGATTGTTTCGCTGGTTATCATCAGATCTGGATGGATGAATAAGATGTTGAGAAAACAGCTTTCATTACGTCATGGGGAATGTACTGTTACAAAATGATGTCGTTCGGCCTAAAGAATGTAGCGGCCACCTACATGAGGGCCATGACTACCATTTTCCATGATATGATACACAAGGAGATAGAGGTATATGTAGATGATGTTATTATCAAGTCCAAGAAGGCCACTGACCACATGGAAGATTTGAGGAAGTTCTTCAATAGATTGTGGAGGTACAACCTGAAACAGAATCCCGCAAAGTGCGCATTTGGGGTTCCCGCTGGAAAATTGCTTGGGTTTATTATGAGTTGCCGAGGAATAGAACTGGATCCATCAAAAGTCAAAGCTATTCAAGAACTGCCACCACCAAAGAACAAGAAGGATGTGATGAGTTTCTAGGGAAGGCTCAACTACATCAGCCGATTTATAGCATAGTCTACAGTTATCTGTGAGCCAATCTTTAAGATGTTGAAGAAGGACACTGCTACCAAATGGACCGATGACTGCCAAAAGGCCTTCGACAGAATCAAGGAATACTTGTCAACACCACTAGTCCTAGTCCAGCCCGAGCCAGGTAGACCCTTACTACTCTGCCTTGCAGTGTTAGATGGAGCTTTCGGCTGCGTTATAGGGCAGCATAATGAAACGAGAAGGAAGGAAAAATCCATTTATTATCTTAGTAAGAATTTCACCCCGTACGAGGCCCAGTATTCTTTATTGGAATACACCTATTGTGCTTTGACCTGGGTAGCACAGAAGCTGAGGCATTACTTCTGTGCCTATAGTACATATCTCATATCGAGAATGGATCTATTGAAGTATATCTTTCAGAAGCCCATGGCCACTGGCAAGCTAGCCAAATGGCAAATCCTGTTAAGTGAGTTCAACATTGTTTACGTAACTCAGAAAACGGTCAAGGGACAAGCACTGGCAGACCACCTTGCTGAGAATCCCGTGGATGGAGAATACGAACCCCTGAAAACGTATTTTCCTGACGAAGAGGTATCATTCATAGTAAAAAATATTGTAGAATCCTATGACGGTTGGAGAATGTTTTCGATGGAGCAGCAAATTTCAAAGGAGTTGGCATAGGTGCAGTCCTAGTATCGGAAACTGGTCAGCATTATCTGGTGTCTGCCAAACTCAGGTTCCCCTACACCAACAATATGGCCGAGTATGAAGCCTTCATCTTAGGACTCAAAATGGCCATTGACATGAATGTTCAAAAGCTGGTAGTGATTGGAGATTTAGACTTACTTATACATCAGGTACGAGAAGAATAGGCAACCAAGAACTCCAAGACACTCCCATATCTACATCACGTACAGGAGTTGAGAAAGAGGTTCACGAAGACGGAATTCCAACATGTCCACATGGTCCAGAATGAGTTTGCCAATGCATTGGCCACCTTGTCATCTAAGATACAACACCTAGACAAGAATTTCATTGATCCCATTCCATTGAAAATCCATGATCATCTAGCCTATTGTGCCCATGTTGAAGAAGAAGCAGACGGAAAGCCTTGATTTCATGGTATCAAGAAATATTTGGAAAGAGGAGAGTACCTAGAGCTTGCAAATCCTACTCAGAAATGCACACTTCGGAGATTGTCCAATAACTTCTTTCACAGTGGAGGAATCCTGTATAGGAGGACTCCTGATTTGGGATTATTAAGATGTGTCGACGCAAAAGAAGCATCTAGGCTACTAGAAGAAGTTCATGCCGGGACCTGTGGTCCACTTATGAATGGTTTTGTTTTAGCAAAGAAGATACTTCGGGCTGGTTACTTTTGGATGACTATGGAAACGGACTACATCCAGTATGTCCGGAAATGCCACCACTGTCAGATACATGCAGACATGATAAAGGTACCTCCAAATGAGCTTAATGCAACAAGCTCACCATGGCCGTTCGCTGCTTGGGGGATGGATGTTATTGGACCGATCGAGCTTGCCTCTTCCAATGGACACAGGTATATCCTAGTAGCCATCGACTATTTCACCAAATGGGTCAAAGTAGCATTTTACAGAGCAGTAACTAAGAAAGTCATGGCAGATTTTGTCCGTAACCGCATTGTTTGTCGATTCGGGATTCCAGAGTCGATCATTACTAATAATGGCTCCAACCTCAACAGTGACTTGATGAAAGCTATGTGTGAAATTTTCAAGATCAGACACAAGAATTCCACAACCTATAGGCCTCAAATGAATGGAGCTGTTGAAGTCGCCAACAAGAATATCAAGAAGATATTGAGGAAAATGATAGAGAAGCATAAACAGTGGCACGAAAAATTATCATTTTCTCTATTGGGGTATCGCACGACAGTACGGACATCAACCGGGGCAACCCCCTATATGCTAGTTTACGGTACAGAGGCTATCATTCCCGCTGAGGTAGAAATTCCTTCCCTAAGGATCATACAGGAAGCTTAGCTCAATGATGTAGAGTGGGTAAAATGTCGTAATGAACAACTAGCCCTTTTAGACGGAAAGAGAATGAATGCAGTTTGCCATGGTCAACTCTATCAGAACAGAATGTCCAGAGCCTTCAACGAAAGAGTCAAGCCAAGACAGTTCACACCGGGGCAGTTAGTGTTAAATAAAATTTTTCCGCATCAAGATGAAGCCAAAGGGAAGTTCTCTCCCAACTGGCAGGGTCCATACATGGTTCACCAGGTTCTGATAGGAGGAGCCTTCATACTTGCAGAAATGGACGGAGAAGTCTGGCCAAAGCCAATTAATTCAGATGCAGTCAAGCGCTACTATGTGTAATCTTTAGGCTTGCCTTATATGATGTAAATTAAACTACGCCTAATCTGATTCCCGTTTAAGAGGGGATACATAGGTAGCCCTATGGGTTCAGTCACAATTCAATAAAATTTTCATTTCACCCTGCAATTGGAAACTGTCGCAGAATTTTGAGGAGGACCCTCAAAATTCCGAAGTAACTTCAGCCGATCGCCGCACGAGCAGTAGTCAAAAATATCAACCCATTAAACTAGGGCAGAATTTTGAGGAGGACCCTCAAAATTCTTTAGCAAGAGAGGTTGCAATGTCCTGAACCACATCACAGTCATTGGTTCATCTAAACCTATTTTTATTATACATTTATGTCATACTTTTACAAAATCATGCATGTTTATTATTGAAACTGCTTTGTTTAGCAACGCTACCCCAATAATACGTACTATATCACAAGATCAAAGCCGAGCAGGACAAGCAAAGCCAGCAGGGATGCGAGCTAACCTCCCCCCTCTACAAAGCTCACGATATTTCTTTGGATGCAGGCACCAGTTTTGCAAAATCATTAAACATACTATACACTCATGGACGAACATTATTCAGGAACATGACTCTCCGAACCGTTACACTTGCAAACATCTGCTATCAACACACACTAGTAATGTTCTGTCTGTCACAATGATCTCAGTAATCACAATACCACAATCTTCTATCAACTAAGAAAGCTCTACTCCCATTTGCCATTTTATTTCTTGCATAAGGCTACCATTCTGCCTTCCGAGACTAAATGTTGTCTCCATCTGCATTTGCATTGCATAAGGCTCCCTTTCTGCCTTCCAATTTGCACAAGGCTACCTTTCTACCTTCCAATTTGCATAAGGCTACCATTCTGCCTTCCGAGACTAAATGCTATCTCCATCTGCATTTGCATTGCATCAGGCTACCTTTCTGCCTTCCAATCTGCATAACGCTACTATTATGCCTTCCGAGACTAAACATTGTCTCCATCTGCATTCTTGCATTAGGCTACCATTCTGCCTTCCGAGGTTAAGCTCTACCTCCATCTACATTTGCATTGCATAAGGCTACTATTCTGCCTTTCGAGACTAAATGTTGTCTCCATCTGCATTACTGCATAAGGCTACCATTCTGCATTCCGAGGTTAAGCTCTACCTCCATCTGCATTTGCATTGCATAAGGTTACTATTGTGCCTTCCAACTTGCATAAGGCTATTATTCTGCCTTTCGTGACTAAACCTTGTCTCCATCTGCACTCATGCATAAGGCTACCATCCTGCCTTCTGAGGCTAAGCTCTGCCTCTCTCCACATTTGCATCTTTGCATAAGGCTATCATTCTGCCTTCCGAGGCTAAGCTCTACCTCCAATTGTCTTCAAAACTAAGCACTATCTCAAGCATCATTTATTTTGTTTCTCTTACGGGCTAAGCTCTGCCCCTCAATTCGCAATACTAAGCTTTGTCTTGTCCGCATCATGCTACTATATCTCAAGGGATGAAAGATCGCCTCATACTGCATCTCATGGGCTAAAAGATCACCTCATACTGCATCTCATGGGCTGAAAGATCACCTCATATTGCATCTCATGGGCTGAATGATCACCAAATTATCCAAAGGTGTCATCATTCAGAGGCATCATCTTCATACCCCTAGAACACCATGTCATGGCCTAAGGATCCCTTTTAATCTTTTGCATATCATTATTCAAAAGCATCATGGTTCGGAGGCACCATCCTTATAGCCCGAGAGCATCATTTCATGGCATGCGAATCCTTTATTGTACGCTTCATGGCCCAAGACGTTATCCTAATTGTCCGAAGACAACATTCATGGTCCGACGGGAATTTGCATCATGTTTAAATTTATGCACAGTATATGCTTGTATTATTTCTAATTGCAGGTACACCGGCAAGCAACGACCCTCCCAGCATGAGCGATCCCGCTCCAGTTCTCACATCCATATCAAACCTTAACCATTCCTACAAGCCGTCCACTCACCCTATCCTAAATATTGCGTCCGTTCTTGAAAAGTCTCCATCGGCATACTTTGCCGACAGATTCTGAACTGCATATGACCTGATTCCTATAAAACCAGGGATATGAAGGCAACTCAAAAGCCAGGGTACGACCAATCTTTTTCAAACCATTTCGCTTGGTCAAAATTGGCCATCATATCTTTACCCGACAACTCTTTCATCCTTCCCAGGTAAAGATGGGCAGTTGTTGATACCCAATTTTTTCCTATATATTTTCAATATGCAAAATACCCTCAAAATAGCATATATATATATATATTTTTAATATGCAAAATACCTTCAAAATAGCATATATATGCATATACAAGTATGTCAAGATGTTTTATAATTTTTCCATAATTTGTTTTAAAGATTTTTAAATCAATTTATTCCCTTTTTTATCCATAAAAACCCAATAATTATTTCAAAAATTGTTATTTTGGTAATTCATCTATTGGATTTTTATATGTTATTATAAATATAGCTAAGGTAATTTTTGCATATTTGTACAAATTTATTGAGTATTTTTAAGGTAAATTGCATATAAATGAAATATTAGCCCTTTTAAGATTCAGTTGCGTTTTATGTTCATAAAATTAAGTTCTGTATTTTTAAATTATTAATTATATGCTATAAATTATTTTAGTGCTTTCAATTTATTTCCAGAAATTAATTTACTATTTTTTATAATTTTAAAAGGGGAAATTGGCTATTTAAATAATAGCCCAATTACATTTCAATTTTAGCCTAAATCTGATCCCAAATTAAACCCAATTTCCCCGGCCCAATTGTATTTCAAACCCGACCCCCAACCCATTTAAATGACCCAACCCGGATTCCCCTACCTACCTTTTTGAATCCAGGCCGTTAGTCATTCAGATCAACAGTCAACATTCGTCGTTCCATAATTAAACCCAAAAGACCCCTATACCTACCTCATTTTTCACCAACCGCCGCCTCTAGATCCCTTCCCCTCAACTCTCTCTGCAATCCCTCATTAACCCTAGCCGCCTCCATCTCATCCCACCCTAATCCGCCTTAACCCCTGCCTAATCCATGGCCTCTCGTGGCCATTGGAGATGTGTATCAGCCTCATATAGCTCCTGGGTGTTTGTTTCTGTGCTTTCATGGCTTGACCTCGAAGGGATATTATCTAGTCCTTGCTCGACTTTTGTTCATGGCCTTTCTCTGGCCATCCATGACCTTTCTCCGGTCATTCTTGGTATTTCAAGGCAGATCCTTGACTTTCCTAGTTAGATCGGTAACTTTCAAGATCTTTCTCACTTTTCTGGGTTTTTCGAAACCCTAATCTTTAAGATCTTTTGATTTTTCTTTCTGATCTACCATAGATCTGTGCTTACTATGAACGTCTTATGTGTTTTCTAGAAAGTTCTTCAACTTTTCTTTCAACATGACTCTTCATTAGGGTTTTCCTTTACGTTTTTCAAAATATCTCTTCTCCGATTTTAATGTTGTTTGTGATTTTACTATGTTTTTCTCATGTTGTTCTTCTATCTAAGTCAGCATGTTGAAAACTCTAATTCCTTTTTTGGTCGTCTCTGATTTCTAAAACTATTTGTTTAAGTGTGTACTGGTTCGATTAAGTTCTCTGTTCTTGTTGACTTATTTGATTCTGAGTTTTACCATCTTTTAAACTTGATTATTATGGAAAATGCTAGGTCTTTTGGTCTGAATTTGCTTGTTTGAATGTATACTTGGCGCGATTAAAAGTTCCTTGTTATAGACTCTCTTCTCTTTATATGACTTATCTGATTCTGAGTTTTACTATCTTTTTAACTCAACTATTGATGAAACCTTAATTTCACTCGCCTGTTTAAAATTAATTGATTCCTTTCCCTTTACTGTGATGTTTTACCTTGCTGAATCCTCTCCCAAAATAAGCATATCTTTGTACTTAAAATTGATTGTTTACTTCATGTTTTTACTTCCCCTTATATGGCAATAATCAATCTGTCTCCAAACTGATTTCTTTTCTTAATTGAGCCTGCTACTTCCCGTTAAACAATGATTCCTTAATTAAAGGAAATCACTTGTGTTGATTGATTCTGACTTGTGATTTTTTCCATATTTGTGTTAAGACTTTACGTATTACCTTACTTTTCACTCGTTTTCAAAAACCTATAAATACCCTACACCCCTCTTCTTTAAAACACACGAACAATCTGAGTTAAGAACATACACTTGCACTCAAAACTTTCTTTCTTTTCTCTACTACTAGTGCCATTGCTCTGTCTAGCCGGCTGAAAGCCAAGGCTAGACTGTTGAATCTTGCTTATTTATTCTTTCTGCACTTTGCTTCTTTACTGGTATGTCCTAGTTAATTTTCAAGCATCAACAACAACATATTTCTTTAGTTGTTTCCGTTTCTTTCATTCTTGTCCACTGCTGCCTATGTTTCTCCAATCAAGTTACATTACTAGCATGTGAAATATGTTCCCTTCCCTTTTTAAATTAATGCTCTCCTATGTGTATGAATCCCGAACCCCACATCCCCCCTATGTGTTTGTGTTCTCTGGCTAGTTTGTGGGCATGCCAACATCATCTATTGCTGGGCATGACCAAACCTAACCCTTTCTAGGTCATATGCTTCATACAATATATTCCCAACACCCCATTGACCCCTTTGTGTAACTACTAATTCTGTGTAGTTTCAGTTTTATTACTACTATTTCCAAATCACCCTTTACCACTTACTATTTTCCAGTCCAGTTTTAAACAAACTCTTTTTTTACTATGTTCTGCACTACCACTATATTCTTAGAACCTAGGTTCTGCCTCTTTTGTGTGAGCCTTGCCTTGGGACCCTTGAGCTCCCTCTAAAATTGGACACATAAGGGTTGACCCTTCCACACTGCACTCATCTCTGTCTGGTTATGCAACCTGGGTGTAAATACTGCCCGGGGTCCCTTGAGACCCTTATGGAACTTTGACACACCCAGGTATGAGAAAGGCTTTGAAACAAGTGGCATTTGAGGTGGTTTATTCTATAACACAGATAGGGAGTCAGAATTAGGTTTTCTATGGTCATAACTTCTTATTCTATAACAAGTGGCATTTGAGGCTTTGGTCTGTACTAATTTGTAACAAAAATTGGGGTTAGCTAATGAAAAGGGATGGGGTAATTATGTATGTTTTAGCTATTAGAAGGGTAGAGAAAATGTCTATAGGATCTGTTCTGTTTTAATTGAAATTCTGCATGCTTTACTTTCACGCACTTAGATAACATGCCTATAGGATCTGTTTTTAATAAATTCTGCATGTTTTAATTCCACACTTAAACATCATGCCTATAGGATCTAAATGGCTATAATCAGACATCATGTCTACAAGGTTAAAATCAGCTTCGAAACTAGATGTCATGCCTATAGGATTAAAATTAGTATTTTTTATAAATCATGCCTATAGGAATTTCGCTGTAAATCCTGCCTGCTTCATTTCACGTTCGACTAGATACCATGCCTATAGGACCAAAATTAGTCTTTGATACTTAGATACCATTCTTATAGGAATTGAAATTAGCTATAATAGAGATCATGCCTATGGGATCTAAAACCAGTATAGTTAAAATCAATTTGACTCATACTGTTCTGAATCAGTTTAAATAACCTACTCCTTTTATTAATACGGTCTAGAAAGCATGCCTATAGGATCCAAATCGCCTGTTTAAATTAACCACTGCTCTGCTGCATTCTTAATCAATGATAGATATCATGCTTATAGGACATCACCAATACACATTTAGGCATGTCTTAGGTAATTGCTTAATAAAACTGGATTCGCCTTTGTTTAATTAGCAATTGCTACAACTAGAAGGCAGACCTGATTCGGACTTCTTATCTGAGTTATGTAATAAATATGGTCTACTTCAACAATTAAAATATCCTGCATTAGTACTTTAGATTCTGACCCTAACTGTGTTTAAGTCATGCCATTTATGTGCATTGTGTGCGGAGGTATATATGAGCATCTTAATTGTTTATATGCTTCCCCTAATATGCAGTCCTACGTGTTTTGTATGTCGCCTTAGCATTTTTACCTTTAAAACCCAGGAGTAAGCCTAAAACCCTCCCTCTTATAGGAATTGTAGTCCTAAATTCCTCCGGGGTTGATAGGAATGGGACGGGTAATAGCATGCAATAGAGGTTGAGACTAATCCGCGCTTTAATACCTTAAAGGGGTGGGAAGGGTAGATATGGATATGATGACCGGTGCGCTAATACCATGTGTATCCCCTCTTCTGAGGAGTGTCATACAGGGTATCGCATTGATGTGATCCATATTGTAAATAAACCTAGGACCCCCTCCTCTCTTTTATATTCTCAAGTATTTGTAGAATTGTAACTCCTTTTCAAAATTCGCTTTTTAATAATTGTTTCCAAACTCTTATGTGTTCAAACTCAAATCCCCTACTACTTGAGCCTATACTTGTCTATCTACTAATTGTACAAATTTCATGAAACTATCCGGTCGGGAACCACACTAGTGGATCCTGAGGGATGCCTAACACCTTTTCCTTAGGATAATTTCAAGCCCTTACCCTGTCTCTGGTTATCAAAAAAACTTAGAAATGAAACTTATAGATGTACTAATGCACCTTAAATCATTAGGTGGCGACTCTCCAAATGCAAATCCAGATCTCAAAAGGAATGAGTTGTCCCATACCCAAAAATATCATAAACCCGATTTTCCGATGCAAAGAGGGGAAAAGGGGGCACGACAAACTCAATAGAAAGAAGTGTGATGAAGTATATAAAAAGCGGTAACAGATAGAGGTGTAACAATAACATGAATGATAATAAGCATGCATAATGAGAAAATAAAGCATGTAAGCATATAATTGCAAATTAAATATAGCTAAAGCAATGTACAAATAAATCTATGTTCCAAATATAGTCTAAGTACGCTAAGGTCAGAACCTAAGGGGTTTTCGCAGCAGAGTCGCCATGTTACTCCACCCTATGTTGCACTAGTTAAAAAACTTGTGATCTCTTTTGAGGAAAGAGAGTCACCACCTAGTATCTAATAGTATACTAGGGTACTTATTTAATTACTAAAGTCATATTCTCTATTAGTTTGCCAACCAGTAATACTTAGTTATTTGTATTATACTTAACTAGTATTATAGAGGCGGCATGCTATGTATCTATTTTTAATGACTTAGTACTTGAAAAGAGTGTGTGTTATTTTTAAAGGACATAGGTTTAGAAAAGCTTTGAAGATAATATCGTATATACATATGATTGAAAGAGTTTAGAGTATTGCACATAATATTAATGCTTTAAATGATTAGTGCTATTTTTGTAACCATAGTGAAGTGAAATGCTTTAAAGAAAATAGGTTTAAGATATACCTTGGTTCTCAAACCCCATCTTTTTCTTTTGAAGAAATCGTTGGAAAATTCCTTTTAACTACGTGGCAAAATTAGTTTATTTTTGTAAAAAAGCGCAGTTTAGAAAACCAATATTAGATTCCACTTTCAGTTTTTGAAAAGAGAGGATTATCTCCTTTTGCTAAAGCTGTTTTGTCCCCAAAAGACTTCATAAAATTGTTAGTAGATATTAATAAAAATAATGTGTAGTTAAGGAATTAAAAGTATGTATTAGTAAGCCCAATACCTTTTTAAATCCTACATCTTTTAGGGCTTGTCTAGATTATCTACATGATTCAAAGAGGTAAAATAAAGGATTCAATCTAATATGATAATTTTTGTATACATGTGAGAAATAAAGACGACAAAGTGCAGTAAAACAATAAGGCAATAAAGGGAAAGGTTGGACTCTAGTTTGGGCCTAAAAAGGGCAAGCCGAGCAAATAGCAGAAACGGACAACAGTTGACTTCAGACCTCCCAAAGCGTAGGGACAGGACTTGGGCCTGGGTTCTTTAGGAACTTGACAGGCCTAATTACAATACATATTCAAAAAGAAAGGTCATTAGATATACTACTCTATACATATAATAATACATGAAATGTATGAGTAAGGGGCTAACAGATTATAACAATCAATGATAATTTAAACTATAAGAATTACACGAATGTGGGGGCCACATATGCAAAGTGATTTACATTGAAACCTTTCATTGTCATTAAACACTAAACCTAAAGGGAGTAATATAGGTCAATATATTAGAGACTAAAGGTATAGCTCTGTTCATAGACAAAGCTCTCTTTTGACCCGTGATAGTTCAAAGTTCCCAAGAGTGTCAAGGCCTGGGACGAGTGCTTGTGTCAGGGAGAGTAGCTCAACCATAGACTAAACTCTACTCCCAAATACCTATAACTATTCACATTTATTCTTACCAACAGGTTTAAGTGCCAATGAGGCACTTTAATGTAAATCCCAATATCACAGCGACACCATACCACAAAAGTGTATGTATATTTTTGTAAAGGTTAATACAAAATATTTATAGGTTCATAAGACAATCAATCATACTGATGCAACCACAATCTAACAAAGTACATGTAATGAACTAATCAGCCATTTTGTGTAATTGCACCCCGTTACCCCTTTTTATGCTTCACGCATGTGTGTTTACGAATTTGTGACTCTTGGTGTTGGTTAGTTTCATTTCAGGAAGCTTTCAGGTTGATTTGGATCCTTTGATTCTTGACATAGAAGGCTAAATTACAAAATGTTGACCAAACTTTGATTTTTCTGAAAATGACCCCGGAACTATATTCTTTTGGCTTCGATAGCTTCGTATCATTATTTAGAACTTGAGAATATACCTGGAATTGAATGTGAAGTTCTGTAGGTTGATTTATGTTGATATGCCGAAATTTGACAATTTGAAGTTGAAAAGTTTAACCGTAGGATGAATTTTAGCTATCAAGTTCGGAATTTAATTTTGGGACTTGGAATAGGTCTATTATGGTATTTAGAACTTTTATGTAAAATTTGGTTTTGTTTGGAGTTTATTTGATAGGATTCGGACATCTAATTATAATTTTAGCAATTCTTGAACTTTACTTTGAAATTCATGTGTTTTAGAGTTCAATTCGTAGTTTTAGATGTTACTTTTATATTTTAATCGTGTGAGAGAGTTCATATAATATTTTTAGACTTGTGTGGATGTTTGGTTTGGAGCCTCGAGGGCTCGGATGAGTTTCAGATATGTTCCCGAGTGTATTGGACTGAAGTTGGTTAAAATATGGTGTCTGTGCCTCTGGTGACGCAATTGTGAAGACCATTGTCACATTTGCGAGCTTAATAGGGAGGCCTCAGTTATCGCAATTGTGATGCCTGACTCACAATTGTGAAAACGCTTCATGTAGAGGGTAGTTCGCATTTGCAACCAAATAGTCACATTTGTGATTGAGACATGCTTTGCAAACGCGAAGCTAGTGTCACAATTGTGAACCCCTCATAGGGGTGACAGTGGCCACATTTGTGAGAAATACTTCGCAATTGCGATATCTTCAACTGACCATAAGGGCTGGAAGTCGGAATTTATCTCTCATTCTCTCATTTTTGAACCCCAGACTCCGTAGGAGGCGATTTGGAGAGGAAACTTTTACCTACAAAACTTGGGTAAGTGATTCTAATTTGTTTCTAATCATATTCCACCAATATATCTTAGATTTTAACATCAAAATCATGTCATTCAAAATGAAAATTTGTGAAGTTTTGGAAAAAAAAAATGAGTTTTGAGAGCCGATTTGGACTCGGATTTTGAACTAATCACATATATGAACTCGTACGGTTATAGGTAGTCAGAATCTACCACTGGACCCGGATTTTGACCTGACTAGTCCTGGGTTAACTTTTGTTGACTTTTTTGGGAAAAGTGTAAGATCTTTGTTTTATCTATTACAACTGATTTCCCTTGCATTATTTGATGATATTAAGTTGATTTTGGTTAGATTTGAGCCGTGTGGAGGCGGATTTTAAGGGAAAAGCTAATTTTTGAGTGTTGAATTGGCCTAATTGAGGTAAGTGTCTTGCCTAACTTCATGTGGGGGAAACTGCCCGTTAGGATTGGTATTGATTGATTCATTTGTGCTATGTGAAATTCGTGTACGCAAGGTGACGAGTGGGTGCATGGGTTGTACGTGATATTTGACTGGTTTAGGCTACTTATACTTCTTCAATGTCTTAATTTAATCGTCATATCATGTTTAAATTCTCACAGTCAATTTATTCTTACTTGTGTTAGTCTATTTTTACATGCCTTAACTGATTTCGTTATCACTAGTTTTACATTCTAGTTGATAAATTTCTCTCATGCTTTAGTTGAACTTGTTTCCTTTTTAATTGTTACACTATACCTCTTTCATTGTTGATTATCATTATTTGAAGTTATTGTTCATGTTATCTCCTTTATTATTGATTTCCATTATTTGAGGTCATTGTTATACATTATCTCTTTTTTTGAGAGTTAGTCTTATCTAATATAGTGGTTATAATCTCTCTCATTGTTGAGTTATTTGGCGTTGAAGTTATTAAAGCCATTATCATGTTGAGGCGAAATTGTTATTGTTGAAACATCTTCTTTGTTGAATATTTTACATTCATTGTTGTTGTTGATATTATTGTACACATTGTGGTAGAGCCGTGGGTTGTTGAGGAAACATTGATATTGTCGATTGTTGGCAAGTTGTGATATATGAGCACGTGTGGTGCAAGTTGTTATTGTGATGCGATATTGACGCGCATGCGGCGGTATACGACTTGGGGTTAATGTGCATGTGGCAGTATAAGGTGGGACTTATGTGCATGTTTCTTGTAGGGGAACTACGTGAAGCCACTCAGCATCATAAGGTGGACTAAAGTGCATGTAGCTATTTCAAGAAAACTATTTTTCAAAACCTATTTCAAATGTAAGGCTCACGTGGCGGTATAAGTGTAACGACCCGACCGTTTGTTTTTCTTTCTAGAACCTTATTCCCTAAAAAAGACTCTCCGTGTGTGATATTATTATTGTATGACTTGTGGGGATGGTTAGTTTGGGATGTGGAAGGGTTGGACTTGAAATGCGAACACTTGGTTCCTTAGTTTGGCTTTAAGCGGCTAAGTTTGATTTTGGTCAACATTTTGAGTAAATGACCTTTGACGGTTCCAATAGGTTTTTATGATTATTTTGGACTTGGGCGTATGTTCGGATTAGGTTTTGGATGACCCGGGAGCATTTCAATGCTTAATAGTGAAAGTTGGCACATTGAAGGTTTTAGAGTTCATTAACTTTGGTTTGAAGTAGGATTTGGTGTTATCGAGGTCTGTTTGGGATTCCAACCCTATAAATAGTTTCGTATGGTGATTCAGACTTCCATGTAAAATTTAGTGTCATTCCGAGTAGTTTAAGCATGTTTCGGCGTGTTCGGAGTAAGTTGGAAGAACTTGAAGTTCATAAGTTGATTCAATTTGGGTTGGGGTGTGATTCTTAGTTTTGATGTTGTTTTACATGTTCTGAGGGTTCGAGCGAGTTAGTTTTATGATTTCAAACATGTTGGTATGTTTGGGCGAAGCCTAGGGGGCCTCGGGTATTAATCAGACTAGGCACGGACCAAGTTAGGACTTATGAGCAATAGCTGAAGCACCAGGTTTCTGGTGCAATTGCACCTGCGAGGCTATGGCTTCAGGTGCGAGCTCCCAGAAGCGAACTGAAGCTAACCAGGCCTGGACCGCAGAGACGGCGAAGCTTCCACAGAAGCAAGGCCCTTCCGTAAAGGCAGGCTCACAGATGAGCAATGTGGCCGCAGGTGCGATGGCCCATGGTCAATAATGTTCTGCAGAAGCGGAAAATTGACCGCAAAAGCGGTCCCGCTGAAGCAGAGGTCCGTCCGTAGGTGGGGAAATACCAATGGGCAGAGAGGTTGCATTTAAGTTGAGATTTAGGCTCATTTCTTCGTTTCTCTCAATTGTTGGTTGAAATTAGAGCTCTTGGAAGAGGGATTTTTCACCTAGCACTTTGAGGTAAGTAAATTTTATACAATGTGAGATAAATACATAGATTATGGGTAGATTTAACATGTAAAATTTGTGAAAAGCATGGGTTTAGTTGAAAACTAAGGTTTTGATAAAAATGGGATTTAACCACGAAAATGGTTATGGAATTTAGTGAAAATTGTATATTTTAGTTTGTGAGGTTATGGGTAACGTCTTTTTTAAAATATTTCTGGAATCTAGGGATGTGGGCCATAGGGATGAATTTTTGGAAATCCTTCAGTTAGGGTTGGGTAATCACTTTAATAATTAGAATATGAATTTTTGAACATATATTGATTGATTTATGCAACATTTGACTAGTTTCGGACTGTTCGGCACCGAGTTGAGGCTTTAGAGTGAATTTGAGGTTGGATAGTGAGCTTTGAGATGAGGTAAGTCTCTTTCCTAATCTTATAAGAGGGAATTTACCCCGTAGGTGATTTAAACTGATATTTACCTCTATTTGTGGGGGCTACGTATGCACGAGGTGATGAGAGTCTGTGCGTAGCTACTTATTATGCTTATGTCTGGGTAGTTTAGGACCCAAATCATGAAATACTTGTAATTTGTGTTCCCTAATTGTTAATTAAATTGTCTAAATCATATTGAATCTTGATAAAGGAATTGTAAAAGATCGAATTTCACTTACTTGAGTTTTGGTGGGTCACTTGACCGTTAATAGAAATTGCATTACATGGTGTATTAGCCTTGTAAGAACGTTAAGTCAAATACATTACAGACCCCTACCGCTCAGGCTCTAGGGAATGTAACTGTCGTGTATCAGACCTGGGGCGCACTACCAATGGGCGGAGCCCAGCCAGTGGCAGTGGCTATACCTGAGCCCAGACAAGCTGCGGTCGGTGAGCTGCAGAAGCTAATGGATAGATGGATCAAGTTACACCCTCCTGTATTTGGAGGTGAGCGACATGAGGATCCCCAAGAATTCATTGATCATTGCAGGGATAGACTGCATAACATGAGTATATTGGAGTCCCATGGGGTGGACTTTGCTACTTTCTAACTGGAGGGCAGGGCCCTTAGATGGTGGCAGTCTTAACTTCTCGGCAAACCAGCAGATTATCCTCCCATGACTTGGGACAGGTTCACCCCTATCTTTCTAGATAGGTACATTCCACCCTCTTAGAAGGAAGAGTTGCAGTTTTAGCTTGAGCAGGTCCAACAGGGTCAGATGCCAGTTCCCTACTATGAGGAGAGATTCTCTGATTTGTCTCGCCATCCACTTATGATACTTCCTACCAACGCAGAGAGAGTCCAGAGGTTTGTTGCAGGGTTTCACACTGGCATTCACGCCGCTATGGCCCGAGAGGTTGAGATGGGGACTTCTTACGAGCTAGTTGTGGAGATAGCTCAAAGGATCGAGGGTATACATTAGCGTTGCCGAGAGCAAGCTACGAGGGATATGTCGTTTCGGTATTCTGGGGAGTTTAGAGGTGCCCTAGGTGGGGCTAGAAGTCAGTTTGTGAAGGGTCAGTCCAGTAGGCCTACATATCCAGCATCGCCGCCTCGTCGGGGTGCTCCAATGTGACCTTATTTCAGCACCATGCTAGAGATTTCCTATCACCCACCAGCTATTCAGGGTTCCTCTAGTGGGTATTCAGGCCATCAGGGTCAGGCTTCAGGTCAGCAGTCCACCACATTGAGAGGTTGTTTTGAGTGCGAGGATCTCAGTCATATGCAGAGGTTTTGCCCCAGGCTCAGGGCAAAGCAGTGCAGTAGGGTCAGCAGCCTATAATTATGGCACCGACTGCCCCACTAGTTGTACGGCTGCCCAGAGGCAAAGGGCAGGTGGGTAGGGGTCGTCCTAGAGGTGGAGACGTGTCAAGTGGCACTCCATCTAGGTTCTATGCTTTTTCGGCCAGAACAGATGTAGTAGCCTCAGATGATGTGATCACAAGTATTATTTCTATATGCGGTAGGGATGCTTGACTACTATTTGATCCATGGTCTACATATTCATATCTGTCATCTATGTTTGTTCATTTCCTGGTTGTTTATCGTGAGTCCCTGGGTGCTTCTATTTATGTGTCCACTACTGTGGGCGATTCTATTGTTGTGGATTAGATCTATCAGTCATGTGCTGTTACATTTTGTGGTTATAAGACTAGAGTGGATCTTCTGTTGATTGGTATAATGTACTTTAAGATCATCCTAGGCATGGGCTGGTTGTATCCATATAACACCATCCTTGATTACCATGCCAAGACTGTTACCTTAGCGATGCTAGAGTTGCCTAGATTTGAGTGGAAGGGTTTGTCTATCAGCGTACCTCGTCGGATAATCTCTTTTATGAAGGCTCGATACATGGTCAAGAAGGGTTATTTGTCTTATCTAGCCTATGTTTGGGATACTACTGTAGAGGCTCCGACGATAGACATAGTGCCCTAGTCCGGGAGTTCTCCAATGTGTTTCCTTCTTATATTCCAAGCATGCCACCAGATCGTGATACCGATTTCTGTATTGATTTGGCTCCAGCTACCTAGCCTATCCTTATTCCACCATATCGCATGGCTTCGAAAGAGTTGAAGGAACAACTTGAGGAGTTGCTAGCAAAGGGGTTTGTCAGATCAAGTGCACCGCCTTGGGGTGCACCAATGTTATTTCTGAAGAAGAAAGATGGGACTATGTAGATGTGCATTGATTACCACCAGTAGAACAAAGTTACCATCAAGAACAAGTACCCGTTGTCGCGTATTGATAATTTCTTTGACCAGTTGTAGGGTGCCAAGGTGTTCTCTAAGATCGACTTGAGATCGGGGTACCATCAGTTAAAGATTCTAGATTTGGATGTTCTGAAGACTAGTTTCCGGACTAGATATTGCCATTATGAGTCTCTAGTGATGTCCATAGGTTTGACCAACACCCCAATGGCATTTATGGGTTTGATAAATAGGGCGTTCAGGCCATATATTGATTCGATTTTCATTGTCTTCATTGATGACATCTTGATCTACTCGCGTAGTATGGAGGAGGACGAGCAGCATTTGAGAGTGGTTCTTCAGACCTTGCGGGAACAAAAAATATATGCTAAATTCTCCAAGTGTGAGTTTTGGCAAGATTCTGTAGCATTTTTGAGGCATGTTGTATCAGGTGAGGGTATTAAGGTAGATCTCAAGAATATCAAGGCAGTTCAGAGTTGGCCTCATCCTATTACAGCGACTGAGATCAGAAGTTTATTGGGGTTAGCTGGTTATTATCGCTGATTTGTGGAGGCCTTGTCACCTATTGTAGCACTTTTGACTAGATTGACCTAGAAGGGTGCTTCGTTCTGATGGTCCGACGATTGTGAGGCGAGCTATCTGAAGCTCAAAACCGCCTTAACTTCAACAACGGTGTTAGTTTTGCCTTCCAATTCAGGGATTTATGTTGTGTATTGCAACACTTCACATGTTGGTTTGGGTTGTGTATTGATGTAGGAGGGATGAGTTATTGCATATGCTTCACATCAGCTGAAGCCCTATGAGAAGAATTACCCTGTACATGATTTGGAGTTGGCAGCGATTGTTCATGCTATCTGGAGGCATTATCTTTATGGGGTGTCCTATGAGGTTTACACCAATCATCGCATCTTGCAGCATTTGTTCAAGCAGAGGGATCTCAATTTGAGGTAGCGCAGGTGGCTTGAGTTACTAAAGGACTATGATATTACCATCTTTTATCATTCGGGAAAGGCGAATGAAGTTGCGAATGCCTTGAGCAAAAAGGCGGAGAGTATGGATAGTTTGGCATTCATTTCAGTAGAGGAGAGGCCACTAGCGTTGGACATTTAGTCCTTCATTAACAGACTTGTTAGGTTGGATATTTTAGAGCCCAGCTGAGTTCTTGCGTGCGTCGTTGCCCAACCTTCACTATTCGAGCAAATCAAGGCTCGCCAGTTTGATGATCCACACTTGTTGATTCTCAGAGAGACGGTACTACGGGGTGGTTCTAAGGAGGTTACTATTAGTGAGGATGGTGTTCTGTGACTCCAGGGTCGCCTATGTGTTCCTAATGTTGATTGCTTGAGGGAGAACATCCTAGAGGAGGCACACAGTTCTTGGTATTCTATTCACCTAGGTGCTACGAAGATGTATCGTGACTAGAGAAAGCATCATTGGTGGTGGCGGATGAAGAAGGATATAATTGAGTATGTTGCGAGATGTCTAAATCAGGTTAAGTATGAGCATCAGAGAACAGGTGGCCTACTTCAGTAGATGTCTATACCAGGGTTGAATTGGGAACACATTACTATGGACTTTGTAGTTAGGTTGCCGCAGACCTTGCAGAAGTTTGATGCAGTTTGGGTCATCGTCGATAGGTGGACCAAGTCGGCACACTTCATTCCGGCTATGACTACGTATTTCTTAGAGAGATTAGCCCAGATTTATATTCAGGAGATTGTCCGGTTGCATGGTGTGTCGGTCTCTATCATATCAGATAGAGACCCTTATTTCACTTCGCATTTTTAGAGAGTAGTACAAGGTGTGTTGGGGACCCGTTTAGAGCTCAGTATAGCCATTCATTCGCAGACCGATGGGCATTTGGAGCGGACAGTTCAGATCTTGGAGGATATGCTCACAACATGTGTGATTTGACTTCGGAGGGCAGTGGGATTGATTCTTGCCTTTGGCCGAGTTTGCTTACAGAAACAATTATTAGTCCAGCATCGAGATGGTTCCATTTGAGGCTTTATATGGTCAGTGATGTCGTTCTCCCATTGGATGGTTTGAGCCCGATGAGGCTAAGTTATATGGTGCTGATTTGGTAAAGGATGCATTCGAAAGGGTAAAGTTGATAGGAGCGACTTCGCACAGCACAATCCAGATAGAAGAGTTATGCGGACTAGAAGGCATGGTGGGCGAGAAGGTTCTTTTGAAAGTCTCGCCGATGAAGATATCATGAGGTTCGGAAAGAAGGGCAAATTGAGCCCAAGGTTTATAGGCCATTTGAGGCATTGAAACGAGTTGGGGTAGTTGCTTATGTGTTTGCTTTACCATCCAGTCTATCGGGAGTTCATCTGATTTTCAATATTTCTATGCTCCGGAGGTATCATGTCGATAGGTTACATGTGTTAGACTTAAGCAAGCTTTAGTTAGATGAGAGCCTGGGGTACTAGGAGGACCAGTGGCCATTATTGATAGGAAAGACCTCCAATTGAGGTCCATGAAGATTTATGCGATAAAGGTTCAGTAGAAAGGTCAACCAGTCAAGGAGGCAACTTGGGAGATCGAGAAGAACATGCGGAGCAGATATCCACACTTATTCAGCACTCCAAGTATGATTTTAGACCCGTTCGAGGACGAACGTTTGTTTTAGAGGTTGAGAATGTACGACCCGACCGGTTGTTTTGCTTTCTAGAACCCCGTTCCCCTAAATAAGACTCCCCGTATGTGCTTTTATTATTTTACGACTTGCGGGGATGGTTAATTCGGGATTGGAAGGGTTCAGAATGAAATCAGAACACTTGCTTCCTTAGTTTGGCTTTAAGAGGCTAAGTTTGACTTTGGTAAATATTTTGAGTAAATGACCTCGGCTAGGATTTGACGTTTCCAATAGGTTTGTATGATGATTTTGGACTTGGGCATATGTTTGGATCGGGTTTTGGATGACCCGAGAATGTTTCGATGCTTAATAGTGAATGTTGGCACATCGAAGGTTTTAAAGTTCTTTAAATTTGGTTTGAAGTAGCATTTGGTGTTATCGAGGTCCGTTTAGGATTCCAGTCTGGGGATAGTTCCGAATGGTGATTTAAGACTTGAACATAGAATTTGGTGTCATTCTGAGTAGTTTAAGTATGTTTCGGCGCGTTCAGAGTATGTTCGAAGAACTTGAAGTTCATAAGTTGATTCAATTTGGTTTGGGGTGTGATTCATAGTTTTATAGTTGTTTAACGCATTCTGAGGGTTTGGGTGAGTTTGTTTTTTGATTTCAAACTTGTTGGTATGTTTAGGTGGGGCCCCAGGGGTTTCGGGTGTTAATCGAACTAGGCACGGACCAAGCTTGGACTTAGGAGAAATAGCTGAAGCACCAGGTTTCTGGTGCAATCGCACCTGCAAGGCTATAAGCGCGGGTGCAAGCTTGCAGAAGCGAGTTGGGGATCACAGAAGCGGCTTGAGGCTGGCCAGGCTCGCAAATGCGTGATGTGGCCCCAGGTGCGATAGACCAGTTGTCGAGCATGTTCCGTAGAAGCGGACAGTTGACCTCGGAAGTGGTCCCATTGAAGCAGAGGTCCGTCCGCAGGTGCGGAAATACAGCTGGGCAGAGGGGTCACATTTAAGTCGAGATTTAGGCTCATTTCCTCATTTCTCTCACTTGTTGGTCAAAATTAGAGCTCTTGGAAGATGGATTTTTCACCTAGAACTTTGAGGTAAGTAATTTTTATACAATGTGAATTAAATACATAGATTATGGGTAGATTTAACATGTAAAATTTGTGAAAATCATAGGTTTAGATGAAAACTTAGGTTTTGATAAAAATGAGATTTAACCACGAAAATGGTTTTGGAATTTAGTGAAAATTATATAATTGAGTTCGTGAGGTTATGAGTAATGACTTTCTTAAAAAAATTCCGGAATCTGGGCACGTGGGCTCATGGATGAATTTTTTGAAATCCTTCAATTGGGGTGGTGTAATCACTTTAATAGTTAGATATGAACTTTTGAACATATATTGATTGATTTATACAATATTTGACTAGTTTCGAATTGTTCGGAACTGAGTTGAGGCTTTAGAGTGAATTTGAGGCCGGAAAGTGAGCTTTGAGACGAGGTAATTCTCTTGCCTAACCTCGTAAGAGGAAATTTGCCCCATAGGTGATTTAAATTGATATTTGCTTCTATTTGTGGGGGCTACGTACGCACAAGGTGTTAAGAGTCCATGCGTAGCTACTAATTCTTCTTATGTCGGGGTAGTTTAGAAACCAAATCATGAAATACTTGTAATGTTTGTGCCCTACTTGTTAATTAAATTTTCTAAATCATATTGGAACTTGATAAAGGAAGTGTAAAAGACCGAATTTCACTTACTTGAGTTTTGGCGGGTCACTTGACCGTTAATGGAAATTGCATTACATTGTGTATTAGCCTTGTAAGAACGTTGAGTCAAATGCTTATAAAGTATCCTAAATTATTGTGGAGCGGGCCAAACGCCCCTACAGTAGAATAGATGCATCTATAGATCGTGTTGTAGTCCCTCGGCAGTGTACTGGATCGGGTCGTATGGCCTCCGCATAAATCGTGCTTAATGATACCCGGAGCCTAATCATACTTTATGTTTTTTGCGACTTGTGAGGCTACAATTATTAATGACAGGAATTTACTTGGAATTTATTAATTTGTGAAAGAATTAATTATTCCTACTTGTTAATGAGCTATTATTATTATTACATATCCTATGCTTATTTAGAATTTCTGTATTATTATTGTTAGCCCATAGAAAGTGTCGATGTCGATCCATCGTCACTACTTCTTCGAGGTTAGAATTCATACTTACTGAGTACATGTTGTTTATGTACTCACACTACACTTCTGCACTAACCGTGCAGGATCTTAGGGAACTGCATATGGCAATCATATATGCTCGTTACCCGGAGGCCTAGTGGTGAGCTGCTTTCTGAGCCGTTCCGCAGCACCTAGTGTTTCTCCTTTACATTCATATTTCAGACAGTAGTTAGAGTTTTGTATAATCTATTAGTGCTTATACACTTATGACACTAGGTCCTGGCACGCATTAGTTCACTTGTGGTTTTGTATTATTATTGTGGTTATGATTTGCACTCACCTGCTTTCATTCTATTTATTTAAAGTTGTTCTTAAATCTCTTAATTAAGGATAATCTAATTACTTAAAAATTTATTAAAAAGGAAAATCACGTGGTTAGTTTACTGTTGGCTTGCCTAGCAACTGCGCCATCACGACATATAAGAGAATTGGGTAGTGACAATAAGGAAAGGTTGTGTTTGAGATTGTGTATTGTGAATACGAGGTGGTACCTGGTGATTCTTATTGTACACGAGGCTATTCTTATATTTGTTTTCTTCTTTGTTCTAGCAGTTGTTGTCTGTATATGATCACTTTGGTTCTCTTCAGTTGCTTCTTTAATGTTATTCCCTCATTTAATTTCCAGTACTAGTTTATGTTATTATCTTGTTTCGTATCAGTTATTTCATCGCTTTCCATTATTTATCTTTATTACATTTTCACACTGCTTATATATATCATAATAGGTGTCTTTACATGTTATCATCACTACTAAACTGAGGTTAGGCTGGATACTTACTAGGTACCATTGTGGTGTACTAATACTATACTTCTGTATATTTTTGTGCTGAACTGGGTACGTCTGCTCGTGATGGTCGTCAGAGATCATTTGTAGCTGACTTACAGAGACTTCAAGGTATGCTTTTTCGACATTCGCAGCTTTTGGAGTCACCTTCCTTTGTTTTTTACTACTATTGTACTTCTTTCCTTTCAAACATTGATGTATTAGATATTATAGTTTTATTCTATAGAACTTATGACAAAGTTCCACCGGTTTTGGGAAAGTGTTTGTTGAGATTCTATTTCGGGAGTTTATATCACTTATTCACACTTGTTTTAGTATTTTGGTGGATTATTTCTGTCAAGTTGTTATTAAGTATTAGGCTTACCTAGTCATATAGACTAGGTGCCATCACTATATTCTATGAAGGAAAATTGGCATCGTGATAGTACATGATCCAATGTAAATGATATTTAGGCATGCTCAAAAGAATAAACTTCACACATAGAGACAAAGACATCACCAGGTTACTGTTAGGAACTCAAAAACTTAGGTCCTACATCTCAAGAATCGAGTAAGCACATGGCTTAAACATATGAAGTTCTCGACATAGACACATTCCCTTTAATAGTCTAAGTCTTAACTTATAGTATATATACAAGTTAACAGTTCCAATAGAAACCTCTAAAGAATATTAACAGAGATGTAGGTTGACCACATCAATTGAATCCTTTAAGAGGTACTAATGGAGATACCATTATTACTATTGTAACTTCTAAAGAGTTTTAACAGAATTATAGATTAACAACTACAATGAGAACTTCTAAAAGATATTAACAAGGTCACATATTCATAATTTCAATTAGAACTTCTAAGAATGTTAATAGGATTGCAGATTAACAAACTTCAATTAGAACTTCTACGGAATACTAATAAAAATGCAAATTAATAACTTAATTAGGACTTCCAAAGGTATTAGCAGGGTCATAGCTTTACATGCCAGATTGCGACCTCCAAAAGATTATTAACAGAATCTTAAGTTGACGATCTTGTTTACTCTAAAATTCAAGACATGATTATTTCTTTCTACGAGTTTTCAACTTAATAATAATCTATTTGGAGAAACAAATCATGATGTTAAACTCAAACAGTAGCAACAGGAAATTCATTTAAAGTTCATAAGCTAGGCCTGGTTTACTCATGTAAACTTAACGAAGTTCTAAAAACAACATAGACAGGTACATGGTTATGGAAGACAAAAAGAAATATCAAAGAATCAAGATGAGTGCAGAATTACAATAACATATACAGAAGACATTTTAGCATGGTGCCACATTATTTCAAAAACAATGAAAGCGTTGTCATCATCAAGCTAATAGTGTCACTGCATGGATTTTAGAAAACGGGTAGGGATATTATCACATTGAGGAAATCTATCAAACATGTTATGTATAGGATTTCAAGAGTAGTGGAATTTGGTTTTATAATCTTAACTTACAAAATAGGATACTAAAACCTGCACAAACCTTATGCCTTAAGTCAATTATGTAATAATCTTCAAAATGCACATACAAAGATGTTACGGGGATCTACTCTGCTCAAGACATGCTTAAACAGTATGATCAAACAACCATAAACTTATCAAAGAGTCAATGATCTTTTAACAGTTGACAAAATTACAGAAACATGCTAAAAGAGAGGATAAGTTCATATATCAGAAACTGGCATTCCAAAGCCAAGGTGACAGTCTTATCTCAACACTAATCAGATTTATATTTGTTTAAGCCTAATTTATAAAGTGAGCTACTACAAATACAGATAATACTTAAGGCAAGTTTATATCATGTCAATACCTAACATAGACATCACAAAATTCCAAAGAAACTAGATATCGGGATAACTTGAAAGTTATTAAGCTGTTTTAAGACTTGACAACAGAGAGAGGTCATCAAATCTTCATTGGAATCATCACAGAATTCTAATCTCAATAGCTAAAGGAAATTCATGATCTCATAACTTACTTGACAATTATATGTCACTAACAACATCATTCAATAACAGAATAACTTATACTTAGTAATTAAAACAAACAAGAAGATTAGGGTTGAGGTTTTACTGGCTTCCTATGGGGAGCAGACCAAACGAGGGTTCAACATAGCCATGTAGGAACCAAAGCATCAAGCTTTGAACTGTGAGAGAACTCGGAAACAAAGAGAAATAGAAAATTAATGAGAGAGAGCCTAAGCTTTGAAATCTCAGTTGTTGTTTTTTTTGTATTCATATCCGGTTTGTTATCTCTTGTTAAGTCACTTAGGTAAGAGCACTAAAGGCTCCATTTATAGTGGCATTAAATGCCCTAGGTTATAGATTCAAAACTAGGATAGTGGAAGATGATAGTGAGTGGATGATGTGAGCAAACTTGCGTGAAATCACAGATGACAGTGGTGAGAATAATGATAGCTTTTTACCTGAGGAAGGAAGACTGTCTGTTGAAAGAAAAAAACATCGGATAAAGGCCCAACGTCTAGAGGTCTCTGCATTTGATCTTTGGACCAAGAATAACGATGATGACACTCTAAAGTGGCCATGCATGCCACTAATTTTGACAGAGCATCAGGAACCTCTGGAGATTCGACCTTGCGCCAATTGGTCTAGGGTTTTGGATTAGGAGTTTTAAAATCCAATTAGTGAAATAGAAAGAAAATCAAAGGCTTCATATCCTAGGGACAAAGCGAATGATTTTGTGAGTTTGGACTTGAGAGAACAAAGACGAAATGGTGTCTAGATGCTAAAGTTCAAATCTGGTACTTTAGATTTGATGGAAAAAAAGGGAAATATCAGCAAAATTCTTGGATAGGGAAGCAGGAGAGGACAATTTGATGAGAGATTTCATGACCTTGCAAAAATTTGTGTAAGGTCTGTTTATTGATGTCCATGAGAGATTGAGAGAATAAAGAGGGAAAAAGGAAAGGGAGGCGCCTGTAGGAATGACGTATGAAATTAGGGTTGGGAGACGAGGTTGTTCGTCTCCAAATTAAGAATAAATGGGTTGATCTGGACCGTTGATCTTTTAGATCAATGATCCTAGTATTTTGGTGTTTGAAAGGTTTTTGTGGTCGCTGGATTGTTATATTTTGATGGTGGAGATGAGATATGATGATTGTTTTAAATTAAAGGGAAAATAGAGATAAATTATGAGCCGTTGATTTGAGAAAAAGATAGTTTGGATTCATTGTGCTTCTTTTGTGAGTTTTATAGGGAGGTGACGTGGCACGAGCAGATTGGGTAGAGAGGAGGTTCTGCATAGCCAAGGTGGCAAATGAGGGTGGACCTGAACTAGGTTAATTGCGAACTAGGCTTTGATTTAGATAATGGCCAAGTTGTGTTAGGAGTGCAATTGCAATTATAGCTATTTAGTTTTTGACCTCTTTGAAATTAATTTAAATAAACTTAATTATTTTTTATAAAATGTAGTAGAAATTATAATTATCAAATATACTACTAATTAGTGTAATTAATTATTTGTAAAATACTTTATTTTCTAAATTACAACACTAATTTTGAATCATTAACATAATAATCTAATTAATCAAAATTTTAAGAAGCAATTTGTTAAATTATAAAGCCTGTGTGATGTATATAAAGTTACTTTAATAATCTCAAAATAATAAATATATTTGTAATTACATAATACTAATACTAAATTATTAATTTTAAAACTAATACTTAGTTAAATAATTTTGTATAATAGATATTATCGATCGAAAATATTTTCAAAATATTCATCGTAAATTATTAAGTATAAATAAATTATTTTATAAAAGGAGGGTCAAAATTGGTCATCAACATATTTTTTTATGCTTCTCATCTTGTTTGGTACTGATATACATATGCTTGGTGAGGATAAGTAATTTTTCACAACGGGTGTTTCCGTGCAGTGAAGAGAAGTGATTATGAAAGACAGGTGCTTCTATGCTTTGAAGTTGAAGGATTTAGAATGACATGTATTTTTGTGCGTTAAATACAAATGATATATTTACGATGGGTGTTTTCTTGCTATGAGGATGAGTGATCTATTCACTACGGGTGTTTTCATGCTATTGATATGATATATTTTATTCTCTCTTTTGTTTATGCGGATTTGAGGACTCGGATATTTTGTATCATGATTATCATTTTGTCCTCTTGGATTTGAGTTGTGGAGATAGGTTTTGTTATGAAGTTTGAGTAACATGTCGATTATTTCCTTTAGTTGATCATTTTACTATTTTCTCGCAATTTCTATTGTTATCTCTCTTATTATTTATCTGTTATCTTCTTGTTTGTTCTCTTGCTTATTAATTACACAAGTTTTAAGTAGGTATCTTGTTACATAGCCTCGTCAGTACCTCGTCGAGGTTAGGCTCGATACGTACTGAGTATATTAGGTCGGTTATTCTCATACTACACTTCTACACTTCATGTGCAGATTTTGGTAATAGTCATACAACATTCCAAGGAGTGGCTAGCTTGGATTCCATCAGGGTACTCGATCCGTTCGTAGACTCTAGAGTCCCCTTCTCTATAACGACCCCACTGGTTGTTTTGAGCAATTTCGTCCGATTTGGCTGTTTGACGTTACGAGTAGCTTCATATTATGTGTATCGACTTGTGTGCGCAGTTCGGATGTGAAATCGGAAAGCTTTTATGTGAAAATATGAAAAAAAATAGTAATTTTTAGACTTAAAATTTGGTTTTTAGTTGACTTTGGTCAATATTTTTGGTAAACGGACCCGGATTTATGTTTCGACAATCTCGGGAGGTCTGCGGTAAAATATTTGACTTAGACATATACCCGGAACTGAATTCCGAGGTCTCTAGCCTTAGAAAACATTTTTTTAAGAAAATTATTGTGTTGGTTTTTAAAGAAAATAAAGAAATGAATTAATGTTTGAACTCGTTGGTATCGGGCCCGTATTTTGGTTCCGGATCTCGGCACAAGTTTGTTATGATATTTAAGTCCTATCTGTAAATTTGGTGAAAACCGGAATTGATTTGACGTGATTTGGGCGTCCGGTTAAAAAGTTAGAAAATCATGAGTTTTGAGGTTAAATTCATAGTTTTTGATGTTAATTTGATGTTTTGATTGCATGATCAAGTCCGTATGATATTTTTAGACTTGCGTGCATGTTTATTTTGGATGACCAAAAATCTTTCAAAAATGTAAAATGATGATTTGAATGACCAAATGGTATCAGAATTAGATAATTTTTGTATGGGTGACGTCATAGCAGAATGAGTGTTTGATTTTTGTAAATTTTGTCGGGTTCCGAGGTGCGGGTCCGAGGAGTTGACTTTTGTTGACTTTTTACAAATTGTATAAGAATCATAGTTTTGTTTGTCAATTGAAATTATTTTCTCTTGCATTGTTTGATGTATTCAAGTCATTTTGGCTAGATTGATCCAAGCGTTGATGAATTGGTAAAGGAAAAGCTAAATTGATTATTGAATTGGCCTGATTGAGGTAAATATCTTGCCTAACCTTGTGTGGGGGACTTCCCCTTAGGAATAGAGTCTTCTATGCTAATTGTAGTCCATGCATGCGAGGTGACGAGTGTGTGCTCGGACTTATTTGTGGGAAATTTGCATCAGGGTTCTTCGGTCCTTATGTGGAAAGTATCCCGTTATGATTGAGTTTCCTAGTTGCTTAAATTGCCTCTATATGCTCCATATGACGTTAATTTTCCTCTAATTCTTACGTGTTACATTGACCCTTAATTTCCTTATCGTTTTGATACTTCTTGATTGTGAGTTTCTCTATGACTTCATGCAAATAGGTTACATGTCCAATTGTTGTGGTTACCGGTGTAGTTATTACGTGTTTATTATGTCTTATTGTTAAGTTGAGGTTTCATTGTGAAGTTAATTATTGGTACAAGTTTGGTTATAGCTGATTCCCTTGCCGGCACATATTTAATTCTTACCGTTTGTTCCCTTGCCGGGACATGTTGATTCTTGTTGTTAACTCCCTTGTCGGGATATTATTGTTTCCTTATTATTTCCTTGCCGGGATTCTTTTGTGATTGGTGATGATTTGTATATGGGATCAGGTTGCACGACGCAACAAGATTATATGATTTGGATTGGGTTGCACGCCACAACAATATTATATGGGATCGGGTTGTACGCCGCAACAATATTATATGGGATCGGGTTGCACGTCACAACAATATTATATTATTTGGATCGGGTTACACGCCGCAACAATATTATATGATTTGGATCGGGTTGCACGCCGCAACCGTACTATATGATTGGGATCGGGTTGCACGCCGCAACAAGAAAGAATAAAAGTGAATATTGATTCTTATGGTGAGAACGAGAGTAAAAACATGAAGGGTGATGTCGTGCACTTTCTACTGCTATGTTTATTTGTTGTTATCAATTCAAATGTGTAAACTGTTTAATTTTTTTATTGTTGTGATCCTTTGTGTTAGAACCCACAAATGTTTTCAATACCTCACCGTATATGTATATATATATACACACACACACACATATACATGTTCCATTACTTCAAAGTTCAACAAATGTTACATCCTTAATTCAATTATTTTCTCAATTATATCCCCTTAAACCGTCTGAGGTTGTATTTTTCTTAAAAAGGAATTTCTACTAAGTTTTAAGTTATTAACTCTCATGTTAAAGGCAATAATCCATTCGATGTTGTATTTTAAATTAAAAGGGGTTTCTTCTTTACTCAAAGGATTTCCAAATAAACAACTTCATCTTTTCTTGCTGGCTTTCCTAATTAGCTTAGAAATTGTAATTTTACTTATATTAGGTAAATGGGACTTCTTGGACATATTGAGTGCATTGTACGGACGTTATGTATTGTATAGCATGTGGGTTTAGTTGTTAAAAGTGAAATGGAAAATGAAATATGGGGGTACAAGGTGTCATGTGCGCTGAAAGTTCGGAATTTGAGATTATGATATGAGAAATCGAGGGTTGAGATGGTCGGGATTGATGTGCTTGATTTAGTTGGCATTGCCTTCTTTATTAGGATACATTCTTACTTGTCTCTGTTCCTGTTATGTCAGTGTTGATTTACTTGGTTATCTGATTTACTTGGTTATCTTTCGTTACTAACCGTGTTCTCCCTTTATTGCTCCTACTGTTTGTATTTTGATTTCTCTCCGATGTTGGTATTACCATGTCATATTTATCTCGATATTTTATTATCATATCCTATTAATTTCATTTGACCAGTAGGTGTCTTGATTGTTCCTCGTCACTATCCCACCGAGGTTAGTCTTGATACTTACTAGGCACCGCCGTGGTGTGCTCATACTACACTTCTATACATTTTTGTGTACTGATCCAGGTATTTGATTGGTAGTAGTTTTGAGGGTCGTTGCGGTGGAGACTCAAGGTAAACCTGCTACAGCATTCGTAGGCCTGGAGTCACCTTCATTTGTACTTAATTCCATTTGTTCCTTTTGTTTTGGAGCAGTGATGTATTTATTTTGTATAACTACTCTTAGAAAGGCTTGTGACTTGTACCACCGATTTTGGGAATTGTAATATTTTCAGAGTAATTTAATTTAAAGTTAGTAAATATCCATGTTATTATAGAAAATGTTAGGCTTACCTAGTTTAGAGACTAGGTGTCATCACGACTCCTTTGGCGGGATTTTGGGGTTGTGACAAGTTGGTATCAGAGCTCTAGGTTCATGGGAGCTACGAGTCACAAGCAGGTTTAGTTGAGTCTTGCGGATCGGTACGGAGACGTCTGTACTTATCTTTGAGAGGCTACAAAACCGTTAGGAAATTCCCCTTTTTTCATTCCTTATCGTGCGATATTGATTCAGCTCGAAATATATAACTTATGTTCCTTTACATCCACTCGTGTATAATATTATGCTCTCAGCGTTCGCCATATGCCAGTGGTTCGTGATGCTACAGACATGCTACGAAGGAGTCAGGGATGCTCAGGCATTGCCTTAACGTGTTGTCTATGCTGAAGATACAAAGGCATTGAGAGACTATTCAGTTGTTCGTATGGAAGCGCAGCGGTTTCCGGCATCTGATTGATAAGCGCGAGCTTGGGAAGGTTTAATTGGTTGACTAGTCGTCGCGATTGTGGCAAGGCCACGAAGTGGGTGTTGATTGGGAATAGTTGGTGGTATTAGTGTACCTTGTGATTTGTGTTGTACGAGCTTTGAAGGTTAGTTTTGCGGATTATCAGACGTTATTTTCTATGGCTTTACGCCAAGTGGAGGAGTCCAATAGCGGCATTTAGATTGTAGAGTTAGATTTATATCAGATTTGGCCTGAGGTATATATATATGTGGTATTGGTAGGTTCCCAGAATTTGTATATGACTAAGGTCTGAGATCTTGCACCGGACGATGTTGGGACTTTGACTGGAATTATTGCATATAGACTATCCGAAGAAATAGGTCAGCTATATGGTATTGGGTCAGCATAGCGATGAAGTAATTGGTCCTTTGAATAGGAAATCTCTACTGGTATTTGTGGAAGCACTCTTGTATTGGATGGTTTGTGTGACTCGGTCGAGTTGGAGAGGTGCAGTCCTGATGGCTTAGTTGCGTGCAGGCAGATCTCGGAAGGGTCTCGATGGTTCGGCAAAGGCTTGAGTTGGCTGTATACTATGGGCATAAGGAATAAGTGGTACATTGTGACTTACTCCTGAATAGGTATCAGAAAGTAATAGAGTGTTGACCTTGTTGGCTATTATATGTGAAGGGTGTGCATTTTTGGAAGGGATCTTGAGTTTTGGTTTGCGGGTCTGTGGCTAGTAGCATGGTGATTACTGGGTTTTGAGGCTTTCGGGGTTCATATTTTGTTACATGACCAGAAATCCTATATGGGTGCTTCAGCAGAATAATAGGGTGTGAGTGATATATCAACCATTTGATTTGCGTAGTTTAGTTGGGTTTGGAAATTTCGGTATTCCTAAGGTTTGGGGCTAGATGCCTTCATGAATGGACTATTTCCTGTTTGTGGATCTTGAAGAAATGTTGAGAATGCAATAGTTAATAGTCATTAATTCGCGGACCGCGAAATAGAGAATCATATAGGTGGTTTTGGGCATAGACATGGACGCGGACCGCATCAGAAAGTGGCGACCACAAAAGTACCATCGTGGCCACAATTGGAATTTCGCAGACCACAGTTGCTAAGGTTCAGAGAGCTCACAACTTATGAAAAATTGTTAAGAGCGGTCTGCATCAAAATTATGCGGCCATGAAAGGCTCTTACGCGGACGCGTTGATAATTATACAGTCCACGAAATAAGATTTAACCCAGTCCCAGATGTGAAGAAACACGGACCACAATCAAAATTACGCGGCTGCGAAAGCAAGAGCGTGGTTGCGGTTAGAATTACGCTGCCGCAAAACCTCTGCAGGGGTATTTTTGTTCGGGAATTTTAACTTAGTATAAATAGATCGTTTTGGTATTTTTAGGTTATGTTTTGTTTTTGCTGAGTACGTGAGATGGCTGGAAATACCATTTTGGCAATTTTGTATTAGATTCAACATTTAACATTAGTTTTCCATCTTTTAATCTAGTATTATGGATTTTATCTTTATTTCATTTCCATGAGTAGCTAAACACATAGCTAGGGTTGTGACTCATCCCTAGTGTGGGTATTTAATGGGTATTGCATTTTAGGCTTGAATATGTATGGGTTAGTGATATTTAGCCTAGTTCTTGCTAGAAGTATTGAATTAGTTATTGCAAACACTGATCTATGCCTTTATGACTTAGTCTCTACTTGAGAAAGAAGGACTAAGTCTAGGAAAACTAGGCTAACAAGGAATTGGGATGAACTAAAGAAATTTATAGCCCCAATTAAAGGGTTAAACCTTGAGATAGTAATACCCGACTTGAGCTAAAATCACTTGAATTGCATGAATACCCATTTGGACTTGAGAAAGCCAAATTGGGAAAAATCACTCAAACTACCGAGAGGTATAGAGTGAGTACCCGGGTGTGATAGCTATATTACGACCCCAATTAATTACATGATTGTCCTAGATTCTTGCTACCCGTTAGATATCCACCTAGGTAGAAGTCACTACCCTAGTCCCCTAAACCCTTAAAAATCAACATAAAAACATTGTACTTAGTTTTAACTATTGCATGCTATATAATAGAAGTAGAAGTAGAAATCAAACCAAACATGTGTGGAAGTGTAATTAAGATCAAAACCCGCATCTAGACTTGGATATAAACCTAATTCCAAACAAATTAACTCCTTGTGGATTCGATCCCGACCTAGTTGGGTAAAACTGCATCGATCACCCTTGCTACTCAATATTAGTGCAGGTTTGGAACCGATCAATGTTGTAGAGGTCATCCCGATAGAATTAATTACCCTAAAATATAAGCTATTGCTGAATAGAAACTAAAGTGAGCAGGCCCCATTCTAATTACCCTAGTAACAAGTTTACATACATAGGGGTAAAAGTGTAAATATAAAAATTCTCAACGGGTTAATGGTTTACCCGATAAAAAAATTGAGTAATCCGCCCCCAAACCGTTAAGTCATTAATTATAAAATCCCAATCTGTTCATTATCCATTACCCCGATAATCGGATACCAATAAGCCAATAAGCCATCGGTTCGGTTCAGTTAACGGTTTTGGTTCAGTCTTGAACACCGAGAGGACTTGCCATGTTCGCGTTGGCGTACATCGTCAGGGATCATTACAACCCCGTATTTAAAGATTGTTGGTGGAGTTAGTAACTCTCGTATATTTATCGAGCATTTCCTCAAATTCATCGGGCAGCGTAAGATGACTTTCTTTTCTTTTCTTTCCTTGAACACTAGCGTTTTTGATGTTCGTAGCATGGCATACTCCACTCTTCATGTTGTTGATGACCCTTCCTCGTCTTCCTTCTCGTCCGTCTGTTGCATTGGTTGATGGGGTATTGTTGTAGTTCCATGAGTTTGTTATATGTTCGAGTAGTGTATGTGTGGTGGTGCATGTTTGTGTTGTGGAATGTCATGGAAGAGGGATAGGTTTATGCTTAGAGGTATTGGTGTGCTTGGGGTGCTCCACTGCTGGTGACTCCATAGGGATGGGTGAGCTCCCATGGTTGGGTATGGTGAGTTCATTTCAGGCTGTGGGTTCATTAGGGCTAGCCATGGGTGGTTTGCTATATTGTCCAGCCCTATCCTTAGCCTCTCTGTTACGATTCGGGCTAGATAACTCGGGTTCTCTATTTGAATGATGATGTCCCGGCCCTCGAGATGCAGGTCCATGTTTAGTGAATATCCCGTTAGGTCGTACTCCTAAATAAGGTTCTCATTCCAGCAAAAATGGTACTACTTCTCTTGTATCCTTTCTTATTTCTTTATTTTGTTTCTTTTTCTTCCTTTTTCTACGGCTACTTTCTAGTTCTTTTTTTTCTTTCCTCTTTTCTACGGTTATTCAAAAAACACAGAAACTTTGGCCCTACCCTTCTCCCTCTTCATGCCTACAAAATTTTATTTTCTCCTAATTCTGAGAAAAACTCTCAAAAATGTTTCATATCAGTATGGAGGAAAAAATGTCTAATCGAACTCTTCGGAAATCTTGTTCTTTTTTTTATTCTACCAAATTTTCAAAATAATTTTATCTTTTCACATAATTAGTATGGATTAAAAAAAATTAAAAAAATACTTCAAACTTATGATGTTACCATGTAAATTGTATATCATGACAACTCAATATATAATCACATTTATGTTGCTTAGTTGTAGTAAATCAAACAGAAAAAAAGTGAGAATAATGAAAAAATATGAGAATACTTTATAAGAGAGTTTACTCTACTTCTTTTACATTAATTATAGTATCACGAAATTTACTTATACGCAATGAAATATGTTCTTTACATGAAGACAGAAAAAGTTAATCGTAATGCTATTTATCAAAAATGTTATCCTTCCTCGTCTTCCCATGTGCATCATCATGCCTCTGGTTGTTAGGTGTTTGTCCAGATTTTCTTCCCATAATTGGTTTTCCTATCTCATGAGAAAAGGACAATATATTTATCATAATTGGGTTTCTCTTTTCCTATAAGGAAAATATAATTCTTTCATATTTGGCTAGTCCCTTTTCTTGTAGGAAAAGGTTTGGAGTTCTATAAATTGAAGATCCGTCCTTCTCATTCAGTAGCATCCACAATGTAGCCATATGGGGCTTGAGAGTTGTGTTTAGGGGGAGAAATCTACGGGACAAGTGTTAGTGTGTCACTTGTGTTTGCCTCTTAGTGAGGTTGTTCTCTCGATATTTTATACTCTCTTTTATTATAGTGGATTGCTCATCTCCGTTGTAGACGTAGGTCAATTGACCGAACCACGTTATATGTTTGTGCCTCTTTTGGTATATTTCTCTTTTTGTTGTCTGATTTATCATCGTTCAAGTGTTGCTTTACTAGCTTCCGCATGACACCTGACATTTTCGATCCTAACATGTGGTATCAGAGCGAGGTTTAAGACAGGTTCTTCTTGGCGGGATTCTAGTCGCAACCTATTTGACGGTAATCATAATTTTTGTCTGAGAAATTTGACCATAGTGCTACACACGTTGAGACAAATTTTATGGTAGAGATTTGGAGATGCGACCTGTTGAAGGCTATGTAAAGAAGTTGGATTAAGTTTATTTTATCAGAAAATATTGGCCAAGGGGGAGAATTGTCAAGTATTTGTCTAGATTTTCTTACCATAATTGGTTTTCCTATCTTATGAAGGAAAGGACAACATATTTATCATAATTGGGCTTTTCTTTTCCTAGAAGAAAAATATCATGACCCAAAATGATGGACCGGGACGGGCACCCTGTACCTTACTCAACGGAGTACCAACATGACGTATCGTTTCATGTCATAATATCATAAATAACTAAGCCGGAGGGGCTGTCATGAAATAGGTAGCATATAACATGTAATATCAATCTATACATAAGACATACAGGTCTACAAGCCCAAAATAACCACTCATACCCTGAATATAGGCCGACAAGGCCATACAATATCTTACGTATATGACATCTGTCTACAAGCCTCTATGAATATGAAGTTTTCATAAATGTCGGGATAGAGTCCCTCAATACCAAATACTACACGTCTAAATCATACCAACAAAACAACCAACTCAGAAGAAAGTGGAGCACACCAACTTCTTCCGCTGAGCTGATAGCCTACTTGGAGGGCTCTCGGCCTGTCTATCAGGACCTGCGGGCATGAAACGCACTGTCCCCAAGCAAAAGAGGCATCAGTACGAATAATGTACCGAGTATGTAAGGCACATAAATAAGTACATAATAGACATGGAAGAAATATAGAGTAATTGACTCAACCTGTAAGTCTGGATAACTCTGTAAATCATGAAATACTTTTAGGGTCATGCATATGCTTATGAATGTGCATAGGTACATGTTTCATAATATCATCAGCCTCTGAGGGCATCCCATTATATCATATTGTCCACTGTAGGCACAATCATCATCGTATACCAGCTGATCAGGTGGTGGTGTGTATATAACGCTATAACCTTTCCCCATATCCCATATACATACATAATATACATATATTCGTTTATATAATATCCTATATACATATATATACATACATATATACGCGTATATAATGCCATCTGGTCACGGGTCAATGTACATGAATGCAATGCATGAAAAGTACGTTAATAAAATCTTTCGAAATGTCATAAGCCCATTTTGCCCTTTGAGTTATATCATAAAGTAAACTCTTTTCAACTTTCATATTTTTCTGAGACCCATGAACAGATGATAAAATATTATGACACATGAAAATTCAAGAACATAGATATCTCTAATACTTCTATGAATAGAGTCATTCATGGAATTTGTGCATTTTCACGTTTCGTTTGTGTCGTATAGAACAAACCAAAAGAAAGAAGGGATTGCTTTAACATACCTGAACCGATTCTCCTGACAATCCCTTAAACACCCATTGATTGTGATAACATGTAACGGCGGATCGAAGTAGGGGAAAATCCATGAACTCGTATGTTACTGAATTCTTGAAAGCTCACATCTTTGAATAATCTAACCTCACATTTTTGAAGAATAAAATATTGTTAAGGTTTCTTAGCGTTCTAGTTGAATTTAGGTGAAAGAGAGAAATTTTAATTTTGACTAAAAATCTAAGCATTTAAAAGACCAAGATTTTTCAAGCCTATCTTGTAATTCTTACACGTTTTTAGCCACTAAGCATTTGTGACTAATTAGTCATAGGTTTGAATGGTGGCCTACTGCCACGTGGCGAGTGGGGTGGAGTTTATTAATCTTTGCCCACTTATTAATTAATTGGGTAATGTCCCATTAATATACTTTTTATACATTATGCTACCGTGGTCATATGATATCTTACATGGTACTAGTTCATAATTATCAGGTATTATCGCTCGATCCGTATTTTATCCCAAATGTCAAATGTTGAAGAACATTCATTTTCTTTGACTTGCTTCTCTTTCACCTTCTTGAATTTACTCATCACTTGTGAAATAGCATAATCCTTATAATCTACAAATAATATTTTACTTGGACTGATGTTAATTACCTTACGACAAATACAACGTACAATACTACAGGGTGTGACATCGTCGTAATTTGGTACTGCGAAGAGTAACATCATCGTAATATAATACTGCAGGACAAAATATTGACGTAATATTGCGGGGCGTAACATCATTCCCCCCCCCCCCTTTGGAACATTCATCCTCGAATGTTGGCTGATGCACTTATCATTTTTTTAACCCATAGTTCTTGCAAATACTTTAATATTTTCCTTCACATTTAGGCAAATGTTCTTTGAAAAAATTCAAAGGCTGTGGAATTCCCCTCTTTAGGCCTCGTTCCCTTGCCATGACTTGTGATCGACTTCCTTCCAATCTCGTAATTATTGCTACATCCTATCATGCAGCCTCTACGATACTAACCTTGTAAGTGTGCCTATGTGACCCTTCTCTCCTTTTCCTTCAAGTTTTAGCAAATTTCTAGGCCTTACATTGTAAATATATACAAGGTTTAATAAGATACATCTCTGGGCATCTATAAGTGTACTGAAGTTCTTCGTTCGGTACTTTTGTAGAACTTGCAAATATAGCTACATCTTATTTCATAAACCACGTTATCTATCTGCATGATTTTTACTGTATCCAGGTAGGTCATACTAGCCCATGTCGCGAATGTGAAGGCCACTGCCCACCATTATCCACGAATGCAACATCCCCATTGTGAATGCGATGAGAAAACATCACCAGTCACCAAAACACATTCCGCGACCGCGATACCTCATATGCCATCACGATGAACACACCAGAACATCAGAAAACCAATTGTTCAAGACAAGGGAAAATGGTCTGAACCCCATCTGAAACACACCCGAGGCCCCTTGAACCCCATCCAATAAGAGAAACCAATCCCAAAACATAACATGGACCTACTTGAGGTCTCAAATAACACAAAATAACATCAAAATCATGAATTTCACCTCAAATAAAACATAGTGAACTAATCCAAATGTCCGAATTCCAAACTGATGTCGAACATGCCTAAACAACTCGAAATGATCCTAAATTTTACACACAAATCATAAATCACCATACAAACCTATTTCAATGCTCGAAATCGCAAACGGATATCGATAACCACAAAGTCAACTATGGGTCAAACCTATATACTTTTAAAACTTCAAATTGCCAACTTTTGGCAATTAGAGCCAAATCAACCTAGTAACCTCCAAATCCAAATCTAGAAATGCGCCCAAGTCCAAAATCACCTTCCAAACCTAACAAAACTATAAAAGCTCCAATTCGATGTCAAATATACAAAAGTCAAACTTGGTCAACACGTTCAACTTAAACTTTCAAATTAAGAACTAAGAGTTCTAATTTGATCCAAAGTCCCTAAAACCAAACCAACCATCCTCGTAGGTCACACAAAAATAAATACACATACGGAAGCATACATTAGGGAAACGGGGCTCAAATACACAAAACAACCGGCCGGATCAATATATTATCCGCCTCTTAAACCAACGTTTGTGTTCGAACAAGCTTAGAAGCATACCTAAATTGCCAAAAAGATGAGGATACATGCTCCGCATATCATGCTCGACCTCCCAAGTCACCTCTTCGACCGACTGACCTCTCCAACAAACCTTCACTGATGCAATATTCTTCGACCTCAACTTTCGAACATATCTATCCAAGATGGCTACCAACTCCTCATATAAGTCAAATCCTTGTCCAACTGCCCCAAATAAAAATCTAGCACTTGTGGCAGATCCCTATAGTACTTATGGAGCATGAAAACATGGAAAACCAGATGAAATTCCAATAATCTATGCGGCAAAGCAAGTCTATAGGTCACCTTACCAACTCTCTATAGAACCTTGAAAGGACCAATATACCGAGGGATCAACTTTCCTTTCTTCCCGAACCTCATCACACCCTTCATGGGCGAAACTCTGAGTAGAACCCTCTCCTCCACCATGAATGTCACATCATGAGCCTTCCTATTTGTATAACTCTTTTGCCTGGACTGCGTTGTACAAAGCCGCTCCCGAATTAATTTCACCTTCTCCAAAGCATTACAAACCAAGTTAGTGCCCAAAAACCTAGCCTCCCCAAGATCAAACCAACCAACCGGAAAATGACATCGCCTCCCATATAAGTCCTCATACGGAGCATGGTAGCTGTTGTTGTAGTTGAACTCTACTAACAACAAAAATCTAATCCTACTAGCCCCCAAAATTAATGACACATGCTCGCAACATGTCCTCCAAGATCTGAATTGTACGCTTAGACTGCTTGTCTGTTTGGGGATGAAATGTCGTACTCAGCTTGAGTTGTGTTCCAAACTCACACTGTACGACTCTCTAAAATGCCATGTAAATTGAGTGCCTCGATCTGAGATAATACAAACAGGCACACCATGCAGAGAGACAAACTCTCTAAGTTAAATTTGAGCTAGCCGCTCTGAAGTATAAGTAGTCATGAGTGGAATGAAATGTGCACACTTGGCCAGTTTGTCCATAATGACCCCCACAACATCAAATCTCATCAAGGCCAGTGGCAGCCCAACCACAAAATTCATAGTGATACGCTCCCACTTCCAATCTAGTATATCTAGCCTCTGAAGCAAACTACCCAGTCTCTGATGACGATACTTAACCTGTTGACAGTTCAAACACTATGCCACATACTCAACAATATATTTCTTCATCCTCCGCCACCAACAATGTTTCTTCAAATCCTGGTACATCTTCGCGGCACCCGGATGGATAGAATACCGTGAACTATGGGCCTCCTCAAGAATTAACTCTCACAACCCATCCACATTTGGCAAACAAATCTGGCCCTAAAGCCTTAACACACCACATCACCAATACTCACATGCTTGGCATCACCGTGTTGCATCGTGTCCTTAAGGACAAGAAAGTGGTAATCATCATACCGATGCGACTTGATGCGCTCAAATAAAGAAGACCGTGAAACCACTTAAATAAGAACCCGACTAGGATCCGAAAGATCCAACCTTACGAATCTATTGGCCAAAGCCTGAACATCCAAAACAAATGGTCTCTCCCCAGCTGGAATAAAAGGAAGACTCCCCATGCTCTCTGCCTTCCTATTCAAGGCTTCAGCCACCATATTGGCCTTCCCGAGATGATAAAGAATGGCAATATCATAGTCTTTCAATATCTCTAACTACCTCCGCTGCCTCAAGTTCAAATCCTTCTGCTTGAATGGGTGATGAAGACTCTGGTGATCCCTACACACCTCATAAGACATGCCATAAAGATAATACCTCTGAATCTTCAGTGCGTACACAATAGTTACTAACTCCAAATCATGTACTAGGTGATTTTTCTTATGGGGCTTCAACAGGTATGAAGCGTAAGCAATCACTCTACCATCCTATATCGACACACACCAAATTCCAACCCGTAAAGCATCATAGTAGACTATATATGAACCCGATGCCAAAGGGAAAACCAGAACTGGAGTTGTAGTCAAGTCAATCTTAAACTTTTAAAAGCACTCCTCACACTTGTCAAACCACCTAAATGGGACACCCTTCTGAGTCAACGTAGTCAATGGGATTGCTATAAATGAAAACCTATCTTTAAAGCGGCGATAATACCTAGCCAACCCAAGGAAACTCCAAATCACTATAGCAGTAGAAGATCTGGGCCAACTCTGAACTTTCTCATTCTTCTTCGAATCCACCTTAATCCCCTCACTAAACACCACGTGACTCAAGAATGCTACCAAGTCTAACCAAAACTTGCACTTGGAAAATTTAGCATATATCTCCTTCTCCCTTAAAGTTTGAAGCATGATCCTCAAATGGTGCTCATGTTCCTCTCCGCTGCAAGAATACACCAATATATCATCAATGAACACGATGGCGAAGGAATCTAGATAAGGCTGAAATACGATGTTCATAAAGTTCATGAAAGATGCTAGGGCATTGGTCAGCCCAAACGACATCACCAAGAACTCATAATGCCCATAACGGGTCCTGAAAGACGTATTTGGAATATCTTAAGCTCTGATCTCCAGCTGGTACCCTAATCTCAACCAATCTTCGAGAATAACCTAGCACCTCGGAGCTGGTCAAATAGATCCTTAATACGTGGTAGTGGATACTTGTTCTTGATAGTAAACTTGTTCAATTGCTTGTAGTCAATGCACATCCTCATGGAACCATACTTCTTCTTCACAAAAAGAACCAAAGAACCCCAAGGTGAAACACTCGGCCTGATGAAACCTTATCTAGCAATTCCTACAATTGTTCTGTTAATTTCTTCAACTCAATTAGAGCCATGCGGTACGGTTGAAAATATTTGGGATAAGTTCCCGATACCAAGTCAGCACAAAATTCAATATCCTTATCGGGTGGCTTGCCCAGTAGGTCTGTTGGAAATAGGTTTGAAAAATCTTTCACTACCGGAACTGACTTAACGGTAGAAGTATCAGCACTAACATCCCTCACAATGGCCAAGTATGCCAAGCACCCTTTCTCAACTATCCATTTAGACTTTATAAAAGACACCACTTTACTAGGAACATGATCCAAGGAACCTCTCCACTCCAACCTCGGAAACCTGGCATAGCCAATGCCATGGTCTTAGCGTGAAAATCGAGGAGAATGATACGGAAATAACTAATCCATACCCAGAATCATATCGAAATCCACCATATTAAGCAATAGAAGATCAACCCTAGTCTCGTAGCCCCCAATAGTGGCCAAATAAGAGTGATAGACATGGTCTACCACTATAAAATCCCAACGGGTATAGACACATAAAAAGGAGTATCCAAAGAATCATGAGACATATCCAAATATAAAGCAAAATAGGAGGACACATACGAATAAGCAAAACCCAGATCAAATAACACTGATGCATCTCTATGACAGACTAGAATAATACCTGTAATGATAGCATTTGATGCAATCGCATCGGTTTTACCAGTGAAACCATAACAATGGGCCTGACCTTCCCTCTAAAATGTTATCTACTCGCCTACCCTCCACCTCTAGATGGTTGTGCATGTTGAGTAGTAGCTAGAGTGGAAATGATAGCCTAAGTACCTTGCTGAGGTACTCCCCTCTGAAGCCTAGGACAATCTCTAATAATGTGCCTAGTATCACCACACTTAAAACAACTCCTCTGCGGGTGTGGCTGCTGGTACTGAGTTTGCGTTGGACAACTGGAATAACCAATGTGGGAACCCCATGCAGAAGGTGCACTAAAAGATGGTTGTCAGGTATAAGCACCCTGCGGTCCCCGGTTATTTGGAGCTGTGCGAGTGACCTGAAGTGCAGACTCAACTGGCCAACTAACAAAGCCCCTGCCATGATGGGTCGGAGCCAAAGAGTGGGAACTACTAAATACTCCCGAACCACAAGGATTCTTAGCCTCCCTATCCTCCCTCTCTTAACCGCGGATACGCTCTAACCTCCTAGCAATCTCCATGACTTAATGAAATATAGTCTCAATCTCCAACTCCTATGCAATCCCAAATTTGAGGTTATAGACGAGTCCCTCAATAAATCTACGGATTCTCTCTCTTTCAGTGGAAACAAAGGAAGGTGCATGACGAGATAACTCTGTAAACCTCATAGCATACATAGACACAGTCATACTCCCCTAGCGCAACTACTTAAACTAGCTGCGCAACTCGTCCTTGCGGATCAACTCCTTCAAGAAAATATTGTACAACTGGGACCACGTAAGTGGTGTTGCGCCAGTTGGCCTACTCACTTCATAATCCTTCCCCCATTTGTATGCTAACCTAGCCAGTTGAAAAGTAGTAAGGTCGACCCCGCTCAACTCTACCAAACCCATAATATGCAGAATGAAGTGAAACTGATCCAATAAACATTGTGTATTCTTAAAAGCCCTACCACTGAAATGAGGAGGATGATACTTATAAAACCTCTCTAACCTCTTCTACTCCTTAACCAATGCAACTGGCTTGAACTCAGGCTAAATCACAATCACGAGTTGTACCGGTATAGCACTCGGAGCCTGATCAACATGAGCCACTGCTCCGGAGTATGTGTAGGGGGGGTCTGGACTCCTCCCCAGCCTATGAAGTAGCTAGTGCAGTCGGAATCAACCCTGCCTGAGTCAAAGTCCCGAACATGCTCAGAAAGTGTGCCAAGGTCTCCTGAAGTTCAGGGGTAGCAACAGGCTGCTAAGGTACCTGCTCCCCAACCAAAGCTACCGGTAGCTCCTTAGTTGCATCCCTAGCACGGCCCCTTGTTGTGGCGCGTGCTCTGGTTATGATTCTACCTCGGCCTCTAGTAATACTGGCCCTAGGGTAGCATCATCAGTAACTGAAGCTCGTATCCTCACCATCTGTGAGAGAATAAAAGTCAAAGGTTCAAACTCCGAAACCAATAAATATGCACGATAAGGAATGAAATAAGTAAAATATTTCCTAATAGTTTCATAGCCTCTCGAAGATATGTACATACATCTCCGTACTGATTCATAAGACTACTGAACTTGCTCGTGACTCATAGAACCTATGAGCCTAGAGCTCTAATACCAAATTTTCACGATCCAAATCCCGCCATAGGGGTTGTGATAGCACCTAGTCTCTAAAACTAGGTAAGTCGATCACTTATCAACAATTAATTCAACAAAGCATGATATGATAAAATAGAGTTTAACATAAATGTGGAAATAGAGATAATACAAGCCAAAGTGGCGATAATCATAACATCTCCCCTGAACTAGGTAGTATAGAGTCACAAGATCAAACTGAATACGTAAGAATCTCTCAAAATACAACATTGTTCAAATATAAAAATGATAGTATCAATACAAAGATACGACTCCAAGGGACTGTGCTGTCAATGTAACACTAACTTGAATCCTTGTGGTCGATGAAGCTCTCACCACCTATATCTGCTACCTCCAACACCTGGATTTGCACAAAATGTGCAGAAGTATAGTATGAGTACACAACGGTTGGTACCTAGTAAGTATCAAGATTAACCTCGGTAAACTAGTGACAAGATTCAAGTCATATGATACTCACTAGTCAAAATAACTTGTGCAATAAATCAAATACTTGCAATAGAAAGTATAACAGAAACAAGAATAATACTCTCATCGGAACAAGTGATTACAACTAAATGTAAGAAAATGGCTCAGCTTCAACAACAACACATTAAATAAAAATAAACACATGTGGCACCTCAAACCCACATAATCAGTCACACTCGCAAGGCAAAGATCTCGTGACACAATACCAATCACACTTGTAGGGAAAAGCCCTCATGCCAATATCATTTACACTCGCACGACAAAGACCTCGTGCTCGCATACCAAAGACCTCGTTCTCGTACTGCAAAGACCTCGTGCCATAATATAATCACACTCGCACCGTAAATACCTCGTGCCACAATATAATCACACTTTCACGACAAAGACCTCATTCCAATACACAAATAATTAACTCAACTTGTCCACATGTGCCACAAAATCACAAGAAATAATGCTAAAGTTTTTATCAAGGATATGAGTTCATAATTTGTCAATAAAGTGGACATGGGCATGAAATAGTAAAATGCAGATGGAAATTTAACAAATAAAGCATTACTATGGCTAAAAACAAGTGTAGTGATCATGTCCACATAACCACAAAGTGATTAAGGATAGTTTGTATATAATACATCCTCAAATTAAAGCATATTAATAGACTAAGGTCTATTCCGGTCACAAATTAAACATAGCACATGTGTACACGCTCGTCACCTTGTGTACACGTCGCTTTTCACATAACATAAATAAGAAATTATGACCAAATGCTAAGGGGTATTCCCCCTCACAAGGTTTGGTAAGATACGTACCTTAATAAGCCAAATCAATATCCTAAAAAGCTCTTGCCTCTCAAATTAGCTTCTTAACGAGTCAAATCTAGCAAAAAAATAGCTCAATAATATCAAACAAGGCTAAAGAAATTGATTCTTATTAATAAAGCTCCTATATTTATCAAAAATCAAAAAGCAAACCAAAAAGTCAACTCGGGACCGGCTCCTGAAACCCGACAAATATCAATAATCCTAAATACCCTTTCGAATATGAGTCCAATCATACAAATTTCATCCAAATTCGACTCCGAATTAGGGTTAGTATCTTTATTTTTCATTTTAGAAAAGTTTTGCCAAATTCCCTAATTTTTCCCTCACATAGATTCATCAATCAAATGCTAAAATCAATTATGGAATCATAAATAATAATCAAATCCGAGTCAAGAACACTTACCCCAGTCCAAATCATGAAATCCCCATCTAAAATCGCACAAAATCGAGCTCCCAATCTCAAAATATGGTAAAATAACTCAAGCCCTCGCAATAGAGTATTTAAAATATCTACCCAGTTATACACATCGTCATCGCAGAACCCACTTTGCGATTGCGAAGGCCAAACTCTTGCCTAGATACTGCAGCTTCTTTTCAAATGCGATGACCTTCTACGACCATGATGCCTTCTACCTGATGAGCCTACGCGAACGTGATGACCAACTGCATGCCACCACCCAACCGACCTTCCTCTACGCATGCGACGCTCATATCATGAATGCGAAGGACACTGCCCACCATTCTCCACGAATGTGGCACCCCCATTGCAAATGCGATGAGAAAACATCACTAGTCACCAAAACACACTCCACGATCCTGATACTTCATCCTTTATCGCGGTGAAAACTAGAACATCATAAAATATGTTGTTCCAATACAACGAAAAATGGTCTAAAACACATCTGAGGCCCCTAGGACCCTGCCCAATCACACCAACCAATCTCGAAACATAACACATACCTACTCGAGGCCTCAAATCACACAAAATAATGCCAAAACCATAAATCTCACCTCAATTCAAACTTAATGAACTAATCCAAATGTCTGAATTCAAAACTTACACCGAATATGACTAAACAACTTGGAATGACCCCAAATTTTACACAAAAGTTATAAATCACCATATGAATGTATTCAATGGATCGAAAACCCAAACAGACATCGATAACCACAAAGTCAACTATGGGTCAAACCTATGAACTTCTAAACCTTCAAACTAACAACTTTCAATAATTAGAGCTAAATCAACCTAGGGACATCCAAATTCGGACATACGCCTAATCCGAGGTCAAATATACAAAAGTAAAACTTGGTCAACACTTGCAACTTAAACTTCAAAACTAGAAACTAAATGTTCTAATGCAACTTAAGCTTCCAAACTTGCAACTTGGAAGATTAAAGAAGCGGGGGCACAACCCCTGGAGGATGACAATGAACTGACAAAATACTTCATTCGTGCCCATGAAGGAATTTACTTTGAAAAGATGATGGGAACGATTGACCAAAAGTTCACCATATTGGTCAAGATAAGAAAATACTTAGAACAGGGCATCAAATCTGGGAAAATATAATCCATGGCCACATTACATGTTGCTAGCAAAGCCATATAATCTGATTCCATTGGAGGTTCAAAGAAGAGAAAAAGAAGAGGTGTTCTCAATTGTCCCTTTTTATCAAGCAGATCCGCCTCCTCGAACCAACCAATACCCCACAAACATTCCCATTCCAACCCACCCTACTTATACTCCAGTCTACAATACCTAGCCACATTACAATCCACTCCGAGCCAACGCATATCCAAATCCACCACGACCATATGCCCTTTTTCAAATAACCACTCATCAAAACAAACCCGTTTATGCTCCCAAATCATGCCCTAACCTTGAAACATGGAATCCCAGAAATGACACCCCGATTGTCGAACCTTTGGCCCAAATATTTGAAAGGCTGATAAGAGTCGGTTAACTACATACGATTGAAGAAAGAATTGCAGAACAACCTACTAAATACTTTGATGCAATTATGTGATGTGCATATCATTCAGGTGTCCAGGGAAATTACACCGAAGATTGATATGGGCTGAGGCACAATATTGAAATGTTGATCAAGAGTGGAGCAATCCACTATACCCCAGCCCAACTAAATATGAACCATACCCACTACAAAACCACAAAAACCAAGGGGTAAACATAATCACCCTAGAAGAAGACAATAATTTGAAAGGAACCATCATTACTATCAAAGAAAACACTAAAAAAGAAAGGACAATCCCTCGGGCGGGGCGGCCCCATTAATAACATTACAAATACAGCTACCAATAATGGTCCAAACATATCATACATGGCATCCCCACAGCTATTGGAGAGGATTTGAATCATGACTTCAAGGCAGTCCCGTAGGCCTATCAGTCGAAGGGAAGGGGGAAATGACAGAAATTATGGTATCTCATGTGATGACTCAATCTGGAAGATACTATGCTCTTGAGGATTTGAACCGCAAAAATCCAAATAGAGAATAGAGTAAGAGGAGGAACATAACAGATGCGGAAGTGTCAGAATTCTAGAGAAAGATGCCGGCCAAAGAATACTCTATCGAAGAACGGCTAAAAAAGACCCTTGCATACATATCTATCATGGATTTGCAGATAAGCTCTGATAGTAACATGGATGCTTTAGTAAATGTATTTAGTGGTGTGAGCGTGCCGAGCAACACTACTAGTGAGGCACTAGCAGCGATTATTAGGAAGATAGTGGAGGCTAATAAGGTTTCTTTTTGAAAGGATAAGCTTCCTTTAGAGGGAGTGGATCACAACAAAGCTATGCACATCACTGTCAAGTGTGATGACAAGGTCACATCTAGAGTGTTGGTCGATGGGGGATCTGTAGTGAACATCTGCATGTGCTCCATATTGCGAGAACTAGGTCTCCATATAGGAGAGGTCAAGGATAGCCATGTGAGATTCAAGGCTTTCGACGAATCGTAAAAGGATGTTTTACCGGTAATGGAGAGGATATTAGCCATGGATGTTCAAGCTTTGGCTAATCAGATTGTGAGGTTGGACATTTTAGAGCCTAGAAGGGTCCTTGCCTGTGTTGTGGCCCAGTCATCATTTTTGGAGCGTATCAAGGCTTGCCATTTTGATACTCACTTGTTAGTGTTGAATGACACGATGCAGCATAGCGGTGCCAACATGATTGTTATCGGGTATGATTATGTCATGCGGCTTTAAAGCCAGATTTGTATTCTGAACATTAATGGGTTTAGAGTGTTGATCCTTGAGAAGGCTCATAGTTCACGATATTCAATTCACCCAGGTGTCACGAAGATGTATCATGACTTGAAGCAGCACTATTGGTGGCGGAAGATGAATAAAGACATTGTCCGAGTGTTTGAATTGTCAATATGTGAAGTATGAAAATCAGAAATCGGGTGGTTTGACTCAGAAATTGGTGATACCGAAGTGGAAATAAGAGCGCATCACTATGGACTTTATGGTTGTAATGACCCGGCCGGTCATTTTGAGAGTTATAGTACTGATCCCCTATTTACCATTTCCCTCGTATATTTTTCTGCTCATGTGACTTGCTGGGATGTTTTTTCGGTTTTTGAATTGTTTTGGGACACTTAGTCCCTAAACGGAGTCTTATGTCTTAGGATTTTGACCGTAGTTGGAACTATGTGAAGACGAATCCGGAATGGAGTTTTGTTGGTTTCGTTAGCTCCATTGGGTGATTTTGGACTTAAGGGCGTGTCCGGATTGTGTTTTGGAGGTCTGTAGCTTATTTAGACTTGAAATGGCAAAATTCAAATTTTTGGAGATTTTGACCGGCAGCGGACTTTTTGATATTGGGGTCGGAGTGGATTTATGAAAGTTGGAGTACCTTTGTATTGTTGAATATGACATGTTTGCAAAATATGAGGTCAATCGGACGTGGTTTGATAGGGTTCGGCATCAGTTGTAGAATTGGAAGTGTCAAAGTTCATTAAGTCTGAATTGGAGGGTGATTCGTGTTTTTAGCATTGTTTGATATGATTTAAGGGCTCAACTAAGTTTTTATGGTGTTTTAGGACTTGTTGGTATGTTTGGTTGAGGTCCCGGAGGCCTCGGATTGATTTCAGATGCTTAACGGATCAAAAATTGGATTTGTGTTGTTGCTGAAGTCTCCAGGCATCTGGTGTTTTCGCACCTGCGGTGGGAAGACCATAGGTGCGGAGAGTCAACTGTAGAAGCAAAAAATGGAGGAGTTGCCCGGTGTCGCAAGTACGAGGTGAATTCAACATTTGTGATGCCCGCAGATGCGTTAGAGTGTTCTCAAGAGCGGTGAAGGACCACAGAAGCGGACCATTGTCCGCAGGAGCGCACTCACAGGTACGGGCCCATTAGTCGCAGAAGTGATCCAGCCTTTTAAGTCATTTCTGCACCTACGATGAATTTTTCGTAGGTGTCGCGCCGCAGGTGCGATGATAAGCCGCAGGTGCGTGATCGTTGGGCAAAAAAGAGGATTTTAAGGGTTTTATCCCACTTTAAATTTTGGGACTTTGAGAGCTCGGATTAAGGCGATAATTCAAGGATTTTTCAGAGAGAACTTTGGGATAATGATTCCTAACTCTTTTTTGGTTGTATTCCATTAATATATAATTGATTTCATTATTAAATGAAGGAATTGTGGTGAGAAATATGGGGAAGAAGGTGGAAGTTCTTCAACTAAGGTTTTGAGATTTGATTGGAATTTTGATATTGGATTTGGATAATTTTGGTACCAATGAACTCGTGAGTGAATGTGTGTTCATAATTTGTGACTTTTACTTGATTCTGAGACGTGGATCCGGGGTGACTTTTAGGGCAAGTTTCCAGTTTCTTGCTTTATCTTTGATTTCATTAGCTAGATTAGTTTCTTGTAGTTATATTTATGATATGGAATTTATTTTGGCAAAATTTGGGTCATTCGGAGTCAGATATTCATGGGAAAAGCATTATTACAGATTGATTTGAGCCACGTTCGAGGTAAGTGACTTGCCTACCCTTGTGTGGGGGAACTCCCCTTAGGATTTGGTACTGTTGTGATATGTAGGCTCCATGTACATAAAGTGACGAGTGCGTACACGGGCTATTTGTTGTAAAACTCCGTTTCTCACTGTGTACTAACCTGTTTCGCTTTAATTGAGTTATTCTAGCATATGTAATTATCTTGTTTGGTTTAGAATAGCATGTCTACCTGTCTTAATTGCTTATCTAAACTCTGTGCAGCATGCTTAGTGAATTCCCTACTTCTTCCTTGACTTGTACTTAGTCTAAATTTTAGGATTTCGTATTGTAGCTTTTATTTTCTATTGCTTGAGCTGTGTATTTACTTTGGGACTACGGAGCGGTATTCCGGGAGATCCCCTTACATATTTACTTTGGAACTATGGGACGGTATCCCGGGAGATACCCCTTGCATATTTACTTTGGAACTACGAAATGGTATTCCGGGAGATCCCACTGCACATTTACATTTGGGACTACGAGACGGTATCTCGAGAGATCCTCTACTGTTATTTTGTGTGCTGTACTATTATCCTTTCTATGATTTACTTTCATTTAAATTCAGGTCTTTATTTTACTGCGATATTTTGTTCCGTCTTACTTTGTATATATATACCAGTAGGACCCTGACCTAACCTCGTCACTACTCGAGTGAGGTTAGGCTTGGCAGTTACTAGGTATAATTGTGGTGTACTCATGCCTCTTCTCCACATGTTTTTCGTGTGCAGATCTAGGTACCTCTTACCAGCCTCGAGTTTAGTTGCACGGTTGTTGTTGTTCAAGAGACTTTGAGGTACATCTGCCCGCGTCCGCAAACCTCATAGTCCCCCTCTATCCCCTTAGGTTGATTCTTCCCTTATTTTTTTAGACACTGATGTATAGAACAGTTAGAAGTTTTAGAAGCTTGTGACTTACGATGTTCCGGGTCTTGGGAGAGTTGTGTATATTAGGGAGTTGATTATTGTATATGCCGAGTGACATCTCAAATGTTTTATTTAAATTATCTACCACTATTAGTTGTTAATTCTTATGTTTTTCATTTCATTTTCGCAAATGTTAGACTTACCTAGTCGTAGAAACTAGATACCATCACGACAAATTCATGAACGGAGAATTTGGGTCATGACAATGGTAGGCTTACCACGAACCTTGAGGAAGTACGATGATATTTGGGTCATTATGGATCAGTTGACTAATTCCTCACACTTCATCCTGGTGATGACATCTTATTCTTTAGAGCGGTTGTCTTAGATTTACATCCAAGTTAATATCCACTAGCGTGATGTGCCCCTTTCTATTATTTCAAATCATGGCACGTAGTTCATGTCACACTTTTGGAGCCTGTACAGTGTGAGTTGGCCATGTGGGTTGAGTTGAGTACCACATTTCATCCTTAGATAGATGGGCAGTCCGAGCGTACCATTCAAATTTTGGATAATATGTTGTATGCATGCTCTATGGATTTTAGGGATCAATAAGACTAGTTTCTACCTCTAGCGGAGTTTCCTTACAACAACAACAATCAGTCGAGCATCTAGATAGTTACAAGGCCTTATATAGGAGGCGATATCATTCTCTGATTGGTTGGTTTGATCCCGGTAAGGCTAGATTATTGGGCACAAATTTGGTTCGTGATGTTTTGAAGAATGTAAAAGTGATTCAGGCACGGCTTCATACAACTTAGTCCAGGAAAAAGAGTTATCTGGAACGAAAGGTTCGAGATGAGGCTTACATGGAAGGTGAGAAATTTCATTTCAGAGTGTCCCCTATGAAAGGTGTGATGCAACTTGGGAAGAAGGGCAAGTTGAGTCCGAGGTTTATTATTTCATTTGAAATCTTGGAGAGAGTTGGGGAGGTTGCTTAAAGGCTTGCATTTCCTACTAGCCTAACAAGGGTACATACAGTATTTCACATTTCCATGCTTTGGAAGTACCATGAGGATGGGTCACATGTTTTAGACTTTATCGCAGTGCAGCTTGATGAGAATTTGACATATGTGGAAGAGCAGGTGGCTATTCTAGACCGGCAGGTTTGGAAGTTGAGATCTAAGAGTATTCTTTCTGTGAATTGTGTTGGAGAGGTTTTCCAATGAAGGAGGCTACTTGGGAGTCTGAGTCCGATATCATGAGTAGATATTTGCACATTTTTGCCAGTTCAGGTATATTTCTATGTCCATTCAAGGACGAACATTTCTTTTAAAGATGGAGAATGTAATGTTCTGATAGTTTGTTTTGAGTATTGCCTCTCCTTTCTATGTTTCGAGACCTTTCATAGCTCAATTTGATGATTTATGACTTATGTACATAATCTGTGTCAATTATCGAAAAGTTTATATGTGAAATTTTAAAGGAAATGTGATTTTTACTTTAAATGTGGCTAAAGTTTACTATGATCAACATTTCTAGTAGACGAACTTGAATCGGTGTTTTGACAATTTCGGTAGGTTTGTATGATGATTTTGGCTTGTAATCATGTTTGGTTAGGGTTCTGAGTGACCTGAGGCCATTTCAGTGCATTACGTGAAAAGTTGGAAAATTGAGTTTAAACTTTGAAAGTCTTGTATTTTAATGATCGATTCTTGAAATTTTATGTTATTGTGATGATTTGAGCTTACAAGAAAATTTGTATGATGTTGTTACACTTGTGTGGATGTTCGTATCAGAGCCCGAGGGGCTTGGGTGAGTTTCAAATAGTTTTGGACAGCTGAAGCAATACCTGGTATTGCTGAACTGCAGGCCTCGCATTTGCAAGAACCTGTTCGCAAATGCGAGCATCACATTTGCAAGGTCAGGCTCATATTTTTTATACTAGAGGGGGATGGGACAACTTCGCTTTTGTGAAGCAATGATCGCATTTGCGAAGGGTGTGATCTTCACTTTTGCTATGGTTCTTTCACATTTGCGACTATGATAAGTTAGGGGCAGCTTTGCATTTGAGAAGCTTTGTTTGAATTAGCGGCGTTACATCCCGCACTTTAATATTAGGATGAGTCGTAGCAATCCATATGAGCTTGAAGGGATTAAGACCATTCATGAGGTTATAAAGGATTTGTGACTATATAATTGTAAGACCCCGTAAGTTTAACAACCTTGATACCGTTATATACATTGGACATGATATTTTGAGTGGAATATTTTTGTAAACATTTTTTGAAAAGTATGATTTTACATAGTTATTAATATTACTACTTTCGAATATGCTTTAAATTATACACATAATATGAGAAAGTTATGAGATTTCTTTATTGTAAAGATAAAAATTATTTTATCAAAGATAAAAATTATTTTTTCACAAGAAAAGAAGGTTATCTTTTTACCATTTTAAGAATTAAGCGTACGAAAATTTATACTCTTTATATGAGATTAGGAAAATTAGAAGTTGAGAAAATATATGTATTTTTTACATGGATGTTTTAATAAAATAATAGTGTATGTATTGATTTTATATGGTACCATGATTTATTAATATTTTAATAGTAGTACTTTAGGATGAGGACAAGACTATTTTCGTATTTATGCTATTTATAACAAGTGATAAGTATGTGTCATGAAGGTCATAGGGTAAACGAGTTGAAAAAAATGAGTTTCGTCGAAGTTTGATATTTTGGGATAAAATACTCCGAGCTATAACACCCGACATTTATAGAATAGTAATATACCATATGACCATGATAGTAAGATGTATAAAGTATGAGTAGTAATTTAAGTAATTTGAGATAATTCTTAATTATGTGGGTAGTTGGTTGATTATTGGTTAATGGGAGATTAATTAGTCAATTAAGGAATTAGTGAATAATAAACTAAGATTTTGGATAAGGCCTAAAAGGCCCCCAACGTGGCAGCCCCCATTCCACGTTGGGGAGTTAGTGGCTTAGTCACCTTGCAAAGTGGGGCCCACCCCTATAACAAAGATGTCTCTAAATCACTTAAGGAGATGGATATCTCTACCATATGAGGAAAGGAAGGCTTTAGCCAATTCATATGATAATTCATGTGGTAATAACGTGATCCTCTTGAAACAAAATTCTAACCAGAATTCTCAGTATCTTAGAAACGTGAGATTTTATAATTTTAAGGGAGTACGGTGCAATCTTTCTCAAGAATATCATACGAATTTTCCCTACTCCGATCTTGCTGTCACGTGTTTTGTCGTAATTGACGTGTATTAGAAGGATTGTCAAGGGAATCTGCTCAGGTATGTTAAGGCTATCTCTTCTTCTTCTGGCATGATCCAAGTAATGATACGTAAACATAATGCTATTTCATAAGTGTTTCTACTCTTAGCTGTTAAGGATGTCTATGTTATTCATTCCTGTAAAATGATATTCAAGCATGTCTAAGTATGATCCTAAGTCTCTATTGAGGTATGTGATAAAGATGTTAATGTTTATAATATAGTAATACATGCATATACATTTACCATAGTGCTACGGCCAGTTGGGCAGTCATGCATATTTATTTACTATTGTGCTACGCCCGGTGGGGAAGACATGTATTTACCATCAGCTACGGCCGGTCGGGCAGTTACCACCGGTTGGGCAGTTATGTATCATTATTTACCAATGGTTGGGCAGTTAAGTATCATTATTTACCACCGGTTGGACAGTCATACATTTACCATCGTGCTACGACCGGTTGGGCAGTCACGCATCTACCATCGAGCTACGATCGGTTGGGCAGTTGCACATTTACCATCGAATTACGGTCGGTCGGGCAATCATGCATTTACCATCGAGCTATGGCCGGTTAAGCAGTCATGCATTTACCACCATGCGAAGGTCGGTCAGGCAGTTACCACTTATTAGTTGGGCAGTCATGCATCATACGATATGGATAGTAGAAATAGTCTTAAAGAGATGCATATATATTGGCAATTTAGAGATTCAGGTTGATTTTTATATGTCTTTAATTAATGTTGACTTATTGTTCTGTTTCAGTTCTACCTTACATACTCTGTACATTATTCGTACTATCGTCCTTTTTATGGGGGACGTTGCATTCATACCTGCAGGTATAGACAATCAATTTTACAAGCCATCATAGTAGACGCGGTTAGCGTTCAGCGAAGGATCGGTAAGACTCTACCTCATTCAGAGTGTAGCCGAGTGCTGAGTCATCGTATTAGAGTTATGCTATAGACTTATGGGTAGGATGGTACCCTGTCCCATTTAATGTCAAATAATCTTATAGGCTTTGTAAACAGAGATTCACTTTGTACAGTATGTCAGAGGCCTTGACGGCTTATATATATTCATATTTTCAGAAAGATGGTTCATTGATACAGTGTTTTCCCACTTAAAGTTATACATTACGAGTTGTGGCCCACTTATAATTATACATTATGGTTTGTGGCCATGTTGGCCCATGATAATTACAGGAAGAATAAAAAGTAACAGAGTGATTCGCACAGACCAGTACGGCACCGGGTGCTAACCACACCTCCCCAGGTTTGAGGCGTGACATGCGGACTACTCAGTTTTGCATTTACGATGAAGTAATTACTTTTGCTATATTATAGGCTTAGAGGCTGATTCACAATTGTGACCAGCTGTTCGAATACAAAATCTGCAGCTGGGTAAAGGTTGGTATAGTACTTAGTTTATTTTACACCATTTTTGAAATATAGACGCCATATAGGCAATTTTACAGAGTAATTTCTTCAAAACATCATATGTTAGTAACTTTTAAATTTGTTTACATTCAATTTCCATTACATTTTCACGAATTTCATCATCAAATCTAAGATTTATAGAGTAGAAATTGGGGGGTTATGGGTAGAATTTAGGAATTTTGTAAAACTTGAGATTTAGACCTCATATTGAGGTTGGATTTCAAAACAAATCACATATTCAGGACCAGGGGTGAATGGGTAATGGGGATTTGATCGTAATTTTGGATTCGGCCATATGGGCTTGGATTGACTTTTTTGTTGATTTTTTTAATTGTGTTAAAGATTAAACCCTTTTCATTCGAGGGTAGTTTTTTGTGACGACCCGACCAGTCATCTCATGAGTTTTCGCTCTGTTTCCCCTATTTCTGCTTCTTATTGATTTGTCTATCGGTTCTATATGTGATCGGGTTGGTTGACTCGGGTTAGGAGAGGATTTGGTAAGGTTTGAGACACTTAGTCTCTTTTGCGGAGGCTTAAGTTGGAAAAAGTCAATTGGATGTTGACTTATGTGTTAGAGGGCTTGGATGTGAGTTCCGAGGGTTCGGATAGCTTCGGGAGGTGATTTGAGACTTAGGAGCGTGATCAGAATGAGTTTTGGAGGTCCAGAGTAGATTTAGGCTTGAATTGGCGAAATTGGATTTTTGGCAATTTTCGGTTGGTAGGTGAGATTTTGATATAGGAGTCGGAATGGAATTTCGAGAGTTGCAGTAGTTCCATTGTGTCATTTGAGATGTGTGTGCAAAATTTCAAGTCATTCAGATGTGGTTTGGTTGGGTTTTTTTATCAAAAGCGTAATTTAGAAATTTTGGTATTCTTAGGCTTGAATCCGATGCGAATTTGGTGTTTTTATATTGTTGTGAGCGTTCCAAAAGTTGGAAAAAGTTTGAATGAGGTTATGCGATATGTTGGTATGTTTGGTTGAGATCACGGGGGGCCTCGAGTGAGTTTCGGGTGGTCAATCGGACCATTTCATGATGTTTAAAATTGCAGAAAATTGTTGTGTGTTGCAGAAGACTTAGACCTTCGCGTTCGCGAGTGGGTCCTCGCCTTCACGAAGGGTCAGTTGGTGAAGGCTGGGATTTAATCCTTCACGTTTGCGAGGAAGGTTACGCGTTCGCGAAGGGCTGGGTGTTTGGTCTTCGCGTTCGCGTGAAAGGGACCGCGTTCGTGTAGAGGAAAGTGGTCAGCTGGGCTTGAGGTATTTTATTCATTCGCGAGAGGGGTAACGCGATCGAAAAGAGTGGTCAAAGGAAAGCATTGCATTCGCGATGGGAACGTCGTAATCGCGAAGAGTAATTTTTGGTCAAAGTTTATTTGTGCTTCGCGAACGCGAGGCATTGACCGCATTCGCGAAGAAGGATTTCAGGCCTGGACAGAATGTTTAAATAGTCGTCTTGTTCGCGATTTTGGGATTTATTTTCACCATTGTTGAGCGTTTTTGGAGATTTTTGAAGAGGATTGAAGAGGGATTCACGGAGAATCACTTGAAGGTAAGATTCATGGACTTAATACTCGATTCTAATGTGAAATCTACCTAATTAATCATGGGAATTAAGCCTAAAATTGAAGAATTAAGGCTTGAAATTGGAGACCTAGAATTTGGGATTTGAGGGGTCATTTGTGGTTGGATTTTGATGCTTTAGGTATGTATGAACTCGGGGAGTGATAAGAAATTCATTGATATGAATTTTATCGGAATTCGAAACGTGGGCCCGGGGGTCGGGTTTTCGTAATTTCAGGATTTGTGTTGTAAATTAAATATTTTCGCTTGGGCTTCGTTCCCTTAGCATATTTTGACGCCGTGATTCTAATTTTGGATAGATTCGACATGAGTGGAGGCCGATTCGAGGGGCAAAGGCGTCGCAAGCTAGAGATTTGACCGGATTGAGGTGAGTAATGATTGTAAATGATGTCCTGAGGGTATGAAACCCCGGATTGCACATTGTTGTGCTATATTGAGGTGACGCACATGCTAGATGACGGGCATGGGGTCGTGCACCATTGGGGATTGTGACTTAGTCCGTCCCAAATGATTATTTTACCGCGTATTTGACTGAAACTTTTTTGTGAACACCATGTTTTGGGTTGAATGCTATATCTGAGCCTAGTGCCAACTATTTGAACCCTTAGGGGATTTTTATTGATATTTTCTCACTGTTTTGAATTTATACTTAAACTCAGTCCTGCTATATTCCACTATTTTCATAACTCAGCCATGTTTTCTCTGTTTTTAACACTTAAATGATCTTTAAATGATATTCTGGGCTGAGGATCATGTTTTACTATTGCACGAGTGGCTTGTGAGGATTTTGACTGAGTAAGACCGATGGCCTATGTTGTGAGGAAACATTGACTATGATTATGAGGCCGAGGGCCTAAGATATGTACGCCACGAGGTGGCTTGTTGATATGAGGTCGAGAGCCTAGTGATGATGCCACGAGATGGCTTGATATTGCGCTTGGGCCATAAGGGGCCCCTCCAGGAGTCTGCACACCCTCAATGAGCGCGGGTACCCATTGTGATGTGAGAGATAGCCCGAGGGGCTGGCATTATTGACATTTTAGCCCGAGAGGAAATCCTTTATGTGTTTATCTGTCTTATTTGTCTGTCATTTACCTATTTAATTTTTTAATAGGCATTTCTTGAAGTTTAAACTGAACTTATATGGTTTTACATATCTTTACTGAATCAATGTTCTTGCCTATTTTATTGCTTCACTATAGCCTATAATGTGCTTTACGTGATTTCATGCTCTCAATCGTTTATTTATGATTATTACTCACTGAGTTGGAGTACTCACTTTACTCCCTGCACCTTGTGTGTAGATTCAGGCGCATCTGGTCCCGCTCCCGAGTGTTGATCTTTCCAGCTCATGCGAATCCGAAGATTCTCTAGGTAGCTGCCGGCGTTCACAGCCTAGAGCTTCTTCCCTTGTCTTACTTCTCTTTGTTTTGGATTTGTATTGAACTCTGTAGACTTTCTTGTCTTATTCCGAATTTTTAGATGCTCATGACTAGTGACAGACCGGTATCGGGCTGTGTTGGGTTGTTCTTCCGCATATTGTACTGTTGATTGCTTAAATGTTGGGTCATTTATCATATTTTAGACTTAATTCTCATTGTTAACTGCTTAAAACTGAAATGGATAAGTGTCGGTTGGCCTTGTCTTCACGAGAGGCACTATCACGACCGGGTCCGGGTTTAGGGTGTGACATTTCTAAAGCTTGTTTTGACTTGATTGAACAATAATTGACTAGAGACGAGTGGTTTAGAGGCTTGTTCTAAAGAAAAAGTAGTGTTAGATTGTTGATTTTGTACCAGAAAGAGGTAAGCGTCTTGGTTAACCTTGATTTGAGGGAAATAGGGTATAATCGAGTCTATATTCTATGTGATCTATATGTTGGGGCGGCATATATGCAAGGTGACGAGTGTATATATGTTGTCCATGGAATAAGCATGCGGATATAATTAGCCTTACTTGTGTCATGTTTCTTGTATATTATATCTTCCATAATTTAGATAGACTGTATAATTCTTTAATTTCTCGTATTCATGTTATTTCTTATGTTGAAATTATTGAGATATTGGATGTTGAGATCATTGAATTATTGATTGGTTGTTAGTGCTATTTGTTGGAAGATTCTCTTATAATGAGTTGTGTTCAAATACTATTGTTGATGTTGAATTTTCTTCCCACCTTGCTTGATATTGTGTTGTGTAATACTTGGTAAGTAAGAGTGAAATGCATGACGGGTGTTTTCGTGCTTGTGAGGAAGAGTAAAATTCACAAAAGATGTTCCAGTGCTTGTGATAAAGAATGATTGTACACGAAGGATATTTTCGTGCCTTATTCATATATTGATTTCATTACATGAAATGGGTTTCCGTGTTTGAGTGAAAGTGAGGCTATGCACGAAGGGTATTTCTGTGCTTGTTATTATATTATTAGGTTAGTATGAGAGTAAAAACACGAAGGGTGATGCCGTGTAGTTTTGTTAATTTCAATGCTCTTTACTTGATGTTCAGAATGTGGACTTGGCTTTGTAGCTTCATTATTTACTTCTAAAAGATTGTTCAAAATGTTGTAAAACTACGAGTTGAGGCTTTCTCGGTGACACTTTACTTTCCTTCCCTATTTTATGCCATTTTACTTGTGTACTAGTTATCCTTTTCACTTGTTGTTACCCCGTAACTACACTTTATATATATATATATATATACACACACACACACACACACACACACACTTCTATTAGTTCTTGTGCAGATCCGGATATCGGTACCAGCAAAGCACGAGAGTTGCTTAGCAGATACCGGGCAGGTGATTCGAGGTAGAGTTGCTCCCTATTCGCAGTCCTCCATGAAATTTTCTTATTTCTATTGTACTGTTTCCATTTTTCAAACTGTGTTTTACTTCTTTCAAGATAATATATTAGTAAACTCTAGTAGCTCGTGTACTTGTGACTCCATGTCATGGGATGGTTGAACGTTTGTGTTTATTGTAGACTTATTATGTATACCTTTTGAGTTAATTTTACTTTATATTATTATCTTGCTGTTAGTCGTTAATTACAATTATTTCGCATTATTTTGTTGTGTGTTGGCTTGCCTAGCAAGTAATGTTAGGCGCTAGCACGCCTCTGATTGGTTGAGATTTTGGGTTGTGACTTATACATTGATAATACCATGGGTAATATTGAATCATGGTATTCTTTGTTTGAGTATGTATATTAAATGTATACCTAATATTGTTGGTGTATTATATATTGATATACTATGATTAATTTGAATCATTGTATTCTCATATTTTTGGTATAGTACACGTTGGTATAGCATGATTTGTATAGTATAACAAATTTTAGGATTTGCCGGTTTAACTATAAAGAAAAAAAATGTACAAAAGAGATAAAAATTTATTATCAAAAAAATTAAATTTTCTTATAAAATTTTAAAAATTCATCTACAAATATAAAATAAATAAAATTCAAAAATAACTAAAAAGTGTAACACGATAACTCTCGCTAATTATAGTCGATTACTAATTATGTAGATAGTATACTAATACCAATTATAGGAGTCGATTATTTATGTGGAAATAACTAAAATAAATATAAAAGTTAAAGAAAGTGATAAAAAAATTAACGAAATATTTTTTCTAAAAAATAACAGGAAAATATAAGATAAAAGTAATAATAAAAGGGAGAAAGTGACAGATGTTTTACACGAAGAAATTTTACTGGAAAGAATAGAAAAAAAATAACCAAAAAGAAAAAAGAAGAAAAAAATAAGATAAAAAGGTGTGAGGGATTGTCACTAGAAAGAAAGAAAAAAGAATAAAAAAGAAAAGATTAAAAGGAAAACAATTACGAATAAAGAAAATAAATAAATAAAATAGTGCATAATTTTATTACGAAAAAAATAAAGAAAAACCTCAACAATAAAATAAAATAAAAAAATGAAAAAATGAAAAATATTTCGGACAAAAGATTTTACTAATTGTACAAAATTGCAAATAAATAAATAAATATGGCAAAATTTCATAAAAATTAAGAGCAAAAAATAAATGAAAAAGAGTAAGGGATTATTACTGGAAAGAACAAAAAATAAATAAATAACTATAAAAATAAAAAAAATAAAAAAAATAGTGCAATATTTTGTAGAAAGAAAATGAAAGAAAATTGAAGAAAAAAAAAGTGAATAAAGAAAAGGAGATACCCTTTGGTGGAGCTTGGGCATAGGACGGGAAAGGACATCCAAGTAATAAAATCTTCAAAATGGGCATACTTTGTTAATTCAAAATAGGAAGCATTTTCGTTATAAAGTTTTAAAAAAAAGATCGTAGTGTCTTTTTCTCAATATATAATTGTACTTAGATAATACTAAATGATAATGCCTAGATATTTTATAATTTTCTTAAAATATTGCGAAAATATGAATATATCATAACCTGTGCTTCCTAAAGAACCTTGCGACCCTTCCGATTTGCTGGATTAAGGATCCACAATATTTCCTAAATTCTCTAGCACTTCCGACAACAATATCAACACTTGCCATTTTTATCATTGCATTTGCAAAACTCTGTCTGAAGGCATTCTCGTTGGTAGCAAAACCTGAGACAATTGGAGTACTAGACTTATCCAAGGTAAGCTCCTGATCTATCTTCAGAATGCCTTTTTGTAACATGATCTGTCTAAAGAACTGGTAGTCAACCATGAAAGATATATTCTGATCCAAAAACGTCATTGCGGTACTTTTGGAACAAGTTTTCAAGAGTTGGGCAGCCAAACCAAGATCCATGGTGTTATCAGGTACTGCAGAAAGGTACCTTGGAAAAAATTACAGCATGAGCTCCTAATAGGGTCACCATATCATTTAAGGACAGCCCTTTATTTCTGAACGATCTGATGTCTTGTGGAACCGTAAATGATGGGCCTGGCAAGTTTACATATGCTGCATTTGAAACCAGGCCATCTCGCCTTCAAGTTTGAATGGCATAGCTAGGACCTCCAGCTAGCGCTATTGCATCCCGCGTTGCTAGTGTTGTTATGTCAGCGCATGAAACAGTCGGTAGGCATGTTGTTTCTGTGCTTTCTTAATTTCATCTATAAGCTCGAAACCACGTACTGTTTGGTTTGGTCTAGCGTTTCTTTACGATTGCTTAGACTTTGTTGACTTTATGAGTATGGATGCATCACAGCCCTGAAATTCAGTCTTACTTTACGTAAAGGAACACAATTAGATGCAATATTTTGAATTAAGCATCTTTAATCCAAAATAGAAAATGTATTTTACTAATTAAAATTACGAACAGTGGGAAACGATGTCGACAAAATATTTTCCATCTCCAAGTGATAGTGCCTTTAACGATAAAATAGATATAAGAGGTATTGCTCTTTGCGCATTAACTCTGAATAATGCTTGTGTAAAACCAGTGGCAGAGGTACCAGTTTATAAGGGGTGTTATTCGTCACAGTTTCTCAACTACAATATATTTTTCATTTTGTATGCATAAGTATTTTTTCTACATGTTGTATGTACATATATATATACACTCAGACGGATATTGTTTAAAAAAAAATATAAACTAAATTGATAAACGATGAACAATGCATATTTTTAAGTGTATTTGTGTATCATTTTTTGTGTGAGTTGCGGCAGATCACATGGTTATTGACGTGAAATATGCTCATTAGGTGTTTCTTATACGTATGAATGATCTTGTGTGAAAAAGGATCAAAATGAAGAAAAATTAGCGAAAAAAGAGTTGGAGAGTAAAATTTCGGATTGCAAAGAGGGGTTCGCTTCGCCGAGACAGGAGCAAAAAAAATAGAGAGTTGGGAGTGGTATGTGTCTCACACGACGCGGATCATGGTCGTATCTCCAGCGTCTCCTATCCGTAATAGGAGGTGCCAAGTCCACCGTAATGCAGTTCTACCTCGTACAAGTATGACTTTAAGCCACCCTTTTAGGGGGACAAGACTTTTGGAGCCAAGAACACGCTAGAATAAAGACTAGGATTCAACTTTATGTTTTTTCCTCTTTCTTCTTATTTTTCCATTGTTATGAATTCTAGTATTATATTTTTATATACTAGTATGCATAGCAAAACTTCTAATCTATGATTTCATGAAACCTATTGAAGGATGACTTTTTGTTACATTTAATATGATTTACCGCTGAATTTTCTCTGCTTGTTCAACTATGTGATTATTTTTATTGGAGTTAGAATAGATTTGTTGCGTCGTTCGGGAGTTGAATGAAAAATTTAAGGTCATTCCGAGTTGTTTAGGCATATTCGCATGTTGTAACGATTCAACTATTGTTTTGTTTTCTAGAACCATGTTTTCCTAAATAAGATTTTTCGTATTGCTTTTATTGTTTTGTAACTTGCGGAGATGGTTAGTTTGGGATTTGGAAGAGTTCAAGTTGAAATCGGAACACTTGGTTCCTTAAGGTTGGCTTAAAAGGCTAAGTTTGACTTCGGTCAGCATTTTGGGTAAATGACCTCAAAATCGGGATTTGACAGTTCCAATAGGTTCGTATGATGATTTCGGTCTTGGGCGTATGTTCGAATCGAGTTTTGGACGATCCGGGAGCGTTTCGGCGCCCAATAGTGAAAGTTTACATTTTGAGAAAATTCCATAAGTTTGGGGTGAAATGGATTTTTACATTTTAGACGTTCGTTTGGGATTCCGAACCTGGGAATAGCTCCGTATGGTGATTCTGGACTTGGGAGCGCATCCGGAAGTGGATTCGGAGGTCCGTAGGTCGTTTCAGAGTCATTTGGCGAAGGTTAGAAATTTGAGGTTTTTGGAAAGTTTGACCGAGGGTGGACTTTTTGATATCGGGTTCATATTTCAGTTCCAAATGTTAGAATATGTCCATAATGTCATCTAAGACTGGCACGCAAAATTTGGCATCATTCCGAGTTGATTTGATAAGAATCAGACGCGCGGAAGTGTTTTTAGAAGTTTTTGAGTTCATGAGTTGATCCATGCGTTTTGGCGTTCGATTCGTGATTTTTTATGTTATTTAAGTGTTTCGATCGCGCAAGCAAGTTTATATGATGTTGTTAGACTTGTGTGGGTGTTTGGTGTGGAGCCCTGGGGAATCAGATAAGTTTCGGATGTTCGGAAGAATGATAAACACTTCAGTTTTTCTAGTGTTTCCTGGAAGCAGTTGCAGGTCTCGCAAATGCGAGAAAATATTCGCAAATGCTAACCTCGCATTTGCGAGAAGAACTTCGCAATTGCGAAGAAGCCCGACCTAGGCAGTGTTCGCATTTGCGATACAAAGGTCACATTTGCGATCTCAGCAGGGTCCGTATTTGCGACTCCTTGGTCGCATTTGCGATGGTTTTGTCGCATTTGTGAATCAGGTGTCGCAAATGCGACATCTGAGACCTGTGCACAACTTATTAGTTACGAGACTTAGACTATTTATCTCATTTCCTCTCATCTCTTGGGCGATTTTTGGAGCTTTTGGAAGAGGGTTTTTACCTAGCACTTTGAGGTAAGTAATTTCTACACAACATGAGTTAAATACATAGATTATGGGTAGATTAACATGTAAAAGTTGGTGAAAATCAAGGGTTTAGATGAAAACCTAGGTTTTTGATAAAAATGAGATTTAACCACGAAATTGGTTATGTAACTAAGTGAAAACCATATATTTGAGTTCATGGGGTTATGGGTAACAACATTCTTAAAAAAAATTCGGAATTCGAGCACGTGGACCCGGAGGTGAATTTTAGAATTTTTTTTAATAGGCTTGGAAAATCACTTGATAGTTAGGATATGAACTTTTGAGCATGTATTGACTATTTTATATAATATTGATTAGTTTCGAGTCGTTTGGGCACCAAATTGAGGGTTTGGGCACTAACTTGGACCAGAAAGTAGGCTTTGAGGCGAGGTAAGTCTCTTTTCTAACCTTGTAAGAGGAAATTAACCTCATAGGTGAACTTAATTAATATGTTCTTCTATTTGCGGGGGCTATGTACGCACGAAGTGACGAGAGTCCGTACGTAGCTACTATTCATGTTTATGTTCGGGTAGTTCTAGGCTTACACCATACTTTATGGAACTAGTTATTTTATTATGTTTGTTAATTATCTTGAATAGAGATGGGGTTGAGGATTTATAAATTTTAAAAGTTTCAAGTTGAATTTCTTTATTTTGAAAAGAATTGAGGGATGTTATGATTAACTTGAGAAAATTTATATTTAACCGCGTCGCAAGTATATTCCGCAAGCGACGTGACTTTTCCACTACTCTCATGGGAGCAGGCCGTTCGCCTCAGCAGGTTAATAGATGCATCTATGGTTCATGTCGTTTGACCCTCGGCAGTACACACAGTTATGTATATGTATATTTGGATCGGGCCATACGTCCTCAGCATAATTCATGCGAGATAATAGAACTGGAAGAACCTTTAATAATTGATATTAATTCATTTGTTTGAGAGATTATTTTCTTAAAATGAAGGAAATGATTCGATTCTTAAATATGGTGAAAGGATTGTTCAGTTATTTCTTATTCTGAGTTTTATTGTCATCTCTATATAGACCATGTTTAATTAAAATTTCATATTATTATATTGTTGGCCCTTAGTAAGTGTCGGAGTCGACCCCTCGTAACTCCTTCTTCGAGGTTAGACTAGATACTTATCAGGTACATATTGTTTATGTACTCAGGCTACACTTCTGCACTTAAATGTACAAGATCTCAGGCAGGTGCATCTGGATATCAGTCCGGTGCGCACGCTTGACTTACACTTCGAGACATCACAGTGAGTTGCCTTCTGAGCCGTTCTGTAATAGCTAGAGTCTTTCTTTTGTTATATTTTCTGTCTATTTCATTTCACATAGTAGACTAGTATTCTTTTGTATATTCTACAAGAATGCTCATATACTTGTGACACCAGGTCTTGGCACACACTAGTAGACTTATGATTTTGGGTTCATTTTTATGATTACGATTTGCACTCAGTTGCGTTCATTTAATTATTTTACTTATGTCATTTCTTAAATCTTTTAAAAATGAGGAAAGCCGTCTACTTAGCAAACTTATTAAAAATGTGAAACCACCAGATTGATCAGTGTTAGCTTGCCTAGCAACGTTGTCGGGCGCCATCATGGCCTATAATAGAATGGGGTCGTGACAAAATGGTATCAGAGCACTAGGTTCATGTAGGTCTCACAAGTTATGGGCAGGCCTAATAGAGTCTTGCTGATCGGTGCAGAGACGTCCGTACTTATCTTCGAGAGACTATAGGGTTTTAGGAAACTACTCTTTATTCATATCCTATCGTGCAGTTGATGGTATACTAAGTTCTTTCTCCTACTCTCTCACAGACGGTGAGAATGCGCGAGGAAGATGTTCCGGACCCGAAAGGAGCTGCTCCCCTTGTTGCGGGAGGCCGAGGTAGAGGCTGGGGGAGGGCACCGGTTCGAGGTAGGGGACAAGGACGTCCCAGAGTTGCCCCAGTTGCACCACCAGCAGATCCAATAGAGGATCCCATTATTGAGGAGCAGGGCGAGGTACACGCAGCAGAGCCAGCCCCGGTAGATTTCATGTCAGCACCAGGCTTTTAGGAGGTCATGGGTCGTATGTTGTGATTCATGGATTCTATGACCCATGCTGGTTTATTTCCAACAGACCCAGCCACATCTTAGGCAGGAGGGGGAGCACAGACCCCTACTGCTCAGGCTTCTGGGCATGTAGCTATCATATATCAGACCCTGGGCACACTACCTGTAGGCGGGGCCTAGCTAGTTGCAATGGCTATACTCGAGCCTAGACCAACTGCGACCGGTGAGCCGCAAAAGCTTTTGGATAGAGGGACTAGGTTACACCCTCCTGTCTTCGGAGGTGAGCGCCATGAGGATCCCCAGGACTTCATTGATAGGTGCATGGATAGACTGCACAACATGGGGATATTGGAGTCCCATGGTTGGATTTCACTACTTTCCAATTGTAGGGCAGGTGGTGTCAGTCTTATCTTCTCGACAGACCAGTGGGTTCTCCTCCCATGACTTGGGACCAGTTTACACAGCTTTTCTTAGATAGGCATATCCCACCCTCCTAGAAGGAAGAGTTGCGGTGTCTGTTTGAGCAGCTCGAGTAGGCTCAGATGTCGGTGATTGATTATGAGGCAAGATTTTCTGAGTTGTCTTGCCATGCACTTATGATACTTCCTACTGACGCAAAGAGAGTGCGGAGGTTTATTGTAAGGTTGCACTCCGGTATTCAGGCTAGTATGGGCCAGGAGGTTGAGATGGGGACTTTTTATCAGCTAGTGGTGGAGATTGCTCGGAGGATTGAGGGTTACCATCAGCGGGGTAGAGAATAGATGCAATGGGACAAGAGGGCCCTGTTTTCTGGAGAGTTTAGGGGTGCCCCGCCTAGGGGTAGAGGTCAGTTTGGGAAGGGTCAGCCTAGCAGGCCTACATTTCCTGCACCACCACCTCCTAGGGGTGCTCCAATGCGATCTAATTTCAGCGGAATGCCAGAGAGTTCTTACCGCCCACCAGCTATTCAGGGTTCTTCTAGTGGGAATTCAGGTAATCAGGGTTCTTCCAGCGCCCATTTCAGTGTCATGCCAGAGAGTTCATACCGCCCAACAACCATCCAGGGTTTTTCTAGTGTGTATTCAGGCTATCAGGGTTAGACTTTAGGGAAGCAGTCTATGTGTCACGACCCAAACCGATGGGCTGTGACGGGTGCCTGAGTCCTACCTGTCAAGCACCCCTAAACATACGTCTAGGATATGAACCTGTATAATATCTTCTGAATTACGAAGATAACATAGATGAAGGAAACCTGCCAACAAGGCATATGTACGTATATCTGTAGAATACAGGGGGCGAATCGGCAAGGCTGCTATAGACAACAATACATCCAATAACTGAAAGCTGACAAGGCCACATATATCCCAACTAGACATAATACTGTCTTAGACCTCTCTAACAGAAATATAGCTGTACAAAGACGGGACTGATCCACGTCATACCCATATATATATATATATATATATATATATATATATATATATACACACACAAACGTATCGTACCAACATCAAAAGCAGCTCCAGATCAAATGGAGCACACCAACTCTCGCTGATCAGGGATCCTAAGAAGGGGGACCGTCATCTTGCCTACCTGTACCTGCGGGCATGAAATGCAGGCCCCGTGAAATAGGGCGTCAGTACGAAAAATGTACTAAGTATGTAAGGCATGAAAATTAGTACGTAAAAGACATAGATGAAACATGGAATACAGAAACACATCTTTAAATCTGAATAACTTTGTAAAATCCTAAAACACTTATAATGTCATGCACGTGCGTATAAATGTTGTGTCATGCATAGGTATGGGTGTACATTATATCATCAATCCACTGAGGGCATCCCATCATATCGCCTCGGTCACTATGGGCAACATCATCAACATATACCAGTTGATTAGGTGGTGGTGCGTATATAATGTCGTAACTTTTTCACATATCCCATATACATATATATACATATATACGCGTATATAACGCCGTCTGAGTCATATTTCAGCCACTGTGGGCAACATCATCATCATATGCCAGCTGATCAGGTGGTGGTGCGTATATAACGCCGTAACCTTTTTCCCGTATCCTATATAAATATAATATACATATATACGCATATATAACGCCATCTGGTCATGGGTCAATGCACATGTATAAATGACTGAAATCTAGTCATGGGTCAATACACATGTATAAATGAGTGAAATGCATGAAAAATACGTAATAATCTCAATATTTCTTCCCGATAAACTTTTTCAACTGTGTATTATTCTGAGACCCATGAACAGAAGATAGCAATATTTTTCATAGGGAATCAAGAATATAGACACCCCTACTATTTCTATGAATAGAGTAATTTATGGAAACTATGCGTTTACTCGTTTCTTCAGTATAATTGGACCATGCCAAAAGAAAGAAGGGAAGGCTTTAACATACCTGTTCTTGAAATTATTTGAACGAATATGCTTCTACGAAATATGGACGAAACTCTGCTTTGAAACTCTCGAAATTCATAAACGAACTTGGTAGCTCCTTGAAATTGAAACATTGGCTAAAATTGAATTGATGAACGAAAAATTGTTCTGCTTTCACATTTTTGGACGAAAGGTTGGCTAAGGAGCTGAATTGAATGCTTGAAATTTTTGAAAAACAATCTGCTTTCTCACGTTGTTGGTTTAAAAACCAAAAGCAAAATGTTTGAATAATAATCACAAGAGTCTTCCTTTCATAAGACTTGTAAACTAGCCTTTTAAAACTTTTATGACATGTGTAAAGGTGAACAATGAGTCACCTTAGACTAAAGGGGGCTGCCACGTTTCTCTTTGGGGGGGTTGATTTTATTAATTTTTATCCACTTATTAGTTAACTGGATAATATTTTGTTACTCGGTAATTAATCAATTACCCGCATTATTTAAAAATTACCAAAAATTACTTAAAATTCTATTTATTTTTAAAATACTTTATATATACTTTATATATTATACTACCGTGATCATATGGTACCTTGCATGGTACTAGTTCATAATTATCGGGTATTATCGCTCGACCCGTATTTTATTCCAAATTGGCCACTTTCAACGAAACTCGTTTTCTTTCATCCGTGTACCCCTTTATCCTTCATAACACTGATTTATTACTTGTTATAAATAGCATAAGTACGTTAACGTCAAGATGATCTCATCCCCGAGTCTATGTCGATTAACTGAAAATAAAATTTTAACGTACGAAAAGGTGAGATGTAACACTATGGTACCGAGAGGTTGTTACGAGTGTGGGGATCCGGGTCACGTGAAGAGATTTTATTCTAGACTTCGGGGCAAGGAAGTACAGCAGGGTCATCGGCCCATGATTACAGCACTAGCCGTCCGACCGCCTAGAGGCGAAGGGAAGGCGGGTAGGGGTCGTCCTAGAGGTGGAGGCCAGGCAGGGGAGGTCAGCCAGCTACTGTTCAGTCAGGTATAGGCTAGCTAGCTGGCGCTCCAGCTAGGTTCTACGCCTTTCTGGCCAGACCAGATGCAGTGACCTCAGATGCCTTGATCACATGTATTGTTTCTATCTGTGGTAGGGATGCTTCGATTTTATTTGATCTAGGGTCTACATATTCATATGTTCCATCTCTATTTGCTCATTTCCTGGATATTCCTCATGAGTCCTTGGGTACTCCAGTTTATGTGTCCATTCCTGTGGGCGATTCTGTTATTTTTGATCAGATCTATCGGTCATGTATGGTCACATTCTGTGGTTACGAGACTAGAGCGGATCTTCTGTTACTCGATATGACCAACTTTTAGGTCATCCTGGGCATGGACTGATTATCCCCATATCACACCATCCTTGATTTTCATGCCAAGAGTGTTACTTTAGTGATGCTAGAGTTGTCGAGATTTGAGTGGAAGGGTTCATCTGTCAGTACAACTAGTCGGGTCATCTCTTTTCTAAAGGCTCGGCATATGGTCGAGAAAGGTTGTTTGGATTATCTAGCTTATGTTCGGGATACTACCACAGAGTCTCCAACAATTGATTCAGTGCCATTGGTCTGGGAGTTCGCCCATGTGTTTCCTTTTGACCTTCCAGGCATGCGACCAAATCATGACATTGATTTTTGTATTGACTTGGCTCCAGGTACCCAGCCTATAACTATCCTACTGTACCGCATGGCTTTGAAAGAGTTGAAGGAGCAGCCTGAGGAGTTGCTAGAAAAGGGGTTTATCAGGCCATATGTATCCCCTTTGGGTGCACCAGTGTTGTTTGTGAAGAAGAAAGCTAGGACTATGCGGATGTGCATTGATTACCGCCAGTTGAACAAGGTCACCATTAAGAACAAGTAACTGTTGCCACGTATTGATGATTTATTTGTTTAGTTGCAAGGTGTTAGGGTGTACTCTAAGATCGACTTGAGAACAGGGTACCATCAGTTGAAGATTCGGGACTCTGATATTACAAAGACTACTTTCCATACCAGATATGGCCACTATGAGTTTCTAGTGATGTCCTTCAGCTTGACTAACACCCCAGCGGCATTTATGCATTTGATGAACAAGGTGTTCAGGTCGTATATTGATTCGTTTGTCATTGTCTTCATTGATGACATCTTGATCTACTCACGTGGCATGGAGAGCACGAGCAACATTTGAGAGCGGTGCTTCAGACCTTGCGAGAACAGAAGCTATATGCCAAGTTCTCCAAGTGTGAGTTTTGGCTAGAGTTTATAGCATTCTTGGGGCATATTGTATCAGGCGAGGTTATTAAGGTGGATCCCAAGAAGATTGAGGTAGTTCAGAGTTGGCCTCGTCCCACTTCGGCGACTGAGATTAGAAGTTTTTTGGGGTTAGCAGGTTATTATTGCCGGTTTGTGGAGGGCTTCTCATCCACTACATCACCTTTGACTAGATTGAACCAGAAGAGTGCTCCGTTTTGTTGGTCCGATGATTTTGAGGTAAGCTTTCAAAAGCTCAAGACAACTTTGACTACAACACCGGTTCTAGTGTTACCTTCCGGTTCGGGGATGTATACGTTGTATTGCGATGATTCACGCATCGGTTTGGAATATATATTGATATAGGAGAGGTGAGTTATTTTATATGCTTCATGTCAGCTGAAGATCCATGAGAAGAACTACCCTGTGCACGATATAGAGTTAGCTGCGATTGTTCATGCTCTTAAGATCTGGAGGCAGTATCTTTATGGGGTGTCATATGAGGTTTACATCGATCATCGCACCTTGCGGCATTTGTTCAAGCAAAGGGATCTCAATTTGAGGCATCGCAGATGGCTTGAGTTACTTAAGGATTATGAAATCACCATTCTTTATCATCCGGGCAAGGCGAATGTAGTCGCGGATGCCTTGAGCAGAAAGGCGAAGACTATGGGTAGCTTGGCATTCGTTTCAGCATAGAAGAGGCCACTAGTTTTGGACATTCAGTCCTTGGCTAACAGACTTGTGAGTTTGGATATCTTACAGCCCAACCGAGTTTTTGTATGTGTCGTTGCCCAATCTTCACTATTGGAGCATATCAAGGCACGACAGCTTGATGATCCGAATTTGATGGTCCTCAAAGAGACGGTACTACAAGGTGGTGCCAAGGAGGTTTCTATCAGCGAGGATGGTGTTTTGTGACTCCAGGGTCGTCTATGTCTTCCTAATGTCGTTGGATTAGGAGGGAGGATTCTAGAGGAGGCACACAGTTCTCGGTATTCCATTCATCCAAGTGCTACGAAGATGTATCGTGACCTAAGGCAGCATTATTGGTGGCGGTGGATGAAGAAAGGCATAGTTGAGTATGTAGCTAGGTGCCTAAATTGCTAGCAGGTTAAGTATGAGCACTAAAGGCCAGGTGGCCTACTCCAGTAGATGATTATACCGGAGTGGAAATGGGAGCACATTACTATGGACTTCATAGTTGGGTTTCCGCGGACCTTGCGAAAGTTTGATGCAGTTTGGGTCATAGTTGACAGGTTGACCAAGTCGTCACACTTTATTCCAGTTGTGACTACATATACTTCAGAGAGGTTGGCCCAGATTTATATTCAGGAGATAGTCCGGCTGCATGGTGTGCCTATTTCTATCATATCAGATAGAGGCTCTTAGTTCACTTTGCATTTCTGGAGAGCCGTACAGAATGAGTTGGGGACTCGTGTAGAGCTTAGCACCGCATTGCATCCACAAACTGACGGGCAGTCAGAGCAGACAGTTCAGATCTTGGAGGACATGCTCAGAGCATGTGTGAATGACTTTGGAGGGTAGTAGGATTGATTCTTACCTTTGGCCGAATTTGCTTACAACAACAGTTATCGGTCCATCATCGAAATGGCTCCATTTGAGGCTATGTATGGTTGGGATGTCGTTCTCCCATCGGTTGGTTTGACCCTGGCGAAGCTAAGTTATATGGTACTGATTTGGTAAAGGATGCCTTAGAAAAGGTAAAGTTGATTCAGGAGCAACTTCGCACAGCACAGTCCAGACAGAAGATTTACGTGGATCAGAAGGTGCGTGATTTATCATTTATGGTGGGCAAGAAGGTTCTCTTGAATGTATCACCGATGAAGGGGATTATGAGATTTAGGAAGAAGGGAAAGTTGAGCCCAAGGTTTATAGGCCCATTTGAGGTGTTGAGACGAGTTGGGGAGGTTACTTATGAGCTTGCCTTACCTCCTAGCCTATCGGTAGTTCATCCAGTTTTCTACGTGTCTATGCTCCAGAGGTATCATGCCGACTTGTCACATGTGCTAGACTTTAGCACAATTTAATTAGATGAGAGCTTATTGCCATTGTTGCTAGACAGGATCACCAGTTGAGATCCAAGAGGATTTCCACGGTAAAGGTTCAGTGGAGGGGCCAAACAATCGAGGAGGCAACCTGGGAGTCCGAGGAGGTGGAGCAGATATCCATACTTATTCAGCACTCCAGGTATGATTCTAAACCCGTTTGAGGACGACCGTTTGTTTAAAAGGTGGAGAATGTAACGACCCGACTAGTTATTTTTCTTTCTAGAACCCCGTTCCCCTAAATAAGACTTCTTGTATGTGCTTTTATTGTTTTGTGACTTTCGGGGAAGGTTAGTTCGGGATTTGGAAGGGTTCGGGTTGAAATGGGAACACTTGGTTTCTTAAGATTGGCTATAAGTTTGACTTTGGTCAATATTTTGAGTAAACGACCTCAGAATCAGAATTTGATGGTTCCAATAGGTTTGTATGATGATTTTGGACTTGGGCATATGTTCGGATCGCGTTTTGGACGATCCGGGAGGGTTTCGGCGCCTAATAGTAAAAGTTGTGTCACAGCCCAAACTGATGGGCCGCGATGAGTGCCCGAGTCCTACCTGTCGAACACCCTTAAGCATGTGACTAAAATGTAAACATGAATAATAACTGCTGAATTACGAGAATAACATGCGCGAGGAAACCGTGTCCAAAACACATATATACACATACGTGCGGATTACAGTGGGTGAGCCGACAAAGCCACGATAGACAACTATATACCCAAAATTGAAAGCTGACAAGGCCATATACTATCCAACTGGACATAACTGTCTACAAACCTCTAATAGAAATACAACTGTACAAAGATAGGACTGAGCCATGTCATACCCATGTATATATACAAGCATATCGTACCAAAATCAAAAGCCACTCCGGATCAAGTGGAGCACGCTAACTCTTGCTGATCAAGAATCCTAAGAAGGTGGACCGTCAGCTTGCCTACCTGCACCTGCGGGCATGAACGCAGGCCCCGTGAAATAGGGCGTTAGTGCAAAAAATGTACTGAGAATGTAAGGCATGAAATCAGTACATAAAAGATATAGATGAAACATAGAATAAAGAGTTCCATCTGTAAATTTGAATAACTTTGTAAATACTGAAGCATTTATAAAAGTCATGCACGTGTATATAAATGTTGTGTCATGCATTAGTATAGGTGTACATAATACCATCAAGCCTCTGAGGGCATCCCATCATATCATCTCGGGCACTGTGGGCAACATCATCAACATATACCAACTGATAAGGTGGTTGTGCGTATATAACGCTGTAACCTTTTCCCATATCCATATACATAAATATATACATATAAATACACGTATATAACGTCGTCTGGTCATGGGTCAATGTACATGCATAAATTAATAAAATGCATGAAAATATGTTAAAAATCTCAATATTCTTCTCGGATAAACTTATAAACAGGAAGAAGATAAAGGTCATGCAGAGTTGGCCCAGACCATCCTCAGCTACCGATATCCGTAGTTTCCTTGGTTTGGTAGGCTAATACCGTCGTTTTGTGGAGGGGTTTTCCTCGATTGCAGCCCCTATGACCAGGTTGACCCAGAAGGGTGCTTCGCTCTAGTGGACGGAGGAGTGTGAGGCGAGCTTTCAGAAGCTCAAGACAACTTTGACCACAACCCTAATTTTGATACTGCCTACAGGTTCGGGGTCTTATACGGTCTATTGTTATGCCTCGAGGGTTGGCCTCGGAGCGGTGTTGATGCAGGATGGTAGGGTGATTGCCTACGCATCCAGACAGTTGAAGATACATGAGAAGAACTACCCAGTTCACGACCTTGAGTTAGCTGCCATTATTCATACCCTGAAGATTTGGTGCCATTACTTATTTGGTGTGCCTTATAAGATTTATACTGACCATCGGAGCTTGCAGCACCTGTTCAAGCAAAAGGATCTAAATTTGCGCCATAGGAGGTTGTTAGAGTTGCTAAAGGACTATGACATCACTATTTTGTATCACCCGGGCAAGGCTAATGGCTGATGCTTTGAGTCGTCGGGCAGAGAGTTTGGAGAGTTTGGCTTATTTACCAGCATCAGAGAGGCATATGGCGATGGATATTCAGGCTTTATCCAGCCAGCTTGTGAGATTGGATCTTTCGTAGCCCAGTCCGGTTCTAGCTTGTATGGGTTCTCGATCTTCCTTATTCGATCGTATCAGGGAGCGTTAGTATGATGACCCTCATTTGCTTGTCCTCAAGGACAAGGTTCAACATGGTGATGCCAGAGATGTGACTGTTGGTGATAATGGGGTATTGAGGATGCAGGGTCGGATTTGTGTATCCAATGTTGATGGGCTTCGAGAGTTGATTCTGGATGAGGCCCATAGCTCGCGGTATTTCATTCATCTGGGTGCCGCGAAGATGTATCAGGATTTGAGGCAGCACTACTGGTGGAGGCAGATGAAGAAGGATATAGTTGAATTTGTAGCTCGGTGCCTTAACTGTCAGTAGGTGAAATATAAGCACCAGAGATCGGGTGGGTTGCTTCAGTAGATAGAGATTCAGGAGTGGAAGTGGGAGAAGATCACCATAGACTTTGTAGTTGGGCTCCCACGGACTTTGAGAAAGTTCGATGTTATTTGGGTGATTGTGGATCGGCTGACCAAGCCCACTCACTTTATTTCTGTGTGTACTACTTATTCCTCGGAGCAGTTGGCGGAGATCTATATCCAGGAGATTGTTTGTCTACATGGTATTCCGGTTTTCATAATTTCAGCTAGAGGTACTCAGTTCACATCACGGTTCTGGAAGGCCGTTCAGCATGAGTTGTGTACTTGGGTAGAGTTGAGTACATCATTTCACCCTCAGACGGACGGACAGTCCGAGCGCACTATTCAAATTCTTGAGGATATGCCCGATGCGTGTGTGATTGAGTTCGGAAGATCTTGGGATCAGTTCTTACCATTGGCGGAGTTTGCTTACAATAACAACTATCAGTCCAGCATTCAGATGGCACCGTATGAGGCTTTATATTGTAGGCGATGTAGATCCCTGGTGGGTTGGTTTGAGCCGGGTGAGGCTAGACTATTGGGCACAGACTTGGTTCAGGATGCTTTGGAGAAGGTCAAGGTGATTCAGGATAGACTCCGTACAGCCCAGTCCAAACAGAAGAGCAATGCGTACCGGAAGGTTTGTGATATTTCCTATATGGTTGGAGAGCGGGTTCTGCTTCAAGTATCGCCTATGAAGGGCGTCATGAGATTCGGGAAGAAAGGAAAGTTGAGTCCGAGATTTATTGGCCGTTTTGAGATATTGAGGCGTGTTGGGGAGGTTGCTTATGAGCTTGCCTTACCTCCCAGCTTGGCCAGAGTTCATTAGGTATTCCATGTTTCGATGCTCCGTAGGTATCACGGTGATCCGTCCACTACTAGAAAATGGGCCTACGGCAACGGTTGTTTAGCAACGGTTCACAAATCGTTGTAATAGAATGGATATAGTAACGGGTACAACCGTTACAATAGGATTGGAGTGATATCAGCACACTTTAATTGTACAACCGTTCCAGTCGTATTGGAACCGTTGCCATAGAGTATTTTACCGCAACGGTCCGTACACCGTTCCAATAGACCCATTTATTGGAGCGGTTCTAAAAAAATTTATTTTTATGGGAACGGTTTTCATTCCCTCTTCACTTTCCCCCCAATAATTTGGTAAACCCACCAAATGAACCCCATTTTTTATTTTTTATTTTTGATTAATTTTAATAATATAAAACTTAAAACTAATCTTTATTTCCCCTTTTCCCAGCAAACTCACCTGCACTCGATTTTCAGAACGAGACCCATTTCCACCATTTTTTCCTCTCAAAATTCATTCCTCAAAATCCTCTCTTTAACTCCTAAAATCCAAATTCAGAAATAGATTCATCTTAAAATCCTCCGTTTCCCTATAGATTCATCTCAAAGATAGACCAAAATACCCAAATTTGAAAATCAATTTTATGGTCGAGTCGAAGAAGCTGTCCAAACGAAGCTAGGTTTCGTGAAACAAACGCGATTCTTGATTGTAGAGGTTCTTAAAAAAGGGAGATTGTTGTTGCATGTCTTCTGATTATTCTGAGAGGTATGTTAATCTCATTCTTTTTCTTCACCTAGGTGTTGTTAGAATTACGCTTTCAATATTGGTTTATTTCTTGTGCTTTTTGATTTCAATATTGTTTCTTAATATTTGATTAGTTTGGTTTGATGTAATTTTATTTCTTTCTCTTTTTCTCTATTACATTGGTATTCTTTTCTGCTTGTTGAAATTTTTTAGCATCCCATGTTTTCCTTGATGCTGTTTTTGGCTTCTGCTTAATGCTTCAATGAATCTTTCCGGTGTTGAACTTGTACAAAGTAACAGTCAATTTTGAGGCGAACTGTGTTTATTTTCCTTCTGTAGGTTTTAAACTTATTGGCTCTGTCTAAATTTATGGCCAATGACTCTGAAAAAGTCAGCTATTTTCCAGCGCATAAAAGCAGTTCTGATCTAAAGTGCTTAAGCATTTGATGTCGGTGTTGGCTTCTCTTTATGTTTTTATCAAACTGATAGTTCAACCGTCTCATTCTTAAAATATCCTAGAGTATCTACTGCTATATGGGAACTTATATTACTCATATTATACTTAAGCACTCACCTCGAACTAATGTAGTTTCAATGTATCAATTCTTGGGCTATATTAAAGCCAAAGATTTGTCAGACCACTGTTCTTATCTCTGTGCTTTCTTCCTTTTCTTGTTTACTTGCCTAACAATGACTGTTTAGATTTGCATTCTCAACAGGGAGGGACAAATGAATTATAAAGATCCTCCACCTCCAACCATAAGATTGTGGATTCGAGTCACCAAAGTAGGAAAAGGCCAACTCTATTAGAAAGAAGTGATTCACTTTTAGGAAAATTTGAAAAACTTTTTAGTGCAAAAGCTTTTCAACCTTTTTTGAAACAAAAAACACTTTCAGTTAGTATTTGTTTGCCTTTCTCTGCCAGTATGCAAACAAAGGGGTTGCCTCAAAAGTTGAGACATGATGTTATAACATGTGACATTTGCTTGTGAAGACTGAATCCAGCTTTTGTAACATGACAGTTTGTCCTCCTCTTTTTGCTATGTCAGGTAGTTTTTTTTCACTTGTATTATTAACGTTTTAACCCAGTGGATGATAGGGATATGTCTAGTGCTACAGCTGCGCTGCTTTCATATTGGTGAACTATGACCTAGGACCACTTGTTTGCTGCTCGAAATTCTTGCTTGTAGAGCAGATAAAGTCCTTTTAAATAAGGTTTTCTGTTATAGAATCTGATTTGTATTGTGACAATCTTGGTATTCTTACCACCAGAACATGTTTCTCTAGTTTTGTTTGTCATACTTGATTATTGAGATTTTGTTTGATCATGTTCTTGTAATTTAATTATTGCTTTTCAAGATAGATGTAATGAAATAGCAGGCATTAGGTATATCACATGGAGTTGTGGAGGAATGAGTAACCAATAGACAACTATTTTTATTGATTGGTTTCGTCTTCATTTTGTAAAATGGATTTCATAATATCACTTCATGGAAAGGGACAACTTATAGGAAAGAAATAGTTATAGTGTAAATGATATAGGGACAACTTATAGTTGGACATAATATCACTTCATGGATTTCATTAAATAGGAGAAATTACAGAAAAAAAACTTCAACTGTAACTCATGAATAAGGATTCATAGTAGTGTCTTTCACTTTGGATAGCTAATGAAAAAACTCTATCAACTACACCTAATATTAATGCAAGAATTTAACATTCTTGAACTAATAGTGAAACAGAATAGATGAATATATAAAATTTAGATATCTCTAGTTAGTTTAGAATTAAAAAGTAATTAGTAAAACATAATAGATGCCTTAGTGCTGGTTTAAAGGATATTTTCTACCATTTCTTGGAGAGATAGAGGAAGTATCCATGAATAAATAATTCATGAATAAACAACATAATAGGACATAGACTATTACAAATAAGTGATGTGAGTACCAAAAAACATTGAATCTGGTGAGTTTCTAATAGAGCAACATAAGAACCTAGGAACATAAAACATTTGAAATAGAGCAAAAGACTAATCCAGTATGTTGCTTTTATTGTCTTTAAGAGCTTAGAATTTTAGCAACTCAACATAGAAATAAAAGAGTTAAATTTGTTAAGATGCAACTGTAAGCATGTGATTTTTGCCCTATATGAGAATTACTCCCAAAAAATTCAAAAATAAAATGATTTTTCTTTGGTGTACAATTTTGTGATATTTTGAAGAATTATTTGTATTTGTCTGTGCGTGTTTGTTCGCTAAATTAATAAAAAATACAAAAATATGTCGCATTTTGCATGTAGGATTTAATTCTACAATTGTTAGTAATTAAAATTGTTTTACAAAAATTAAAAATTACAAAAATAGGCATCGTTTGCATTTTTAGCATTTAATGTCCAAATATACAATTTTATGCTTAATTAATACTTAATTGTGCGTTAATTGTTATTGGGAGTTAATTTGCGCCTTTATAACTTAATTTAGTTCTTAATAATAGTTTAAGTATTTTTATAATTTAGTTTTAGAAAAATAAAAGAAGAAAAGAGAGCGAAAATATAAAGAAAGTCGGAATTGGGCCTCTTCTTCAATTTCAAGCTATAGGCCCAAAAATGGCCCAATCTTCCCTACGACCCAGTCCATTTCGAACTGGGTCGGTCCGCTCCATTAACCCAACACCCCTTCTTCATTTTTGTCCAACACAAAACAAAACCAAAAAAATAAAAAAATAAAAAGTGAATTATCACTATTAATAGTTTTATTTTTTGTTTTTTTTATATATAAAACAAATCCGAAAATATTTTATTTTATTTATTATTTTTATTTTTTTAAAAAAAATATATATATATATAGTAATTTCGGAAATGATTTTAAAAAAATAAAAAAAAATAAAAAAAAAGTAAAAGAATGTAGAAAATTTTAAAAAAAAAGTAAAAAGTTTTAAAAAATTTAAAAGTAAAAGAAGGTTGGAATTAAAAAATAAATATAAAGATATCTGAAAATTTAAAAAATTTAAAGTAATTGAAAGTAGCATTTTTAAAAGAAAAAGAAAAGATAGTGGTTTATTTTTTAAAGAAAAGTTAAATAAAGTGAGATTCTCTTTTAAAAAAATAAAAAGTGGGATTTTAAATAAGATAAAGTAATTAAAGTTGGAATTTTAAAAATAAAAGTAAATAAAGGTGGGATTTCTTTTTCTAAAAAAATAAAAGCAATTTGTAAGTGGGATTTCTTTTAATTAAAAAAATAATAAAATAATAAAAAAACAAATCTGAAAATTTCGAAAATTTTGCTATAAATAGAAGAGAAAATTTAAGAAGAAGGGTGGGAAAAAAGAGAGGAAAAACTAGATAGAGAGAAGAAAAAAGAGGGGGCGGAGTGAGAAGTATACACCCGATATACATTCTGTATACACTGAATATACAGGGGCAGAATTCATTTTGGAGAGTTTTGAAGTTGAAAAAAAATAGTTACTGCTTCATTGCCTCGCTTAAGATCTGAAATAGTCAGAACCTTCCTGCCTTTTACTTCTTCACTATACTTGGAGTCGTTTATAGTCTCCTGGGTTTTCTGCTATTCCTACTGTACTGGTTTGCGATGTTGCTGAATCTGCTATTGCTGTGTTATTACTGATGCTGACTTCTCCTTCTTTTGTTCTTGTACTGCTGTTTCCAGGTACACATTTGTAAAATCTCGGCTTGAAGCAAAAAAAATGAAATATTAATCAGGCTTTGTTCCTGTTGAATTCCTCCTGTTTAGATTTGTGGTTGAATATAATTTTTCTTTCTTCGTATAAAGATGTAGTTGAATGATTAATGAATAATGAGGTTGCATATGTATACATTCTTCATCTAATAATGTTAGTTTAAATTACGGAGAATAATTAATCTGTTTTGATATTATGGTCAATCTCATGTTCTAGTATTATTGAATAACAGAATATAAAATGAAAGCAGTTTTTCTTTGTACAAACTCGATCGCAATTTTCCATTCGCATTAGCCGTAAACTAATAACTAATAAGTTACGTTTTTCAGCATGTAAATAATTAAGAGATTTTCTTTTAGTTTAGAGACGAACTTAATAGAAAATATAGTCATTGTAGGTTTATCCTGTAAAAATAAAAATGAGACGAGCCTCGCCAAATAAAACGTATAGATTGCGGGGCCCTCACAAAATGTATGGTTTAATTAGAATTCGGAAGGACCGTTTAGCGAATTTCACGGTCTTCCCCAAAATAATAACGCGATAGTCTCTTTAGGCGCGTGTTTAATATTTTACTTTCTTAAGCCTGGGTGTGCATTTCATGTGACCCGAATCCAAATCCCAAAACATCAAATAAAACGTGTTCCGGATTGTGGGTGCATTTCATGTAACGCAGTCCAAAGACGTGTTTTAAGCGATGTTCATATTTCTTTTAAAAACAATAATAATAAAGCGGTTAAAAGATAAAATTTGCACATAAGTTCATATTTGTATAAAATCAGACAATCAAGCCGAATATAACAGTTGAGCGACCGTGCTAGAACCACGGAACTCGGGAATGCCTAACACCTTCTCCCGGGTTAACAGAATTCCTTATCCGGATTTCTGGTACGCAGACTGTAATATGGAGTCATTCTTTTCCTCGATTCGGGATTAAAATTGGTGACTTGGGACACCCTAAATCTCCCAAGTGGCGACTCTGAAATAAATAAACCAATCCCGTCTCGATTGTCCTTTAATTGGAAAAACTCCCTTGCACCCTCGCGGGTGCGGAAAAAGGAGGTGTGACAGCTCTGGCGACTCTGCTGGGGATTTGGCCCAGAACCACTGGTTCAGGGTTAGAAATTAGAGCTTAAAATAACTGTTATAGTTGGCTTTATTTATTATCTGATTTTTACATGTTTATGCTTAATATGCTAAATGATGCTTTTACCGCTTTAATATTATCTGAATTGTGTATAAAACTGCTACGAAACTCTTCTTCTTTCTGAGTCTTCTAAATTTATGGTGTACACGTGCGCGTGACCCACCTTTCTGTTAGAAGTCATACCAAATAAGACGAAGTTGGGACAAGTAACTAGGCCGGGCAGACTTTCGTGCTCCCGGTACGTTGCCCCCATTTCGACTCAAGCTGTCCACTTGGGTAAGCCAGGGCTAGAACAATATGCCTCAGGTTTTTTTTCACTTAGAATAACTTAGCTTCATGCCGGATCCCTAGTAGGAACGTTTGTTTGCATCACGTGCATTTGACTTTGGAGGCTCAACACAGGGGTTGGGTCTGTCTAGGACAGGTGTACCAAAAAATAAAAATGACCATCCTGATGCATCTTACTTGCTGCTATTTGCGCATTTATTTGATTCGGACTTTTGTGTTGACTGACTTTTGAATATCAGGAATAATATTTTGAAATTGAAAAAAATAGCGGTTAGGGAATTGATTGTTTATTTTTGGAAAAAAAAACAATGCCCAAATAACTGTCAAAACTCTGCCGAAATTTTGAGAAAATGAAAAAAAATATTTTATTAGTTTGTTTTATTAAAAGCAAAGGAAAAATAGAAAGAAAAAAAAAGAGTCGTTGTTCTGTCTTGTTTTTAAAAAACAAATTAGAAAAAAAAATAGTTTGTCTTGCCATAAAAAAAATGAAAATGAAAAAAAGTCTTGTTTTAAAATGAGTTTTTATTTATTTATTTGTTTAGATACCAAAATAAAAATAACTAATAAAATAAAAAGAGTCGCGTCGAAAGTGGTTTTATTATTTGTTGCAAATATGTATATATATAAAAATCCAAAAAAGTTGTTCTTTATTTCCAAAAAATGTATATATATCTTTATTTGTTTTAAAAATATTTGTCGTGCCAAAAGTCTAGAAAAGTTTTTTTTAGACTCTCAATTTTCAAAACAAAAAAAAAATCCAATTTTTTTTTCCGTTATTGACTTCTTTAGAAAGTCTTTTTAATTATTAAAAAATATATATATATATATATATAATAAAATAAAATAAATTCGAAAATATTTTCCTTCTTCTTTAAAAATTGAAAAGAAAATTCAAAATTCAAAAAATATTTTTTTAGAAAGCGTTTCTTTTATTAAAGGTAAAATTCCAAAAAAAAAAAATATTTTCTTTCTTCTTAGAATAAGAAAAAAAATATCTTCCTTTTACTTTTGAAATTCTCAAAGTTCAAATCAAAAGAAAAGGAATTCTTAGAAATCTTTCTTTCAAAAAGAAAATCAATCAAAAATCCAAAAAAAAATCCAAAAATACTTCCTTTCTTCTTTTAAAGTAGTTCTTTTACAAAAAAAAAATCATAATTTAAAGTCAGTTTATTTACTTTATTCATGACCGGCCCGAACTACGCGGGTTTGATTCTCACCGGATGTGAGATACGTAGGCAACCCTCATCGGGTCCAACCCCCATTTTTGCTAAAATAGCCAAAAACCAATAAATAAATAAAAAACATGTCAAAATTTTAATTTTTTTTTCATAAATAAGTCGGGCAGTGTCCAGCCTCCACTTTTTGCTAAAACAAAATAGCCAAAAAAAAAAATATGTCGAATTTTAAGAGTCATAAAGAAGTCGGGTGACGTTGTTTTATCAAGACATAGCTGAATGTTCCCGAATGGGACGCCAGAAGGCCGACTTTGCATAAACAACCACCTTTTGGGTCATGTTTAGGATTTTGGTCTAGTTGACCCACACAGCCTTAAAAATCTTCGTCCCCGAGGCGCTGAAGGGCCGTGTTTGCAACACCAGGTTTTTATTGTAATTTAAAAAAAAATAAAAAATAAATAGTCGGCGGTCAGGTGAATACCGTTTGAATTTTGTCATAATAAGCCGAGTCAGCTTCGGCCGCGTCTTAAACCGTTCTTGCCGAAATAGCCTCAGAGTATCTTTCAGTTGTCGAAAGGCTATTTTCGTAAAAGAACGGACAAGTGTGTAAAGTGTCATAAAATAATCCTCTCCGGCCTCAAAATTTGGACGGGGCCACATTTGCAAAAATAACCGTTTGGTTGCATTTGTCAAACGGAGAAAGGAAGCTGGCCGTTTGTTTTGGAGTTTGTAAAACTTTTGATTATAATATGTGGGTCGTTTGATTTTCTAGTTTGTAGGTCATTTTTAAACCTTTGAAACCCAATATGAAAATTGAAAAAAAAATGATTAGTATTGCTTATCTTTTATTGGTCCGAACTACGCAAGGTCTGATTCATGCGAGGGCATGATACGTAGGCGATCTCTATAAGATTCGACCACCACAATAAAATATATATAAGAAAATAAAATAAAATAAAAGTGAATAAAGTTTTCAAGAAAGCTGGGACGACACAAGCAGTCGAGCAAATGCATAATAGAAAGGGGATATTTGTCTAGGAGCATTGCATCTCAACGTGTAATTATATATGTGTTAAATTCTCAAAAACTAACAAGTTTGTTCATTTTCAGAATTCAAGCAGTTAGTTTCTCTAAAGAGTATACTAGCATATTATCATTATCACACGAGATCAAAAGGACCAATACCCGAAAGTATGTCTATCCCAGATGTTGACACAGGTATTGAGCTAGAGGAGATGGATGTCGGGAAAATGAAAGAAGAGATGTTTAAACTCAAGCAGCAAATGGTTGAGATGTACCAAGCTTGGTCTACAGGACAGTTACCCCCATCTTACCCAAATAACCCCGCTCCATCAAAGATCCAAACTCAGGATAATATCGCCACTGAATTATCCCCAAGTTTCCCCATTTATCAGCACTACCGAGGCACCACCTCTCAGACACCACAGTCTCCACCTCCAAAACCAGTTCCGTACCTTCCTCCACCTATGACTCCTGTTTTCGTAGCACCTCCCCCTGCTACATTTCACAAATCTCCTAGTGAGCCTACATTTCAGGCCCAAGACAACCAATATTACCCCCCGGAGCCCACCTTCAAAGCCTCCGAAATCAATTCACCTGTTCCTCGGTTTGATCTCCCAACTGAAATTGACAAGCCAGCCAAAAATGCTGAACAAGAAGAGATGTTCAGGAAGGTCAAAAGTCTAGAACAATCGTTCCGAGACATGCGGGGATTAGGTGGGCAAGTCAGTGTAGCATACAAAGATTTATGCTTATTCCCTAATGTACAATTGCCATTCGGCTTCAAGATGCCCAAATTTGACATATACAGCGGGCACGGCGACCCAGTAGCCCACTTAAGGGGTTTCTGTAGCAAGATGCGAGGAGCTGGGGGAAAGGATGAATTGTTGATGGCTTACTTCAGTCAAAGTCTAAGCGGACCAGCTTTGGAGTGGTATACACGCCAAGACCATGGAAGATGGTACACCTGGGATGACCTGGCACAGGCATTCGCATACCATTTCCAATACAATCTGGAAATTATCCCAGATCGATTATCTTTGACCAAATTTGAGAAGAAACACAATGAAAGTTTCAGAGAGTATGGTTTTCGGTGGAGAGAACAGGCAGCAAGAGTGGATCCTCCTATGAAGGAGAGCGAAATGGTAGATTACTTCCTCCAAGCCTTGGAACCAACTTACTATGCCCATTTGGTTTCAGCGGTTGGGAAATCATTCAATGAGGTAGTGAAGATGGGAGGTATGGTGGAAGAAGGCCTCAAGACAAATAAAATTATGAGTTATTCAGCAATTAAGGCAGCTACTCAAGCTATTCAAGGCGGGGTAGGAGAAATCGGAAGAAAGAAGAGAGAGGAAGCAGCGGTAGTTGATTCAGGAATTTGGTCGGGACCCAGAGGTTCACCGCCTTACTATAATCAACAACGACCTCGCCAATCAACTTACCACCACAATTCATCCCAACAATACTATCACCCTTCAGAGCCCCATTCTTCCATTAACCAAGCCCAAACATACACTCAGCCTCCGGTTCGCTCACAATGGCGCGCGCCGGCTCCCCAGAACACACATACACCACTGCAAAACACCTATTCACCACCAAGAGCCTACAAGAACCCTCCAGGGGCAGGTTTCCGGGGAAATCAGGCTTTCAGAAATGAAAAAATACAAAGAACATTCACTGAGTTGGGGGAAACCTATACTGCCGTGTTCCACAAATTAAGGCAGTTAGGCTTGTTGAGTCCTGTCGAGCCCAGATTGCCAAATCCCTTTCCCAAAAATATGGACCACTCGGTAAGCTGTGAGTATTGTTCGGGGGCTCCCGGACATGATACCGAGAAATGTTGGAAGTTGAAACATGCAGTACAGAATCTTATTGACACCAACAAGATTGAGGTTCAGACACCAGAGGCACCCAACATCAATCAGAACCCGTTGCCGGCACACCTTGAAACCCACATGATTGAGCTAATGCACGAAGGAGGGAAGCTAAAGAAACCCTCACAAACAGTGATGATGATCCGTGTCGGTTCAAAAGAAATGTTAACCAGTGGGAAAACGGTGGTATAGTTGGAAAAGGTGGATGACAAGCCAGTTATGGTGTTGGGAAAAGGGTCCAATGAGGCAGATGTACAGTTTGTGGGGTTGAAAGCAAAAATCAACAATTGAATGGCTACTCCTCTTCCTATACGAAGGGAGTCTTGGTAGTGGGCTCTGATTTTCTTTTTTTGTTGTCTGGATTATTCCAGGGTTGTAATCCAGATCTTTCTTGTGCTCGCCAAAGTGTGAAACCTTGCTATCCCGTATTTTAATAAAGTGAAAGTTTTTTTTCCTCATTCCTTATTTTGTTTTAATTTTTCTTCTTATTTTTCTCTTCTGAACAGTTCTCTTTCTACTGGTTCTAATGACATGGCATGCACGACGGATCTTCAACCTAGTCTAAAAAAATCAATCAATCAATCTGATTTCGAACTTATAGTACAAGATTGTGATGATAAGTCGGAATACGATAAGGATGAAGCTTTCAGAAAAATTAACAGAAAGTTGAGCCAATTTGAGAAAAAAAATGAAAAAGTTGAAAAAAAAAAGAAAGAGCCCAACTCAAATGACACGGAAGCCGTCAATCTAGGGGATGCGGATGACATCAGGGAAGCTAAGATAAGCATCCACATGGAACCAAACATCAGGGAAGAACTAATCAAAGCACTTACTGAATTCAAAACATTTTGCATGGTCATACGACGACATGCCAGGCTTAAGCACCAATCTAGTGGTTCAAAAAATTGCCCACTGACCCGACATTATCCACCGTCCAGCAAAATTCAGGAAGATCAAAACCAATGTGAGTGGGAAGATTAAGGAAGAAGTGACCAAACAGCTGAATACTAAGGTTATTTGGGCCGCTCGATATCCTGATTGGTGGGCTAATGTGGTGCAAAAAAAAAAAAAAAAGGAAAATCCGAGGTATGTGTTGATCATCGCAATCTAAACAGAGCAAGCCCGATGACGCTTTATGATCCACAAATATCGAAGGGAAATGCGTCGACATGGCTATCAATTCTGACGCAGTTAAGAGATATTATGATTTCTGGTAATTGTAATTGTTGTTTGTTTGTACTTAGCATTTATCAGAGAATGAAATGACGGAGGCAATTCTTTCTTCTATCCAAACACTTTGACATTTGCTTCCCCTTTTGAGCCTTATTTACTCTTTCATACCCCTCTTTTGGAATCAGTAATGAAAACGAAAAAAGTAATGATAATAAGAACAAAAGAAAAGTCAAAAAAAAAAACAAAGGAATGGGAACTACGTTTGACCTGATTCCTCAAAGAAGGATACGTAGGCGCCTCACGGCTCGGTCATAGTGTAACATAGTGTGCATAAGGTAACATATTGTGACAAAATAAAAATCCCCAAGCAAGAAAAACTGGGGCAGAAGTTGGCGCTTGTAATTTTGGCAAGAAAGTTTGATTCCAAGAGTTGTACTATTTTACCCCTAAAAATTATTTTTGAACTTTTGATACCCCCTTCTCCTTTCAGCCATACACAAAAATCCCTATTGATGTCCAAAAAAGACCTCCCGATCAGTATCTGAGAAGTGCTAAGTCAATGCAAATGGAAGTCAGGAATAACACTCTGATCCCCAGCAAAGAAGAAGATCATAAGCTGGAACTGAATTGATAGCCGAAAGAATCCCCAACAGAGAGAGTCATATCGGCAACACTCCAATTCCCAGCTGAAAAATAAAATAAAATGAGAGAGTCTTATCGGTGAAAACCTTCACAGGCACCATAAGGCGACAGAAGTTGAGAGAAATGAGAGAGTCTTATTAGTGAAAACCCCTCGAAGGGCACTATGAGGCGACAAAACAAGATTGGCCGGAAGGATCCGCAAAGAGTTGAGTGCCTGTTTATCCCCAGCAACATGAGGCCGTCTGGAAGGTTGATTGATACAAATAGACTGGGTTGATTAATCCAGAATGCGCGACATGAACGTTGGAATCGGTTATATCCTTCAGATAAGTTCTTTTCTTTCCTTTTCCCTAGCATTTGTTCAGAAAGACTTCTTCTTTTTTCTATTTTTTGAAATCATCACTTTTTCATTTCTTGGTTTAAAAGACTTACCTTCCCAGTAGTTTGTTTTTGAAAAGGATTTTCAGAGCTTCCTACCAGTTGCCAAAATGATGCAAAGCAAAATGCGAATAGGACACGCCAAAGATAAGGCGATAAAGAGAAAAGAAGTTGGTCGCAAGACCAAATGATGAAAGGGGCCTAGATCCCAATAGGACCAAATTTCCAGGGGAAGTTGGAGAAAAACAGGAAAACAACAGTTGAGAAAATTGTGGACCTAATTCCAAGAGGGCCCCCGACAGATCATCGAGATGTAGGAGCATCCCCAACAGATTTTCGACCAAAGTTCCAAGAGGGTCGGACAACATAGAGTGGGGAAGGGAGAAAGGGAAAAAACCATCCCAGTAGGAGTATCATAACCAACCACCAGGTTTTTAAACTAACAAATTTTGTTTGGTTTAAAACAGGTAAATGGAATGGCAGTGAAGACCATAAGGGAAAATGCAAACTGGGGCAGAAAATTTTCTTTTCAGTTAGAAAATTTTCTGGAAATCAGGTACCCATTTGGGGAAGAATAAAGATAGCACCAAGGAAGTGGTCTTTGAACCAGGGTTTCCCCCAACATAATAAGCTTCCAATGGAGGAAGTTGATCCCCAGCAGACAAAACAAAGAGATGACATTTGTGCTCAGAAAAGCAAAGAGCCATTATCCTCCCCAGCAGCTTCCAGAAGAATGAAGCATCGATTTGAAGGGATAAAATTCCCCAGCAGCGTTATCCTCAACAACGTTATCCCAAGAAGATAACACTTTTATCCCCAGCAGTGTTAAGAAAGAAAAAATAAAAAAAGAAAAAAGAAAAAAAAATTGAATTTGAAGGAAGGAAAGAAAGGAGACTCCCCCAGTGGTATTATCCCCAGCAATCAGGCATCCACCTGGAGAACAAGGATGAGTAGTTGAAGTATTAGTAATCAGGCATCCACCTGGAGAACAAGGAAGAGCAATGAAATATCAGAAATCAGACGTCCACCTGGAGAACAAGGAAGAGCAATGAAAGAAACAGCAATCAGGCATCCACCTGGAGAACAAGGATGAGTAGTTGAAGTATTAGTAATCAGGCATCCACCTGGAGAACAAGGAAGAGCAATGAAATATCAGAAATCAGGCGTCCACCTGGAGAACAAGGAAGAGCAATGAAAGAAACAACAATCAGGCGTCCACCTGGAGAACAAGGATGAAGAAAAGAAATAGCAATCATCTGGAGAACAAGGATGAAGAATTGAATTAACAGTCAGGCGTCCACGTGGAGAACAAGGAAGAACAGTTGAAATATCAGAAGTCAGGCGTCCACCTGGAGAACAAGGAAAAGCATCAAAACTGGGGCAGAAGATTTTCTGCCATGGTCGAAAATTTTCTCAGAAGAACAAGGAAATCAATTCAAGTTTTAAGAGATAGCAAGACAACAAGATTTGGAGAAAAACAGTCGGAGGTAAGACAATTCCAAGATGTTGAAAATGGGATCATCCGCCCTCGAATAGGATATTTGGGTTCATCCACCCTCGAATAGGATATTTTGGGATCATCCGCCCTCGAATAGGATATTTTGGGTTCATCCGCCCTCGAATAGGATATTTGGGTTCATCCGCCCTCGAATAGGATATTTTGGGTTCATCCGCCCTCGAATAGGATATTTTGGGTTCATCCGCCCTCGAATAGGATATTTTGGGTTCATCCGCCCTCGAATAGGATATTTGGGTTCATCCGCCCTCGAATAGGATATTTTGGGTTCATCCGCCCTCGAATAGGATATTTTGGGTTCATCCGCCCTCGAATAGGATATTTTGGGTTCATCCGCCCTCGAATAGGATATTTGGGTTCATCCGCCCTCGAATAGGATATTTGGGTTCATCCGCCCTCGAATAGGATATTTGGGTTCATCCGCCCTCGAATAGGATATTTGGGTTCATCCGCCCTCGAATAGGATATTTTGGGTTCATCCGCCCTCGAATAGGATATTTTGGGTTCATCCGCCCTCGAATAGGATATTTTGGGTTCATCCGCCCTCGAATAGGATATTTGGGTTCATCCGCCCTCGAATAGGATATTTGGGTTCATCCGCCCTCGAATAGGATATTTGGGTTCATCCGCCCTCGAATAGGATATTCTGGGTTCATCCGCCCTCGAATAGGATATTCTGGGTTCATCCGCCCTCGAATAGGATATTTTGGGTTCATCCGCCCTCGAATAGGATATATTGGGTTCATCCGCCCTCGAATAGGATATTTGGGTTCATCCGCCCTCGAATAGGATATTTTGGGTTCATCCGCCCTCGAATAGGATATTTTGGGTTCATCCGCCCTCGAATAGGATATTTTGGGTTCATCCGCCCTCGAATAGGATATTTTGGGTTCATCCGCCCTCGAATAGGATATTCTGGGTTCATCCGCCCTCGAATAGGATATTTTGGGTTCATCCGCCCTCGAATAGGATATTTTGGGTTCATCCGCCCTCGAATAGGATATTTTGGGTTCATCCGCCCTCGAATAGGATATTTGGGTTCATCCGCCCTCGAATAGGATATTTGGGTTCATCCGCCCTCGAATAGGATATTTGGGTTCATCCGCCCTCGAATAGGATATTTGGGTTCATCCGCCCTCGAATAGGATATTCTGGGTTCATCCGCCCTCGAATAGGATATTTTGGGTTCATCCGCCCTCGAATAGGATATATTGGGTTCATCCGCCCTCGAATAGGATATTTGGGTTCATCCGCCCTCGAATAGGATATTTTGGGTTCATCCGCCCTCGAATAGGATATTTTGGGTTCATCCGCCCTCGAATAGGATATTTTGGGTTCATCCGCCCTCGAATAGGATATTTTGGGTTCATCCGCCCTCGAATAGGATATTCTGGGTTCATCCGCCCTCGAATAGGATATTTTGGGTTCATCCGCCCTCGAATAGGATATTTTGGGTTCATCCGCCCTCGAATAGGATATTTTGGGTTCATCCGCCCTCGAATAGGATATTTTGGGTTCATCCGCCCTCGAATAGGATATTTTGGGTTCATCCGCCCTCGAATAGGATATTTTGGGTTCATCCGCCCTCGAATAGGATATTTTGGGTTCATCCGCCCTCGAATAGGATATTTTGGGTTCATCCGCCCTCGAATAGGATATTTGGGTTCATCCGCCCTCGAATAGGATATTTTGGGTTCATCCGCCCTCGAATAGGATATTTTGGGTTCATCCGCCCTCGAATAGGATATTTGGGTTCATCCGCCCTCGAATAGGATATTTTGGGTTCATCCGCCCTCGAATAGGATATTTCGGGTTCATCCGCCCTCGAATAGGATTTTATTTTTTAAAGTTGTGAAATCAGGAGCCCACCCTGAAGAACAGAATGGCGATGTATTGGTTGAAGAGAGGAATGACATTCATTTTTAAAGTTGTTGTTGAAGTTGGGAGCCCGCCCATAGAACAGAGGCATACATTTCAGTCTTTAATTTTCAAGCATTGAACTTGGGAGCCCGCCCAGATAACAGAGGCATACATTTCAAGTCTTTAATTTTCAAGTATTAAAATTGGGAGCCCGCCCAGATAACAGAGGCATACATTTCAAAATCAAGTCAGAGGACAATAAAACAGAGGGTTACAATAGGAATCCCCAGCAGGAAACAATAAAATTCCCCGGCACCGGGAAACAGAAGGTTGCAACAAGAGGTCACAGTACAAACTCAAGTACATGTGTCAAAAGAAGTAAAGCACCGAAAGAAATGCAAGCAGACAAGGAAGCAAGGCAACAAAAACAAATTGTACTCTAGCCTAGCTTCTTGTTTTTTTTAAGCACGTTGTAACAAGGAGATCGGTAAGCAGTAGTAATAGCATGCAACAACAATAACATTGCAGTCCAACGGTAGTCCCAGCTACCAAAATTTCTCGAACTACATTGACCTGATTCCTGTTTAGCCCAGGATATGTAGGAAACCTTTGAAGCAAAGGTTCGGTCAAATCTTTTTCAAAAAAATGCTTCAACGGAGTACTCGGATGGGCAAAAATCGCTCGCTTTATCTTTGCACGAAAACCCTTCGTGTCTCCGGGCAAAGAGGGGCAGCTGTAAGCACGTGATTTTTGCCCTATATGAGAATTACTCCCAAAAAATTCAAAAATAAAATGATTTTTTTTTGGTGTACAATTTTGTGATATTTTGAAGAATTATTTGTATTTGTCTGTGCGTGTTTATTCGCTAAATTAATAAAAAATACAAAAATATGTCGCATTTTGCATGTAGGATTTAATTCTACAATTGTTAGTAATTAAAATTGTTTTACAAAAATTAAAAATTACAAAAATAGGCATCGTTTGCATTTTTAGCATTTAATGTCCAAATATACAATTTTATGCTTAATTAATACTTAATTGTGCGTTAATTGTTATTGGGAGTTAATTTGCGCCTTTATAACTTAATTTAGTTCTTAATAATAGTTTAAGTATTTTTATAATTTAGTTTTAGAAAAATAAAAGAAGAAAAGAGAGCAAAAATATAAAGAAAGTCGGAATTGGGCCTCTTCTTCAATTTCAAGCTATAGGCCCAAAAAATGGCCCAATCTTCCCTACGACCCAGTCCATTTCGAACTGGGTCGACCCAGTCCATTAACCCAACACCCCTTCTTCATTTTTGTCCAACACAAAACAAAACCAAAAAAAAAAAAAAAAGTGAATTATCACTATTAATAGTTTTATTTTTTGTTTTTTTATATATAAAAAAATCCGAAAATATTTTATTTTATTTATTATTTTTATTTTTTTTAAAAAATATATATATATATATAGTAATTTCGGAAATGATTTTAAAAAAATAAAAAAAATAAAAAAAAAGTAAAAGAATGTAGAAAATTTTAAAAAAAAAGTAAAAAGTTTTAAAAAATTTAAAAGTAAAAGAAGGTTGGAATTAAAAAATAAATATAAAGATATCTGAAAATTTAAAAAATTTAAAGTAATTGAAAGTAGCATTTTTAAAAGAAAAAGAAAAGATAGTGGTTTATTTTTTAAAGAAAAGTTAAATAAAGTGAGATTCTCTTTTAAAAAAATAAAAAGTGGGATTTTAAATAAGATAAAGTAATTAAAGTTGGAATTTTAAAAATAAAAGTAAATAAAGGTGGGATTTCTTTTTCTAAAAAAATAAAAGCAATTTGTAAGTGGGATTTCTTTTAATTAAAAAAATAATAAAATAATAAAAAAACAAATCTGAAAATTTCGAAAATTTTGCTATAAATAGAAGAGAAAATTTAAGAAGAAGGGTGGGAAAAAAGAGAGGAAAAACTAGATAGAGAGAAGAAAAAAGAGGGGGCGGAGTGAGAAGTATACACCCGATATACATTCTGTATACACTGAATATACAGGGGCAGAATTCATTTTGGAGAGTTTTGAAGTTGAAAAAAATAGTTACTGCTTCATTGCCTCGCTTAAGATCTGAAATAGTCAGAACCTTCCTGCCTTTTACTTCTTCACTATACTTGGAGTCGTTTATAGTCTCCTGGGTTTTCTGCTATTCCTACTGTACTGGTTTGCGATGTTGTTGAATCTGCTGTTGCTGTGTTATTACTGCTGCTGACTTCTCCTTCTTTTGTTCTTGTACTGCTGTTTCCAGGTACACATTTGTACAATCTCGGCTTGAAGCAAAAAAATGAAATATTAATCAGGCTTTGTTCCTGTTGAATTCCTCCTGTTTAGATTTGTGGTTGAATATAATTTTTCTTTCTTCGTATAAAGATGTAGTTGAATGATTAATGAATAATGAGGTTGCATATGTATACTTTCTTCATCTAATAATGTTAGTTTAAATTACGGAGAATAATTAATCTGTTTTGATATTATGGTCAATCTCATGTTCTAGTATTATTGAATAACAGAATATAAAATGAAAGCAGTTTTTCTTTGTACAAACTCGATCACAATTTTCCATTCGCATTAGCCGTAAACTAATAACTAATAAGTTACGTTTTTCAGCATGTAAATAATTAAGAGATTTTCTTTTAGTTTAGAGACGAACTTAATAGAAAATATAGTCATTGTAGGTTTATCCTGTAAAAATAAAAATGAGACGAGCCTCGCCAAATAAAACGTATAGATTGCGGGGCCCTCACAAAATGTATGGTTTAATTAGAATTCGGAAGGACCGTTTGGCGAATTTCACGGTCTTCCCCAAAATAATAACGCGATAGTCTCTTTAGGCGCGTGTTTAATATTTTACTTTCTTAAGCCTGGGTGTGCATTTCATGTGACCCGAATCCAAATCCCAAAACATCAAATAAAACGTGTTCCGGATTGTGGGTGCATTTCATGTAACGCAGTCCAAAGACGTGTTTTAAGCGATGTTCATATTTCTTTTAAAAACAATAATAATAAAGCGGTTAAAAGATAAAATTTGCACATAAGTTCATATTTGTATAAAATCAGACAATCAAGCCGAATATAACAGTTGAGCGATCGTGCTAGAACCACGGAACTCGGGAATGCCTAACACCTTCTCCCGGGTTAACAGAATTCCTTATCTGGATTTCTGGTACGCAGACTGTAATATGGAGTCATTCTTTTCCTCGATTCGGGATTAAAATTGGTGACTTGGGACACCCTAAATCTCCCAAGTGGCGACTCTGAAATAAATAAACCAATCCCGTCTCGATTGTCCTTTAATTGGAAAAACTCCCTTTCACCCTCGCGGGTGCGGAAAAAGGAGGTGTGACAGCAACCATCACGAGTGATTATGTATGACTCACGGTGAGAAAAATTCTGTTTCTCGAATGTGATGATTTCTCCACAGATTCATTTTCAATGCCCAAGGTGAACAAGTATCGGAAGATAATAAAGGTTTTTGGTTATACATATTACATTAAACCAAATTACTGAAACTCAGAGAAGATAATCTATATGATACTTCAAACATAAAAAGAGAATCTAATTATCCAACTAACAGTCTTAACTTGTTCCCTATATCTGCCTCAGATTGAGACTTAAGATTAGTACAATATTTAAGGTACAGGGAACATAAGAATTTAATTGGTAATCGCAGTAGATCAAATGCATGGGAAAGGGCAAGAAATCATAGTCGGGAATTCAACAATTGGTTTGCTGAGAAAGTTAAAAATATTGAAGTGCCCAATTATGTAAGATGGCTAGCTAAAGGGCCTAATGCGATCGCCAAAAAATATACTGCATATTTCATTAATGGATACCGATTTCATACCATAGAACGGGATTCCCGATGCAAGACTCAAAACAATGGAGTGACTTTATCGGCAACAACCGATAGCTTTGCTAGCTCTAGGGACCAAAATCCCATCGATGGTGAGGTTATACAATGGTGCTATTTAGGATATCATTGAGATTGATTATTGGGGTTGTTTTAGTGGTGTACTATTTAGATGCGACTGGTTTCGTAATGAAATAGATGAATACGGGTTAACTCGTGTGTACTTTAAGAAATTATGTAGTACAAATGACCCTTTTATATTAGCATCACAGGTTTATCAAGTTTTTTATGTAGAGGATCCTGTTTAGAAAGATGTTTATTATGCAAGGAATAAAGTCTCTGTTGATTTATATGATTTAGAGGAAGAGAATTGCCCCAATATTGAAGACGCATTTTGGAGGGAGCCTAATGATGACGTTAGTTCCTTAAGTGGATTAGTTAATGTTGAGTTTGGATGCTCAAGAAACGATGCACCCGTTGATGTCATTGATATTCCATCTAATGCACAACATTCATATGATACAAGTATAGAAACATCGGAAGAGGAGAATGAGTTTGATGATACTGGATGGAATCAGATGATTAAAGAAGAAACTTTTTATATTCTTTTAAATATATTCTATTTAGAGTGAGTAATAATATTTTTTATCAATATTTTATAATTACTCTTGTTTATATAATTTTAATAATTTATATACCCATAGGGCATTTCATGACAGTAGCTTGAAGAAGTTTATCTTTACATCACTTTGTTCACTTCTAGTAGTTCCTAATCTTATGTGATAAAGGAAATGGTTAGTGTAAGTGATCCTGTAAAGAACTTACCCTAATGATCTGTCCTTGTTCAAACAATTTTATCTATTAAGCTAAGCCAATGTGTTATAATGGACCATATACTAACTCATGTACTAAGTGGACCTATTTGCATATTTGTGTGTTAATGTACTGTGAGTTGTTAGTTTAACTATTAAGGTGATCATGTCTTAGTGAGATGTGTGCCTGCTCTTAGCTCTATTGGTGTCATAGAAGTATTAGAGACCTACTCTTTCAATATAAACTTGCCTAAGAGAACTGTGAGCATTAGACCTATAGTGAAACCAACAGAACATGTGCTTAAACTCCCTCTGCATAATGCATGTCTGTTAATATTTCTAAGCCTAGGAGATATGAGTGGTGAAGCATGCTTCCTACCTACACTTTGTGATATTATGTCCCAATAGTGATCTCATGCCTACCTTTTCTCCATATACAAAAAAGAGGATTTATTCTTTTGCTAGCTATGTCAAGGGACCTGAGCATCCAGGTCGCCTAAGATTGTATGGATGTGGGGTTACCAAGACTTTCTTAAAAAGAAAAGTGGGAGATTTCGGAACCTCTTTAAGTTCTACTGATGAGGTGATGGAGCAAAAATTGGAGGAAATGGAAGAAAGAATAGAGCAAAGATTGCAGGAAATGTTCAATGCACAAAAAGATGCCATCGAACTACAAGTTGCAGTTAACATCATTTCACAACTTAAGCATCTGAATCCAGATTTACGGGTTAATCCCAGCATGCTAGCTTTCAATGCTCGTTCACCTGGAGATGCTTCATCTGCCCAACAAGTTGCTGTGTAACTAATCAATCGTCTATATACTGGGAGTAATAATCAAGGTTAGTACATCTATCTTGGCTCTGCAACCTTATTTTTGGGTTGTGATGAGACATGGAGAAAATGATAATTTAGTTAGTTCAACATGGTGGGTTGTTTGGTCCAGTATGTTTGATCCAGTATGTCTGTTCTTGTCATTGATTGGTCCAGTATGTTGGCCTCTTGAAATAGGACATGATGGGTTGCTTGGTCTTGTGTTTGGGTTTCAATGTCAAGGGAGAGTAGTTATTCAAGAATCCTGAGTATGAGGTTATTACAGCTGCAAGGCTTACATTGTCAAGGCTTATGTATTTCCAGGTAGTAAGTTATTACAACTTACATTATCAAGGCTTATGTATTCAGATTACTTCTGCTCCTTTCTCACTTCTTCTCTTTGCTTTCGGTTTTTATTTACTGCGTGCGTATACACCAGACAGGTTGGTTTGTTTTCTTATTTTTATTGCTTGTTTATAAATCTCAATTTGTCTACAACTATATGGTAGTCCAATTTACTTGTTATTTGGTTAGTTTTGACTAATGTCCTATCATATGTAGATCTACTATTGCCCTAAGAAATGGAACTCATATGTACCCACCAATGTAACACAACTTCCAACTGGTACAGAGCTTCGTCAAGTTATTATAATGAATTTGGCTTTTGACCCAATGTTGTCTGATAGTTATAGACTTGTATGTGTCATTAAATCAAATGGGGTTTATGAATTTTCTGTATACTCATCAGAAACTATAATTTGGAGAGATTCTAAGGAGATATTGGATATAAAGCTGGAATATTTTTTAGCTCAGGGTGTTTTCTTGAATGGTTGTATGCATTGGGTTAGTGAAAATGGATCCTTTTTAAGGTTCAATTTGAATTCTTTGTGCTTTAAAACTATGCCTAGCACTGTGATTCCAAATGGCGTGTTAAAAAGGAATATAAGGTATTTTCGGCAGTCAAGTGGACATTTGCATCTTATTGAGGTATAGGGGTTTAGTTCAATGAGTTTTGAGGTTCTTGAATTGGAAAGTGATTACTATCAGTGGTTTGTGCAATATCGTGTTGATCTTAGTTTTGTGTGTACTATGTATTTTGCCTTTTAGACTGGGACTTTTATGCATTTTGTCTTCTTTTTTTCCCTTGTCTTTGAGATTCTTACTGTTATTTTGTGTAATTTGTTACTTAACTTTGATAAAGAAGTCCACTTGATTGGTTCTGTAAGAAAATAGTCCTATCATATATGTGAAACAATAGTAGAATGATTAATTTGTTGTGCAAAGTTCCCAATATATCTTTCTTTGCTTGATTTCTTTGCTTTAGTTGTTCAACTTTGTGCTTTATGCATTGTTTATGGACCATACCCATTCTTATAATGATAAACCAAACCTTGAAGGATAATGACTTTATTTATCCTCTTGTGTAGGTGGATCAATTGAAGAAAGGGAAGATGGAGATTGTGAAGATCTAGACCTTACTTAAGAATTTTAAATTGTTGTCCATGTTCTAGGAATCTTTTGTTATAAACATTTGAAACTTACTCTAACTCTTGATGTTGAAATGTATAACTTATGTGATTTGGGTTAAAACATTTTGGTTTTATGGAGATAATATAAATTATGAAGTATTTTATCTTTTTATTTATATAAATTCTAGATTATTACAAATTATTATATATATAAAATATTCATTTACAGCCAGGGTATAATAGTCTAATAGAACCGTTCCAATAGGTCTTACAAATTGTTCCAAAATGTGCGACAAACTGATACAATAGGTAGTTAGAACCGTTCCAATAGGTCTTGCAAACTGTTCCAATAGATCTTACAAATCGTTCCAAAATGTACGAAAAATTGATACAATAGGTAGTTAAAATTGTTGCAAAAGAAATAAAACCGTTACATTAGCGTAATGAAACCGTTAGGATATCAATAAATAAACGTTGCAATAGCTTACATAACCGTTGCAATAAATTGTATGGTAACGGCTTCCAACCGTTGCTGTAAACGCTATGGTAACAATTTCTAATCATTGCAACTGGAAAGAAATATTCGTTGCTTCAGGTAGAGGAAAAACCGTTGCGATAGATTGCCCTCCAACAACGATTTAGATAACCGTTGCAAGAAACGTTACTCTAGATCTATTGGCACCGCAGCGTATGTAACTGTTGCCAAACCGTTCCAATAACTCTATGGCAACGGTTCACCTGTCTATTGCAACGGTTTTCCGGCTGTTTCCATAAGCTCATTTTCTAGTAGTGGTCGCACGTGTTGGATTTCATTTCAGTCCAGTTGGACAAGGATCTATCCTATGTTGAGGAGCCAGTGGCAATATTGGACAGGCAGGTTAGAAAGTTGAGGTCAAGAACATTGCATCAGTAAAGGTTCAGTGGCGGGGCCAGCCGATCGAGGAGGCGACCTGGGAGATCGAGCAGGATATGTGCAGCCGTTACCCTCATCTTTTCACTACTTCAGGTATGTCTTTATACTCGTTCGAGGACAAACGAATGTTTAAGTGTAGGAGGATGTGATGACCCGACCGGTCATCTTAAGAATTAACGCCCCGATCCCCTATTAACTACTTTCCCCAAGTTTATTTCTGCTATTTTGATTTGTCGGGATGTTCGATTTTGAGTTTCGGAGAGTTTTGGAACACTTAGTCCCTAAATGAGAGCTTAAGTGTTGGAAAGTTGATTGTAGTCGGAATAGTGTGAAGACGACCTCGGAATGGAAATCCGATGGTTCTTTTAGCTCCGTTGGGTGATTTCAGGCTTAGGGGCATGTTCGGATTGTGTTTTGGAGGTCCGTAGCTAATTTAGGCTTGAAATGCCGAAAGTTGAATTTTTGAAGTTTCCGGTCCGATAGTGAGATTTTGATCCGAGGGCCAGAATGGAATTTTGAGAAGTTGGAATAGTTCCATACTGTTGAATGTGACGTGTGTGCAAAATTTCAAGTCATTCGGACGAGGTTTGATAGACTTTTTGATCGAAAGCGTATTATGCGAATTTTGGAGTTCTTAGGCTTAAATCCATGGTTAATTCGAGGTTTCGATATTGTTTTAGGTGTTTTAGGGATTGGTACAAGTTTGAATAGTGGTTTGTGACTTGTTGGTGCCTTTGGTTGAGGTTCCGAGAGCCTCGGGATGAATTCGGATGGTTGGCAGAAGGATTTGGAGTTTGAAGTTTGCTGCAGCAGCTGGTTTACTATCATAACCGCACCTGTGGTTTGGGTCCCGCAGGTGCGGAGCTGCAGAAGCAGCGGAGCAAGCGCAAATGCGGATTTGGGGAGGATCAACAGGTTCTGCAGATGCGGGTAATTCACCGTAGAAGTGGTACCGCACCTGCGGAAGGGTAACCGCAGATGCGGAAATTGGCCTTTAAATGAAAGTCGCAGATGCGATGAAGTCCTCACAGAGGCGAGACTGCAGAAGCGGTCCCAGGGCCGCAAATGCGGAAATCACTGGGCAGAGCCTATAAATTCTTGCCTTCGCGAAATTTAGCCATTTTCATCTTTTTCAAAACGGAAAGAAGATTGGGGAGCACTTTTCAAGAGGGATTTTCAGAGGAGTTCATTGGGGTAAGGTTTTTGGTCCTTAAACTCATTATTGGAATGATTTTTATCAATTTAAGCATGAAAAATTAAGGAAAGTTAGTGGTTATTGGGGGGTTAGGGCTTGTCTAATTGGAGACCTTTGACTGATAATTTGAGGGACAAATTGAGGTCCGATTTTGGTACTTTTGATATGACTGAACTCGTGAGAGTGCGAGGTTTCTGGAAATATAAATTTTACCCGATTCCGATATGTGGGCCTGAGGGGCGTTTTGGTTATTTTACATAATTTCGCATATTAGCTTAGAATTTCTTTGTAGAATCAGCTACTTGAAGTGTTATTTACATTATGCAATTGAATTGAATAGATTTGGGCCTTTGGAGTCAAGTACTCGTGGCAAGAGTGTGGTCTTGGGTTGATTTTGAGCCGGTTCGAGGTAAGTGGCTTGTCTAACCTTGTGTGAGGGACCTTCCCCTTAGGATTAGTATATTTGGTAATTGAAATACCTTGTACGTGAGGTGACGAGTGCGTACTTGTGCTAATTGTTGGAAATTCGGTTTTTCAATAAGTAATCACTAGTATGTTTCCTTTCTTGTTTTATTACTTGCACTATTAAGCATGTTGTTAGTTTAGGAAAGCATGTCTAAGTGACTTAATTGCCTTATTTGCTCAATCTGCCTTACCTGAATTCTGTGCAGCATGCTAGGTTAGAATCACTTGTTGCCTTAATATGAAATTTTGCCATTTTTATATATTTTCCTGTTGTTGCTGTGTATTTATTTTTGGGACTACGGGTATGGGATTCGGGTAGCTCCTCCCTTGTCTTTTTATTTTAGGACTACGGACGTGGGATTCCGGTAGCTCCCCTTTGTCTGTTTATTTTGGAACTACGGATGTGGGATTCCGGTAGATCCCCCTGCACAGTTATATGGAACTATGGGAATGCACCCGGTAGATTCCCTCTGTACTGGATATTTACATTTGGGACTACGGAACGAGATTCTGGTAGATCCCATGCACTATGAGTTGGACTACGGGACGAAATTCCGGGAGATCCATTGGATATGTAAACATGGGACTACAGGACGTTATCTTGGGAGATCCCCGATTGTTATTATTGGTGTTGAGTTGTATTTCCTTTCCGTGTTTACCTTGCTTCTGTAGTTGTTGTTGTCCTGTACATCCTGTGTTATTTTACTGTTGTACTTATTTATATTGTTCTATTCTATACTGTTGATCTTTATATTTTATTTAACCTCAGTATGGCCCTGACCTTCCTCGTCACTACCCAACCGAGGTTAGGCTTCGCACTTACTGAGTACTGTTGTGGTGTACTCATGCCCCTTCTTCGCATATTTTTCATGTGCAGACCCAGGTACCGCTACTCAGGCCTACCATCCTTGAGGGAGGCGACTGCTCTAGAGACTTCGAGGTACATTTGCTGCGTCCGCAGACCGAGGAGTCCCTTTCTATTCTAGCTGTTAAACATTGCCCTTATGTATTTTCTTTCTTGTTAGATATTCTGGAGTTAAACTGTTAGATATTCCAAAGGCATGTGTTTCCGTGAGTTTTCGGGTTTTGGGATAGTGTACTTGATTTTGAGAATGTTCTGTGGTATACGCCGAGCGACATTATAACTATTGTTTCCATTTAGTTATTTTGGTTTTTGATTATTTCTTCCGCAAGTTTCATTCATGTTCCGCATTTGTTAGGCTTACCTAGTCGTAGAGACTAGGTGCCGTCATGACAGTTCACGGAGGGCGAACTGGGATCATGACAAACACATATATTTGGACTCGTACGGAAATGGATGTCCGAAATTTACGATTTTATCGGGTTTCGGGGTGCGTGTTCGAGGTTGACTTTTGGGTTGATATTTTTAATTTTAGTTAAAGATCGAAGCTTTATTATTTGGGATTATTTTCTATGACTTATATTGATGTTATTAAGTCATTTTGGATAGATTCAAGCCGTCCGGAGGTTGATTCACGCATGAAAGGCTTTCTCGAGTACCGGTTTAGATTGTTTGAGGTAAGTATCTTACCTAAATTTAGTTGAAGCACTAGCTGTCTAAGTTATTTGTGATAGTTTCGTGCTATGGGTGGCGCACATATGTGGAGTTGAACCCGTGTGTATGCACCAGAATATTATTCATACTCGAGGTAGTGCTTAGGCTATGATATGCCTTGTATTGATTATTAAGCTTCATGATGTGATGTTTCTTATATTTGTACCTCTTTTGATAGTTATTTAAATCCTGTTTGAGGTTACATAGAAGTTAATCTCCTAATTGAACCTGATAATTGCTACTTTCGTGATGTAACTGCCTGATTCAAGATATGGTAACACACTTCGGTCATGCATATACATTAGCATGTCACTTATAGTCCATGAGTATGAAATTTGGAATCCATTGTTCATGCACATATTTTCCTATATATCTGCTTCATGTGTGATATGGTTTGGACTTGTAGCATGTGAATATGTCGTGCGATTGATATTTATAGCACGTGAGTTATCTCTGTAACGTGTGGATAATGATTCATCCCCTAGGGTCAACCTCTCATATTTCTCTCTTGATGTTATACATGCGGTATAAGGAAAGACTGGACAATATTTGATTTGGTTATTGCATTTCTTCTTACTTGCAATTTTCTTGGTTGTTTACCTGTTTTCTTCCCATATCTTCTCTATATGCTGGATTAAAAATTGAGCAGAGCATGTTGTGTTATCTTATGTACCAAGGTAGCCTTATTTGTGATTTATGACTTGATTCTACTACTGCTCTGTACTTATGAGATTTATGAACTGTTCAGGTGATTAGTGAGTATCATTAATAATTCTTGCTTTTATTACCTCGCCGAAGTTAGTTATGATACTTGTTGAGTAAATGTGGCTAGTTGTACTCATACTATACTCTGCACTTAATTGTACAGATCCAGGTATTGGGCCGAGCCATCAGTAGTTGAGATTTATTGCTGGGTTTATCTTTTGAGAGACGAGGTAGAGATGCATCTCGACTGCAGTTTTGGCGTCTCTTTTCATTTTAGTATTGTTATTTTCATTCAGACAATATTATTATTTTTGTAGTCCAGACTTATACCTCTGATTAGAGTTCATGACATTATATTATCAGATTGAAGGATTTGTTATGTACCGACGCTGTTATTTATGTTATTGGCCTTAGACTTTGTACTATTTTTGTTAATTAAGTATTTATGTTTTGCTTTTGTTATGTTTGGCTTGCCTTGCAAGTGAGTTAGGCGTCATCAAGACTGGTTGCTGGTTTTAGATCGTGATACTTGTTTGAGTATGTATATTAATTGATATTCCTAATATTCTTGGTATGCTACACAATGATATATTATGATTACTTTGAATTATGGTATTCACATATTCTTAATATACTACATATTGGTATAGCATGATTAATGTAGTATACCAAATTTTAGAATTTGTCAATTTAGCTATAAAGAACAAAAAAGGTTCAAAAGAGTGATAAAATATTTATTATCAAAAAATTTGAATTTTCTTAGAAAATTTTAAAAAGTCATCTACAAATATAAAATAAATAAATTTTAAAAAGAACTAAAAAAGAATACCATGATAACTCTAACTAATTATAATCGATTAGTAATTATGTAGATATTATACTAATACATAATTATAGGACTCGATTATTTATATGGAAAGAACAAAAACAAATACAAAAGTGAAAAAAATGATAAAAAATTTAGCGGAAATTTTCACTAAAAAAAAAATCAAAGAATAAGATAATAATAATAATAATAATAATAATAATAATAATAATAATAATAATAATAATAATAATAATAATAATAATAATAATAATAAAATGACACATATTTTACACGAAGTAATTACTGGAAAGAATACACCAAAAAACAATAAACAGAAAATAAGAAAAAAAAAGTAAGAAAGAGGGAGGGATTATCACTAGAAAGAACAAAATATTTATAAATAAAGAAAATAAAAAAAAAAACAAAAAAAAAGAGTGCATAATTTTATTACGAAAAGAATAAAGTAAAAAACCAACACTAAAAAAAGTAAAAAAAGTGACAAATATTTTGGACTAAGAGATTTTACTAATAGTACAAAATTAAAAAATAAAGAAATATCGCAAAAAAATCATAAAAATTAAGACCAAAAATATAAAATAAAAAATAGTAAGAGATTGTTAATAGAAATAACAAAAAAGAAAAAAAATAACTATAAAAAACTTAAAAAATAGTGCAATATTTTAAAAAAAAGAAAAAAAGAAAACTAAAAAAATAACAAAAAAAGGAAAAAATTATAGAAAAAGAAAAAGAAAAATAAGGTGAATAAACAAGAAAAAGTGATAACTTTGGTGCAACTTGGCCCTGGGAAGGGAAAGGGTATCCATGTAATAAAATCTTCAAAAGGGACATATTCTGGTATTTTCAGAAAGGTAAAATAAATACTTTACCCATCGACCTTGTACTCAAATTTCTCTTACACACTTATTAAATACAGGAATAGCATTACGCACTAAAACTTTTAAAAGTGTGTCAATTACACACCTCTTGTGCTATGTGTCACACACGTGTATTACACATAAAAGAGGCGCGCGAAAACTAAAACATTCACCTGAAATTATGTTTTTTTTAAAAAATTTTCCCTTTTTTTAACTATTTCCTTTTCAAATTAAAGAAAACAAAATATAATCATGTCTTCTTCCCCAACCCCAAACCCCAGCGTTTCCTCACCCCCCCCCCCTCCCGTTTCGTCTTCTTCCCCAACCTCTATCCTAGTTTTATCCACCCCTCATGTTTTGTCTCTCCAACTCTCATGATTAAGAAAAAAAAAACATAGGAGTTATTGGGTATTGTAAAAATCATCATTATTGACTTTTTGAAAAAGCTTGAAAATTTAATCGGGTTTTGTTGATTTTGGTATTCCATGACCTAGAAAATTAGTTTGAATTCATGATTATTGTTGAGTAAAAATTTACTTAGGTAATTAATTTTGATAAAATTTAAAAAAGCACCATTAACAAGTTTGAAGCTTTGGGTTTGAAGTTGAATTTGAATTTTGTATAATGATTTGTAATGGATGTTGTTAAAACTTGTTAAAAATAAGTAAAGAATTGAATTTATAGTTAGGGAAGAAAGTTCTTGCGGTGGAAGGGTTGGTGGTAGTATGGTGGTGGTGAAGAAGATGATGGAGTTGGGAAGATGAGGAGGGGGGGTTTCTTTTCTGTATTTTTTTTTCTTTGGGAAGATGAGAAGAGGGGGTTTTGGGGGGTGGGGAGGGCATAGGTTTTTTTCATTTTTTTTGTTCTGATTTGACACGTGCCAAATGTCGATTGGCGCGTGTAAGAGCAATTTTTAAGCAGATGTGGTCAAATATCGAAGTGATGTGTAATTGATACACCTTTAAAAGTTTTGATGTGTAATATTATTCCCGTATTTAAGAGGTGTATAAGAGGGATGTGGAGACAAGGTCGACGGGTAAGGTATGTATTTTACCTTTTCAAAAAAGAAAACATTTTGATCATAAAGTTCTTAAAAGAGTTCTTAGTGTCTTTTTCTCAATATATAATTGTGCCTAGATAATACGAAACGATAATGCCTAGATATTTTACAATTACCTTAAAATAATGCAAAACATGCACCTACTACTTTCGGGAAAATAAAATTCTTTTCAAACATACTATATCATAACCTATGCTTCCTAAAGAACCTTGCGACCCTTCTGATTTGGCGGGTTAAAGACCCCACAATTATTTCTAATTTCTCCAGCGCGTCCAACGAGAATATCAATACTTGCCATTTTTATCATTGCATTTGCGAAACTCTGTCTGAAGGTATTCTCGTTGGAAGCAAAACCTGAAACAATTGAAGCACTAGACTTATCCAAGGTAAGCTCTTGATCAATCTTCAGAATGCCTTTTTTTAACATAATCTGTCTAAAGAACTGGTTGTCTATCGTGAAAGATGTATTCTGATCCAAAAACGCTGTTGCGGTGCTTTTCGAACAAGTTTTCAAGAGTTGGGCAGCCAAAGTAGGATCCATGGTGTTATCAGGTACCGGAGAAAGCCTATTTTGGAAAAAATTACAGTGTGCAACTCCGACAGTGTGAGCTCCTAATAGGGTCACCATATCATTTAAGGACAGCCCTTTGTTTGTGAACGATTGGAGGGCTTGTGGAACTGTAAATGATGGACCTGGCAAGTTTACATCTGCTGCATTTGAAACCAGGCCATCTCTCCTTCCAGTTGGAATGGCATAGGTAGGACCTCCAACTAGCGCTACTGCATCCCGGGTTGCTAGTGTTATTATGTCAGCGCATGAAACAGTTGATGGACATGATATTTCTATGCTTTTTTTAATATTATCTATAAGCTCGAAACCTCGTACTGTTTGATTTGGTCCAGCGTTTCTTTCCGATTGCTTAGACTTTGTTGACTTTATAAGTATGGATGCATCACAACCCTGAAGTTCAGTTTTACGTTACGTAAACGAGCACAATTAGAAGCAATTTTTTGAATTTATAAGTATCTTGAATACAAAATAGAAAATATATTCTAACAATTAAAATTACGAGCAATGGGAAACGATGTTGGCAAAATATATTTTCCATTTCCAGGTGAAAGTGCCTCTAACGATAAAATGAATATACGAGATATTGCTCTCTGCGCATTAACTCTGGAATAATGCTTGCATAGAACCAGGTAGAGGTACTGTTTTGTACGGGGTGCTATTCGTCACTGTTTCTCAATTATATATTTTTCATTTTGTAAGTAAATACATTTTTTTTCTACACACTATATGTATATAGATACATAGACATTGTATAAAAATAATACAAAGTAAATTGATAAATGAGAAAAAGTGCATGTTTTTAAGTATAATTTAGTATCTTTTCTTGTGTGAGTTGCGGGAGATCACATGATTATCGACGTGAAATATGATTATTACGTATTTCTTATATATAGGAATGAGCTTCTGCGAAAAAGACTTTTGTATTACAAGCTTAACTTGAATGATCATTGATGCAATTTACCCGACAATATAAGAGCCCACCACGAAATGATAAATATGGTCGTGGGTGTTGGAGGAGAACGCTAAAAGAAGGTTGTGCGAGTCTATTTGATCAAGAAAGCCATTCCCCGTTTTAATTTGTTTGAAGCTTTTCGGAGTACGAAGTTAAATTAATTTATTTCCAGTATACGAATTGATCTAAAATATTAGCAAAAAAACAGGATCAAAAAAACCTTATTTGATTTTTTAAATAGTAAAATTAAAGATTCATTCTATTTCTAAACGGAGGGAGTAGCAGTTAGAGAAGAAAAAGTAAAACTTGAAGTACTACACTTACTCTCACAAAGCAGTCATGAAAATGCATGCGAAGCAGAGCTGCAGTGATGGAACGGTCGCTATTGAACTGCTTTTGCACAGCTTGTCGAACAATAGTTTCAGCTTGTGGACACGTAGAATTGTAAAAGCCAACTCGAAGTTGAGCTGAAACTAAATGAAAAACACAACAGAGAAATATTAATGGTAATATCATTTTCACAGAACAGAAGGATGTTTCTGAGAGAGTTCTACTAATTGAAGATAGTTTGTACAGTCTATTCTGGGTTTTCCCTACTAGCTAGTGATGAAGCTGATCAAAGCCATTCAAGAAATATATATAGATGCAGGAGAAGGGGGTTCTGACGCTGGCCACATGCATCGTCAACGGACACCTAGTGGGCATGTCAAAAATAGTTTATTCGGTTCACATTCTCCTACGCGTTAATGCACAAATGGCTAAATGCATCCAAGTGGCTTCTTACATAACGTCTTAGGGTGGCACGATTATTAGAGAAAATAATGTATGCATTAGTTATTGGTATGTTTTTCTTCTTTGGTACATTTTTTAACATATATGTGGTACTAATGCAATTATTAATTATATAACCTATTTGGTATTATTCTATGGGTAAATAATGCATAGTAAACCATGGTGTTAGAAATACCAAGGCTATTAATGCATGCATTAGCATGATTAAAGACAAAATTATCTTTAAAGTCCCTTAAAGCTAAAGAATATGGAGTTTATTTTAGTAAACGACTAATTTTCTTAAAAATTATGCAATGCATTTTAATTTTTAATACACTACATCAAACAATATTTTTTTTTTGGTGAAAGAAAACTTTATTGATCTCCACCTGACAAGAATATTTACAATTTGTCACCAACTATAACTATAAGCTATTCTACTTTAGCTTACTTCTATGCATCCCTACTAGGTAGGTTTGCTCTATAGTATACTATCTATACAAGAGGTTTATCCATTCCTTTTCTTTCCTATTTTTCCTATTGTCACCAATCAATTGAATTATGTGCTTGCTATCCTCTTTGATACTCTGTCACATCTTTCCTGGTATTGGCACTTTTTGGTTCCATAAAGCTTCATTTCTTGCTTTCCATATTCCATACATGACTGCTACTATGATGGCAGCACCAAATCCTCTGCATATTCTTCCTTTGATGCCTCTTCTTATCTTCCTCCATATGTTGTGTTGATCTAAATGGTTGATCTTTAAACCCAGCCATATGCATAATTCCTCCACAGTTCTTCTTGAGAATTGGCACTCAAAGTATAAGTGCTGGATTGTTTCATCATGCATACCACATAGAAGACATGTCTTCTCCTGGCTTACACCTATCATGTGTAGTCGATCTCTTGTAAGCAATTTGTGTCTCATAATCAGCCACCTTATGAAGCAACGTTTTGGCACATTCAGTCTGTTTCAGATCCATCTAGCATATGGCCATTTAGGTGCTTCTCCTCTTCTCCATTTATATCCATCTTTCACTCTGTATTGTTTACTCATTCCTTTCCAGCCTTTTTGTTCAAATCCAGTTTCAAATCTACTTTTAATATCACATATCTTCTTCCAGTACCATGTACAGTCCTGTGGTGCTTTATATTGCCACCAATCCTTCCCTTTTATATAGATATGATTCACCCATCTGACCCACAAGATGTCACTCTTTTGTTCAATGTTCTATACATACTTAGCAATTGTTGCTTCATTCCATGCCACACATTCATGTACTCCTAGGCCCCCTTCTTCTTTTGGTCTGCACAGAATATCCCATGCTACCAAAGATGGTTTGTTAGTAATCACTTTCCCATCCCATAGATAGTTTCTACATATTGCTACCATTGCTTTTATTAATCATTTTTGTATTATGAAGATAGATTCCCAGTAGGTGTGCAGGTGCAGTAGTACAATATTCACCATTTGAGTTCTCCCTGCATAAGATAGGTTTCTATACCCCCATCCCTTAATTTGTATTAGGATCTTGTCTATTAGCTTTTCACAGTCAACTGCATTCAGCTTCTTTGGGGATATAGGTACTCCTAGGTAATTGAATGGTAGCTTACCTCTCTTGTACCCAGTCATCTCACTTATATCTTCAATTTCCTTCATGTTCATATTTGCACAGAAGATGTTTGACTTCTCTGCATTAACTGTCATCCCTGAAGCATTTGAAAAGGTCATGAGTCCCCTTAACATAAGCATTACAGAAGTATACTCCCCTTTGCTAAATAGAATCATGTCATCTGCAAAACATAAGTGTGTCAACTTTAGTCCTTTGCATTTAGTATGAAATCTAAACTCCTTCTGTTGAGCTACATGCCCCATCACTCTTGTGAAATACTCCAAACAAATCACAAACAAAAGGGGTGATATTGGATCCCCTTGCCTAAGCCCTCTCTTTCCTTTTATACTTCCATAACTTCCTCCATTCAAGTTGACGCTATAACTAGTTGTAGATATGCATTCCATGATCCATCTTATAAACTTTCCAGGGAAGTTCAGGGTTTGTAACATCTCCCTTACAAACTTCCATTCTATAGAGTCATAAGCTTTCTTTAAGTCAACCTTGATCAAGCAGCTTTTTGTAGTAGTCTTCCTGTTAAATGGATACAATTAATGCTGCTCGGTGGGCCGGGCCTGAACCGGACCGGACCGGGCCCGCAGTCCTAACGGGCCTGGTGGGCCTGGTGGGCCGGTCCTGGGTGGGCCGGTCTTGGTGGGCCTCCTGAGCCCGTCACGGGCTGGTCTCCATGGTTGAGCCCACGAGCCCGGGACCGTTTAGCCCGGGACCGGCAGGCGGGCCTGGGCCGGGCCTGGCGGGCCCAACGGCTATTTTTCAAAAAAAAAAAAAAAAAAAAAACTCCAACGGCCATATTTAAAATCTAGCCGTTTGGGCTGAAAATATGACTGTTTTTTAAGTTAAAAAAATGGCCATTTGGCCCCCAAACTTTATTTTAACCCCAAACTTTATATAATTACACTTTTTCCCATTTCTCAACTATAAATACCCCCTCATTCTTTCATTTTTATTCACCAATTCATCAATATCTCTCAATATCTCTCAATCTCTCTCAATCTCTCTACTACAATTACTTAATTTATTGTTGAAATTTCGTGAAAAATTGTGAAGTTGTTGAATTGAAGTTTTCAAGTGTTCAACGATTTTCAATTTTCAAGAAGTTGTTCGACAATCCGGTAAACTCGTTTCAACTCTTACGTTTTTAGAATATATTTTTGTGTGGTTTAGTTTGCATAATTATAATTAATATGGCATTTACTTTGAAAAAAATGTTTGGTAAAGGAAAAGATAAAACCGGTGAAAGTAGTGGCCAACCAACTACCCTTCCCCGGCTCCCCGACCTAGAAAAGATAAGCAAGTTGAAAGTAGTCGCCAACCTAGACGTCCTCCTCCTTCCGTAATTCTTGATAGTGATCACCCTTGTTTTCAATTTACCGATAGTGAATTTTATCATAATGTTGCACCAGGTGATAGATTAGATGATGAAATTATGAATGCTCTTTATCCTAATGAAACCATCTTAGAAAATAATGAGGAAAATGAGGATGATGATGAAACTCAAGCACCGGATTTAGATGATACACCTACTAGTCCTCTTAATAACCCAAGTGATGCACCGGTCGACCCACCTGTAGAAACTCCTACTTTTAATAGAGAACCTGCTAAACGCTTAGAAACATCATTAGTTTGGAATTTTTTTACTCAAGTAAGAGAAGAAAAATAAGGCTAAGTGTAAAACTTGTGGGAAATTAATGTCGCATAAATATGTAGGAGACCGTAGCGGCACAGGTAGTTTGACTAGGCACATAAAAACACATCCTAGAGATAAGGCTAGATTTTTTCAAATAAAAGCGCATCTAGAGGGGACAAGTGTAGATTCTGCGATTAACCCTAGTACAGGTTCAAATCTAGTTCAACCAGGAATTAACACTGTCACTGGAGGTATTTTATATTACGATCCAAATAGAGATCGTGAAGAATTAGCAAAGATGATTATTGTTATGTGCTTACCTTATACTTTTGCTTCTAATCCTAATTGGGTTCATTATATTAGAAGAGTGTTTAATCCTACTTATAAAGGTTGGCCTCGCGCAACAGTTAAGAGTGATATTTATAAATTCAAACATGAATATGAACAATATTTGCGTTATTTATTTACTCATATACCTAATCGGATTTCTATTACTACTGATATTGGTAGAAGTGGTAATGATTGTGATTACCTAACTGTTACAAGTCATTGGATAGATGAGGAATGGATAATGCAAAAACGCATAATTGCATATAGAATAATTAATTCGCGTCACACATGTAAGTTTATAGCTAACACTGTTGCAGATATTTGTAGATATTTTTGCTTTAGCGATAAAATAATGGCAATTTCAATGGATAATGCTTCTAGTAACACCAGTGCTATAGGCATGCTTACAACAACACTAAATCCTGCATTTACTAATATTTTCCATGTTAGATGTATTTGTCATATTTATCATTTAATTGTCGGTGATGGTATGCGAATATTAAACATAGAAATTGAAAAGGTTAGAATGGCTCTTAATTGGCTTTTTTATTCAAACCGTAGAAGTAGACTTAGAGAGTATTTTAAAAAATGTGATGAATATGGCCTTAGAGAAAGAAAGGTTCCTAAACCTTGCCCGACTAGATGGAATTGTATGTACGAAAGTTTAGTAGTAGCATATGAATATAGAAACCCAATTAATGCAACGTTTAATTCTCGGGTAGGTGGTGAAGATGATGATGAAATGCTTACCACTCAAGATTGGACTAATGTTAAAATTCTTTTAGATTTTTTAGAACATTTTCAAATTGCAACAAATGCATTTTCTGGGCAATATTATCCTACTATTTCAAACTGTTTAGTTTATATTGCAGCACTATCTGATTTGTTTGTTGAATTTAGTGAGGGTGGGGATATTTATGAACTTGCTATAAATGAAATGAAACAAAAGTTTAAAAAATATTTTTTTCCTATCCCTCCTATTTATGGTCTTGCTGCAATGCTAAATCCTACAATGAAATTGGGAGGTCCTCATTTTTGGTATTCAAATATTTATAAGGCTTTAGATCTTTCAAATGAGGAAATTGCGACACTTGCAGATGCAAAAGCTTCAATTAAGATTAACGCTCAAACAGTTTATAATGTTTATCAACTTGCCTTAGAGCATGCTAGGCCAACTATTCCAACCCCTACTTCGTCTAGCTCACAATCCTCTAAAAGAGTTGCGGGCTTAAAAGCTCTTAAATCTTGGACGGAGTTCAGGGGGTCTCAAGGTGAAAATTATGATGAAACTTCACATCTAAATGAGCTTCAAGTTTATTTGTCTCAGGGACTTGAAAAGGAGAATCCAGACGGCTCTTTTGATCTTTTGGAATGGTGGAAGGCAAGGGAAAAACATTTTCCTGTTCTTGCAAGGATGGCTCGGGATATTTTATCAATTCAAGCTTCAACTGTTGCATCAGAGAGCGCTTTCAGTCAAGCAAGACTGCAAATAGGTGATCATAGAGCGTCTATGAGGGATAGCTTGGAAAGATCAGTATTGTTTAGAGATTGGATCCGCTCGGAAAGAAGAAACTTTGGAATTGCAGAAGCACAACCGGCGATAGATGAAGCTTATGAAGAAATGATAGCGGAACTTGCGGAGGATTCGGCTTCGCCCGGAAGTGGTGATGAACAAGCTTCTTTTCCACCACCACCAACGCAACCTCCTCCGAACCTTGAAGGATTTATGAGATTTGTTAGAGATAATACATAGAATAATATGTAACTTGTATTTTGGCACATCTTCCTTAGTTTTTTTCCTTCTAATGGTGGTATTAGTACCTTGTTGTGCTCATTCCATTGGGGGAAGGATGACTAAGAAAGATATGTCATTTTTTGGTAATAAAATTTATTGCTTCTACCCATGAGCTTCTTTTCGCAATATTTCTTTGTCTATACTTAGAATTATTTATAAGCTACAATATATACATAATATACAATATATATACTACAAGAAAATATATAAGAGAATATATATACATAAGATACAATATAATATACTACAAGAAAATATATTATGCTACAATATATACATAATATACAATATATATACTACAAGAAAATATATTATGCGAATATATATACATAAGATACAATATATATACTATAAGAAAATATATAAGAGAATATATATACATAAGATACAATATAATATACTAAAAGAAAATATATTATGCTACAATATATACATAATATACAATATATATACTACAAGAAAATATATTATGCGAACATATATACATAAGATACAATATATATACTACAAGAAAATATATTATTATGCGAATATATATACATAAGATACAATACATATACTAAAAGAAAATATATAAGAGAATATATATACATAAGATACAATATAATATACTTCAAGAAGTGATATTTATGCATGACAATTTAGTGTTTTACTATTGTTTTGTTATTTTCTTTTTCGTCAAGCACTTTAATAATTAGATATACATATATACTACATATATATTTTTAATATAGCCATGATACTACAAGAAATTGTCTTAAAAAAAAACAAAAAACAAAAGCCCGCTAGGCTCGCGAAGCCCACGAGCCCGGCACGTTAAGCACAGGACCATGTGGGCTTAGGCCCGTCATGGGCCGGTTCCACCCATTAGGCCCACGAAGACCGGGACCGCCAGGCCCGGGACCGTCAGAGCCCGGGACCACGAAGCCCGGGATCGCGAGGCCCGGCCCGTTAGGCCCACTAAGGCCCGGGCCCGGGACAAAATACGGCATTAGTCTGACTAGGTCTTGACATATCAAAATATTTTGTACTATTGTCCTTCCTACCACAAATGCACTCTGGTTCTGTGAAATTATATCTGGTAGCACCTTCTTCAATCTATTACATAGCATCTTAGATATGATCTTGTAGACCACATTACATCATGCTATAGGTCTGTAGTCTCCCACTGTTGCTGCATGAGAGGATTTAGGTATGAGTGTTATTATAGTACTATTCATAGCTCTTAACATCTTTCCAGATTGAAAGAACTCCAATACAGCCTCAATGATATCCTTACCAATAATGGACCAACTATCTTTAAAAAATTGAGTTCCATACCCATCTGGTCCTGGTGTTTTTGTTCCATCTATGCCCCATAATGCCTCTTTCACCTCCTTCTGACTAAACCGTTTGGTCAGTTGTGATCTTTGCTCTTCTTACACTCTTGGCCCTTCCTGTATTATTCTGCTTGCTACATGATTCCTGTTCTTCTAATCTGTACCCAGTAAATTCATATAGAACTCCTGAAAAGCTTTAGCAACTTCCTCTGTCATTTGTACTGTTTCCTCATGGATATTTTGAATAGTGAACACTCTAGTTGCTATTCTTTTTGCCTTGATCAAAAAGTGGAAATACCTGGTATTCGTGTCTCCATATTTGAGCCATTGCACCTTACTTCTTTGTTGTAGGTACTTTACTTTTGCCTCTTTCCAGTATATATACTCCTTGGTCAGTTCCTTCTCTTCTTTACTTAGTCTTTCATTCTTAGGCTCTTTTTGTATTTTCTCGTGGCACTCCATCAGCCTCTTCATACTATTTTCTTCTTTTTTCCCCACTTTGCTAAATCTATCTTTGTTCAACTTATTCAGTACTTTCTTTAGTCTATTCAGTTTCCCAATCACCTGGTACATTTTTGATCCTTGAATTTGTTGGCTCCAGCTTCCATCCACCCTACTCATAAAGGAACTATCCATACTCCATTTGTTGTAGTATCTGAACATCTTCTTTTTTGGACCACCATCCCCTTCCCATTGAATGATTGCAGGACTGTGATCATACTCCTCTGCTGGCATATAGTGTACTTTAGCAGCTGGCAGTTTATGCACCCAGTCATTCTTGATGAATACCCTATCAATTCTGCTAAGTACCCTGGCTTGACTGTCTTGCTTATTACTCCATATATAGAAATAGCCTGATGACTTCATCTCTTGTAGTTCACAATATTCCACACATTCTTTAAATTTCTTAATTTCTGCATATACCACCTTACTCCCCACTCTATCCTCTTGGTTAAGAATAGACTTCATGTCTCCCATTATTGCACATGCCCCTCTATTTTGGTCAGCTATACTTCTTATATCTCTCCACAATTATTTCCTCAATGCTTGGTCATTGAACCCATATATCATTGTAACATTCATTTTCTTCCCTGTGCTTCTATGTGTGATCATGCTGTGTATCAATTGTTCTGTTACCATTTCCACCTGTATTGTGAAGATTTGTGGTTTCCACAGTATCCATACTCTCTCTGCATTATGTTTTGAGTGGTTAGTTGTATAAGACCAACCTGTACAAAGATTAAGAGCAGCTGTATTAGCCTTAGCTCTCTTAATCTTTGTTTCCGAGAGTCCAAACATTCCAACTTATTATCTGTGAAGGAATAAATTCACTTCCTTCTGTTTGGTTGGTCTGTTTGGCCCCCTGGTATTCCAGAATCCAATCCTATCCATTAGGGAGGTGGAGTTGAGGCCCCCCACCTTGCCCTATTTTGTTACTGCTTCCTTGCTTTTCATTTATTTTTTCCTTTACTTGTTCCCCTCCTTCTTGGCCTTCACTATTCCTATTGCTCATTTGTGTACCCATTCCATTATTGTTCTGAGTATTTCCTCTATTCCTTCATGCTTTTTTCCTTGCACCACATGCCATTTTTCCTGTTCCACATTGCTTCTGCCTTCTCTTGCTTCCTTCTCCTGCCTTTCCTAATGTTTTCCTGCATTCTGCTCTATTAGATTCTTATCACTTGCTTCAATTTGTTTTTGTTTCTTTGGTTCTCCTCTCTGTTCTGTTTGTTTATTGTTCTCCTTCCCTGTGATACTCTTTTCTTTCCCCTTGTCTTCTCTTATCTGTCTCATACATTCATTGATGTCATGCCCATAGTTGCCACAAGCAGTGCAATATATTGGTTTCCATTCATATCGCACCTCCTGTTCAATAATTGCCCCACATTCATTCTCAAACATGACTACTTCTAGGTAGTCATGGTCTGTTTCCACCTCCACTAAAATCCTTGCAAATTATAATCTCTGTTTTTGCATAGTAGTTCTATCTACCTTTAGAGGATTACCTATCATCCCTGCTATTTTAGTTTGTGCATTCTGCCCCCAATACTTAATATCTAGGTTTATTAATCGAATGCACACAAAATTTTTATCAACCACCTGTTTGTTAAACATGATGTCCGGACTCCGTGGCTTCACTTTATCAAACAGTCTAACTCCTTTTTCCACTACCTTCTCCTTGCTTTCCAATGAGTGAAATCTTACTATGAAAACTCCCCGATTAACTTGTGCAATTTTATCTATCCCTAGTGATCCCCATATACGTTTAAAATAACCTTCCATTACTGTTTGTGGGGGATTTGACCCTAATGTATAACAGATAACTGCCGATTTCCAGTAGATTATCTCATCCTTAATATCATCTATCGTAATTTTCACATTCCCTTTCACTCGTTCTTCTCTCTTCCCAGTTAGATTATATCCTTCACTAGATTCCCCTTCTCCTACTACTTTACTCCACACCCCCTGCTTTTGGAGTTTTTGCATGGGTATATTCCTCAAGCATTACCAATTCACTTACCTCTTCTTCCGTTTGATCTGCCCAGGACCTCGATCTCGGCGTGTTCTTTTCCATTGTTGATGATGCATCCATTGATTTCTCCAGATATAGCGGTGTTATTCCTTGAATTGCATTCACATTCTTGAATTTCCTTGCTTCTGATGTCTGTGGTACTTGTTTTAGGTCTCCTTCAGTAGTATTTAGCTGTACGGTACTCCTTCCTCCTCCAAATTTAGCTTTCCTCACCATCAGTTGCCTGAGAGGAGAGTTCACATTCTAGAGAGAGAAAGTTTCTACATCAAACAATGGATTATACATAATCTATGCATGACTAATGCTTGCATTATTAACCCATAAATTACTAATCCCTGTATTACTAATACACTTTATTCAACACTATTCTTATACACTTTACTAAACAACCAATTACTGATTTTCTTTTACTGTACATATGTTATACTCTCCCCATTCCACTTTATGTGGCACGACTTGGAGTATGAAGGTTAAAATTCTTAGTAGGCGTTTGGACATGTACTCCAAAAAAAAAATTCAAATTTGAAATTTCACTAAAATTTGAATTGAAGATGAAGTTGTGTTTGGTTATAATTTTTGTAAAATATTTGGATGTCTTTTTTTCAAAATCATGAAACATGATTTATATCTCACAACTTGTAAAAAAATATCAAAACCACCACAATTTGATTATCCTACTTGAAATAAACAATCAAATATGTTATTGTTTAACTGTTATCATATTCTGCTTTACTGCAATATACATAAGATGCAAAATCAATATCACATTTTCTAATATAGTCCGCTTCCCACTGCTATTACCACTATTATCAAACATGTAGGTTAATAATTGATGGAGTTATTTTATAAATTTTAAAAGTATAGGGTAAATTTGTAAAATTAAAAACTAGCAAATTCTCATTTTCAAGTGAAATTGGAAAAATTGGGAAGATTTTGATAACCATACATTGTTTTCAAAAAAAAAAAATTGGAAAAAAAGAAAATTTTTGTATGTCCAAACGGGCTCTTAATTTTGATCGCGAAATTAGATAGAGATTTTTAAATTTTTTGAAAATAAAATTTAATATTTGAAAACCATATAAAATATATTATAACTCACAATAATTTATAATTCAAAATATTTGTAAAATATTTTTAAAAATGTGATCAAGGAACAATCTCGTAACTATCCAAAAATAGTAATTAATATTAACACATAAATTAGAACATAGAGGATAGTAATTTAATAATTTTGAGAATTTAAATAATAACCACAACTTCAACTATTTTAGGACAATGATTAGAGCGGTGATTATTTTACGGTTGTATATTTGTGGAAATGACGCCCCCATAAATAATGCAAACATCATTTTTAAGCCTGCTAGTTGGAGATTCTTTTACTTTTAAATTGATGTATTTTCTTCTTGGTCAAGCTATATATGCTTTTATAGAATATTTCTCAATCGCTCTCTCCACAAGAGAGATAGACTTCTAAGACGGGAATACCTATTTATCCCATTATATATTTTATCTTTTTCTTCCTCATTTTTCATTCTATTTTAGAAAAACTCAAAATTTTTTAATAAAATTAATCAACTATTTTTATTCTCCTATAATTGTTTATTTATTGGTCTATTGGCATCCATTAATGTGCTATCTTCTCTGGTTTCAAACTTTCGCCCATAATTTTTAGGGGAGGAGGTGTGACACCTCTCTTAGACTATAATACCTATTTTTTTTTTCTTTTTTCTCTTTTATCTCTCATTCTCAATTTATCTTATTTTTAAAAGCCCAAAAGTCTCAAAATACAGTCAAAATAGCACAGGCTAGCCAGTTTTCGGACTAGTCATTCAAAAATAGCCATCATTTGCCAAGTCATTAAAAAATAGCAACAATCATTGGTATATTATACTGGATTTACAGCAAAGTATTATGCTGGACCGGAAGTATTTTTCGGATTTTGAACCGTGTCATTGAAGATTATTATTATTATTATTATTATTATTATTATTATTATTTTTATTATCAACAGATCTCTATTTCGTGGCATCGATAGTGATGGAGTTAACCGAAGAAAGTATTCGTATTTAATTATCAATCTATTAAGTTAATATGTGCTAGTTGAGGTTTGAACCTTTGACCTCTCGAAGTAAAATCAAGAACATAACCAATAAACCAACAACAATATATGTCAAGTAATGTCATTTTTTCTTACTTATTCATTTTCGTACAGTATTAATACATATATTTAGTAAATTTTCTGACGAAACGGTGCCGCGTGACACCGCTTCGGTAAGTGTGCATATGCCCATGTGTGTATGTGTGTGTCTATCTATGTATACATGAAATTAATGTCCTCTATTTCTAGTGGAGTAAATTACGATGGGATAAATTTACTGAGTTTGGATATGGGCTATACGATCATACAAATTCACTAGTACGTTATTAATCTAATACTCTAGAAAGATGCATGTGAGGGATCCCATTATATGTAGATTGATTTACTATCTTTCAGCCTACAAGGTTTACTCTGAATTCCGTTGATGTTCCTTATGATTTTTCTTATCTATTACGATTCTCCCCCTTGGCTCTAATAAGCCAAAATATTTGTAAGCCATATCATATCCACGTGTAACCTAATAAAGTAAAGATTTCTATCATATTTAATGAGATAACTATTTTGCTTTTGCTTGGTATCATTCCTGCTTGGTATCATTCCTCTTGATTTCATGTTGTTCTTATTTTTCATATATATATATATATTTCTTTCATATTGTTTCTGTGGTGTTACTAATATTGTTTTCTTTTGTCCTTTTGTCTTATTGAGCCGAGGGTCTTTCGGAAACAGCCTCTCTACTCCTTCGGGGTAGGAGTAAGGTCTGCGTACACACTACCCTCCCCAGACCCCATTAGTGGGATTTTACTGGGTTGTTGTTGTTGTTGTTAATGAGATAGCTATACTTTGCTATGCCGAGCAACGAGACATGTTAGAATTCAGAAAAAAGAAAAGAAGATTAGTGGCCAAGCTGTCGAAGTTAACTTTTTCTGAAAAGTAATTTTTTTAAATCAAATGTTCTTTGATTTCGGAGAGCCGTCTATACAATTCTTGCTATATATAAAGTGTTTTTGACCTTTAAAAAATTTGGCAAAATAGACTACAAGTATAAGATAAAGCTTGTGATTCCCAGAATGATGCGACGGTGTTCTGATGATATTATAAAGAAAAGCAACCAAGCTCTCAGAATAAAGTTTAAAATTTTATAGGATTCCTTTCAAATAAGACAGCCGATAGTCACAAGGCAAAGTAGGTGAATGGGATCTGAAAAATGGCCGTCACTTTCTTTCTTCACGCGGCCTTTTTGGCATCATCTATTTAACCTGTGAGGCACACTGGAGACTTCCTCCATTCACCAATTAAAATAGCTTTCTCACAATTTACACATGTGGTATACACATACATTCAAATAACCAAACAAATAAATACAAATGTATTTGTGCGCAAGTAGGGACAAAAGACAAACTTTTATACTAGCTGGCTAGTACTGTTGCAGTCGATATCATATTGGAGTTTGAAGACATAAGTTATACTCCGTTTGTTTCAATTTAAATAACATACTTTCTTTATTAGTCCGTTCCAAAACGAATGACATATTTTTATATTTGAAATATTTCAACTTTAAACTTTTCATTTTACCCACTTTATCTTTAATAAGAAGCTTTTATAGTCACATAATTGTTATGGCTCTGCAAAGTTTTCGCCGCTTAAGCTTTAAGGACCACATATTTCAAAAATTTTCTTTTTTTCTTAAACTTTATGCCAAGTCAAACTATATCATCTAAATTGAAACGGATGAAGTATTATCTTATCTTTGGGAATAAGGACCACTGCCCATGGTCGAATATCGATGCCATATTGGTTCGCACGCGTTTGATCTTGATGAACCATACAACTTATCTAGCTTTGAAAAGTATATTTTGCAGAAAAATTATGAGATTTGTTAAAGTAAATGATAGTTTAACAGTTTGATCATATTGGTTGCTATTCGTTTGCTGTACTCCACATTAATGGCTAATCGACCGATTGATACCTAGAACTATTCACTGATCTTATTACGTTGAAAGATGCAAAAACCCCATGATTAGATGTCACTTTATTTTCAATGGACTTTAATAAGAAAAAGTCATTTTGAAATTTATTTTTTTAGATTATGTATACGGTCGAAATTAGGCATGCCCATTTCCCGGGCTCGAGGGGTCGCTTTAAGACCGAGTTCAGGGAAGGTCGAATTCGAGCTCGATGGACCAGACTCAAGCTCGAAGACAGAATGCAGTGCCCGAGGTTCGAAGTGTGCAAGGAACATCGGAGCCAAGCACGACCAACTCCGAGACATTGCCGTTATGAGTTTATTACAGAAGGACAAGATTCCCGCCACGTCCCCAAGATCATGGCGTAAATTCCAAAATAGATTTGTACGAATCAGTACAAATCCGTACTAGCTAGGTATACAGCTGTCCCAATAAGATTCCTTACTGTAAATAGAAATGTACCTTATTTAGGGTTTCCCTATTATATAAATGAGACCCCCAATCATTTGTGAGCAACATCTAATGATTGGCAAAGAATATACTATCCTACTTTTCTTGCTCATTGTTCATCAGACTTGTCCTTTATCTTTATTGTTCTTGGTTCATCTCGAGGTCACTAAGCTCGAGGTCGACACTACTTAAGTAACACTGGTTTGATTCACTTATTTCTTTCGTTTATACTTTATACTTCTTGATTATTAAATGGTATTGAACTGAATCACATATCTTTAAAATCACAAATCAAATTTAATTGTTGCTCGTATTTTCGAGGTAAACAGTTTGGCGCCCACCGTGGGGCTAAAGATAATAGTGATTATTTCATTACTAATTCTCATAACACATACTATTTTTACACTTTTTCTTGTCAAGAAATTTTGATTCTTAGGATTAAACATGTCAAACTAGCAAAAAACACCTGTTCATGACGATGAGGGTCATGAATTTCATGGAGAAAACAACATATAAAACCTGGGGAAGTGCCAAATATAGACCCAGTTGATGTTAGTTCACATATTGCTCTAAAACGCGGATTTAGGCACAGACCCCAGGGGGAGTGTACGTAGGGAAGCCCGATCTGGAGGCCAAGGAACACAAGGAATAGGAGATGGGGGAGTCAGCCTCCAAGTGATATTCGAGATTCTGCAAGCTCAACAGATCGCCATCGCTCAATTTCAAAGTCAGACTAAGACTCCGAGTATAGCTGAACCAGAAAACACTCGGCGTGCTAAATCAGTGCCAAAGAGGTCAAACGGAAATGACTCGGGGACTGACCCCACCATTATGAGGAAGCTCAAAGAGCTCACCAAGAGGATCAAGTCCATGGAAAATAAGATTGAAGAAAATGATGAAAAGGTGGAGAATTATAACTCCCGTATTGATCAAATACCGGGGGAACCCCCGGTCTTGAAGGGTTTAAATGCCAAAAAGTTCATACAAAAACCATTCCCTCAAAGCGCGGCTTTGATGCCCATTCCGAAAAGTTTCGCATGCCCGATATACCCAAATATAGCGGGACAACTGACCCTAACAAGCATATTACTTCATACACTTGCGGGATCAAAAGAAATGACTTGAATGATGACGGGGTCGAATCAGTATTATTGAAAAGGTTTGGGGAAATATTGTCGAAAGGAGCCATGATTTGGTACCACAACTTGCCCCCTAACTCTATCAATTCATTTGCTATATTAGCAGACGCCTTCGTGAAAGCGCATGCCGGGGTCATAAAGATGGCAACAAGGAAATCAGATGTTTTCAAGATAAAGCAGAAGAATGGCGAGATGTTAAGGGAGTTCGTGTCCAGGTTATAGATGGAAAAAATGGAACTACCACTGGTTTCCGATGACTGGACAGTACAGGCCTTTATGCAGGGTTTGAACGAATGAAGTTCGATTGTATCTTGACAATTAAAGTAGAACTTGATCGAGTATCCAGCTGTGATATGGTTAGATGTGCATAATCATTATCTATCGAAGAACAGGGTCAATGACGACTAGTTGGGAGCCCCATCGGGCTCAGTTCATCCTAATAGATTGGTAGCCAAGCCTCTGAGGGATATAGACAGGGAATCAAGATCGAACAAGGAACGGTATCAGCCATATATCGATCGGAGAAGCAATGGTTTGGGTCGTAACGCTCCTCGGAACAATCGGAGAAACACTCGAGGACAAAGCTCTCGGGGACTCATGAGTAAGAATAAGTTTGATAAGCATACCAACCCCACAGAGGCACCTCGATTATCGGAGTATAATTTTAGCATAGATGCATAGGGGATTGTGTCAGCTATTGGAAGAATCAAAGACACCAGGTGGCCCAGGCCTATACAAACCGATCTTTCTCAAAAGAATCCAAACGTAATGTGTAAGTATCATGGCACACATGACAATAGAACCGAAGATTGCAGGAAACTAAGGGAGGAGGTACTCGGTTGTTCAACGAGGGTCACCTTCGAGAATTTCTTAGTGATCTAGCTAAGAATCACTTCAAGGAGAGAGATGCAAGCAGAAAAAACAAGTAGGAAGAATCACAACATGTAATCCACATGATCGTTGGTGGTGTCGATATCCTACAAAGACCTATATTCAAACGCACCAAGGTGTCGATCACTAGAGAAAAACGGACTCGAAACTATGTGCTCGAGGACGTCCTATCATTCTATGACGAGGAAGCAAAAGGAATATCTTAGCCACACAATGACGCCCTGGTAATTTCTATTATTTTAAATAAAATTCAAGTTAAATGTGTTCTAGTAGATCCAGGTAGCTCAGCAAACATAATCATATCAAGGGTCATAGAATAGCTCGGCCTACAGGATCAGAATATACCTGCATCCCGGGTCCTAAATGGCTTCAACATGGCAAGAGAAACAACAAAGGGGGAGATAATCCTACCAGTAAACGTATCCAGGACCATACAGGACATAAAATTCCATGTCATCGAAGGTGACATGAGGTATAATACACTCCTCGGGAGACCATGGATACACAACATAAGGGCAGTACCTTCAACTTTTCATCAGATGATGAAGTTCCCGATAGAGGATGGAGTGAAAACAGTTTACGGAGAGCAACACGCTGCAAATGAGATGTTCGCAGTCGATGAAGTGATGCCGATACCAGAGCCCTCGACCTCGGAAAAGTCAAATACCAAATGTAAGCAAGCAGCCAAATAGCAATCACCGCTTCCATTCTCGACAGAATCGAATCAACAGGTAATCGAAGACAAAAATGAGGATTTCCTTACTCCTCGAACTTTCATCGTTCTCGAAGAGTCCGATGCAGCTAAATCAATGATCGAAGAACTGGAGCAGGTCATACTGATTGAATACATGCCCGAGAGAAAGGTATACCTGGGAACGAGATTAAACCCCGAACTCAAGAAAAAACTCATTCAATTTCTTATTGATAATATGGATTGCTTTGCTTGGTCCCATTTAGATATGACAGAGATTTCACCGAAAATAACTACACACCGGCTAAGGCTTGACCCTAGGTTCAAACCAGTAAAGCAACGAAAGAGGCCTCAGCCCGAGGTAAAACATGCATTCATAAAGGACGAGGTAACCAAACTTCTTAAAATAGGATCTATTTGGGAGGTAAAATACCCCGAATGGTTAGCCAACGTAGTTGTAGTTCCTATAAAAAGAAACAAACTCAGAATGTGCGTAGATTACAAGAATTTGAACAAAGCATGCCCTAAAGACTCTTTTCCACTACCTAACATCGATCACATAATCGATGCCACGGCCGGTCACAAGATCCTAACATTTATCGATGCCTACTCTAGGTACAATCAAATTCAGATGAACCCGAAGGACCAGGAAAAGACTTTGTTTATTACTAAATTCGAAACTTATTGTTACAACATAATGCCTTTCGAGCTAAAAAATGCAGGAGCTACATACCAATGCCTAGTTAACAAAATGTTCGAAGAACAAATAGGTAAAACAATGGAAGTTTACATTGATGATATGTTGGTTAAGTCCCTACGCACAGAGGACCATTTGACTCATTTGCAAGAAATATTCAAAATTTTGAGAAAATACAACATGAAGCTTAACCCGAAAAAATGTGCCTTTGGACTTAGCTCGGGAAAGTTCGTCAGCTTCATGGTGTCGGATCGAGGTATCAAAATTAACCCCGATAAGATCAAGGCCATCGAGGATATCACGATCGTGGATAGTGTGAATGTTGTGCAAAGGCTAACAGGATGGATAGCTACTTTGGGTCGATTCATTTCAAGGTCATCAAATCGAAGTCATAGGTTCTTTTCCTTGCTCAAAAAGATAAAGGATTTCGCATGGACCCCGGAATGCCAGCAAGCCTTGGAAGAATTGAAACGACATTTATTGAGCCTGACTTTGCTTCACACTCCGAAGGTAGATGAAAAACTTTACTTATATTTGGCAGTGTCTGAGATAGTAGTAAGTGGGGTTCTAGTTCGAGAAGAGCAAGGTACGCAATTCCCTGTTTATTATATAAGCAGAACTCTAGTAGATGCTGAAACTAGGTACCCTCATTTAGAAAAATTAGCACTCGCATTAATAACCACATCTAGGAAGCTAAAGCCATATTTTCAATGTCATCCCATATGTGAATTAACCACTTACCCCCTATGAAATGTTTTGCATACGCCCGAACTATCGGGCCGATTGGCCAAATGGCCGTCGAACTTAGCGGGTACGATATCGAATATTAACCCCGAACAGTCATCAAGTTTAAAATACTAGCTTACTTCTTGGCCAATTTTACACCGTCCCTCGTACCCAAAGTGGAGAAATAACTCCTATTAAGATCGTATACATCATCGGGGGTGTGGACCCTTTTCACGGACGGTGCCTCGAATGTGAAAGGGTCCGGGCTTGGCATTGTATTAAAGCCACCTACGGGTAGTACCATTAGACAATCTATCAAAACTTCTAGGTTGACTAATAATAAGGCCGAGTATGAGGCCATGATTGCAGGTCTCGATCTAGCCAAGAGCTTGGGAGCAGAAGTCATTGAAGGCAAGTGCGATTCATTGTTGGTGGTAAACCAAGTAAACAAAAGTTTTGAACTTCAAGAGGATAGGATGCAATGATACTTGGATAAACTATAGGTAACATTGCACCGCTTCAAGGAGTGGACTCTGGATCATGTGCCTCGAGAACAAAATAGCGAGGCCGATGCACTTGCTAATCTAGGATCCTTGGTCGAAGAAGACGATATGGTTCCGGGGACTTTCGTCCAGTTATCGAGGTCTATGGTTGAAGAGGGTCATGCTGAGATAAATTCAACAAGTTTGACTTGGGACTGGAGGAATAAGTATATCGATTATTTGAAAAATGGAAAACACCCATCATACTATAAAGAATCAAGGGACCTACGAACCAAAGCTGCTAGGTTTGCATTAGATGAAGACAGAACATTGTACAGGAGAACATTCGATGGGCTATTGGTGGTATATTAGGGCCGGGGGACACCGATTATGTTCTTCGAGAAATCCACAAAGGTACTTGTGGAAATCACTCCGGCGCCGAGTCTTTGATTTGCAAAATTATTAGAGCAGGGTATTACTGGGACATCATGGAAAACGATACTAAGGAATTTGTCAAAAAATGTGATAAGTGCCTATGGTTTGCACCGATGATCCATCAGCCCGGAGAACAACTCCACTCGGTCCTATCCCTGTGGCCTTTCATGAAATGGGGAATAGACATAGTTGGCCTCTACCAACGGCCCCAGGTAAAGCCAAATTTATTTTGTTTATGACTGATTATTTTTCCAAATGGGTGGAAGTGCAGGCCTTCGAGAAGGTCAGAGAAAAAGAAGTTATTGACTTCATCTGGGACCACATCATGTGCCAGTTCGGGATACCTGTCAAGATTGTTTGTGACAATGGAAAGCAATTCATCGGCAGCAAAGTAACAGGGTTCCTCGACGCACACAAAATAAAGAGGATTTTATCAACACCATACCACCCAACTGGAAATGGACAGGCCGAGTCAACAAACAAAACCATCATTCAAAGCCTAAAGAAAAGGTTGGACAATGCAAAGGGAAAATGGAGCGAAGTTCTACCCGAGGTCCTTTAGGCATATCGAACAACATCAAAATCTAGCACAGGGGATACTTCGTTCTCTTTAGTATATGGATCCAAGGCCCTTATCCCTGTCGAGGTCGGAGAACCCAGTGACAGGTTTTGACATGCATCGGAAGAGTCAAATCACAAGCCTATGAATACTAGCCTCGAGCTGTTCGATGAAAAACGAGAGGCAACACTTATTTGGATGGCCGCGTAGAAGCAGAGAATCAAGAGATACTATAATAGAAGGACCAACCTTCGACACTTCGGAATCGGGGACTTAGTTATACAGAAAGTCACTCTCAATACTCGAGACACGAATGAAGGGAATATGGGCCCGAATTGGAAAGGACTGTACCGAGTCCTCGGAGCTGTCAGTAAAGGATCTTATAAACTTAGCACAATGGAAGGTGTACAACTGCCAAACAGTTAGAACGTATCATTACTCAAATGATTCTATTCCTGAGGTTTGACTTTCTCTTTTTGTCCTTTTGAATTTGAAACTAACCCATTGCAGGTGTTCGGTCGAAGCTATCGAAGGCACCTTTTTACACGAAGGCCTTAGATTTTAAAGAATGTGTTGCACTCTATTTCCCTTAGATCGGATTTTGTCCTAAATGGATTTTACCGGCAAGGTTTTTAACGAGGCAACAACTATGTGCTACCTATGGAGAACTTAACAATATCCGAGGCTTCTTTTCAATCAACCTCGAATATTGGGGGGGCATCACCCTCAGAGGTTATATTTTCGAAGAAAATACTTCATGCCAAAGAGGGCCTTGATAGGAGAACTTTGTAATGGGCCAAACGGTCAGATGAACCGTGTCCATATAGAATAGTCGAGCCCCGACGGCAAAACATGTACGCATGTATCAATTATTCAAAGAAGCATTCTTTCTATATCAAAACACTTTGTGTCTTAAAGAAGTTTATTATCATACGAGCTCTACACTTATAATTCTACAAGAAACGGAATAAGGGCCAGAACGTAAATACACTGTGAATACTCGGGGACTGTCATCAACAGTCAACACATCTGAGTCATCTAAAACTCGAACTCATAAGACCTCAAAGAGGCATCCCCTCGATATCAAGGCCAAGGCCATCATACCCGGGGACTAACATTTCGAACAAGTTCGAAAGGTTATCGGGAAACAAGTCCAAGAGACATACTCGAAGGTTACAACCATATTAAAGATTACAGTCATATAAAAAGGCCACAGCCGAAATAATGTAGCTCAGAGACGTCTGACTTACACCATAAATCAAAGGCCTTCAAATAATTTGAAAAAATCGGTTAAATCAGGCTACCCTCGACAAAAGCAAATGATAAAAGGGCTTCGATAAAATCAGACCTCGAATAATTTAAAGGCTTCTATAATATCAGCCTTCAAAAAAAACCTCAAGAGGTATTCGATTATGTTTACATAAACAAATTACAAATAAGATTCCAATCCATCGAACCTCCAAAAAACCTAACAAGTACAAAAAACACATACTAAGGCATAGATAAATTTTCACCAAGTCTTTTAGCTAAAAAAAAGAGAAAAATTATAGCCGCTTCAGAGGCCGAATTGGCCAGACCTAAAAGAGCCTAAGGGTCGATATAAAGAGAGCCTAAGGGCCAAAATATATAGGGTTCAAGACCTTGCTCTCGCTTAACTCGGACTCAGGAGTCCTGACATCTCGAGCTCGCATCACATCAATTTAAGCTCAGCTCGAGGATTAACAAAAAACCTTAAGAGGTATTGTATTGATCAATAAAAAACCTAAGGGTTTATTATGTTTAGAGTTTAGGCTAATACTAAGACTAATCATTAAAGTTATAACATCAAATTTCTTTCACAAATAAAGACGAGACGAAATTCGATAATCAAAGATGAAGCAAAGAGATCCTTTTATATTCATAAGAGGTGTTTACAAAAGATATTTACAACGACAATGAGGGGTCTTTACACAAAAACAAAAAAGAAGAACCTAATCTATTCCGGGTCTACATCTTCGGAAGCAACATCCTTGGGAACTGCATCCTCGGGAGCTCTATCTTCAGGAACCTCCTCCTCCTCGAGAGCAACTTCTTCACCTTCCCCGCCATCGGAATCACTCGCAGCATATTTGTCATCAAAAGAAACAAGAAACCTGGCATCGGTTTCCAGCACCTTTACTTGGGCTATTTCTTCAATAAGGTCAAATCCTCGGGCGTGGATCTCTTCGAGAGTCTCCCTCCGGGCTTGGAACTTGGCCAAATCATTACTCCATTTTTCCCGGTCGGAGCCCTCCCTCAACTTTGCTTGAACACCCTCGGTATCCCTCAAGTATACATCGATAGTCTTATCAGCCGTAGCCTTTGTCTTCTTAACTTCGGCCTTGGCCTCTGCGACCTCAGCCCCGGCTTTAGCGAGTTTTGTCTCTAACTCCTCAATTTTCATGGTCTGGGCCAGATTCTTCACTTTAATACCTCGGAGCTAAGACTCAGCAAAGTCTAGTTGGGCTATAGCAGATTTTTTGTCGGTAGCGAGCCAATCCATGATCTCTTTCCATCGGTGGCAGTCAGTCTTAACTTGATCAACCTCTCCCCGGAGCTGTCCAATCATCTCCAAATTTTGCTGTAGCTGAGACATCAAAGTGTTAGCCTCCAAAGTAAGGCCAATAAGACCATACTCTGTTAAAATTATAGTTACCTACTCATCTAGCTCGGCCTCATTTTTTCGAGCTTTGGCCAATTCAGTCCGAAGGACCTTGAGCTCCTCATCCTTTTGGCTACAAATGAGCCTCAGGGGCTTCTCTTCACCCGAAACCTTCCTGAGCTTGTCCTCACATTAGCTCAGCTCAGCTCTAAACTTGATAATGGCCTACACATGTAATGAAGATATGTCAGCCGAAGGAAGGGAAGAAAAGAAAAAATTACAACAATAAAAGTTAGTATTTACTCAGGAGAGGAGACGTTGAGCCTTTTCGAAGAGGGTGGATGCATCGTTAAGGTCAAAAGCATTGTCGACCCCGGCAAAATAGTCCCAAAAAGGGTCTTCTTCGAGAACCTTTCTCGGTTCGGGTGTTCGCAGAGACCGAGCATCCTTTATTGCCTTCTCAGAGTAAGATGGTAGAGAAGGTGAGTGGCCCATTGTCATGGCCCTTAGCTCCTCACTCGGGGCGCTCTGATTAGTTTCGGCCCTCTCAGCTCTTATCCCCTCTGGCATATCTGTTGAAGGAGGAGGAACGATTTCAATCTCGGGGGACTCGAGGGCTTTACCCCAGTCTTTCTTTAGAGTTCCTTCACCGAGAGGCAAGGTATCAGGTTCAGAGGACTTGGCGGCCTTGACTAGTTTTCTAGTTCGGGGCACTAGTGCCAATTCTTCACCTTCGTTCTCTTCACCTTCCAGATGTTGAATGGCTGAATCCAAGTCCACATGGATACGCTTCCTCCTCGGCTTCTAAGTAGGGGCCGCCTCATCCTGGGTATCTTCGGGTTTCAAAGCCCTCTTTCTTTTGTTGTCTTTCCTTGATTTCAAATTCGGGGAATCAGTCCCTTCCCCAGGTGGGGCTGGCCTCATTTCGGAGACATCTCCGATGCCTACACAAATAAACATGAATGGGATGACATTACCAATAAAAGAAAGGTACCAAAGCTTGGGAAGAGAACTTACCATGATGTTTGGCCTCCCATTTGTCCCTTGATAAATCGCTCCATTTGCGCTCATCATACGAGGAGGTCGTAGCTAGCTGTCGAACCCAGTCCTCGAGGTTAGGGATAGCATGAGGCGTCCAAGAAACAACTGTATAAAGGGTAAAACCATTAAGGAACATGGAATTAGAATATGAGTAGGTATTCGGAAAAGAACTCCACTTATGATTAAAGTTCCATTTCTCCGAGAACGGAATTTTATCCCTAGGGATGACATCCGAAGTCCTTACTCTGATGAACCAGCTCATCCAGCCTCGATCGTTGTCTTCATCGTTACTAGCAAAGAAGTTCTTCTTTGTTCGACGTTGCAGCTTGATGAGCCCTCGAAACAACTGGGGCCAATACAACTGAATGAGATGGTTGAGAGTAAATTCCAATCCCTCGGCTTTACTAGAAAAATAGCGCAGCATGATCACGATGCGCCAAAAGGAGGGATGGATTTGGCCGAGGGTAGCCACGTACCTTTTACAAAAGTTGATCACTACCGAATCGAGGGGACCCAGTGTGACGGGGTAAGTGTAAACACTTAAAAACCCCTCCACGTGGGCAGTGATGCTCTCCTCGGGGCCTGGGATCTGCACCACGACCTCGTCTCCCCAGCCGCAGTCCTTCTTCATGTCTTTGAGGTATTTCATCGATATCGAATTGATGTATTGAGATACATGTTCGCATCGGCCTGGTATATTGGGACGATTTTCGACATTAAAATCCTTCTTTATCACGCAAGGACCAGGGGTGGTTTCATGAAGAGCCGGTGGCGCCACAGGATTGGCCGGCCGGGAAGTGGAAGAAGACGATGCCTTCTCTGTCTTAGGGACTATTTTTGAAGTTTTAGCCATAGGTCTAAACTAAGGAACATAGGCGGTAGCAGAGCGTGGTGTTCCAAGGGAGCTTGAACTTTTCCGGTGACCGGAGTCAAAAGTAATTAGAGGAGAAGGAGATGAAGGGTAAAAAGTGAGCAGAGTAAATACAATGAAGAGGTAAAGTTTTTAGTTCAAAGAAGGAACCCCATATTTATAGATGAGGGGCGACGGTTCGGCGGCGCTAGTGGCTGACCATTACTAGCGTGCATTTAATATTTTGGAAAAGCGAAACCGATGGGATGTTTCGGTCACTTCAAACGCCTACATCATGGGAATGACATCATCATAAGAGCTTCCGGAGAACCGAGGTTCAAATCATTTCTTATCATCTTATTCTAATAAACGCGGGGACTATTTGTATACAGTCGAAATCAGGTATGCCCGATTTTCCAGGCTCGAGGGATCGCTTTAAGACCGAGTTCAAGGAAGGTCGAATTTGAGCTTGATGGACCAGACTCGAGCTCGAAGACAGAATGCAGTGCCCGAGGTTCGAAGTACGCGAGGAAAAGCACGACCAACTCCGAGACAGTGCTGTTATGAGTTTGTTACAGAAGGACAAGATTCCCGCCACGTCCCCAAGATCATGGCGTAAATTCCGAAATAGATTTGTACAAATCCGTACTAGGCAGGTACACAACTGTCCCTATAAGATTCCTTACTATAAATAGAAATGTACCTTATTTAGGGTTCCCTATTATATAAAGGAGACCCCAATTATTTGTGAGCAACATCTAATGATTGGCAAAGAATATACTATCCTACTTTCTCGCTCATTGTTCAAGACTTGTCCTTTATCTTTATTGTTTCTTACTTTATTGTTCTTGGTTCATCTCGAGGTCGACACTGCTTAAGTAACACTAGTTTGATTCACTTATTTCTTTCGTTTATACTTTATACTTCTTGATTATTAATTGGTATTGAACTGAATTACGTATCTTTAAAACCACAAATTAAATTTAATTGTTACTCGTATTTTCGAGGTAAACAGATTATAAGCTTTCTTGAGGATACCCAATCCAAAATGTTTTATGGAGGTAACGTTTGGTCCTCCTCCTCTGTTCTATTTTGCTATTGAATATATCTCACATCCAGACTCATGAAGTGTGGTTGTGATTAGTCGAGAGTAATATTATACATAAGAATTTGCGTTTGGGAGCAAGAGAAAATACCAAATGATATAGTAATATTCAATCACATTCAAACATTAATTAATTAACGAACAGTTAAGTGACAATTTATATGAGAACTCTTATGTTTAGAATGAAATATCACTCTGAAAGGTTGTAATACAGAAAGTGATCATGTGAATAATCGTATGTGTACACATTTGGGTTCATGAATGGTAGCACATGAGTGTATGCAGATTATGTATTGTCTACATATTAGTACTGTATCGCATATTGTTTTGGGTATTGAAAGGAACATCATGACAATGATATGAGAAAGAAAGGGCCCTCAAAGGGCAAGATATCTAAAACGTTAGCCATTGTGGCTGATTATATAAAAGGTATGATTATCGCTAAAACGTCTAGGAACATAAACTCATGTAATAAAAGATATTTTCAAAACTACTATTCTATAGTTAAAGAATATCTATTATCTACAATACGATGATTTATGGAACTCATGGTATAAAAAAATGCTTTGAAAGGCTTATGGAGAAGTAACATGATTTAGGGCTAAACGCTCAAAAAAAAAAAAAAATAAAAAAAAAAATGCACGAAGTCCTTGTTCATATGGAAGGTTGGTTAGCCAACGCATGACGTAATGTTCGAAAGTGAAAAAGATCAAGAGGAATATGACGAGTATGATCATCTTGCTATGTTTTTAGATCCAAAGATTATTGTAAATTGTAAAAATGAAACAGAAGTTGCAATTTGTATACGGTAGAAATCGAGGCTACCCGATTTCACTATTTGATTACGGTAGAAATCGGGGCTAACCGATTTCACTATTTGATCGAAACAAGAACGTTGCATTGAAGAGCTAAGGCACTGAGTTCGAGATCGAAGGCTCTTTCGAGATCGAGGTCGGTATTAATCGAAGTTAGGGAAGATAGACTTCGAGTAACATCGGGATGGCTAGGTAATGGAAAGGGTGAGATATCCGTGGTTGGTCGAGGATCGTGGCGTGAATCTCGGAATAGACCAAATCAGAAGCGATTAATTAGTTGTTTATTCGATTTCCTTTTGTAATTAGAAACATACCATAATTATGTTTCCTCTACTATATAAAGAGGAGTTCCAATCACTTGTAGGCATCATGATTCACTGAAACAAAAACAATATAGCCCTTCTTTTCTGACCTATATTCTTGTTCATCAATTTATTCAATCTTTGCTGTTCTCATACTATTATCACCTTGAGGGTACCTTAATTCAAGGCTGAAGCTCTGTTTGTAAACTGGTTTGGATTATTTACAGTTAAATTCTACCTCTTATTTTCTTATTTATCAATTGGTATTGGGTGAAATCACATATCCTTAAAACCACAACTACAAATTTAATTGTTATCCGAATTTAAGGGCAAACAGTTTGGCGACCACCGTAGGGCTAAGGATAATAGTGATTGTTCAGTGCTAATTCTGGTATAACACACTATTTTATACTTGTTTCTTGTCAAGAATTTTATTTTAAGGTTGAATCATGTCAAACTCACAAAACGCATCTACACACAGGAATGGAGGTGCCATAGGCTAACCTCGAAGGAGCATCGCCCATCAACCCGGTTGATGTGAATTCTCATGTTTCTTTGAATACGGATTTAAGCGCAGACCCCGAAGGAAGCATACGCAGAGAGGGTCGAACTAGTGGTCGAGGTACACAGGGTAGAGGAGACAAAGGAGTCAGTTTCTAAGTAATATTTGAAATGCTACAAGCCCAACAAAATGCCATTGCCAAGTTGCAAAATCAGCACGGGGCACCAAATAGGGTCGAACAAGAGGTTACTCGCCGTACCGAGCCACTGCCTGAAAGATCGGGTGATAATACTTCGACAACCGATCCTGCTATAATGAGGATGATCGAGGAGCTTACTAAGATAATAGAATCGGGAGAAAAGCAAATCGAGGCCAACAACAAGAAAGAGGAAACTTACCACTGCCGAGTCGATCAAATACCGGGGGCACCACCAATCTTAAAAGGAATGGGTTCCAAAACGTTCGTACAAAAACTGTTCCCTTCGAGTGTGACTCCGAAGCTCATCCCAAAGAACTTCCGTACAATGGAACCTCCAACCCAAATACAACGGAACCTAAATACAACAGAACCTCGGACCCAAATGAGCACGTTACTTCTTACACGTGCGCCATAAAGGGAAATTACTTGGAAGATGACGAAATCGAGTCTGTACTGCTGAAGAAATTCGGGGAGATTGTGTCGAAGAGACCCTTAATATGGTATCATAACTTACTCCCTAATTCTATTGATTCGTTTGCTATTCTATTGATTCGTTTGCTATCATAACTTGCAGGAAGTCAGACCTTTTCAAGTTAAGGCAGAAAAATAACGAGATGCTCAGGGAATTCATATCTCGGTTCCAAGCGGAGAGAATGTATTTGCCTCTGGTCACTGATGATTGAGATGTTCAAGCTTTCACTCAAGGTCTCAACACTCGAAGTTCCATAGCTTCATAGCATTTGAAGCAAAGTTTAATCGAGTACCCGGCCGTCACTTGGGCCGACGTACATAATTGGTATCAGTCAAAGATTAGGATCAAGGATGATCAACTGGGGACTCCTTCGGGGTCCGTTTATCCTAGCAAGCCCATAGATATGATCAAAAGGGATATCGATCGAGAGTCGAGGACGAATAGAGATTGATATTAACCTTACAACGGAGACAATAGAGGCAGCGGGTCTGGGCAAAGCTTCGCTTGAAATGAGAGGAGAAATAATCGAGGTCAAAATTCATGGGGACTGGATACCGAGGAAGATCAAATTAAATACCCAAAATCCGAATAAAGGCATGACCCCATTCTAATCCTTTCTATTTTTTGACTAACACTTGCAGGCTATCGATAAGGATCAACACAAAGCTTTGGATCTTAAAGCACGCATTACACTCTTTTTCCCTTAGACCGGTTTTGTCCAAAATGGATTTTTCCGGTGAGGTTTTTAACAAGGCAACCATTGTTCGTGCTAACTTAGAGAAATTCAACAGTATATGAGGTTCCCTACAATAAGCCTAGAGTACTGGAGAGCATTACCCTCAAATGTCTACTTTGTTGCAAGGAAATCACTTCATGACAGCGGGGTCTCGATAGGAAAATATTGTAAGGTTCAAATGGGCAGATGAACCGTGCACGTATATGTTACTCGGGCCCTAACATCAAACATGTGTGCATGTATAACCATCTATTGAGAGAAGTATGTTTCCTTTCCGATATCTCCTGCCTTTAAAAAAATTCCCTATTTTATCCTCTTGATCTATTGTGTAAACAAGCTTAAGGGCCGACCATGATGGAAGTTCGAACAACTAACCCCACGTTTGAGGACTGCCATCCGAAAACAGATGAAATCAAACTACTAAAGTTTGGAGACCATAAGACCTTAAAGGCGACCCTCGATTTTACAGGCCACGACCACCCCACTCGGGTACTAACACTTCGGGCAAGCTCAAAGTGAAACAAAAAATTAGCCCAAAGGGCAAGTTCGGAACTAAAGAGGTTACGACCAAATTAACACGGATCGGAGACGTTCAAATCTGTAACAAATATAAAAGCCCAAGGGCTATCTTAACCAAATTCGAGCAAATTCTCACTCGGGGACTATCTATAAAGCTTAAGGGCTAACTTTACTTCGAGTTCAAGAAAATCCACACTCGACTATAAAGCCTAAAGGCTAACTTACTTTGAGTTTGAGCAAGTCCTCACTCGATCTTAAAAGCCCAAGGGCTATCTTAACCCGAGTTCGAGCAGACTCTCACTTGGGAACTATCTATAAAGCCTAAGGTCTAACTTTACTTTGAGTTCGAGCAAATCCTTATTCTACTATAAAGCTTAAGGGCTAACTTTACTTAGAGTTCGACCAAATCCTTACTCGACTAGAAAGCCTAAGGGCTAACTTCACTTCCAGTTCGAGTAAGTTCTCACTCGATCATAAAAGCCGAAGGGCTGTCTTAACCCGAGTTCGAGCAAACTCTCACTCGGGTATTATCTATAAAGAATATCAGCTAACTTTATTTAGAGCTCGAGCTAGTCCTCACTCGATCATAACAGTCCAACGACTATCTTAACCCGAGTTCGAGCAAACTCTCACTCGGGGACTATCTATAAAGCCTAAGGGCTAACTCCACTTCGTGTTCGAGCAAGTACTCACTCAACTACTAAGCCCAAGGGCTACCTGAGTTCGAGAAAATTCTCACTCGGGGACTATCTTTTGAGCCCAAGGTCCACCTTATCTCGTGTTCGATCATGTTCTCACTCGACCATAAGGCCTAAGGGCTATTTTCATTTCGAGTCCGAGCATGCACTCACTAAGAGCTACTAAAAGTCAAGTTCAAATGGTCATTCAGGGTCCATTGATCAGAAATGTTTGAGGATAGTACTTATTGTCGGTCATTACCATCTCAAACTCTGGACCTTCAAAAGGAATTTTATGCTAAAGCACTTTGACCCGCACAGAATCTTCTCCACCGCCAGACTCACTAGAGTTCTCGGAGTTTTCCTCGGGAAAGGCCAACTTCCAAGCTTTTATTTCCTCTGTACTTACGTCACGATGATGATGTCATGGAAAATCGGTATAAAGATCAAAAACTCAATTCATTTCTTGTCGTTATACTCCAAAAAATAAGGGGACTATCTGTATAAGGTAGAAATCGGGGCTACCCGATTTCACTATTTGATCGAAACAAGAACCATGCATTGAAGAGCTAAGGCAATGAGTTCGAGATCGAGGTCGGTATCAATCAAAGTTAGGGAATATAGACTTCGAGTAACATCGGGGATAGCTAGGTAACAGAAAGGGCGAGATATCCGTGGTTGGTCGAGGATCGTGGAGTGAATCTCGGAACCGACCAAATCAGAAGTGGTTAATTAGTTGTTTATACGATTTCCTTCTGTAATTAGAGACATACCATAATTAGGTTTTCTCTACTATATAAAGAGGAGTTCCAACCACTTGTAGGCATCATGATTCACTGAAACAAAAGTAATATAGCCCTTGTTTTCTGATCCGTATTCTTGTTCATCAATTTATTCAATTTTTGCTGTTCCCATACTGTTATCACCTCGAGGGTACCTTAATTCAAGGATGAAGCTCTATTTGCATACTGGTTTGGATTATTTACAGTTCAATTCTACCTCTTATTTTCTTATTTATCAATTGATATTGGGTGAAATCACATATTCTTAAAACCACATTACAAATTATATTCTTATCCGAATTTGAGGGTAAACATAATTGTTACGAAGAAACTGTATTGTTGCAGCTATAGATCGAGAAAGATACTAGTACACCAACAAATATATATATATATATATATATATATATATATATATATATATATATATATATATATATATATAATTGAGGGACATATAGTGCTAATGTGGCACATCTCAAAAGCTAGAAAATGCATTTATCTTTTCCCATATTTTTTTGGATTTTTCTCATATTTTAGCCATTTAATTGAGTAAAAAGACTCTATCTACCTATTTCAATTATCCATTTACTTTCCCTATGAAAGCCAAAAAAAACCTTGACTTCCTCTTCTTCCCATTAATTAATATTTTAATTCTTAATTATGCTTCTTTCATTGTCTTCTTTCTCACATACAATTTCATATACTATCAAAATTTCCAGAAACAGTACCTTAGATTCCACATGCAATACACAACATCGGTGGAAGAAGAGCGAAGAAGCAGACAATAACCAGAGTTAGTAAAGGATATTTGTTGAATTAGTTATATGCAGTCCTTTCTTTTTAAGAATAAAATTCATGACCGGATTTACAGAAGAAAATGAGAAACTAGTGTTATATCGAGGAAGAGACAAACCCGAAAATAAAAAAGATAAAGGACACAAAATTTTAACGTGGAAAATCCTTCAAATCAAAGGTAAAATCACGGGGTCACAAAGATCCAAAAAATTCTACTATAACAATAAGATGGTTACAAAAGTTTTCCAAATTGGCTACACAATAAGTGCCAAACACGGAGCAACAATAGCAATAATAAATCAATTGAAGAAAGAGCAGAATCCACAAAAATGAAGCTGCTACTCGAGGCTCTAAATCAGATGCTACGGGACTCTAAATCCGATCTCCACCACTAAAATCTAAGACCAAAATATTACGAACAACCAGTCAAAAGTTCAGCCCGATCCAATGGTTAACGAATCGGAAAATATGATTTGAAGTTGGCTGGTCGGAATAAAAATGTGCAGCAAAACAAATACTTTTCTTCTCTTTTCTCTCTTGATGAAAGCTCTCTCAAAAACCACTCTTACGTGATTAAGTCTTTCAAATACTTGTATCAATGAGCATGGAATGATTCTCCAAGGTTGTCCTATTTATAGATCTTGAGTGGTGCTTTCTCTTAAAGCCAAAACCAACTCTAAATAGGAACACAAATCGAATCCAATTCCGAATAGGAATAGAAACCAAAAGAGAATAGGATTAGGACATTGGGCCTTTGGCTGGACAACATGGACATGTGCCCAACAAACCCCCCTCTAGCCAAAGGGCCAAATGTGTCTTCAAGTAGAGGCACTATGGACATGCTTCATACCTGCCAATTTTCTGCAAAACACAAGCTTATCTGCAAGCTTAACTATGAAGTCATCAGGCTGCTCCATATAAATTTCCTCATCTAAATCACCATGAAGAAAAACAGTCTTGACCTCTATCTGCTCAACCTCTAAATCTAGACTTGCGGCTAAGCCTAGAACCATATGAATAGAAGATAACTTCACAACATTAGAGAAAATTTTATCAAAGTAAACTCCCTTCTTCTGGCCAAAACCTTTAACAACTAACCTCGCCTTGTACCTAGGTGCAAAGGTATGATTATCTTAATTTATTCTGAATATCCATTTGTTAGATAAATCTCTCTTACCTTTCGGCAATTTCACTAACTCATATGTGCCATTCTCATGGAGTGACTTCATCGCATCTTCCATGGCTTCGATCCACTAATTTTTGTGAGTATCTTGCATGGCTTCATCATAATTCTCAGGTTCTCCCATGTCAGTCAAAAATACATACTCATCAGGAGGATAGGGCATGAATTTTTGCTTCTACCTTATTGATCTTCTAAGAGAGGTTTCATGAGCATTCGAAGTAGTTACCTGAGCAGGAACTGGTTGCTGATCAACCACAACTTCATCAACTGAAGCATTCATAATATTTACACCATGATGATCATTTTGGTCTTGATCACTATCTTCATTATTGTCTTGGGTTCTTTCATGTGCAATAGGTTCCTTAGCAATAGAAACTGGATCAATATCAACTCATCTCTCATTACTATGAGAATCTATCTTCTCAGCTTTGTCAATATCTTCAATAGTTTGGTCTTCAAAGAATATTTCATCACGACTTCTAATAAGTTTATTGTCGACTGGATCATAAAAACGATACCCAAACTCATCTTGAGCATAACCGATAAAGATGCATTGCTTAGTATTGACGTCCAGTTTCGATCTCTCATCTTTAGGAACATGCACACAAGATTACACCCAAAAACTCTTAGGTGATCTTAAGAAACATCTTTGGCAAACCAAACTCTATCTGGGACATCAGCATTCAAAGAAACAATAGGAGACGAATTAATAACATAGGCAATAGTGTTAAGTGCTTCCGCCCAAAATATATTTGGAGGTTTAGCCTCTGAAAGCAAGCATCTAACTCTCTCAAATAGATTTCTATTCATCCTCTCTACCAAACCATTCAATTGAGGCGTATTGGGCAGAGTTCTGTGATGATGAATTCCTTGTTCCTTGCAATATTTATCAAAGGGACCACAATAGTCACCACCATTGTCAGTGCGAATACATTTTATTTTTCCCCGTTCTCTCTCAGCTAAGGCTTGAAATTCCTTAAACACGCCAATTGCTTGGTCTTTAGATTTTAAAAGGATACACCCAGAGCTTACGATAATGATCATCAATGAAGGTCACAAAGTAAAGTGCACTACCTTTTGACTTTACTTTAAAAGAACCACACAAATCAGAGTGTACTAGCTCCAATAAATCGGGATTTGTTGAGGGAGGATGGCTATGAAAGGAAACCCTTTTCTGTTTGCCAGTTAATCAATGGATACACCTTTTCAGCTTTGCTTGTTTCACTCCAGAAAGCAAATTTTTATTAGCCAAACACGTAATCCCCCTCTCGCTCATATGACTCAATCTTCTGTGCCATAATTCTGATAAAGTATCACTTTCCACCAGATTTATTGAGTCATTAAGAATAGAGTCCTGTGTCATATATATATGACCAGACTTGACTCCTCGAGCCACTACTAATAAGCCCTTAGTGAGCTTCTATTTGCCACTAAAGGGGGCATTATGCTAACCTTTATCGTCTAATCTTCCTGCAGAGATCAAATTGAAAGGATAGTCCGAAGCATGCTTGACATCTTGAAGAACTAACATTGAACCATTATTAGTTTCCAAATACACCGTGCCAACAACCAATACCTTAATTTCACTGGCATTGCCCATCTTTAACACTCCAGAATCAATAGAAGTATAAGATGAGGAAAAGTCTTTTCTTGGTGTGACATGTGAGATAGCTCCAGAATCTACTATCCAACTCATCTCATGGGATACCAAATTGATGACATTTTCATAATAAGCAAAAAGAATTCATCTTGAATAATAGCAGCAAAATTGTTCTCGTTATTTTCAACTTTCTTTCCTTCTCTAATGTCTTGCAACAACTTGCGGAAAAACCTTTTGCTATGTCCTTTCTTGCCATAGTGGTTGCATGTAATATTATGGTATTTGGACCTTGACTTATACTTTTACCTCTATTCCACGAGCCTCTTGTTCTATCTCTCCCCCAGTCTTGTGTAACTAAGATATCTGCTTGTGAGGACGAACCATAAGATTTTCTCCTTACTTCCTCGTTAAACACACCACTCTTGTCATATTCCATGGTCACCTTACCTCCAAGAGATGAATTTGTCAAAGAAATACGAAGAGTTTCCCAAGAGTTAGGTAAATAATTAAGAAGCCAAAGTCGTTGTGTCTCATCATCAAAATTAACTCCCATTCCAGACAGCTGGTCAAGGATGCCTTGAAAATCATTTATGTGATCAAGGATAGGGCTGCCTTCCTTGTATTTAAATGTCATCAATTTCTTTAGCAGGAACAATTTATTGTTCCCAGTTTTTAAGCATAAAGAGTCTTTAGCTTTTCCCACAATGATCTCGCATGTGTCTCGTTCATAATATGGTTGCGAACATTATCTTCAACCCATTGTCGAATATATTCACATACTCGTGGGTGCTCAAAATCCCAATCTTTATCAGATATACTCTCGGGTTTATGAGCTGTAAAAACGCGTAGATGCATCTTCTTCACAAACAATAAATCTTTCATCTTGCTTCTTCAAATATTATAATTTCTCCCATTTAAACATACCATCTTGCTCATATTCACCTCCATTCTGTAACAACCCGGATAAATAACTAAGGCTCTGATACCATCGTTATGATTGAAAAAAATTAGGTGTCATGCGGAAACTAGCAACACAAACCTTGAATGATGATAAATCATACAAAAACGAGAAATATACCAAAAGAGGCACAAATATATAATATGGTTTGGTCAATTGACCTACGTCCACAGCGGAGATGAGAAATCCACTGTAATAAAAGAGAGTACAAAATATCAAGAGAACAACCTCACGAAGAAGCAAAACAAGTGATACACTAACACTTGTCCCGTAAAGTTCTCCCCTTAGACATGGCTCTCAAGCCCCATATGGGTACATTGTGGATGCTACTGAATGACACAGATGGATCTTCAATTTATAGAACTCCAAATCTTTTCCTACAAGAAAAGGGACTAACCAAATATGAAAGAATTATATTTTTTGTTACGCCACATAATATTACGTCAATATTTCGTCCTGCAGTATTATATTACGATGATGTTACACTTTGCAGTACCAAATTACGACGATGTCGCACCCTGTAGTATTGTATGTTGTATTTGTCGTAAGGTAATTAACATTAGTCCAAGTAAAATATTATTTGGAGATTATAAGGATTATGCTATTTACAAGTGATGAGTAAATTCGTGAAGGTGAAAGGGGAAGCAAGTCAAAGAAAATGAATGTTCATCCACGTTTGGCATTTGGGATAAAATACGGATCTAGCAATAATACCCGGTAATTATGAACTAGTACCATGTAAGATACCATATGACCACGGTAGTATAATATATAAAAAGTATATTAAAAATAAGTAGAATTTTAAGTAATTTGGGCAAATTTTAAATTATACGGGTAATTGGTTAATTACTGGGTAACGGGATATTACCCAGTTAACTAATAAGTGGGTAAAGATTAATAATCTCCACCCCACTTACCACGTGGCAGTAGGCCACCATTCAAACCTATGACTAATTAGTCATAGGTGCTTAGTGGCTAAAAACGTGTAGGAAATACAAGATAGGCTTGAAAAATCTTGGTCTTTTAAATGCTTAGATTTTAAGTCAAAATGAAAAATTCACTCTTTCACCTAAATTAAACCAGAACGCTAAGAAACCTTAACAATATTTCATTCTTCAAAAACGTGAGATTAGATTATTCAAAGATGTGAGCTTTCAAGAATTCAGTAACATACAAGTTCATGGATTTTCCCCTACTTCGATCCGCCGTTACATGTTATCGCAATAAATGAGTGTTTAAGGTATTGTCAGGAGAATCGGTTCTGGTATGTTAAAGCAATCCCTTCTTTCTTTTGGCTTGTTCTATACGACACAAACGAAACGTGAAAATGCACAAATTCCATGAATGACTCTATTCATAGAAGTATTAGAGATATCTATGTTCTTGAATTTTCATGTGTCATAATATTTTATCATCTGTTCATGGGTCTCAGAAAAATATGAAAGTTGAAAAGAGTTTACTTTATGATATAACTCAAAGGCAAAATGGGCTTATGACATTTCGAAAGATTTTATTAACGTACTTTTCATGCATTGCATTCATGTACATTGACCCGTGACCAGATGGCATTATATACGCGTATATATGTATGTATATATATGTATATAGGATATTGGAAAGGTTATGGCGTTATATACGCACCACCACCTGATCAGCTGGTATACGTTGATGATTTACCTACAGTGGCTGAGATGATATAATGGGATGCCCTCAGAGGCTGATGATATTTTGAAACATGTACCTATGCATGACATGACATTCATATGCGTATGCATGACGCTAAAAGTACTTCATGATTTATAGAGTTATCCAAACTTACAGGTTGAGTCAATTACTCTATATTTCTTCCATGTCTGTTATGTACTTATTTATGTGCCTTACATACTTGGTACATTATTCGTACTGACGTCCTTTTTTCTTGGGGATGCTGCGTTTCATTCCTGCAGGTCTCGATAGATAGGCTGAGAGCCCTCCAAGTAGGCTATCGGCTCAGAGATGTTGGTGCGCTCTATTTGCTTCGCAGTTGCTTGATTGGTTGGTATGATTTAGATGTGTATTGTTTTGTATGGCGGGACTCTGTCCCGACCTTTATGAAAATTTCATATTCTTAGAGGCTTGTAGACAGATTCATGTATATAAGATATTTTATGGCCTTGTCGGCCTATATTCAGGGTACGAGTGGTTATTTTGGACTTGTAGGCCCATATGTCTTATGTATAGATTGATATTACATGTTGTATCCTACCTATTTCACGGCAGCCTCTCCGGCTCAATTATTTATGATATTATGACATGAAAAGATACGTTATGTTGGTACTCCGTTAAGTAAGGTACAAGGTGCCCATCGCGGTTATGTCTTAGGGTGTCTACAAGCCGTGTCTAGTAGAGTCTTGTTTATGGGTGTGTCGTGCACCACACTTATAAACAAGAGGTTACCGGGCATTTAGGGCTGTCACTCTTTCTTCTTACTCTAGATCGTGTGGTAGAGTTCATTTATAAGAATTCAAGTCCTGAACTTCTATTTGTAATAAGACGATGCCTATAGTCAGAAAGACGATCGATAAGAGATATAGTTGTGAAATTGTTGATTTAGAGGAACTCGATTTTGCATCTTGCTTATGATAAGTAAATGTGAGATCTTTAGCAGATCATAGATGTACTGAAAGGTGTAAACTTCCTGATAAGAAGCCTTAAGGAAAGAATGCCTATCCAATTTTATGGTGAAAGACAATGAGAGATTAAGAAAATAAATACAAGTTTCATCAAGCAAAGGAAGCAAGATGAAAAAGGGTATGAAGCGCCCAATTAATGAAGGTTAACAGTGGTTATAATTCAGGCAAAGGAACATAAGCTTTTTATGTAATATTCAACAGTAACAGAGATATGTACAATTGGTCACACCCATTTCAGTTATGCCCTATGGGGGCTAACAGGTATAGTTAAGAGAAGGACGGGATATCAAGATTCGGCTGGGGTTAGGGTAACCCAAATTAGTGAATGGACTGCTTGTGTTAGTTGACATTGCCGAAGGATATTGTAAAAGTACTAATAGATATCCTTGTGAGACACCCTAATGGTGCACACTAAAATAGTACAGCTAGATATGAGCACTAAAAAGATAGGAATTGAAAACCTTGAAGGGATAAATATTACCTTAGTATGACTCCCATCCCTAGTAGAGGGAGAATGTTAGGCAACCCGAAGAGCCAGTAGATGGAGCAAGGGCAGGTAAAAAGTGAAAGAATGTCTTGTTAAAGTTTTCAGGATGAAATGATAAATAGAAATATTAGCAGGGAAGTACAAAGAAGGATAATAAAGCATTATGAGTGAGATGTGATACATGGATGGAAATAGTAAAGTGTTACAGAATCTATAATCAAATGAAGAAAGAGACGAGAGGTGATGGGCCTTAAGACAACAAGAGAGTATAAGCCATACAGTCACATCCTCATCTTGAGAAATAAGGTCGTGACTCTAACGTGATTAACAGAAGGAAAGGTTATACCCAGAGTAATAGAAACTAGTATGGATTGGTGAATAAGATAAACTAAACATGAATTAGGAACTGAGTGATTTGATAATAGTCGGCATCGTGAGAATTTCATATTTCATTTCGGTGAAAGTAGAATGGACAACATAAGAAGATTTATGAGAAATTCAGAGAATGGTCATTCAGGAAGACGCTTCCCTAAAGCAAGCAATGTTAGCAAAGTTAATCTTAAGAGATTGTATGTACCAGTTACATTGAGTGTTACCCTTGCGAGTAAGGAAATTTGTCATCCTTGGTACAGAAGGATTGCCACAAGGCGAGAAAGGATCATTGATGTTGTTAAACGACGCCAAAGATGAAGAGGTAAAACATCTATAGGTAGATCCTCGTGGCTTCAGTTCTTAGTACTCCCCTAAAGGGGGAATATGGAGTGATGTGGAATTAAGTCAGAATTAAGTGGTTCTAGTGACTATGGAATGGTAAAAGAAGAATGCGATAAAAACGAAAAAGGAATGACATGACACTTATTCAAATCTTACAGATACACTATGATTCAAGAATATTGTGCAAGCACGACATCAAGGAGAGAAAGTAAAGGTTCCTGCCCGAGTTGTTATTAATAAGTAAGGAACCAGTGCAAAACGTAAGTTAAGACAAAGGAAATAACCCAATAAAGATTACGAGGAATATTGATATGACAATGAGCCAACGAGTAGTTAGTAATTGATCAGGAAGATCCCAATTATGGCTAAACAGGAGGTTACAGACGAGTCAACAGATCGTGTAAGATAAACATAGTAAAACCCAACATGGAGAATTCAGCCTCGAAGTAATGTCATTATAATAATTGAGATATATTCAAATAAGAGTCGGGGTAGTTAAAGGTACCATATGAGTGTTACGGGGATAAAAGAAAGTGCCACTATGAAGGCAGTCAAAATATCAGCTTAGAAGCAACCGTACAAGCACAAGGACATGAAAGTAAGCAACTACGAATGATTATAAGCAAGTAAGGACATCAAAAAGGTCCATAATAAGCTCACAGCTTTACGAGAATCAAGGGTTCTCCCTAAGTACTACAACGAAAGACTAGCCGAGGTGATAAGAACGAAGGCTTCAACCTAAGCGTAACGACCTAAAGAGGAAATTGTCGTGTAACAACAATCTTGCAAAAACATTGTAAGCATTCCAAAGGAAAGGAGCACCTACCGTGGCTAATGAACGGGAAGTAAAAATTAAAAGTAATATTTGAGATCATATGAGTTGTATGAATACTTTGGCAAGTGTGGGCACTAAGATAAGCTAAGTATGGACACAACAATGGGGCAGAAAGACCAGGAAAAGTAATAGCTTACGTTGAAAGAAAGCTAAGATGGAACGAAAGAAATTATTCGATCAATGATCCAGAGTGGGTTATGTTATGAATGCACTTAAGGGTTTAGAGTATTATACATGCAATATATACCACCATAGAAAATTATGATATACGTTAAAAGAAAGACTTGATCCCAGGATTTATACGAAAGATTAAATTGTTGAAGGATTGTATCATGCATATTCCTCAGCGCCCATAAAAGGCTAAACAAAATAACTAATACAATGAACCACAGTTCGGGAGATAACTCAAGGCGACATAAGGCCAAACAGAAGGAAGAGAAAACTAAAGAGTTACATTAACTAAGTAAATTAAGAGTCTGCTTATCGAACCCAGAAAGTTACAAGCATCATGATTGAGAACATTGTAGAATCACTCTTAATATCAGAAGTACAAGAGAAATAGTACAATAGCCATATTCTATAACAACTCTACGATAGAGCCAGTTAGAAAAGTACCAGTATAGAGCTGCCACCGAATTGTGTATGAACCAGATGTACATGTATTATAAGAGAGCTTCAAGATTGTGGGTGTGATTATACCTATGTGGAAGGGAGGTCATGAAAGAGATAAAAGATATGATATGACTTTAAGATAAGTAAGGTAAAGTTGAACAACATATGAGATACTCAAGTGTAGGAGGTTGTGAATAGTCCGTACTTCAGATAAAAGGCCAGAAGCGCTGAGACTCAAATGATATCAGCATCGTCAGTGGCATACCTTCCAGCCTATGGTATCTAAGTACCGAAAGGTCTAATCGGAGAGTAAAAGAAGAGTTAAAAGCAATGCGATGTCTTGTGTGATGTTCAGAAAATCATAAGGGAATCGATCACAATCTAAAGTATGATAGAGCAACAAGGTTTTAGAAAGACAAGAGTAAGGATAAGAAGAAGGCAAGTGAGAAGGTGACAAAAATGAATAAGTCCTCAGGATTAAGCCCATGAAAACAATATGAGCTGACGGCCTAAATAAAATCAAAAGACTCTAAGACTAGTAGAATTTAGAATAGATTAGATGATGCCTTGATAGTGAAATAAAGGTGTAATTGCAATAGATAAAGGATGACGTTTGGGCATTTGATTGAATTGTGATTTGAAAAAAAGGGGAAGAAGGAGAGAATATTTTACAGACGACACGAGATTAGAATACCCCGTAAGGTGAATCACATTGAGATACTATGAACTACGATTATGGAAATGACTTCAAATATTCATCAATGCAACGTAAGCCCTAGTGGCAAGGTATTACGTAAGAAGTTTCAAGTTATTAGTGGTATATTGTAGATCAATATTGAGGAAAATCATAATGGGTGGACAAAAGTCACAAAGTATGAGCTGAGATTAGTTCGTCATTTTTAAGATGAACAGTAGTAGGAGGCATTAAAGGACTGGGATTTATACATATGGGATAAGCAACAAGAGTGAGCCGGAATTTGGTAACAGACCTCCCAAATGATAAATCAAAGTAAGAGTTATGGGTGGGCGCCTAATTAAACTAGGACATGAAAATATTCCTCTCGTTATACAGGTGGGCGCCTATTTAACTAAGACATAAAAATATTCCTCTTATTATACAGGTGGGCGCCTATTTAAACTAAGACATAAAAATATTGCTCTCGTTATACAGGTGGGCGCCTATTTAAACTAAGACATAAAAATATTCCTCTCGTTATACAGGTGGGCGCCTATTTAAACTAAGACATAAAAATATTCCCCTTATTATACAGGTGGGCGCCTATTTAAACTAAGACATAAAAATATTCCTCTCGTTATACAGGTGGGCGCCTATTTAAACTAAGACATAAAAATATTCCTCTCGTTATACAGGTGGGCGCCTATTTAACTAAGACATAAAAATATTCCTCTTATTATACAGGTGGACGCCTATTTAAACTAAGACATAAAAATATTCCTCTCGTTATACAGGTGGGCGCCTATTTAAACTAGGACATGAAAATATTCCTCTCGTTATACAGGTGGACGCCTAACTTCAAACAAACAACTTTTAAAATAAAATACCATTCCTATGGGTAAAACAAACTTAGGAGGAAATGCCTCTCCTATGGGTAAAAACAAACTTAGGAAGTGCGTCTCCTAGGGGTAAAAACAAACTTAGGAGGAAATGCATCTTCTATGGGTAAAAATAAACTTAGGAGGAAATGCATCTCCTATGGGTAAGAACAAACTTAGGAGGAAATGCATCTCCTATGGGTAAAAACAAACTTAGGAGGAAATGCATCTCCTATGGGTAAAAATAAACTTAGGAGGAAATGCATCTCCTATGGGTAAAAACAAACTTAGGAGGAAATGCATCTCCTATGGGTAAAAACAAACTTAGGAAGTGCGTCTCCTAGGGGTAAAAACAAACTTAGGAGGAAATGCATCTCCTATGGGTAAAAATAAACTTAGGAGGAAATGCATCTCCTATGGGTAAAAACAAACTTAGGAGGAAATACATCTCCTATGGGTAAAAACAAACTTAGGAAGTGCGTCTCCTAGGGGTAAAAACGAACTTAGGAGGAAATGCATCTCCTATGGGTAAAAACAAACTTAGGAAGTACGTCTCCTATGCGTGAACCATTTCCTTATTCCTGAATTATTTACTTACCTGTGTTGTCTTCCCTCGATTTTGCTGGGGATGAATTTTCCTTTTCTTCCTTACCCACTCTGGGTTGTCCGACCCTCTGGAAACTTGGTCGAAACTCTGTCGGGGATGCTTCTACATCTCGATGATCCGCTGGGGATAACACTGCTGAGGATAACTCTGCTGAGTAAATATGTTATCTTACTCCTTCCAAAATTACTTCCTTTTAAGTAGGATGTTTCATTCCTCTCAAACTACTTCCCCCCCCCTTTTTTTTTGCATAGCTTCTTCCTTCGAAGACTAACTCCTTTAAGACTCGTTTTGCCTTTCCCCGAAAGGAACCGCTGAGGACACAGATTTTCACCAAACTTGTGTTGGACTCCTCGAAACTGCTGGGGATAACATTGTTGGGGAATTATTTACTTACCTGTTGGGGGATAGAATGTTATCAGCTGGGGATAGCGCTGTCGAGGATAACACTGCTGGGGGATTCTGATTCCTTCAGAACTAGTGCTTCACTCTTCGGAAGGCTGTTGGGAATGATGCTGGCCTCTTGCTTTTTCTGAGCTCAAGTTTCATCCCTTTGCTGGGGAACAACTTCCTCCATTGAAACTTATTATGTTGGGGGCAATACTGGTTCTAAGACCACTTCCCTTGAGACTGGCGTTATCTTTATTCTTCCCCGAATGGGTACTTGACTTCCAAAAAATTTTCTAAATGGAAGGAAAATTTTCTGCCCCAGTTTGATAATATCCCTTGTGGCATGCATTTCTGGCATCAATGCCATTTCCTTTACTTGTTTCAAATCAAACAAAATTTGTTAGTTTAAAACATGGTGATTGGTTATGATACTCCTACTGGGATGGCTTTTTCCCTTTCTCTTTCCTTGCTCTACGTTCCACAACTTGTTGGGGATGATATTTTTTGCTGGGGATAATCCCTTCCTGCTGGGGATATTCCTCTTCTTTTGTGGCATAGCTCGGAAACTGGCATATCCCCGACCTTTTAGTCTAGTATGAATTTCCCAAATCATGCTCATTGTTTTCCTTGCTTTGTTCACGGGCCTTGGCCTTGAGGTTTATAACCTTTGATTTCGGCAAGGGTATCCCTCTTGACACTCGTCAATCCTTTTGTCAATTCCCTTTTGCTGGGGATATCTTTCTTGACACTGGCCTCGCGCTTGTTCCTTGCTGACTATACCACTTGGATGTACTAGCCAAATCTCATCTTGCATAATTGTAAAGCTGATGGCATATTTTGAAGTCAATTCTCACTTGTTCTGACCAAACAGACTCTACTGGGGTATTTTTCTGTGAAAGGAAAAGATAAAAGGGAACAGAATAAAAAGACAAAGGAAAAAGATGACTCTTTAACAAAAGAAACTATAAATAAAACCTATCAAACGCCGATACCGACTCTAATGGTCGTGACATGCACATGTGGCCTATCCTCCGCCGTCAATCGTCTTTCAAGATCTTCACTTGGAGATTCCCCATCTGATTCTTAATCTTATTCGACTTGTAGTGCCTGAAGGGTTTTCACTATCAAGCCTCTCTCATTTTGTTTTTTTCTTCTCAGCTTTCATCGCCTTATGGTGTCCGTGAAGATTTTCACCGATAAGACTCTCTCATTTGTATCACTTTCCAGCTGGGGATTTGGAGTGTTGCCGATATGACTGTCTCTACTGGGGAATAGAGTCCTTTCTGCTGTGGATCAGAGTGTTATGTTCATGGGTAAGACTCTCATTTGTCTGACTTGACATCCTTTGAAGACTGATCAGAAGGTCTTTATTTGGACCGTAATTGTGGGTTTTTGGATAGGCTAGAAAGAAAGGGTTTTAAAGGCTCAAAAACAAATCAATTTGGGGTTCAAAATTACAACCTTCGGAACCGGCTTTCTTTACATCAAGCACAACCTTTGCCCCAGTTTCTTGCTTGGGGATTTTTATTTTTTGCTTTACACTATGTTACACTATGCACATTATGCACACTATGACCAAGCCGTGAGGCGCCTATGTATCCTTTTTGAGGAATCAGGTCAAACGTAGTTTCCAATTCCTCTGTTTTCTTCTGACTTTTTTTTTATCATTTTTCTCTTCTTTTCTCTTTTTCCCTTTTTTCTCTTTTTTTTTGGTTTTGTTGTTTTTTTTTTCTTTTGTTTCCCTGCCATGCTTGCATTTTCTAGTCGTTGCTACTGATTCCGAACGAGGGGTATGAAAGAAAATAAATAAGGCTCAAATGGGGTAACGAAGGAGAAAGTGTTTAGGTAGCAGAACAAAATGTCTTCGTCATTCCAGTCTTCAAAACATGCCAAGTGCAAACAACACAATTAAACAAAGATTTGTAGCCTCTTCTGATGGTGCTGGACTTAAAAATTATATTCACACATTTGCTTTTTCATTTGTCATTTCTAAAGCACCGTTGGACGACACTCTCACTTCTCATTATCATGAAGACCCTTATGTCAATTTGGTGAATTTTGCTTTTAACGGTTTTCTTTATGTTTTACTTGCCCCAGTTCCATATGACTCGAGCTCTGAATAATCTCAAACCGTCCTTATTTTCTTTAAATGTTCTGATCACCTCTCCAGGGTTTTATGATTAACTTTTAAGATTAGGCCCGAACTGTGTGCGCATGTCATGTCACTAGAATCGGCATTGAACAAAAATGATAAAAGGACTAAACAAAAAAGATGACTGGAAATAATAAAAGATCGGATTTTGCATTAGACTACCGGTGAAATGGTTTGAATAACAAAACAAAACAAACCAGAACAAAACCCAAAAAACAAACTGGACAAAACTTAAACAAACCGCTATGACAAATGGAAAGATAAGAAAGTTTGACACAACCCTAAGAATAATCCGGTCAACAGAAATGACAACAAAATAAACCATCAAAAACTTCTCTTTTGATAACCAAGGAATGAAGCACCCTCCCAATTATCAAACCGGGCATCTTAGCCACTGAGCTTTGCGTCAATACTGCCAAAACCATTACCAGCTTCAACATCATCAACCTTGGTCAGCGAGCTCTCAAGAGGATTCGCGTGCTCCATGTCACTGTCATTGATCACAATTGCCCCTCCCTGAATCATTCTTTCTATTTCCTTTTTCAAGGAATGACAGTCTTCAATGCTATGTCCTCTGACATTGGAGTGGTATGCGCATCGTGCTGCCGGATCAAAGTTCCTTGCACGTGAATTTGGAGTACATGCGGTGAGTGGCTCAATCAAGCCAGCAAGCCTTAGCCTTTCAAACAGACTGGCATAAGATACTCCGATAGGGGTGAGAGCCTTTCCTCGTTTCAGCAGTCTCTCGTTCCTAAATGCTTGATTGGGCCGGAAACCTGATCCAGGGGGCTTCCGGTAGGCTTGTGAGGGTGGATAGGCCTTCTGTGGAGCTGGGTATTTGGACAATGAAGTCTGTCCTTGGGAATCTCATGGAGAATAGTAGCGTTGGGGAGGGGAGTAGTGTTGATGAGTGATGGAGCTACTCGGGTAGCTGGGAAAGCTGCCATAAGTGGGTTGGGATGGAGAAGATGGGGGATCTTCCGTTATGGTGTTGGGTGCTTGGGAAATCACAGAGTTCAAGAGGCTTGGCAGTGGAGGGGGCGGTGTTTTCCCAGTTATCCATGCCTGATACATGTCTGCCACATGCTGTCTCAGCATTTTCACTTCTTCTACCAACTCGTTGTTCCATTCGACCAATTGTTGTCGGTCATCAGTACCGACCTACTCTGTTCTGAGGTTCTGTGTCATTTGCTTTGCAGGGAGGAGTTACCACAACCAACCACTTTTCTATATATGAACACAACAAAGGGAAGCCATCACGTTAGTGTTAGGGCATTTGACAGACAATCATATATCAGAGATGCAATGCACCTAAGCAGTTAAACCGTTCTATCAGAGATGCGATGCACTCGCGCTTTCCTTTATTTTTCTTTCTCTTTTTTTTTCTTTTCTTTTTCTAGGGGTGGTCGAATCATGACCCCGCATGAATCAGACCTTGCGTAGTTCGGACCAAATGAAAGGTAACAACAATGAGACATTTTTTTTCTTTCTCAATTTTCATAATAAAACAAATTGGGTTTCAAAGGTTGAAAGATGACCAACAAACTCAAAAATCAAACAACCCACATATTCTAGTCAAAAGATTTATAACCTCAAAACAAAAAGGCCAGCTTCCTTTCCCCGTTTGACAAATGCAACCAAACGGCTATTTTTGCAAATGTGGCCCCTTCCCAATTTCACATGAATTTTGAGGCCGGGGAGGATTATTTTATGACACTTTACAAACTTGTCCGTTCTTTTACGAAAATAGCCTTTCGACAACTGAAAGATACTCTAAGGCTATTTCGGCAAGAACGGTTTAAGACGCGGCCGAAGCTGGCTCGACTTATTTTTGACAAAAAATCCAAACGGTATTCACCTTACCGCTGACTCTTTTTTTTGCAAATTATAATAAAAACCTGGTGTTACAAACACGGCCTTTCAGCGCCTCGGGGACGAAGATTTTTAAGGTTGTGTAGGTCAATTGGACCAAATCTAAAACAATGACCCAAAGGTGGCTGTTTATACAAAGTCAGCCTTCCGGCGTCCCTTTCGGTAACATTTGGCTATTTATGACAAAACAACATCACCTGACTTATTCATGACTCTTTTTATCGTTTTTCAAATTAGCAAACTCAATATTGCAAACACGGCCTTTTAACGCCTCGGGGACGAAGATTTTTAAGGTTGTGTGGGTCAACTGGACCAAATCTTAAAAAATGACCCAAAGGTGGCTGTTTATGCAAAGTCAGCCTTCCGGCGTCCCTTTCGGGAACATTCGGCTATGTCTTGATAAAACAGCGTCACCCGACTTCTTAAAAATTTGACATATATATATTTTTGCTATTTTTGTGAAAGGGGAGGTTGGACATTACCCGACTTATTTATGACAAAATTAAAATTTTGACATTTATTTGTTTTTGGTTATTTTAGCAAAAGGGGAGGTTGGACCCGATGAGGGTTGCCTACGTATCTCACATCAGGTGAGAATCAAACCTGCGTAGTTCGGGCGAATTAACTGCACTATTTTAAAATAGGATTCTTTTTCATTTTTATTTTTTGACATTTCATAAGCAAAAATATAAAAAAAAACTACTTTTTAAAACAAGACCCCTTTTTTCTTTTCTTTTTTTCAACAGACAACCTATTTTCCAATTAAAAAAATCTTTTTTTTGACAAACAATATAACAACCTATTTTTCGAACCAAAAAAACAACTCTTTTTCTTTCTTTTTTTTCAGCAAATAATTTCCAAAAATGAAACACTCTCTTTTTCCTATTGCTCTTTTTTTTAGTAAAACAAACCAATAAAATAAAACTTTTTTTTTATTTTCCAGAGTTCCGACAGTACTTGGGCATTGATTTTTTTCAAAACAATCAGTTAACTCTCCAACTGCTATTTTTCTTAATTTTCTAACATTCCCGAAATTCAAAAACCGGTCAACATCCAGGCCCGAGCAAATAAATGCACAGAAAACAATTAGGATGCATCAAGATGGTCTTTTCGTTTTAGGTTGCTAGCCCTAGACGGACCCAACCCCTGTGTTGAGTCCCCTAAGTCAAAATGCACATGAAGCAAACAAGCGTTCCTACTAGGGATCTGGCATGAGGCTGAGTTATTCTAGGTTTAAAACCTGGGTGTTTGTTCTAGACCTGGCTTACCCGAGCGGACAACTCGAGCCGTGGAGGAGGCGGCAGTCCGGGAATACAGAAGCTTCACCGGCTTTGTAACTTATCCAAACCTCGTTCTAAATTGGGACTTGACACTAGACAGAAAAGAAGTCGTACACCGTACACCCTTCTTCACAATTCAGAAGACTCAGAGAGGAGATGGGTTTCGGCACAGCTTATATACAGTTCACAAAATATTAAAGCAGTAAAAGCAGTTAGTTAGCATAGTATGCACAGATCATGTAACAAAATCTGATAAAGCGGAATACAATAATTATTCCAAGCTCGAATTCTGAACCCTGAACCAGAGATTCTGGGTTACATGTCCCCGGCAGAGTCGCCAGAGCTGTCACACCTCCTTTTTCCTCCCCCGCGAGGGTGCAAGGAGTTTTTTCCAATTAAAGGACAATCGAAACGATATTTATTTATTTATTTCAGAGTCGCCACTTGGGAGATTTAGGGTGTCCCAAGTCACCAATTTTAATCCCGAATCGAGGAAAATAATGACTCCATATTACAGTCTGCGTACCAGAAATCCGGATAAGGAATTCTGTTAACCCGGGAGAAGGTGTTAGGCATTCCCGAGTTCCGTGGTTCTAGCACAGTCACTCAACTGTCATATTCGGCTTATTTATCTGATTTTAATACAATTATGAACTGATGTGCCAATTTTAACTTTTTACCACTTTATTATTATTATTTTTAAAAGAATGTGAACATCGCTTAAAACACGTCTTTGGACTGCGTCACATGAAATGCACCCACAATCCGGAACACATTTTATTTGATGTTTTGGGATTTGGATTTGGGTCGCATGAAATGCACACCCAAGCTTAAGAAAGTAAACTATTAAACACGCGCCTAAAGAGACTATCGCATTATTATTTTGGGAAGGCCATGAAATTCGCTAAACGGCCCTCCCGAATTCTAAGTAATTAACACATATATTTTTGTGAGGGCCTCGCAATCTGTGTGTTTTGTTTGGCGAGGCTCGTCTCGTTTTATTTAAAAGGATAAACCTATAGTGACTACATTTCTTCTATTAAGTTCGTCTCTGAAATAAAAGGAAATCCCTCAATTAATTACATGCTGAAAAAGTCGAACTTATTAGTTATTAATTTACGGCTAATGCAAATGGAAAATTGCAATCGAGTTTGTACAAAGAGAGATTGCTTCCGTTCTATATTCTATTATTTAATAACACTGGAACATGAGATTTACGCATAATAATATCAAAACAGATTACTTGTTCTTTGATTAATTTAAACTAACATTATTAGATGAAGAAGTTATGCAACCTCGTTACTCATTAATCAGTCAACTACATTTTTATACAAAGAAAGGAAAATTATATTCAAACACAAATCTAAACAGGAGGAATTCAACAGGAACAAAGCCTGATTAATATTTCATTTCGCTTCAAGCCGAGAGTGTACAACTGTGTACCTGGAAATGACAGTACAAGAACAAAAGAAGGAGGAGTCAGCAGTAGCAATAACACATCAACATAATCCCACAACAAATAACAGCAACAAAACCAGCAATAACCAGTGTAACAATGGTCAGAACCAAACTGAAAAAAACCCCGGAAAGCCTAACTGAAAATCAGTAACACTAAACGCAATCCACAGAGGCAGTAACAAAGTTCTGATTTCAGTAGTAAAGAAAAGGACCTCACTTTCAGTTTTTAGCTCTTAAAGACTGATTTTTAGTTCTGAAAAATTAGCCTATTTCTCCCTTTTAAGTTCTGAAAATTTTTCCTCTCTGAATTTTTTTCCAATCCCCTATCTCTATATCAACTCCTCCTATTTATAGGCTATAACTAAACATTATTTATTCAAAGTTTTTCACTTTCAGCCTGTATATTCCCTCCCATGTGCATCTATACACTTTTATCATTAATCCCATGCTTATTTTCTGATTTTTCCACCTTTAAAGATACCAGACATGGTGTATTCTGCACTATTAATTCCCTTTTCATTAAATAATTCATTAATTTTAATTATACACTGAATATTCAACTGGCAGACTACTAACACTAAACATTTAAACTTTTTTAACACCCAAAAATAACCCTGAAAATCCCCTATTATTATTGCCTTGCCCTCACTCTTAACAATCTGTATTTAAACCTCTCTGATTTACAACTACATCAAATCACTACACAGCTACAACCAATCCTTAAGTCAAATTCACACAAATGATTCAAGCATCAAAACAGACCAACGAAGTGATTCATGCTGTATTCGTCCAAACAAAGCAGTCATAAACTAACTATTCGACGAAGTTGTTCAAATCGAATGTAGCTTATAACGCACACTCAAACAAACAGAAGAAAAACCTTGACCAAATAAAAGGTCTTGAAGAAGAAGGAGAACTAACGAACAAGACAAGATTTACAAAAATAAACACTTTAAACAAAGATTCAATAATCCGAAAAAATAGAACGAACAAAACAAGATTACGAACAACACTTAAAACCAAAAACCCTAACGGAAAATAAATCAAAGGAACTAAATAATCTTGAAAGAAAAATCTAAAACTTGAACGAACCCAAGTCGAACTCGGAGTTGAACTATTGGAGGTCGAACGGACTGTTTTGTGGACATTGAAAAAGGACGAAGCAGAAGATGGACATTTGGACTGTGGCGGATTAGCATGGAGGGGCGAGGGTGTCGTGAGGAGTAGCAGCGGCAGCAGCTTGATAGCAGCTGAGGCGTGGGGGTCGTTTGCGGGTTCAGCTAGTGAGGAAGACGATGGTTATGGTGTGAAGCAGCTGCAGCAACTGTTGCTCGACGGGGTGGTCGACGCGACGGAAAACTGGTATCGTTTGGACGTGAAAGAAGAAGAAGCAATGGCCAATGTTTTTCTTTTCCATTTTCTTCAGTTTTTTTTTTCAAAAAATCAAGAAGAAGGGTGAACAGTCCCCTCTTCAGTTTTATTTTGTTCTCCCTTTTCACGTGCTCCTCTCCATTTTCAAAATCTTTTTGCTTTTAAAATTTCAATCCCCTTCACGTGTTGTCCCCCTTTCTCCTTTAAACAATTTTCAGCCTTTTTCAATTTTCAATCCCCTCCCCCATGCCATGCTTTGTCCGTGTATCAAAGGACATGGACCCCACGTATGTAGGGGTCCAAGACATGTGTCCCCCATGCGCGGTGGAGTTCGGATTATTATGGGTTAGGTCCGAAAATTAGGCCTAAAAACGGGTAGTTTAAACCCAAATATTATTCTTTGCACGGACCCGAGAGTAAAAACATGATGTTATTCATTTAGTCCTATGTAAGCAAAATACTACCAAATAAGACTATTTAAAACAAAACTATTTCTTTCTTTTTTTTTTTAGTATTTTTTCAAGATTAAAATAGCTACAAAGCATAAATAAAACTATTTGTCATTTTCGTTTTTATATAAAGATAAAATATAAAGTACTATTTTTTGTATTTTTCAAGATTAAAATGGCTACAAAACGTTAATAACTCTTTTTTTTTTATAATTTTTGAAATTATACAACGATAAAAATATAAAGTACTATTTCTATATTTTTTAAGTTTAAAATGACTACAAAACATTAATAAAACTACATTTTTTATAATTTTCGAAATTATATAAAGTATAAAAAATAAGGTACTATTTTTGTATTTTTTTTCAAGTTTATGAGAAATACATAAGCTAAAATTTACGTATATATTTTTATAATTTTTCTTTTGCGACGAAATAAGGTAAAATAGTCAAAATAACTATATTAGACTCAATTCAAATATTAACGTTTTGTAGCCCTTTTTTTTTTTGATAAAACTAAAATTCTAAATTGAGCTACAAACTAAATTAACTCCAAAAATACTAATTAAACTCCTAACAAAAATTATCATACACAATTAAACACCAATTAAAACAAAATTGCATAATTTGACATTAAATGCTAACAATGCAAAATATTCCTATTTTTGTGACTTTCATTTTTTGTAAAACAAACTTAATTAAATACTAAATGAAAATGTGATATATTTTATATTTTTATTAATTAAAACAAATAAACATGCACTCATAAAAATACAAATAATTATACAAAAATACCACAAAAATAACAAAAATTGCACACAAAGGAAAATTATTTTATTTTGAATTTTTTTGGGAGTAATTCTTTCATAGGGCAAAAATCACGTGCTTACAGCTGCCCCTCTTTGCCCGAAAACACGAGGGGTTTTCGTGCAACGATAAAGTTAACTATCGTGACTATGGGTACGATTCTCGTGGCATAGTCATGGCATATAATCCCAAATGCGAGTGTGCATTTCATGTGACCCAATCATAATAACTTTGAATAATAATAAAATAAAGATGTTGCGAATCGCGGGTGCATTTCATATAGTGTGGTTTGTGGTGTGTTCTAAAATGGCAAGTGTACGACAATCGTAACTTTTCAAGAAATAATTCCATAAATCCTAAAAGCTATTTAAAAATAATTAAAAGTGGTTATAAAGTTAAAAATGCACAATAGGTTTAAAACATGTAATTAATCAGATAATTTGGCCAATTATTAATAGTTAAAGCGCCCGTGCTCGAACCACGGAACCCGGGAATGCCTAACACCTTCTCCCGGGTTAACATAATACCTTACCTAGATTTTCTGGTGTTGCAGACTTTTAAATAAAGTCAAAATTCTCCTCGATTTGGGATTTAAAATAAATCAGTGACTTGGGACACCATAAAATTATCCCAAGTGGCGACTCTGAATTTAATAATAATCCCATATCGAATAATGTCACTTAAATTGGAAAAGCTCCCTTATACCTCTTTTTAGGTAAAAAGGAGGTGTGACAGCTCTGGTGACTCTACTGGGGATAAAGAACCCAGAACTTTTGGTTCAGGGCTCAAGAAGTCGAGCTTAGAATAACTGTTATACTTGGTTTTATTTATTATCTGATTTTTATATGTTTGAGCCTAATGTGCTAAATGCCGCTTTTTACCACTTTGATATTGTTTGGACTATATTTAAACTATTACGAAACCTTTCTTCTCTCTGAGTCTTCTAAATCATCTGGGAAGTGTGCACTAATGTGTGACTTCTTTTTTTAGAGTCATATCCCAATTTTATAACGAGGTTTGGACAAGTTGCAAAGCCGGTGAAGCTTCTATTTCTCGGTATGCTACCCCCCTCCCCCCGGATTGAGCTGTCCGCTTGGGTAAGCCAGGTCTAGAACAAATACACCCAGGTATTTACAAAAATGACCTACTCACAGAGCCTATCAATCTCACTAAAAATAAGTGATGCGCCGAGCTTAGGGTTTTCTTTGGGCACGGCAAAAGGTTTGTCAAACACATCTTTAACTCCGAAGGGCACTCCTACATCAGAAGATTCTTTATTTTGGGCATCTCGCATCTCCCTCGGAGGGAGAATCGGTATCGGAGGGGAATCACTCACTTCAATAGCCTCGACTGGATCAATCGGGGCCATCTCTTGTTTCTAGAGAGCTTCAGGACTAGGCTCCCCTTGACCACCTATCAAATGCACCTTAGCTCGAGGAATATTTTGGCTGTCAACTAGCTCGAGGACATTATCTGATACACCCTCAAAGACCTCTTCGGCCCAAGGTAAGACAACAACAGTATCAAGTCCCGACTTGAATGCCACCGTCTCAGCAATATGAGGAGCGATCGGGTTCCCCCCCCCTCCTCGGATGCTATAGAGGAACCATTTTTCTCCTCACCTTCAGCTCGAGAACTCCCCGCTACTCCTGGAGTTAAGGCTGCAGAATTAACCTTAGGTTCTTCCACTCTGGCATTCTTGGATTTCGAAGGCTCAGTTGACGATTCCCTTCGTCATTTCTCCTCTTTGTCAGGTTTTGGGGTATCTGCTTCCCCAGGCGGTGCTTCCCTCATCAAGGAGGCCTCTCCCAAACCTGCGCAAATACAAAATATAAACACAGGGAATGAGGGCATAATTGGCGATAGTTCTTCTGAGAGATTCAACTATAGCAGAAATGAGGGCTTACCATGGTCCTTAGCCTCCCATCGAGCCCTAGACAGGTCGTGCTACATACGCTCGACATACGAGCAAGTTGAATCCAGCCTGTGAATCCAGCCCGAGAGATCCCTAACCGCGCCAGGGTACACCACGTCAACTACATCAGCGGAAGAAGTCAGTTCATGGGGAAATTGATCCTAAAGGGAAAGAAAATGCTTAATCAGCGTATCCACTTACGTTTTATGTTCCAACTTTTTTGGGGAATGACATCTTCTCCATTGGGATCAGATCCGAGGCCCTAACTCAGACAAAACAGCTCATCCACCCTCCGTTCCTAACCTCGTCAGTACAAGCAAAAAAGTTTTTTGAGGCCCAACATCGGAGCTTAAACAGGCCCCCTCGGAGAAGTCTTGGACTGTTTATTCTGATCAGGTGGTCGAGGGTGAAAGGCATCCCCTTAATCATGTTCACAAAATATTTTGTCATGTAAACAATATGCCAAAATGTCGGATGAATTTTGCCGAGAGTCACTCGATGTCGTTCGCAGAATTCGAGGATCACGGGGTCTATTGAAGGCGAGGATGGCTCCACTAGGTTGAGAGTAAAAGGATAGGTAGACACACTAAGGAAGCCAGCCTTGTATGTCGTTATGTCCTCTCCAAGAGAAGGAATCTCCACCAACACCGTGTCCCCCCTACGGTAGTCTATCTTCACCTTCTCAGCATCTGCTACTAAGCTAATATATCGGGACACGGGTTCACACTATCCCGGTTTTGAGGAAGGCTTCTTAATCTTGAAATTATAGGTCATTTCGCAGGATCCTGGGATGCATTCCTCAAGATGAGGGGACACTACCGCCTTACCCATAGATGAGCATGAAGGTGAGAGAGGCGCATCCTCTTGAGGGACAGAGATGAAAGCCTTCGTCATTCTTGTTAAAAGGTTTTAGAGGGGAGAGGAGATCGTAATCAGAGAAAGAGCACAAGAGAGAAGTAGGAAGAACCCTTTTAAAAAGTTTAAGGATACAGTGGAGAATAAGGGGCGAAGGAATAAGTATTTATAAAAGCCAAACATGCACGTTGGAGCAGGTCAAACATTAGCCAACCACTGTAGTTAATTCAAAGGCTCTTCAAGGGTTGTATGGATGCGATTTTTTGACATCCTTTTTTGGCACATCAATCGCTTGATATAACACAACTAACCTCATGATGGATGCATTGAAGAGGCAAGGATTCAAAGCCGTTTCTTATCATTTTCACTCTAAGAAATATGGGGACTATCTGTACATGGCTAAATTCCGCAGCCCAGAAGGCTCGATGCACCGATCGAGGTGCGACCCCAAGGGTTCCATATGCTCGACCTCGGGACAACACAGATCGATGGCTCTCATTGAAAAATGGGAAATTCCTGAGGCACGTGATCAAAGCTGACAACGCCTGAAAGAATAGTACAAGTCTGTACCAGACCTTTAAGTAGCTGCACCAGCTACTTTTCCTTGTAATAATTACTATGCATGTACCACATTGGGATTTCTTCTCTTATATAAAGGGGACCCTTGCTATTTCTTGCACTTATGATATTCAATACAACAACAAGAATATTCTTTGCTCTCTAACCTAAACACTCTCGGTTGTCTTTCCTTTGATTTATTACTTATAATTACTACGTTTCATTGGTTGTTCTTCATTTATTATTCATCATTGATCATAAAGAGTACTCATTAAACCTCTTGGAATTGTTAGTCCTTCATTAGCTACCCACAGCCTAAGGTGTTAGCTCGACCTCGAGGCCTCATTTAGTCTAGCTCGAGGCCTCGATTCTCAGTCACTCAGTTTGCATAGCATACTATCTTCAAGCTCCTATTTTATTTTCTAGTCTCTCACTTAGCATCTATTACCTAACAACTAGCATAAAAATAAATTATGTATTTTTAGAACCACAAAATCAAATCTAATTGTATTACCATTTCTCCTGTAAACAGCCATGTCGTGGCAAAAATTCATTTTAAATGATGGTAATATACATCGTGCCGCGATGTTAAATCATGCACTTCTTAGGAGGCAACCCATATTTTTTTGTTATTTTTCTTTTTATTTTGTACTAACTGGTTTTGAAGTGTGTTGCAGAAATGAGTGTGGTTTACAGAAACTGTGCTAAAATTTTTTAGCTAAATATGGAAAAATTGCATACCGCACATGTATTGTGCGGAGTGCAAAATTTTGAATGCCACAGCAGAAGGGAAACGCAGCCGCACAATTCTTTTGTGGACCGCACAATTCTCGTGCGGACCGCACAACTTGAGATGGAAAACTGGCACACTCTCTGATGTTTTCTTGTTAGACAAATGGCCAAAGTGCGGCCGCACAAGGAAATGTACGGTCCACACAAAATTCTACAGTCGCACAGGTAATTCTGCAGACTGCAGTTTCATAGAGGGTAATTGAACAAAAATGTAACAGAGTGCGTACCGCAGAAGGAATTATGTGGACGCACTCGTCTCTTGAACTCTTGGCCAAACCCGTTAAGTATAAATAACAACCCTCATGCTACTGTTGAACTTTTACACTCTCTGAGAAATTAAAACATAGGCTAAAATCTTGCACTAGTGATTCACTCATCTGCCACTTAATTTAGCATCCTTGATCCTTCCTTAACACCACTTCATCACTGGTATGTTCAAATCATCTCTAGAATTTTCAATTTTCTTAATTTAGTTTCTAATTTGTTAGTAAATTTTTAGGCCACTTGTCAAATTCATACCCATGTGGGCTGCAAATTGTGTTGGGTAAACTCTTAGTTGCTTTTAGGGGGAATTGGTATTTGCTTATCATGATTAATTGCTAAAATAAAAAACCTAAGAACCCTGCCCGATTAAATTTTGAATTGTGTGGCCATACAAGGAATTGTGCGGTCCATAGATGTGTAGGTTAGGGAATTTGGTTTAATAACATCGTGTGGATTGTACTTGAAATTGTGTGGTCCGCAGAAATTCAGCCGCGGCCGCAGAAAAGTGTGAGCAGCCGCAGTTCAGGGCATTCTCTATCTTCAGAGAGTTGCCATTTTTGAGGTACCCATTGTGTGGACCGTACTTCAGATGTGCAGTCGCACTCAAAATTGTGCGCACCGCAGAATCATCACTGCGGCTGCACTTTCAAATTGTGCGGTCCGCACAACCCTATCTGCGGCCACACTAAAAAATGTGCGGACTGCACATCCCCACCCTACATAATATTTTGTTCTGCAAGTGTCTACTCTTCTGCACTTAAACTAGAACTGACTCCTATTGCTATTTATTGCATAAAATGGTTAGGTTGCCTAGTCGTGGTGATATGTCAAAGGGGAGGGGTGAACCCTCTCGAGGCCAAAGCAAGAGTACCTTACCACTCGCCTTACAATAGCCATATCCAAAAAGGAAAGGTGACGGCTGGGAGAGCTCCAGAGCCTTCTGAGTATAGTTCATATGTCTCGTCTAGGGAAGCATCGGAGGGCGACTCTATGTAAGAGCAGCCTAATGCTCAATCACAGCCATAATAGCTTTGGGGTAGATTTCAGCTTCGAGATGAGCCTTCCACCTCAACAAGCACTTTTGAGGGTTCAGAAGATGACAGTCAGGGTTCAGAGCTACACATGCACCCGACACACCAGTTACTACAATGGATGAGAATGATATCCCAGATAATGGCCAAAGGGGTGATACCAAAGTTATCGGCCTTGAGAGGTCGAAGAAGAAAGAAATTTGGGAAGATAGGTTCATCAATCTGACTGGATTCAACAATTTCCGAGAGTGGTGGCCGTCAAGATCGCTCACTCTTAAGCGAAGTTCTTATTGAAGGATCTTTATAAATACAACCTGGAAGTGTGGAGACAATTCCAGGAACGGAAGGGGTAGACATGGTTCACTCCAAGTGTGGTGGATGCCAAAGAGCACCTGATCCGGGAATTTTACACCAATGTGGCACATATAAAGAAGGGGGCCAAGGTGACGAAAGTGAGGAATTTGAAAATGAGGTTTGATCAGAGCACCCTAAATGCATATTTAGGGTTTGAAAATGTGGAGCCGGTGCAATACGTGTAGAAGTTCGCACTGGGTGATATAGCTCGCCCATGGCTAGCTAAGATACTGGAATTTCCGGGACTACCACTATAGATCACAACATGGGTTCCTATTCAGCAGAACACCCTCAATTTTGAAGCAAAAAGGATGGCAGACATTTCTGTAGCATACTAGACCCATGCCAAAATGAAACCAATCTCCCAATCCCGCGGGCGATGACAGTCACTTCTATCATGGCCAGGTACCCAATAAATGTGGGTGTCGTGATGTCGGCCAATATGTCTCTGGTTGGTAGGCTAGGTGACAGCTCCTACTCGTATCCCAATACTATTACGGAGTACCTTACGGATGCGAGGGTGGAGTCGAAGAGTTTTGACACAAAAGTTCAGTCAAAGAAGCCCTTCACTTGGTATTCTCTGAAGGACCCGAGGAACCCGAAGAATAAGGGTCAGCCGACTACTACCGTAGGCAAATCTGATGAGCCTTCCTTGGTAGCTACAGATTCAGCAGACATGCCTTCCACTATAGAAAGGCCTTCTTCCAGTACAGCTGTCATGCCTACACCTCCATCTTCAGGGCCTTCAGCATCAGCTCCCTCCATTTCGACTTTGAGGCCCTGTGCCTATGCCTGCTCATCCACTTTCTGCGCTGCTAGTCTCGCAGACACTGGCGAGCCTCAACAGCTGGATGTAGACAGCTACTACAAAGCTGTCTGACATATCCAGTGCTGTTGCAGCACAGACATCTACCCCGACACCCCAGATTCCTCCGACAGTGGAGGGCACATTGAAGATGATTTTGGAGAACCAGAAGACCATCATGGATACTTTGGTGGAACATGGAGGAGTAATTGAGGAGCTTGGGAATCAGGTATAGAAGATGAGGAAATCCTTGGCATCCAAGAAATCAAAAGATAGATTAAGGAGAGAGGTTACCAAGATAGCAGCCGCTGGAGACCTTTCATTTGATATGCTGATTGAGACAGATCCAGTAGCACCAGCAGGCCTAGTAGCACTAGTGGAACCAGCTGGCAAGTCTGAGGAGCTAGACCTGGCTACCGACACTACTGAGGTGGTGCAACAGATATTCTCCAGATGATTTGACACTTGGTTTATAATAACTAATAACATTTTCGTCTTTCCTTTTATTATGCATATATTCTTCTCTCTCTCTCTCTATTGATGTATATATTTTCTCTTCCCCTCTCTCATTATGTATATTCGCTTATGCTTTCAGCATCTTGCTTCGTAGCTTCTTTATTTTGTTTTCTTGTTAGTCAATGTTTAATCTAATAGCTTCTTTTTAATATAATAGTTTCTTTTTATGTTTAAGTGGTCAATATGCCTTTGGTTTTCTTAATGCCACGATTCTTTTCATAGGTGGTTTTTGTGTGAACTGGGCGACTCTTCCCAATGATGGACGGTGTGACAACCTTCTTAAGGTATTGAGTATGTTTTTGTTGTTTAGGTAAGAATAGTAGTAATAATTAATAAAAAGACCTAACTGAGTCAGACTCGAAGAGTCAAACATGCTTCACTTGGTACTAACACACTTAACAAAGTGCTTAGTGACCTTCTGACTCTTGGAAAGAAATAACTCTAGTTAGTGACCTTTTGACTCTTGTGTTGACTTAAGTAATCATCGAGTGGTTTAGTCGAACCATTAGTATTTTCAATCTTGAATATGGTTGTCCTGGGACCTCGATTCTATCCTCTTTAATATGGTTATTATGGGACCTCGACTCTATCATCTTTAACAATCCAGTTGTGTGATAGGTGAGATGTTTTTGTTGCAAGTCCAAGTACATGGTCTAGAACTTGCCCCAAAAGTGTTTCTACGCAAATTTTAAGTTTGTTTAGCTTGAGAAGTGATTGTAGGCTATCCTTGACCCACTTGGAATTTTCCATGTCACACCAATGTTGTTATCTCTAGCCAAACCATTTGAGCCAGAAACCTTTCTCATTTGATAACCATGTTACAAGGCTTTACTCGTTTTGTAGTGACCCTCTCTTGGCACCCGAGCTTTCCTTAACAATCTTGAGAAACCATTGGCTAAAACATAAGTTTGGGGGAGAGACGAGGAGTTTGAAATAGGTATCAAGGCATAAAAAGATAAAAGAAATGAAGAAAATGAAAGTCAAAAAAAAAAGAACAAAACGAAAAATGCAAAAAGAAAGCAAATAAGTTGAAGAGTTGATGGGATTCAAAGAAAAGTAATGATGCAAAGCATGAAGAAAACAAAGAAGGAGAAAATGAATATCATGACTAAGAAAAAGTGATGTTAAGTCTCTCTAGTTCCCCTAAGGAAAAAGAAAATTCCTCAAAGAGTAGGCAAAACATAAGCTAAAAAGAGAAAATGGAGTGCTTAAGGGAAGGTAAACCTATTCTATTCTAACATATCCAACCTTAGTCCAAAAGCCTTCATTGCATTCCAAAAAAGCCCTACGTGATATCAAGCCGAGTGAACTCACATTGGTGGTGATCTATATGAGAAGCAAGCATATGATACTTGGAGACGTACTTGTGACATTCTTTTGAGTGAGATGAGCGAACTTTTTACAAATCTTTGAATTGAGTGTTACATTCTTAAGTGAGATATGCTAACGGAGAGTAAAGGAGGAGGAGTTTGGGATCCATAATGACCTACATGAAAGAGCAAGCTTCCTTGATGAATATAGTCAACTCTGGATGCTCAAGTATCATATTAGAACTATTTCTGCTTAAAAGTTAAAATCATTGCCTTGTTGATAATCCATAAGTGTTGTGGGTAATTGTTGGTCCCAATTGATGCGTGATTGATGCAACTTTGATTAGTTGGAATAGCTCTTAACTTGTGGAGGTAGGAATTACCTTATTTGCTTGAGGACAAGCAAAAGCTTAAGTTTGAGGGAGTTGATAAGTGGGGATTTTGACTACTTATTAGCGCCTTTTAGCTTTCATTTTAGTCCAAAAGCATTTAATTGTGTTCCTGAAAACTTATGAAATATGCTTAATTGCAGGAGTATTGGAAAATGAGCTACTACGATAAAATCCAACTCAAGAAGGAGTGATCTGAGCTCAAGAACAAAAACAGGCACAAAAGCTCAAAGTGCGGACCGTAGATTTCCATCTGCAGCCGCAGATTGTGAAGACAAATTTATCAGAGGACAAGTCCAAAGTGCGATCCGCACATGAAATGTGTAGCCGCAAAAGCTTAGCAAGAGCAGAAGTTCTGATATTTCTTATTTCAAGTTCAAAGGAAGTGTAGATCGCACAATTACTGTGCGGTCGCAAAAGATCAGTTACGTGGCCGTAGATGCATTTGTGCGGTCCGTAGAAGAGCCAGGTGCAGCCGCACTCAGAAATGTGCGGACCGCAGAAAATAGGAGATGCGGCCGCAAGATTCAAATCTTGTTAAGCTGAAGCAAAGTGTGGACCGCACATGGAATTTTGCAGCCGCAGAACCTCCGAAAGGGCATTTTTGTTCGAAAATTCCATCTTTGTATAAATAGAAGAGTTCTACTTTTTTAGGTCACGTTTTGAATATCAGCAGCCACAATAGACATTTTTCTTTACCCTCTTTAGTATTTTATGCCATTTTGAACTTTGTGAACATATATTTCATTATTTTAATTATCACTATGAGTTTAATTATCACAACCATTTTATTCATTACCCATTTGGATTTGAGAAAGCCGAATTGCGAAAAAACACTCTCTTACCGAGAGGTATTGAGTGGGTACTTGACTGTTGATGGCTATAATACACCCCGACAAATAAAACAAGCTTTAAAGTTTACAATCCGTTAGGTAAACACCTAGGTGAAGGTGATAGCCCTAGACCTTTTGTACCATTTGAAAAACAACAAAATAATTTCCTAATTCTCATTCTTAGTTGGTAATCTTAGCTTAACTTAGACTTAAAGACAACCCAATTTTGTGGAAGTGCAAATTGAGATAATTCTAGCTCATTCACTAAAGTATATCCTCCTAAGTCCCATTCTATGCTCTCTGTGAAAAATCGACCCCGACTCCTTGTTAGGTATTAGTATTGCATCGACCATTTCATAACCTCAAATAGAGGTGTGACTTGGATGAGATCACCCCCGACAAAGGGGACATTAGTACTCTCGAATAGTACTAGTATGTATAACTAAACCATCTCAATAGAGTGAATAACATTACAAAGAGGAACAATCATGAAATCAATACCAAAACATCAAGTTAAGAACCACATAAGTTTTCAAGTAAATTTCCATGTAATTAGGTTAGGAGATCTTTAGTACCGATATACCATCATTCATAATACCACTGTGCTTTTACACGGAGTTCGATCATGACCCAATCGGCTAGACCGCCTCATTTGAGACATCAAACACTATCACAATTTCAATTACATTTTCCAGCACAATCACCACCATGTGTGCGGCATGGCATCTGATCACGGCCCGATCGGCTAGGCCGTCTAACCTGAGACATTATCATTTTTTTATCAATCATCTCACTTCATACTTATTTCACATCTTTTCAATTCATTGGCACTTGTAGCCACAATTATAATATCATTCTTGGCACTTGGCCGTATTTCATACTTCATGCTCCCCTTTTTCATTTTCACACATTATCATTATTATCAACAAAAGACTATTCAATTCAAGACTTTAGGTACACATGTGAGCAATTAAGAGTCTTAGACATATAGAGATTTTTCACATAATTTGGCATGATAACCTTCATTCAAACTTGACTTGAAGTCGTAAACACACAACCATACTTTGAACATATCCTCAAATGATAACATAGCATGATAAAAGCATTAGGAACACATATTGAACATATATTTTTCAACACAAGTTTACTCAGAATAGCCAATTTCATAATGATCAACTCGGGTTTTACATAACTTATATGAACATCGTGGAATTCAATTCTAAGGAAGGTGTTTAGCCAACATACCTCAATTGAGCTTCCTTAAACTCTAAAATATTCCGGAATTCTTAGCAACTTCAATTTATTTTAGAAATATATCAAATTGAACCAAAATTAGGAAGATGATCATGGTTCTAGCTCATTTGAGCATTTAATCAAACACTAAGTGTGCATTAAGGTTTCAAGGTCCCTTTATGGAGGATTCCATCATCCCACAATCCATTCTTTACCATTTTTAGCTCACAATCTTCCTAAACCTTTTGATGAAACATGCATGCAAAATAAATAACTCCCATGCCCAAGAATTGTCTTGCTTATTACCCATTTCTAGTTATATTTAGAAATTAAGAGTTGGGTGTAGAATCTAACCTCTAGGATGAAGGCTTAGTGCACTTTCCTTGATAATCTTCCAAAATTTGAGTAGGAATTGGTGGATGAAGCTTAAGAACTCCCTTTCTCACTCTATTCCATTCCCTCTCTCTAGAAACACATAATTTATCCTTCAAAAATGATCCCCATGGGTGTTTTATTTGGCGGGTTCAAAATTTAGAAAAATAGGATCCCCAACACAGGTCTGCGGTCGCATATGCGATCGCATAATACTTTTGCGGTCCTCGAAATGGGCCGCAAAATGGCCCTCCAGAACTGGGCAGGTTTGCCCTACTCTGCGGCCATTATGTAGTCTACATACCTGTTCTGCAGCCGTATAATGTGCTGCAGAACCTCCCTCCGAAAATATTTCCACGCTGAATCAGCAATCGGTGTGCGACTTGCGAAATTGTTGTGCGAGTGCATAATGGACAGTAAATTGGTCCTACAATTTTGCTCAAATTTTGCTTTACTCTGCGGCAATTCATAGTGGGCCGTAGAAATGTCTTTTTCTGCCAACATTTCCCTTATCTCCTTAGTGCTCTGTTCAACCCAAAAAGTCCGCACTGTGGCGAGTTTCTTTAACACATAAGTCTATCTCAGCACCACAAAATCCCCAATTTTAGGTAAAACTTTTATGGGACGTTACAATTAGTCCCAAGGTTGGAAGCTTAACTTGAAAGAGTTACCCAGATGTTGACTTATGTGTAAATGACTCCGAAATGGAGTTTTGACGGTTCATATAGTTCCATAGTGTGATTTTGGACTTAGGAGTGTGTCTAAATAGTGATTTGGAGGTCCGTAGGTGATTTTGGTTTTAAATGGCAAAGGTTGGAAAATTTGAAGTTTAGAGAGTTAAGAAGTTTGATCGAGAGTTGACTTTGTGGTTATCGGGCTCGGATATTGGTTCCATAAGTTGGAATAGGTCCACTGTGTTATTTTTTACTTGTGTTCAAAATTTGAGGTCAATCGGAATTGATTTAATAGGTTTCAGCATCGATTGCAGAAGTTAGAAGTTCATAAAATTCATTAGGCTTGAATCGATGTGCGATTTGTGGTTTTATTGTTGGTTGATATGATTTGACACTTCGATCGAGTTTGTATGATGGTTTTTGACTTGTTGGTATGTTTGTTTGAGGTCTCGAGGGTCTTAGGTGAATTTAAGATGATTTACGGATTGGAATTTGGACTTAGAAGATGGATGATGTTGTAGATTTCTGGTGTCTAGTTTCCTTCTTCGCGTTCGCGAAGAGTATTTAGAGGCAGGTGAGGAATTGTTCTCCGCGTTTGCGAAGACAACCATATTTACAAAGGTCTGTGGAAAGTGTGGATCACGAACGCGAGAAGGGAGTTGAGTTCGCGAAGAAGAGAGAGGCAGGCTGGGGACCTTGCGAGTTTGGTCAACGCGTTTGCAATAAAGGCTTCACGTTTGTGATGCTTGGGTCATTTGGCCTTCGCGTTCGCGAGGGGGATCTTGCCTGCGCATAAGAGGATTTTGGCAGTAGAATATTCTTGTGCTTTGCAAACACGAGGCACCTTCCGCGTTCGCGAAGAAGAGTTCCCTGTGCAGAATATAAATCTTCAAAATGAGGGTTAGAGTAAAATTTCACAATTTGATTTTTGGAGCTGGGATTGATGCGATTCTTGGAGAGGTTTTCACGGGAGTGACTGGGGTAAGTGATTCTAACTTGGTTTTAGTTAAATTACAAGAATATATCATTGTTTTCATCATTTAATTAGTGTTTGGGGTTGAAAAATTGGGAAACAATTGTAGAAACTTCATAGGCTTTAATTTGAGGATTTGAAGGTCGAGTTGTGATTGGATTTGAATAATTTTGGTATGGTTGGACTCATGGTTGAATGAGTATTCGTGTTTTATTAATTTTGTCGGAGTCCGAGATGTGGGCCCGGGGTTGACTTTTTTAGTTGACTTTTTGACTTTAGTTAAAGAAGTTAGTTTTGTCATATGGAATTGATTCCTATTGCTCGTATTGATTGCATCGAATTATTTGTGGCTAGATTTTATGTGTTCGAAGGCCGATTCGCGAGCCAAGGGCTTATTGGAGTAGAGATTTGTATGGTTTGAGGTAAGTAACACTTCTAAACTTGGTTCTAAGGGTACGAATCCCTGAATTACGTGTTATATGATTGGTGTTGAGGTGACACACATGCTGGGTGACGGACTTGTGGACGTGCACCGTAGAAATTATGAACCGGTTGATTTTGTGGTACTGTGTAGTCATTAAACCTTGTAACCATTCATGTGATCTTTGTATGTTAGAGTAATTGAGTTGCAGATTCATGTTAGAAATTGTGTTAGGCTATATGTTAATCCTGTTGAGACCCACTGTGGTCATTTTTACTGTTGAATTATTTTCGTAGATAGAAATTTTATACTCAGTCACTTCCATCATTTGCATATCATGTCTCGGTCTTTCTTACTATTATTGTTATGTCATATATCATTGTTTGGGCTAATTGGAATGAGAGTTGTGAGCTTGAGAGACTGGAGAGAATGAGGACTAAATTAGGGCCTGAACGCCATGTTTTGAGTGAGATTTGTGGATCGGATTGCATGCCACAACAGGCCTTATGGCTATATGTGGATCGGGTTGCATACCAAAATAGGCTTTATGGCTTTATGTGGAACGGACAATACTGAGTGACTGACTGTCAGTGATATATATTTGGGGATAGATCTTCCCTAGCCATATACAGTACCGAGTGATTGAGTATTCTGAGAGTGTGAGTACACGAGGTTTCCATTGTGGTACATCACATACATCATGTATTTTGGCATATAGATATAGAGATGTCATATTCCTCATATCATGCAGAATTTAACATATTTTATTTGTGTTGAGCTTAACTGTTAAACCTGAAATCATGTCTACATTTCCTGTACTGTGTACAAACAAATAATGAGTTTTCTTGGAGATATTGATGTCCTATTTCCTGTCATTTCTGCACTGTTAACCTCTGTATTTATATATATTAGTTGAGCTTGTCACTACTTTCAGCCCAAAGGTTAGTTTTGTTATTTATTGAATTGGTTTTACTCATACTACACTCTACACCTCGTTTGCAAATCCAAGTATTTCGGGGCACGGTGATCGTTGATCTTAGAGTTTTTGCCCGTTCGGAGATTATCGATGCAGCTGCTTTGATGTCCACAAACCTTGACTCTGCTCTTCTATCTCTCAGTTTTACTTATATTGTTCTACCTTCTTAGATAGTGTTTCACATTATGTTATTGTTTAGATGCTCATGTACCTAGTGATACTCAGATTTTGGGAAAGTTTGTATTCGAGTCGCTGTTGTCTATATTGGATATTTATGAGAGTTACTACTGTTAAACGTGCTTCACCTTATTTTTAATATAAAATTCCCAGTACTATTGTGATTGTCGGCTTGCATGGTTTTGTAATAGGTGTCATCACGACATGTTGAGTTTTGGGTTGTGACAAGTTGGTATCAGAGCCTAGGTTATATATGTCTCACGAGTCTTGAGAAGGTTTAGAATCTTGCGGATCGGTATAGAGATATCTGTAGTTATCTTCAAGAGGCTACAAAACCCTTAGGAAAACTTCACATTCTTGTATTCTTGTCGTGCAAATTTTTTGATTTCGGAAACTAAACTTTTGTTACTCTATTCTGTCATAGATGGTGAGGACACATTCTATTAGACCGGGTAGACGACCACCAGTACCACCAAATAGGGCCACGAGAGGTCGGGGTTGCGGTAGAGGCTGAGGTGCAGCTCGTACAATCACTAGGTCAGCACCTACAGATCCACCGGGTCTTCCAGCTTAGGAGCAGATTCTAGATGTGGTTGAGCCGGTGGGACTAGCTTAGACACCGGTTGTCCCCATTTTTATTCAATGCCTTCAGGAGTCTCTTGCCCAGATATTGACTGTGACCCTGTATGAGAAGACTGTGACCCGTAGAGAGGAGTTGCACAGGTAGTTTGAGAAGCTATGCCAGGAGGGCATATCTATGACCCAGTATGAGATGAGGTTTTCAGAGTTGGCTCGTCATGCGATCTGGTTGGTTCCCACTGAGAGAGAAAGGATTAGGAGATTTATTGATGGCCTCAACTATCAATTGCATTATGGTATTAATCGGAAGAATGCATCGAGTATTAGGTTCGATGAGGTGGTTCATATTGCTCGACAACTAGAGTTGGTCCGTAGTGAGGAGCGTGAGGAGAGGGACACCAAAAAGCTTCGTGGTTCGGGTGGTTTCAGCGGTGTTCCTTCTGGGGCAGTCCTTATAGGCCCGCTCAGATGGTTTGACCAGTTCATCGTGGTGCATCAACTAGCCATGGTTCATACAGTGCATATTCGGGTCAATCATCTCTCACCGTTCTCCCAGCTGAGAGTTCATCCCGTGCTCCATCGGTTCAGGGTCTGTCTATGCCAGGCTCTTCTAGCACTTATTCTGGTTCTTGGGGTCCAATTCAGTCCCCACCACCATTGACGTATCAGGTTTGCTATGAGTATAGGGAGCTTGGACATATCAGGAGGCAGTCCCCATATCTTGGGAGGTCCCATTTGGCAGAGGGGTCAGGCTATGATTTCTGCACTAGTCATTTCACCTCACGCATGGCCAGTTTGGGGTGGGGCTCTAGTAAGGTTCCCTAGATGGGGAGGCTGATCAGGTGGCAGTGAGGCTCGATTCTATGATATTCCTTCCAAGCTAGAGGTCGTTGCTTCAGACACAATGATCATAGGTATTGTCTCAGTATGTCACAGGGATGCTTCTATATTATTTGTCGATGGTGTCACTTATTCGTATGTATCATCATAATTTTCTCATTATTTGGATATGCCCCGTGAGTCCTTAGTCTCACCTATTCGTGTATCTACGCTGGCAGGCGATACTATTATTGTAGACCATGTGCATTAGTCATGTATGTTGACCATTGGAGGATTGGAGACTAAGGTTGATCTTTTATTACTTAATATGGTTGATTTTGACGTGATTTTGGGTATGGATTGGTTGTCTCCGTGTCATGCTATTCTAGATTGTCATGGTAAGACCATGAAGTTGGCGATGTCGGGGTTTCCAAGGATCGAGTGGAGAGGTTCTCTAGATTATGTTTCCAGCAGGGTGATTTTATATTTGAAGGCCCAACGAATGGTTGGGAAGGAGTGTTTGCCATACTTGGCCTTTGCGAGAGATGTTGGTGCAAATACTCCTATTATTGATTCTACCCTGGTAGTACGAGACTTTCCTGATATGTTTCCTATAGACCTATCGGGCATGCCACTCGACAGGGATATTTATTTTGGTATTGACTTGGTGCCGGGCACTCAGCCTATTTCTATTCCTCCATATCATATGGCACCAACTGAGTTGAAGGAACTGAAGGAACATCTTCAGGAGCTTCTTGATCAGGGGTTTATTAGGCCTAGTGTGTTGCCTTGGGTGCACCGGTTCTGTTCGTGAAGAAAAAGGATGGTACTATGCAGATGTGTATCGACTATAGGCAGTTGAGCAAAGTTACAATCAAGAACAAGCATCATTTGTCGTGCATTGATGACTTATTTGACAAACTTCTAGGGGTGATGGTGCTTTCTAAGATTGATTTGAGGTCTGGGTATTACCAGTTGAATATTTGGGACTCGGATATTCTGAAGACGACATTCAAGTTCCGCTATGGTCACTATAGGTTCCTTGTGATGTCTTTTGCGCTAACCAACGCCCTAGCAGCATTCATGCATATGATGAACAGTGTATTTCAGCCATATCTTGATTTGTTTGTCATAGTATGCATTGATGACATCTTAGTGTACTCATGTTGCTAGAAAGAGCATGCACAACATTTGAGGATTTTACTTTAAAGGCTGATAGAGAAGAAGTTTTATGCCAAGTTCTCCAAGTTTGTGTGTTGGCTTAGGTCGGTGGCATTCTTGGTTCACGTGGTGTCCAGTAAAGGGATTAAAGTGGATCCAAAAAAGATAGAGGCAGTTTAGAGTTTGTCCAGACCATCTTCAGCTATTGAGATTGAGAGTTTTTGTGGCTTGACCGGATATTATTGTCGCTTTGTGGAGGGTTTCTCATCCATTGCAGCGCCATTGACCAAATTGACCCAGAAGGGTGCTCCATTCAGGTTGTCGATGAGTGTGAATAGAGCTTTCAAAAGCTCAAGACTGCCTTGACCAAAACTACAGTGCTAGGTTTGCCTTCAGCATCAGGCTCTTATACAGTGTATTGTGATGCTTCTTGGATCAGTATTGGGTGTGTCTTAATGCAGGTGGGTAGAGTGATTTCTTACGCTTCGTGCCAGTCAAAGCTTCATGAGAAGAACTAGCCTATTTATGATTTGGAGTTGGCAGACATTATTCATGCATTGAAGATTTGGAAGCACTGTCTCTACGGCGTGTCTTGTGAAGTATTTACATATCATCGGAGTATCCAGTATTTGTTCAAACAAAAGGATCTAAATTTGAGACAACGAAGATGGTTGGAGTTGTTAAAGGACTATGATATCACTATTCTGTATCATCCCAGGAAGGCCAATGTGGTGGTCGATGCCTTGAGTAGAAAGGCAGTGAGTATAGGTAGCCTTGCATTTATTTCGGTAGGTGAGAGACCACTTGCATCATATGTTCAGTCCTTGGCCAATCAGTTCGTGAGATTAGATATTTTGGAGCCTAGTCAGGTTCTAGCTTGTGTGGTTTCTTGGTCTTCCTTATATGATTGCATCATAGAGTGTCAGCATGATGATCCCTATTTGCCTATCCTTCAGGATACAGTTCAGCACAGTGATACCAAGGAGGGCACTATTGGGGATGACATGGTTTTGCGGATGTAGGGCCAAATTTGTGTGCCCAATATGGATAGGCTTCATGAGTTGATTCTTGAGGAGGACCATAGTTCGCGGTATTCTATACATCCTTGTGCTGCAAATATGTATCACGACATGAGGCAACATTATTGGTGGAGGAGGATGAAGAAGTATATAGTGGGGTTTGTAGCTTAATGCCTAAACTATCAGCAGGTGAAGTACGAGTATCAAAGGCTGGGCGGATTGCTTCAGAGGCTTGAGAGTCCAAAGTGGAAATGGGAGCGTATCACCATGGATTTTGTATTTGGGCTTCCACGGACATCGAGAAAGTTTGATACTATTTGGATGATTATGGATAGATTGACAAAGTCTGCATATTTCATTCTAGTTAGGATTACTTATTCTTCAGAGCGGTTGGCTGAGATCTACATCCATGAGATCGTTCTCCTTCATAGTGTGCCGGTGGGCACGCAGTTTACATTGCAGTTTTAGAGAGAAGTGCAACAATAGTTGGGCACACGGGTTGAGTTGAGTACTACATTCCACCCTCAGAGGCACGGATAGTCCAAGCACACTATTCAGATATTGGAGGATATGCTACGCGCTTGTGTCATAGATTTCGATGGTTCTTGGGATCAGTTTCTTCCACTTGCAGAGTTTGACTACAACAACATCTACCAATCGATCATTTAGATGGCTCCAAATGAAGCTTTATATGGGAGACGGTGTCGGTCTCCAGTCGGTTGGTTTGAGCCGGGTGAGTCTAGGCTATTGTGTACTAACTTGGTTTAGGATGCTTTGAAAAAGGTCTAGTTGATTCAGGATTGGCTTTGCACGGTGTAGTTTAGACAAAAGAGCTATGCTGATCGGAAGGTTCGAGATGTTGCTTACATGGTTGGGGAGATGGTATTTCTCAAAGTTTCACCCATGAAGGGTGTTATGAGGTTCGGGAAGAAGGGCAAGTTGAGCCCTCGGTATATATGGCCTTTTGAGGTGCTTGAGAGGATTGGAGAGGTGGCTTATAAGCCTGCATTGCCACCTAGTCTATCGAGTGTTCATCTTGTATTTCATGTTTCCATGTTATGAAAGTATGTTGGCAATCCATCTCATGTTTTTGGACATCAGCACTTTCAGTTGGATGGTGATTTGACATATGATGTGGAGCCAGTGGCCAGTTTTGATCGGCAGGTTCAAAAGTTGAGGTAAAAGAATGTAGCTTCAATGAAGGTGCAATGGAGAGGTTAGTCAGTTGAGGAGGCTACTTGCGAGACTGTGTGGGAGATGTAGAGTAGATATCCATGCCTATTTGAGACTCCGAGTATGATTCTAGACCCGTTTGAGGATGAATGTTTGTGTAAGATAAGGAGGATATAATGACCCAGCCAGTCGTTTTAAGTGTTGTAGCCCAGTTCCCCCATTTACTGCTTATTTTATGCTCAATTATTGTTATCTTACTTGCCGAGGTGGTTAGCTTTGTTCCAATAGGAACATATGCTTCATTTAGGTCTTTATCAACACTTTCTGATGCTCAGTCGAGCTTATCAGTAGAGACAAGAGCGAGACCAGAGAGGGAGACTTCCGGAGTTGGTCAATTACCTCGTAGGCTGCAGTTTTCATTTTTCGGAAGAATTCCTTTGGTTTTTCGGCACTGACTGGCTTTTCAAGTAGAAAACGCTTCTGCTTGGCATTGTTCACTTCCTCTAGATTGAGGTACTTCCCAAATGGGTTAGTTTCATTTACTTCCCCCCATGATTTCTTTCCCCTTCTACGTCACAATTGCTCTGTTGTAGTTCCAGGGGACTGCAGTGGGGCCTTTCATGGGCCTTTGTGGTGTGCGCTAATGATCACGGGCTCGTTCAGCTTAGGTGGAATTACTGGTTGCCACACCACATAAGTCCCTTTGGGTACATACATCTTAGGTCCCTTGTTCAATTCGAACCTTTTAGGAGGACTCAACGCCAATTATTCTTTCTTGTAAGCCCGGGGAACTTAAAGAATGGCATCTTTAGGGGGTACTGCCCCTGTTCTGGCTTCCATAATCTTTTCTACACTTCGAGGAGGAGTTTCTCACCTTCTCCCCCTTTTCTTGTTTTACAACTGCCATTGGCTTCTTTTTAACATCGGCGATAGCAATGATGGCTTTCAGAGTCGGGTCAAACTCTTTATCTTCACAAATCATCCCAATAACGGCCCATTGTTGTGAGCCGGCAATGGGTGATTGGTCACATTGGGGATCTCTTCATCTTTCAGAACTAACCTCTTTTGCTCTATTAGGTTTTCGATTGCCCTTTTGAGAGTCCAACAGTCTTCAGTGTCATGCCCTTCTGCTCCTGAATGGTAAGCACATCGAGCACTGTGATGGTAGGAAGGCGACTCTAGGTTTTGCCTGGTTTAGGGTATGGGTTGCAACAAACCCATTTGGACCAGTTTGGGAAAAAGGCTAGAGTATGATTCACCAATAGGCGTGAAGTTGTTTCTTCTGGGTGGCTCCCGGGCATGGGCATTGGATGGAAAATTATTTTGTTGGGGATGGGGATTATATAGAGCTTGGTGAGGAGGGTTATTTCTAGGAAGCGGAGCTCGGTTTTGGTTAAACTATTGTTGTGGCCGAGCGTATGGCTGGGCATTCATCACCGCATAAGGCTGAAGATCCATGGCATAAGCCACATCCTAGTGAGGATAATAATGTAGCGGAGTGTTTGGCGGGAAGTAACCTCGGGGTTGACAGAGGTTTCTCAGGCTTGAAGACACTATTGCCACTTCTTCTTTCTTCTTTCTATTTGCTACACCTCCTGACCCGCTCTGTATTGCTTGGGATGTAGCTCTTATAGTAGACTGGCTCAATATGTGGCCTGTCTTCAGACCATTTTCGACCATCTCCCCAATCTTGATAGCTTTAACAAACGGCTTTCCCATTGCAGACATCATATTCTGGAAGTAGTCAGCCTCTTCGGCTTGTAGAAAAACACTGACCATCTCGGTCTCGTCCATCGGGGGCTTTACCCTGGCCGCTTGTTCACACCACTTAACAACATATTCTTGGAAACTCTCTGAAGACTTCTTTTTGAGATTAGACAGGGAATTTCTGTCTGGAGCTATGTCTATGTTGTACTGGAATTGCCTGACGAAATCTTGAGCCAAATCATCCCATATGTGCCAGTGAGACATGTCTTGATCCATGTACCACTTGGATGCAATGCCAACTAGACTCTCTCCGAAATAAGCCATTAGGAGCTCTTCTTTTCAGCCTACCCCTCTCAATTGATTGCAATACCTCTTGAGGTGGGCTATGGGGTCCCCGTTCCTGTTATACTTTTCGAACTTGGGGGTCTTGAAACCGATGGGCAAATGAACATGCAGGAACATACATAAATCAGCGTAGGATACGCTCTTTTGGCCATTTAAACCTTGTATATTCTTAATGCTTTATTCCATGCTTCTCATTTTCCGAGTGATTTTCTCTTGCTCGGGATTTTTTGTAGCTCTCTCTTGCCCCACGATAAACGCATACCGGGGTTGTTGAGGGTAAGAATTGGTGGTGAAATGAGCAGTGTCTAGTGGAAAAGATGGTACTTAGAAAGTAAAGGAAGATGGATCAAAACTTGGCCTGGGCAAGGTTGGCTGTGCCATAGCCAAAGCTGGTGGTGCAGTGAATATATTAGAATCCACTCCCGAAATCAATGCCTAGGGGCGAACCTCAGATGGCGTTCCGGCGAAGTGGGACAACATGGTGGGGTATCCAAGTGGGGTGTTCGGGTAACTTATTAGGATGTTGGAAGTTCCACTTACTCTGGGAAGTAGCTCGGGGAAACCAGGTATTGCACTAGGCGGCTCTCTACCGTTGGAACAGGCATCTCACATTTCCAACATGCGGAGGCGCAGTGCCCTATTCTCTTCAGCAGCCGCTGACTCTGAGGTTGGGATAATCGATGGCTGGCTATCCTCTGGGATGGGAATTGTTGGTAGATGACTTTCTGATGATATTTCGACACTTCCCTTGGATCTGGTAAAGTAAGTGTGCGAAGCCAGGTTACCACAAAACCAACCACCTTAGAACAGAACCTATACTCAACAGTAGGTACAACAAACTGGTTAGTTCGAAGCAATTAACACATAGGGAATCGCACATTAGGGGTGTGATGCACCTATACAGTTAAATGTGTTTCTATATGTTTTGCAACAATTACGTGTCTCATCCCGGCCTTTGTTTATCTCCTCGATCTTTCTCTTGCTCTCTTTTACACTCTCTCGATGTTTTCTCTCTTGTTTTCGCTCTTTTTTTTCTTGTTTTTTTTCTTCTTTTTTTTTGTCCTTTTGGTTCTCTCTTTTTGTCATTTTCTTTTTATTTGAGTTATTTAAAAAATATGACCGGATCCGATGGGGATTGCCTACGTATCACGATGCTGCGTGAATCAGATCATTACGTAGTTTAAGGAATAAATGCAAAATAAATAAACACTTTTTGGGTTTTTTCAAATTTTCATTAAAACAAAAACTCCTAATTTTCTCTATTACAAAGACTCGATCCTACATACTTGAGAATTGAAAAACTAAAACACACTCTAGGAATAAAAATACAGACTCTAAAAGAGAAAACAATCAGGAGTACATAAGTGCCTCCAATCCTGCCCTAGGGACACTAGCTGGTTTTGCCGCGGGCCTATGCGCCATGTCATCCTAGAGGCGTTAGAGATCATCCATTATCTGGTGAACAAAGATCATTACTGTGGCGAAGAACATGGACCTAGTCATGTCCTCGCACTTGTTGCACTTCATCACAATATAGTCGGTGATTCTTCTAACCCTTTCCCTGATGATGCCCTTTTCTTGCAACAACCGCCCAATCTGCTGAGATTTAGCCTCCAAAACCTGGGTGGCCGTATGATTTTGCTCTTGCAAATGTTGTAGGTCTCCCTCTAGCTGTGCCATCAAAGCATAGAAATGTTCTCTCTCAGCTTTGAAGCTCTTGGCTTGTTTAGTCATTTCACCCTCAAGGCTATTAAGCTCTTTTTTTCCAACCCATGACCCCTCTGTTATATCTTTCCATCAGCTGTCGAATGAAGGTTGCCCGTTCTTCTGCATTTCTAGTCAACTTTGTTCGGGCTTTCGCTAACTCAGCCTCAGTCTTTCGCAAATCATCCTCATAGTTATGTACTTTCTGCGTAAGGCTGTAGATGAGCTTTTCATATTTTCTACTTCTGCTCGGGTTCTCAGCTGCTACTCTCATACTTCGAACTTGGGCCCGGAGAGCTTCATTTTCTTGGGCCAACCTTCTTCTTTCATCTTCAGCTTCTTGTGCCTGTAGATCATTATTGAATACGACGTTCCTCAATTCTTCTAGCAAAGCGTGAATGTTGGCTTGATATTTTTTCTCCTTCTCTCCCCAGGCCAACCTTTCCTGGATTTTATTATCAAAAAGCTGGAACATGAGGTCTTTTGGCGGGCCTTTCAGGCTCAGGCTCAGGCTCTGGCTATCATTCGGACGAAACCTTCTCTCAAACCATGCAACATAATTTGGATCTACTTCTCCTCTCACAAGATCTGGTACCTGGGTGTCAATTTTCAGATATCGACAACTATTCCAATCCTGTTGGACTAAAGCCTTAGGTAGGGTTGCTTCTGGGTGTAGCTCAATGACTTGGGTACTCAAATCTACATCTTCGGGTACCACTTGATACCTTCCTAGTTGACTTAGAACTCTTTGTTGTGCATATGGTTGGATACTCCTCAGGCCCATCATCATCAAGTAGCCTTTTGAAGCTGTCATGTATACGACTTCCGTTACCGAAGCCATCATATGGTCCATTCAATTTGACTTACTTTTAGAGTTCTTAAATGGGAGACCTAGGTCTCAAACCCTTCTAGATATTTGTAGTCTTCCACCCTTTCCTCATAATTCTTGATGAAGTTGTTCCCTTCCAACCATAACTTATAAACTTGGGGTGACGACGGAGATGTTCGATCAACCACATTTGGAGAAGAATGTTGCAACCCTCAAAGAATTGAGCCCCGGATTTACACAAAGTTAATGCTTGATAAATGTCTGTTAGCACTAGCGGAACAAGTGTGTGATCTTTCTTGGTAGTGAGGATTTGTGCAATTTTGGCCATGCGAGTATCTATTGTCCCTTTTTCATTTGGAAAGACCATGATTCCCAAAAACGCCACGATGAAAGCGAACTGACAATGAATCTGCCAGGTGCTTTTATCTTGTTTGTTGTTTGACCCCTTTTCATCCGTTTCAAACCCAGCTGAGTGCCCGAACCGGAAGTATAAGAAGTAGAAAGAACAACACTCATTCTTTACATGGGCCTTCTTCATTTGCTTGCTTATATTCAGAAGATCAAAGAACTTGTGCACAGAGGGAGCCCTTAGGAATATAAGCTATTGTTTCCTCATGTCCTGGCCAAATTCGACGTATCCGGCCATTTCTTCCAGAGTAGGGGTGAGCTCGAAATCTGAGAAATGGAACACGTTGTGGACAAGATCCCAGAAGGTTACCAAGGCTTTGATTAGATCCTCCCAGGGTTTGATGCTCATGATGTCTATAAGGGAACCCAACTGCTTTTTTACCCAATCCTAGCCATCTTTATCTAAATCATTCCACTACATGCGAAGCTGCAGCTGAGCCTGTTCTATGACCAGTTGTGATGGGTTCTGGACAGTATTCATTTGTACCTGTGGAGGGTTAAGGTTAGGGTTGACTCTTGTGGACTCTTTTTGCAAAACAAGTTTTCATTTTCTAAAAGAAAATCAATGGACAATGACCCCCCTTATGCTACTTTAGCAAAAATGGTCGTTTTTGTAAATGTGGCCCCTTCACAATTCCAAATAATGATATTCAGGCTCTTCCTTCAAGTCCTCTTCTGGATCATCTTCGAACTCGATCTGCATATGCTTCACTATATTATCGTCACCATCTGGTAATGGTAGCATATAGTCGGCCAATCCTAGTACCACTTGCTGGTACATAATGGGAGTGACATGGTAATGGGGTAAGATCGCGTGATATACTTGCAGAGCTACCCTTGAATCTTCCAATCCTGCTAACCCTTCTCGGATACGCCTAACCAACTAGTATTTCTTAGAAATCCATACAGAGTATTCTGAAGTGCACCATGCGCTCTGTTTCATTCTCATTATGACCAAATGGCTCCATTTATCATGTAATCGTCTCACTCTTTGGATTGGGATTTTTCCATTTGTAATAATCCTCGAACAAGACCATCCAGGACCATAAGTGTACATCTCGTACCAGACCAAACTGTCTCAGAACTATTAATGGTGCATAGGGCTGAATCCCTTCTCGTCCCATCAGCTCAATAAAGTACTTCTCTGGTCCCCTCACGATAGTTCTACCACTTATCCAGGGGAGTTTCCTAATAACGAAGTCCCCGGTAAGGGGAGTCAAAAGATAGCGCCATTCTTTTTGCCCATAGGGTGCTCCGTAGTGCATCATCCATTCTTTATGGCTCTGAATCATATTGTTGGTGCTGGCGAAGTAGTCTATGACCGGTTCTATCTGAAAGAAATGATCTGTTCCTCATACGTACAACAGCAGGTTGCAACCTTTGATGAAGTCGTAGCCTCCAGAACACACTAACAAAGCCCTAAACAATTCTGCCAGCAGCATGGGGACGAGGGCGACTCTTAGGTTTCTCCGAAATGTCGCCAAAACCAATGGTAGCATATTAACATTGATCCATCGTCTTTGCTGCGGAAAAATCAAAAGTACCAATAATGCCAAATAGAAGGTCAAGGGGCGAAGGCTCTACCATGTCTCCATATTACATAGAAACGCCTCATGATGTAGATCATAACACTCTAGATGCCCAAAAATATTGAACAATTGATCTAGACTTATACATCCATCAACGACGTTTATCAAGTTTTGGGTGTTCTTCAATCCTAATGTATGTAGGGACCTGTGGCCCGACATAATGACCGACAATCTGGACTTTCGTCCAGCAAACGGCAGCTCTTTAAAGCTGGTGATATCCTCAACTGTAGGTGTTAGCTCACATGAGAGATTTGAAGACTACCTTGGCAGGATCCCAAAATTTGACCAACAACCTTGTAAGCACCTTGTCAGCTCGGAAGTTCATCAATGCGGATAATGCTTCTAGGTGCGTCCTAATCCCGTCTCAATGTACCAACCGGGTATTCTTCTACCGTTGCTTCAATTTGTGGGGTACTCCCATGACCATGATAATGTCGAGGGTGTGGAAAATTATTTCCATCTAAAAGGAAGGAAGAAGGCTAGGCAAATGTGTTGCTACAAATTATTAGTGCCTTAATTTGGATTAATTAATTATTTTATAGAAAGCATGTCGTTAGGTGCATAACTAGTTGACATTAGGGAGATTTTCGTATTTGTGAGTCATTGTCAAGGATCGACTCACATAGGGTATATGCAACATGACCTATATGTTTCAAGAGTAGAGTGTTTCATAAATACTTGGAATGCAACTGAATAACTGCGAGACGACATGTCAGTTGACCTCACATGTCGATCTCTAAAACAAAAGAGCTTTTGAAAGAAGGTTTGGAGGGGTGAAAAAAATCCCTGCGTGACTTGTGGGTGATTGTGTACGATCAAGACTCGATAGGAAAGTGCAATGATAGTGTATAAAAGCGGTAACATATAATTGTGATAAACTAGTGATTATATTGGTGATAAAGCAAGTAAACACATAATTGCAAATTATGAAAACATATAAACATATAACGAAGTATTAAGCAAATGAAATATAAACAAACATACCCAAGTGTTATAGTTTTTTAAGACTAAGTCTGCTAATGTCATAACATAAGTGGGATATCCCAGCAAAGTCGCTATGTAGTTGCACCCTATTTTGCATAGGCTAAAATGGAACACAACTTATGATTCCTTTGAGGTTAATAGAAATGAAGAGTTGCCACCTAATATTTAAAGGAATATCAGGGTACCTATAAGTTGGATAAAGATCAACATCTTAATGGTCTTTTAAACCAGTGAGAATCTAGGTAAGGGTCCAGGTTATTTTCATCGGAAGGTGTTAGACATACCTTAAAATCTACCCAAAGGTAGTTCCTTAAATTTAGTCTAAACATGGGGAGGGCATTATTTATATTTTAATCTATCATTGGCTTGAAGTTGTTAAGTGAGTGTACACAAAAACTTAATCGAAATGATTAGGTGCTTAGGTGATAGTCTTGTTTAAAATATTTTAGGAAAAATACGTTGATGGCTTATTTGAACAAAAGAGTGTTTAATTAAGGACTATATTATAAAATATTTCCAAAGTAATAAAAGTTGTTCATGATATAAAGAAGTAGTCAAAACTATGAGTTTGTGACAATACCTGACCCTAAAATTCATGTAAAACATATATATACCTCATATGTGTTAAAAGAAAATAGTTTGGGCCAGACCGTTGGACTTCCAAAATAGCTTTATCTTTGTGACAATCGGGTTCAAGCCTGTGTTCTTCCCGTGCGTCTTTCCTTCCAAAATATTCTGTTTCTAGTTTCGTCTAAGTGATCAATTGAAAATCTTTTAAATGGTTAATTCACTTATCTTGATGAAATTTTGCAAATATTTCTATCAAAATTCATTAGAGAAACAAACGGGTGAAAACAGAACTTAATTGATAATCAGTCAACATATACTCAAGTTTTAAGGGTTGTTAGTCTTGTGAAGTGAAAATTACCTTAATTGAGTTTGACTGTATCCTACCTGACTTGTCACGTTAAAATAAAGCAGATGAGCATATAATATCAGTGTCAGTTTTCATAACACAAGTACACAAATGAACTAACAAGCGACAATAGTGTAAAGTGAGGGGGGATTTGCATCTATACCCGCTTTTTGAGTCACGTTTTAACTTGTGCCCGCTTTGCAAAAAAAATTGCAAGTGTACCCACGTTTTCACGTAACTTCAGCATACAAGGCTGAAATAGTAAAGGGTAATCAGGCAAAACTTCAGCATTCTGGTAGACGGGCCTGAAGTAGCAAAAATTGCTGAACCAAGTGTGCTGAAGTTTTTGTTTGTAATTACTGAACTTAAGCATAGTAGTTGAAGTTTTGTTCTCCATTTGCTGGAGTTTTTGTTTGTAATTGCTGAACTTAAGCATAGTAGCTGAAGTTTTGTTCTCTATTTGCTAAAGTTTTTGTTTGTAATTGCTGAACTTAAGCATAGATGCTGAAGTTATTTAGTTTATTCATAAAAACTTCAGCACTAAATAAGCTGAAGTTTTTTTGTCCTGGATTCATTAGTGTTGTCATTAAGAAGATGCTGAAGTATTTAGTTTATTTATAAAAACTTCAGCACTAAATAAGCTGAAGTTTTTTTTTTGTCCTGGATTCATTAATTTTGTCATAAAGCTTTTTCGAAAATATCAGCAGAAGATGCTGAAGTTATTTAGTTCATTTGAAAAAAATTCATCATTATATAAGCTGAAGTTTTTAAAAAGCTTTCTGAATGTTACTATAGTACAGAAAGGAGGACAAACAAAGCAGGAGGCTTACATGACGCTCTACCAATTGAAGTGTGATTTTGTGGCTCTTACTTTTGTCTCTCTCACATTCCCATCTTATTCTGAATGTTACTATATTACAGAGACAGATTGGTTGTTTTGCAGTGCAAAAGATACTATTCATAACACTCTTACTATTCTGCTTCCTCTTTCCCCACTTCTCTTTAAACTCTTCCCTTTGCATATCCATACGAAAAATATATAAAGAAGACCACTCACCTTCCCATTCTTGTATGTATAGTAATAATACACCTTTCAATAGTTTAAGCTAGTTCTTGAATTCATAGAGAAAGATAGGTTTAAAAAAAAAGATTGTGCTTTTTTTATATTTTCTTGAGTTTAGAGTTGTGGGAAATCGATAAGACCGTGATCTGATGATGAAAGATTTATGCATTTGTGCTTGACGCTACTGCTGCGTTGTTTTGATGGAAGCAGAAGAAGAAGAAGAAGAAGAAGAAGAAGAAGAAGGAGGAAGAGGAGGAGGAGGAGTAGGAGGAAGAGGAGGAGAAATGGGCTGAAATTGTTTAAAAAGTGGGTACAAGTTAAAAAAAAATTTAAAAATGGGTATAGATGAAATGAGGGCGACCAAATAGGGCGCCCGGTGCATTAGGAGGCTGGACTCTTTGAATTGGCTGATAAAGCATTAGGTCCACTAATTTAAAATCATCAGCGGGCATCAACAAGATCGCGAGAATGATAGCAGCAGCCCAGTTTGTTCGAACTTGGGCCAAAGTTCAAGGTGAACTCTGCTGGCCCAAGGTGCTCATGCAAAAGAATGAGAGAAAATTCAATTAGTACTTGCTCTTAAAAGTAAAAGCAAAAATGTAAAAATGAATGCATAATGGTAATCTTAAAGGAACAAGACAAGTTACATTACAATTTATGATAACCCTCTAGGGATTAATCCTAAAGATTAATCAAAGTCAACATCTATTGACCTATATAGTAGATTACACCCCTTCACAAGGTTTCCCTTTGTCCCCCCGACACTTAAAAATTTACAAGGGTCTCAGCAAAGGCCCTGAGCAGTAATTGTGCCAGGGAGGTATCCTTTTTAGTGAGATTAGATCGACATTAAATACCAATCGCTTATTCATCTTTGTTCCTCCATGGATGTTTAAACACAAATATCACTAACTTATAAGGTTAATAGAAATTTACCAACCACACTTAGTCACTCATTGTATACGATGGAAATTGGGGCTATCCGATTTCATCCTTTGATGGAAAAAGTGATACCACCTCGGAAGGCCAGGACGTCGAGTTCGGGGTCGAAGTTCCTTTTCAAGATCGAGGTCGATATCACCTACCGAGGTCAGAAGGAGGCATGCTTCAAGATTATGCTGGTATGATTCAGTAACGGAAAGAGCGAGATACCCTCAACAGGCCGGAGATCACCGCGTGAATTTCAGAATGGATTGGTCTTCCGTGGTTAATCAGTTGTCAAATACGATTTCCTACTATAATTAGAAGTGTACCTTATTTAGGACTCCCCTATTATATAAAGGAGGATCCCATCCATTTGTAAGAATCATCATTGTTCACTAATAAGAAAATATACGCACATTACTCTCTTGCTATTTCACTTACTGTTCATCAGAGTTGTTTTATCATTTGCTAATCCTACTATCACACCTCGAAACTACTATAGGCCGAGGTCGAGATTTTGCTTGCATACCAGTTTGATCTATTTTATTCTCTAATTTGTCTATCTAATTCCTTGTTTATCAATTGATATTTGATTAAATCACATATTATTAAAACCACAATAAAAGTTTAATTATTACTCAATTTTTAGGGTAAACAGTTTGGCACCCACCGTGGGGCTAAGGATAATAGTGGTTGTTTCAGTGCTGATTCTGATAACATACATTATTTCACACTTGTTTATCAAGTATTTTTGCTCTCAGGTTAAAATATGTCAAACTCACAAAACACACCCGTACATGGTGACGATAGTTTCGGATTTCATGGGAAAAATGACAATGTAATTGCTCTAGGAGTCGGGGTGCCACCAGCTATTCTCGGGGGAGCTCCGGTTGCCGATCAAGTCGATATCATTCACACGTTGCTCTAAATGCGGACCTAGGCGTGGACCCCGAAGGGGGTGTGCGCAGGGAAGGCCGATCTGGTTTTCAAGGTGCATAGGACAGAGGAGGCGGATGAGTTAGTCTCCAGGTGATATTTGAGATGCTACAAGCTCAGCAGGTCGCTATCGCTCAGTTGCAAAATCACTATATGACTCCAAGTGGGGCCGAGTCGGAAATCACTCGCCGTACCGAGCCATTGCCAAAAAGGTCGAATGGTAACGAATCAGGGTTGATCCTGTAATAATAAAAATGGTCGAGGAGTTCACCATAAGAATTGAGTCGGGAGAGAACAAAATTGAAGATAATGATAAAGAAGTGAAAACATACAACTCCCGAGTTGATCAGATACCGGGGACACCCCCGATCATAAAGGGTTTGGATTTGAAAAAGTTCGTGCAGAAGCCTTTTCCTCAGAGTGCGGCTCCAAAACCCATTCCTAAGAAGTTCCGTACACCGAGTATACCTAAATACAACGGAACCACCGATACTAATGAACACATCACTTCATACACGTGCAGAATAAAGGGAAATGACTTAGAAGATGATGAAATCGAGTCCGTTTTGTTGAAAACGTTTGGTAAAACTTTGTCAAAGGGAGCAATGATTTGGTATCACAACCTTCCACCAAATTTCATCGACTCATTTGCCATGTTAGCAGATTCTTTCGTGAAGGCCATAAAGGTCGCAATGAGAAACCAGACGTTTTCAAGATAAGACAAAGGGATAATGAAATGCTGAGGGAATTCGTATCCCGATTTCAAATGGGACGCATGGAGTTGCCACCGGTCACAGATGATTGGGCCGTTCAATATTTCACCCAAGAGTTGAACAATCAGAGTTCGATAGAATCACGACAATTGAAATAAAATTTGGTCGAGTATCCAACTGTAACTTGGGCAGATGTGCACAATCGATATCAATCGAAGATCAGGGTCGAGGACGACCAATTAGGAGCCCCTTCAGGTTCAATACATCCAAATAAGTTGGCAGTTAAAACCTCTAGGGACGTTGACATGGAGCCAAGGTCGAACAGAGAACAATATTAACCATATACCGCAGACTAAAGGAATAATAGTTCAGGACGCAATCCCTCCCGGACTGATCGAAGAAGAGATTGAGGACAGAATTCTCAGGGACTTATGAGAAAAAATTGTGATGATAAGCATGCCGATCCCGTAGAGGCACCTTGTTTATCGGAGTATAACTTTAGCATCGATGCATCGGGCATTGTATTGACAATAGGAAGGATCAAAGATACTAGGTGGCCCAGATCTATACAGACCGATCCTTCCCAAAGAAACCCAAATTTGATGTGCAAGCATCATGGCACGCATGGTCACCAAATCGAGGATTGCAGGCAACTGAGGGAGGAGGTAGCCCATCTATTCAATGAGGGCCACCTTCAAGAGTTCCTCAACAATAGAGCTAAAAATCATTTCAAAGAAAGGGATGCCAACTAGAAAAATGTATAGGAGGAACCCCAGCTTGTCATTTAAATGATCGTCGGTGGGGTCGATGTTCCACAAGGACCCATATTCAAACGCACTAAGGTTTTAAGCACTAGGGAAAAAGCGAACATGAGATTATGTGCCCGAAGGCTCCTTAGCATTCAACGACAAAGAAGTAGAAGGCATTTCTCATCCACAGAATGATGCTTTGGTAATTTCTATCTTATTAAATAAAGTTCAAGTTAAGCGTGTTTTAGTGGATCCAGGTAGCTCGAAGAATATCATCCGATCAATGGTCGTGGAGCAAATTGGCCTACAAATCAAATCATGCCCGCAGCTCGGGTCTTAAACGACTTCAACATAGCTAGTGAAACAACTAAAGGGGAGATTATTTTACAGGTGAACGTGGCTGGAACCATTCAAGATACCAAATTCCATGTGATCGAGGGAGACATGAGGTATAATGCCCTAGTGGGGAGGAGGCCTTGGATCCACAACATGAGGGCAGTCCCCTCGACTCTCCACTAATGATGAAATTTTCGACGATGGACGGTGTAAAAGCACTATATAGGGAGCAGCATGCCGCAAAGGAAATGTTTGCGGTTGATGAGGTAACACTGATATCAACACTATCAACTTCGAAAAGGTCGAGCATCAAATGTAAACAGGAAGCCAAATAGCAATCACATCCATCATCCTAGACCAAATTAGGAAAACAGGGGACAGAAGAAAAAGAAGAAGAGGATTTTCTTACTCCTCGAACTTTTATTGTTCCCGAAGAATCTGATGCCACCAATTCAATGGTCGAAGAGCTAGAATAAGTTATATTGATAGAGTACATGCTCGGCCGAAAGGTATACCTGGGAACATGATTAACCCCCGAACTCAGGAAAAAGCTTATTCAATTTCTTATAGATAACATAGATTGTTTTGACTGGTCCCATTTAGACGTAACAAGGATCCCACTGGAGATAAAAACGCATCGGCTAAGCCTTGACCCTAGGTTCAAACCAGTGAAAACAAAAGAGAAGGCCGGAGTCTGAGGTAAAGCACACATTCATAAAGGACAAGGTAACTAAATTTCTCAAAATAGGGTCCATTCGGGAGGTAAAATATCCCGAATGGCTAGCCAATGTAGTCATAGTCCCTAAAAAAGGGAATAAACTTAGAATGTGTGTAGATTATAAGGATTTAAATAAGGCATGCCCAAAGATTCTTTTCCACTACCTAACATAGATTGCATGGTTGACGCCACAACTGGCCACGAGATCTTTACCGTTCTCGATGCCTATTTCCGGTATAATCAAATTTAAATGAACCTGGAAGACCAGGAAAAGACTTCATTTATCACCAAATATGGAATGTATTGCTATAATGTAATGCCCTTCGGGCTAAAACAATGCTGGACCTACTTACCAACGCCTAGTAAATAAAATGTTCGAAGAACAAATAGGTAAGTCAATGGAAGTTTATATTGATGACATGCTAGTTAATTCCCTGCACGCAGAGGACTATTTAGCTCATTTGCAGGAAACGTTCAAGATTTTGAGGAAATATAACATGAAGCTCAACCCCGAGAAATGTGCTTTAGGGGTCGGTTCGGGTAAATTCCTGGGCTTCATGGTGTCGAATTGGGGGATCAAGATCAACCCCGATAAAATCAAGGCCATCGAGGACATCACCGTTGTGGATAGTGTAAAAGCCGTACAAAGGCTGACTGGATGGATAGCTGCATTAGGCTGATTCATCTCGAGGTCGTCGGATCGAAGCCATAGATTTTTCTCTCTACTCAAAAAGAGGAACGATTTCACCTGGAATGCAGAATGTCAGTAAGCATTAGAGGCGCTAAAGCGATACCTATCAAGCCCACCACTGCTTCACACTCCAAAAGGCAGATGAGAAGCTTTAGTTATACTTGGCAGTATCGAAAATCGAGGTAAGTGGTGTCCTAGTTCGTGAAGAGCAAGGTATGAAATTTTCCGTTTATTATGTAAGTCAAACCTTAGGAGATACAGAAACTAGATATCCACACTTAGAGAAGTTGGCACTTGCATTGATAAGCGCCTCTAGAAAGTTAAAACCATACTTCGAATGTCACCCCATATGCGTGTTAACCACTTACCCACTTCATAATATTTTCCATAAGCCCAAACTATCGGGCTGATTGGCCAAATGGGTCGCTGAACTCAGTAGGTATGATGTTGAATATCAACCCTGAATGGTCATTAAGTCTCAAAACTTCTGTTAAATACCAACCCTCGTATTTGAAGTTAAAAAAGAACTTTTGTTAAAATCAGGCACAATATTGGTGGTATGGACCCTTCTAATAGACAATGCTTCGAATGTAAAGGGGTCCGGGTTAGGCATCATTTAGAAGCCGCACATGGGTAGCACTATTAGGCAGTCTATCAAAACTTCTAGGCTGACTAACAATGAGACCTATTACGAGGCCATGATTGCAAGTCTCGAGCTAGCTAAAAGCTTGGCAGCAGAAGTCATTGAAGCCAAGTGTGACTCTTTAATGGTGGTGAACCAAGTAAACAAAACCTTCGAAGTTTGAGAGGATAGAATGCAAAGGTATTTGGACAAGCTGCATGTAACTTTGCACCATTTCAAGGAATGGACTTTACAGCACAGACCTCGAGAACAAAATAGTGAGGCCGATGCACTTGCAAATCTGGGGTCATCGGTCAAGGAAGATGATATCAGCTCGGGGATTGTCGTTCAACTCTCGAGATCTGTGATCGAGGAAGGTCATGCCGAGATAAACTCTACAAGCTTGACCATGATTGGAGGAATAAATATATTGAATACCTGAAGAATGGAAAGCTCCCATCGGACCCTAAAGAGTCGAGAGCCCTACGAACCAAAGTTGCTCGATTCACATTGGATGAAGATCGGACATTATACAAAAGGACATTCGATGGACCATTGGCAATATGTTTAGGACCAGGAGACACCGATTATGTTTTATGAGAGGTCCATGAAGGCACCTGTGGGAACCACTCTGGCGCTGAATCGTTAAATCACAAAATTATTAGAGCGGGATATTACTCAGATAGCATGGAAAAAGACACTAAGGAGTTTGTTCGAAAATGTGATAAATGTCAAAGGTTTGCATCAATGATCCATCAGCTCAGAGAACAACTTCACTCAGTCCTATCCCCGTGGCCATTCATCAAATGGGTGATGGATATCGTCGGCCCTGTGCCAATGACCCCGGGTAAAGCTAAGTTAGTTTTATTTATCGCTGATTATTTCTCTAAATGGGCTGAAGCACAAGCATACGAGAAAGTAAGAGAAAAAGATGTTATAGACTTCATCTGGGATCACATCGTATGTTGATTTGGGATACCCACTGAAATAGTGTGTGACAATGGAAAACAATTTATTGGCAGCAAGGTAACAAAATTCCTCGAGTACCACAAAATAAAAAGGGTATTATCAACACCGTATCATCCTAGTGGGAATGGGCAGGCCGAGTCGACGAACAAGACTATCATTCTAAACTTAAAGAAAAAGTTGAACAACACCAAGGGGAAGTGGACAGAAATGTTACCCGAAGTCTTTTGGGCATATCGAACAACATCAAAGTCCAGTATGGGAGCAACCCATTCTCCTTATTATATGGCTCTTAGTCCTTGATTTCGATCAAAATCGTGGAACCTAGCGCCATATTTCGACATACAACGAAAAAATCAAATCACGAGGCTATGAATACTATCATCGAGCTATTGGATGAAAAACGAAAAGCTGCGCTCGTTTAGATGGATGCGCAAAAGCAAAGAATCAAGAGATACTAAATAGAAGAACCAACCTTTTCCACTTTAAAATTGGGGACTTAGTTTTGAGGAAAGTCACCATCAACACTCGATATCGAAACGAAGGGAAACTAGGCCCGAATTGGGAAGGACCAAATCGGGTCCTCGGTATCATCGGAAATAGATCTTACAAACTTGACACAATGGAGGGCGAAAAATTGCCAAACAATTGGAATGTATCACTCCTCAAACAGTATTATTGCTAAGGTATGAATTTCACCCTTTCCGTTTGCATTTGATACAAACTTATTGCAGGTGTGCGATCGAAGACGTCGAGAAACTCTTTAACAATAGTACCTTAGGTTTTAAAGCACGCGTTGCACTCTTTTTTCCTTAGATCGGTTTTTATCCCAAATGGGTTTTTCCGACGAGGTTTTTAACGAGGCAACAATTATGTGCTACGTGAGGAAAATTCAACAGTATGTTAGGCTTCATTTCAATCAACTTCGAATACTAGGGGGCATCACCCTCGGAGGTTATATTTTTGAGGAAAATGCTTCATGTCAAAAGGTCTCGAATGAACCATGTACATATAGATTAGTCAAACCCTGATGGAAAAACATGTACGCATGCATAAATTATTTCAAGAAGCATTCTTTCTATATCAAACATTTTGTGTCTCAAAAAAACTTTCTACTATACAAGCTCCGTACTTATGATTTTGTGAGAAATGGCCCAAGGGCCAAGCACAAATATACCTTGAACACTCGGGGATTGTCATCGACGATCGACATATTTGAGTTATCTAAACTCGAATTCATAAGACCTCAAAGAGGCACCCTTCAATCTATAGGCCAACGCTATCATTCTCGGGGACTAACAATCAAACAAGTTTGAAGTGTTATAGGGAAAAAACCCCAAGAGTCATACCCAAAGGCTACGGCCAAAATAATGTGGCTCGAAGATATCCGAATCCCCCAATCACAATAGGCCTTCAAATTCTTTGAAAACCCGGTTAAAAAAGGCTACCCTTGGCAAATAATCAAAAGGGATTCGATAAAATAAGCCCTTGAAAAAACTTAAGAGATATCAAATTATCTTAACACGAACGTGCTAAGGCACAAAAGGCAGAGGGGTTTCAATCATCGAACCCTCAAAAACACCCAACGGGTAAAAAATGCATGCTAAGGCATAAAGAAATTTTTAATAAGTATTTTAAGCCGAAAGATGGGAATAATAGCCATCTTTTAGAGGCCATATCAGCCCGATCTAAAAAGCCTAAGGGCTAATACACTTAGAGTTCGAGATCTTGTTATCACTCCATCCGAACCCAAGGGTTCGACTATTCCGAGACCAGATAAAGAATAACTTGACTATGGCTCAGGGACTCACCATTATCCGACACAAACCCTAAAGGGCCTATGCCTCAAGTTCGAACCTTATTCGAACTCGACTGTGGTAACTTCGAGGAAGCCACCCAAGACCAAAGTCTCGAAAGCACCGTTCAAAGCATAAGATTGTACTAAAAAATTTATAAGGCAAAAAACATGTTTATAAAAACCGAGAAGGCATTTAAGAGAAAAATTCTTTTGTATATTGATGAAGAGGGATATGTACAAGAGACCGATAGAGGTCTTACATAAAAGAAAAATAAAAATAAAATCCTAACTATGCATGAGGCTGGTTTCTCCCTCAAGGGCAACTTCTCCTTTGGACCCCTCGTCGTTATTGGACCCGCCTTGGCTGCCTTCATCGTCGTCATCATCATCGGAGTAAACTGGCATCAGCTTCAAGCGCCTTAACTTGAGCTATCTCTTTAGAGAGGTCAAAACCTCGAGCATGGATTTCCTTGAGGGTCTCCCTCTGGGATTGGAAATTCACCATGTCATTGCTCCATTTCTCTCGCTCAGAAGCCTCCCTTAGCTACGGTTGAGCAGCCTCGGCATCATCCAAATACACGACAATGGACTTATCAGCCGCGATCTTCGTCTTCTTGACCTTCGCCTTGGCCTCAGGAAGCTTGACTTCGAGCTCCTCAATCCTTTTGGCCTGGAATAAACTTTTCTCTTTGACGCCATAATGTTGGACCTCGGCCGATGATAATTTGACCAAGGCAGCCTCTTTCTCCACAACAAGGCGGTCCATGTTCTCATTTCACCGATCGCAGTCGGCTTTGACCTGATCGACTTCCCCTCGGAGCAGCTCGATCCTTTCTAACTTTTGGTGCAGCTGAGACATTGAAGTATTAACTTCCATAGTTTAGTCGAGACTGTGCTCTTTCAAAAGGATAGTTACCTGCTCATTTATCCCAGCCTCTTCCTTACGAGCTTGGGCCAGGTCAGCTTGGAGGTCCCTAATCTCCTCTTATTTCTTCACATAGAGGCATTTTAGGGCGTCTCTCTCGATAAGATTCTTGATATCAGCCTCACACCAGTTCAACTCGGCTTGGGACTTGGTGAACGCTTCACGATGAAGCACCACAGCCTATGGAGAAAGGAAAGAAATCAGCAAGAAGGAAATAAAAGCAAACGTAATAATAGGGAATGAAGTTAACCATGTTCAGTATATGATAGGCCTCGTCAAAAACCATCTTCGCATCTAGGTCGGAAACACCATCGATCCCCATGAGGCAACCATGGAATATGTCTTCCCCGTTGTGGGTCGTTCCCATATCGAGGTTTTTTATAGATCGAGCCTCCCGAAATTGCCCTTCTGAAAATTCAGGGCCGGGCGGCAAATCATCAATATGGATTGACCCAAGAAAGTTACTTGCGGCACTCGTCCCCTTTTAAAGGGCCCCAGAACCGAACCCTTCAGGCACACTCGTTGGTTGTTCATCACGGCAGGAAATATCTTGGGCCCTCGATGACTTGGAGACTTTGCTTGGAGTACCTTCTGAGATCTCCTTGATCTGAGGGTGAGTCTCCTCGACCATCAACAGCCCAGCTTCCATAGAAGCTTTGATGCTTCCCCTCTTTCGAGGCATATGCTCGCAACGGTGTCCTCCCCCTCTTCTTCTTAATCTCATAGCTTTTGGGTTACACCGGCAGACAGAGCAGCAGGGTTGTCCTTCGACTTGCGAGCATTACTCTTTTTAGACTTCGGGGTATCAGAAGGCGAGACCCTTCTCCTTTTCTTGTCCTTGGCCACTTTGGGGGCCACCTCTTCCCTAGACGGGGACGGCCTCATCTCAGCAACGTCCTCAAGGCATGCATAAAAATGAAAGGCATGCATAAAAATGAGTCAAGTGTGAACAAAGAGAAATGTTATAGAAATGTCATCAGAGGCTTGCAAGATAAACTCACCATGATTCTTGGCCTCCTATCTTCCCCTTGACAATTCACGCTAGTAGCGCTTAACATGGGAGAAAGTCGCAGGCAGCTTCCAAACCTAGTCTTCGAGGTTGGGGATCGCATTAGGCATCCAGGCAATCGTTGTATAACAGATGAAAATATTACTTGAAGAAAAAATAGAGTGCGAAGATGGATGGGTGATAGGTTACTTACGATCGGGGTTCCACTTCTCGGGGAATGACAATTTCTCCTCAGGGATGAGGTCGTAGGTCCTTACCCGCACGAACCAGCTCATCCAACCTCGGTCCTTGTCCTCATCGATGCTTGCAAAAAAGGACTTCATTGATAGGCGTTGGAGCTTGACTAATCCTCAAAAAAGTCGAGGTCGATACAACCGTATGAGGTGGCTGAGAGTGAATTCCATCCCCCTGGACTTGCTAGAGAATAAGCGGAGCATAATAACTATGCGCTAGAAGGAGGGATGCACCTGACTGAGGTAACCTGGTGCATTTTGGAAAAATCAATGATAACTAAGTCAAGAGGACCTAATGTGAAGGGGTAAGTGTAAACACTTAGAAACCCCTCCACGTGAGTGGTTATACTTTCTTTGGGGGTGGGAATATCTACCATGACCTCGGGTCCCCAGTTGCAGTCTTTCTTCATGACTTCGAGTTGTTTCACTGTTATTGAGCAAATATACCTCGATACGTGTTCACATCGTCCAGGGACCGACGGAGGGTTCTCGACTTTAAAGTCATTTTTTAAAATACAAGGGTCGGGAAAGTACTCGTGAGGGAGTGGTACCACCAGCGTTTTGTCACCAGCCGACCGGGAAGAAGAATAAGAAGCTTTCTCCTTTTGTATGATGGTTTTGGAGGTTTTCGCCATTGATTTAGATGATATGAAGCGGAAAGATGTGAAATTCAATTTTAGTACTAACGAAATTGACTCAACGGATGGTGAAAGAGAAGAGATAGAGAGAGGAAAAGACTTAGAAAAACTTGGTAGAGATGGAAGTAAAGTTTAGATTCAAATAAACAACTAGTATTTATATATCCACAATGACATTTCAGTGGCTCTATTGGCCGACAACCCACTAACAGTCATTAATGATTTGGGGAACTGTACCGACGGGATATTTCGATTACCTCGACTGCTTATGTCATGAGGATGACATCATTACCAGGGTCTCTAGAAAATTGAGGCTCAAGTCATTTCTTATCATTTTATTCTAAGAAACGAGGGGACTATCTATATATGGTGGAAATCGGGGCTACCCAATTTTGTCCTTTGATGGAAAAGGTGATACCATATCGGAAGGCCAGGATGTCAAGTTCGAGGTCGAAGTTCCTTTCCAAGATCGAGGTCGATATCACTTACCGAGGTCAGAAGAAGGATGTTTCGAGATGATGCCGGTATGATTCAGTAACAGAAAGAGCGAGATACCCGCAATGGTCCAAATATCACAGCGTGAATTTCATAATGGATTGGTCTTTGGCGGTTAATCAGTTGTCAAATATGATTTACTACTATAATTAGAAGTGTTCCTTATTTAGGACTCCCCTATTATAAAAAGAGGGATCCCATCCATTTGTAAGAATCATCATTGTTCATTGATAAGGAAATATACACACATTACTCTCTTGCTATTTCATTTACTGTTCATCAGAGTTGTTTTATCATTTGTTATTCCTACTATCACACCTCGAGACTACTATAGGTCGAGGTCGAGATTTGGCTTGCATGCCGGTTTGACCTATTTTATTCTCTAATTTTTCTATTTAATTCCTTGTTTATCAATTGGTATTGGATTAAATAACATATTCTTAAAACCACAATATAAGTTTAATTGCTACTCAATTTTTAGGGTAAACAGTCATCACAACTTGTAAGTTTCTACTTTAAACATAGGGAATTCAAAATAATGCCTCAGATAATGTCAACATAATAGTATTTGAAACTGAAGAAATCATTCAAGCAAAAGCAGAACAGCAGAGCATCTTCAAGAAATAGAATGATAGACATGACTCACTCAACTTCAAGCTCGATTATTTTCAACAAATCAATCACAGAACTTCATCCTAAAACAATGTTATCAAACGTAATCATGATTGATCAAATGAGGTTTACACAAGGACAACTCATCATAAAATTCCTCCCTTTGTGACAACCCAAAAGGGCATCACCGTAGTTCTTCCTTGTTCCGTGCTTCCGAGGCCTTGAAAACCTCGCTTTTAGTTGCCTCGATTTGCATGCGCAGTTCGGGCGCATAGCCGGAAAGTTTTTATGTTAGAATATGTGAATTTTGTGAAAACAATTTGATGGATTTTGATAATAATATGCATAATATTTACTTCGGTCAATATTTTGGGCAGACGGACCCTGACTTGTGATTCGACGGTCCCGGAGGGTCCGTAGAAAAATATGGGACTTGGGCGTGTGCCCGGAATCAAATTCCGAGGTTCCAAGCCTGAGAAATGAATTTTTGAAAGAAATTGTTTTCTGAAATTTGATATGAAAATTTGAAATGAAAAGGAGTTTGAAAATATAGGTATCGGGCTCGTATTTTGGTTCCGACGCCCGGTACAAGTCTTAAATATGTGTTAAGCACTATCTGTAAAGTTTGGCTAAAAACGGACGTCAAATGACGTGTTTCAGACTAAAAATGGAGAATTTGAATTATGAAAGTTGAAGAAAGAAAATCATGTGTTTGAGGCTTGATCCTATGTATATGATGTTATTTTGGCGATTTGATCGCACGAGTAAGTCTGTAAGATGTTTTAAGGTTGTGTGCATGTTTGGTTTGGAGCGCCGAGGGCTCGGGTGAGTTTTCAATGGGGTCCGGGAGGTCTTGGACTTAAGAAAATGCAGGTTCAGGTGTTGCAGACACCAGCGCGGCCGCGGTCATTTCCGTGCAGTCCGCGCTGGAGCCGTGCGGCCGCGATGCCTTTCTGTGCGGTCCGCGTGGCTGAGTCTGAGGGCTAGGGTTTCAGGTTAACCAGCGCGGCCTCGCACCAAAACAGTGCGGTTCGCGCTGGAAGGGTTCAGAGAAGCCCCAATTTTTCTCCCACTCGGCGCGGCCGCAACACATTTTTGTGCGGTCCGCGCCAGGTCCTCAGAAAGGTATACAAGTTCGGAAAATCTTAGTCATTTTTCACTTTTCAAAAACCCAAAACCTAAGAGGCGATTTTCCAAACAACTTTTCTTCTCCAAAACCATTGGTAAGTGATTTATAACTTAATTTCTTCACTTCTTAACATCTTTTAACATGATTTCAACTTCAAATCAAAGATTTTCATGGGGAAATTGGGTGTTTTAGGTAGAACCTAGGTTTTCTACAAATTGAGAAGTTGGACCTCAATTTGGGGTCCGATTTCAAAACAAAACATATATTTGGATTCGTGGGAGAATGGGTAACAGGGTTTTGGTCCGAACCTCGAGGTTCAACCACGTGGGTCCGGGGGTATTTTTGACCTTTTTGGGAAAAACCTTGTAAAAACTATTTTTGTGCATTGGGGTTACTTCCAATAGTAATTATTAATGCATTCAAGTAATTTGTGACTAGATTCGAGCGGTTAGGTGGTGAATTCGAGAGGTAAAGCTATAATCGAGACTTGAGTTGGAGCATTCGAGGTAAGTGGCTTGTCTAACCTTGTGTGGGGGACCTTTTCCCTTAGGATGTGCTATATTTGATAATTGAAATGCCCTGTACGTGAGGTGATGAGCGCATACTTGAGCTAATTGTTGAAATTCGGTTTTTCCTTAAGTATTTCAATTGAGTTCTTTTCTTGTTTTATTCTACTTGTGAATTTAGCATGTTGCTAGTCTAGAAAGTCATGTTTAGTTGACTAAATTGCCTATTTGCTTAAATTGCCTGAATTTGCATTACGTGAAGCATGTTAGGCTAGAAGTAAATGTTTACTTGGTACGAAATTAGCGTTAATTAAATATTCTTGTGTTGCTGCTCTGTGTTTTAAATTGGGACTATGGGTTAGATTCCCAGGAGATTCCCCCTGCACATTTACTTTGGGACTACGGGTTAGATTCCCGGGAAATTCCCCATGCACATTTACTTTGGGACTACGGGTTAGATTCCCGGGAAATTCCCCCCTGCACATTTACTTTGGGACTACAGGTTACATATATTGAGGATACCAAGAGATCCTCGGGATACCAAGAGATCCCTCACTTATATTGAGGATACCGAGAGATCCTCGGGATACCAAGAGATCCCTAGTACACATTGAGGATACCAAGAGATCCTCGGGATACCAAGAGATCCCTGGCTTATATTGAGGATACCGAGAGATTCTCGGGATACCAAGAGATCCCTAGTACATGTCGAGGATACTAAGAGATCCTCGGGATAGTTAGAGATCCCCGATTACTTTCCTTATGGTTTGCTTTCATCATTGTTTCAGTTATTGTACTCTTATTATCCTGCATAGATTCTTACTGTAGGTTCTCAATTGCACTGCTTATCTTATCCTGGCATCTTTATATTTTATATAACCTCAGTAGGGCCCTGACCTTCCTCGTCACTACCCAATCGAGGTTAGGCTTCGCACTTACTAAGTACCGCTGTGGTGTACTCACGCCTCTTCTGCGCATGTTTTCATGTGCAGATCCATGTACCTCTACTCAGGCGCACTATCAGTGAGGCAGGAGGACTACAGAGACTTCGAGGTAGATCTGCTGCGTCCGCAGACCGACGAGTCTCCCTCTTTATTCTATCTTTAGTACTTAGTTCTCTTTACATCCGTTTGTTAGATATTCTGGAGTTTGGAGCCTCACTATACATTTCTGTAGCCTGTGTTTTCCCATGAGTTTCCGGGTTTTGGGATTGTTTTAGTCTTGAGATATTGAGTCGTATATGCCGAGCGGCATTCGGTACAATTTCCTTTTTAAAAAATTAAATATAGTATTCTATTTTTCCGCAATTATTATGTTTCTGCAAATGTTAGGCTTACCTGGTCACGAAGACTAGGTGTCATCATGACATGTTCACGGTTGGTGAACTAGGGTCTTGACAAGTTGGTATCAGAGCTCTAGGTTCATAGGAGTCACGGGACACATGCCAGTTTATTAGAGTCTCGCTGATCAGTACGGAGACGTCTGTACTTATCTACGAGAGGCTACGTAACTATTTAGGAAAAATTCTTCAGTTCATTGATCTCCTTGTCGTGGGATATTTGACATCAATTCTAAACTTCTGTCTTCTATTCTCTCACAGATGGTGAGGACACGTGCTACTGGGACATTGATTTTGGTATTGATTTATTGCCGGGCACTCAGCCCATATCTTTCCTCCTTACCGTATGGCTCCTCCTGTGTTGAAGGAGTTGAAGGATCAGTTATAGGAATTGTTTGATAAGGGTTTTATTAGACCCAGCGTTTCACCGTGGGATGCTCCTATCTTGTTCGTAAAGAAAAAGGATGGTTCTATGCGCATGTGTATCGATTATCGTCAGTTGAACAAAGTTACAGTGAAGAACCGATATCCTTTGCCTCGTATTGATGATCTATTTGACCAGCTTCAGGGTGCACAGGTGTTTTCTAAGATTGATTTGCGCTCAGGCTATCACCAGCTAAAGATTCGGGAGCCGGATATCCCGAATATTGCTTTCAGGACTCGGTACGGTCATTACAAATTCCTTGTCATGTCATTTGGGCTGACCAACGCCCCAACAGCTTTTATGCATTTGATGCACAGTGTATTCAGGCCCTATCTCAACTCGTTTGTCATTGTTTTTATAGATGATATTCTTGTATACTCCCGGAGTCGAGAAGATCATGAGCAGCACCTGAGGACAGTGTTTCAGACCCTGAGGGAAAAGAAATTATATGCAAAGTTCTCAAAATGTGAGTTTTGGTTGAGTTCTGTGGTGTTCCTAGGCCACGTGGTATCGAGTGAGGGCATTCGGGTAGTAGAGGCCGTGCAGAGTTGGCCCAGGCCCTCCTCAGCTACTGAGATCCGTAGTTTCCTTGGCCTGGCGGGGTATTACCGTCGTTTTGTGGAGGGGTTCTCATCGATTGCAGCCCCTATGACTAGATTGACCCAGAAGGGTGCTCCTTTTCAGTGGTCAGACGAGTGTGAGGCGAGCTTCCGAAAGATCAAGACGGCTTTGACTTCAGCCCCTATTCTAATTTTGCCTACTGGTTCGGGGTCCTATACGGTTTATTGTGATGCCTCACGAGTTGGACTGGGAGCGGTGTTGATGCAGGACGGTAGGGTGATTGCCTACGCGTCCAGACAGTTGAAGGTACATGAAAAGCATTATCCTGTCCATGACCTTGAGTTAGCTGCTATTGTTCATGCCTTGAAGATATGGAGACATTATTTGTATGGCGTGCCTTGTGAGATTTACACGGATTATCGGAGTTTACAGCACTTGTTCAAGTAGAAGGATCTGAACTTGTGCCAGAGGAGATGGTTGGAGCTACTGAAGGATTATGATATCACTATTCTATATCACCTGGGCAAGGCCAATGTGGTAGCCGATTCCTTAAGTCGCCAGGCGGAGAGTTTGGGGAGTTTGGCATATTTACCAGCTTCAGAGAGGCCCATGGCGATGAATGTTCAGGCTTTAGCCAGTCAGTTCGTGAGATTGGACCTTTCGGAGCCCAGTCGGGTTCTAGCCTGTGTGGTTTCTCGGTCTTCATTGTTTGATCGTATCAGGGAGTGGCAGTATGATGACCCTCATTTGCTTGTCCTCAGGGACACAGTTCAGCATGGCGATGCTAGGAATGTGACTATTGGAGATGACGGGGTATTGAGGATGCATGGTCGTATCTGTGTACCCGATGTGGATGATATTCAGGAGTTGATATTGACCGAGGCCCATAGCTCGCGGTACTCCATCCATCCGGGTGCCGCGTAGATGTATCAGGATCTGAGGCAGCATTACTGGTGGAGGCGGATGAAGAAGGATATAGTAGAGTTTGTAGCTAGATGCCTCAAATGTCAGCAGGTAAAGACTGAGCACCAGAGGCCGGGAGGGTTACTCCAGCAGATGGAGATTCCGGAGGGGAAATGGGAGAAGATCACTATGGATTTTGTGACTGGTCTCCCTCTGACGGCGAGGAAGTTTGATTCTATTTGGGTTGTTGTGGATCAGCTGACCAAGTCCGCTCATTTCATTCCAGTGTGTACTTCTTACTCAGCGGAGCGGTTAGCATGGATTTATATCAGGGAGATTGTCCGTCTGCACGGCATTCCAGTTTCTATCATCTCAGACAGGGGTTCAGTGTTTACATCACGGTTCTGGAGGGCCGTCCAGCACGAGTTGGGTACCCGGGTGACTATGAGTACAGCTTTTCACCCTCAGACGGACGGTCAGTCCGAGAGGACTATTCAGATTTTTGAAGATATGCTCTGAGCCTGTGTTATTGATTTTGGAGGCTCGTGGGACCAGGTTTTTGCCTTTAGCAGAGTTTGCCTACAACAACAGCTACCAGTCTAGCATCAAGATGGCTCCGTATGAGGCGTTGTATGGTAGGCGATGTCGGTCTCCAGTTGGATGGTTTGAGCCGGGAGAGGCTCGATTATTGGGTACTGATTTGGATCAGGAGGCCTTGGATAAAGTCCGGATTATTCAGGATAGACTTCGTACAGCTCAGTCTAGACAGAAGAGTTATGCAGACCGCAAGGTCAAATATGTTGCTTTCATGGTTGGTGAGTGGGTATTGCTCCGTGTATCGCCTATGAAGGGCGTGATGAGATTTGGGAAGAAGCGCAAGCTCAGCCCTAGGTTCATCGGTCCATTTGAGATTCTTGATCGTGTGGGAGAGGTGGCTTATAGACTTGCCTTGCCACCTAGCTTGTCAACTGTGCATCCCGTGTTTCATGTATCTATGCTGCGGAAGTATCGCGAAGATCCATCTCACGTGTTAGATTTCTGCACTGTCCAATTGGACAAAGATCTGTCATATGAGGAGGAACCGGTGGCTATTCTAGAGTTTTCGACAGTTGAGGTCGAAGAGTTTTCCTTCGGTGCGTGTTTAGTGGAGAGGTCAGCGTCCTGAGGCATCGACCTGGGAGTCCGAGTCCGATATGCGGGGCTGTTATCCCCATCTATTTCCGGACTCAGGTACTTCTTTCTTTTGTTCGTTCGAGGACGAACGGTTGTTTTAGAGGTGGAGAATGTGACAACCCAAAGGGGCATCACCGTAGTTCTTCCTTGTTTCGCGCTTCCAAGGTCTTGAAAACCTCGCTTTTAGTTGCCTGGATTTGCGTGCACAGTTCGGGCGCATAGCTGAAAAGTTTTTATGTTAGAATATGTGAATTTTGTGAAAACAATTTTATATATTTTGATATTAATATGCATAATATTGACTTCGGTCAACATTTTGGGTAAACGGACCCGGACCTGTGATTCGACGGTCCCGGAGGGTCCGTAGAAAAATATGGGACTTGGGCGTGTGCCCGGAAGCAAATTCCGAGGTTCCAAGCCCGAGAAATCAATTTTTGAAAGAAATTGTTTTCTGAAATTTGATATGAAAATTTGAAATGAAAAGTAGTTCGAAAATATAGGTATCGGGCTCGTATTTTGGTTCCGACGCCCGGTACAAGTCCTAAATATGTATTAAGCACTATCTGTAAAGTTTGGCTAAAAATGAATGTCATATGACGTGTTTCAGACTAAAAATGGAGAATTTGAGTTATGAAAGTTGAAGAAAGAAAATCATGTGTTTGAGGCTTGATCCTATGTATATGATGTTATTTTGGCGATTTGATCGCACGAGTAAGTCCGTAAGATGTTTTAAGGTTGTGTGCATGTTTGGTTTGGAGCCCTGAGGGCTCGGGTGAGTTTTGAATGGGTCCCGGGAGGTCTTGGACTTAAGAAAATGTAGGTTCAGGTGTTGCAGACACCAGCGCGGCCGCGGTCATTTCTCCGCGGTCCGCGCTGGAGCCGCGCCGCCGCGATGCCTTTCTGTGCGGTCCGCGTGGCTGAGTCTGAGGGCTAGGGTTTCAGGATAACCAGCGTGGCCGGGCACCAAAACAGTGCGGTCCACGCTGGAAGGGTTCAGAGAAACCCCAATTTTTCTCCCACTCGGCGCGGCCGCAACATATTTTTGTGCGGTCCGCGCCAAGTCCTCAGAAAGGTATAGAAATTCGGAAAATCTCAGTCATTTTTCACTTTTCAAAAACCCAAAACCTAAGAGGCGATTTTCCAAACAACTTTTCTTCTCCAAAACCATTGGTAAGTGATTTCTACTTAATTTCTTCACTTCTTAACATCTTTTAACATGATTTCAACTTCAAATCAAAGATTTTCATTGGGAAATTGGGTGTTTTAGGTAGAACCTAGTTTTTCTACAAATTGAGAAGTTGGACCTCAATTTGGGGTCCGATTTCAAAACAAAACATATATTTGGATTCGTGGGAGAATGGGTAACAGGGTTTTGGTCCGAACTTCGAGTTTCGACCACGTGGGTCCGGGGGTATTTTTGACCTTTTTGGGAAAAACCTTGTAAAAACTATTTTTGTGCATTGGGGTTAGTTCCAATAGTAATTATTAATGCATTCAAGTAATTTGTGACTAGATTCGAGCAGTTGGGTGGTGAATTCGAGAGGTAAAGCTATAATCGAGACTTGAGTTGGAGCATTCGAGGTAAGTGGCTTGTCTAACCTTGTGTGGGGGACCTTTCCCCTTAGGATGTGCTATATTTGATAATTGAAATGCCCTGTACGTGAGGTGATGAGCGCGTACTTGAGCTAATTGTTGAAATCCGGTTTTTCCTTAAGTATTTCAATTGAGTTCTTTTCTTGTTTTATTCTACTTGTGAATTTAGCATGTTGCTAGTCTAGAAAGGCATGTTCAGTTGACTAAATTGCCTATTTGCTTAAATTGCCTGAATTTGCATTACGTGAAGCATGTTAGGCTAGAAGTAAATGTTTACTTGGTACGAAATTAGCGTTAATTTAATATTCTTGTGTTGCTGCTCTGTGTTTTAAATTGGGACTACGGGTTAGATTCCCAGGAGATTCCCTCTGCACATTTACTTTGGGACTACGGGTTAGATTCCCGGGAAATTCCCCCTGCACATTTACTTTGGGACTACGAGTTAGATTCCCAGGAGATCCCCCGCACATATATTGAGGATACCAAGAGATCCTCGGGATACCAAGAGATCCCTGACTTATATTGAGGATACCGAGAGATCCTCGGGATACCAAGAGATCCCTAGTATACATTGAGGATACCAAGAGATCCTCGAGATACCAAGAGATCCCTGGCTTATATTGAGGATACCGAGAGATCCTCGGGATACCAAGAGATCCCTAGTACATGTCGAGGATACTACGAGATCCTCGGGATACTTAGAAATCCCCAATTACTTTCCTTATGGTTTGCTTTCATCATTGTTTCCGTTATTGTACTCTTATTATCCTGCATAGATTCTTACTGTAGGTTCTCAATTGCACTGCTTATTTTATCCTGACATCTTTATATTTTATATAACCTCAGTAGGGCCCTGACCTTCCTCGTCACTACCCAACTGAGGTTAGGCTTGGCACTTACTGAGTACCGCTGTGGTGTACTCACGCCTCTTCTGCGCATGTTTTCATGTGCAGATCCAGGTACCTCTACTCAGGCGCACTATTAGTGAGGCAGGAGGACTACGGAGAATTTGAGGTAGAACTGCTGCGTCCGCAGACCGACGAGTCTCCCTCTTTATTCTATCTTTAGTACTTAGTTCTCTTTCCTTTCGTTTGTTAGATATTCTGGAGTTTGGAGCCTCACTATACATTTCTGTGGCCTGTGTTTTCCCGTGAGTTTCCGGGTTTTGAGATTGTTTTAGTCTTGAGATATTGAGTCGTATATGCCGAGCGACATTCAGTACAATTTCCTTTTTAAATAATTAAATATGGTATTCTATTTTTCCGCAATTATTATGTTTCCGCAAGTGTTAGGCTTACTTGGTCACGAATACTAGGTGCCGTCATGACATGTTCACGGTTGGTGAACTAGGGTCGTGACAAGTTGGTATCAGAGCTCTAGGTTCATAGGAGTCACGGGACACAGGCCGGTTTATTAGAGTCTCACTGATCGGTACGGAGACGTCTGTACTTATCTACGAGAGGCTACGTAACTATTTAGGAAAAATTCTTCAGTTCATTGATCTCCTTGTCGTGCGTTATTTTTGACATCAATTCTAAACTTATGTCTTCTATTCTCTCACAGATGGTGAGGACACGTGCTACTAGGACGATCAGGCACCCGCACCCCCTCCTGCAGCCGTCAGAGGCAGGGGTCGGGGAAGAGGCCGTGGACGTGCACGGGTGCAGCCAGAGCACCTACATGAGCTACCGCTAGCAGATCCAGCTGGAGTTTAGGCACCCGATACGCCTACAACCACTACTACTCCAGCCCTTCAGGAGACATTGGCACAGTTTATGAGTATGTACACCACGCTGGCTCAGGCAGGGTTGCTTCCCCTTGCTGCAGCCACATCCCAGGCCGGGGGAGGGGCACAGACTCCCGCCGCCCGCACTCCTGAGTAGCGAGTGCAGGTTGAGCAGGTCCTATAGATCATTCTTGTACAGACTGCAGTTCCAGTTCAGCCCGAGGATGGGGCAGCTGCTTCTGAGGATGAGCAGCGGAGACTCGAGAGGTTCAAGAAGTATGATCCTCCGGTTTTCAGTGGACTAGCGACAGATGATGCCTTGGGATTTCTGGAGGATTTCCACCGTATTCTTCGTACTATGGGTATTACCGGATCGAGCGGGGTTTCTTTCACTACTTTCTAACTTCAGGGAGCCGCCTATGAGTGGTGGCGCACCTATGAGTTAGATAGTCCAGACGAGGCTGCTTCACTGACTTGGACCCAGTTCTCAGACATGTTTTTGAGAGAGTTCATCCCTCAGAGCCTCAGGGACGCATGGCATGCAGAGTTTGAGCATTTGCGCCAGGGTGCTATGACTGTTTCTGAGTATGCTATCTGTTACACCCGATTGGCTAGGCATGCACCAGCCTTGGTTGCTACTGTCCGCGAGAGGGTTCGCCGGTTTATTGAGGGGCTTATTCCTCCCATCAGATCTAGCATGGCTCGTGAGTTAGAGATGGATATTTCTTATCAGCAGGTAGTGAGCATTGCTAGGAGGGTTGAGGGTCTGCATGCTAGGGAGAGAGAGGAGAGTGAGGCCAAGAGGTCTCGTGAGTCGGGCCATTTTTCTGGTGCCCGTACCCCAGCTGCAGGTTGTCATGGTAGGGGCTATATGAGTCGCCCCGTTCATTCAACTCTTCCAGTAGCCAGCAATGCTTCAGCTCCTCCCAGATCTCAGGAGCCATATTATGCACCTCTAGTTTCTAGCGCGCCTCTTGCGCGGGGTGCTTCAGAGGTCAGCCTAGCAGACCTAGCCCTAGCCAGTCACAACCACCACGTCCTCCCAGAGCTTGTTTCAAGTGTGGTGACACATGCCACGTGGTGAGGGATTGCCCTAGACTTGGGAGGGGAGCACCTCCACACACTTCTCAGCCACAGCGTGCCCCGCAGAGTTCTCAGGCCATTGTTCCAGCTCCAGCTGCCACCCCACCTGCCCAGCCAGTCAGGGGCGGAGATCGGGGAGATAGAGGTCGCCCTCAAGGGAGGGGCCGGGCCAGATTTTATGCCATTCATGATCGTGCCGAGGCTGTCGCCTCTGATTCTGTTATCACAGGTATTATATTGGTTAGTCACAGAGAGGCATCAGTTCTATTCGATCTAGGCTCTACTTATTCTTATGTGTCATCTTATTTTGCTCCGCATTTGGGTACAGCCCGAGAGACTTTGAGCTCTCCTATTTATGTTTCTACTCCCGTAGGAGATTCCCTTGTTGTGGACCGCGTATATCGGTCATGTTTGGTTACTATTCGTGGTTTTGAGACCAAGGTAGATATTTTATTACTTGATATGGTTGATTTCGATATTATCTTGGGCATGGACTGGTTATCGCCCCAGTATGCTATTCTTGATTGTCACGCTAAGACCGTGACGCTGGCTATGCCAGGTATTCCCCGTATTGAGTGGAGTGGTACTTTTGATCACACTCCCAGTAGAGTTATATCTTTTCTTAAGGCTCAGCATATGGTTGAGAAGGGATGCGCCGCATATTTAGCTTATGTGAGAGATGTTAGTGCTGATACCCCTTCTGTTGACTCTGTCCCAGTAGTACGGGATTTCCCCGATGTGTTTCCAGCTAATCTTCCGGTCATGCCGCCTGACTGGGACATTGATTTTTGTATTGATTTGTTGCTGGGCACTCAGCCCATATCTTTCCTCCTTACCATATGGCTCCTCCTGAGTTGAAGGAGTTGAAGGATCAGTTACAGGAATTGCTTGATAAGGGTTTTATTTGACCCAGCGTTTCACCGTGGGGTGCTCCTGTCTTGTTCGTAAAGAAAAAGGATGGTTTTATGCGCATGTGTATCGATTATCGTCAGTTGAACAAAGTTACAGTGAAGAACCGATATCCTTTGCCTCGTATTGATGATCTATTTGACCAGCTTCAGGGCGCACAGGTGTTTTCTAAGATTGATTTGTGCTCAGGCTATCACCAGCTAAAGATTTGGGAGCCGGATATCCCGAAGATTGCTTTCAGGACTCGGTACGGTCATTACGAATTCCTTGTCATGTCATTTGGGCTGACCAACGCCCCAGCAACTTTTATGCATTTGATGCACAATGTATTCAGGCCATATCTCAACTTGTTTGTCATTGTTTTTATAGATGATATTCTTGTATACTCCCGGAGTCGAGAAGATCATGAGCAGCACCTGAGGACAGTGTTTCAGACCCTGAAGGAAAATAAATTATATGCAAAGTTCTCAAAATGTGAGTTTTGGTTGAGTTCTGTGGTGTTCCTAGGCCACGTGGTATCGAGTGAGGGCATTCGGGTAGTAGAGGCCGTGCAGAGTTGGCCCAGGCCCTCCTCAGCTACTGAGATCCGTAGTTTCCTTGGCCTGGCGGGGTATTACCGTCGTTTTGTGGAGGGGTTCTCATCGATTGCAGCCCCTATGACTAGATTGACCCAGAAGGGTGCTCCTTTTCAGTGGTCAGACGAGTGTGAGGCGAGCTTCCGAAAGATCAAGACGGCTTTGACTTCAGCCCCTATTCTAATTTTGCCTACTGGTTCGGGGTCCTATACGGTTTATTGTGATGCCTCACGAGTTGGACTGGGAGCGGTGTTGATGCAGGACGGTAGGGTGATTGCCTACGCGTCCAGACAGTTGAAGGTACATGAAAAGCATTATCCTGTCCATGACCTTGAGTTAGCTGCTATTGTTCATGCCTTGAAGATATGGAGACATTATTTGTATGGCGTGCCTTGTGAGATTTACACGGATCATCGGAGTTTACAGCACTTGTTCAAGTAGAAGGATCTGAACTTGTGCCAGAGGAGATGGTTGGAGCTACTGAAGGATTATGATATCACTATTCTATATCACCTGGGCAAGGCCAATGTGGTAGCCGATTCCTTAAGTCGCCAGGCGGAGAGTTTGGGGAGTTTGGCATATTTACCAGCTTCAGAGAGGCCCATGGCGATGAATGTTCAGGCTTTAGCCAGTCAGTTCGTGAGATTGGACCTTTCGGAGCCCAGTCGGGTTCTAGCCTGTGTGGTTTCTCGGTCTTCATTGTTTGATCGTATCAGGGAGTGGCAGTATGATGACCCTCATTTGCTTGTCCTCAGGGACACAGTTCAGCATGGCGATGCTAGGAATGTGACTATTGGAGATGACGGGGTATTGAGGATGCATGGTCGTATCTGTGTACCCGATGTGGATGATATTCAGGAGTTGATATTGACCGAGGCCCATAGCTCGCGGTACTCCATCCATCCGGGTGCCGCGTAGATGTATCAGGATCTGAGGCAGCACTACTGGTGGAGGCGGATGAAGAAGGATATAGTAGAGTTTGTAGCTAGATGCCTCAAATGTCAGCAGGTAAAGACTGAGCACCAGAGGCCGGGAGGGTTACTCCAGCAGATGGAGATTCCGGAGGGGAAATGGGAGAAGATCACTATGGATTTTGTGACTGGTCTCCCTCTGACGGCGAGGAAGTTTGATTCTATTTGGGTTGTTGTGGATCAGCTGACCAAGTCCGCTCATTTCATTCCAGTGTGTACTTCTTACTCAGCGGAGCGGTTAGCATGGATTTATATCAGGGAGATTGTCCGTCTGCACGGCATTCCAGTTTCTATCATCTCAGACAGGGGTTCAGTGTTTACATCACGGTTCTGGAGGGCCGTCCAGCACGAGTTGGGTACCCGGGTGACTATGAGTACAGCTTTTCACCCTCAGACGGACGGTCAGTCCGAGAGGACTATTCAGATTTTTGAAGATATGCTCTGAGCCTGTGTTATTGATTTTGGAGGCTCGTGGGACCAGTTTTTGCCTTTAGCAGAGTTTGCCTACAACAACAGCTACCAGTCTAGCATCAAGATGGCTCCGTATGAGGCGTTGTATGGTAGGCGATGTCGGTCTCCAGTTGGATGGTTTGAGCCGGGAGAGGCTCGATTATTGGGTACTGATTTGGATCAGGAGGCCTTGGATAAAGTCCGGATTATTCAGGATAGACTTCGTACAGCTCAGTCTAGACAGAAGAGTTATGCAGACCGCAAGGTCAAATATGTTGCTTTCATGGTTGGTGAGTGGGTATTGCTCCGTGTATCGCCTATGAAGGGCGTGATGAGATTTGGGAAGAAGCGCAAGCTCAGCCCTAGGTTCATCGGTCCATTTGAGATTCTTGATCGTGTGGGAGAGGTGGCTTATAGACTTGCCTTGCCACCTAGCTTGTCAACTGTGCATCCCGTGTTTCATGTATCTATGCTGCGGAAGTATCGCGAAGATCCATCTCACGTGTTAGATTTCTGCACTGTCCAATTGGACAAAGATCTGTCATATGAGGAGGAACCGGTGGCTATTCTAGAGTTTTCGACAGTTGAGGTCGAAGAGTTTTCCTTCGGTGCGTGTTTAGTGGAGAGGTCAGCGTCCTGAGGCATCGACCTGGGAGTCCGAGTCCGATATGCGGGGCTGTTATCCCCATCTATTTCCGGACTCAGGTACTTCTTTCTTTTGTTCGTTCGAGGACGAACGGTTGTTTTAGAGGTGGAGAATGTGACAACCCAAAGGGGCATCACCGTAGTTCTTCCTTGTTTCGCGCTTCCAAGGTCTTGAAAACCTCGCTTTTAGTTGCCTGGATTTGCGTGCACAGTTCGGGCGCATAGCTGAAAAGTTTTTATGTTAGAATATGTGAATTTTGTGAAAACAATTTTATATATTTTGATATTAATATGCATAATATTGACTTCGGTCAACATTTTGGGTAAACGGACCCGGACCTGTGATTCGACGGTCCCGGAGGGTCCGTAGAAAAATATGGGACTTGGGCGTGTGCCCGGAAGCAAATTCCGAGGTTCCAAGCCCGAGAAATCAATTTTTGAAAGAAATTGTTTTCTGAAATTTGATATGAAAATTTGAAATGAAAAGTAGTTCGAAAATATAGGTATCGGGCTCGTATTTTGGTTCCGACGCCCGGTACAAGTCCTAAATATGTATTAAGCACTATCTCTAAAGTTTGGCTAAAAATGAATGTCATATGACGTGTTTCAGACTAAAAATGGAGAATTTGAGTTATGAAAGTTGAAGAAAGAAAATCATGTGTTTGAGGCTTGATCCTATGTATATGATGTTATTTTGGCGATTTGATCGCACGAGTAAGTCCGTAAGATGTTTTAAGGTTGTGTGCATGTTTGGTTTGGAGCCCTGAGGACTCGGGTGAGTTTTGAATGGGTCCCGGGAGGTCTTGGACTTAAGAAAATGTAGGTTCAGGTGTTGCAGACACCAGCGCGGCCGCGGTCATTTCTCCGCGGTCCGCGCTGGAGCCGCGCCGCCGCGATGCCTTTCTGTGCGGTCCGCGTGGCTGAGTCTGAGGGCTAGGGTTTCAGGATAACCAGCGTGGCCGGGCACCAAAACAGTGCGGTCCACGCTGGAAGGGTTCAGAGAAACCCCAATTTTTCTCCCACTCGGCGCGGCCGCAACATATTTTTGTGCGGTCCGCGCCAAGTCCTCAGAAAGGTATAGAAATTCGGAAAATCTCAGTCATTTTTCACTTTTCAAAAACCCAAAACCTAAGAGGCGATTTTCCAAACAACTTTTCTTCTCCAAAACCATTGGTAAGTGATTTCTACTTAATTTCTTCACTTCTTAACATCTTTTAACATGATTTCAACTTCAAATCAAAGATTTTCATTGGGAAATTGGGTGTTTTAGGTAGAACCTAGTTTTTCTACAAATTGAGAAGTTGGACCTCAATTTGGGGTCCGATTTCAAAACAAAACATATATTTGGATTCGTGGGAGAATGGGTAACAGGGTTTTGGTCCGAACTTCGAGTTTCGACCACGTGGGTCCGGGGGTATTTTTGACCTTTTTGGGAAAAACCTTGTAAAAACTATTTTTGTGCATTGGGGTTAGTTCCAATAGTAATTATTAATGCATTCAAGTAATTTGTGACTAGATTCGAGCAGTTGGGTGGTGAATTCGAGAGGTAAAGCTATAATCGAGACTTGAGTTGGAGCATTCGAGGTAAGTGGCTTGTCTAACCTTGTGTGGGGGACCTTTCCCCTTAGGATGTGCTATATTTGATAATTAAAATGCCCTGTACGTGAGGTGATGAGCGCGTACTTGAGCTAATTGTTGAAAATCCGGTTTTTCCTTAAGTGTTTCAATTGAGTTCTTTTCTTGTTTTATTCTACTTGTGAATTTAGCATGTTGCTAGTCTAGAAAGGCATGTTCAGTTGACTAAATTGCCTATTTGCTTAAATTGTCTTAATTTGCATTACGTGAAGCATGTTAGGCTAGAACTAAATGTTTACTTGGTATGAAATTAGCGTTAATTTAATATTCTTGTGTTGCTGCTCTGTGTTTTAAATTGGGACTACGGGTTAGATTCCCGGGAGATTCCCCCTGCACATTTACTTTGGGACTACGGGTTAGATTCCCGGGAAATTTCCCCTGCACATTTACTTTGGGACTACGGGTTAGATTCCCAGGAGATCCCCCGCACATATATTGAGGATACCAAGAGATCCCTGACTTATATTGAGGATACCGAGAGATCCTCGGGATACCAAGAGATCCCTAGTACATATTGAGGATACCAAGAGATCCTCGGGATACCAAGAGATCCCTGGCTTATATTGAGGATACCGAGAGATCCTCGGGATACCAAGAGATCCCTAGTACATGTCGAGGATACTAAGAGATCCTCGGGATACTTAGAGATCCCCGATTACTTTCCTTATGGTTTGCTTTCATCATTGTTTCCGTTATTGTACTCTTATTATCCTGCATAGATTCTTACTGTAGGTTCTCAATTGCACTGCTTATCTTATCCTGACATCTTTATATTTTATATAACCTCAGTAGGGCCCTGACCTTCCTCGTCACTACCCAACCGAGGTTAGGCTTGGCACTTACTGAGTACCACTGTGGTGTACTCACGCCTCTTCTGCGCATGTTTTCATGTGCAGATCCAGGTACCTCTACTCAGGCGCACTATCAGTGAGGCAGGAGGACTACGGAGACTTCGAGGTAGATCTGCTGCGTCCGCAGACCGACGAGTCTCCCTCTTTATTCTATCTTTAGTACTTAGTTCTCTTTCCTTCCGTTTGTTAGATATTCTGGAGTTTGGAGCCTCACTATACATTTCTGTAGCCTGTGTTTTCCCGTGAGTTTCCGGGTTTGGGATTGTTTTAGTCTTGAGATATTGAGTCGTATATGCCGAGCGGCATTCAGTACAATTTCCTTTTTAGATAATTAAATATGGTATTCTATTTTTCCGCAATTATTATGTTTCCGCTAGTGTTAGGCTTACCTGGTCACGAAGACTAGGCGCCGTCATGACATGATCACGGTTGGTGAACTAGGGTCGTGACACCCTTATAGTCATGTTTTCTACATATGAAGATGATTTCAAGTTTGGAATACTAACCTATCTAACTATAAACTCAAGCAGAATATTGGACAAAAATTTTAGCAAGAGGTTTCTTTCTCAATAAATAAACACACAACCATGTCATTCGTTCATTAAAATTCAATAGAGATATGGTATCTTATTAAGGCCAGACAAGTGTATCAAACAACACAATAATGACTTTTATCGCATAGACATAGCTTTCACACATAATGAATCTATTTTAGAAAGTTGGGAACTAAACGAAACTTATGCCAAACTAGGAAAGTCACTCAAGTGCTAGCAAACACATTCGTCAGAAAATGGTGGCTCATGCTCAAACCTCGCAGGATGCTTAACAGTCAAACCAATGATCTTTAGGCTTATACTTAGTTTCATAAAGAGTCATGCTAAATAGGGAACAAAAAAACTAATAAAAAAGGACGAGGATGAAATTCATCAAGTTGTTTGGAACCTAAAAAAGTAAGGTCTTATAGACTTGGTATCTACTCACAGCAACATATAACTTCATGATGATAGAGGATAACATTTACAGCTAATACTAGTTGGGAAGCAAACACCTTGAATCAACAAAGGTTTAATAAGCATGAAAGATCAGTGTTAAACTCATGAGATCTAACATGTTAAATAAACGGATTCTACAACATGCATTTACAATCAAACTCAGCTAATACAGGTCTGAAACACAACTGTTAGCATGGAATCCCCTGAGTTTTTAACTAATAAATATTATACTAGTCAAATATAAGAACTGTTACACTTATTATGCATGCACATATATTTAAACGTTAAAGTGAACAAAATGAAACATACTGACCTTCTCCAAGGCAGAAAACCAAAGTATTAAACTGAGTCGCCAAAGAGTTATCCCAAAATAAGCTTACACATTACTAGAGATTCAACGCCATTTTAGTTAATTCTGGTGTATTTGCTGAGTTATTAACTTGTGCTTATTCAAGGAATTTATGTCCAATATTTAAAGTCAAAATTTAGGGTTTTAGTGTTTCGATTTTGAATTTCATATGAGAAATTGATGATGACACTCTGATAATGAAATTAAAGATGAATAGAGGTGAAATCAGGAGAAAAGGGGGAAGCAATCTTACCCCTTTCTTGAAGAATCTAGATGTTGACACTAGATACTCTTCGCGAACGTGTGGCCCCTCTCGCAAACGCGAAGAAGCAAACTAGACACCAGAAATATGCAATATCAGCCATCTTCTAAGTCCAAATTCTAATATGTAAATCATCTGAAATCCACCTGAGACCTCGGGACCTCAATCAAACAAACCAACAAGTCCTAAAACATCATATAAACTCGCTCAAAGTGTCAAATCACATCAACCAATAGTAAAATCACGAATCACACATCGTTTCAAGCCTAATGGATTTTATGAACTTATAACTTCTAAAATCGATGCCGAAACCTATCAAATCAATTCCGATTGACCTCATATTTTGCGCACAAGTCATAAATGACACAACGGACCTATTCGAACTTTTGGAACCAAAATTCGAGCCCGGTTGTTGATACCTAATTTTTCTCATATATTTTTAAATATGCATACATACTTTTAAAATATTGTACATGCATTTACAATCATTCACAAGTGTTTTTACCATTTTCCTATAATTTGTAAAAAGGCCTTAAATAAATTTATTTCTGCATTGTTAATTATATAAATATTCAATAATTATCCCTTATATTACTCTATGATGATTTAATCATCTAAATTCATCATTTATGCCCATATAAGTATTCAAATATTTTAATTATATTTTTATAATTACATTTGCATTTTTTAAGACTATAATTACATATTTTGCTATAATAGCCCATATATATGCATAATTACCTTATCTATATAGAAAATGACTTATTATATTTTTATAATGTTAAGTAATTATTTTAAATTATTTTCATGCATAAATCATATTTTTATAATTTATAAATTATTTTATTAAATTAAAGGGTATTTAAAACATATCCCTTTTCTTAATTAAATTTCCTAACCTAACCCAACCCAAATACTCGTCCAACCCGACCCAGAACCCCCTGTGATCATGGCCGTTGATCTTTCAGATCAACGGTCCACGTTATTTCTTACCTTTTAAATCCAACAAACCCCAAAACCCTACCCATTTCTCTCAGACACCGCCACCCTCTTCTCCTCTCTTCTCTCTCGGACGCTCTCAAACCCTAGAGCATCGTCACTCAAAACACCCTCCAAATCCCTTCGATTCCCAACCGGATATGGAATAATTTGGCGATTTACCGTCTTATCTGATCCCCTACCTCTACTAGTTCTTCGATTTTAATGTTACGGAAATGGGATCTCAAGGGATTCGAACCAGTTTCGGTTCAAATCTCTCATATTAATGATGAATCCGCCTATATTAAACCCTATGTCTGTGAGTACTATCATTTTCGTGTTCTCGTGACTTCAAATCTCTGGTTCGAACTAGATTTTCTACATCTGTTCAAAAGCCTAGCTATTTCTGTTAAATCCGTTTAGATCTTTTTAGATCTGAGACAGTTTTGAGTTTGTTTGGTATTTTCCTTAAGATTTTTATGCTTTTACTATTATTGTTAACCAATTTTATTTTACCTAGGGTTTTGATCTATAAAGGGTTTTCTGTCAAAATGCTTAGACATTTAAATGCTTTCAACTATGGTTTTCTTCTTTACTATTTCGACCGATCTTTTTTGAGTTTCATCTCTATGCCTTTGATATATCCTAGGGTGTTGATTCTCTGACTATTTATCCTGTTGTCTTTTGCCCATTACCTTTTAACTCTGTCAATTGAGTTGTTAATTGATTTACTTACCTAAATTAGGGTTTGAATTTAGTACCCATATTTCCTTATTTAAATTTACTTGTTCTTACCCTATTTATGTATCCGTATTATTGGCTTGATTGTGTGTCCTAATTCCTAATTGATTCTGGAAACTGTTTTTACCTTATTAATCTTACTCTTAATTACGAATTGATTCTGTGCGAGTTTTTCCTTAAATTAAGTGGTACTTATTTGATTTTGTCCTCTTAATTGATTCCTAACTGATTGCTAATTGATTTTTCATACCTTATGTATGTGTAATTGATTCATTACCTTATGTGACCTACCCTATTGAATGCTATTAAAACCCTTCATGTTCTGATTTTCAAGGGACAGACTCAGACCCTTACATGAACACACTCAGAAAGAAATACGCACACACACACAAACTATGGCTCTCATTCAAACCTTTCTTTTACTTGTGTTTGCTACATTGTCTAGCCGGCTGAAAGCCAAGGCTAGACTATTGGATTCTGCATGCTTTCAACTTCCTCTTTGCTATTTCTTAACCGGTATGTCTCCACTTCTGCCATCATTCAATATGCTATGTAATTAGACCTATGTGCTTCATGCTTATTGATCTTAATCAGCATGTCTACTTCTATGTAATTAGACCTATGTGCTTCATATTTATTACTCTTAATCAGCATGCCTACTTCCATGAAATTATACCTATGTGCTTCTTGTTTTCAGTATGTCTGTTAGACATATGTCTATTTGTTTCTCAACTAGCATGATTTCTGTCCTGTTTTCAGTGTTCAACCCCTAACAGGTTCCTAAATAATTTATGATTTTCTAGGTTTCCAACTTTTGCTACCCTTCTACATGACTGCCTGATTGGGACCCTGATCCCAACATGCTATTTTTTAATACATGTCCATAAGATAACCTAGTGATAACTAGTGAACTAAGTCAATCCCCAGGCAATATGGAACCTTGATTGAACTTGTTGTGACTCTGTTCTGCTATGTTGTTGATTGATATCTAAGCTCAATCTGGTAAATGTGGTTCTGTTGCAATGTTGATCTTATGATCTGTTTCTATGCACTTCTGAAATCCAAACTATTTTTTTCTAAAAAAACTATCTCCTACTTTTATACACTATTTTCAACTCCTACTCTTAGTTAACTAGGGTCTTGCTAGCCCCAATATGATCACTGCTTAGGGTCCATGAGACTCCTCTAAACTCTGACACATTGTGGCTTGTTTCCAATCCTTTATGAACTACTTCTGAACATTTGTTCTCTAGTGTGAGCACTGCCCTGGTTTCTCGAAGCCCTTGGGAACTTTGACACACTAGAGATTTGGATTCTTGGTGCTTTGCCAATGGTTATTGTGTATCTCTGAGCTTTGGAGCTGTTATGGTTTGAAGGCCTGGGTTACCCGGATGCATTGGGCCTGTTGTAGGCCTCCTACAGTTATATACTTTGTAATCTATTCATCTGCTTATGGTGTGTAATAATTATTTGTAATAACAATGGGGCAATAGTGAATTGGGGAAAACTGGGCCTAGTTTAATGTTTTCATGAGAATAGGGTAGAAAACCTGCTTTAGGTGCCTGTTTTCTTTCAAATATTTTTCACTACTATATGTTAGATATCCTGCCTATAGGTTGTTTACTTGTTCAGTTATATTCTGTTACAGCATGCAGTAGATAACATGCCTATAGGATCAAAATAGTTATGAATATACCGTCAAGATTCACTACTGCATTTAAATCATGCCCACAAAGTTTCAAAATCAGTTCTGCATTTTAAAAATCACGCCTATAAAGTTTTAAATCACTTCTGCATTCAGATGCCATGTCTATAGGAAATTTCATAATCATTTTTGCATTTAGATACCATGTCTATAGGAAATTTCAAAATCATTTTTGCATTTAGATACCATGTTAATAGGAAACTTCAGAATCATTTCTGCATACCATGCCTATAAGGTCTTATGAGCAGTTGTTCTACACTTAGATATCATGCCTGTAGTGTCTAAAAGATAAAAATTAGCCTGCTAAAACCAGTAATTGTTTACAGCTCAGATACCCAATTTATAAAATTATGTCCGGCTATCACTTAGACAATCTTGTAGGTTAATTGGATTCTGGGTTTAAAATTACTATTTTCCTGTTGCTTGAAACCTGCCCAAATTCAGGAAGTAATAAAATCAATAGGCGAACTAATTAGGTATTCCCTGCCTCGCCTTAATGAAATTGCTTCATATTTTGTGCTCATCTAGATATCTTGCTATAGGAATTTAAATAGTTTAAAACTGTTTGTTCGAGGCATGCAATTTTTTGCTTATTTGTGGAGGTAAATATGAGCCCCTTAATTGCATCTTTATGTGATAGTCCTATTTGACTTTTTGTTTGTCGCTTAGTTTCTCCTTTTAAAAAAACATAAGTGAGTCTAGAACTTCCTTAAATAAAGGTCCTAAACACCTCCAGGGCCACATGCAAGGGACGGGTAATGCACGCATAAGGTACGTACTGGATACTATTAGAACGCAGAGGTAATAATAATTAAGGGGAGGGTAATCGGGTAGTAAAGAATATGATGACATGTCCGTTAATGCTACACGTAACACCTCTATTTGAGTAAAGTTTACTGAGTATTGGACAGAAGTGACCCTTAGGCTAAAAAACCTAGGACTCCTTTTACTCCTTGTTTTAAGAGTAATATCTATTTGTTTAAATTTCTTATAAGACTAATTCACTTAAATTGAGTTTGGCCGGGACCCACTGTTATGGACCTAGAGGGGTGCCTAACACCTTCCCCTCAAGGTAATCTTAATTCCTTACCCAATCTCTGGTAATGCAAACCGATTTATGAGTTATTTGCTTTAGGTTCCCTAACGCACCTTACACCCGTTATGTGGAGACTCTTCAAATTACATACCCCTTCCCAAAAGGAAATGATTTCTCCCAAAAAATGTCGAAACCCAGACTCTGCGAGGAAAAAAGGGGGCGTGACAGCATGGCAACTCTGCCGAGGATATTAGGCTCTTACCATAACAAACTTGTTTTGTAAATTAGTCTCAAACATACTTTATTTTGTTAATACATGTGCACCCTTTCCCTTCCCCCTTATTGGATTTAATTGTCTATTTTTAAGCATTTATGATTTGCTTTACTACAGAAACTGACTTGTCTCCATGTTTTCTTTCCTAAAGTCTTTTAATTATAAAATACTGCATTTATCTTTTCTAACGTGCAAATACGTGACCACATGCTATTTATTGTTGCATAAATCATGATCAACATCATATTCCACTTATGCATAATCAATCCTATAGAAACGCTTGATGAGTGTTTGTGCTCTTCCTTATATCACCATTAAAATTTGGAAAGGCGTATTTACGGTAAAACTAGCCGATCGGCGGTGCAGTCGATGGTTCTGTGCCTTTCTCCCTCAAGTTTTCCATTTGAGGGTACCAGTCTAGACCTCTCTAGAAACCTTACTCTGATTAATTGTACATGCATCGTGGTCAAACCTAGCCAGGTTAATATGTTGTCCACATAATAACCCTTTAAGACAAGCCTCGTCCAAAAGTCCATCGGGTTTTCCATAACCCAACGGATGCAACCATGATTGTGTGCATAAATTTGTGAGAAATAAGTGCCAATATGCTAATCATTGTTGTATAAATAGTCGGATATGGAGGGGGAAAGGACCTAACATATTTGTTTTGTAGAAAATGAGGCACGAAGTCCCGAGGTTCAGCATGATCCGTAACATACGTCCACTGTTGCTAGATTGGTGGGAAGATCTTCAACCAAGTGATAAGAATCATGTCAAAAGGGTCTTGGGAAATTTACCTTCTCTATTGGGCCTTCAGCTGAACAACATGTTGATTGCAACTGCCACAATGTTCTGGGACAAAGAAAGAGCCGTGTTTTGCTTTGGAAACATAGAAATGACCCCTCTCTTGGAAGAAATATGGGGATTCACTGGGCTACCTTGGGATAGTCCATGTTTATTGCTGCTAGAAAATCGCTCTACTAGGGGGTTTCTAAAGATGATGGGATTGATGAAGAATGATGACTTGGAGTTCCTGAAAAATTCCTACAGACCCTTCGACTTTCTCTATGAACGATACGGTCACAAAAGATCTTATCTTATCTTTGATGACGTATTCTCCATCACTTCTTTGGGTTGGATTCACCGCAGGGTTTTTGTGTTCATCGTCTATTTCTTGGGTATGTTAGTGTTCCCGATCCAAGGGGATAGAATCTACACCATACTGGCCATGGTAGCAAAAATCTTGATAGAGGGGATCGAAGGGCAAACATATACTATTATCCCTATGATCATAGCTGACATATACCGGGCCTTGGAGCGCTGTCAGAAGGGGTACAAATACTTCAAAGGTTGCAACCTGCTATTACAAGTATGGCTGTTAGAACATCTCCAAAAGGTCAATACCATCAAAAGTTACCGCGAAGGCCGTGAAATGATTATATAGCCTTCCATCATCCCAAGAAAATGACCTATATCCCAGACAGGTTTGCTCAACTAGAGGACAGGATGGGTGCAGTTTTTCAACAATTTGACCGAGGACCAAGTTCAATGGATGCTCGAATGGTTCCCTACCGATGAGATCATCATCAGATCTAGGGATGTTCCATACTTGGTATTGATCGGGTTAAGGGGCATATACCCTTATGCTCCCCTCAGGGTTATGAGACAGGCAGGCAGGAAGCAGGTCATACCGCGAGTTGCTAAAATGAGTTATTTCATAGCCGATTTTTAGAGTGGCGTCATTCCATACAACAGTGAAGCGCAACACATGTGGCGTTGGAAGATTATCGTAGAAAAGGATACCATCGATCCAGATCGATATCATGCTGGTCATGTGTACTTATACCCCTCATTGTTGGATGATAACATAGGGGGAATATTCGAGCCAAGGGTTGGTCCAAGAAACTGGGTCATAGACGAAGTTGCTGAAGCATAGGTGAAATATAACAAATTGCACAAAAGGGTTCACGAGTCCGAGGCCGAGCACATGGAGTGACACAAAACCAACATGGAAATAATCAATAAATGGAGAGAGAGGGCTATTAAATCAAGCAAAAGGTTGGAGTATCTGGAGCACAGTCTGATGGAATTAGAGGGAAAGATAAGGAAGAGAGTCATCGATTCCCAGAACGCTGAAGGAAGCGAAGGAGGACATTTAGCAAGGGCATACTTACTGCTGAACCTGCACGAACTGGGGGATCTGATCGACAAAAGCATCCTGCCTGGAGAAAGTCCTTCTGGGACCAAGTAGATTAGGTTTATTTGCTTTTACAAAATATAATAGGGCCAAGTGCCATTAGTGACTTATCTTATAATAAGGCAGTTATTGGCACTGAAATTCTCCAAATCTATTTTTCGCTAGGCTTACCTCGAGAATAACGAGGCTCCCAAACTAGGACGTGAATTTACTCAATATGTGTTTAAATACTACAAACTTTTTAGAATCCTTAGTGACTTGTTTACCTTTTTTTATTTTTTTATTATTCCCATCCCCTAAGGTTGGTTCGCACATATTGGTATCATCAGCATATCACGCCAGATCCATAGGCCCTCCACCTCCTCCTCCTCCAAGTAATACGAAAAATCGAGGAAAAGCTAAGATGGATGACTTGAGTGGTATTCGAAAAGAAAATGCTGAAAACATCAAAACTTCAAACGGTCGGAGCACTCTGGCCCAGAATGAGTTGGTCCTGTATTTAGAGGAGAAAATACTGGAGTTACAAGGAGAACTTAAGAAGGTCCATAACTTGGGAAACTTCTCCCTCACCCTAAACATCCCAGACGTCAACCAACAAAATGTTCCAAACCCAACACCTCCTCAAAATATGCCAAACCAATGTCCAAAAAATTCTCCCGCACCCCATCAGTACACCACACCACCTCAAAACCTAAATCCTCTACCGATATCAACTTCTCCACAACACCACCATCAACCAACCCAGTACCCACAAACCACTACCTATTATACTCCTCATAACACACCATAACCTATTCCGGATCCTCAAAACTCAACCAACAACCACCACTACACCCAAATCCCTAGCACTCACCAAAACAACCCCATATACGTGGAAACAATACCCCACTCCACTCAACCAATCTCCTATGCACCAGAATCCGTTGAGAAGGACTTGCTCATCAAGAACATGGCCGAGGAGCTCAACAAGTTGACAAGTCGAGTTTAGGGTGTTGAAGGGGGTAAAGGAATAGAAGGTCTGAACTATGAGGACTTATGCATAAAACCAGATGTGGAACTACCGGAGGGTTACAAACCTCCCAAGTTCAAGATGTTTGATGGAATGGGTGATCCCAATGTTCATTTGAGGACTTATTATGACAAGGTCATAGGGGTCGGAAAAGATGAAAGAATCCGAATGAAGCTCTTCATGAGAATTCTTACCGGAGATGCCCTGTCCTGGTACATAAGCCAGAACCTTAAGAAGTGGGACAATTGGGTAAGCATGATGTCAGACCTTATGGACCGGTTCAGGTTCAATACGAATAATGCACCAGATGTCTTCTATATCCAGAACCTAAAGAAGAAACCAACTGAGACTTTTCACAAGTATGCTACTTGGTGGAGGTCGGAAGTAGCCAAGGTCAGACTGGAATTAGATGAGGAACAGATGAATAAGTTCTTTATCAGGGCATAGGACCTATAGTATTATGAAGGACTAATGGTCATTGAGAATCACAAGTTCTCCGATATCATCAAACTCGGAGAAAGGATTGAAGAGGGTATCAAAAGTGGTGTCACGACCCAAACTGATAGGCCGCGACGGGTGCCCGGGTCCTGCCTGTCAAACATCTCTAAACATGCATCTAAGCTATAAACCTGAATAACATCTACTGAAATATGAGAATAATGTACATGAAGGAAATCTGCCCAAAAAGGCATACATACATGTATGTACAACATACGTAGGGCGAGCCGACAAGGCTGTTATAGACAACTATACATTTCAAAAGTGGAAGCCGGCAAGGCCACATACTATCCAACTAGACATACTATCTACAAACCTCTAATAGAAACATAACTATACAAAGACGGGACTGAGCCATGTCATACCCATATATATACAAACATATCGTACCAAAATCAAAAGTAGTTCCGGATTAAGTGGAGCACGCCAACTCTCGCTGATCAGGGATCCTAAGAAGGGGGACCATCAGCTTGCCTACCTGCACCTGCAGGAATGAAATGCAGGCCTCGTGAAATAGGGCGTCAGTATGAAAAATGTACTAAGTATGTAAGGCATGAAAATTAGTACGTAAAAGACATAAATGAAACATGGAATACAGAAACACATATTTAAATCTGAATAACTTTGTAAATTCTAAAACGTTTATAATGTCATGCACGTGCGTATAAATGTCGTGCCACGCATAGGTATGGGTGTACATGATATCATCTAGATGCTGAGGGCATCCCATCATGTTGTCTAGGCCACTGTGGGCAACATCATCAACATATATCAGCTGATCAGGTGGTGATACGTATATAACGTCATAACCTTTTTTCATATCCCATATACATATATACGCGTATATAACTCCATCTGTTCACGGGTCAATGCACATGTATAAATGAGTGAAATGCATTAAAAATACGTAATAATCTCAATATTCCTTCCAGATAAACTTCTTCAACTGTGTATTATTCTGAGACCCATGAACAGAAGATAATAAAAATTCTCATGGGGAATCAAGAATATAGACACCCCTAATATCTCTATGAATAGAGTAATTTATGAAAACTGTGTATTTGCTCGTTTCTTCAGTATAATTTGGACCATGCCAAAAGAAAGAAGGGAGGGCCTTAACATACCTGGAGTAGGGAAAATTTTGTATACTATTCTTGACGAATTTCACATTACTACTATTCCAACAAATCCTTTTTTGAACCGCAAAATTTTACATTACTACAATTCCAACAAATCCTTTTTTTGAAGCCTTTTTTTGGGAACGAAGACTATCTTCTGTGTTTAACGTTTTCTTGAATCTTTAAAAAGGAAATGTTTCTAATCTTCTCATGTATTTGGACTTAAGAGTGAATGAAGATAAGACAATATTTAACGTTTTCTTGAATCCTTTTAAGAAGGAAATGTTTTTTATCTTATTTGGACATAAGAATGAAATGAAGATAAGACTTATTCAAGTCTTATGTTAGTTAGATTTTAATTTGGCTATAGGTAGCCACATGGCATAGATGACTTATGAGTCATTCTTAGCCTTGTGGCATTTGTGCCACATTTTTTGAGTGAGATTTTTGTTAATTTTTATCCACTTATTAGTTAACTAGGTAATGTTCCGTTACATTATAATTAAGCAATTACCCGCATAATTTAAAAATTACCATAAATTACTTAAAATTCTATTTATTTTTTAAAATACTTTATATATTATACTACCGTGGTCATATGGTACCTTGCATGATGCTAGTTCATAATTATTGGGTATTATCGCTCGACCCTTATTTCATTCCAAATTGGCCACTTTCAACGAAACTCATTTTCTTTAATCCGTGTACCCCTTTATCCTTCGTAATACTTATTTATCGCTTGTTATAAATAGTGTAAGTATGTTAACATCAAGATGATCTCATCCCCGAGTCTACGTCGATTAACCGAAGACAAAACTTTTAACGTATGAAAACGCAAGATGTAACAAGCGATATTGTTACAAATTTCGAGGCACTGCAGGCCACAAACAAAACATTACAATCAAGGGGCATATCAAAGAAAGAAGTAGGGGCAGTAATGGTGGCCCAAGGTCCAAAATAGCCACTCACATACCAAACACCTCCACCTACATACCAACCATCACCTCCCAGATATTACCAACCTGCCACCGCATATCACACTTATAACACCCAGCCAGATACTATACCTCCAACTCGTCCAAATTACCAGAAACCCTAACTTAAGCAATGGCAGTTAGCCACTCGTACAACTGGTCGATGGGTTCAGCAATGGCAGTGTACCCAACCTGGTTAGCCACTTAACTGAAAATTAAGGAGGAAGTCACTAAGAAGATCAATGCCAAAGTTCTCAGGGTAGTTGAGTACCCGACCTGGTTAGCCAACATTGTACCGGTTCTAAAGAAAGATAGGAAGGTTAGGGTATGTGTTGACTATCGAGATTTAAATAGAGCAAGTCCCAAAAATGATTTTCCATTACCAAATATACACATCCTAATCGAAAATTGCACCAAGCATGAACTCCAATACTTTGTAGATTGCTTCGCAGGTTATCACTAGATTTGGATGGGTGAAGAAGATGCCGAGAAGATAGCTTTTATTACACCGTGGGGAGTGTACTACTACAAGATGATGTCATTCGGTCTAAAGAATGCTGGGTCCACCTACATGAGAGCCATGACAACCATTTTCCATGATATGATACACAAGGAAATAGAGGTGTATGTCGACGACGTCATCATCAAATCCAAGAAGGCCGCAGATCACATAGCAGACTTGAGGAAGTTCTTCGACAAACTAAGGAGGTACAATCTGAAACTGAACCCCGCAAAATGTGCATTCGAGTTTCCTACATGAAAATTGTTGGGATTCATTTTCAGCCGTCGAGGAATTGATTTGGACCCGTCAAAAGTTAAGGCTATTAAAGAGTTACCACCATCAAAGAGCAAGAAGGACGTGATGAGCTTCCTAGGGTGTCTCAACTACATCAACTGCTTCATAGCACAATGCACAGTTATATGTGAACCCATCTTCAAAATGTTGAGGAAAGATGCTGAAACTAGTTGGACTGAAGATTGTCAGAAGGCTTTTGACAAAATCAAGGAATACTTGTCTGCACCACCAGTCCTAGTCCCGCCAAAACCTGGGAGGCCTTTGCTACTCTGTTTGTCCGTATTAGATGGAGCTTTCGGATGTGTTTTGGATAACATGACGAGAACGGAAGAAAGGAGCAAGACATATACTACTTGAGTAAGAAGTTTACACCTTATGAAGCACGATACTCCCTGCTGGAATGCACTTGCCGTGCTTTGACTTGGACATCTTAGAAATTGAGGCATTACTTTTGTGCCTGTTGTCACACCTCCTTTTTTACACCCCGAGGGTATATGGGAGTTTTTCCAATTATAGTGACATTATTCGAAACGAGATTATTTAATTTATCAGAGTTGCCACTTAAAATAGTTTATTTGGTGTCCCAAGTCACCGATTTATTTTAAATCCCAAATCGAGGAAGTTTCGACTTTATTCTAAAAGTCTGTGAACCAGAAATTCTAGATAAAGAATTCTGTTAACTCAGGAGAAGGTGCTAGGCATTCCCAGGTTCCATAGTTCTAGCACGATTGCTTAGCAATTTATACTTGGCTTAAATTGTCTAATTACTCATTTTTAGGACCTATGTGCATTTACCTTTTAACCGCTTTTAATCTCTTAATTTATTTGTAATTAAATAATTGATCTACACGTACGTATACTCTTTCCTTTGGCGCGTCAAAAATCATGTCACGCGAACATGTTCACAATTAATAATGCTTGGTTTATTTTATTAAGAAAAGTTTGGTTGAAGTTGCGCGAGCGCATCCCTCGAGTTACTTTTTTAGAAATAAATTCGTAATTATATTACGTGAACGTATACATAATCACAATAATAGTCTAAGTTGAGCCTAAAGAAAACAACGAGTGTTTAAGATCGTTTAATACTAAGTTAATATTAATGTGAGGGCCATAGCTTAGGGATTTTGTTTGTGTATGGCACACCTCGAATTATATTTTAGAGAAAATTACATTTAATTAATGGGTCTAAGGATGTGCACTTAGTAGGCAGCTATAATTGTAGAAAAGGTTTGATGTGCATGACTGAGCCTTTAATTTTTTAAAGCAGCTCTGGGCTTAAGCTTAAACCAAACGGTTCAGAAGGGGAAAACTGGGCTCAAAATCGAGCCCAGAAGTTGGCCCAAGCAGGCGGTCAATGGACTCTCAAAAGGAGTCAGCGCATACTAAGCCCCAAATCTGCACATCTATGCCTTGGGGTAATAAGGCCAATATCCATGAATGCCCATCATGCCATTTAAATAAAACTAAATACAACAAAGATTAAAATTGGACCCATAATATGAATCAAACAATGCCCAAATTTTGAATTGGACTTAGGCCGGCTGCCTCACCTAAGCTACTGTCAAGCCCAAATGAATATTCAGCTTTCAAGTTAGATGTAACCCCAAGCATTTTAGCAAACTAGTAGAAATCCAAAACGACATTTATTTACCCACGCATTTGATTATCAACAATTAACACTAACCATGAAAACTATAACTTAACGCATTCATGAATTAGCCTCAATTTGAGTTGCCAACTTCCTTAACCAAATACAGTTTGAATTTTTACAAAGCATACATAAACCATTCTAACAGTTATCGATCAAGATAACTAATCCTGTGAAGGGGGCTATACATGATCAAATCTTAAAATTTAGAATATTCCAACAGTCCTTTACTATTGACAATCCATAATTATACAAGATTCCCCTAAATACAATGATGTGTCTAAGAAAGAAAGAAGAAAAAGAATTAAACTAAAGAGCTACTTTCTTTCTAACTTCTAATCTATTGCTGCTTTAACTTCGAGCAAGGTAAGACTACTCATGACTTTACCAGCAGAGTCCAGTTCCTCTAATGCACTGATTGTTTCAGTGACCCAAAAAGAATTTATGCACCATTACGTAGTGAATCTGACCATTAATTTATCAGATTCATTTCCTTTGGTGCAGTTGTTAAGAGGTGAATTTGGAACACAGTTTTACAAGTATATAGACACTGGTTCAGCACTCAAACAATGACAAATTGAGCACATATACAACACAATATTTCAGATTTCATGATCAAATTTAGCAGCCATTTTAAGGTAACATTAACACATGGTTTATAGTCATTAACCAACCCTAAGTTCATATACTCAGGATTTCTAGATTTTCAGCCAACCAAAATAAGTTCTGAGCATACATTTTGAACTCAAAATTAATTCTATTTAAAATAAACATTGTTACATACCTTGAAATTGACAAATACAACAGAAAAATGACCAAATAAAGGTCAGAAAAATCAAGGCTGATTCAGGGCTTAAATCAACAACAATCAGACAACAGCTACTGAGAAGTTTCAACCAGAAATCAGCAAGAAAACCACCAGTTTTAACCAGTAAACCACAACTAAAAAGAACCAGTGTTTCAAGAAAAATCCACAACTAAGAGACCCATTTTTGAGTGTTTTGGTATCTAATCTTGGTATTTTTTAGAATCAGTAGGGATTTTTTCGAATAAGACTAGTATCTCTATATGTTTTTTCAGAACTTTTGAGCGTAGAAAATGATGTTGAAATCTCTGTGTATGAGTGAGGGAATGTTTCTCTTTTATAGAGCATACAAAAAGGCATCAAAAAAGCATATTCTAACCTAAATCTGAACTTTCAGGATAGTACAACATCTTTTACAGTTATCTGTCCTTATCCTTATCCAATACCAGCATTTTTATGCTAAGGATAGGGACAACTGTGCAAAATCTAGAACATTCTGATACTAGCTTAAAAAGTCCATCTTTACCCTTCTAATTACTGACTATTTCAGCTTTGTCCTAAGTTCTTTTAGTTTAATTAGGTCCCTATAAGTTTCTATTGATTTACACACTAACCCTATATGTTTCTATTGATTTACACACTAAGGCAAACAAAAACAAATGGGCTAATATTAGTAATTTAATCAAAAGCAAACAACCAAGCTGACCTAAGCATCTGAAAAATTAAAACATAAACCTAACCTCTAAAATAAACCAAGTTCATAAGAAAACTTCACAATGCTCTTCAGATTATCATTTGTAATGAGCATAGGCAGACGAGTTTAAACAAGCAAACAAAAAAATTGAACCTAAGCTAATTATGCATTAAAACAACTATTTTAAAAAAAATTAGACTAAGCATGCAGTTTCAGTATACTAGAAGATGGTTCAGAACAAGCAAAAGGAAATTAACAGCTATGACAGCAAAATGAAGCTATTTCAGGATTTAAACTACATGAATCACTAATTGAAACTAGGTTAATTAAACCCCCTAAGAAACTGATTTTAAACAAGTTCAAAGACTGAAATGGGGACGACTCCTAAAAATATAGAACAAACAGATTCTTATACGATAAAATTTTAAACATGCTTACTAAACTAATCACCAGATGCAAAGATAAACAAACAAAATAATTTTGAAAAGAAAAAACCTAAAACATGTGACTAAACATAAAGAAAGGAGATGAAAAGGATTCTCAGAAAAGGAAAGGAGAACAGAAGCAAAGAGATTTACCAAACATGTTTTCGAACGGACCAAACAAGGCTTAAAAAGACGAATCTTGACCAAACTTTGAAGCAAAAGGGGTAAATGAACATGGAACTAACATTAACCGACTGTTCTCAGCAAGAACAGTCGGCTAATGAAAGTTTGGGGTTCACATGCCCAAACTATGACTAAAAAGAGAAGGGTGCAAGAGCTCAGATTGGAAATTCGGATAAATTGGCTGGGGTTTTCGGGGACTTGGTTGTAGTTTAGGGTTTAGAGGGGTGTGAGGACTATGTGGTATGATTTTCGGGTGATTTGGAGAAGTTAGGGTTTTTGGGGATTGAAACTCAGAATTGAAAGTCTGGGGATTTAAAGGTGTTTTTGGGGAAATTGACTGTGGAATGGTGTTGAGGATGGACTCAGGGTTATGGAGGATGAATTTGGGAGGTTTTGGAGCAGCGGAGTCGCCGTGAGGCGATTTCCGGTGGGCGGTTGATGGCGGAGGCGGCGGAGGAAATCGGGACGGCTGAGGTTTTAGTAGGTTTTGTATTAGAGACGACTGAGGAGTTCCGAATAGCGTGGGAGAGTGTTTTCGGACAGTTTTATAATTAGTGAGAGGTTAGTTAGGAGCCGTTGGATCATAAAGATCCAATGGTCGTGATTGGGAGGGAAGAAAACAGGGTCATTTTGGACTATAGGGAGACAGACCGGGTAAGGGATTTTGGGCTTGGGTTTGGGATGTGTTTGGGAAAAATTGGGCTGGTCTGGTGTAAGGCTAAACCAATTTCAAAGCACATTAAACCTTTTCTTCACTTAGCCAATTATTCCTTTTCCTTTATTTTTTCTTTTTCTTTTATTTAAATAAAAACCTAAATTAAAATCCCAAATTAATCTAGATTGTAAAACTAACCAATTACCTAATTATAAAAATTACTTGATCCTAAATTAAAAAAAAATCAATAATCTAAAGATTAAAGGTAAAAATGTAAAATGGGCCATCTTTGGGATTTTCATTTTTTAATAAAACAAATAAATTAACTAATTATTTTGGGATTAGTAAAAATAATTAGACATGGTATTTTTGGGATTAACTAAATTAAATGGGCCTAAAAATGTAAAAACAAAACCTAAATGCAATGCATGGTATTTTTGATATTTTTTCATGATTTTAAATGAAGATTAAACGTGCACAAAAATGCAAACAATTTATAAAATCCTACAAAAATCCTAAAAAGAATGGCAAATAATTGGAAAAAATCTATTTTCTTGGATTTTATAGGAGCAATTCATATAGGGCAAAAATCACATGCTCACAGTTGCCCCTCTTTGCTCGAAAACATGAAGTGTTTTTGGGTAAAGATAAAATGAGCAATTACGAGCGATTTTTGCCCATCTGAAACTCCATGAGAAACATCTTTTGAAAAAATCTGACCGAACCTTGCTTCAGAGGTTGCCTACATATCCTCGCTATAAAGGAATCAGGCCAGTGTAGTTCTAGAAGTTTTGGTAGCTAGGACTACCGGGAAACTGTGATTTCACTATTGTTGTTGCTGTTTCTACTTGCTGAGCTCCTTATTACACCAAAATGAAAGATAAAAAGCTAAATTAGCTAAGCCTATCAACTACGAGTTACAAGATTCCTATCTATAAACCTTCTAAAGCTTGATCTTGAGTCTTGGCCAGTTCTTCCTACAGACTATGATCTGAATCTTGATGCTTGTTAGCTGCAAATGTTGGTTCATTCTTTTTCAACTTCTCGGATCAAGGCAGGACATGCAAAACTTCTGACTTCAATCATATCTTGGGCAGTCCGCATCTTTTCTCCGCTTCTACACTTAGAGTTCAACTTTTTTTCTTGTTACTTATTTTCTTTTATTTGGGTTGAGACTTCTTCTTTCGGTCATCTCGAACCTTGTGCCTCATGGTAAAAGACCTGTTCAGGCACAAAAGCAAACAAACGAATAAAATTTTCTGTCCTAGTTTTTACTAGGAAAATTTCGTGAGTTATTCGTAACAAAATCTAAACTATTTCTTTATTGAAAGCAATAAAATCAGGATTGTGTATCCTTAGAAAAAGAGATTAGGGAGTGGAGACCCTATGCCTAAAATAAAATCAAATAGGGAGTGGAGACCCTATGTTGGAAAAGCGACTAGGTAGTGAAGACCCTATGTCTAAAATAAAATTAACTAGGGAGTGGAGACCCTATGTCTAAAATAAAATCAACTAGGGAGTGGAGACCCTATGTTGGAAAGGCAGACTAGGGAGTGGAGACCCTATGCCTAAAATAAAATCAACTAGGGAGTGGAGACCCTGTGTCGGAAAAGCAGACTAGGGAGTGGAGACCCTATGTCTAAAATAACTTCAACTAGGGAATGGAGATCCTAAGTTGGAAAAAACGTAAGTAGAGATTGGGGGCCCTAGGCTACCATGTTTTTGAATTTTCTTCTCTTCTTTTTTTATTTTATTTAAAAAATGAGTAAGAATGCAAGAAAGAATTTGGAAGAGACTTCCCTTTTTTGGATTGATTATTGTTGCAAAACTGTTCTAGCCCTTGCCCAGTTTCTTTTGGTTGCACCTGCTTCTTGCAAGGTTGCTTTGGATTGCACCTGTTTTATGTTTTCAAATAAAGAACAATTGTTAGTTTGAAAAGGTGGTTGGTTTTGTGGCCTTGATTGTTTTGATCTCGACCCAACTCTTTCGATGAAAACCTCTATTACTCGCTGGCTTTCTGGAGATTGATCTTTTTTTCTAAACCCAGGGATCTTGACTTTTCAAAATTTCACACGATGGTTCACCCGTGTGGGGTTTTGGCTTTTTCATATTATTTTTCCTTTATGGGAACTTGACTTTGTATTTCTTTCCTTTTCAATAATTTTGACTCTAAAGCATCGGCCATCATGGCTAGTCGAGATCGACTTGATGCACCTGCTGAGTCTGGGTGCTTTTCCTTGAATTTGGCATTTGTTAAGCAGAACTCTATAAACCAATCTTGCCACCTTTACTTTGTATTAGTTTCGGAGAGGATTAAACTGAAAGAGATTCAAAGAAAAGTAAACAAAGGACGAGATAATGAATTTATCAAGAAGTGTCCCTTTAGGTGGAAGAAAGAAGGACTTATCTTGAGTGCATGAAAACTTCAATAGACATGACATGCTTCTTGGACTGGATACCTGATATGCTTAACCATCCAATCTCTCATAAACCTATCATAACTCGTATCTTAAAATCAAGAAACCTTGCCACGACTTTATCCATGCTGATATTTGTAGGAAATTCCTTCTTTTCAATCAATGGAGCCCTTTGCGGGTTTTCGCCAATCAACCTCTCTCATTTCTCTTCTTATCATTGCCTTATAGTGCTCTTTGCGAGTTTTCACTAAGAAGACTCTCATTTTCAGTTTTTGTTCTCACCATCGCCTTACGGTGCCCGTGTGGGTTTTTACCAATAAGACTCTCTCATTTTGATTGCATTGGATCAAAGTAGTTGCATTCTCTGATCCTTGGACATTCTCACCAATTGATCGGAAAGACTTGAAAGGATTTGGGTAAAAATAATTTGGACTGAATTACAACTTTGGAACAATTCAGGCGGGATCATCGCCGAACCATTATAACATCTGCCCCAGTTTCACTTTTGGGGGAATTTGGATTTTTGTTTTGGTGTGACTGAACCCTAGAGAGAGGCTACCTACGTATCCTTTCGGAATCAAGTCGAACGTAGTTCAGGAAAACTTTTTTTTTTTGACAAATGTTTTTAGGTTTCAAAAAGGGTGATCAAAGAAAGGTAACCGACTCAAAGGGTTAGCAAAAGGTTGAAGTGTTTGGGGTAGCGAGAATGAAAGCCTTCATTATCCTAAATGGATAATATTGGTACCGCATAAAGGTTAAACGTAATACCTCTTGACCGCGTCTACATTGACAGTTGTTTCAGGGTAATTTCCTTCAATGTCTCCCAACTACAATGCCCCTTTCGGCAATAATTTTCTTATAATGTATGGGACCTTCCAGTTTGGAGCGAACTTTCCTTTTGCCTCCTTGTGATGTGGGAGGATACGTCTCAAAACGAGATACCCTACTTCAAAGTTTCTAGGTCATACTTTCTTGTTGTAGGCACGGGCCATTCGTTGTTGATACAACTACTCGTGGCAAATTATGGCCATCCACTTTTCATCAATCAGGGTTAGCAACTCTAGACAGGTCTTGACCCACTCACTATCCTCAATCTCGGCTTCAACGATGATTCGGAGAGAAGGAATATCAACTTCTGTGGGTATCACGACTTCAGTTCCATAAACCAATAGATAGGGTATTGCTCCAACTCATGTGCGCACAGTTGTGTGATATCCCAATAATGCAAATGGCAACTTTTCATGCCATTGTCTAGAACTTTGAATCATTTTTCTAAGAATCTTTTTGATGTTCTTGTTTGCTGCTTCAACAACTCTATTAGCTTTGGGCCGATAAGGAGTAGAATTCTGATGCGTGATCTTAAATTGCTCGCATACCTCCCTCATCAAATGACTATTCAGATTTGTAGCATTGTTCGTAATTATAGTTTTAGGAATACCAAAATGGCAGATGATGTTGGAGTGCACAAAGTTTACCACTGCTTTCTTAGTGACGGCTTTGAGAGTGACTGCTTCAACCCATTTTGTGAAGTAGTCAATGGAAACCAATATGAATCTATGCCCATTTGAAGCTTTTGGCTCGATTGGCCCAATGACATCCATACCCCAAGCAACGAATAGCCACGGTGCTGACATAGGATGCAGTTCTGAAGGTGGTGCATGAATCAGGTCACCATGTACCTGACACTGATGACATTTCGGACAAAACTGAAGCAATCCTTTTCCATAGTCATCCAGCAATAGCCTGCTTGAAGGATTTTTTTTGCAAGGACGTATCCATTCATATGGGGACCACACACTCCTGTTTGCACTTCATTCATGATTCTTCCGGTCTCTTGGGCATCCACACATCTTAAAAGGTTCAGATCCGGAGTCCTTTTGTACAAAACCTCGTCACTCAAGAAGAAACCACTGGCAAGCCTTCTAATGTTTCTCTTTTGGTCTCCACCAGCTTGCTCGGGATATTCCCTTGTTTTCAAAAATCTCTTGATATCATGATACCAAGGCTAAACATTTGGTTCTACCTCAACTGTATTGCAATAACCATGCCTTTCTTGGATTTGGATTTCCAACAGGTCAATGTGGACATTGCCTGGATATGGCAACATCGAGGCCAAAGTAGTGAGTGCATCGGCCAATTCATTGTGAAACTGAGGAATGTACCTGAACTCGACTAGCATGAACCACTTGCCAAGATCTTCCACATCTTGCCTGTATGGAATAAGCTTGACATCCGAGTTTCCCATTCACCTTGAGCTTGTCGGATAATCAAGTCCAAATCTCCCATGATTAACAATTCTTCCGCATCTTGGTCGATTGCCATGTTCATTCCCATAATGCAGGCTTCATACTCGGTAGTGTTGTTGGTTCAGAAAAACCGAAGTTGGGCTATGGTCGGATAGTGCTGACCAGTGGGTGAGATCAAGATTGCCCCAATCCCGACACCTTTTGTGTTCACAACTCCATCGAAGAACATTTTTCAAGCATTGGTATCTTCTGAAGTTACCTCAACTGAATTTACTTCCTCATCCGGAAAGTAAGTACTTAAAGGCTGATACTCATCATCAACATGATTTTCCGCTAAGTGATCCGCTAAAGCTTGAGCTTTCATTACCGTGCGGGTGATACAGACTATGTCAAACTTGGTGAGCAGGACTTGCCATTTTGCTAACCTCACCGTGGGTATCAGCTTTTGGAATATGTACTTCAAAGGATCCAACCTGGTGATGAGATAGGTGGTCTAGGCCAACAGGTAATGCCTAAGCTTCTGAGCGACCCAAGTTAGGGAACAACAAGTCCTTTCCAACAAAGTGTATTTGGCTTAGTAACTAGTGAACTTCTTGCTCAAATAGTATATTGCCTGTTCTTTCTTCCTGGTCACATCATGTTGCCCAAGAACGCACCCAAAGGAATTCTCCAACACTGTCAAATATAAAAACAAAGGCCTCTAAGGTTTGGGTGGGACCAAGACTGGCGGATTCGACAGATATTCTTTGATTTGTCGAAGGCTTCTTGACACTCATCTGTCCATTTAATCGCTGCATATTTCTTCAACAGCTTAAATATGGGCTCACATGTGGAAGTCAACTGAGCAATGAATCGACTGATGTAATTCAACCTTCCCAAGAGACTCATAACCTCTTTCTTAGTTCTCGAAAGAGGTAAATCCTGAATAGACTTTATCTTTGTTGGATCTATCTCGATGCCCTTCTGACTGACTATAAATCCCAAGAGTTTCCTAGACGAAACTCCAAATGCACATTTGGCTGGATTTAACTTCAAGTCATACTTACGCAGATGCTCAAAGAACTTTTCCAGATCCCGAACATGGTCATCCTGCGTTCTTGATTTAATGATTACATCGTCCGCATACACCTCAATTTCTTGGTGCATCATGTCATGAAAGATGGCAGTCATAGCTCTTATGTAGGTTGCCCCGGTGTTCTTCAAACCGAAAGGCATGACCCTATAACAATAGGTGCCCCAGGGTGTGGTGAAGGTTGTCTTTTCCACATCCTCTTCATCCATCAAGACTTGATGATACCCAGCATAACAACCCACAAAAGACTGTATCTCATGTTTGGCACAATTGTCAACAAGGATGTGGATGTTTGGCAAAGGAAAGTTGTCTTTGGGACTTGCTTTGTTCAGATCCTGATAGTCTACACATACTCGGGTTTTCCCATCTTTCTTTGGCACTGGAACCACATTATCCAACCACGTGGTATATCGGATCACACCCGTTTTTAACTATTTGGTGACCTCTTCTTTGATCTTGTCACTAATATCAGTTTTGAACTTTCTCTATTTTTGCTAGACAGTGGGATGATCGTGGTAAGTTGGCAATTTGTACACCACTAAATCAACACTTAGTCCTGGCATATCATCGTAGGACCAAGACACATCTTTAAATTCGAACAAAAGTTAGATCAATTCATCCCTCGTTCTTTCATCCATGTGAATGCTTATCATGGTTTCTTGGACCTCTTCTGAACTACCCAAATTAACCGGCTCGGTTTCATTTAAGTTTAGCTTAGGTTTATTCTCGAATTGTTCCAGTTCCCAGTTTATTTCCCTAAAAGCCTCATCTTCATCATATTTTGATTCTTGATTCATTATTTCACAGTTAGACAGCGTGCTATGATCTGGGAACGAAGTTGCAAGCATGTCATGTTATTTAATTCCACATTATTAGAACTGAAAGTTAAGATTTTTAAAGGTAATTGGATTTTAACCTTTGCGAAGAAAGAGGAGTTAATAAGCCATCATAAAGGAATGAGTTGGGACACTTAGTCTCAAGGTTGGAAGCTTAAGTTAAAATAGTTTACCGGATGTTGACTTATGTGTAAATGACTCTGGACTGGAGTTTTGACAGTTCTAATTGCTCCATAGGGTTATTTGGGATTTAGGAGTGTGTCCGGATAGTGATTTGGCTTGAAGTGGTAAAAGTTGGAAAATTTGAAGTTTGGAGAGTTAAGAAGTTTGACAGAGAGTTGACTTTGTAGTTACCGGTGTCGCACCCCCTTTTTCCTCGTGGAGTCCAGGTTTCGACATTTTTTGGGACAACTCATTTCCTTTTGGGAAGGGTTATGGAATTTGAAGAGTCGCCACCTAACGAATTTAAGGTGCGTTAGGGCACCTAAATCAAATAACTCATTAACTAGTTTGCATTACTAGAGATTGGGTAAGGACTCGAAATTACCTTGAGGGGAAGGTTTTACACACCCCTCGAGGTCCACAACGTTCGGTCTCGGCCAAACTCAATTAAAGCGAATTAGTCTTATAAGCAATTTAAACAAATAGATATTACTCTTAAAACAAGGAGTAAAGGGGGTCCTAGGTTTTTTAGCCTATAGGATCACTTCTGTGCAATACTCGGTAAACTTTCCTCAAATAGAGGCGTTACGTGTAGCATTAGCATATATGTCATCATATCCTTTACTACCCAATTACCCTCCCCTTAATTATTGTTACCTAAGCGTTCTAATAGTATCCAGTGCGTACCTTGTGCGTGCATTACCCGTCCCTTGTTTGTGGCCTTGGAGGTGTTTAGGACCTCTATTTAAGGAAGTTCTAGACTCACTTACGTTTGTTTACAAGGAGAAAACTAAGCGACAAACAAAAATTCAAATAGGACTATCACATAAAGATGCAATTAAGGGGCTCATATTTACCTCCACAAATAAGCAAAAAATTGCACGCCTCGAACAAACAGTTTTAAACTATTTAAAGTCCTATAACAAGATATCTAGATGAGCACAAAATATGAAGCAGTTTCATTAAGGCAAGGCAGTGAATACCTAATTAGTTCGCCTACTAATTTTATTACTTCCTGAATCTGGGCAAGTTTCAAGCAGTAGGAAAATAGCAATTTAAACCTAGAATCCAATTAACCAACAAAATTGCCTAAGTGATAGCCAGACAGAATTTTATAAACCGGGTATCTGAGCTGTAAATAGTTACTGATTTTAGCAGGTTGATTTTTATCTTTTAGACACTATAGGCATGATATCTAAGTATAGAAGAACTGATCTTAAGACCTTATAGGCATGGTATGCAGAAATGATTCTGAAGTTTCCTATTGACATGGTATCTAAATGCAAAAATGATTCTGAAATTTCATATAGACATGGTATCTAAATGCAAAAATGATTCTGAAATTTCCTATAGACATGGCATCTGAATGCATAAGTGATTAAAAACTTTATAGGTGTGACTTTTAAAATGCAGAACTGATTTTGAAACTTTGTGGGCATGATTTGAATGCAGTAGTGAATCTTGACGGGATATTCATAACTATTTTGATCCTATAGACATGTTATCTACTGCATGCAGTAACATATAGTAGTGAAAAATATTTGAAAGAAACTATGCACCTAAAGGAGGTTTTCTACCCCATTCTCATGCAAACATTAAACTAGTCCCAGTTTCCCCCAATTCATTATTGCCCCGTCGTTATTACAAATAATTATTCCAGATCATAAGAAAATGAATAGATTACAAAGTATATAACTATAGGAGGCCTGCAGCAGGCCCAATGCATCCGGGTAACTCAAGCCTTCAAACCATAACAACTCTAAAGCTCAGAGATACACAGTAACCATTGGCAAAGCACCAAGAACCCAAATATCTAGTGTGTCAGAGTTCCCAAAGGCTTCGAGAACCCAGTGCAGTGCTCACACTAGAGAACAAATGTTGAGAAGCAGTTCATAAAGTATTGGAAACAAGTCCCAATGTGTCAGAGTTCAGAGCAATCTCATGGACCCTAAGCATTGCTCACATTGAGGGTAGCAAAACCCTAGTTAACTAAGAGCAGGAGTTGAAAATAGTGTATAAAAGTAGGAGAGAGTTTTTTTAGAAAAAATAGTTTGGATTTCAGAAGTGCATAGAAACATATCACAAGATCAACATTGCAACATAACTACATTTACCAAATTGAGCTCATATATCAATCAACAACATAGCAGAACAGAGTCACATCTAGTTCAATCAAGGTTCCATATTGCCTGGGGATTAACTTAGTTCACTAGTTATCACTAGGTTATCCTATGGACATGTATTAAAAAATAGCATGTTGGGATCAGGGTTCCAATCAGACAATCATGCAGAAGGGCAACAAAAGTTGGAAACCTAGAAAATCAGGAATTATTCAGGAACTTGTTAGGGGGTGAACATCGAAAACATGACAGAAATCATGCTAGTTGAGAAACAAATAGACATAGGTCTTACAAACATGCTGAAAACAAGAAGCACATAGGTCTAATTTCATGGAAGTAGGCATGCTGATTAAGAGTAATGAACATGAAGCACATAGGTCTAATTACATAGAAGTAGACATGCTTATTAAGATCAATATGCATGAAGCACATAGGTCTAATTACATAGCATATTGAATGCTGGCAGAAGTGGAGACATACCAGTTAAGGAATAGCAAACAAGAAGTTTAAACTATGCAAAATCCAATAGTCTAGCCTTGGCTTTCAGCTGGCTAGAAAATGTAGCAAACACAAGTAACAAAAAGGTTTGAATCAGAGCAAGAGTTTGTGTGAGTGTGCGTGTTTCTTTCTGAGTGTGTTCATGTAAGGGTCTGAGTCTGTCCCTTGAAAATCAGAACAAGAAGAGTTTTATAGCATGCAATAGAGTAGGTCACATATGGTAATGAATTAATCACACATAAGGTATTAAAAATCAATTAGCAATCAGTCAGGAATCAATTAAGAGGACAGAATCAAATAAGTACCACTTAATTTAAGGAAAAATCTCACACAGAATCAATCCGTAATTAAGAGCAAGGTTAATAAGGTAAGAAATAGTTTCCGGAATCAATTAGGAATCAGGACACACAATCAAACCAATAATACAGATACATAAATAGGGTAAGAACAAGTAAAACTTAAATAAGGAAATGTGGGTACTAAATTCAAACCCCTAATTTAGGTAAGTAAATCAATTAACAACTTAAATGACAGAGTTAAAGGTAACATGCAAAAGACAATAGGATAAATAGTCAGAGAATGAAAACCCTAGGATATGTCAAAGGCATAAAGATGAAACTGAAAAAGGATCGGTCGAAATAGTAAAGAAGAAAACCATAGTTGAAAGCATTTAAATGTCTAAGCATTTTGACAGAAAATCCGTTAAAGATCAAAACCCTAAGGTAAAATAAAATCGGTTAACAATAATAGTAAAAGTAGAAAAATCTTAAGGAAAATACCAAACAAACTCAAAACCGTCTCAGATCTAAAGAGATCTAAACGGATTTAACAGAAATAGCTAGGCCTATGAATAGAGGTAGAAAATTTGGTTCGAACCAGAGATTTGAAGTCACGAGAACACGAAAATGATAGCACTCACAAACATAGGGTTAATATAGGCTGATTAATCGAAAAGATGAGAGATTTGAACCAAATCTGGTTTGAATCCCTTGAGATCCCATTAAGTAACATGAAAATCGAACAACCAGTAGAGATAGGGGTTGGATAAGACGGTAAATCACCAAATGATTCCATATTCGGTTGGGAATCGAAGGGATTTGGATGCAGTTTTAAGTGACAGCACTCTAGGGTTTGAGAGCGTATGAGAGAGAAGAGAGGAAAAGAGGGCGGCAGTGTCTAAGAGAAATAGGTAGGGTTTTGGGGTTTGTTAGATTTAAAAGGTAAGAAATAACGATGACCATTGATGTCAGAGATTAATGGCCACGATCAAAGGGGGTTATGGGCTGGATTGGACGGGTATTTGCGTTTGGTTAGTTTAGAAAATTTAATTAAAAAAAGGGCTATGTTTTAAATACCCATTTAATTTAATAAAATAATTTTATAAAATATTTTATAAATGATAAAAATATGATTTGTGCATGAAGATGATTTAAAATAATTACTTAAAATTATAAAAATATAAAAAGTCATTTTCTGTATAGATAAGGTAATTATGCATATATATGGGCTATTATTGCAAAATATGCAATTATAGTCTTAAAATGCAAAATATAATTATAAAAATGCAATTAAAATATTTGAACACTTATATGGGCATAAATAATGAATTAATATGATTAAATCATCATAAAGTCATATGAGGGATAATTATTGAATATTTATATAATTAACAATTCAGAAATAAATTGATTTAAGGCCTTTTTAAAAATTATAGTAATATTGTAAAAACACTTGTGCATGTTTGTAAATGCATGTACAATATTTTTAAAGTATGTATGCATATTTAAAAATATATGAGGGAAATATTGGGTATCAACAGCTGCCCCTCTTTACCCGGGAAGGATTAAAGAGTTTTCGAGTAAAGAAATGATGACCGATTTTGACCAAATGGGATTTTTTTAAGAATATAGGCCGCACCTTGGTCTCTAAGCTGCCTACATATCCCTAGTTTTACAGGAATCAAGCCATGTGTAGTTCGGAACCTAAGGGTGAATGAAGGCGGATTATTATAGGAGAGGTAGCAAGTTTCCGAAAAGGTTCTTTTGTAAAGGGTAGTATTGGATGGGTTTGTGTGGGGTTGTGAAGACAAAACTGAATTGTAACGGTCGCGGGGTAGATGCGAGCAATTGATGAGAATCGGTTGCGTATGAGATAACAGCAAACGGTGTGGATGATACGAGCGGAAATTGGGGCGAAAGATGCTCCCCTTAGAAGAACAGTTACCTCTTGGATTACCTGCAAAACTTGAAACACGGTGCATGCAAATATATAGATTATTGCAAAAATTTAAACATGATGCAAATTCCCTTTGGACCATGAAGGTGGTCTTTGGACAGTGAAGATGACGTCCTTAGACCATGATGTCTCGGACCATAGATCATGAGATAAGAGATTTCCAGGCCATGAAATGACATTCTCGGGCCATGAAAATGGTGCCTACGAACTATGATGCCTTTGAATAATGATATGCAATTTTGAGGGAACCTTAGGCCATGGCATGATGTCTTCAAACTATGAGGATGATGCCTTCAGACGATGATGCCTTCGGATAAGTTAGCTATACATCAGCCCATGAAATGCAGTGACATGATGTCAAAGGAAACAACAAAACAAAGCTTAACCTTGTGCAGAGTTTTGGGGAGTAGAGCTTAACCCCGAGAGAAGAAGATAATGTAAGTTTTAGAATAGAGCAACACTTACGCAAGGAGAGACAATGCTTAGTCTCATGAGAAGGCAGTGCTTAGCCTTATGCAGGTATGGAGACAGGGCTTAGTCTCATAAAAAGAGAATGAAACGCTTAGCCTTATGCAAATATGGAGGCAGGGCTTAGCCTCATGCAAGATTTGAGACAGGGCTTAGTCTCATGCAAGGAGAAGGCAATGCTTAGCCTTATGCAATATGAATGCAAGGCTTAGCCTCATGCAATATTTGAGACATGGCTTAGTTTCATTCAAAGAGAAGGAAGTGCTTAGCCTTATGCAAATAAGGAGGCAGGGCTTAGCCTTATGTAAATGCGGAGGCATGGCTTAGACTCATGCAAGATTTGAGATAGGGCTTAGTCTCATGCAAGGAGAAGGCAACGCTTAGCCTTATGCAAATATGGAGGCAGGGCTTAGCCTCATGCAATATTTGATACAGGGCTTAGTCTCATGCAAGGAGAGGCAATGCTTAGCCTTATGCAACGAGGGAGGCATGGCTTAGCCTCATGCAATATTTGAGACAGGTCTTAGTCTCATGCAAAGAGAAGGTAGTGCTTAGCCTTATGCAAATAGGGAGGCAGGGCTTAGCCTCATGCAAGATTTGAGACAAGGCTTAGTCTCATGCAAAGAGAAGGTAATGCTTAGACTTATGCAAATGTGGAGGCAGGGCTTAGCCTCATGCAAGATTTGAGACAAGGCTTAGTCTCATGCAAAGAGAAGGCATTGCTTAGCCTTATGCAAATGCGGAGGCAGGGCTTAGCCTCATGCAAGATTTGAGACAAGGCTTAGTCTCATGCTAAGATAAGGCCGTGCTTAGCCTTATACAGTGAACAAGTAACAAATAGGAGTAGAATATTTCTTAGATGGAGGTATATTTGCATCTCGTGGTCTGATTGTTATGAGGATAGTGACTTTGATATGTATGTTTGTGAATACTCCTGTCGTGTTCACTGTGCCTGCATCCAAAGAAAATTGTGATTGTGGGCGTGAGGGGGGGGAGGTTTGTTCGTGCCTTTGTCTGCTTGATTTGCTTTGCTCTACTTTGGGAACCGTGTTCGAGTTACCCTGGGTAACACCTAGTTGCCATAGAAATGAAGTTTTCGAAAATACGTACTTATTGACGAAATAGAGTTATTTTAGAAAACATAGTGATATGTAATATCAAGTAAATTAGATGAACTAATGACTGTGACACTTTTAGAGACATTGAGGCTTCCTTGCAATAGAATTTTGAGGGTCCTCAAAATTCTACCCCAGTTTGGTGAATGATCCTTCGGCCTTTTTGCGTGTGACGAAATATGTCGGATCGGATCCGGAATGTTGAGAATCCTTGTCAAAATTCTGCCCCACTTACTTAAACGATTGTTGACTTTCTGGCATATGATGGCATCGGCTGGACTTTCGTCGGAATTTTGAGGGTCCTTCTCAAAATTCTGCCCAGTTTCTGGTTATGTGGGAAATGAAAATTTTATTAAGATATGACCGAACCCACATGGATGCCTACGTATCCCCTTTTAAACAGGAATCAGGTCAAGCGTAGTACAGTTACATCATATATATGTAAACAGTCTAAACATAGTATCTCTTGACTGCGTCTGAATTGATTGGTTTCGGCCAAACTTCTTCGTCCATTTCTGCAAGTATGAGTGCTCCTCCCGTTAGCACCCGGTAAACCATGTAAGGACCTTACCGGTTGGGAGAGAATTTCCCTTTAGCTTCATCTTGATGCGGGAAGATCTTCTTCAGCACCAACTATCCTGGTGCGAATTGTCTTGGTTTGACCCTTTTGTTAAAAGCTCTGGATATTTTGTTCTGATAAAGCTGACCGTGGCATACTACGTTTATTCTTTTTCCGTATATTTGGGCTAGTTGCTTATAGCAGCTCCTTATCCATTCTGCAACACTGATTTCAGCTTCATGTATGACCCTTAAAGAGGGAATTTCTACCTCGGCTGGAATGACAGCTTCGGTACCATAAACCAGTAAATAGGGGGTTGCCCCAGTTGATATGCGGACCATAGTGTGACACCCCAATAGGGCAAAGGGTAACTTCCCGTACCATTGTTTGTGATTTCTACCATCTTCTTTAGTATCTTCTTGATGTTTTTGTTGGCAGCTTCCACAACTCCATTCATTTGAGTCATGTATGATGTAGAGTTTTTGTGCTTGATTTTGAAGGTTTCACACATGGCTTTCATCAGGTCACTGTTGAGATTGGCGGCATTATCAGTGATAATGGACTTGGGAACCCCGAATCGGCAAACAATACGATCCTTGACAAAGTCTGCGATGACTTTCTTGGATACAACTTTGGAAGATGCGACCTCGACCTATTTTGTGAAATAGTCGATAGCCACTAAAATGAACCGATGCTCGTTTGAAGTAGTGGGCTCTATCGGACCGATGGCATCCATTCCCCAGGCAGCAAAAGGCCAAGGTACACTTGTTGTGTTGAGCTCATTAGGTGGTACCCTTATCATGTTTGCATGTACCTAGAATTTGTGGCATTTCTGTACGTACCGGATGCAATCCGTTTCCATGGTCATCCAAAAATATCTAGCTCTGAGTATCTTCTTGGCTAGAACAAAATCATTTATATGTGGTTTGCAAGTTCTGGCATGCACCTCCTCAAGCAATCTGGAAGCCTCCTTTGCGTCAACACACCTTAACAACCCCAGAACTCTTGTATATTCATATCTATGGCCAAATTGAGCCCCATGTAAGCCTCATATTCTGCCATATTGTTGGTGCACAAAAACCTAAGCTTTGCAGACACCGGGTAATGTTGACCTATTTCTGATACCAAAACTGCTCCAATGCCCAATCCCTTGAAATTGGCAGCTCCGTCGAAGAACATTCTCCAACCGTTGTAGGCTTCAGCAATGTCCTCTCCTATGAATGATACTTCTTCGTCAGGAAAATACGTTTTTAGTGGTTCGTATTCTCCTCCCATAGGATTTTCAGCAAGATGGTTTGCCAATGCTTGTCCTTTGACTGCTTTCTGAGTTACATAGATGATATCGAACTCACTTAGCAGTATTTGCCATGAGGAATATTTTTATGTCCTAGTTCAAATAGGCGCCCACCTGTATAATGAGAGGAATATTTTTATGTCTTAGTTTAAATAGGCACCCACCTGTATAATAAGAGAAATATTTTCATGTCTTAGTTAAATAGGCGCCCACCAGTATAATGCGGGAATACATTTCTGTCTTTTCATTTCTGTTCTAGGTCGCCCACCAGTATAATGCGGGAATACATTTCTGTTCTAGGTCGCCCACCAGTATAATGCGGGAATACATTTCTGTCTTTACATTTCCGTCCTAGGTCACCCACCAGTATAATGCGGGAATACATTTCTGTCTTTACATTTCTGTCCTAGGTCGCCCACCAGTATAATGCGGGAATACATTTCTGTCTTTTCATTTCTGTTCTAGGTCGCCCATCAGTATAATGCGGGAATACATTCATGTTATAGGTCGCCCACCAGTATAATGCGGGAATACATTTTTGTTCTAGGTCGCCCACCAGTATAATGCGGGAATACATTTTTGTTCTAGGTCGCCCACCAATATAATGCGGGAATACATTTCTGTTCTAGGTCGCCCACCAGTATAATGCGGGAATACATTTCTGTCTTTTCATTTCTGTTCTAGGTCGCCCACCAATATAATGCGGGAATACATTTCTGTCTTTTCATTTCTGTTCTAGGTCGCCCACCAGTATAATGCGGGCATACATTTCATATTTTTGCATTCACGCACCCACCTGTATAACGAGAGGAATACTTTTGAGTCTTATACTACAGATCTTGAAATCAGTAACCCACCGGAAGGTAGAAGGTTACAACAGGAATCCCCAGCAGGAAACAATAAAAATCCCCAGCACCGGAAAGCAGAAGGTTGCAACAAGAGGTCCCAACACAAGTTCAAGCGCATGAGTCAAAAGAAAGAACAGACGCATCTTGAAAGAAGCGGCCTGTGAACATTAAATTATGCCCAGCATAACAAATCTGATAAAGGGAGTCGTATCCCCAGAGGAACTGCCGAAAAGCTTAATGAAGAAAGCCATGTCCCCAGCGGACCGAACAAAATGATGAAAACTGGTATTCAGAAAAGCAAAGGGCCAGTGTCATCCCCAAATTCACGGAAGAAAAGCACAGGAGGAAACACAAGCCGACAAGAAAGCAAGGCAACAAGAAAAAGTTGCAGTCTAGCCTAGCTTCTTGTTTTCTTTTAAGCACGGTGTAACAAGGAGATCGGTAAGCAGTGGTAATAGCATGCAACAGCAGTAACATTGCAGTCCCACGGTAGTCCCAGCTACCAAAACTTCCCGAACTACATTAACCTGATTCCCCTTTAGCCAGGGATATGTAGGAAACCTTTGAAGCAAATGTTCGGTTAAATCTTTTTCAAAAAAAAAAAAATGCTTCACACGAAGTACTCGGATGGGCAAAAATCGCTCACTTTATCTTTGCACGAAAACCCTTCGTGTCTTCGGGCAAAGAGGGGCAGCTGTAAGCACGTGATTTTTTCCCTATGAAAGAATTACTCCCAAAAAAATTCAAAATAAAATAATTTTCCTTTGTGTGCAATTTTTGTTATTTTTGTGGTATTTTTGTATAATTATTTGTATTTTTATGAGTGCATGTTTATTTGTTTTAATTAATAAAAATATAAAATATATCACATTTTAATTTAGTATTTAATTAAGTTTGTTTTACAAAAAAATGAAAGTCACAAAAATAAGAATATTTTGCATTGTTAGCATTTAATGTCAAATTATGCAATTTTGTTTTAATTGGTGTTTAATTGTGTATGATAATTTTTGTTAGAAGTTTAATTAGTATTTTTGGAGTTAATTTAGTTTGTAGCTCAATTTAGAATTTTAGTTTTATCAAAAAAAAAAAAAAAAAAGAGGGCTACAAAACGTTAATATTTGAATTGAGTCTAATATAGCTATTTTGACTATTTTACCTTATTTCGTCGCAAAAGAAAAATTACAAAAATATATACGTAAATTTTAGCTTATGTATTTCTCATAAACTTGAAAAAAATACAAAAATAGTACCTTATTTTTTATACTTTATATAATTTCGAAAATTATAAAAAAATGTAGTTTTATTAATGTTTTGTAGTCATTTTAAACTTTAAAAATATAGAAATAGTACTTTATATTTTTATCGTTGTATAATTTCGAAAATTATAAATAAAAAAAAGAGTTATTAACGTTTTGTAGCCATTTTATCTTGAAAATACAAAAAATAGTACTTTATATTTTATCTTTATATAAAAACTAAAATGACAAATAGTTTTATTTATGCTTTGTAGCTATTTTAATCTTGAAAAAATACTAAAAAAAAAGAAAGAAATAGTTTTGTTTTAAATAGTCTTATTTGGTAGTATTTTGCTTACATAGGACTAAATGAATAACATCATGTTTTTATTCTTGGCTCCGTGCAAAGAATAATATTTGGGTTTAAACTACCCGTTTTTAGGCCTAATTTTCGGACCTGACCCATAATAATCCGAACCCCACCGCGCATGGGGGACACATGTCTTAGACCCCTACATACGTGGGGTCCATGTCCTTTGATACACGGACAAAGCATGGCATGGGGGAGGGGATTGAAAATTGAAAAAGGCTGAAAATTGTTTAAAGGAGAAAGGGGGACAACACGTGAAGGGGATTGAAATTTTAAAAGCAAAAAGATTTTGAAAATGGAGAGGAGCACGTGAAAAGGGAGAACAAAATAAAACTGAAGAGGGGACTGTTCACCCTTCTTCTTGATTTTTTGAAAAAAAAAACTGAAGAAAATGGAAAAGAAAAACATTGGCCATTGCTTCTTCTTCTTTCACGTCCAAACGATACCAGTTTTCCGTCGCGTCGACCACCCCGTCGAGCAACAGTTGCTGCAGCTGCTTCACACCATAACCATCGTCTTCCTCACTAGCTGAACCCGCAAACGACCCCCACGCCTCAGCTGCTATCAAGCTGTTGCCACTGCTACTCCTCACGACACCCTCGCCCCTCCATGCTAATCCGCCACAGTCCAAATGTCCAGCTTCTGCTTCGTCCTTTTTCAACGTCCACAAAACAGTCCGTTCGATATCCAATAGTTCAACTCCGAGTTCGACTTGGGTTCGTTCAAGTTTTAGATTTTTCTTTCAAGATTATTTAGTTCCTTTGATTTATTTTCCGTTAGGGTTTTTGGTTTTAAGTGTTGTTCGTAATCTTGTTTTGTTCGTTCTATTTTTTCGGATTATTGAATCTTTGTTTAAAGTGTTTATTTTTGTAAATCTTGTCTTGTTCGTTAGTTCTCCTTCTTCTTCAAGACCTTTTATTTGGTCAAGGTTTTTCTTCTGTTTGTTTGAGTGTGCGTTATAAGCTACATTCGATTTGAACAACTTCGTCGAATAGTTAGTTTATGACTGCTTTGTTTGGACGAATACAGCATGAATCACTTCGTTGGTCTGTTTTGATGCTTGAATCATTTGTGTGAATTTGACTTAAGGATTGGTTGTAGTTGTGTAGTGATTTGGTGTAGTTGTAAATCAGAGAGGTTTAAATACAGATTGTTAAGAGTGAGGGCAAGGTAATAATAATAAGGGATTTTCAGGGTTCTTTTTAAGTGTTAAAAAAGTTTAAATGTTTCGTGTTAGTAGTCTGCCAGTTGAATATTCAGTGTATAATTAAAATTAATGAATTATTTAATGAAAAGGGAATTAGTAGTGCAGAATACACTCTGTCTGGTATCTTTAAAGGTGGAAAAATCAGAAAATAAGCATGGGATTAATGATAAAAGTGTATAGATGCACATGGGATAATGTTTAGTTCTAGCTTATAAATAGGAGGAGTTGATATAGAGATAGGGGACTGGAAAAAAATTCAGAGAGGAAAAATTTTCAGAACTTAAAAGGGAGAAATAGGCTAATTTTTCAGAACTAAAAATCAGTCTTTGAGAGCTAAAAACTGAAAGTGAGGTCCTTTTCTTTACTACTGAAATCAGAACTTTGTTACTGCCTCTGTGGATTGCGTTTAGTGTTACTGATTTTCAGTTAGGCTTTCCGGGGTTTTTTTCAGTTTGGTTCTGACCATTGTTACACTGGTTATTGCTGGTTTTGTTGCTGTTATTTGTTGTGGGATTCTGTTGCTGTGCTATTGCTGCTGCTGAATCCTCCTTCTTTTGTTCTTGTACTGCCATTTCCAGGTACACAGTTGTACACTCTCGGCTTGAAGCGAAATGAAATATTAATCAGGCTTTGTTCCTGTTGAATTCCTCCTGTTTAGATTTGTGTTTGAATATAATTTTCCTTTCTTTGTATAAAAATGTAGTTGACTGATTAATGAGTAACGAGGTTGCATAACTTCTTCATCTAATAATGTTAGTTTAAATTAATCAAAGAACAAGTAATCTGTTTTGATATTATTGTGCGTAAATCTCATGTTCCAGTGTTATTAAATAATAGAATATAGAACGGAAGCAATCTCTCTTTGTACAAACTCGATTGCAATTTTCCATTTGCATTAGCCGTAAACTAATAACTAATAAGTTCGACTTTTTCAGCATGTAATTAATTGAGGGATTTCCTTTTATTTTAGAGACGAACTTAATAGAAGAAATGTAGTCACTATAGGTTTATCCTTTTAAATAAAACGAGACGAGCCTCGCCAAATAAAACACACAGATTGCGAGGCCCTCACAAAAATATATGTGTTAATTACTTAGAATTCGGGAGGGCCGTTTAGCGAATTTCATGGCCTTCCCAAAATAATAACGCGATAGTCTCTTTAGGCGCGTGTTTAATAGTTTACTTTCTTAAGCTTGGGTGTGCATTTCATGCGACCCAAATCCAAATCCCAAAACATCAAATAAAATGTGTTCCGGATTGTGGGTGCATTTCATGTGACGCAGTCCAAAGACGTGTTTTAAGCGATGTTCACATTCTTTTAAAAATAATAATAATAAAGTGGTAAAAAGTTAAAATTGGCACATCAGTTCATAATTGTATTAAAATCAGATAAATAAGCCGAATATGATAGTTGAGCGACCGTGCTAGAACCACGGAACTCGGGAATGCCTAACACCTTCTCCCGGGTTAACAGAATTCCTTATCCGGATTTCTGGTACGCAGACTGTAATATGGAGTCATTATTTTCCTCGATTCGGGATTAAAATTGGTGACTTAGGACACCCTAAATCTCCCAAGTGGCGACTCTGAAATAAATAAATAAATCCCGTTTCGATTGTCCTTTAATTGAAAAAAACTCCTTGCACCCTCGCGGGGGCGGAAAAAGGAGGTGTGACACTAATTCTTATGATTATATCTCTAAACCATTCTACCTTATGCAGCTAGGCGTAAAGGTATGATAATTATTTGAATCAGAAGGGATTAATTTGCTTAATGGCTGCCTATCAGGCCTATGTTTGGACGTTTGGGCCTAGCGAATTGGCCTGGATGGCCCCATCAAATAAGCCCTAATATTTAAGCTTCAGATACTAATCTAAAGGAGTTTTCTAAGTGTGGGCCTGAGCATTTGCAAAGCCCAACGCCTAGAGCAAGTTATAGTAAGCTGAAATATACTAAGAACAATTTATACCAAAGCTAACAAAATTACAGAAAATGCCCAATTTTCAAAAATCAACACTTCATGCTTCCTTTTTAAAAGATGATTGACAAGAAATGTACGTTATTTTACTTCCAGAAATAGTATTACTACAAGGAAGAACAGTATATGGCAAGGGTGCAGTTTCACTTTTGATACAGGATATAAATATCATTCTAATTACTAATGTAATGTTATTTTCTATGAAGGGAAAGGGAATGAATAAAGCAACTACAAATATTTGTTTATACAAACTTTTGTTCCATAAATTGAATAACTTCATTGTATATAAATTACAAGACTTCAAAATATGCTATCCATGTGTTTCTTTTCATCAAGGCAGCAGGCAGAATATGTCATCATACTCCATAGCTTTGAGCTGATTCCATTATCAGCTAGTGTGCAAATCTGACCAACCAGTGATCAGATTCACATCTTTGTTTCTAGACTGCCTTAAATATTCACTGAAGTTCCTAGCTATTGTTTATCTAATACCAATATCAGGCAGAAATTAAAGTAGCATGCTTAAGATTAAATGACAACAAGTATCAACAAAGGCCATATCATTAAACTATTTCAAACCAAACCTGAAACCAAGCATGGTGATATTCTGATTCGAAAAACTTAATAGGAATAAAGGAACAACAACAAAGCAAAACAAATCAACCAACCTGGTCTTTTTTATGAAAAAAAAAGTATTCAGCAGCTAAGAGACTATACTCCATAACATTGTGAACTAACAAAGATACCAAGGGAACATTCATCAACTGAGAAACATAGGGTAAACTTTCAGAGAATGTTTCAAAGAAGAAGAAGAAAACTTAATAGAAGAACATGTATTTTCAACAAAAATAGCAGTTCATATTTCCATTCATATACTTCAAAATGGGGCTATAGATAAGATATCAACATACCTACTTCTGGAAACAAAAGCTGAGACTAAATATAGGTCTAGTGGCCAAGAGGAAAATCCAATAAAACCCCAGAAAGAGAAGCAATCATCAGGCAGTTTAAAGGCTGGAATCATGAAACTTCAGCACCAGAAAAACCAATTTCAGTCCAGATCCAGCTTAGATAAACCAAAGTTTTTAAGACAAAATCAGAACTTCTAAACCTTCTCAGTAAATGCAGATGGTTTTTGTGAGTTTAAACACAACCTCAAAATGAGTGTTCATTTAGGGAATATTTTCAGTGTATTCAGAGGATTTTATGTGTCTGTGAGAATGAGTGAATGCCTATTCTTTATATAGAATGCACAAATATAGCAAAAAAATAGAATATTCTACCCTAATTTCTGAAATGCCAGATAGTACAACATCTTTGGATAGTTGTCTGTCCCTTTTCAGCCCAATTCTAGCATTTTTCATGCTGGAAATGGGGACAGCTGTACAGATACTAGAACCTTATGATATTTTCCTCATTTAAAAATCCAAAATTACCCCTTCAATTACTGATTATTTCAGTTGTACCCTACATTCGGATCCCTTTTTTGATTTCAGAAAATCCTCTTAGGACCTTCTAGGACCAACTAGGTGATTCTACATTAGGGTTTCTAAACTTGTTTCAATTATCCTTTTTTTAAATCTGAAATGAGTTCTAGGCCTAAGGGTATCTAAGGTTTAATTCAAACAAATTAATCCTAATTAGTGAATTAACTGATTCGCCAAATTAACCTTAAACAAGACTAAGTTTAAACAACTAACACATCGAAACAGTAAACAAACAAGAACTAGAATGAAGATGCAAAGGAACCCTATAAATTAACCTAATTAATTTATAAATCAAAACAAATTAATCAACTAAATTACCATTTGAAAATCTGACTGAAACTAAGCTAATCATTGCATATAAAACAAAGAATACCAGAGAGGAACAATTACAAAAATGGAAACAAAAAACAAAATAGTCATGTGATTATAACAATAACATAAAAACTAACCCTAATCAGCCTAAAATTTTATGCAATTGAAACCAACCTTTAGATAATTGTAAGATTCAGCATGCTTCATAAACAAAGGAAACAAATAGACAGTACCAACCAAGAGAACAAGAACTAAAACTGTGATTACCAAAGTCATGCAGGCTAAAAGAAGAAAGAAGACAAAACAAAAAATAAAAAGAAAACAGAAAAGAATTTTACCTAAGGCTCATTTTGGAAGGGACCAGTCACAAACTCGACCAATTTTTATGGGGTAAAAATGAACTTTAGATGAACATTGCTCTTATCAAAAGCAGTTGAATAATGGAAGTGTTGGGTTCAAATGGCCCAGAAACTGCCCGAAATTGGAAATGGAAAAGTTAGAGTTTTGGATCTTAGATTCGAGAAGTTCTAGGCTTCTTTGAAAGAAATGGTTAGGATATATGGGAAGAAGAGGGTGAGGTGATTATATGGTGTTAATTTGGTAGGGTTTGGAGGTGGTCCACCGCCTTAACCCACCCCTGGACCATGGCGGAGACGGCAAGGGTTATAAGGGCGGCTAGGGTTTTCATTAGAGAGAGATGGGAGAGGTAAATGAGACACGTTTCTAAGGTCCAGGGGTGGGTTAAGGACAATTTTATATTTTAGGGTTGGTCAGTTACGAACCGTTGGATCAAAAGAATCCAACGACTGTAATTGAAAGACGGGGAAACGATGTCATTTGGTAAGAAGGGAGTTGGACTGGGTATTTATGAGAGTTTGGTTGGGGCGGAATTAGGTAAAAAATCACATTTGGGTCATTGCATTTTGCTCTTTGGGGTGGCCCAATATCAGAAAACCCAATTGTTTCTCTCCCATTTTGCTTTTTTTTTTTTGTTTTCTTTTTCTTTTATTTAATTTAAAACCATAATTAAATTAATTAAGTCCTAAATTAAATTCTAAATTAATATTACCTATAAAATCAAACTAATTATATATTTATAATAATTACAAAATTAGTTAATCCTAAATTAATGAAGAGGAAAATACTAATCTAATATTAAAAATAAATTATAAACATGAATAATATTTTTTGCGATTTTCATTTTAATTAAGCAATTAATTAACTAATTAATCCTAAAAATGTGAACACAAAACCTAATATACAATGCATGAAATTTTCGACATTTTTTTCATGATTTGAACAAAATTAAACATGCACAAAAATGCAAACAATTAATAAAAATACTACAAAAATCCTATAAAATTGAAAAATAATTTGGAAAAAATCTATTTCTTTAATTTTGTTGGAGTATCTTTTAATAGGGCAAAAATCACATGCTCATAGATACCCTCCAGGGGAAGGTGGTTTTAGTCGATCATCAACTTCATGATGCGTGGGCGGAGAGTAATAAGTACAAAGATCTTCATAGTGAGTTAGTTGATGCGTTATCCAGGATCAAAACTAAAGTCGGGGCGCTCGTATCCTTGTATAAAGAAAGTGTTGTTGCTGCAAATGCTCGGGCCAGGAGAGTGCCCGAAGGAGCCGAGCTACAATTGACTCGAGCCATGGAACATGCTCGGTTAGAATCTCGGAGGCGGACTCTCGAGGATATACATGCAGGGGCATTGATCTGTCAGCCGATCTCGAGAGGACGAAGACCCTAGAAGAGAATGTTGCGGCCCTGCTTGCTTCTGAAAGTGATTTGAGTAGTGGCTTAGGAGATGATGAGGATGGAGGCGAAATCCCCAAAGGGGAAGAGGCCGTTGAAGACCCTGGGACAGTGGCCAGAGCTATTAGGCGCACAACCTCCGAGGGAGCCGTCAAAGGCATAGACCTGGTGGTAGATTAGGGTTTTATTTGTTCTCTCCCTTGTAAGGGCTTTACAGGCCTTGTAAATGTACCCTTGTGAGAAATATATAGATAGCCTTTCATTCCTCATCATTTCACATTTTACCTTTGCTTTGACGATTGATCTGGGAATTCGGACCTCGGACTAAAACCTTGGGTTCTTGCTACTGTTGGGCGATTTGTGACGGTCGAAAGTCGACCATTGTGGACTTAGTCCCCGAGTCAGGTTCTTGACTCGAGTTTTATGACCTTTAGGTCTAGAAATCTGCCCTGGGCCCTTTTAAGCTGGTGGCGATGGCTCTTACTCATTGGGTCGGTACGACCTTTAACTTAAGCTGGGAACAGTGGTTCTTACGTATTGGGTCGGTACGACCTTTAACTTAAGCTGGTGACAGTGGCTCTTACGCATAAGGTCGGTACGGCCTTTTAATTTGAGCTGGCGACATTGGATCTTATGCATTGGGTCAGTACGACCTCTAATATAGGCTTTATTTTTCCCTCGTTAAAGACTTTTTGAAATTTTTGTGTTCGTCCGACTCTTCGACGGTTCGATAAGGACCTCGATTGTAAGTCGTTATACAACAATAAATGAGCACCTCGGGAGGTTTTGGTCAATGGCTGAATCGTTTCGAAGCCTTTTTGTTGTTTGGAGCTGATATGATCGAAGCTCTTTTGCTTATGCCAAGGGTAGCCTAGTTAACCGGTTCTTTTCGAAATATTTTCTAAGTAATTGAAGGCCTGTGATTTTATGGCGACGGTCGGGCATCACCGAGTCACGTTAGTTTGGTCGGAGTCTTGTGACCGGAGACATTGTGTTTGGCCGTAGCCTTTTGACCAGAGTCATTGTGTTTGGTCGTAGCCTTTTAGTCCCCCAGTGAAGCAGCCTCGGCGTCTATATCGAGGGTATGTCTTTTTAGCGGTCTTACAAGTTTGAATATATAGCCTTTACTTTAAGATCATGATTATGCCTTTTTTAAGGTCTTATAAATTTGAGCATGCCTTGCTTGAGGTCTTACAGATAGGTTATTTGGTACAAGTATAATTCATGCCTGACTTGAGGTGTTACAGATTTGGGCATGCTCGGAGGTCTTATGTTGTTGATAATGCCTCATGGAGGTCTTACATTATTGATAGTGCCTCATGGAGGTCTTACATTTTTAGGCATCGCCATATGGAGGGCTTTCAGGCTCGAGACATCGAAATTTTTTGGCTCTGGAGCCTTCTTTGAAAGTTTGATGTTGAGCTCGAAGTTTATGGCCTAGAGGTCTTACGGATACGAGTTTTTGTGTCAGTTCTAGAGTTTTTGGGAAATTTCTGGCCTTGTGGCCATTGCTCGTAAAAACGGCAAACTTCTTTAAAGTGCGGAAAAGATACTCAGTTGTTTACTTGGTACAAGTATAGATGTTTTCGTTGTCAAGGGTTTGATTATTCTATGCGGACATGGTTCATTTGACTGTATGGCCCCGTACATCATTTTTCTATCGAGACCCTCTTTGACTTATCTTGATTTCTGTGGGGAGGTAACCTCCCGGGGGGATGCCCCCTAGTATTTGAGGTTGATTGAAGAGTAGCCTTGAATACTCGATAAGTTTTCCTTAAGTAGCATATAGATATTGCCTCGTTAAAAACCTTGTCGGTAAAACCCTCATTGGGATAAAAATCTGATCGAAGGAAAAGAGTGCAACGCATGTTTTAAAACCTAATGTCTTCAAGTCGGAAGGTACTCTGATTTTTCTAATCGGACACCTGCATATAGGTTAGTGTAAGGCGTAAATGGAAAGGGAGACGGTTATACCTTAGCAGTTATGGCGCTTCGAGCCTTGATATTCTTCAGCTGCTTGCTCCGGGGATGCAGTACGGTCCTTTGCTCATTTACTCGGGTGCAACCGAGAGTATGGCTTGCGATTGCTACTTTGTTGTTTGTTTATCTTTTTGGCTCCTTCGATAGGGATCGATGTCAGAGTCGTAGGGTGTTTAGGTGTCTTCCATCAAACACCTTAGCAGTAATAGCATTTGAGCATTGATATGTTCCAATTGCTAGGAAGTTGTTCGCCTTCCATGGTACTGAGCTTGTACGACCCTTTGCCGATAATTCCGAGGACACGGTACGGTCCTTCCCACCTTGGGCCTAGCTTCCCTTCATTAGGGTTTCGAGTGTTCAGGGTGACTCTTCTCAGGACTAAGTCCCCGACTCTGAAATGTCAAAAATTGGTTCTCCTGTTATAGTACATTTTGATTCTTTGTTTTTGGGCTGCCATTCGGACCAGCGAAGCTTCTCGCTTTTCATCTAATAGTTCGAGGGCTGCAGTTATAGCCTCGTTGTTTGAGCTCTGGTGGCATGTCAAAATATGGCACTTGGTTCCCCAACCTCGACCGCTATTAATGCCTCAGAGCCATATACCAGAGAGAAAGGCGTTTCTCATATTCTCGATTTTGGAGTAGTTCGATATTCCCAGAGAACCTCGAGCAACATTTCTCTCCATTTTCCTTTTGCATTTTCCAACTTCTTTTTCAAGTTTTGAATGATGGTCTTATTTGTGCACCCGTCCTGGCTGTTTGCACATGGGTGGTAGGGTGTTGACAGGATCCTTTTGATTTTATGATCCTCGAGGAACTTTGTTACTTTTCTCCCAATGAAGTGCTTCCCGTTATCATATGTTATCTCGGAGGGAATCCCGAATAGACGCATGATATGGTCCCAGATGAAGTTAATGACTTCTTTTTCCCTTATCTTCTCAAAGGGCTGCGCTTCCACCCATTTTAAGAAGTAGTCAGTCATAAATAAAATAAATCTAGCCTTACCTGGTGCCGTCGGCAAGGGTCTGACGATGTCCATCCCCCACTTCATGAATGGCCATGGTGACAAGACTGAATGCAGCTGTTCACCGGGTTAGTGAATCATTGGTGCAAATCTTTGGCATTTGTCGCATTTTTGGATGAATTCTTTAGTGTCCTTCTCCATGTTGTCTGAATAGTAGCCTGCTCTGATCACCTTTCGGACTAAAGAGTCGGCACCGGAGTGATTCCGTAGGTGCCCTCATGGATTTCTCGGAGCATGTAATCTGTGTCCCTCGGTCCCAGACATACTGCTAGGGGCCCATCAAAGGTTCTTTTGTATAGAGTTCTATTTTTGTCGAGCGAGAACCAGGCTGCCTTGGTTCGCAGGGCCCTCGACTCTTTTGGATCCGCAGGTAGCTTTCCACTTTCCAGATAGTCGATATATTTATTTCTCCAATCCAATGTCAAGCTAGTGGAGTTGATCTCGGCATGGCCTTTTCGATCACTGATTTGGATAGTTGAACAATAGCCCCGGGGTGTATGTCATCTTCTTTGACTGATTATCCCAGGTTTGTGAGGGCATCGGCCTCACTATTTTGCTCCCGAGGTATGTGGACCAGAGTCCATTCCTTGATGCGGTGCAATGTGACTTGAATTTTATCTAAGTATTTTTGCATCCTGTCTTCCCGAACCTTGAAGCTCCCATTTACCTGATTTACCACTAGAAGGGAATCAAATTTTGCTTCGATGACTTCCGCTCCTAGGCCTTTGGCCAATTCCAGACCTACAATCACAGCCTCATACTCGGCTTCATTGTTAGTCAACCTTGCAGTTTTTATAGATTGCCTAATCATGCCACCCGTGGGTGGCTTCAAAACTATACCGAGCCAAGATACTTTCACATTTGAGGCACCATCAGTGAACAAGGTGAAGACGTGTCCGTTTTAGTAGAAGTTCTTCCTTACCTCGGGCACGAGGGCAGGCATAAAGTGAGCCACAAAGTCCGCCAGAATTTGGACTTGATAGCTATTCGGGGTTGATACTCGATATCGTACCCTCCGAGTTTGATGGCCCATTTGGACAGTCTGCCCGATAATTAAGGCTTATGAAATATGTTTCGAAGAGGATATGTTGTTAAAACACAAATACGATGGCATTGAAAACAAGGCTTTAATTTTTGAGATGCGCTTACCAATGCAAGAGCTAATTTTTCTAGGTACGGATACCTGGTTTCGGCATCTCCCAGGGTCCGGCTTACATAATTAACAGGAAATTGCATACCTTGTTCTTCTCGAACCAGCACGCCACTTACCGCTACCTTGAATACGGCCAGGTACAAATATAGTTTTTCACCCTCCTTTGGGGTGTGGAGTAAAGGTGGGCTTGTCAGATACCGCTTCAACTCTTATAACACACGTTGGCATTTTGGAGTCCATTCAAAGTTGTTTTTCTTTTTAAGCAAGGAGAAGAAATGATGACTCTTGTCTGATGACCTTGATATGAATTGGCCCAAGGCTGTTATCCGCCTGGTCAGTCGTTGCACGACCTTCACGTTATTTACCACTGTGATCTCTTTGATGGCTTTGATTTTATCGGGGTTGATCTCAATCCCCCTGTTTGACACCATGAAGCCTAAGAACTTGCTTGAACCTACTCTGAAGGCACATTTCTCGGGATTGAGTTTCATGTTGTAGCTTCTGAGGATATCGAATGTCTCCTGCAAATGAGTCAAATGGTCTTGTGCGCGCAGGAATTTAACTAACATATCATCAATGTAAACTTCAATGGATTTGCCTATTTGATGTCTGAACGTCTTATTAACTAGGTGTTGGTACATGGCTCCCATGTTTTTAGCCTGAGGGGCATTACGTTGTAGAAGTATGTACCGTACTTCGTGATGAATGAAGTCTTTTCCCTATCCTCGGGGTTCATCTAAGTTTGGTTATACCCTGATTAGGCGTCAAGAAAGGCAAAGATCTCGTGGTCGGCTGTAGCATCGATCAAGCGATCATGTTGGGCAACGGGAATGAATCCTTGGGGCATGCCCTGTTCAAGTCTTTAAAATCTACGCACAATCTTAACTTATTCCCCTTTTTGGGAAATACCACCACATTGGCCAACCATTCGGGGTATTTTACCTCCCTAATTGACCCTATTTTGACAAGTTTTGTTACCTCGTCCTTGATGAATGCGTGTTTTGCTTCGGATCGAGGTCTCCTTTTTTGGTTCACCGATTTAAACCTGGGGTCGACATTTAGTCTATGGGTGGTTATTTTCGGCGGAATCCCTATCATATATAAATGGGACCACGCAAAGCAATCGATGTTATTGATAAGAAATTGAATGAGTTTTTTCCTGAGTTCGGGGTTAATCCTGTTCCCAAGTATACCTTCCGATCCGGGAGATGCTCGATCATAACAACTTGCTCTAGTTCTTCAATCGTTGATTTTGTTGCATCTGATTCTTCGGGGGAAATGAAAGTTCGGGGAGCGAGGAAGTCTTCTTCATCGTCCTCGGGGGTCTATTTTCCCTTCGGCTCTTTCGGGTGGGGGGGGGGTATAGGAGTTGATGTCTCCCCGTGAACCGCGAACATCTCCTTTGCCGCATGTTGCTCTCCAAATACTGTTTTTACGCAGTCTTTTGTTTGAAACTTCATCATCTGATGAAGAGTTGATGATACTGCCCTTATGTTGTGTATCCATGGCCTTCCAAGCAATTCATTGTACTTTATGTCACCTTCGATAACATGAAATAGTATTTCGAACTATATCAGACATGATGACCGGGAGAGTGATCTCCCCTTCGTTGCTTCACCGGCCATGTTAAAGCTGTTGAGGACTCGAGAGGTAGGTATGATTTGATTGAGCAATCCGAGTTGTTCTACCACTTTCGGACTGATTACGTTGGCCGAGCTACCTGGATCCACAAGGTCACATTTAACTTGGATTTTATTCAAGAGAAATTAAATTACCAGCGCATCGTTATGCAGATAAGACAAGGTCTCGAAGTCTTCTTCACTGAATGCTAGGATGTCCTCGGGCATGCGGCCCCGAATTTTCTTTTCTGTTGCAGCAGAAACCTTTATCCGTTTAACCATGGGTCCTTGAGGAACGTCGGTTCCCCCAATGATCAAATGAATGATGTGCTGAGGTTTTCCTGTTCTATTCCTCCTGTCTGCCTCTATTTCCTTCCGGGATGGGGGTTTTCGAGCTTCCTATTGGTTTCCTTGGCATATACTTCCATTGGACTAGGAGCCTATATCGACGTGTTGGGCGTTGTGTGAGCCCACACCCACAGGGATTGGTACTGGTGCGTCCTCACAGTTTCCCGGTGGCATACCGACGCCTGAAATAGCTACACCATTCTCTCCATGGTCCTCAGGACCGTTGTTTTTATGTGCATTCTCTGAGTTAGACATTTCGACCTGAAATCAAAGATTCTTGGGCAAGCAAAAGTGTAAAGAATAACTTGTGTTTTCAGCAAACTATCACGAAAACAATCACTATTATTTTTAGCCCCACGGTAGGCGCCAAACTGTTTACTGCAGAAATGGTAATAATAATTAGATTTGATTTTGTGGTTCTAAAAATACGTGATTTATTTTTATACTAGTTGTTAGGCAGTAGATGCTAAGTGATAGACTAGAAAATAAGACAGGAGCTTGAAGATAGTATGTTATGCAAACCGAGTAACCGAGAATCGGGGCCTCGAGCCAGACTAAAGGGGGCCTCGGGGTCGAGCTAAAACCTTAGGTTGTGGGTAGACGATGAAGGACTAACAGTTCCAAGAGCTTTAATGAGTACTCTTTATGCTCAATGATGAATAATAATGAAGAAAAATCAATGAAACGTAGTAAATGTAAGTAATAAATCAAAGGAAAGACAATAGAGAGTGTTTAGGTTAGAGAGCAAATAATGTTCTTGTTGTTGTATTGAACATCATATGTGCAAGAAATAGCAAGGGTCCCTCTTATATAAGAGGAAAAAACCCAACATGGTACATGTATAATAATTATTAAAAGGAAAAGTAGTTGGTACAACTACTTAAAGGTTTGGTACAGACTTGTACTATTCTTGAAGGCGTTGTTAGCTTTGATCCCGCGCCTCGGGAATTTCTCATTTGTCCATGATAGTTGTCGATCTGTGCTGCCCCGAGGTTGGGCATATGGAACCCTCGGGGTTGAACCTCGATCGGTGCCTCGAGCCTTCTGGGCTACGGAATGTCATATTTATCACAAAACGGAGCGTTCAATTTTAGCCGTGTACAGTGGCCATCACCAACTTTTCCCAGATAATGCTTCACTTGGTGAGCATTTACTCTAAACACCTTATTATTTTTGTTCTTCAAGTCCAACGCACCAAAGGGTGTCACACCCAAAACATCAAACGAGCCACTCCCTTTAGATTTCAACTTTCCTGGAAACATCCGTAACCGAGAATTGAACAACAACACAAGATCACATTCTTTAAACTCTTTGTTCCGTAAGTACTTTTCATGGAGGTATTAAATTTTCTCTTTTTATAAGGACGAACTTGTGTATGCATGGTACCAGAATTCATCCAACTTATTTAATTGTGTCACCCTTAAGTTGGCGGCGACATCCCACTCAACATTCAACTTCTTTAAAGCCTACATGGATTTGTTCGCAAGTTCCACCAGAAGATGACAAGCTTTTCCGAACACCAACTCGTATGGAGACATTCTGGTAGGTGTTTTTTAAGCCGTCCTATAAGCCCATAAAGCATCATCAAGTTTCTTGGACCAATCCGTCCAGTTAGCATTCATAGTTTTGGACAAAATAGTCTTTATCTCCCGGTTGGAGACTTCCACTTGACCGCTTGCTTGTGGATGACAGGGAGTCATGACCTGATGAGTGGCACCATACTTGGTGAGTAAGGTATCAAAAGCTTTGGTTCAAAAATGTGACCCCTCATCGCTTATGATAGCCCTTGGAGTACCAAATCTTGTGAAAATATTCTTCTTCAAAAACGCCACCACACTTCTCGCTTCATTGTTAGGTATAGCAACGACCACAACCCATTTGAACACATAATCAACCGCAACCAAGATGTAGGTGTTTCCACAAGAACTCACAGAAGGACACGTGAAGTCAATACCCTACATATCGAAAAATATCAATCTCCAATATGGTAGTGAGGGGAATTTTATTTTTCTTTGAGATTCCACCAGCCCTTTGACATTCATCACAACGCTTGACGAGATCACTTTTCCTTATAAAGAGTGGCCGATAGAAACCGCAACTTAACACTTTGGCCACCGTTCTTGCTCCACCATGGTGACCACAATATGTTGATGAATGACAAGACCCAAGAATTTTACATTGTTCCTCCTCCGGTACACATCTTCTAATCACTGCATCCGTACAAATCCGAAAAAGGTATGGTTCGTTCCAATAATAGTCTTGACAATCCCGTTTGAGCTTCTTCCTTTAGTTTGAAGAGAAATCATCCGGGATGATACCACTCACAAAAATATTTGCTAGATCCGCGAACCGTGGCATTTCTTTCATTGAAATAGCCAAGATTTTCTCATCGGGGAAAGAGTCATCGATTTCAAGGCCATCATGCAGTCTCCCCTCCTTATCCAAATGAAACAAGTTGTCCACCACTTGATTTTCACTTCCTTTTCGATCTTGGATGTATATATAAAACTCTTACAACAGAAGTACCCATCTCATCAACTAGGCTTTGGAATCTTTCTTGCTCATAAGATACCAAGTGTCGTATGATCCGTATGGACTTTTGCACCCATCAAGTTTGGGCGGAACTTTTCAATAGCAAAAACAATGGCAATGAGCTCTTTCTCAGTAACGGTGTAGTTGACTTGGACACAATTCATGGACTTACTTGCATAATAAACCGGATGAAAATTTTTGCTAATGCATTGCCCCAAAACAGCCCCTACCGCTACATTACTTGCATCACACATGAGCTCAAATGGAACATTCCAATTTGGAACGTTGATGATGGGAGTAGTAGTCAACTTGATCTTTAGTAATTCAAAGGCTCTCATGCAATCATCATTGAAATGGAACATAGCATCTTTCTCCAAAAGCTTGAACAACGGGCTTACCACTTTAGAGGAGTCCTTGATGAAAAGCAGGTAAAATCCCGTGTGGCCTAAGAAACTCCGTACGCATTTCACTGAAGTTGGAGGTGGAAGTTTAGAAATAACCTCAATCTTTGCCTTGTCGACTTCAATGCCAATCTTTGAGATTTTGTAGCCAAGGAAAATGCCTTCCTCAATCATGAAATGACCTTTCTCCCAATTAAGCACCAAGTTTGTTTTTTCACATCTTGCCAACACTTTATCCAAGTTTGCTAGACAAACATCAAAAGAATTCCCGGCCACCGAGAAGTCATCCATGAATACTTCAAGGTAATCCCCCACCATGTCCGTGAAGATTGTCATCATACACCTTTGAAAAGTTGCATGTGCATTGCACAGCTCAAATGGCATCCGCGAGAAAGCAAAAGTGTTGATACCCAATTTTTCCCTCATATCTCTCAAATAAACATATATATACCTTCAAAATAGTGCATGCGTATCACCAATTATTTTTCCATAATTTTAAAGGCTTTTAATCAATTTATTCGTGTATTTTATTATAAATAATTATTAATTGCATCATAAATAATTTTATAATGATTTATTATTTAATTTTTTCATCATTTATATCCATATTAAGCTGTAAATATTCTTATATATGCTTATTTTGCATCCTTAGGCTAAAATTGCATATTTGCAATAAAAGCCCAAATATACGCATAATTACATTATTTACATAAAAAATGACTTTTTATATTTTTATAATTTTAAGTAATTATTTTAAATCATTTTCATGTAAAAGTGATATTTTTGTTAGTTATTAATTATTTTTTACAAATTATTTATTTGTTAAATTGATTATTTAAAATATAGCCCCCTAAAACCCCAATTTCGGACCTAGCCCAATTACCTACACTACCCAATAAACCAGCCACATCAAATACCCAATACCCAGACCCATTTAAAACCCCGATCAAATCCCTTTTTAAATCACAATCGTTGATCTCTACAGATTAACGGCTCATATCACCTCACCCCTTTTAATTTACCTATCCCAAACCCTAACCCTCATAATCCCAAACCCGACGCCCTCATATGCTCTCGTCTCTCATCCCTTCTCCTGTCAAACCCTAGCACCGTCACTTGTTACCCCCTCTGATTCTGACCCAAAATGGAATCAATCAATGATTCTCTTGCCTTATTGAGCCTTTCTCACTACTGGCTACTCATTTATGGTGTTACATAATTGCTTGCTTAACATGGCAACTAGATCTCTCCTGGTGTGAACCAAATCCGGTTCAGATCTTTGCTCCTTTCCATCTATGTTCATTCTCCGTCTCTTTATGGCATGAATCTCTGAGAATTTTTTTATTCTTTATTTACCCTAGAGCTAGGGTTTAGATCTTTTAAGATCTATTGAGATTTTGTTCTTATTTCTTTTGTTAAAGATCTTATTTATGTTTTCCCATGTCTATCTATGAATGTTTTTGCGATTTTTCCTCAAAAGTTTTCTGCCTAATTTACTCGCCCTAAATTCGGGCCCAAATATTTTCAAAGATCAATTATGGTTCTGATTTTTGTTAAGCACCTTCTTTAATATCCATCTATGTGCAATTCCTTAGTGATTTTCATTAATGTTTTCTGACTAATCTCATTTGCACTAAAATTAGGGCTCAGATCTTTTAAGATCTGTTCTGGTTCTATATTTGGTTGAATATCTTCTCTAATGTTCTGTATACATGTCTATGTGCATGCTATTGTGATTCTACTCGCCCAAAATTAGGGCTCGAATCTTTTCTAATGTATTATGATTCCTTAATTCTGAGTACTTTCTCTTCAATATTCTCATGTACCTATGTGTATCTATGTTATTCCTTTGGTTATTTATGATAGATTCCTCACTTCCTTGCTGATTCTGTCTATCTATCTATGGCTCTTGCTTTTAATTGTTACCTAAGAGCCTTTGATTTTCAGACTTGTTTGATTTCCTAAATTATCGTAATTGCATATTTCACGCATCTACGTACTGTTATTGTTGGCTTACCTTAAATAATGTTTGGAGTTTTACTTCTTTAATTAATTGTTAGCATTCCTTGTTTGATTGTTACCTTATTTATGGACCCTAGTCTAATGCTATTTAAACCCCTCCCCTCTAACCCTAGAGGACAGACTTGAGCTCTCATACTCCCACTAAAACTTAGTTCTTATACTCTGATTTTTTGCTCATTGTTTCTGGTCTTGGCCGGCTGAAAGCCAAGGCCAAGTGGTTTTGGAACTTAACTGTTGTAGCATATCTACTTGCTTTCTTGCTTAATTGGTAAGCCCTAATCCATTATCTTTTCATTTTCCATGTTTTTCATAATTAGTGTTACTTGAACATGTCTTGAACCTTACTTTTAGCATGATTCTACTTTTTATGCTCCTATGACTCTCTTCTAATCTTGTGGTTAATACTGTTAGTTTAAGATTAGCTATTTTGAATAATATGAATCCTCTTATAAGTTAGTTTAATGTCCAAATTTGTCCGAGCACACTATTTGTTAATCTTGCACCCGTTTTGAACCTTGCATTCTTAGGATACTACAAGCATGTAATTAGTTAATTTGTCCTAATTTGTTGCTTAACTCATGTGACATGTCTATCAATATGTCATGTAATGATCGGATTGCTTTACCTAAGTTATTTCTATGATTAAACAATGGTTGTCTTGGATTTCAGCTTGCTCCCTTAGTGTAATCAAGTCTCCCTTCTGAATTAACCTGTTTGAAACTATGTACTTTGCAAACTTTGCTATTTTCTGAATGCAATTTTGTGTTCTAAACCTTGTTTCTTCTGAAATCAAACTGTTTTGAAATCTTCCTCTATTTTTTTTTATATGCTAATTCTTAAAACCTCACCCTTAGTCCTTTAAGTTCTCAACCACCAGGTCCACATGAGACTCTTGTGAGCTCTGATACACTAGGAAATGGTCACCCATCTCTTGTGAATCATCTGCTGAATACATAGTTCTGGTGTGAGAATTGCCCTGGGTCCCTAAGGCCCTTGGGAACTTTGACACACTGGAAAGTTGATTGGTGTGAAGGCCTGGTTCCTAGGTTCAGTTGGGGCTTAATGAAGGCTCCCTATAGTTTATCTTACTACTATTATGTAATTTATTCATTTACTATGACCTGTAATAAGTTTGTAACAAACAGATTTTGGGGTATATAGTAAAATTAAGAAGGGTCTTTATTCTCTTGGGGCAATTCGGGTAGAGATCCTTCCAATAGGGTTTCATTTACTCTGTTAATCCTATTTTACCTCATCTCTGTTGAAATCGTGTGAGTGATGTACTATGCTTTCATATTACAAATCCTGCCAATAGGAAATTAAATTGTATTAAAGATCCTACCTATAAGAGATTAATTGCATTAGAAATCCTGCCTATAGGTTGTATTAATTTGTCCAACAAGCATATGTTAGCAATCTTGCCTATAGGACCTCAATGTTGATCTAACTATTTTTCCTTTCCAGCAATGTGCACCATTTCTGCCCGTATTATTGTTCAATAGATACCACGTCTATAGGACTAAAATTGTTTTCAAATCTGGAAATCATGCTTATAGGATAAAAATTAGTTTCAAACCTAGAGACCATGTCTATAGGATTAAAATCAACTTCAAATCCTAGAGATCATGCCTATCGGATTTAAGTCAGTTTGATATTAGAAATCATGCCTATAGGATTCTATCAAATGATTCTGAACATAATCACCACTGTCATTACTTAGACAATTTGCATGTATGACTTTAATAACAATTCTGGCTCTGCAACTGTGATTCATTACTGTTTGAAGTGCTTAGGTGATATTCATTAAAATCAGTAGGCAAAATAATAGGTCCTAATACCTGCCTTAAAAGAGATGCTCCAATATAACACTGGTCGCCTATTTTCTCACATTGATATCCTGTCTATATGATTCTGCAGATGAATAAAACCTGCTATTTAATTGCGTGCATTTGATGTTTATGTGCGGAGGTTAACATGAGCCCATATTTGCTTTGTATTTGCAAGTCCTGACATGGTTTTTTTCGTCGCCTAGTCTTTAATATTTTGAGCAACCTAGTCTAGAGCTATCCCAAATAGAGGTCCTAATACCTCCAAGGCCATAGGTAAGGGACGGGTAGTGCACGCATAGGGATCGAACTAGAATCAACTAGAGCGCTTTAGGTAACAACTTTAAAATAGTAATCGGGTAGCAGGAGATGATAGTCTATGCCCACTGAATAAATATAAGTAACACCCCAACTCGAAGGAGTTACGAAGTATTATTTATGTTGCACGGGGTGATCCTTTAGGCTAAAAAATTTAGGACCCCCCATCCCTATTAAATATTCCTCTCGCTTCTTTATTAGACTAATTCATAATTTAAGTTCGACCGGGACCTACCATTGTGGACCTCGAGGGGTGCCTAACACCTTTCCCTCGAGGTAATTTCGAGCCCTTACCTGACCTCTGGAGATGTATACTAGTACAACATGAGTTATCTGCTCTAGGTGCCCTAACGCACCTTAATCCGTTAGGTGGCGACTCTTTCAATTCCAATTCCCTACCCTTTTAAAGGGAGTTGTCCCAGAAATGTCAAAACCTGATTTCGCGAGAAAAATGGGGCGCGACAGCATGGCAACTCTGCTAGGGATATCATTAGGCTCTTACCATTACGAACCTTTTTATTAATTAGACTTTAAGCATGTCTTTATTATTCCGTTAATACTTGCACACCCTTCCCCTTCCCACTCTATGTGAATTTATTTACCTATCTTCATTCATTTATGATTTCTCTTCCCTGTTTTATCACTTTTTACTATGGAAACTGACTTGTCTCATTGTTTTTCTTTCTTAAATGTCTTTACAATTATTAAATACCACATTTTTTCATTATTCATCATGAAAATACATGACAACATGTTATTTTCTTTTGCATAAGTACATGCTCAATATTATATTTCACTCGTGCATAATTAATACCATAGCAGCACTTGATGAGTGTCCGCGCTCTTCCTAAATCACCCTTTTAAATTTTGGAAGACTTATTTGCGGTAAAACTAGTTCTTCAATCGTTGATTTTGTTGCATCTGATTCTTCAGGGGCAACGAAAGTTCGGGGAGCGTGGAAGTCTTCTTCATCGTCCTCGGGGGTCTATTTGCCCTTCGGCTCTTTCGAGGTAGGGGGTATAAGAGTTGATGCCTCCCCGTGAACCGCGAACATCTCCTTTGCCGCATGCTGCTCTCCAAATACTGTTTTTACGCAGTCTTTTGTTTGAAACTTCATCATCTGATGAAGAGTTGACGGTACTGCCCTCATGTTGTGTATCCATGGCCTTCCAAGCAATGCATTGTACCTTATGTCACCTTCGATAACATGAAATAGTATTTCGAAGTATATCAGACATGATGACCGGGAGAGTGATCTCCCCTTCGTTGCTTCACCAGCCATGTTAAAGCCGTTGAGGACTCGAGAGGTAGGTATGATTTGATTGAGCAATCCAAGCTGTTCTACTACTTTCGGTCTGATTACGTTAGCCGAGCTACCTGGATCCACAAGTACACATTTAACTTGGATTTTATTCAAGAGAAATAAAATAATCAGCGCATCGTTATGCGGATGAGACAAGGTCTCGAAGTCTTCTTCACTGAATGCTAGGATGTCCTCGGGCATGCGGCCCCGAATTTTCCCTTTTGTTGCGGCAGAAACATTTGTCCGTTTGACCATGGGTCCTTGAGGAACGTCGGTTCCCCCAATGATCAAATGAATGATGTGCTGAGGTTTTCTCGTTCTGTTCCTCCTGTCTGCCTCTCTTTCCTTCCGGGATGGGGTTTTTCGAGCTTCCTATTGGTTTCCTTGGCATATACTTCCGTTAGACTAGGAGCCTATATCGACGTGTTGGGCATTGTGTGAGCCCACACCCACAGGGATTGGTACTGGTGCGTCCTCACGGTTTCCTAGTGGCATACAGACGCCTAGAACAGCTACACCATTCTCTCCATGATCCTCAGGACCGTTATTTTTATGTGCATTCTCTGAGTTAGGCATTTCAACCTGAAATCAAAGATTCTTGGGCAAGCAAAAGTGTAAAGAATAACTTGTGTTTTCAGCAAACTAGCACGAAAACAATCACTATTATTTTTAGCCCCACGGTAGGCGCCAAACTGTTTACTGCAGAAATGGTAATAATAATTAGATTTGATTTTGTGGTTCTAAAAATACGTGATTTATTTTTATGCTAGTTGTTAGGCAGTAGATTCTAAGTGAGAGACTAGAAAATAAAACATGAGCTTGAAGATAGTATGTTATGCAAACCGAGTAACCGAGAATCGGGGCCCCGGGCCAGACTAAAGGGGCCTCGGGGTCGAGCTAAAACCTTAGGTTGTGGGTAGCCGATGAAGGAGTAACAGTTCCAAGAGATTTAATGAGTATTCTTTATGCTCAATGATGAATAATAATGAAGAACAATCAATGAAACGTAGTAAATGTAAGTAATAAATCAAAAGAAAGACAATAGAGAGTGTTTAGGTTAGAGAGCAAATAATGTTCTTGTTGTTGTATTGAACATCATATGTTCAAGAAATAGCAAGGGTCCCCCTTATATATGAGTAAAAAACCCAATATGGTACATGTATAATAATTATTAAAAGGAAAAGTAGCTGGTACAACTACTTAAAGGTCTGGTATAGACTTGTACTATTCTTGCAGGCGTTGTCAGCTTTGATCCCGCGCCTCGGGAATTTCCCATTTATCCATGATAGTTGTCGATCTGTGCTACCCTGAGGTTGGGCATATGGAACCCTCGGGGTTGAACCTCGATCAGTGCCTCGAGCCTTCTGGGCTACGGAATGTCATATTTATCACAAAACGGAGCGTTCAATTTTAGCCGTGTACAGTGGCTATCACCAACTTTTCCCAGATAATGCTTCACTCGGTGAGCATTTACTCTAAACACCTTATTATTTTTATTCTTCAAGTCCAATGCACCAAAGTGTGTCACACCCAAAACATCAAACGAGTCACTCCCTTTAGATTTAAACTTTCCTGGAAACATCCGTAACCGAGAATTGAACAACAACACAAGATCACATTCTTTAAACTCTTTGTTCCGTAAGTACACATGGAGGTATTTCATTTTCTCTTTTTATAAGGACAAACTTGTGTATGCATGGTACCAGAATTCATCCAACTTATTTAATTGTGTCACCCTTAAGTTGGCAGCGACATCCCACTCAACATTCAACTTCTTTAAAGCCTACGTGGATTTGTTCTCAAGTTCCACCAGAAGATGACAAGCTTTTCCGAACACCAACTGGTATGGAGACATTCTGGTAGGTGTTTTTTAAGCCGTCCTATAAGCCCATAAAGCATCATCAAGTTTCTTGGACCAATCCGTCCGGCTAGCATTCATATTTTTGGACAAAATACTCTTTATCTCCCGGTTGGAAACTTCCACTTGACCGCTTGCTTGTGGATGATAGGGAGTCATGACCTTATGAATGGCACCATACTTGGTGAGTAAGGTATCAAAAGCTTTGTTGCAAAAATATGACCCCTCATCGCTTATGATAGCCCTTGGAGTACCAAATCTTGTGAAAATATTCTTCTTCAAAAATGCCACCACACTTCTCGCTTCATTGTTAGGTATAGCAACGACCTCAACCCATTTGAACACATAATCAACCGCGACCAAGATGTAGGTGTTTCCACAAGAAATCACAGAAGGACACATGAAGTCAATACCACGCATATCGAAAATATCAATCTCCAATATGGTAGTGAGGGGAATTTCATTTTTCTTTGAGATTCCACCGGCCCTTTGACATTCATCACAACGCTTGACGAGATCACTTGCATCCTTATAAAGAGTGGGTCGATAGAAACCGCAACTTAACACTTTGGCCACCGTTCTTGCTCTACCATGGTGACCACAATATGGTGATGAATGACAAGACTAAATAATTTCACATTGTTCCTCCTCCGGTACACATCTTCTAATCACTGCATCCGTACAAATCCGAAAAAAGGTATGGTTCGTTCCAATAATAGCCTTGACAATCCCGTTTGAGCTTCTTCCTTTAGTTTGAAGAGAACTCATCCGGGATGATACCACTCACAAAAATATTTGCTAGATCCGCGAACCATGGCATTTCTTTCATTGAAATAGCCAAGATTTTCTCATCGGGGAAAGAGTCATCGATTTCAAGGCCATCATGCAGCCTCCCCTCCTTATCCAAATGAAACAAGTTGTCCACCACTTCATTTTCACTTCCTTTTCGATCTTGGATGTATATATAAAACTCTTACTACAGAAGTACCCATCTCATCAACTAGGCTTTGGAATCTTTCTTGCTCATAAGATACCAAGTGTCGTATGATCCGTATGGACTTTTGCACCCATCAAGTTTGGGCGGAACTTTTCAATAGCAAAAACAATGGCAATGAGCTCTTTCTCATTAACGGTGTAGTTGACTTGGGCACAATTCATGGACTTACTTGCATAATAGACCGGATGAAATTTTTTGCTAATGCATTGCCCCAAAACAGCCTCTACCGCTACATTACTTGCATTACACATGAGCTCAAATGGAACATTCCAATTTGGAACGTTGATGATGGGAGTAGTAGTCAACTTGATCTTTAGTAATTCAAAGGCTCTCATGCAATCATCATTGAAATGGAACATAGCATCTTTATCCAAAAGCTTGAACAACGGGTTTACCACTTTAGAGGAGTCCTTGATTAAAAGCAGGTAAAATCCCGTGTGGCCTAAGAAACTCCGTACGCATTTCACTGAAGTTGGAGGTGGAAGTTTAGAAATAACCTCAATCTTTGCCTTGTCGACTTCAATGCCAATCTTTGAGATTTTTGAGCCAAGGAAAATGCCTTCCTCAATCATGAAATGACATTTCTCCCAATTAAGCACCAAGTTTGTTTTTTCACATCTTGCCAACACTTTATCCAAGTTTGCTAGACAATCATCAAAAGAATTCCCGACCGCCGAGAAATCATCCATGAATACTTCAAGGTAATCCCCCACCATGTCCGTGAAGATTGCCATCATACACCTTTGAAAAGTTGCATGTGCATTGCACAGCTCAAATGGCATCCGCGAGAAAGCAAAAGTGTTGATACCCAATTTTTCCCTCATATCTCTCAAATAAACATATATATACCTTCAAAATAGTGCATGCGCATCACCAATTATTTTTTCATAATTTTAAAGGCTTTTAATCAATTTATTCATGTATTTTATTATAAATAATTATTAATTGCATCATAAATAATTTTATAATGATTTATTATTTAATTGTTTTATCATTTATATCCATATTAAGCTGTAAATATTCTTATATATGCTTATTTTGCATCCTTAGGCTAAAATTGCATATTTGCAATAAAAGCCCAAATATATGCATAATTACATTATTTACATAAAAAATGACTTTTTATATTTTTATAATTTTAAGTAATTATTTTAAATCATTTTCATGTAAAAGTGATATTTTTGTTAGTTATTAATTATTTTTTACAAATTATTTATTTGTTAAATTGATTATTTAAAATATAGCCCCCTAAAACCCCAATTTCGGACCTAGCCCAATTACCTACACTACCCAATACACCAGCCACATCAAATACCCAATACCCAGACCCATTTAAAACCCCGACCAAATCCTTTTTTAAATCACAATCGTTGATCTCTACAGATTAACGGCTCATATCACCTCACCCCTTTTAATTTACCTATCCCAAACCCTAACCCTCATAATCCCAAACCCGACGCCCTCATATGCTCTCGTCTCTCATCCCTTCTCCTGTCAAACCCTAGCACCGTCACTTGTTACCCCCTCTGATTCTGACCCAAAATGGAATCAATCAATGATTCCCTTGCCTTATTGAGCCTTTCTCGCTACTGGCTACTCATTTATGGTGCTACATAATTGCTTGCTTAACATGGCAAGTAGATCTCTCCTGTTGTGAACCAAATCTCGTTCAGATCTTTGCTCCTTTCCATCTATGTTCATTCTCCGTCTCTTTATGGCATGAATCTCTGAGATTTTTTTTATTCTTTATTTGCCCTAGAGCTAGGGTTTAGATCTTTTAAGATCTGTTGAGATTTTGTTCTTATTTCTTTTTTTAAAGATCTTATTTATGTTTCCCCATGTCTATCTATGAATGTTTTTGCGATTTTTCCTCAAAAGTTTTCTGCCTAATTTACTCGCCCTAAATTAGGGCCCAAATCATTTCAAAGATCTATTATGGTTCTGATTTTTGTTAAACACCTTCTTTAATATCCGTCTAAGTGCAATTCCTTAGTGATTTTCATTAATGTTTTCTGACTAATCTCATTTGCACTAAAATTAAGGCTCAGATCTTTTAAGATCTGTTCTGGTTCTATATTTAGTTGAATATCTTCTCTAATGTTTTGTATACATGTCTATGTGCATGCTATTGTGATTCTACTCGCCCAAAATTAGGGTTTGAATCTTTTCTAATGTATTATGATTCCTTAATTTTGAGTACTTTCTCTTCAATATTCTCATGTACCTATGTGTATCTATGTTATTCCTTTGGTTATTTATGATAGATTCCTCACTTCCTTGTTGATTCTGTCTATCTATCTATGGCTCTTGCCTTTAATTGTTACCTAAGAGTCTTTGATTTTCAGACTTGTTTGATTTCCTAAATTATCGTAATTGCATATTTCACGCATCTACGTACTGTTATTGTTGGCTTACCTTAAATAATGTTCGGAGTTTTACTTCTTTAATTAATTGTTAGCATTCCTTATTTGATTGTTACCTTATTTATGGACCCTAGTCTAATGCTATTTAAACCCCTCTCCTCTAACCCTAGAGGACAGACTTAAGCTCTCATACTCCCACTAAAACATAGTTCTTATACTCTGATTCTTTGCTCATTATTTCTGGTCTCGGCCGGCTGAAAGCCAAGGCCAAGTGGTTTTGGAACTTAACTGTTGTAGCATATCTACTTGCTTTCTTGCTTAATTGGTAAGCCCTAATCCATTATCTTTTCATTCTCCATGTTTTTCATAATCAGTTTTACTTGAACAACATGTCTTGAACCTTACTTTTAGCATGATTCTACATTTTATGCTCCTATGAACTCTCTTCTAATCTTGTGGTTAATACTGTAAATTTAAGATTAGCTATTTTGAATAATACGAATCCTCTTATAAGTTAGTTCAATGTCCAAATTTGTCCGAGCACACTATTTGTTAATCCTGCACCCGTTTTGAACCTTGCATTCTTAGGATACTACAAGCATGTAATTAGTTAATTTGTCCTAATTTGTTGCTTAACTCATGTGCCATGTCTATTAATATGTCATGTGATGATCAGATTGCTTTACCTAAGTTATTTCTATGATTAAACAATGGTTGTCTTGGATTTCAGCTTGCTCCCTTAGTGTAATCAAGTCTCCCTTATGAATTAACCTGTTTGAAACTATGTACTTTGCGAACTTTGCTATTTTCTGAATGCAATTCTGTGTTCTAAACCTTGTTTCTTCTGAAATCAAACTGTTTTGAAATCTGCCTCTATTCTTTTTTATATGCTGATTCTTAAAACCTCACCCTTAGTCCTTTAAGTTCTCAACCACCAGGTTCGCATGAGACTCCTATGAGCTCTGACACACTAGGAACTGGTCACTTATCTCTTGTGAATCATCTGCTGACTACATAGTTCTGGTGTGAGCATTGCCCTGGGTCCCTAAGGCCCTTGGGAACTTTGACACACTGGAAAGTTGATTGGTGTGAAGGCTTGGTTCCCAGGTTCAGTTGGGGCTTAATGAAGGCTCCCTATAGTTTATCTTACTACTATTATGTAATTTATTCATTTACTCTGACCTGTAATAAGTTTGTAACAAACAGATTTTGGGGTATATAGTAAATTTAAGAAGGGTCTTTATTCTCTTTGGGCAATTCGGGTCGAGATCCTTCCAATAGGGTTTCATTTACTCTGTTAATCCTATTTTACCTCATCTTTGTTGAAATCGTGTGAGTGATGTATTATGATTTCATATTAGAAATCCTGCTAATAGGAAATTAAATTGTATTAGAGATCCTACCTATAGGAGATTAATTGCATTAGAAATCCTGCCTATAGGTTGTATTAATTTGTCCAACAAGCATATGTTAGCAATCTTGCCTATAGGACCTCAATGTTGATCTAACTATTTTTCCTTTCCAGCAATGTGCACCATTTCTGCCCGTATTATTGTTCAATAGATACCACGTCTATAGGACTAAAATTGTTTTCAAATCTGGAAATCATGCTTATAGGATAAAAATTAGTTTCAAACCTAGAGACCATGTCTATAGGATTAAAATCAACTTCAAATCCTAGAGATCATGCCTATAGGCTTTAAGTAGTTTGATATTAGAAATCATGCCTATAGGATTCTATCAAATGATTCTGAACATAATCACCACTGTCATTACTTAGACAATTTGCCTGTATAACATTAATAACAATTCTGGCTCTGCAACTGTGATTCATTACTGTTTGAAGTGCTTAGGTGATATTCATTAAAATCAGTAGGCAAAATAATAGGTCCTAATACCTGCCTTAAAAGAGTTGCTCCTATATAACACTGGTCGCCTATTTTCTCATATAGATATCCAGTCTATATGATTTTGCAGATGAATAAAACCTGCTATTTAATTGCTTGCATTGATGTTTATGTGCGGAGGTTAACATGAGCCCATATTTGCTTTGTATTTGCAAGTCCTGACATGGTTTTTTCGTTGCCTAGTCTTTAATATTTTGAGCAACCTAGTCTAGAGCTATCCCAAATAGAGGTTCTAATACCTCCAAGGCCATAGGTAAGGGACGGGTAGTGTACGCATAGGGATAGAACTATAATCAACTAGAGCCCTTAAGGTAACAACTTAAAGATAGTAATCGGTTAGCAGGAGATGATAGTATGTGCCCGCTAAATAATATGAGTAACACCCCAACTCGAGGGAGTTACGAAGTATTATTTATGTTGCACGGGGTGATCCTTTAGGCTAAAAAATTTAGGACCCCCCATCCCTATTAAATATTCCTCTCGCTTCTTTATTAGACTAATTCATAATTTAAGTTCGATCAGGACCTACCGTTGTGGACCTCGAGGGGTTCTTAACACCTTTCCCTCGAGGTAATTTTGAGCCCTTACCCGACCTCTGGTGATGTATACTAGTACAACATGAGTTATCTGCTCTAGGTGCTCTAGTACAACATGAGTTATCTGCATAATTTCTCTTCCTTGTTTTATCACTTTTTACTATGGAAACTGACTTGTCTCGTTGTTTTTCTTTCTTAAATGTCATTACAATTATTAAATACCGGTTTTTCTCATTATTCATCGTGAAAATATATGACAACATGTTATTTTCTTTTGCATAAGTACATGTTCAATATTATATTTCACTCATGCGTAATTAATACCATAGCAGCACTTGATGAGTGTCCGCTCTCTTCCTAAAAGCACATTTTAAATTTGGAAAGATTTATTTGCGGTAAAACTAGTCGATCAGCGGTGTAGTCGATGGTTCTGTATCTTTCCCTCTCAAGTTGCCCGCTTAAGGGTACTAGTCGATCAGCGGTGCAGTCGATTGTACATGCATCATAATCAAACCTAGCCTTGGTTAATATGTTGTCCGCATAATAACCCTCTAAGAAAAACCTTGTCCAAAGTCCACCAGGATTTCCATAATCCCAACAGGCGCAACCACGATATGTGCATTATTTGGAGAGATAAATGCCGACATGCTTATCGTTAATGTGTAAGTAGTCGAATCCGGAGGGGGCAAGGGTCTAACTCTATTTATGTTTTGCAGAAAATGAGGCACGAAGTCCCCAGGTTTGGCATGGTCCGATGTATACCACCGTTATTATTGGATTGGTGGGAAAACCTTTTGCCAAGCAACAAAAATCATGTGAAAACGGTTCTTGGAAACTTACCCTCCTTATTGGACATCCAGCCAAACGACATGCTGATCGAGGTTGCAACTATGTTCTTGGATGGAGAAAGGGTTGTATTCCATTTTGGCAATGTAGAAATGACTTCTGGACATGCACGACGTGGGGAATCTAATTGATGGAGCCAAGAGGGTCAAATATGGGGAAGGTCCCTCTGGGACCAAGTAAATTAGGTTTATCTGTTTTGAGTCTTTTTGGACTTCGAATATACTAAGGCAGCTGCCATTAGTAACTCATTTATTTATTGTCGTTTTTAGGTTCGTCTTATTTATTACATTAATGAAATGAGGAATTTATCGGCATTAAATTTCTCCAAATCTACTTGTCACTAGGCTTACCTTGGGCACTACGAGGTTCCCCAAATTAGGACACCAATTTACATTCCTACAATACGTGTTTAAATACTGCAAACACTTTTCAATACGTGTTTAAATACTGCAAACACTTTTCAAAATCCTTACTGACTTGTTTACCTTTTTGCATTTTTCTTTATTTTAATTATTCTCATCCCCTAAGGTTGGTTCGCACATAATGGCATCGTCAGCATATCACACCAGATCTAAAGGCCCTCCACCTCCTCCTCCTCCAAGTAATCCGAAAGGCAAGGGGAAAGCTAAGATGGATGATATGAGTGATATCCGGAAAGAAAATGATGCGCCCGTGGAAAATGTTGAAACTTCAGATGGTCGGAGTACTCTGGCCCAGAATGATTTGGTCATACGTTTGGAACAGAAAATACTAGAATTGCAAGGGGAACTTGAGCATGTCCGCAACTTGGAAAACCTCTCCCTCACCCTAAACGTCCCAGATATTAACCAGCAAAATGCTCAAAACCCAGCACCTCCTAAAAACACACCAAACCAACGTCTGCACACCCCATCAGTACGCAACACTTCCCCCAAAATCCTAATCCTCCACCAATACCCACTCCTCCTCAACACCAACATCTTCCTACTCAGTACCCGCAAACCACTTACCATACTCCTCAAAATACTCAACAACCTATCCCTGATCCGCAAAATTCAACTAATGATCACTACTACACTCCAACCCCTGGCACCCACCAAAATAATCTCATAAACGTAGAAACCTTACCCCACTCCGCTCAACCAATCTCATACACACCAGAATTCGCTGAGAAGGACCTGGTCATTAAGAACATGGCAGAGGAGCTCAAGAATCTCACAAGCCGAGTCCAGGGTGTTGAAGGAGGCAAAGAAATTGAGGGTCTTAATTATGAAAATCTATGCATTCTACCAGACATAGAACTACCGGAGGGTTACAAACCTCCCAAGTTCGAGATGTTCGACGGAACAGGTGACCCAAAGGTACATTTGAGGATATACTGTGACAAGCTCGCGGGAGTTGGGAAAGCTAAAAGAATTCGCATGAAGCTATTCACAAAGAGTCTCATTGGAGACGCCTTATGTTGGTATATCAGTCAAAATCCCAAGAAGTAGGTTAATTGGGTAAGCATGGCATCGGACTTCATGGACCAATTCAGGCTTAATATAGAGAATGCACCAAACATCTTATACACATAGAACCTCAAGAAGAAACTAATAGAAACCTTCTATGGGTATGCTACTCGATGGAGGTCAGAAGCTGCAAAGGTCAGACCGATACTAGAGGAAGAGAAGATGAACAAATTCTTCGTCAAGGCCCAGGATCCACAATACTATAAAAGGTTAATGGTCATCAAATATCACAAATTCTCTGACATCATAAAACTCGGGAAATGTATTGAAGAAGGGATCGAGAGTGGGATGGTAAACCAATTTTGAGGCACTGTAGGCTACGAACAAAGCATTATAGTCAGGGAGTATATCAAAGAAGAAAGAAGTAGGGGCAGTGATGGTGTCCCAAGGTCCAAAATCTCCACTCACATACTAAACACCTCCACCCATATACCAACCTTCACCTCCCAGATATCCTCAATCCACTACCGCCTACCACACTTATAAAACCCAGCCAACCTATTACCATTCACCTCCAACCCATCAAAACTATCAAAAACCCAGACCCAATTTTGATCGCAGGCCGGCCAGACAACACACCCCTATTGCCAAGCCCATAGACCAGCTATATGAAAGACTGAATGTCGCCATATATGTCACCCCTATTCCCGTTATCGCCATGGAAAACTCCTCCTAGTGGGTCAACCCTATCAAAATATGTGTGTAGCATTCTGGCATGAATGGGCATACTATTGATGAATGCCGCACTCTGAAAGATAAGATTCAAACCCTGATTGATACTAAAGTCATACAAGCAAAGGAAGCCACACAAAATGTCCGTAACAATCCCCTCCCAGATCATAGGGGTGAAGGAGTAAATGTGATAGAAACCGATGAAGAATGGGATCCTGAAGGGTCAATGGGCTTATTCGGGAAGGTGGCGACCCTAAACCTGCAGTCACACTCACTCCTATTATGGTACAGATACAGCCACTGGTCGAAGTTGAAGTAGCCGCATCAGCTCCGTTTGAAATCGAAATGACAACACCTGCGACTAGACCTACTCCTTTTGAAGTTGAAGTAGTCACACCCTTCATTGTGACGGTATCATCCACAACACCCTTCAATTCCAATGCCATACCTTGGAATTATGTTGTCGAAGCTAGGAAAAAAGGAAAAGTAAAAATGGAAGAGTCTGGTGCTACACAGGGGATGACCAGAACTGGAAGGATCTATACACCTAAAAATTTGGGAGGAACAAGCAAGGAAGCTACTGCCAAACAAACCATCATTTAAACTGGTCCAGATGATCTCTGGAGGAAAGTACAAGCAAGAGAATACTCTGTTGTTGATCATCTGAACAAGACTCCCGCCCAGATATCCATCCTATCGCTGCTACAAAATTTTTAGGCTCTAATGAAGGTGTTGAATGAAGCATACGTGCCCAAAAACATTACCAGTGGAGAGATGGCCAACATGGTAGGGCAAGTACTGGAAATCCACAAGATCACCTTTCATGAAGATGAACTGCCACCTGAAGGACTAAGTCACGATAGGAACCTGCACATCACAGTACAATTTGAGGACAAATTCATCACTGGAGTCCTAATAGATGGGGGTTCAAGCCTCAACATTTATCCATTGACTACTCTAAAAAGGTTGGGTAAAGATTTCCATGAGATCCGAGCAGGGAGTATGAACTTGAAGGCATTTGGTGGGTCTCAAAGAGCCACAATTGGGGAAATTAACCTTTGTTTGCAGATGGGCCCAACTTGGTTCGATGTTGAAGTTCAAGTATTGGACATATCTGCTACTTACAATCTTTTACTAGGACGACCTTGGATACATGCCACTGGAGCTATGGCTTCTACGCTACACCAGGTCGTGAAGTTTGAATGGAACCATTAGGAGGTAATCATTCATGGAGATGAGAGTAATCTCATTTACACCAGTCAAACTATCCCGGTTGTCGAGAATAAAAGAACGTTGTATGGAGAAACCTACACCGCATCAAGCGTGTTAATGCAATTGAGAAAGATAAATGGTGGAGCAACAAAATAGAAAGAATACTGGCATGGTCAGGGTATGAACCCGGCAAAGGGCTTGGGAAGAAACTCCAAGGAATTACCAAACCAATACAGTTGAAACATCATGGTACAACTTTTGGGCTCGGATATCAGTATATGTGACAAGAATATGATGATAGGTCGCCCCCATGGTGTGGTCCCTATTACCCTCTTGAGCAACTAGGGCCACATCAGAGTCAAACCTTCCATCAAGCCGATACAATATGGGGATTTGAAGAAGAAAAGGCTTTGGCTGGGCTAAGGAACCTGTTTCTAGAAGACGAAGATATGGATTTCAATGTGATAGTTAAGGAGAAGGAGGAAGAAGACCTTACCATTCAGACGGTGGAAAGGGGAGCATTTGTCAGGAACTGGACCGCCATGCCATCAAAGGCCAGACAAGTCCCGGGGTAGCATGGCTACTAATTCTATTTATAAAAAAAGTCTTTTTGAGCATTTTGTTTTTAAAATATCTTTCTTTCAGCATTTTGTTTTGAAAAACATTGTTTTGAAGTCATACAGATGATATTTTGTTTAACATTTCAGCATTTATCAAATAATTTAATGTTTTATTATCATTATCTTTTATACCTTTCTTCTACAGCATTACTATTTCTTACCTTGATGAACCAACGACTGTGACATGTCATGAGACAACGTAACATAAGGATAGTGACTCATAAGAAGAGGATGAGATACTTGAGGAAGTTATCAGAGAAGTTGAGAATTTTGAGAACAAATCTATGTCCAACTTGGACGAAACAGAGGCAATCAATTTGGAAGATTCTGAAACCATCAAAGAAACTCGCATAAGTATTTACCTTTCACCATCAGAGAAGAAAGAATACACTCATTTCTGGAAAGAATACACTCATTTCTTGAAAGAATATGAGGATATGTTTGCATGGTTATATGATGACATGACCGGCCTGAGCACATCCATAGTGGCTCATAAGTTGCCTACCAATCCAATGTGTCTGACGGTGAAGCAGAAACTCAGAAAGTTCAAACTAGACATGAGCCTAAAAATCAAGGAAGAAGTCACTAATAAGATCAAAGCCAAAGTCATCAGAGTAGTTGAGTACTCAACCTGGTTAGCCAATATCGTACCGGTTCCGAAGAAAGATGGGAAAGTCAGGGTGTGTGTTGACTATCGGGATTTAAATAGCAAGTCCGAAAGATGATTTCCCACTACCAAATATACACATTTTGATCGATAATTGCGCCAAGCATGAACTCCAATCCTTTGTAAATGTTGGCGACGTCATCATCAAATACAAGAGGCCCACAGATCACATAACAGACTTGAGGAAGTTCTTTGATAGGCTACGAAAGTACAATTTACTAAACCCCGCAAAATGTGCATTCGGGGTTCCAATAGGAAAATTGTTAGGATTCGTCGTCAGACGCCGAGAAATCGAGTTGGACCCATCAAAGTTTAAAGCTATCCAAGAGTTACCACTACCGAAGAGCAAGAAGGACGTGATGAGTTTCCTGGGATGCCTCAATTACATCAGCCGCTTCATAGCACAATCCACAGTAATATGTGAACACATCTTCAAAATGTTGAAGAAGGATATTGAAACCAGTTGGACTAAAGATTGTCAAAAGGATTTTGACAAAATTAAGGAATACCTGTCAACTCCACCAATCCTAGTCCCGCCGGAATTCGGGAGACCTTTGCTGCACTATTTGTCCCTACTAGATGGGGCTTTCGGCTGTGTTTTGGGACAACAGGACGAGACACGAAGAAAGGAGCAAGCCATATATTACTTGAGTAAGAAGTTCACACCTTATAAAGCACGGTACTCTTTGCTAGAACGTACTTGTTGTGCTTTCACATGGACAACTCAAAAATTGAGGCATTACTTCTATGCCTATACCACATACCTCATATCAAGGATGGATCCTCTAAAGTACATCTTTTAGAAGCCTATGTCTACCGGGAAGTTATCCAAGTGGCAAATATTACTGAGTGAGTTCGATATCATCTATATAACTCAAAAGGCAGTCAAAGGACCAGCGTTGGCAGACCATCTCGCGGAAAATCCTGTAAGAGGAGAATACGAACCACTAAAAACATATTTTCCTGATAAAGAAGTGTCATTCATAAGAGAAGACATTGCTGAAGCCTACGATGGTTGGAGAATGTTTTTCGACAGAGCTGCAAACTTCAAATGAGTATGTATTGGAGCAGTCTTGGTGTCAGAGACCGGTCAGCACTACCTGGTGTCCACAAAACTCAGGTTTCCATGCACCAATAATATCACTGAGTATGAAGCCTGCATATTAGGGCTCACTTTGGCTGTCGACATGAATGTTCAGGAACTGTTGGTAATTGGTGACTCAGACCTGCTGGTGCATCAGGTACAAGGAGAGTGGGCTACGAAAAACACCAAGATATTTCCATATTTACACCACGTACAAGATATGATGAAGAGGTTCACAAAGATAGAGTTTCGGCATGTTACCAGAATCTAGAATGAATTTGCAGAGGCATTGGCCACCCTGTCCTCAATGATAAAACATCCAGACAAGAATTTCATCGATCCCATTCCAGTAAGGATCCATAGTCAGCCAGCTTATTGTGCTCATGTTGAAGAAGAAATAGACAAAAATCCATGGTTCCATGACATCAAGGAATATTTGGCGAAAGGAGAATACCTAGAGTAGGTGAACCATACTCAGAAACGCACACTGCAGAGGCTGTCCAATCATTTCTTCCAAAGCCGAGGAATTTTGTATAGGAGAATACCTGATCTAGGACTACTAAGGTGTCTTGACGCCAAAGAGGCTTGCTCGAAGAAATACATATCAGGACTTGAGGTCGACATATTAACGGTTTTGTTCTAGCCAAAAAAATACTCAGAGCGGGATATTTTTGGATGACTATGGAAAGAGATTGCATCCAGTATGTCCAGAAATCCCACCAATGCCAGATACATGCAGATATGATACGGGTGCCGCCAAAAGAACTTAATGCAACAAGTGCATCTTTGGCCTTTTACTGCCTGGGGAATAGATGTCATTGATCCAATCGAACCCACTACTTCAAACGTGCACAAGTTCATTTTAGTGGCCAACGGTTGCTTCTTAAAATGGGTAGAGGCTGCATCTTACAAAGCTATAACCAAGAAAGTTGTCGCAGATTTTGTCAGGGATCATATTATTTGTCGATTCGGGGTTCCCAAGTCCATTATCACTAATAATAAGGTCAATCTCAACGGTGATCTGATGAAAGTAATGTGTGAAACTTTCCAAATCAAGCACAAAAATTCCACAGCATATAGGCCTCAAATGAACGGAGCCGTGGAAGCTGCCAACAAGAACATCAAGAAGATACTAAGGAAAATGGTAGGAAATCACAAGCAATGGCATGAGAAGTTACTATTCGCCTTATTGGGATACCGTACCACAGTCCACACATCAACTGGGGCAAATCCCTATTTGCTGGTTTACGGTATCGAAGCTCTCATTCCCACCGAGGTAGAAATTCTTTCTTTAAGGATCTTACAAGAAGTTGAACTCAGTGATGCAGAATGGATAAGGAGCCGCTATGAGCAATTAGCCCTCATAGATGGAAAAAAAGGATGAAAGTAGTATGTCATGGTCAGCTTTATCATAACAGAATGTTCAGAGCTTTCAACAAAACGGTCAAACCAAGACAATTCACACCGGGACAGCTGGTGCTAAAGCGAATCTTCCCGCATCAAGATGAAGCCAAACGAAAATTTTCACCCAATTGTCAAGGGCCCTATATGGTTCATAGAGTACTGACAGGAGGAGCACTCATACTTGCAGAAATGGACGAAGAAGTTTGGCCAAAACCCATCAATTCAGATGCAGTCAAGAGATACTATGTTTAGATTGTTTACATTTCTTCATCTGATGTAAATCAACTATGTTTGACCTTATTCCCATTTAAGAGGTGATACATAGGCATCCCTGTGGGTTCGGTCACATCTTAATAAAATCTTCATTCTCCTAGAACTAGAAACTAGGGAAGAATTTTGAGGAGGACCCTCAAAATTCCGGAGCAAGTCCAGCTAACATCATCTTATGTAAGACAGTTAGAAAACTGGTTAAGTAACTGGGCAGAATTTTGAGAAGGACTCTCAAAATTCAGGAGCAGGTCTAACAAACTTTCTTGCAAGAACAACAGCCAAAGAATAACTTACTAAACTGGGGCAGAATTTTGAGGAGGACCCTTAAAATTCTAACGCAAAGAAGTTGCAATGTCTCTAAAAGTGTCGCAGTCAATAGTTCATCTAATTTACTTGATATTATATACCACTATGTTTTCTAAAAATAACTTTATTTCATCAAATATGTGCATATTTTTTCGAAAACTCTATTTCTATGGTAGCCAAGTGTTACCCAGGGCAACTCAAACAGGATTTCCAGAGCAAAGCAGAGCAAAACAAATAGACAAAGGCACGAACCAGCCTCCCTTGCAAAATCACGATTTTTTTGGATGCAGGAACGAGGAATAAACACAAGTATGTGTTCCTTAAAACCATTACCTTCATAACAACCGGACCGCCAAGCGCAAATATATCTCCAGCTAAGAAATGTTCTGCTCCTGTTTGCTATTTGTCCATTGCATGAGACTAAGCCCTGTCTCAAATCTTGCATGAGGCTAAGCCTTGCCTCCCTATTTGCATAAGGCTAAGCATTGCCTTCTTTTTGCAAGAGACTAAGCCCTGTCTCAAATCTTGCATGAGGCTAAGCCCTGCCTCCCTATTTGCATAAGGCTAAGCATTACCTTCTCTTTGCATGAGGCTAAGCCTTGTCTCAAATCTTGCATGAGGCTAAGCCTTGCCTCCGTATTTGCATAAGTCTAAGAATTGCCTTCTCTTTGCATGAGACTAAGACCTGTCTCAAATCTTGCATGAGGCTAAGCTCTGCCTCCCTATTTGCATAAGGCTAAGCATTGCCTTCTCTTTGCATGAGGCTAAGCCCTGTCTCAAATCTTGCATGAGGCTAAGCCATGCCTCCTTATTTGCATAAGGATAAGCATTGCCTTCTTTTTGCATGAGACTAAGCCCTATCTCAAATTTTGCATGAGGCTAAGCCATGCCTCCCTATTTGCATAAGGCTAAGCATTGCCTTCTCTATGCATGAGACTAAGCCTTGTCTCAAATCTTGTATGAAGCTAAGCCCTGCCTCCCTATTTGCATAAGGCTAAACATTGCCTTCTCTTTGCATGAGACTAAGCCCTGTCTCAAATCTTGCATGAGACTAAGCCCTGTCTCAAATCTTGCATGAGACTAAGCCCTACATCCCTATTTACATAAGGCTAAACATTGCCTTTTCTTTGCATGAAACTAAGCCCTGTCTCAATTCTTGTATGAGGCTAAGCCCTGCCTCCCTATTTTCATAAGGCTAAGCATTACCTTCTCTTTGCATGAGACTAAGCCCTATCTCTTCTTCTTGCATGAGGATAAGCCCTGCCTCCTGAACTGCATAAGGCTAAGCATTGCCTTCCATTGCATAAGACTAACCCCTGTCTCTTCTTCCTACGTAAGGCTAAGCTCTGCCTTTCCTTGTCTAATGCCGAACGTTAGCCTATCTAAAACCTAGCACTATTTTACCTTTTTTGGGGCTATGCTCTATCCCGATTCTGTACTAGACTAAGCTCTGTCTTGTTTTACTCACATGCATCACCATGTCTATATTTGAAGGCGTCATAGTCCGAAGGCATCATCCTCATAGCCTGAAGACACTATGTCAAGGCCTGAGGATCTCTCAATATTGCACATCATTATTCAAAGGTGTCATGGTTCAGAGGCACCATTCTCATGGCCGGAGAACATCATTTCATGGCCTGTGAATCCTTTATCTCATGATTCATGGCCTGGGATGTCATGGTCTAAGGACGTCATCCTCACTATCAGAAGACAACCTTCATTGTCCAAAGGGAATTTTTATCATTTTCAAATTCTTGCAATAATCCATAAATATTTGCACGTATCGTGTCTTAAGTTTTGTAGGCAATTTAGAAGTGAACCGTTCTTTAAACAGGAGCAACCTTCGCTCCGGTTTCCGCTCATACCATTCATACACTGCCACTATTTCAAACGTAACTGATGCCCACCAATTACTCACTTTTACTCTATGACCGTTCAGACATCTGCCCTGTGATACATCCGTTACGCTTTAGACACATTCATAACTCCACATAAATCCAGACGATACTATCCTCCCCAAATGAACCCTTTCCAAAACACACGACTATTCATATTCCATCGATTTCATTCAACGTTGGGTCCAAAACTACACACGGCCTGATTCTTGTAAAACTAGGGATATGTAGGCATCTTAGACACCATGCGCAACCTATATTTTTCAAAAACACCCCATTTGGTTAAAATCGGTCATCATTTCTTTACCCAACAACTCTTTCATCCTTCCCGGATAAAGAGGGGCAGCTGTTTATACCCAATTTTTCCCTCATATCTCTCAAATACACATATATACCTTCAAAATAGTGAATGGGCATCACCAAGTATTTCTTTCATAATTTTAAAGGCTTTTAATCAATTTATTCTTGTATTTTATTATAAATAATTATTAATTGCATAAAAATAATTTTATAATGATTTATGATTTAATTTTTTCATCATTTATATCTATATTAAGCTTTAAATATTTTTATATATGCTTATTTTGCATCCTTAGGCTAAAACTGCATATTTTGCAATAATAGCCATATATATGCATAATTACATTATTTACACAAAAAATGACTTTTTATATTTTTAGAATGTAAAGTAATATTTTAAATTATTTTCATGTACAAGTGATATTTTTGTAATTTATTAATTATTTTTTATAAATTATTTATTTGTTAAATAGGGTATTTAAAATATAGCCCCCTAAAACCCCAATTTCGAACCTAGCCCAATTACCTACACTACCCAATACACCAACCCACATCAAATACCCAACACCCATACCCGTTTAAAACCTCGACCCAATCCCTTTTTAAATCACAGTCGTTGATCTCTAAAGATCAACTACTCATATCACCTCATCCCTTTTTAATTTACCTATCCCAAACCCGCCGCCCTTATATGCTCTCATCTCTCATCCCTCCTCTTGTCAAACCCTAGCGCCGTCACCTGTTAACCCCTCCGATTCCGACCCAAAATGGAATCGATCAATGATTCCCTTACCTTATTGAGCTTTTCTCGCTACTGGCTACTCATTTATTGTGTTACATAATTTCTTGCTTAACATGGCAAGTAGATCTCTCCTATTATAAACCAAATCTGGTTCAGATCTTTGCTCCTTTCCATCTATGTTCATTTTCCGTCTCTTTATGGCATGAAACTCTGAGATTTTTCTTTATTATTTATTTACCTAAAGCTAGGGTTTAGATCTGTTGAGATTTTGTTCTTATTTTTTTGCTAAAGATCTTATTTATGTTTCCATATGTCTATCTATGAATGTTTTTACGATTTTTCGCCAAAAGTTTTCTGCCTAATTTACTTGCCCTAAAATTAGGGCCCAAATCTTTTCAAAGATCTATTATGATTCAATTTTTTGTTAAGCACCTTTTTTTATATCCGTCTATGTGCATTTCCTTAGTGATTTTCGTTAAAGTTTTCTGACTAATCTCATTTGCCCTAAAATTAGGGCTCATATCTTTTATGATCTGTTCTGGTTCTATTTTTGGTTCAATATCTTCTCTAATGTTTCATATACATGTCTATGTGCATGCTATTGTGATTCTACTCGCCCAAAATTAGGGCTTGGATCTTTTCTAATCTGTTATGATTCCTTAATTCTGAGTATTCTCTCTTGAATGTTCCCATGTACCTACGTGTATCTATTTTATTCCTTTGATTATTTTTGACTACTTTACTTACCCTAAAATTAGGGTTTCGATTCCTCACTTCCTTGGTGATTTTGTCTATCTATCTATGGCTCTTGCCTTTAATTGTTACCTAAGAGTCTTTGATTTTCAAACTTGTTTGATTTCCTAAATTATCGTGATTGCATATTTCACGCATCTATGTATTGTTATTGTTGGCTTACCTTAAATAATGTTTGGAGTTTTACTTCTTTAATTAATTGTTAGCCTTCCTTGTTTGATTTTTACCTTATTTATGGACCCTAGTCTAATGTTGTTTAAACCCATCCCCTCTTCCCTTAGAGGACAGACTCGAACTCTCATACTCCCACTAAAACTTAGTTCTTGTACTTTGATTATGTGCTCATTATTTTTGGTCTTGGTCGGCTGAAAGCCAAGGCCAAGTGATTCTGGAACTAAATTGTTGTAGCATATCTACTTGCTTTCTTTCTTAACTGGTAAGCCCTAATCCCTTGTTGTTTCATTCTCCATATTTTTCATAATCAGTGTTACTTGAACAATATGTCTTGAACCTTACTTTTAGCATGATTCTACTTTTTATGCTCTTATGAATCTCTTCTAATCTTGTGGTTAATACTGTAAATTTAAGATTAGCTATTTTGAATAATACGAATCCTCTTATAAGTTAGTTCAATGTCCAAATTTGTCCGAGCACACTATTTGTTAATCCTGCACCCGTTTTGAACCTTGCATTCTTAGGATACTACAAGCATGTAATTAGTTAATTTGTCCTAATTTGTTGCTTAACTCATGTGCCATGTCTGTTAATATGTCATGTGATGATCTGATTGCTTTGCCTAAGTTATTTCTGTAATTAAACAATGGTTGTCTTGGATGTCAGCATGCTCCCTTAGTGTAATCAAGTCTCCCTTCTGAATTAACCTGTTTGAAACTATGTACTTTGCAAACTTTGTTGTTTTCTGAATGGAATTCTGTGTTCTAAATCTTGTTTCTTCTGAAATCAAACTGTTTTGAAATCTACCTCTATTCTCTTTTATGTGCTGATTCTTAAAACCTCACCCTTAGTCCCTTAGTCCCTTAGGTTCTCAACCACCCCAGTGTGAGCACTGCTCAAGGTCCACATAAGGCTCCTATGAACTCTGAGACACTAGGAATTGGTTACCCGTCTCTTGTGAATCATCTGTTAAATACATGGTTCTAGAGTGAGCATTGCCATGGGTCCTGAGGCCCTTGGGAACATTGACACACTGGAAACCTGGTTTTATATGTGCTATGAGTAAATCACTCATGTTTTGGCTATGTTGTACCTATAAAATGAGAATAAAAGTTGATTGATGTGAAGGCCTGGTTCCCAGGTTCAGTTGGGGCTTAATGAAGCTTCCCTATAGTTTATCTTACTACTATTATGTAATTTATTCATTTACTACGGCCTGTAATAAGTTTGTAACAAATAGATTCTGGGGTATATAGTAAAATTGGGAAGGGTCTTTATTCTCTTTGGGCAATCCGGGAAGAGATCCTGCCAATAGGTTTTCATTTGCTCCGTTAATCCTGTTTTACCTCATCTCTGTTGAAATTGTGTGAGTGATGTACTATGTTTGCATATTAGAAATCCTGCTTATAGGAAATTAAATTGAATTAGAGATCCTACCTATAGGAGATTTATTGCATTAGAAATCCTGCCTATAGGTGTTATTAATTTGTCCAACAAGCATATGTTAGCAATCATGCCTATAGGACCTCAATGTTGATCTAACTATTTTTCCTTTCCGGTAATGTGCACCATTTCTGCCTGTATTATTGTTCAATAGATACCACGTCTATAGGAATGTCTATATGACTAAAATTGGTTTCAAATTTGGAAATCATGCCTATAGAATACAAATTTCTTTCAAACCTAAAGACCATGTCTATAGGAAATAAAAAAACAACTTCAAATCCTAGAGATCATGCCTATAGGATTTCAGTCAGTTTGATATTAGAAATCATGCCTATAGGATTCTATCAAATGATTCTGAATATAATCGACATTGCCATTACTTATACAATATGCCTATAGGACTTAATAACAATTCTGGATCTGCAACTGTGATTCATTACGGTTTGAAGTGCCTAGATGATATTCATTAAAATCAGTAGGCAAAATGATAGGTCCTAATACCTTCCTTAATAAAGTTGCTCCTATATAACACTTCTCCCTTATTTTCTCACATAGATATCCTGTCTATAGGATTCTGCAAATTAATAAAACCTGCGATTTAATTGCATGCATTTGCTGTTTATGTGCGGAGGTTAACATGAGAACATATTTGCTTTGCATTTTCAAGTCCTAACATGTTTTTGTTTGTCGCCTAGTCTTTTACATTTTGAGCAACTTAGGCTTAGTCTAGAGCTATCCCAAATAGAGGTCCTAATACCTCCAGGGCCATAGGTAAGAGACGCGTAGTGCACGCATAGGGATCGAATTGGAATCAATTAGAGTGCTTTAGGTAACAACTTAAATATAGTAATCGGATAGCATGAGATGATAGTCTGTGCCCGATGAATAATATAAGTAACACCCCAACTGGAGGGAGTTACGAAGTATTATTTATACTGCACAGGGTGATCCTTTAGGCTAAAAAATTTAGGACCCCCATCCCTATTAAATATTCATCTCACTTCTTTATTAGACTAATTCATAATTTAAGTTCGACCGGGACCCACTGTTGTGGACCTCGAGGGGTGCCTAACACCTTTCCCTCGAGGTAATTTCGAGCCCTTACCTAACCTCTGGTGATGTAAACTAGTACAACATGAGTTATCTGCTCTACGTGCCCTAACGCACCTTAATCTGTTAGGTGGCGACTCTTTCAATTCCAATTCCCTACCCTCTCAAAAGGAGTTATCCCAGAAATGTTGAAACCCGATTTCACGAGAAAAAAGGGCGCGACAGAAAGTACCATAAGGACATGCGAAAGTAGTTTTCTCTTCATCCTCCGGAGTAATAAGAATTTTATTATAGCCGGAATACCCATCAAGGAAACAATAGAAAGCATGGATGGCCATTTTATCAAGCATGTGATCTAGGAAGGGCAGTGTGTAATGATCCTTTCTTGTGACTTTGTTGAGCTTATGATAGTCCATCCACACTCTCCACCCGGTTACCGTTCTTCTAGGAATCAACTCATTCTTATCATTGGTGACCACCGTCATGCCCCGTTTCTTTGGGACACAATGAACCGGAGAAGTCCACAAACTATCGGAAATAGGGTAAACAACCTCGGCATCCAACCACTTGATAATCACCTCTTGCATGGATTTATTTAGTCTCCTTTGATGTTCAATATATTGTTTGGCACCTTTATCTGAGTTAATATTGTTCATGCAAAATACGGGGCTTATCCCCGAATATCTGCCAATGTCTATCCAATAGCCTTCTTCCTCTTTTGTAGCACCGCCAATGTAGAATCTACATGCACGTTAGTCAAACAAGAGGACCGGTAAAGTAGAAGAAGGGCCAAGAAATTCATACCGAAGATGTGGAGGAAATGGCTTCAACTCCAAGCTGGGAGGCTCCTCAATTGAATGCTTTGTTGGAGGAGTTGTTCTATTTTTAAGATCCAAGGACAATTTACAGGGCTCATAAGTGTACGATCCTATCCTTGCAAAGAGTTCACACATTCCATGCAACCCTCCATCTCTTCATCATCACAGTTGAGCAAGACAACCTCCAATGTATCATCAACATTCATCACAACACTTGTTTCATCCATAATCAGATCGGTCACCAAGTCCCGAAAAAGCACACCTCATTGCTATTGGATTGCCTCATATACTTACACACATGGAAAACTACTTTTTCATAACTAACCGGGAAGGTAAGTTCTCTGGCATTAGCATCAACTAGAGCCTTCCCCGTAGCAAGGAAAGGTTTTCCAAGAATAATCAGCACCTTATAGTCAACCTCACAATCAAGAATGACAAAATCCGCTGGAAGAATGAATTTATCAACACGAACCAACACATCATCAATTGCTCCCAACGGTCTCTTTATGGTACGATCGGCCATTTGTAATCTCATAGATGTGAGTCTTGGTTTCCCAATTCCCAAAGTCTTGAAAACATAATAGGGCATCAAATTGATATTTGGCCCAAGATCACAAAGAGCTTTAGCAAATTTGACACTTCCAATGGTATAAGAAATTGTGAAAGCGTCAGGATCTTCCAATTTAGGATCCATTGAATGCACAATTGCACTCACTTGATGAGTCATATTTATAGTTTCACAACTCATAAAATGCTTCTTTGTCACCAAATCCTTCATAAACTTTGCATAACCGAATTTGCTCCAAAGCATCAACCAATCACACATTGATAGATAGACTCTTCATCATGTCAATGAACTTTTTGAATTGATTCTCCCCATTTTTCTTGGCAAGCTTTTGAGGATATATAGGAGGAGGCCTAGGTATTGGTGCCTTAGCCTTTTGCACTACCGGTTCCGGTATGTCAACAATGTGCTCCCTAGACGGTTCACTTCCTCTTGAGCTTCCTCCACATTGTCATTAATATCAATCTGCACTTCATCATTTGCTTGCACCACATTGTTTGGGGTCTCATCTTCTTGTACCACTTGCTCATCATCCACAAGTTTCCTTTGACTTGAGGTGGGTTCATCCCCACCTTTTCCACTCCTTGTAGTGACGGCCGTGGCATGTCCCGTGTAGTTTCCACCTTTGGTTTCACCACTGTATCACTTGGTAGTGCCCTCTTAGGATGAGTGTTTAGAGCTTGGGAGATTTTCCCCAATTGAACTTCCAAGTTGCGAATTGATGTGTCGTGTGAGGCTAGTTGGTCATTGGAGTCAGCATTTTTCTGCATCATTTGTTTGAACATATTCTCAATTCGTCCCATTTCATTGTTGGGAGAACTTGGACCATGGAAAATATAAGGAGGCGGGTTGCTCGGTTGTTGATACATCGGGGGACTTTGAAAGCCTGGCCCCCGATTGCCTTGATTATTGTTCCATCCCCCTTGGTTGTTTCCTCCAAAATATCCTTGGTTTTTGCCACTCCAATTGCCTTGGTTATTTCCACCACTCTAATTCTCTTGATTGTTTCCACCACTCCAATTACCTTGGTTGTTAGACTTCAAATTACCTTTATTACTGTGAGGTCACCATTGTTGTTGATTCGGGCCTTGAGAGTTGTTTCTTTGCCCTTAAAAGTTGTTCACGTATTGCACTTCCTCCTCTTGTTCATTGTAAGACTCATCTTGATCAAACCCATTATCTTCTTGCACAAAATTCTCCACACGGTTTTGCATTTGTGGTCCCTTTTCCCTTCTCTTGTTCACCATCATACTAACTCCCTCCATTGCATTGACTTGCTTAGGACTTTGCACTTGTTGAAGTTGATCCTTGGTTAATTGATTCATTGTGGTGGTCAACTCGACAATGGATTGTCCATGATCATGCAATTCTTTATGTAGGTGAATCATGTCCGGATCACCTTGAGGAACATTTGCTTTACTTTGACATGCATGAAGTATCCGCCATTTTATCTAAAATCTCACAAGCTTCCGCATACAATGTTGTCATGAAATTTCCACTGGCAAGTTGGTTGACTACACATTGATTGGTAGTATTAATCCCCTGATAGAAAGTTTGTTGAATCATAGCCTTTGTCATGTCATTATTTGGGCACTCTTTCACCATTTTTAGGTACCTCTCACATATTACATGCAACGGCTTATTGGGCTCTTGTTTGAATGATAGAATCTCGTCTCTAAGAGTAGTCGTATGCCTGGGAGAAAAAAAACATGGAAATAAATTTCTCCATCAATTTATCCCATGTATGGATAGAATGGTTTGGCAATCTCTCTAACCAATCCAAGGCTTTCCCCCGTAGAGAGAAAGGAAATAGCCTCAACCTTAAAGCATCCTCGAAGACATTTGTCTGTTTACTCCCCCAACAAGTGTCCACAAACCCCTTCAAGTGTTTGCATGTATTTTGACTCGGAGCCTCGGTGAAGAATCCCCGTTGCTCTAGCAATGTGAGCATTACATTCGTGATTTGGAAGTTGCTCGCCCTAATGTGGGGTGGGACTATGGCACTTGCATACCCTTCAATTGGCAACACCCAGTGTGGAGCCGCTCTTGGTGAAGGTGGGGGTGGAACTGGGACATTGTCTTTAAGTTGTCGGCCTCTTCTATTTGCTTGAGGTTCAAGAGGAACCTCTTCAACTTGGTCATCTTCCACGTCCACATCCCCCATAGGCATGTTTTCGAGTTGATCATTGTTGAGTGCCATTGTTGCACCTACAATTAATTCACAAAAATCAGTAACACGGAAGTAAAAGAAGATAATTCATACACAAAACCAAATATAGCTAAATCCATTTTTAGCTCCCCGGCAACGGCGCAAAAAATTGATCTCGTCCAAGTCAAACCTCTATTTAAGGTTATGAAACAGTTGATGCAATAGTAATACCCAATAAGGACTCGGGGTTGATTTTTCACATGGAGCTTAGAATGGGACTTAGAAGGATATACTTTATTGAATGAGCTAGAATTATCTCAATTTACACTTCCAAAAAATTGGGTTGTCTTTAAGTTTAAGTTAAACTAAGATTACCAACTAAGAATTAGAACTAGGAAATTAATTTTTGTTGTTTTTTAAATGATATAAAAGATCTAAGGCTATGACCTTCACCTAGGTGTTTGCCTAACGGGTTGTAAAATTTAAAGCTTGTTTTATTGGTTGGGTTGTATTATATCCGTCAACACTCAAGTACCCACTCAATACCTTTCTATAAGAGAGTGATTTTGCCTAATTCGGCTTTCTCAAGTCCAAATGGGGAATAAACAAAATGGTTGATAAAAAGCTCAAGTCGGGTTTTACTATCTCTAGGTTTAACCCTTTAATTGGGACCATCAATCTCTTGATTTACCCCAATTTCTTGTTAGCCAAGTTTTCCTAGACTAAGTTTCTCTTTCTCAAGTAGAGATCAAGTCAAATAGGAATGAACTAATGTTTGCAACCATTAATTCTACAATTAAAAGTAAGAACAACGCTAAATAATAAACACCCAACCATAAACAAGCAATAAATCAAACACCCATTAAGTTTACACTCTAGGGTTGGGTCACAAACCTAGTGAAAATCTAGCTGCTCATGCTTAAAACAGAAGAAATAGAAGAAGAAATGATAATTAAACCCATATTGTTAATTAAAATAATGAAATCTATGTTCACAAAGCTCAAAATGGCAAAAACTACTAAAAAGGGAAAAGAAAAACGTTTGTTGTGGCTGCTGATATTCAAAACTTGACTTAAAAGCTGCAATTTTTGGACAAAAATACCATTTCGGATGTTTTGCGGCCGCACAATTCCATGTGTGGTCCTCACTTTGCTTCAGCTTAACAGAATTTGAATCTTGCGGCCGCGCAATTCTGAACTGCGACTGCATCTCTCATTTTTTGCGGTTCGCACATTTCTGAGTAAGCTTGCAACTAACTGCGGATCGCACAAATGCAACTGTCGTCGCGTAGCTGATCTTTTGCGGCCACACAATAATTGTGCAGTTCGCACACTAATTATGTGGTCCGCACTTTATTTGAACTTGAAATGAGAACTACCTGAACTTCTGCTCTTGCCTAGCTTCTACGGCCACACATTTCATGTGCGGACCGCATTTTGAACATGTCCTCTAATAAATTTGTCTTCACAATCTGCGGCCACAAATGGAAGTCTGCGGCCTGCACTTTGAGCTTCTATGCCTTTTTTGTCCTTAAGTTCAGATCACTTCTTCTTGAGCTGAATTTCATCTTAGTAGCTCATTTTCTAATACTCCTACAATAAAGCATATTTTATCAGTTTTCGGGAACATAATTAAACATTTTTGGACTAGAACGAAAGCTAAAGGCGCTAATATGTAGTCAAAATCCCCACTTATCAAGAGGCGTTACATCTTTAATGGATGCAGGTAGTTCTGTAGCAGGTGGCATTGATCATTGATAGCAGTACATCCTTTTCTCAGCAGATTTGGTGAGCCCCACTTCATTCGGGGTCGTGTATATTTCTTTTGTTCATTATATCATCACGTTTTCAGGTATAACGGGATCAACGTACTCTTTTGTATCTAATAGAGGCTTCGTAGACATAGTGTGGGTTTTATGTCGATGTTGGGGAAAGTCAAACAATTCATGTTATGTTTGAATCACTTATTCCATTTCAGACTATGAAAGTGTGTGTATTTTGAAACTTTAAAAATGAAGTAACTAATGAAAATGATTTGATATTGTACACATGATCTCCTTATAGTCTAATTAATGAGAATATGTATTCTCTTTGTTAATGAGTGAGTTTGGGTAGAAAGCATCTAACAGGCTTTCTCGGTCGGGTTCACTCGGTTGAGCATCGGTCGCGCCCCTTGAGTTTGGGGTGTGACAAACTTGGTATCAGAGCCTAAGGTTTTAAAGTGTCCTAGGATGTCAGGGAGTCGTGTCTAGTAGAGACCTTCTTATCGGTGTTTTTGACTGCATCTATAAGTTGGAGGCTACATGGATATCTATGAGTAATACCCTTCTTTGATGTTCTATATCGTGTGATAGAGCTGATTGTGAGGTTGTTCCTCCTCTAACTCATATATTGCTCTGACGTTTAGTACATGGCACCTAGGAAGAAAGCAAGAACTGGCCAAGGAGCCAATGCCTCCCCAGGAGTGGCAGTTGATTATTTGCTTGATGATGCGGGTGAGTACCCGAGGGGTGAGGATAATCCCCCGACTACTATACTGCCAGATTCCACTACACCTGACAAGACTGCACTAGTTCCTACATCTACTCAGGGTATAACGATCCCTCCAACTCATATTCCGGTTCCACCTCCAGCCCCAGCTTCTGGTCCCAATGTTTCTGATAGGGACCTTAAGGGAGCCATACAGATGTTGGCTCAGATAGTGGCTTCCCCAGACTAGAGATCTAACGTTGCACCCGCTTCTTCTAGCCAGCAAGGGAATTCTACTGGTTCCAGGGTGAAGAGTATTCTTCAGTTAGATCCTCCAATGTTCAAGGGTACTAATCCCGAGGAGGACCCCCAGGACTTCATTGATAATATGCACAAGACTCTCTGAGTTATGCGCGCCACCGAGACAAAGGGAGTGGGTTGGCCGCCTACCGCTTGAAAGTGGTGGCCTACTCTTGGTTTGAGTTATGGAAGGACTGCTGTGAGGAGGGGAGCCCTCCAGCGAGGTGGAGTGAGTTTGTTGACACCTTCATGGATCATTTCTTGCCTGCCGAGACAAAGGAAGCTCGTATTGCTTAGTTTGAGAACCTAAATCAAGGTAAAAAGAGTGTGTGGGAGTAGCACATGGAGTTCGTGCGCCTGTCCAATTATTCTATTTACATGTTACCCACTATGGAGGCTAGAGTGCGTCGGTTTGTGTAGGGCCTTAGACCCTTGGTTATCAATAAGACCATTACAGCTGCCAAGAATTTTGACATGAACTATAGGAAGATGGTGTCATTTACCTGGAGTGAAAAGGTAGCAATAAGGCCTGGTCTGCAGGAAACCTTGGAGCTTTATTTAGTGGTGGTAGGTCAGCATTCAGAGGAGGGTCATCAGGGCCATCCCGTCTTCTGCTCACTCTTCAGCTAGTGCACCACCCTCAGGGCCCAGTCAGTAGTAGTTGAGTCATTTCAAGCCCAGCTAGGGCAACAGATGACCCCACCAGCAGGTCCAGTAAATATGGATATTCCATCAGTAGCGGAGGCTCCTATTCCCCAGGTGTGGGAAGATGCACTTGGGTATCTGGTACCTGGACATACCTATATGCTACGGGTGGGGATTGAGGGATCATATTCAGAGAGAGTGTCGTTCGTCCCGCCAGGGTACGGGCAGGGGCACAGCACAGCCATCCAGTTGTGTAGTTGCTACATCCATAGCACCCCCTCTAGCTTGAGGCACTCTAGCACCCGTAGGGTATGGTGCAGCTAGGGTTGGTGCACAGGGTTTCGGGAGGACCTAGTCATTTCTATGCCATGACTGGTCGCCATAGTGAAGAGGCTTCTCCAGATGTTGTCACAGGTATGTTGACTGTCCAATCTCATGATGTGTATGCTCTTATTGATCCTAGTTCCACTTTGTCCTATGTCACTCCTTATGTTGCTACGGAATTTGGGATAGAACCGGAACAACTCCATGAGTCGTTCTCTATATTTACTCCGGTTGGTGAGTCTATTGTGGCCACACGGGTTTATAGAGATTGTGTTGTCACGGTGCGTGGTGGGGATACCATAGCCGATCTCATTGAATTGGGGATGGTTTATTTTGATGTAATAATGGTGATGGACTGACTTTATTTATGTTTTGCCAAGCTTGATTGCCGAACTAGAACTATGAGGTTTGAATTTCCAAATGAGCCAGTTGTTGAATGGAAGGGGGATAATGTGGTGCCAAAGGGTAGGTTTATTTCTTACCTTAAGTCCACGAAGATGATTAACAAGGTGTGTATCTATCATTTGGTCCGGGTTATGGACACCGATGTTGAGGCACCTACACTTGAGATTGTGCCAGTTGTGAATGAATTTCCAGATATCTTTCCTGATGATAGGATCCCACCAGATAGGGAGATTGATTTTGGGATTGATGCGATGCCAGGCACACAGCCTATATCTATTCCGCCTTACAGAATGGCACCGATAGAATTAAAAGAGTTAAATGAGGAATTAAAGGATTTGTTAGAGAAGGGTTTCGTCTAACCCAGTCTGTCACCATGGGGCACATTGGTTCTCTTTGTAAGAAAGAAAGATGGGTCCCTACGGATATGTATTGACTACCGGCAGATCAATAAAGTCACAATCAAAAATAAGTATCCACTACCAAGGATAGATGATTTGTTTTATCAATTATAGGGTGCTAGGCACTTCTCCAAAATTGATTTATGGTCTGGGTATCACCAATTGAAGATCAAGGAGTAGGATATTTCAAAAACAACTTTCAGGACCGATATGGTTGAACTTCTGGTGATGTCTTTTGGGCTAACAAATGGCCTGGCAGCTTTCATGGATCTTATGAATTGAGTTTTCAAGTCGTTCCTTGACTCTTTTGTGATATTTTTCATTGACGATATTCTTGTATATTCACAAAGTCGAGAGGACCATGCCGATCATCTCAGGGTAGTTCTACAGACCCTTCATCAGCACCTACTGTATGCACAGTTTTTGAAATGTGAATTTTGGCTTGAATCAGTCACATATTTGGGTCATGTCGTCTCTAGAGAAGGAATTAAGGTTGATCCTCAAAAGATTGCAGCTGAAAGAATTGGCCCAGGCCCACAACTCCAATAGAGATTCGTAGTTTCTTGGGCTTAACTAGTTACTACAGGAAATTTGTAGAGGCATTCTCCACTTTTGTCTCTCCATTGACTAAATTGACGCAGAAGGCGGTTATGTTCCAATGGTTCAGTGCTTTTGAAAGGAGCTACCAGGAGTTGAAATCAAGATTGACTACGGTGGCGGTGTTGACCTTGCCTAAGGGTGCAGATGGGTTTGTGGTATATTGTGATGCTTCAAGGATCGGGCTTGGGTGTGTATTGATTCAACATGGAAAGGTGATAGCTTATGCTTCTAGGCAACTCAAGAATCATGAAAGGAACTATCGAACATATGACTTAGAACTTGTAGTGGTGGTTTTTGCATTGGAGATTTGATGTCATTGCATGTATGGGGTCTATGTGGATATATTCACGCACCATAAGAGCTTCAATATATTTTCAAACAGAAGAAATTGAATTTGAGGCAGAGAAGATAGTTGGAGTTACTCAAAGATTACAACATCGATATTCTATATCATCCGGGGAAGGCTAATGTTGTGTCGAATGCTCTTAGCCAGAAATCTACGAGCAGTTTAGCTCACTTGGAAGCACATCAGAGTCCACCAGCCAAGGAAGTTAACCGGTTAGCTGTTTAGGAGTTCGTCTTGCGCACTCTAGTGCAGGCAGGGTGATTGTGCAAAATAGGGCTGAATCATTACTTGTGGTGGAGGTCAAAAAGAAGCAACGCAATGATCCATTGTTGATACAATTGAAGGAGGGCATTCATAAACATAAGACTATTGCTTTTTCTATCGACATGGATGATGGTACAGTAAGGTACCAATAGCGACTATGTGTTCCAAATGTAGATGGTCTCCGGGAAAGAATCATGACCAAGGCCCATCATTCCAGGTATTTCGTGCACCTAGGTTCTACAAGAATGTATCACAATCTCAAGGAAGTCTAATTGTGGAATGACATGAAGAGGAATGTAGCTAACTTTGTGGCAAAATGTCTAAATAGTCAGCAAGTGAAGGCCGAGAATCTAAGGCCTAGTGGGCTGGCACAAAATATAGAAATTCTAATATGGAAGTGGGAAATGATTAATATGGACATTATGGTGGGACTACCGCGTACTTCGTGCATGTTTGAGTCAATTTGAGTGATTATGGACCGACTCAGGAAATCAGCACACTTCTTGCCAGCTAAATCTACAGATAGAGCGGAACAGGATGCTCAGTTGTATATAAAGGAAATAGTCAGGTTGCATAGAACTCCAGTTTTTATAATTTCCAATCTATGCGCACCAGTTCACAGTTAACTTTTGGAAGAAATTTCAGGGCTTGAGTACTCAGGTGAATCTTAGTACAGGCTTTCATCCAAAGACCAACGGGAAGGCAGAACAGACTATTGAGACGCTCGAGGATATGTTGCGTGTTTGTGTTCTCTACTTCAAGGGTAGCTGGTATGATCATTTGCCACTCATAGAATTTGCCTACAACAACAGTTATCATGCTAGTATTCAAATAGCACCATTCAAGGAACTATATGGTAAGAGATGTAGATCTCTTATTGGGTGGTTCAAGATTGGGGAAGTTGAATTGATAGGACCAGACCTCATGCATCAGACTATGGAAAAGGTCAAGATCATTAAGGAGTGGTTGAAAATTGCTCAGAGTCATCAAAAGTCCTATTCGGATGTTCGTCGTAGAGATTTAGACTTCAAAGAAGAAGATAGGGTATTCTTGAGCATTTCCCCATGAAGGGTATACTGCGGTTGGAAAGAAAGGGAAATTGAGTCCGAGGTATGCCGGACTGTACAGGATCATTCAGAGGATTGGTTAGGTGGCATACAAGCTTGAGCTACCACCTAAGATATCGTTAGTGCACCCGATGTTTCATGTGTATTTGTTGAAGAAAGTAGTCGGAGATCCGTCGCTTATCGTACCAGTTGAAACTATTGAGACTAATGAAGAACTGTCATATGAAGAAATTGCAGTTTCCATTCTTGACAGGCAAGTCCAAAACTTGAGAAATAAAGAAATTGCCTCCGTGAAAGTGCTATGGCGAAACCAACAGGTTGAAGAGGCTACTTGGGAAGCCGAGGAAGAAATGAAGAAGAAGTATCATTATTTGTTTGAATAGCTATGTAATCTTTCTATGAAATTGTCACCAATGAATTTTATATCACTTGTACAATTGATGTTAAGAAGTGTTCCCTTCTTGTTATATATTGATTATGAGGCCACAGTTGGTGTTGTTTTGTGTTCTGTTATGCCATCGGATTATGTATATGTTGTTAGGATTTGTTTCTGGGGTTCTCTGGTAGGTGGATAGGCCCAGTTACAAGGAAAACTCTGGCAAAAGTTTTGGAAATTTTTGGGAGTTAGTTGAAATTTGGGACTGCTGGTGTGTAGTGTGGCAGTTGAGTTACATCGGATGCTAATATGAACTTTGACCCTCATTCGAGGACAAATGATCTTAAGCGGGGTAGGATGTAAAGCCCCGTAATTTTTTTTTACCTAAAATGCGGGATTTCGTGGTGCTGAGTAGACTTATGTGTTAAAGAAGCTCACCGCAATGCGGACTTTTGGATTGAATAGTGCGCTGAGGAGTTAAGGGAAAAATTGGAAGAAAAATACATTTCTGAGGCCCACTATGCAGCTGCAGAATCGCTCTACGGGCCATAGAATGGCTGCAGAGTGAAGCATAAACTTGAGTAAAATTATAGCACCAATTTGCGTTCCATTACACGGCCGCACTATGATTTTGCGGGCCACACACCAATCGTAGATTCAACATGGAAATTACGTTGGAGGGAGGTTCTACCATCATTATGCGGCAATAGAACAGGTCTACGGACCGCATAATGGCCGCAGAGTAGGGCAAACCTGCCCAGTTTCAGAGGGCCATTTTATGGACCACAAAAGCATTATGTGGTTGCATATGCGACCGCAAACCTATGTCACGGCTCCTATTTTTCTAAATTTTGAACCCGACCCCATACAAATAAAACACCCTTGGGGATCATGTTAGAAGGATAAATGATGTGTTTCTAGAGAGAGGGGGTGGCATAGAGTGAGAAAGGGAGTTCCTAAGCTTCATCACCAATTCCTGCTCAAATCTTGGAAGATTAACAAGGAAAGTGCACTAGGCCTTCATCCTAGAGATAAGATTCTACAACCTAACTCTTAATTTCGAAATTTAACTAGAAATTGGTAATAAGCAAGTAAATTCTTGGGCATGGGAGTTGTTTATTTTGCATGCATGTGTCATCAAAGGGTGTAGAAATATTGTGAGCTAAAAATGGTAAAGAATGGGTTGTGGGATAATAGAATCCTCCATAAAGGGACCTTGAAACCTTAATGCATACCAAGTGTTTGAAAAAATGCTCAAATGAGTTAGAACCATGATCATCTTCCTAATTTTGGTTCAATTTGTTATATTTCTAAAATAGATTGATGTTGCTAAGAATTCCAGAACATTTTAGAGTTTAAGGAAGCTCGATTGAGGTATGTTGGCTAAACTCTTTCCTTAGAATTGAATTCCGCAGTGTTCATGTAAGTTATGTAAGACCCGAGTTGATCATTATGAAATTGGCTATTCCGAGTAAACTTGTGTTGAAAGATATGTGTTCAATATGTGTTCTAGATGCTTTTATCATGCTATGTTATCATTTGAGAATATGTTCAAAGTATGGTCTATGTTATACAAATGTTACGAATTCAAATCAAGTTTGAATGAAGGTTATCATGCCAAATTATGTGAAAAATCTCTATATGTCTAAGACTCTTAATTGCTCACATCTGTACCTAAAGTCTTGAATTGAAAAGTCTTGTTGTTGATAATGATGATGATGTGTGAAAGTGAAAAGGGGATCATGAAATATGAAATACAGCCAAGTGCCAAGAATGATATTATAATTGTGGCTACTAGTATTAATGAATTGAAAATATGTGAAAGAAGTATGAAGTGAGATGACTGATAAAAAAGGGTAATGTCTCGGGTGATACGGCCTAGCCGATCGGGCCGTGATCGGACGCCACGCCGCACACATGGTGGTGATTATGCTGGAAATTGTAATTGAAATTGTGATTGTGGTTGATGTCTCAAAAGCGGCGGCCTAGCCGATCAGGGAGTGATTGGACTCCGTATAAAAGTACTGTGGTATTGTGAATAATAGTATATCGGTACTAAAGATCTCCCAACCTAAAAATATGGAATTTTACTTGTAAACTTATGTGGTTCTTAACTTGATGTTTGGTATTGTTTGAGGCTTCTATTGATTTAATGATTGTTCCTCCTTGTATTATTATTCATTCTATTGAGATGGTGTTTAGTTATACATACTAGTACTATTCGACAGTACTAATATCCTTTTTTTTGGGGCACTACATCTTTAATGGATGCAGGTGGTTTCACAGTAGGTGGCGTTGATCAGCGATTGTGGTACACCCTCCTCCTAGCAGACTTGGTGAGCCCCACTTCATTCCAGGCTCATGTATCTTTTTTTCATTTTATCATAATATTTTAATGTATAGCCGGAGCCTTGTTGCTGGCACAATCATCATACTACCTTGTATCTATTAGAGGCTTTGTAGACATAGTGTGGGTTGTATGTCGGTGTTGGGGAAACTCAAACAATTCATGTTATGTTTGAACCACTTGTTCCACTTCAGACCATGAAAGTGTGTTTATTTTGAGACTTTAAAAATGAAGTAACTAATGGAAATGATTTGGTATTGTACACATAATCTCCCTATTGTCTAATTAATGAGAATATGTTTTCTCTTTGTTCATGAGTGAGTTTGGTTAGAAAGTATCTAACAGGCTTGCTCGTCCGAGTTCACTCGGTTGAGGCCGGTTGTGCCCTCGAGTTTGAGGCGTGGCACTAAGTGTCCTACCTCACTCCGAAACATCCCCAGAATCAAATTAACCACTCTGACAAGTCATATAACAACAATTGAACATAGAATAAGCAGTAAATGAGGGAATGGGGCTACAACACCCAAATTGACTGGCCGGTTCGTTACACCTTCGGTTGGGAGCGATTTTATTACACCCCATATATTCGTACGTAAAAATATGTCATAAGTAAATTGATGAAAGCTTGGAAAAGAGATATTACATCCCGTATTTTCGTACGATAAAGTTTTGTCGTAAGTTAATCGACGTAAGTTCGGATGAGATTATAAGTATTGTACTATTTCAAACAAGTGATAAGTAAATTCATGGAAGTGAGAGGGTGAGAGAAATAAAGAAAACTAATATCGTCGAAATTTGACATTTTGGGGTAAAATATGGTCTAAGCTATAATACCCCGTATTTATGGACTAGTGCCACACAAGGTACCACATGACCATGATAGAAAGGTGTGCAAAGTGTATTAAAAGTGAGTAGTATTTTATGTAATTTGAAATAATTCTTAATTATGTGGGTAATTGGTTAATTATTAGGTAGTGGGAGATTATCCAAGTAATCATGATATTAGTAATTAATTAATGGTAAATTGGGATGAGGCTTGCACTACCAAAAATGTGGCAGCTCTTGAATTTCGCAACAAAACCCATTAGATGGCTCATGAAAGGTTTGGCAAGGTGTCACTTTAACATATATGTATGGCAAGAACAAGAATTATACAAGTATAAGGCCTTTAACATTCCTAAAGCATTCTTCCAAAGTAAGTTACATTCTTCCAACGTAAGTTACATTCTTTCAAAATGAGTTACAGTCTTTTAACATTCCTTCAACGTGAGCTACACAAATAAAGTTGTGAAGATACAACATCACGTTTCAGAGAATTTTGCATACGTTATTTACAATGGTCGGAGCTATAACGTAAGATTTTGCGATTCTAAGGAAGTACGGTACAATCTTTCTCAAGAATATCATATGGATTTTTCCCTACTCTGATCTCGCCGTTACGTGATTTGTTACAATTGATGTATATTAGAGGGATTGTCAAGAGAATCGGCTCAGATATGTTAAGGATATTCCTTCTTTCTTTTTGGCATGATCTATACAACACGAACGAAACGAGCAAATGCGCAACTTCCACAAATGACCTATTCATAGAAATACTAGAGATTCCTATGTTCTTGATTCCCCATATGTCTTATTATTCTATCGTCTGTTCATGAGTTTCAGAAAATATGTAAATTGATAAAGTTTATTTCATGATGTTAATCAGAGGCATAATGGTCTTATGACGTGCCAAGAGATTTTATTAACGTATTTCATCTGCATTTCATGCATTTATACATGCATATTGACCCATGACCAGATGGAGATATATACGCGTATACATATGTATATATATATATATATGTATATGGGATACCGGAAAGGTTATGACATTATATACGCAGCATCACCTAATCAGCTGGTATACGTTGATGATTTTGCCCACAGTAGCCGAGATGATATGATGGGATGCCCTCAAAGGCCTGATTATGTTATGAAATATATACCTATACACGACATGACATTCATACGCATATGCATGACACTATAATTATTTCATGATTTATAGAGTTATCCAGACTTATAGGTTAAGCCATTTACTCTATATTTCTTCCATGTTTGTTGTGTACTTATTTATGTGCCTTATATACTAGGTACATAATTCGTACTGACGTCCCTTTTGCCTGTGGATGCTGCGTTTCATACCCACAGGTCCTGATAGACAGGTCGAGAGTCCTCCAAGTAGGCTTTCAGCTCAGCGGAAGATGTTGGTACGCTCAATTTGCTTCGGAGTTGCTTGTTTGGTTAGTATGATTCAAACGTGTATTGTTTGGTATGGCGGGACTCTGTCCCGACCTTTATGAAAATTATATATTCTTAGAGGCTTGTAGATAGATGCCATGTATGTAAAAGATTGTATGGCATTTTGGCCTATGTTTAGTGTACGAGTGGTTATTTTGGTCTTATAGGCCCGTATATCTTATGTATAAGTTAGTATTACATGTTGTATTCTACTTATTTCACGGAAGCCTTCCGACTCAGTTATCTATGATAGTATGACATGAAAAGATACATTATGTAGGTACTTGGTTGAGTAAGCTACCGGGTGCCCATCGCGGCCCATCGGTTGGGTCATGACAAAAGTGGTATCAGAGTAGTTCTGTCCTAGAAAGTCTATAAGCCATCTCTAGTAGAGACTTATTTATGGGTGTGTCGTGCACTACACTTATAAGTAGGAGGCTACAGGGCATTTAGGACTGTCACTCTTTCTTTTTACTCTAGATCATGTGGTAGAGCTCAGTTGTAAGAACTCATTTTCCTAAACTCTATCTTATTCATAATATGACGATGCCTACATCTAGAAAGATAGTTGGTAAGGGATTGAATGTGGCCATGGAAGAATTGAGTCAGAGGAACTCGATTTTGCATGGTCCTTATAATGATTAAATGTAAGGTCTTCAGTAGATCATCTGTGCACTAAGACGTGTAAGCTTCTTTATAAGGAGCCTTAAGGCAAGAATATCTATCCACCTCTATGGTGAAAGATAATGAGAGATTCAGAAGATAGATACAAATCTCAACAAGTAAAAGAAGCAAGATGAAGAAGGGTACGAGTTACCCAGTTAGTGAAGATGATCATTATTTACAATTCAGGAAGAAAGATATAAGCATTTTAAGTTACCTTCTACAGTAACAAAGGTATGTGCAATCAGCCACATCAATCTCAGTTATGCCCTATAAGGGTTAACATGTGTAGATTAAGAGAAGGACGGGATATCAAGATCCGACTGGGGTTAGAGTAACCCAAAATGGTGAATGGATTATTTGCGTTAGTTGATGTTTTGGAAGGACATTGAAAATATGTTAATGGATCTCCTTGTGAGACACCTAGATAATGCATTGTAGAATATTATAGCTAGATATGAATATTATAATGTTCAAAAAAAATTATAAAGACAAGCACTGGAATCCTGGAAGAGATAAATGTTACCTTAGTATGACTCTCATCCCTAATAGAGAGAGAATGTTAGGCAACCTGAAGAGCCGGTGGATGGAGCAAAAGGGAGGTAAAAGCAAAAGAATGTCTTGTTGAAGTTTTCAGAATAAGGTAAGTGACACAAATGTTAGCAGGGAAATAAGAAGACGGTTAATGAAGCATTACGAGTAAGATGTGATACATGGATGACAAAAAATGATGACAGTATTACAACGTCTATAGCCAAGTGAAGGAAAAGATGAGAGTTGATAGGCCTTGAGACAACAAAAGAGTATAGGCCATAAAGTCATATCCTCATTTTGAGGAATAAGTTCGTGACTCCAACGTGATTACCAAAAGTAAAAGTTAGATCCCATAATAATAGAAATCAGTATGGGCCGGTGAACAAGATAAACTAAACATGAATTAGGGACTGCGTGATTTGATAATAGTCGACATTATGAGAATTTCAGATTTTGTTCCGGCGATAATACAATGGACAACAGAAGAAGATTCATGCAAAATTTAGAGAATGGTCATTTCGGAAGACGCTTCCCTAAAGTAAGCAATGTAAGCAAAGTTAAGCTTAAGGTACTGTATGTGCCAGTTACACTAAGTGTCACCATCGCGAGTAAGGAATTATGTTATTCTTGGTACAGAAGGATTAACGCAAAGCGAGTAAGGGTCATCGATGATGAAAGGACGCCGAAAATGAAGAGGTAAAACGTCTATATGTAGGTCATCGTAGCTCCAACTCTTAGTACTCCCCTAAAGGGGAAAATATGGAGTAATGTGGTGTTAAGTTAGAATTAAGTGATTCTTGTAATTATGGAATGGTAAAGGAAGAATGCAATAAAAATGAGATTGCACTTATCCAAATCCTACCGATATGCTACGATTCCAGAACATTATGCAAGCACGACGTCAAGGAGAGGAAGTAAGAGTTCTGGCTCGGGATGTTTTTTGATAAATAAGGAGCCAGTGCGAGATGTAAGTTAAGACAAAAGAAATAACCCAAGAAAGATTACGTGGAATATTTATATGAGAATGGGCCAACGATTAGTTAGCAGTTGATTCAGGAAGAGCCTAGTTATGGTTAGATAGGTGGTTACAGACGAATTAGCAGATCGTGCAAGATAAACATTGTAAAACCCAATATAGTGAATTCAGCCTCGCAGTAATTTCATTATAATACTTGAGCTATATTAAATTAAGAGTCGGGGTAGTTAAAGGTACCGTAAAAGTGTTACGGGGATAAAACAAAGTACCACTAGATAGGCAGTCAAAATATCAGTTCAGAAGCAACCCTACAAGCACAAGGGCATAGAGGTAAGAAACTACGGATAATTATAGGCAAGGAAGGACATCAAAAGGTCCGTAATAACCTCACAGTTTTACGAGAGTTAAGGGTTCTCCCTAAGTACTACAACGAAAGACTAGCTGAGGAAATAAGGAAGGAGGCTTCAAGCTAAGCACAACGACCTAAAGAGGAAATGGTCGTGTAAAACCAGTCTCACAACAACATTGGAAGCACTCCAAAGGAAAGTGGCACCTACCATGGCTAATGAAAGGGAAGTAAAATTAAAAGTAATATTCGAGATCATATGAGTTGCACAAAAACTCTGGCATGTGTGGGCACTAAGATAAGCTAAGTATGGACGCAACATAGGGGCAGAAAGACCAGAAAAAGTAATAGCTTACCATGAAAGAAAACTAAGATGGAACGAAAGAAATTATTCGATCAATGAACCAGAGTTGGTTACGTTATGGACGCACCTAAGAGTTTGGAGTTTTATACATGCAGCATATATAGACATAGAAGACTCCGGTATAAGTTAAAAGAAAGAATTGAGTCCAGGTCATAGACAAAATATTGAATTATTAGAAGATTGTATCCTGGATATTCCATAAAGGGTTAATGTAATAACTAATACCATGATCCGCATATCGGAAGATAGATTAAGCCTATACAAGGGTTGATCAAAGGGAAGAGGAAATTAAAGAGTTACATCAACTAAGTAAATCAGGAGTATAATTATTGGACCTAGAAAATTATAGAAATCGTGATCGAGAAAATTGTAGGATCACTCTTAATATCAGAGGTACAAGAGGGATAGTACAACAACCATAATCTATAATGGCTCTACAAGAATGCCGGTTAGAAGAAGTACCAGCCTTATAAGAAGTTAGTATGAAGCTCTCACCAAATTGTATATACACCAGAGGTGCAAGTATTATAATAGAGCTTCAAGTTGTGAATATGAATTACACCTATGTGGGAAGGAGGTCATGAAAGAGATAAAAAGATATGATCCGAGATTTTAAGGTAAGTAAGGTAAAGGTGAACAATGTACAAGATACTCAAAGGCAGAAGATCGTGAATAGTCCATTCTTCGGATAAGAAGGCTAGAAGCAGTAGGATTCAATATCCAATAATGATAGCAGCATCGTCAGTGGTATACCTTCTAGCCTATGGTTTCTAAGTACCGAAAGGTCTAACTAGAGAGTAAAAGAAGAGTTATAAATGATGTGATGTCTCTCTTGATGTTCCAGAATAACATAAGGAAATCTACAAGCTAGCGAACAAGTGTAAATAGATATGTGTAGGTCGCAAGCTAAAGTATGGTAGAGCGACAAGGTTTTAGGAAGACAGGAGTAAGGATAAAAAAAGGTGAGTCAAAAGGTGACAAAAGTGACAAGAATGGATACGTTATTGGGATTAAGCTCATGAAAATAAGAGAGCTGATGGATTCTCTAAGTTACAGATGGCTCAGTATAGCCAGAATGAACTCAAAGGAGTCTAAGACTAGTAGCATTTAGAAGAGATGGAATGCCGCCCTGGTAGTGGAATGAGGGCGTAATTGTGATAGATAAAGGATGACATTTGGGCCTTCGATTGAGTAATGACTTGAAGAGGATTTCATGAATTATAAGGGGCTAAAAATACTCACATAAGGTGAATCACGTTGGGATGCTATAAAATACAATTATTAAAGTACAGTATCACCCCTAGGTGGATCAATCTAATTATTTTGAATGTCCCCGATGAGACGCGAGCCCTAGCGGCGGTGTTACATAAGAGATCAAGTTATCAGTGGTAGATGATGGATCAACATTAAGGTGAATCAACAATAGATGGATAAAAGTTCAACAGTATGATATGAGATTAGACTATCAGTCTTAAGGATAAGCAACGAGAGTAACCTGGAGTTGGTTGCAGACCTCAATAACGATAATCGAAGTAAGAGTTATGGTATAGTATGACCTACCTAGATGAAGTAAAGTCATACGAATGGATAAGAGGATCTATGAAATAAGGTATAACAATATTCGTAAGTTCGACAAAGTACCGAGCGAAGAACTTCAGAATACCTACAGATGCCCAGAGGGACATTTTATCAAGCTCTGTATATGTTTGCAAAGTGAGGCCTAGAGATTGGCTAAAAGCTGGAGGAAAGAGGAAAGAAGAGTCGCATAGGCGCACATATAAGGAACAAGTCGTACAGGACGCATGACTGGAGGCAGCAAGAGTTACGAGATTGGAAGAATTCCGACCACAGACTGTGGTGTGAGAAAGAGTCCTAAAGGGGGGAATGCCCTAGCCTTTGGATTTATTCAAAAAATAGTTTCCTACATAGATAGAAGAGTATTAAAAGTGTTCGTAAGAGCTATGGGTTATGAGAATGATAAGTGCATCAGTCAATATTCGAGAACGAATGTTCCAAAGGGGGGAATGATGTTACAACCTATGTTTTCATACATAAAAATATGCCATAAGTAAATTGATGAAAGCTCGGAAATGAGATATTACATCCCGCATTTTCGTACGATAAAGTTTCATCGTAAGCTAATCGAGGTAAGTTTGGGAATGAGATTATTGTGAGATTATAAGCATTGTACTATTTCAAACAAGTGATAAGTAAATTCATGGAAGTGAGAGGGTGAGCGAATGAAAGAAAATAAATTTCGTCAAAATTTGACATTTTGGGGTAAAATTCGGTCTAAGCTATAATACACCGTATTTATGGACTAGTGTCACACAAGGTACCACATGACCATAATAGAAAGGTGTGCAAAGCTTATTAAAAGTGAGTAGTATTTTATATAATTAGAGATAAATCTTAATTATGTGGATAATTAGTTAATTATTAGGTAGTGGGAGATTATCCAAGTAATCATGATATTAGTAATTAATTAATGGTAAATTGGGATAAGGCTTGCACTACCAAAAACATGGTAGCCCTTGAATTTGGCAACAAAACCCATTAGATGACTCATAAAATGTTTGGCAAGGTGTCACTTTAACATATATGTATGGCAAGAACAAGAACTATACAAGTATAAGGCCTTTAACGTTCTTTAAGCATTCTTCCAAAGTAAATTACATTATTCCAACGTGAGTTACATTCTTTCAAAGTGAGTTACATTCTTTTAACATTCCATAAACATGAGCTACACAAATAAGGTTGTGAATATACAACATCACGTTTCAAAGAAATTTGCATACGTGGTTTACAATGGTCGGAGCTATAACGTAAGATTTTGCGATTCTAAGGAAGTACAGTACAATCTTACTCAAGAATATCATATGTATTTTTTCCTACTCTGATCTCGACGTTACGTGATTTTTTGAAATTGACATATATTAGAGGGATTGTCTAGAAAATCGGCTCAGGTATATTAAGGCTATACCTTCTTTCTTTTTAGCATGATCTATACAACACGAACGAAATGATCAAATGCACAACTTCCACAAATGACTCTATTCATAGAAATACTAGAGATGTCTATGTTCTTGATTCCCCGTATATATTATTATTCTATCGTCTGTTCATGGGTCTCAAAAAATATGTAAATTGATAAAGTTTATTTCATGATGTTAATCAGAGGCATAATGGTCTTATGACGTGCCAAGAGATTTTATTAACGTATTTCATATGCATTCCATGCATTTATACATGCACATTGACCCATGACCAGATGGTGTTATATACGCGTATATATATATGTATATATATATATATATATATATATATATATATGTTATATTTATATGGGATATGGGAAAAGGTTACGGCATTATATACGCACCACCACCTGATCAGCTGGTATACGTTGATGATTTTGCCCACAGTGGCCGAGATGATATGATGGGATGCCCTCAGAGGCCTGATGATGTTATGAAACATGTACCTATGCACGACATGACATTCATACGCATATGCATGACACTATAATTATTTCATGATTTACAGAGTTATCCAGACTTACAGGTTGAGTCATGTACTCTATATTTCTTCCATGTCTCTGATGTACTTACTTATGTGCCTTACATACTCGGTACATTATTCGTACTGACATCTCTTTTGCCTGGGGACGCTGTGTTTCATGCTCGCAGGTCCTGATAGACAGGTCGAGAGTCCTCCAAGTAGGCTATCAGCTCAGCGGAAGATGTTGGTGCACTCCATTTTCTTCGGAGTTGCTAGTTTGGTTAGTATGATTTAGACGTGCATTGTTTGGTATGGCAGGACTGTGTCCCGGCCTTTATGAAAATTATATATCCTTAGAGGCTTGTATACATATGTCATATACGTAAAAGATTGTATGGCCTTGTTGGCCTATGTTCAGTGTACGAGTGGTTTTTTTGGTCTTATAGGCTTGTATGTCTTATGTATAAGTTAGTATTACATATTGTATTCTACTTATCTCACGACAGCCTTCCGACTCAGTTATCTATGATAGTATGCTATGAAAAGATACATTATGTTGGTACTCAGTTGAGTAAGGTACCGGGTACCCGTCGCGGCCCATTGGTTAGGTCGTGACATATTTGATTATTTGAGTTGTCATTTGTTTTTTCTTATTTGAGTTCATTTACATCTTATTGGTGTTCTGACTATGTTGTTTCTTCATTACTCGTTTACTACGCGCTGCCATTTATGTTTCTATTACTTCATTGTTCATTGTAAATCCATAATTTTTTCCATTGGTCTTAGATAATGTTCTTTCCATTGTTAGCTTATGTATATCTTGAACATGTTTCTATGTCAAGTAGGTGTCTTGACCTGGTCTCGTCACTACTGTATGAAGTTAGGCTTGATTCTTACTGGGTACCGTTGTGGTGTACTCATGCTATATTTTTGCACATATTTATGCAGATCTAGGTATTCTAATTGTGTTGCTGAGAGTTACGTCTGTGTGGTGGGAGACTTCAAGGTATACCTACATGACGTTTGCGGGCCTTAGAGTCACCATCTTACTTTATTATGCTATTGTTAAATTGTAATTCAAAACAGTATTATGTTTAGAATTTCTAGTGTGTTTTAGTAGTGCTTATGACTCTATACTACTAGATTTGGGAAATGTATAACTATTGGCCTCTTGTTAGCCATTTAATGGTTTATGATAAATTCGTAAGTAGTTCAATTCTATTATTAAATCAGCACGTCTTATGCTTACCTAGTCATTGAGATTAGGTGACATCATGGTATCCTAAGGTAGAAAATTAGAGTCATGACAAGTTGGTATCAGAGCTCTAGGTTCATAGGTGTTACGTGTCATAAGATAGTTTAGTTGACTCTTGCGGATCGGTACAGAGGCGTTTGCATTTATCTTCGAGAGGGTACAAAACTATTAGGTACCACACCTTTCATCTATTTACATCCACTCATATATGATTTTGTGCGCTTGGTATTAGATATGCTCCGATAGTTTGTAATGCTACGGATAGGCTACGAGGGGCCATTGTTGCTCGATCATTTTCTCGAGGTATTGCCTAGACTAAGGATGTGAACGCGTTGGTAGATCTTCAGTTGTTCAAGTGTGGGATGCAACTGGTTCATGAATCTGATTGGTGTTGTATGAGCTTATGAAGGTTGGTAATGTGGATCATCGGATGTAGTGTCCTATGACTCTGTGCCAAGTGTGGTAGTCTACTATCGACGATCATATTGCATGGACAAGTGTCATATCAGTCATGGGTATGAGGTATATATGCAGCGGTGAGGGGTTCCCTGGAATTGTACATTACTAAGATCTGAGATTTTCATGGGATGGTGCTGGAACTTGCAGTATGTCTGTATAATTGCTAAATCTACATTTCAGTATTAGAGAGGTTAGACAAACATCTTCAGATTCACAGAAGGTCTCTTCAGATTGGGTATCTCGGTTGCAGCATTATTGGGTGCTCTGGAGGAAATACAATTGTTTATGGGATTTCAGACGACGTGGTTTGTGCTAGGGTCTTCCGCAATGAGTTTTGATTTAGGATCATTATGTACGAATAAGGGGAAGTGTTGACCTAAAGACAAGTCGAGGAGAATTAGAAGAAATGGGCCAACTCGGTGGTATTGGGTCAGCATAGCAATAAAGGTAACTGGTCTTTTGGTGAGGTAATGCTTCACCAGCATTCTATGACAATACTATTGGGTTTGACGGCTTGCATGACTTGGCTGAGTTGGGGAAGTTCAGTTCTTATGGCTTGGTGATGTGTGGACTTGCTCGAAGAGTTCTTGAAAGTGTCGACCACAACTTGAGCTAGATGTCTGCTACCAGCATAAGGAACGCGTTGCATGTTATATTTTTGCCTGGATGGTGTCATGACTTCTAGACAACATGGATGATTTCAGATGTTTAGAAGAATGATAGCATTATTTGATACCACCTAAGAATGGTACGCACTTCAGAACGTGCACTATGTTTCGACTTGTTGATGCATGACTGGTATTATTGTAATCGACTGGTTGATAGACTGTTGATGTCCAGATTTTTCTTTGTGGCACGAAAGAATTATTGAAGTACTTCTCATGGGCTGACTGTATATGAGGAATATGTCAGTTATTTGAGTGGTGTAGTTGTGATCGGATATGGAGAATCTAGTATTCTAGGGATTTGAATACCAAGAGGGTTCTCAAGGCAGAGTGTTCCATGGTTGTGAATGGTGAAGGTATGTTAAGAGGTTGGAAACTGATGGTATGTACTATAGATATGTTAATGTGGGCTTTTGGGAGGCTATGACCTACTTCGGAAGGATCAGAATATTTGGAGGCTACTAGTAGGTCTAATAAGGATGTGTGTTCTAAATCAGGTCAGATTTATCTATTCAGCACATTTATTATGGAGGGGTATGTTATCGGTTAGGGTGGATCCCATTCATGTTCTGATATGTCTCATGGGTTACTATCCTATGCTGTGATGGGTTATGATCTGTTCGTTAACTGCACGCTGGTGCGGTTATGTTTGGGTTTTGTAGCAAAATTCGAGCAAGATTGCTATTGGGGTGGTGAACGGTTGATTGTACCTTGGTTATGGTCTTCCTGTTACTGGTATATAGTGATATCTATATCTCCATAGTTATGGCCACGTGCTTTGTGTTTAATGTTGATATGTTTATGGTTGTTGATTGTGAGTATCATGGCTCTACGTATTCTAGGTGGACCGGAATCGGATTGGGTCATGCGTCACAGCGGCGTTATACTAGGATATGATCCTTTGTGATTATTTCGTGTGTTATGTTTCCCCTTGTGTGGGGGATTGATAGCATTACACTTCGTGGTGGTACCTGTTGAACTGGCGGGGTGGTTTCTTCATTTCCATTCTCTTTCCATCATTAGGTATATTTGAGTTAATGTTCGTTGGTGCACGGATTTGTATGACAGGTCGGTCGAGTAGCTTGTACTAGATGAGATGAGCTTATTGGGCATGAAATGAGTGCCATCGGATTTGATGAAAGTATGTTTGCAAGAATTGTGTCACTAGTCGGCTAAGATTTTGTCTATGGTTCTTATCGGGCAAAAGAGCTCCACGACTTGTTAATCTGATGGGTAGTTATGAGTTTCTATATGTTTCTTTCAATTTATCCACATGTATTGAAAGTTTTGGGGTGGTTTCGGACAATTTCTAGACCCTTTTTAGTTGCTGATTTTTGGCTACAGGGGACTGAATCGCGATCCTGAACCTTTGAGTCACGTTCGCGAAGAGTAAATTGATGTTTAGGCCTTATGAATCGCGATCATAGAATATTTTCTCGTGATCACGTAGAAGAACTTCTGTTGTCATATGACTGATGTTAGAAGCTTATATCTTGTATCTAGTTGAAGCCCTTTGTATCTAGTTTTCATAATATCAAACCATTTATCATTTAAAGTTTTGTTCAAAAAGTTATGGCCATTATACTAGAGATTGTATGGGAGAGTTGGGCAAGCTGGTTGGAATTTTTTCATTGCAATGGTAGGGCCATGGCCGCGATTGTGAAGGCTAAAAACTGTGCTGGAAACTTTTTTAAATCATGATCGCGAGATTGGCAGCCACGATCATGAGGAAGGGCCCCTACCAGTGCATTAAAATATCAAATTTTGGGATTTTGAGTTGGAGCACAAGCAAAGCGATTTTAGAGGAGATAAAAACCTAAATCTTGAGGGTAAGTAATTTTTATCTTTGATTTGATTATATATATTTTTTTCATGGATTATTACACCGAAATTAACGATTTGAAGAGAGAAATTAGGGGTTTTGTCTAAACTTTCTTAAACTGAATATTTGGGATTTCAATATCGATTCGGAGTCGGATTTAAGTGAAATTAGTATGGTTGGACTCATAATTGAATGGATTGTTGAAATTTGTGAGTTTTGCCGGATTCTGAGGTACAATCCTGGATTGGACTTTTTAGTTGACTTTGAGTATTCGATTAATAATTCGACTTTTATTGCTTGGGTATATTTCCTAAGGCATTATTTGATGTTTTGGGCTACCTTTGGCTTGTTTCGAGCCGTTCGGAGATTAATACGCACTGGATGGCATTTCTGGTGTGGTGTTTCGCTTGCTTGGTATTTGTTTTGGCATGTTGAGGTAAGTAGCTTATCTAAACTTGGTACAGGCAGTAGTTGCTTGAATTATTTGTTATAGTTATGTGTTATGGGTGATAATATGTGTGGGGTTTGAGCCTATGTGCAAGCACCAGGGTATTCATCCATGTTTCGGGTAGTGCTTAGGTATAATATGCCTATAATTGACTATTAAGCTTTAAGCTATGATGTTTCTCATACTTGTAACCTTGTTGTGAACTATTTGATCCATGTTTAGGGATTACATAGAGGCTAATTCCCTGAATGAACTTGATAATTGATATTTTCATGATGAAATTGCCGATTTGAGCTATGATAGCACACTTTGCAAATGCCTACTCTTTAGCATGTCATTATACCAGTCCAGGAGCTTGAAATTCGATAATCATTCATTATATACATATATTCTTGTATAATTGCTTTTGTATGATATGATGTGGACTGGATGTGTATGATCATGTCGGGCGAATTGTGTTGTTATGCCTATGAACACACCGTACAGATTGAGTGGTTATGCCTGTGACCACGCCGGGTAGATTGTAATATATCCTATGACAATGTCGGATGGATTCTGATATAGCATATGACAATGTCAGGTGGATTTTGATATTGAGCATATGACCACACTAGGCAAATTATGATATTGAGCCTGTGACCATGCTGGGTTGATAGCACGTTGAATTGGTAATGCTTGCATGTGGATACGGATCCATCCTCTTATGGTCACCCTATCATGTTTCTCTATTGTGTACATGCGGATTGTGAAAAAACAATGGGTTTCTGATTGATGTGAACTTTGGGAAAGCTGGTTACTATTATTTGGATCGGGTTGCATGCCGCAACGGACTGATATCTATTTATTACATATTATCTTTACTTGCAATTTTCTTGACAATTTACCTAATTTACTTCCTTATATGTCGGATTTTTGACTGAGAATAATAATTTAAAACAAAGAATTGTGAGTACCAAGGTGGTTTCACCTGAGATTTTTCTTGATTTGATCATATGTCTGTTTTATACTTGTTGAATTTATGAATTATACAGGGACATCGAGTGTCATTTACAATTCTTGCTTCTAATACCTCGCAGAGGTTAGTTATGATACTTATTGATTACATTGGGTCGATTGTACTCATACTACACTTCTGCACCTTACATGTAGATCTTGAAGCCAATGTTGTTGCATCTGGCGAGAGCTGGCATCGAAAGCTTACGTGATTTTCGGGCATAATTATCACTTGTGCTTGGTAGTTTCAAAGTTGTAATATGTTATGTATATTTCAAACATATGTTGAAAATATTATTTCGTACTAGCTTTGTAAATTTAAAGTCTTACTGGCTCATGACTTGTACTATCAGTCCTTGGGTTATTGAATAAAGTTTCAGTTGTTTTATTACTAATCCCTTATTATTCTCAATTTAATTGTGATGACTGTTAGTTGTCTTACCTAGTGGGTTGGGTTAGGTGCCATCACGACTAGTGGATTTTTGGGTCGTGACATTGCAGGTGCGACTAATCTGTCATCAATTATGCTCTTGTAGGCTTTGAGGTTTGTTCCCCTCTCCCAAGTATTCTCCTCTGCATCACAGACTTGCCATTTCACCAAGAACTCTAGGTGATCTTTCCTTGAGGTGTGAATCACTCGATCATCAAGAATAGCTTCAGCACACCTTTTCCCGGTTGAATTGGGGCCTCTAATAGTGGGTATTATGAGTTGGCTTCGTGAAGGATCCTCCATGTCTTCCCGAAAAGGTTTCAAAAGACTGACATGGAAGATAGGATGGATTTTCCACCAAGTTGGGGTATCCACTCAGTATGCAACTTTCCTAATGAACCTTTCAATGGAAAAGGGTCCAATGTATTTTTGCAATAGGCAAGGGTGATGGACCCTTGCAAACAAGTACTTATTTGGAATTTTAACCATCACTTTGTCTCCTACTTGGTATTCGACGAAGCGACGATTTTGATCAGCATGCCTCTTCATCCGCTTTTGGGCTTTGACAAGATAGCTCTGCACTATCTCCAAATTTCACTTCCATTCTTTGGAGAAGCTAGCAGCTCAAGGAGATTTTGACATGTTTGGTGCATTCATAGTGTGTGGGAGTAGCAGTTGTTGTCCGGTAACAATTTCAAAATTACTTTTGTTTGTACTAGAACTCTTTTGTGAATTGAAACACAGTTGAGCAGTGTCTAGAAGCTTCACCAAGCTCTTCTGCAATCCGGTTACAAAGTGGTGGAGATATTCCTCCAGTATGCGATTGAATCACTCCATCTAGCCATCAAATTGCGGATGAAAACTTGAGTTATGACTCAGTTTCAACCCGAGGCACTTAAAGAGTTGGGTTTAAAAGTTGCTAGTGAAGCGTGAGTCATGATCACTAACGTTGTCTTTAGGAAGGCCCCAATATTTGACGACATGAGAGAAGAAGAGTCGAGCTGTATCTTTTGCTGATATGTATTGTGGGGATGCTACAAAGGTAGCATATTTGGAAAACCGATCCACGACAATAAAGATAGTTGTGAGAAATCCGACCTTGCGCAATACGGTAATGAAATCTAGGGAACCATTTTCCCAAGGTCTCTTTGGGATAGCTAATGGTTCCAAGAATCTTGCTTGTGTCGAACAGTCCGATTTATTCTTATGGTATACTAGACAAGTCTTCACATAATGAGCAACGTCATTAGCCATTTGAGGCCAATAATATGCACGGTGAAGTAATGCCATGGTGCGTTCTTCACTGGAATGGCCGGCCTACAAAGTATCGTGACATTCCGCCAAAAGAGTCCTTCACAGATCTCCTCCTTTAGGAACATAAAGTCGGTTCGCTTTCACTTTCAGGAAACCATCTTCCATGTAGAACTAGTGAGTCTTGCCATGTCCTACCAAATCAACCAAATACTGTGCAGCAGGATCCTTGATGAGTAGATCTTGTATCTGGTCTTTTATGGTGGTGGCTACTTTATTTCCCTTTAGGGTGGCGAGTAGGCACACTGATGCTAGATCAACTCTCCGACTGAGCACATCAGTAACATGATTAGTCTTCCCACATTGGTACTCCAGGTTGAAGTGAAATTCCGCTAGGAGTTCCTGCCACCTGGCCTGTCGACTATTTAGCTTCGGCTGGGTTATGAAATGGCTAACAGATGTGTTGTTTGTCTTGACCACGAATGGGGTTCACAGCAGATAGTGCCTCCAAAGGCATAAGCAATGAATGACATCCAACAATTCTTTTTTGTGGGTGGCATAGCCCCGCTCAGCATCCTTCATATTCCGGCTCTCGTACGATACAGGATGCTCATCTTGTAGCAAGACTCCGCCAAGGGCATAGTCAGAGGCATCCGTTTGTGCCTCAAATGGCTTGGCCAAATCAAGGAGGGCCAAGACGGGGATACTAGGCATATCCTCTTTTAATGTGTTAAAGGCCTCCGCTCGCCTGGGTCCCCAATCCCAAGGCGTGACCGTCTTGAGGAGATCTGTCAATGGCACTACAATGAGGGAGTAATTTTCACATATCGCCTATAGAAGTTGCATAGGCCAAGGAATGCCCTCAAGGCGTGGATATCCTTAGGTGGCAGTCAATCTATGATAGCCTGAATCTTTTGTTAGTCCATCTTGATCCTCTCTTCCTTGATGACATGTCCAAGGAAGTCAATCTGTTTTTTAGCAAAGGAGCACTTGGATAGCTTTGCATATAATTCCTGCTCCCGCAATCGGGCTAAGACCTTCCACAAGTGCTCCAAGTGTTCTTCCAGTGTTTGGCTATATACCACAATGTCATCCAAGTAGACCACCACGAATTCATCAATGTACTCTTGGAAGACTTGGTTCATCAAGGTGAACAATATGGCTGGAGCGTTAGTTAAGTCGAATGGCATAACCAGGAAGTCGTACGAACCATATCTTGTCACATAGATTGCCTTGTGTTTATCAATATCTACAATCCGAACTTGCCAATAACCTGTCTTCAGGTCTATTTTGGAAAACATCGTCGCACCACCCAGTCTATCAAATAAGTCTGCCATCAGCGGAATAGGGTACTTATTTTTCATGGTGATTTTTTTAGAGCCCAATAATCGACATAGAGTCGTAGGCTTCCATCATGTTTCTTTTGGAATAGAATAGGGGACCCGTGGGGGGACTTGGAGGGAACGATGATCCCTGTGTCTAGCATTTCTGTCAACTATCTCTGAAGCTTGGTGAGTTTGGGTTGTGACATTCTGTAAGGTCCCGAGCGGTTGGCATCACACTCAGTACCAGCTCAATCTCATGGTCCACAGTGCGCCTAGGCGGCAGTCGCTTTGGCATGTCTTGTGGCATGACGTCTTAAAACTCCAGTAGCAGCTCCTTCATGGGTGCAGGAATGGGACCCAAGGAGCATTCTATATCTTCAATGCAAAGGGTAGTCAGGAACGTAGGTTCATGTCTTTTGGCCCCCTTCTTCAACTGCAAGGCTGAGACGTTCTCAGCGGACATTTTCATGGCCATGTACGGAATAATACAGAGCTTGGCCCTATTAGTTCCCATCATCAGTATCATGTATGCATATGGTATAAGCATGGTGTTGGTTTGCCTCAGGAATTCCAACCCAACTATCAACTCGAAGTCATCTATGATCACCACGCGTAGGTTGAATTTTCCTTCATAAAGGCCAAGCTTCACTGGTACTTCTTTGGCTATTCCACCCACTGGCTGAGGAGGTGAGTTGATAGCCTTGACACGACCTTTGTCCTTTCCTACAACTAGACCAAGGCACTCCACTTGAGTCGAGAACAAGTAGTTATGGGTAGCACCCATGTCTATCATCGCTCGTATGGGCTTGCCATTTACCTTCATCTCAACGAACATTAAGGTCATCTCTTGTTTAAGAGGGGTCCTCTCATCCGCCTTCTTTTTTCCTTTCTTGGTAATTGGGCAGTGGTCCTTCTTCTTACAGATACCAGCACTAGTTCCCGCTAAGGTCTCAGAAATAGAGCCAACAATTGCATTGAAGGCACCTACTGGTTTGGTTTGGTCCGCATCATCTACGTTATCATCCGTCCCATCATCAAAATCTTGATGGGCGCGTATCTGTGCATGTGGGCATTAATTATTCCAATGTTGTTGGCCGCAATGATGACATCCTAAAGGGGGCTTTCTTCCCCAATCATTGTTGTTTAACTAAGCATTATTGTTGCCTGAGAAAGGAGCCTTAGATTTGGTTGCACTCCGATCTCCTCCACTTCTGCTAGGGCCACCATTGCTAGGGTGGCCCCTTTTGTATCCCGCTCGGACCGCCGTTTGAGGCATATCCTTTTGAGATTCCACTTGATAGTCCCCAAGGCATTTCGCTGCTTGGATCGTCTAAGGTAGGGTATCTACCCATTATCTTTGCAGCTCCATACGGGCATAAGGTTTCAACTCTTCCAGGAATTTGAAGAGTTTTTCTTTGTCCCCATGTCACGTATGTTTAACATGAGCACGGAGAATTCTCGCACATAATCCCGCACTGATTTGGTCTGGAAGAGCTGCCATAGCTTTCTCCTTGCATTATACTCAACATTTTCGAGGAAGAACTGTAGGCGTATGGCTGCCTTCAGTTCTGCCCATGTCTTGAGAGCATCTTCACCGGCCCTGATGGTTTCATACTTCACCCGCCACATGAGTTTAGCATCACCTTGAAGAGACATGGCATCAGTTGCTACCTTCTTAGCTTCTTCTAGGTCCCCCACAACATCGAAGTATTGTTCGATGTCGAAGATGAAGTTTTCCACTTCTTTGGAATTCTGAGCTCCACTGTATGGCTTTGGCTTAGGAATTTTCAGTTTTTGTACCGCGGGTACGAGATTCACAGCACCCCAGATTTGGTTTCCACCTCCTCGAAGCAGACCTTGTAAAGCAGCATTGACAACATTGAGCTGGCCTGTCAAGTTATCTATAGTTTGTTGCATGGCAGTCACCATGTCTGCCTCTTGTGCCCTGTAGGCTAAATCCTCAGCACGCTCCTATTGGAGGCCCTCGAATTTACCAAAAAATTTGGCTACCTCTGTGGTTGCGGTTTGTCGGTCTCCCTCAGAGTTGCGACTGATGTTTCTATGTCAACTTCAGCCTGGAGCATTTCGCGGCCTAGGTTGTCCAACCTTTGCACTAGTCTGGTTCTTAGTTCATGCACTGTATCCACGATGGGCCATAATACGTCAACCATCTCTTCAAGGGACGCAATGCGGTCCCCATGATTCACCATGATCAGAAATGGTAGTAATGGCTATACGTTCCCTCATCCGATGTCGAGCCTAGGATCTGATACCAACGGTTATGCGATGCCTTCCTAAGATTTCTTGGAAGGGCGATGTAAGGCTAAGCAACTGATGTCAGTACAGTTACTATCCGCCAACTGAGGTCCCCTTCATACGCTAGACGAGATTCTTAGTGTCGTACGGGAAAACCAATGTCAAGAGAAACTGAGAGAACAAAAATGAGAATTAATAATGAAAGAAAGCTTGATTACATTAATGAAATCTATTAAAGAAAAGCAACACGGTGTCGAGGGGGAGAGATAACAGTACAGATAATTGTTTACATGCTAGAAAGTTTGATTATTTGATCCCCCCTAATTGTGCTTAAAAAAATAAATCAAAGTTACAAGACTTGAACTAATCTAGAGAATCATAATAGAAGTACATGAAATAAAACTACTCTATATTTACAACGAAAAGGACTTAGTTTTACACAAGGTAGAAATAGGTTTGTTGTTAGCAACCTTGTCTTTGGCGTCACGGTCTGTGCGCGTGGTGTTGTCTACGCGCACGGTGTTGTTGGCATCTGCCTGCGGCTGGGTGTTGGCGAGGTCTATTGGTGGGGCGACAGAGGCACATGCGCGTTTGTCACTTGGCGCAGCCAAGATCACGGGACCGTCCATGGCGCTAGGTGTTGGGAGGCTTGCTAGGACACCATGGGGTGAGTCCAAGGGGTCATGTGGCATGGCTGGAAAGCCGCCCATGACATATATCATGAATTCCCATGCATTTATACACTTTAATCATGAGAATTCAGATAACAAATTGGGGGTTTCACTTACAACTTAAAAGGATGAATTTTGGGGATTTGAGAGTCAATTTAGACTTGGTCTTGGAATCTAGTCATATATTTAGACTCATGGGGTTATAGATAGTTGGGATCTACCCTTTGAGTTGAATTTTCACCATGTGGGTCCAAGTTGACTTTTATTGACCTTTTGAGAATTGAATAAAGATTGAAGCTTATTATTTGGAACTGATTCTTATGGATTTGTTTGACGTTATTGTGTTATTTTGGGCTATATTTGAGCCAATTGGAGATAATTTATAAGAAAAATTCCTTCTTGGAGTATTGATTTTGCTCATTTGGGGTAAGTATCTTGCCTACTCTTGTGTGGGAGAATACCCCTTAGGATGTGACCTTATTTGTCTAATTGAAACATTTAAAAATCGGCATATATACGAGGTGAAAAGCATATATGCTGGTGCTATGCATGATTTTATTTGGACTTTAGGCTTCTAGTATGCCCTGTTGGACTATGTACTTCTTATGATCTTTTTTTGGATCATTTGTATAATTTTGTAAACTCCTTGAATTTCGTTAGAGACCATGTATATGCTTTGATATCCTGCTTGAGCATGATACTTGTTATGGTATGGCTTACCTGCCTAATTTGAGTTGTAGTTGTACACTTTGCACATGCATACTTTTGTATGTGATTTTTCTCAGTCCATTAGTATGTAATTTGATACATGTTATTCATATACATATATTCTGGTATATACTTTCTGTGATGTAGACTGATTTGAGAGCACGTGATTTATCCGTGTAGATGATATTTTATGCACGTGAGTTGTCCGTATAGCATGTGGATAATGATCCTTCCCTCTAAGGTTGTCCTCTCATATTTTTCCTTGATGACATACACATGGATTATGGAAATTGATCATTGTTTAGACTTTGTGTATCTTCTCAATATGTAAGTTTTTTGGATGTATACATGCTTTTATTGCGTATATTCTCTATATGCTAGCCTCAGCATTCATGTCTTTTATATTTATCTTCTCTATATGCCGATTTAGTTTATGTAATAATTCATGTACATATATTCTCTATATGTGAACTCGGTAGAACTGGATTTGTTATTCTTGAATATATTCTCTATATATTGAAGTGTTAGCCTGATACTATGCCTAAATTCTAGTACTGTTGATGTGTACATATTTTCATGAACTGTACATGTTTGATTAGTGAGTATCATTGACCATTCTCGCCACTACCTCAATAAGGTTAGTCATGATAGTTACTAAGTACATATGGGTGGTTGTACTCATACTACTCGTTGTACATTATTATGTAGATACAAGTATAGGCCCCAACTAAGTGTTGAGTTCGGTTGTTGTTATTGTTGTTGTTGAGACACGAGGTAGATTTGCATCCCGACCGCAGTCCCTGACATCTCTTTCTATCTTTCATTATTGTTGTTGCTTCAGACAATATATTGTATTAGCAGCTTGTATTCATGTATTAGAGTTATGACTCAGTGTTACCAGTTTCTAGGTATTTGTTGTATTGATTTGTATTATCTATGTTTATCTTACTTTTAGACTCATATATTTTTGTATTGTTATAATTCTTTTGCTTTGTTGTATGGTTGATTTCCCATAAAGCGAGTTAGGAACCATCACGACCAGTAGGGGCCTTGGTTCATGACATTAATAATACATGTGATTTGCACACTCAAGCAAATCAATTCCCATAATGACTTCACTTATAGTTTAGAATCGAAAGGTCGTGTAATTTCCAATTATCATCTACAATTCAAACGTTTAATCAAAAATGAAAAAATATTTCTTAGTGTGTATTAAATTATATATGTGACTAGGATCGCAAAAATTCTTTAAGTCTTATCCTCTTACAAAACTGTATTATATGTAGCAATGATTAAAAAAATAACATAAGGTACAACAACACATGTTCGTAAAAAATATTTACAGCTCTTCCATCCAAAGCTTAGTTAGCTTGTATATAAGAGAAGGCTGATAAAAAGGCTTTGGACATGTCTTTAGAAGCCAAGATCTCTCAATTTTAGCTTTTATGTTCTATTTCTCCCACTCGGCTAAAAGTGCTCGATTATATACTCAAAGGGACATACACAAAGGGACTTCTTTGGACTATACTCATAATGAATATTACCCAATAAATTATCTAAATTAATGAGGATCCCTCAATTTGGAAAAAGTGACCCAAGCTTCAACTCATCATAGTTCTTAGGGTCCATTCTCAAATTTTTAAACCTTTTATTATCTTCTTCCTTCCTTTCACCAAGCTCTTCATCCCTGAATATTCTTAGTACCGACCTCAAAACATTAATCCTGATTGTTTCAGAATCAAAATCATTACTGATAGTAGTCATTTGACGATACACTCTTCTACGTTGTCTCCTTGCCCGACTTCTAATATCACTCTTACTTGGAGTATTTCGAGCTTTTTCTCATCTAATTATTTCATAAATAGGAATAAAGGAACAACTAGAACGAATTTTTATAACCATTCAATATTACAACATATGCTCAATAACTCATGTAAGAGAAATAAATTCAAGGATGATAAAGGCTTGACTTCGTTTCGTCACTTGAGAAGCAATGAACTGTCTAGATAAAAAGAACTATATGACTATTATAGTCAAATCCAGACAAAATAGTAAAATCCAGAACATCATTCAAATACAATCTAATCAAGATTATTGTTCTATAAGAGTGTTTTTTCGTAGAACAGTGCAGTTAAATTTGTAACGTGATTTATAGACAAGCGAATTGATTTGATCCCAAAATAATAAATAAATTAAATTAAATATAAGACATAGCTTTGAAATCAATATAAGACAATGAATATCTTTATTTGGGGAGGCAGACTTCTAAAGGCAACGATAGCAATACCAATAAACAAGAAATGAAATGTTATTGAGCTTTTGAATAGTATATAGCATACGTTTGTCAGAAAATTCATGTACTTACAATGGTTGTTGAACTCATATTTACAGTTTCACCTAGGGAACAAAGTCCTAGAATCAAGCCCCTCTTAAATAACATTTATGAGGGTCATTGAAGAAAGTGTAATGGCAGGCCATGAATGTCATATTCTCTATAACGGACTATATATTTAATACTGTAGAATATTCTTCATTGAATGCTATAGAGTGGTAGACATTCATTTGTCTTCATAAGCAACATTCCTAACTTCCGCATATTCCTTTACTTATATACTTCAATCTTCTTCTTTTACACTTTACAGTTTCTTGAACTCTTTCAACTTTTTTCACTCAACTCTCTCTTGATTTCAACTTTCTTTAACCTTCTTCTTCATAGAAACCCTCACTTCCTTCTGCTAACTATGACCTCCTCTTCCAAAAACTCTAGCTCTTCAAAGAACAAAGCCGAATCTAGCGGAGCGGGTAACTTTCCCTAAGAAGGGTTTTACGTATGTTTACACGTAACCCTTCACTTTGGGACCATTCTCATTAAGCGGAGGACTTAACTCCATAATCTTAGAGTTTTGCATCTGTTACCTAGTTGTATTGGCGCAGGTAAGATCTTCTGTTTGGGGGATGGTAGAATGTCTTCGGCGGCTATGCCAGGAGACAGGGGAAGATCTCTCCCTGGATCGACTAACAAACCTTTATTTCCCCAAGATTTTCCATGGGGGGATGATAAACTTCAGCAAACGTGGTCACCATGATGTGCTCACCAACATGGATGATGACAATTACCTTGGGTGGATAGAGCGGTTCATTGTAATTGCCATCGGGGACATCATCCCGGCCATAACTCCATCTTTTCCCAAGTCTTGGAATCATATACGTAAGTTAAACTTCTGTCTTTTTTCTGATTAAAGGTTGTTCCATGATATTACTGATTTCTCTTTTCATTATTCCAGCAACTCGCTGGACATTACCTAGGGTTGAAGGTTTGGACTAGTGGGTCTAGAAGATTTTGGACGCCACCATGCCTAAGACCTGCCGGTGGAAAGAATTGACGCTCAAATATGGATAGAAGACCAAAAATTATGGTAAGTTGATTCTCGAGCTTATCTTGTCCTTTATCTCACATATAAGAAAGCTCACTAACCTTTCCTTTTGTTGAATTTAGGTCTTCCGCATGGCTCTATTATCGTCCTAAAAGAGGATGTTTTGGATGATCCCTCAGATGCAGCGAGGTTGTTATAGGAGGCCTTTACCCGAATAGGTGTCATCAGACCTTCTTCCGGTATGGGTGCTTCCTCTTAGAGCCCCGGGAAGGAGAACAAGCAACAAAAAGGAGACATTCATCTGTTGTTGAGGGTAAAAAAAAGGTGAAGAGTGTCACGCCCGAGTCAGCCGCAAACACTGTGTTGTTCGCTGATGATGGGGAAGCTATTAATGAAGGGGATTTTCTACATAGAAGACGACGACCTTCATCAGCTCCACAGACTGCTGCTTAATCTATTAAGCTGGTTACATCAAGCGAGGATGACGTCCATGCGCTCTAGGGAGAGTGTGATAGAGTAAAAGATGCCAACTCTCACTTCCGGTCCCCCGTCGCTGCCCCAGTACCATGAGGCTTGGTACTGGCCTTTTGCATCTTTGGTTGACGAGAAACAAATAACTAGAACTGTTTTTGCCGCAATTTCTTCTCAGCCAGCAACACCATTAGCTTCATCTTCGTCCTCGCCAATCATGCCTTCTCCACCAGCAGCTGTTACATCATCTCCACCAGCGGCAGAAACTCGAGAGGGGTATGTCCCTCCTCCGCAGTCCCCATTCCATGGGAATTTGGCGCATAACTATTCGCCCCCTTCCGAAGATCCTAGGAGGAGGAGGAGGATCCTTTACCTCTCGATCTCTACCGGGTGCCATCTATTGTCTCGGCCGGTGGAACTTGCTAATTACCTGAAGCCCTATGTCTTCAGAGAAAGATAAGAATAAAATACATTCTCTCTCTAGGGAATGTATGATAAACAATGCCATGCACAACTCAACAATAGTACGATGTTTGTTCCCTCCACATTTCTTATAGATTTCCTATGACCAGATTTTTTATTTAAACTTTTGATTTGTAGGCTAACATTCTTGCTTCCGAGGGCCTTCAAAATTAATCCTTGATAAAGAGAAACTCACATCCGAGTTGGATCAACCGCTTGCTGAGCGGGATCAAATTGCTACTGGCCTCCCTATACTGGAAGCACAAGCTGTCAAGGCCGTCAAGTTGGAGGCGCAGTTATAGCAAAGCAAACAAAAGGTGGTGACCCTCAGCCAAGAGGTTGCCCTTTTAAGGGTATAATTTCATGAAGCCAAGGCAAAGTGGACCGAGGTCCAAAATATTGTTCTTGCTATTGCCGATCGCGAGGCTGCCTTTACTAAAATACTGAATAATCTGGAGGCAGCCTTGAACTCAAAAGCTGAAAAGGCTGCTGCTGTTGAGGAGAAGTATGCCCGTATGGACGAGAAGAATAGCAAGTTCATGGAGCATAATAAAGTTTATAACTTCACTATTCGTGACCATGACATCAGCCTTCAAGTAGCTGAGGCATTTACTAAAGGGCTGAATCCGAGGAGTTCAGACACTTCCTAGAAATTGAAAGAAAGTCTGCTGGAGTTCTAAGCAACAATATGGACAGATGTACATAACCGCTTCGAGTTTAAGATAAGAATAGAGGATGACCATCTCTGTTTCCTGGCATTAACCAAGGATTATGACCGAGAAAAGAATAACAAAAAGGTGAAGGATGATTTCGACGCAGATCGATGGTCTTCTAGAGGTCGATTTTCGCTCTACAAAAAGGGCTGAAGGACACGGCAGAGACTTCTAATCAACAGATAGGTTCGCCACCAATATGAGAGTGGATATTGGCCAAAATAACACATCATTGCAAGATAAAGAGGTATCGGGCTCCCGGGACTCAACCTACCCCAGGCTATCTGAATACAATTTCAATGTCAGCATAGTAGATCTAGTGTCGGCTATGAGGAACATTAAGGAAGCACGGTTCCTAAGGTAGAATAGATTACGACCCCAGTCAGAGGGATCCTAATTTATAGTGTGAATACCATGGGATTAACGGCCACTAGACTGGGCACTACCGACATCTGTGCGATGAGGTGGCAACATTGCTGAAAAATGGCCATATCAGAGAATTCTTAAGTGACTGGACTAAGAATAGCTATGATGCAATGGGGATAATGCGGAACCTTCAAAAGTAGGAGAATATCTTCCTCGTCTGACGATCAACATGATTTGTTTTGGGGGGGGATGAGATTAATGGCGTAACATTTTCGGCAGCGAAAAAGACGAAGGTATTGGTGACTCACAATAAGAGACTGCAAGATGTCGTTGAGGATGACATTACCCTTACGGAGGAAGACACAGATGGAATCTTTCTACCACAAATGATGCCCTGGTAATTTCTCTTAATGTTTTAGATTTTAAAATTAAAAGTGTTCTAGTGGATGCATGGAGTTCAGACAACATTATCCAAAGGGGACTGCTGGAACAAGCCAAGATAACATGAAGCATTATTCCGGTCACAAAACTTCTCGTTAGCAAGCGTGACAACCCGAGGGGAAATTCTGTTGCCAACACTTGTAGAAGGGGTAATGAAGACGAGAAGTAGTGGACAACGATATGGGCTACAATTTTATTCTTAGAAGACCATGGTTGCACGAGATAAAGGTTATGCTGTCAACATATCATCAACTTCTGAAATTCCCAAACTCCGGAGGGAATTAAACAAATAAGAGGAGATCAGCCAGCACCAAGGGAGATGAACCCGATCTCAGTTTCTAGTAGAAAAGGGAAAGACCATACAGTATATAAATTACATGAATCGACGCCTACTCCCGAGCCGAACGAATTCAACAAAGGGGAGGAGTCGTCGGAATCCTATCAGGTACCAAGGTATTTCCATGTACCAGAGGAAACAGACGCAAGCAAATCAACAGTAGAAGAACTCGAGCAAGTCGCATGTTTGAGAAATTCTTGGAGAGGAAGATCCACTTGGGGATAGGACTAAACCCCGAGCTCAGGTCAGGATTTATAGAATATCTTAAATTTCATGTTGACTATTTTATGTGGTCACATGTGGATATGATAGGTATTCCGCCAGAGGTGGTCGAGTTAAGTCTGGATCCTAACATACCTCCAGTAAAGTAGAAAAAATGCCCTATTACCGAGGTCAGAAACAAATTCGTCAAAGAAGATGTAACTCGATTGCCTGGTATCGGTTTAATCTGGGAGGTAAAGTATCCTGACTAGCTATCTAACGTAGTAGTAGTTCCAAAAAAGAAAAATGTCGCATGTGCATAGTTATAAGGATCTGAATAAGTCGTGCCCAAAAGACTCGTTCCCATAGCCAAATATTGATCTAATGATTAATACGATGTTCAGGCACGACTTGATGAGTTTCCTATTATGGGTACAACCAAATCAAAATGAACCCGGAGGATCAGGAAAAAACTTTTTTCATACGAACTTCGGCACATATTGCTATAATGTGATGCATTTTGGGCTTAAGAACGTCGGAGTGACTTATCAGAGGCTTGTGAATAAGGTGTTTGAAAAACAGATAGGGAAAATCATGGAAGTTTACATAGATGATATGTTGGTTAAGCCTTTGAATGCAGGTGATCATCTTAAACACCTATAAAAAACTTTTGACATCTTAAGGAAGCATAATATGAAGCTTAACCCTGAAAAGTGTGCAATTGGAGTCAGCTCTGGTAAGTTCTTGGGGTTCCTGGTGTCACAAAGGGGGATCGAAGTCAATCCCAATAAAATTAAAGCCATCGACGACATCCTCGACCGGCTTTCAAACGTGAAAGAGGTTAAAAAGTTGGCAGGAAGGTTGACCGCTTTAAGCAGATTCATTTCCCAATCTTCGAAAAAATGTAATCACTTCTGAAAAAGAAGAACAACTTTAAATGAACTCTGAAATGTCAGCAGGCTTTGAAGGATTTAAAAAGGTATTTATTGAGCCCTCCATTATTATCAAAATCTGACGAAGGCGAGCAGTTACTAATTCACTTAGCGGTCTCGGAAGTAGCGGTAAATGTTGTTTTAGTCCATGAAGACAAAGGTACGCAATCTTCTATCTATTATATTAGTAAAATTTAATAGAGGACGAAACCCGCTACCCACATCTGGAAAAATTTCCCTAGATCTCGTAGTCGCCGTTCGAAATCTTAAACCTTATTTCCAGTGTCACCCGATAGCCGTGGTGACAACCTTTCCCCTACGGAATATCCTTCACAAACCTAAACTTTCAAGTCGACTAGCCAAGTGGGCAGTCAAAATGAGTGAATTTGACGTAAAGTATAAACTTAGAACTGCGATCAAGTCACAAGTTTTGACCGATATTGTGGCCAATTTCAGTCCTGGACTATTGCCTTTGGCTACCAAAGAAGTGGTGATGGTGTCAGAATCAACATTGGGAGTCTAGACCTTGCTCACGGATGGAGCGTCCAACATAAAAGGGTCCAAGCTCGGTTAAGTGCTAATCGCGCCCTCAGGGGAAACCCTAAGGCAGGCCATAAGAATTGTTCCCTTGACTAACAATGAAGCTGAGTATGAGGCTTTGATTGCAGGACTCGAGCTGGACCGGGGACTAGACTCCGAGGTTATAAAAATCAAATATGATTCCCAACTGGTAGCAAATAAGGTCTACGGAATCTTCGACACCAAAGAGGAGCGCATGTAACAATATATAGTAAAAGTCTAGACTCTGCTCGCACAGTTCAGGAATGGTCAATTACCCACATATCGAGGGAACAAACTGTGAAAGCAGATGCACCAGCCAATCTGGGCTCGTCCACAAAAATAAAGGGATCAGACATCGGTACGATCATGCAGCTTATGCATTTGGCATTGGATGTGGATGGCTATTATGAAATAAACGCAACCAATTTGGTTTGATAGTGGAGGAATAAGATCATCGACTATATCGAGCACAAAAAACTACCCGAAGATCCCAAGGCATCCCGGGCGCTACACACTAAAGCCACCTGATACTGCTTCAATGGAGGTCAATTATATAGAAAATATTTTTAAGACTCGTTGGCCCGGTATTTAGGAGCCTCCGAAGCTAATTACGTCATGAGAAAATTTCACGAAGGAAGTTGTAGAAATCACTCGAGTGCAGACTATTTAGTATTAAAGCTAATTAGGGTAGGATGCTACTGGCCCCGAATGGAATATGACGCTAAGGTTTATGTTCAAAAATGTGATAAGTAACAATGCCACGCACCGTTGGGGCATCAATCAGTAGAGTTATTGCACTCGGTATTGTCGCCTTGGCCATTCATGAAATGGAAGATGGACATAGTCGGTCCGGTGTCGCCAGCTCCTAGTAAGGTAAGATATCTTTTAATTTTAACTTACTACTTTTCTAGGTGTGTTAAAGCAGGCCCTTACCATAAAATCGATGAGCGCAAAGTGATCAATTTCTTGTGGGAGAATATAATTTGCACATTTAAAATAACAAAAGAGAGAGACTGCAACAACGGACCACAATTTATAGGTGCAAATGTCAAAAAATTCCTTAATGACCTGAAAATCAAAAGAATCACATCGCAAATGACCAAGCGAAATGGACGAACAAAGTGATTATTCAGAATCTTACAAAGAGATTGGAAACAACCAAAGGTAAATGGCCCGAAGAGCTACTGGGAATGATATGGGTATACCGAACAACAGCCAAATCAAGCACATGGGAGAAACTTTTATCTCTCTTATACGAAGTAGAAGCCCTGATTCCGGTGGAAGTAAGCGAACCTACCATGAGATACATCAGGGCGGACAAAGAAGCACACAACGAAGCATTACTGGTTAGATTGGAGCTGCTCGAAGAATGCAGGGACTTGAAGCATATAAGGATGGTGGCCCAAAAACAAAGATTGGAAAGATATTACAACCAAAGGGCTAATCTCCATTTTTTCAAAGTGGGAGACTTGGTTTTAAGAAAAGTGATTCAAAATACTCGGGGCTCAATGGAGGAAAGCTAGGTCTAACGTGAGAAGGCCCATACCAGGTTTTAGCTATGACCAGAAAAGAATCATATGAATTGGAAAATCAAGACACAGCAAAATTTCCGAGCAACTGGAACGTGGCACACCTCAAAAGATACTATTGGTGATGAGCATTGCCTACACTGGAAGTATGTTCCTTTTTCCCTTCGTCCAGTCTTTGTACCAATTGAGTTTTTATGGCAAGATTTTTAACGAGGCAGTAACGGAAAGCATACTACGGAGAAAGCATTGTCATCACAAATAAGATCTTTAAATGATAAGGCATTGAAGCAATAAGACACTACGGGAAGGTTAGACAGTCTTTTGCTCGATAGCAAAGTTCCTACCAGGAAATATAGCTTGCTATCGGGCCAAAGGTTACCTGACCGTTCACGAGTGCAAGTTATTGGGGGCGGTTAGGTAATCTTTAGCTCTATAGAAAAGTTCCTAATGGGAAGTGAAGCTAGCTATCGACCAAAGATTATCCAACCATTCACTAGTGGAAACTTCAACTTCTAGTGTTCAAATTTGCATTCTTCACATTCGAACATGGGGGAGGGGGATGATATGAGAATGTGGAAACATGACTGCCACATAAATAGGGACTACGAAATATGGGAACAAAGATGTATCATTGGGACCGAGGACTGCACGACCAGCCCCCTAGAAACAAGTTGTACAGATTAGCCACAAGTAATAGTAATTTCTTTTTTAGCACAACGAATGCTTATGTACTTTTAAAAATGGAAGGAATAAAGTAAAGCCCTTTTATTTTTATCTTGATCTTATACGAACGATGAATTAATTTTATCATTTGAAAGTTAATCAAGTAATTCAAATGCTAGTGCCGGAATGAATATGAGATATCCTCTTCAAAAGCACAGTAAACGTAAGAGGGTCCTCTCTTATGAAACCCTCACAATAAAGGGTTGTTTTCGGACAGCTTGGGGTAGGTGGAGTCCCCGGAGCCCGATAACTCTTTATTTTGCAACGATATGTTATTTCGGCCGCGATCCGCTCTCCTATCAGTGGCGAACCTATCTGCCGACCTGAAGCCTCTACCGCATCCTTCGGTCCTTTCATATGGCAAAAAACCACCTCTACAAGACTGTCGATCTGCGTCAAAATCATCCTTCACTTTTTCCTTATTCTTTTCTCGGTCCCGACCCTTGTTTGATGCCAAAAAACTGGACTAGTCATCCTCTATTCTTATCTTCGACTCATAGCGGTTGTGTACATCTGCCCTTGTTGTTGCCTGGAACTCGAGCAGACTTTCTTTCAATTTCATGAAGCATGTTAACTCCTCTAATTCAGCACATTGGTAAATGCCTCAACCATCCATTCGTCTGGAATGGCCGGTAACAACATCCTTTCTTTCTGAAATCTGGTCATGAACTCCCGCAGCAATTTGAACTCTCCTTGCGCAATTCTGAATATGTTGGTCTTCCAGGCCTATACCTTCCTGACCTCGGCATGGTCCTTGATGAAAGAATCCATTAGAATCTCGAAAAAATTTATTGAGTGCTCGGATAAAGGTAAATACCATGTCAGGGTGTCCTTTGTGAGGGTCTCCCTGAACTTTTTCAGCAAAACTGATTCAATCTCGTGCAGAGCTAAGTCGTTTCTTTCCACCGCCGTTGTATAGGTGGTGATGTGCTTCTAAGGATCTGAAGTCCCATCATATTTTGGTACGTCGAGCATTTTGAACCACTTCGGGATCAACTCTGATGTCGCACTTGGTTTGAATGAAAACTAGGTGTATTTCTTTGAATTTGGTCCCTTCAATACTGGTGATGTACCCCGGATTTGGTCGATTCGGGCATCTATTTCCCTCATAAACATCATGAGTTTAGCTTTAAAGGGATCATTCTCATTGTTGTTACCGGATCCGTTGTCATCCCCCCGGCCCTGTTGAAGACGACCTCACCCCTCGGGGTGTTGTTATCAATCCTTTGTGTTGTTCACTTTGTGGGAGCACTGAGAGGAACTGGGCCTCGTCTATTTGTGTGTTGGAAGCACCCGACAATGCCTGACTCAACTCCGTCATGACTAGATCCTGTGGTAAGAGATGGCCCATTATAGCCATTTGTTGTTCTCTCAGGACTCTCACTGTTTCTGTGACGTGCTCGTCCTCAGCATTATCAGGAGTTGCCTCTCGAACATGTCGGGGATATTGTGAGCACGTGATTTTTGTTTTTCGTGACAATCACTCCAAAAGAAACGTAAATAATAGCAATTGGTCTTGCTGTACAATTTTTGAATTTTTACGTGGCATTTTGTTAATTATCTATGATTTTTGCCCATTTTTATTGAAACAAAACATAAAAAAAATGTGTGTCATATTAGTTTGAACCGTAATCCGGTCATTAAACAGAAAATCATAAAATATGCATTTTGTTGTCCTGATTGTTGCCTTGGTTGATTTTACTTACTTTAAATATTTTAATATGCGTGTAATAATTACATTAAGTGTTCATTAATGGTGTTTAATTTTATTTAATTAGGCTTCGTGTTTAAGAAAAATTAGAAATAAAAAAAGAAAGGGTGCAATTTGTTTTAAACAAATTTGGGTTGATTCCCCATTTTTAAAATCTGAGGCCCAAACGAGCAGCCCAAGACACCAGTCCAAGCAGCCCATCTCCAGGCCACAAAAATGACGTAGTTTGACACCAAAACTACGTCGTTTCAATGTCAACCCATCTCGACCATCAAACCAAACTGATCCAACGGTCCAGATCTCTCACCCATAATCCTATTACCCGACCCGTTACCCGAACCAACCGATACCCCTACTAAGCTAAACGACATCATTTCGTTTAAGCCTTCAGATCCAAGCCGTTAATCCCGATTGATCCAACGGCTGAGATCAATCCACCCATTCCATATATAAACTTTCCTATCATACCCTGCCCCCTATCCAAGACCCCCGCCTTCGTCCTCATCCCCTTTCCCCACGAAACCCTAGCCGCCCCCTTTCCCCTAACCATTAATCCCGGCGGTATGAACGTCGGTAGCCCTCACCTTAACACCATAGATGCTCCTCACCATCCTAAACCCAAATCCACCAGCCACTTAGCTCGAATCCCCTCCCACCTTCTCGAATCTTCATTTGAAGATTCGAGTCGGAACCTGACTTACACCAATTGACCCCAGTTTCACACCAGACAGTCCCCGGACCTCCCTTGTGACCAAACCATGCTTGGTTTGGTCCGAATCTAACCAGGGAAACATGAATCCCAGATCTGATTTTGGGAGCCCTAGGGTTCCTCGTGACTGGTCTATATCCGTTTGAGCCAAAGTATTTAGGGTCTAATGGACTTTAGTCGAAGTGTTCTCAATGAGAACACTTCGATTAAAGTCCGTTCAACCCCAAGAAGGGTCTATTCAAACACGAGTTGGTTTCTCTGATTTTTTCAAGGGCTTTAAGGTAAGTTGGTTTTCTTTTCTTTGTCCAGTTCAAGTATGTGGTTAAAGGTCTGTCCGTATGGACAAACGTCTGTTTTGGTTTGTGCTTTTGAAATGTATCAACTTTTGTTGCCCACCTTGCCCGGACCTTTGTATTCGATCAAATTTTCCCTCCCTTTACTGATCATGTATATGTGTTGAGTTGCACAACTAATTGAGTTCAAATTCGATTGATTAATTGATTCCCCAGTGCAATTTTTGTTTAGTCAGTGCCATTCGGATCATGTGTTGACACTGTTAGATGTCTGATTATGGTTTTCGATTGTACATGTTATAATTAGTATAGTCGAGTCGACATATGTCGTCAATTAGTTTCAGCTGTTTGAACAATAACAAATTGATCTGCTTCTGTTAAGCATTGTCTGAATCAATTAGGATTTGAACTAGTTACTTATAGTTAGTGTATTTGAATCAGAAATTTAAGGGTCTGGTCTGTTTAGCTGCCATCTGAATTGGTGGCATGTGCGTTTGTGCACAACATGTGCATAAAGGCCCTTGTTTAGTTTAAAATAGTTTGACAGCATATGCTGTCAGATTATATTCTTGTTGCCCCTGGCCTGATTTTAGTTTAATAAATTGTTAAAAGGGGACTGTCAGGGAATATGATGGAGGCTCCTAATTTTAAATGTTTGAGTTGGAAAAACAGCTAAAAAGGAATAGGTTCTGATGTGTTTTAACAGGCTGTGAATAGCCTGATGTTAGGATAAAAAAGGGGGGAACTTCCATTAGTTAAAAAGAAGAAAAAGAGGAGGAACTCGGAGAGATTGATTTTGGGGACTGAATTTTGAAAAGAAGAGAGAAATAGAGGGGATATACAGATACACATTGAGAGATGCATAACACAGAAAATAGGAACTGCATTTCCATTGTTGTCTTGATTTTCACTGGTCTGGACTTGTCTGCTCCACACTGATTTCTTCCGAGTCCTGACTGAGGTTACTGGTTGTGTGTAGCATTAGTTCATTTCTGGATTTGTTCTGCGTGAATTCTGATTCCATACTACTGGTTATTGCTGTCATTCTGCCATTTTTCCATCGGCTCTAGCCGCATCTTGCACTGGGATTTGTTCTATTTGTTACCTGCTGTTACTGCTGCTGTTTGGTATTGCTTCTATTGCTCTACTGACATCCTTGCTTCTTCTGTTGTATACAACATCCAGGTACATACTAGAACTTCGCATCTGATGTAACAATGAAAGCATGAAATAAAAGATACGCGGGAGTTTAATCATTTGTTGCTGCAGTTACAGTTTTATGAATGTTATTAGATTTGTGTGACTTGTTTAGTTTGTAACTCAATAAAGAAACACATTAGGTAGCCTGTACTTAATTGAAGCTTAGTTTGTTTTAAAATTGTGATTTCAGCTATTTAGTGGTTTGTATGATAAGGAATGCATGAGTGTTTGGCACACAGATAATTAGACTTCATTTAGGCCATATTTTGTATGTATAGAGCAGAATGCTTTAACCTTTCGGCTATATTTTGCATGTATAGAGCAGAATGCCTTAACATTGCCAGATATAATGTAGTTTTATCGGATCTCGTTAGGCAGTTCACATGACCACGTTCAAACCCTATTAGCAGCAGTTTCCGATAGTTAATTCTACTGACCTGGTTTAAATAAGTAAGTTTCAAATTCGGGTTTGAAGAACATTTAACATAGGCTTTAGCAGTTTTATTAATCTTGTATATTAATCTCCTCTAGCAATTGAACAACATGTTCATCCATGAAATAAGGCACAAAACAATTCACGCCTCATAAACAACTAATCAGATAATCAAATAAGAATCCGAAGTTGGTCAAGCATGTAATTAGCGTGTATTTCCCCTTCTTTTATTTTATTAGAGACGAACATAACAGAAATGTAGTCACTGTAGGTTTATCCTTTTAAATAAAAATGAGACGAGCCTCGACAAACAAAAGGGCACAAGCTGCGGGGCCCTCTAAATGTATATATTAAAATGCTTAGAATTCGGGACAGGCCATTTAGCGAATTTTGCGGCCTTCCTAAAATAGCAATACGCTAGTTGCTTTAGGCGCACCTTTAATAATTTAACCTTCTTAAACACGGGTGCACATTGATGTGACCCGAATCCAAATCTCAATGGAGTCAAAGTGTGTCGACAACCACGGGTGCATTGATTGTGACGTGGTTCGAGATGCATTTTCATGACGTTGTAATTCTATAAAAATAAATGATAATAATAAAAGCGGTTTAAACTTAATAAAAGCACGTAATTCATAACTTGTATTTAAATCAGATATTTAGCCATTATAACAATTTAAGCGACCGTGCTAGAACCACGGGATTCGAGGGTGCCTAACACCTTCCCTCGGGTCAACAGAATTCCTTACTTAGAATTTCTGGTTCGCAGACTTCATTCGGAAAAGTCGAAAATTTCCTCGATTTGGGATTCAAGATAAACCGGTGACTTGGGACACCAAAAGCCAAACCTTTCCCAAGTGGCGACTCTGAATTAAATAAATAATCCCATTTCGAATATTGTCACTTAAATTGGAAAAACTCCCTCGCGCATTTAACCCTTCGGGGGCGGGCGCGCAAAAAGGAGGTGTGACAGCTCTGGCGACTCTGCTGGGGAGAAGTATACCCAGAACCTCCGGTTCAGGGTTCAAGAATTCGAGCTTTGAATAATTGTTATATTTGGCTTTATTATCTGATATTTATTACATGTTTTGACAAAACGTGCTGCAATGTCTGTTTTTTTTACTGCTTTGATATTATCTGAACTGTATATAAACTGTGCCGAACCCTTCTCTCTTCACCTCCGGGGAGAAGCTCGCTGGTCGAGGCTCCCTATTCTGTTAGTGTCGATACCTGAAATAAGAAAGAGGACGGATAAGTTACGAAGTCGGACGGCCTTTTGGTTCCCGGTAAGTTGCCCCTCCTCGACTCGAGTTGTCCGCTCGGGTACACAGTCTAGAACATCTACCCAGGTTATAAACCTAGTATAACGAAACCTCATGCCGGATCCCTAGTAGGAACGCTTATCTGCATCATGTTGCATTTGACATAGGGGACTCAACACAGGGGTTGGGTCCGTCTAAGACAGGCAACCTGGAATGAAAAGACCATCCTGCTGCATCCCGTTTGTTTTGCGCATCTATTTGCTTCAGATCTGCATGTTGACCGGTTTACGAAAGTTTTTCAAAAAAAAATAAAAATAGTAGGGTAGGGAGATAATTACTTATTCTTTTGAAAAAAAACAATGTCCGAGTAATGTCAAAACCTCGCCGGAATTTTCTTAAAAAAAATTATACGTAAAAAAAACGAAAACAAAGCTTGTCTTTTTGACTATTCCTTTTAATCACTTTCAAAATCCAAAATATGAATAAATAAAACAAAATCAAAAAAAAATTGTTTCATTTGTAGTACCTCTTAAAAGATTTCCGAAATTTCAAAAAAAATGAAAAAAAAGGAAGTTTAGAATGTATAAGTATTTCCTTGGTCTCTTTTCAAAAAATAAATAACAAAAATTATTCTTCTTTTCTTTAGAGGATTTTACTTTTGTTTCCCCTATTTTGATCCGACCGAACTACGCCGATTTGATTCTCACACGGTGAGAGATACGTAGGCAACTCTCATTGGGTCCAACCTCCCGTTTTGAAAAAAAAATCTTTTAAAAAAAATCTAGATAATTTTAAATTTTGAGTCTAATAAAAGTTTTTTAATCACCCTAGATAAATGTGCAGGATGAGCACGATACAAAACGAACCTTTTTCAATGATGACCAAGATCCTTTTTGAGTTGCGATTATGGTGGAACAACTTAGGCAAAGAGGGGCAAGGCAAAGCGAGGAAATATCTGAAAAATCTCCCGGATTTACTAGACATTCAGCCTCGGGGCGATATTATCAGATCTTTGGTCACTTACTGGGATTCGGCGCACAATGTATTTCATTTCTCAGATTTCGAGCTCACCCCGACTTTGGAAGAAAGAGCGGGATACATTGGGGGTGATGAAGCTCCGTTAAGGTTCAAATACTTGATTGCACCTAGGGCCGTCACGGTACACCGGTTTCTGGATTTTCTGAAAATACCCCGAACATTTCACCATCCAGATCTTGCCAAAGGTTTCTACAGTTTCCTCCTCATGTATGCTAGATACGGTCACGAGGGCGGGTTCAATTAGCCGGATTTCAAACTGTGTAGTAAAGGCAACCGACAGAAGTGGGACGAACATAGGTTGTTAGCTTTTATGACGGCCTTCTTGGGTCTTATAGTGTTCCCAAGGAAGGACGGCAACATCGATCTAAAAATAACTGGGGTCGTCAGTACTTTGCTTACCCAAGATAAAAGTACTCTAGCGCCTATGATTATGGCTGACATTTTCCGGGCTCTCACTGCTTGTCGAGCCAGGGGCGACTTTTTCGAAGGATGTAACCTACTGTTGCAAATATGGATGACCGATCATTTATGCCACCGCTCCCCTCTCTTGGGTTACGGTTCGCCCGAAAAAACTTGTATTGGAGAATTCTACACTAGAATCAAAGGTTTCAATCTACCTGAGGGCGTCACATCATGGACCTCATTTTTCTGAACTCTCACTGCTAGCCAAATCCAGTGGACGCTCGGATGGTCGCCTATTGAGGAAATCATATACATGCCGGCAACCAGGCCCCACTTTCTGTTGATGGGACTTAAAAGCATCCAACCCTACGCACCATATCGGGTTTTGAGGCAACTTGGGAGATATCAAGTGGTGCCGAAAGATGAAGATCTGAGTACCCAAGTGATTGAAATCAGTCCAGACGGTTGTTTCCCCGAAGAAGAAGTTCGCCAAATCTGGAGTGAGTGCCAACATCTGACAGCAAGCACTTGTGTGATGGATATAGCAAAAGGGGAAGTTGCCCCAGGGTATCACGCTTGGTTCAGAGGCGACCTGTCTTGCGAAAGACCAGCTAAGAGACCGCATCTCAAAAATTTTGTAGAATCGTCCCAAGGGCAATGGAACTGGTTAGCAAAAGAAAAGGGGTATCGGGCAGAGATCGGTGATTTGAAGCTACAAATTGACAGTCTGAAATTCAATAACAGCATACAAATCACGGCGGATCGAAGCGAAAAGAATAAATTGGTCCAAGAGAATGAAGAACTTAAGGCCCAAATCCAAAAATTGAGATTGTCTCTTGATGAACAGCCAGAAGTCGATCAGACCAGCAGTTGATTAAGGGTTTAAAAAGAGAAGTCACGGAATGGAGATATGGTTTAGAAGAATCGGGAAAGATTATGGCAAAGCTCAAGGCACAGTGGGGAATAAGAGTAGAGAAGCATCGCCGATGTTTGAACCAATTGAAACGCAACCACGAGAAAACTATTGCCAAAATGAAGAGAGAGATGGCTATACTTGAGATCAAAGCAGCTAATCAGGCCAAGGATTTCCAAATTGAGAGCAGATGCTGGTACGACTCATTAGCCCAAATGAAGTTAGAAGTACGGCGACTGAAGAATCAGCACATACAGGACTCTCAGGTATTCAATATATGTAGCGATCAGATAAAACGCCTACTCATAGAGAAGAAGCAAACCAGAGATAGGATCAAGGCACCAGACGATGTCTACGATGTGAGGACATGACCAGTATTACCGTCCTCTCGGCAGTGATGGGTTATGTCAAACAGACCATGCATGAGCTGGAGCAGCTCGAGAGGGATCTCACACCTAGGACCGCGGCGAGGCCGAATGATGCCCCGCGGGCACCAATTTTCAAAACCATAATGTACTCATAAGACGAGTCTGTATCTTAGCATCTCCTGCCTGTTTTTCCCATCAGTTTGTTTTAGTCTATGTTGAGTCTAGGTTTATTTTCAAGGTTTGCTCTTTCTTTTGCAAAATGTAGTTTGTAATAGACCGTTTCAACAATAAAAGGTGTGTTTCTTCTACGCTCATTTGTGTTCTTGAACTACATAATGATCTGATTCACGTGGCATCGTGATACGTAGGCAATCCTCATCAGATCCGGTCGCGGTTTAACCAAAGAGAAAAATTGAAAAAAAGGGGGGGGAAAGTAATAAAAGGCCTAAAAGAATGCCGGAATGACACATGCTTTCGTCGCAAACATGTAGGAATCCATTCAACTGTATAGGTGCATCATGCCCCAACGTGAGATTGCCTATCTGTTATTTGATTCGAATTAACCGTTCGTTTGTCATTGTAAGCATTTCCCAGGTCTTTGGAAAAGGCGGTTGGTTTGGTGAAAGTCTGGCCTCGCACTCATACTTCACGAGGTCGAAAGGTAGTGTTCTATTACCTATTGTTAAGACAGGAGGCAGTGCTCACATTTACTTCACAAGGTCAAAAGGAAGTGTAGAAATGTCTTCAGAGATTCCGTTGCCAACAATCCCTATTTCCGAGGAAAGTTCGATCTCGGCTGTCCTCACACCCGAGTCCGCAACTGCAGAGGAAAATAAAATCCTACGGCTCTGCATGTTGGAAATGCTGGACGACTGGAATAATGGGAAAGAGCCGCCAAGTGTCGTCCCCGGATTCCCTGAGTTATTCTCCAGGTCAAACGGGACTTCTAATGTCCCCATAAATTATCCTGCTACCCCATTCGGGTACCCAGCCACTTCAGGCTTCTCTGCTGGATCGCCTTCTGAGTCTCATCCCCGAATGTCAGCCACCGATGCAAGCACGAACATCTTTACTGCACTGCCCTGCCCGATTATGGCTCAGCCTGCTGCGTACAAGCCAAGCTTTGACTCATCCTCCTTTACATTCCAGGCACCCTCCTTCTCAATGGAACCAACTAGGTTCGCTACCAGCACTAATCCTCCACCGCCTCAGTGCGATCTTGAACCTGGGCAGGATCAGAACCCCAGAATTGTAGAACAAAATGAGATGGCCAAAAGAATGAGAAGCCTTGAACAAAGTTTGAAGAACATGCAAGGTTTGAGCGGACAGAAAAGCGTCTCTTACGCCGACCTATGCATGTTCCCTCATGTACACCTACCAGTGGGTTTCAAGACCCCAAAGTTTGAGAAGTACGATAGACACGGTGACCCCGTTGCACATCTTAAGAAATATTGCAACCAATTGCGGGGAGCCGGCGGAAAAGAGGAACTGCTAATGGCATATTTTGGGGAAAGTCTAGTAGGGATAGCTTCGGAATGGTATATGGACCAGGAAATGTCCCGATGGCATATATGGGATGATCTCGCCAGAGATTTTGTGAAACAATTCCAGTATAACATCGACATTGCACCAGACCGAAATTCTCTGTCGAATTTGAAGAAGAAACCTTCAGAAAGCTTCAGAGAATATGTCATTAAGTGGCGCGAACAAGCTTCGAGGGTGAAGCCTCCCATGGATGAGGTGGAAATGGTCACTACTTTCCTCCAGGCTCAAGAGTCTGACTATTTCCAAAACATGATGTCAGCCATGGGAAAACCGTTCGCAGAAGCGATTAAGATTGGAGAGATGGTGGAGAATGGTCTGAAGACGGGTAGGATTTTGAGTCAAGCAGCCATAAGGGCGACCTCCCAAGCCGTCCAAAGCGGGTCCGGAGGAATGGCAAGAGGGAAGAAAAAGGAAGAAACGGCCATGGCAGCCTCAGGAACAAGGGAATATCGTAATCCCCGACCCCGTTTTCCGGAAAGAACCCCACAACACTACTACCCCCACTCAAATCTGACATATGCTTATCAACCCTATATGGTCATGAATGCCCAGCCTTATGTCCATCCGCCGCAACAAGCCAACCGAGGCCAAGCTCCACCTCCCAGAAATCAGCCTCCTTACCACAACCATTATAACCCACAACCTCCGCAGAATAACTTCCGCCCTCAGGAGCCGCCTAGAAGGCGGACTTTCACGCCCATCGGTGAACCATACTCTACTTTGTTCCTGAAGCTAGTCCAGTTGGGCTTCCTGCAACCAGTCCCTCAAACAAGGCAAAACCCGACGTCACCTTCTTACAAAGCTGGAGTCAGATGCGCCTATCATTCAGGGGCCGAGGGGCACGATACAAATGATTGCTGGTCGTTGAAAAGAGTAGTCGAGAATTTGATAGAGCAAGGGAAAATAGTGCTAAGGGACGAGGAGGTCCTAAATGTGACTAACAATCCATTACCTGCTCACAATAACGGGCCGCTGATCGGGATGATTTGCGAAGACAAAGAATTTGACCCTGCTTTGAAAGCTATAATCGCCATTGTCGACGCAGGGAAAAAGCCCGAAACAGCCCAGAAACCAGAAAAAGAGGAAAAGGCCAATGCTGCGAAGCGCGAGCCAGAAAAGAAGGTAGAAAAGAAAGAGGTACCGGTAAAGGATGGAGTTCTTTACATCCCACGAGGTCGAGCAGAGAAGCCGCAGAGCTTCGAAGTCAAAAAGGCAAAACCTATGTACGTACCAAAAGGGGCCTATGTGGTCCGGGGGACGATTCAACCACCTCGGCTGAATGAGCCAGTGGTTATCGGATGCGTGCCACAAAAGCCAATGACAAACCTGTCCACAGTACCATGGAACTATCAGAGGACGTTGGTAACATACAAAGGTAAAGAAGTCACGGGGGAACTTCCAGAAAGTACTCTTATTGGAAGGTATTCAAACACCCAAGAGCTGAACAACGCCACACGGAGACGCTTCCCACCAAAGAAATCTGTAAGCGTTGAAGAAGCAGAAGTTTTCTTCCAACAAATGAAAATGCCAGACTACGAAGTGGTAGACCAACTACGCCAATGCCCCGAGCAAATGTCCATGCTATCGTTATTGATGAGGTCGGCCGAGCACCAAAAGATCTTGATCAAGACTTTGAATGAAGCATACGTACCAGTTGAAACCTCAGTTGAACAACTGGAACGGATGACGGAGAGGTTCTTCGCCATTAACCAGATCTCTTTCAGCAAGAATGACTTACCTCCAGAGGGAGCAGCTCACAACAAAGCCCTGCATCTAACAGTTAAATGCGAAGACTACTATGTCAAGAGGGTGATGTTGGACGGAGGTTCAGGTGTCGACATTTGCCCGCTCTCCACGCTACAAAGAATGGAAATTGGGACCGGAAGAATCCGACCCAATAATGTCTGCGTAAGGGCTTTCGACGGCATCAAGAGAGATACCATGGGGGAAATAGACCTGTTGTTGGTCATAGGACCAGTCGAGTTTGAAGTAACCTTCCAGGTGCTCGACATGGATACATCCTACAATTTTCTCCTCGGCAGACCTTGGATCCATGCGGCAGGAGCTGTGCCTTCCACTCTTCACCAGATGGTGAAGTTTGAGTACGAAGACCGAGAAATCGTGGTCCATGGAGAAGACGAGCATGCTATTTATCGGGACCCATCCATCCCATATCTTGAACCAAGAGAAGGGAGCGAACATACGGTCTATCAAGCTTTCGAGATTGTACTAGCAGAGCAGCATGAAGAGGGAATACCTTGCCCCCAGCCTTTCTTGTCTAACGCCTCGGTCATGGTGGCCAAAGAGATGATCCGGCACGGATTTAGGCCAGGGAAAGGGCTTGGACGAACCCTGCAGGGAATAACAGAACCCATCACCTTGCCGACCACCAAGAAACCTTTTGGACTAGGTTTCAAACCCACTCCAGGAGAAGAAGAGTGGGCAAAGAAAAGGAAAAATGAGGGTTGGAAGTTACCTCGACCATTTCCGGATTTATATGAAACTTTCATCAGGCCAAGGTGCACCGAAGAAGAAGACGATGAGGTCTTCACGGCTGAGGAAATCGAAGAGATATGTGGGGCAATGAGAGAAATGCTCTACGAGACTCACATGGTTCAACTAGGTGAAGGCACAAGCACTGCTGAGATGCTGTACGTGGGGTCGAATGCAAAACTTCGAAACTGGGAGGCCACGCCATTCCCGACTAGACGGAAGTCCGGGTAGACCTATCCTGCCACCTTTTCTGTGTCACAAGTTATCTCCATGACATAACTTGAACGTTTTCTTCCCTTCAATTGTTGTTTTGAATTCCTAAGTTGTAAACATTGTTGCCTTCCAACTTACCAAAGAAAATGAAAAAAAAATCGTCATTGCTTTCCCATTTTTTCTTTTGTTCTGATTTTTGTTATTTTTCCTTTTATCTTTCCTTTCAGTTATAATAATGCAGCTTTAAATATGACATGCTTGTGGACTTCACGCCTAGATCACAACGAGCTATTTAACTGTGAATTAATGAACCCAGAACCAGAATATGATGAAGAAGAGGCTTTTAGGGAAATAAACCGAGAGTTGGAACATTTTGAGAATAAACCTAAGCCAAATCTGAATGACACCGAACCGGTTAATTTAGGAACTCTTGAAGAAATCCGGGAGACTAAAATAAGCATTCACACGGACAAGAAAATGCGAGATGCGATAATTCAACTTCTTTTTGAATTTAAAGACGTGTTTGCTTGGTCATACGATGACATGCCAGGACTAGGTGTTGATCTAGTGGTTCATAAATTGCCAATTCATCCTGATTGTCCTCCAGTTCAACAAAAGCAACGAAAGTTCAAAACTGAGGTCAGTGACAAGATTAAAGAGGATATCACCAAACAAATGAAAACGGGAGTGATTCGGGTAGTCCAGTATACAACATGGTTGGCAAATGTGGTTCCAGTACCGAAAAAGGACGGGAAAACTCGGGTATGTGTAGATTACCGAGATCTGAATAGAGCAAGTCCCAAAGATAATTTCCCACTGCCCAACATCCATATCCTCGTTGATAATTGCGCCAAATACGAGATACAGTCTTTCGTAGATTGTTACGCTGGGTATCATCAGGTATTGATGGATGAAGAAGACGCCGAGAAAACTGCCTTCACCACGCCTTGGGGCACCTACTGTTATCGGGTCATGCCATTTGGTCTGAAGAATGCTGGGGCTACTTACATGAGGGCCATGACTGCCATTTTTCATGACATGATGCATCAGGAAATAGAGGTGTACGTAGACGACGTGATAGTCAAGTCCAGGACGCAGGATAATCACATCCAAGACTTGAGGAAGTTCTTCGAGAGACTAAGGAAGTATGACTTGAAGCTAAACCCAGCCAAATGTGCTTTCGGAGTTCCGTCGGGCAAACTTTTGGGCTTCATCGTAAGCAGGAGAGGTATCGAACTAGATCCAACTAAGATAAAATCTATCAGAGATCTACCTCCCCCGAGAACGAAGAAAGACGTGATGAGTTTGTTGGGCAGGTTGAACTACATCAGTCGATTTATTGCCCAGCTGACAAGCACGTGTGAGCCCATATTCAAGCTGTTAAGGAAAGATGCGGCGATCAAATGGACGGTTGAGTGTCAAGAAGCCTTTGACAAAGTCAAAGAATATCTTTCGAATCCCCCAGTTTTGGTCCCTCCAGAGCCAGGGAGACCGCTGTTCTTGTATTTGACAGTCTTGGAAAACTCTTTCGGTTGCGTCCTCGGGCAACATGACATAACCGGAAAGAAAGAACAAGCGATCTACTACTTAAGCAAGAAATTCACCGGCTACAAGGCCAAGTATACTCTGTTGGAAAGAACGTGTTGCGCTTTAACGTGGGTGGCTCAGAAACTGAGACATTATCTCCAAACTCACACCACTTTTCTCATAAGTAGGTTGGATCCCTTGAAGTATATATTTCAGAAACCGATGCCTACGGGAAGATTGGCTAAGTGGCAAATCTTGCTTACTGAATTCGACATAGTCTATGTCACTCGCACGACAATGAAAGCCCAGGCGCTAGCGGATCATTTGGCCGAAAATCCAGTCAATGAGGAATACCAGCCATTGAGTACCTACTTTCCAGATGAAGAAGTAAACACCGTAGAAGTGGTCTCGGAGGACGCTCCTGTTTGGAAGATGTTCTTTGATGGAGCTGTAAACGCCAAAGGTGTAGGGATTGGGGAAATTTTGATTTCGCCTTCTAGTCAGCATTATCCCGCCACAGCTAGACTGTGTTTCTTTTGCACAAACAATACGGCTGAGTATGAAGCATGCATTATGGGCATGCATATGGCGATCGATCAGGATGTCGAAGACTTACTGATTATGGGAGATTCTGACCTGATTATCCGACAAGCACAAGGTGAATGGGAAACTCGGGATGTCAAACTTATCCCCTACCGACAGCACGTGGAGGACCTCGGCAACGTTTTAAATCAATAGAGTTCAGGTATATCCCGAGGTGTCACAATGAACTGGCAGATGCATTTGCTACTCTGGCTTCAATGCTGCCCTACCCGGGCAACGCCCACGTCGATCCTTTAGAAATCCAAATCAGGGAAAGACACGGTTACTGCAATGTAATCGAGGCGGGATCAAATACGCAGCCTTAGTACCATGACATCAAGAGGTTCCTGAAGACGCAAGAATACCCCGAGCATGCTACTGGAGATCAAAAGAGAACCATTAGGCGGCATGCAAGTGGTTTCTTTCTGAGCGGTGAATTGTTGTACAAGAGGACCCCGGACCTCAACCTACTAAGATGTGTCGACGCCGAGGAGGCGAGAAAGATCATGCACGAAGTACACGCAGGTGTGTGCGGACCTCACATGAACGGGTATGTCTTAGCGAAGAAAATCCTTCGAGCAGGTTATTACTGGATGACCATGGAAAAGGACTGCTTTAGCTTCGTTCGGAAGTGTCATCAGTGTCAGATGCACGGTGATTTGATTCATGCACCTCCCACAGAACTGCATCCCATGTCTGCACCTTGGCCATTTGTCGCCTGGGGCATGGACGTCATTGGACCAATCGAGCCAAAGGCTTCAAATGGACACAGATTTATACTGGTTGCCATCGACTACTTCACAAAATGGGTAGAGGCTGTCCCTCTCAAGTCGGTCACTAAAAAAGCTGTAGTGGATTTTGTACACTCAAATCTTATCTGTCGTTTCGGTATTCCTGCGACTATCATTACAGATAATGCAGCAAACTTGAACAGTCACTTTATGGGAGATGTATGCGAGCAATTCAAAATAACGCATAGGAATTCTACTCCTTATCGGCCAAAGGCCAATGGCGCTGTAGAAGCGGCGAACAAAAACATCAAGAAGATTTTGAGGAAAACGATCCAAAGTTCCCGACAGTGGCATGAGCAGTTACCATTTGCATTGTTGGGATATCGCACTACGGTACGCACGTCAGTAGGAGCAACTCCTTATCTTTTGGTTTATGGGACCGAGGTTGTGATACCAGCGGAAGTAGAAATCCCTTCGCTTCGAACCATTGTTGAAGCAGAAATTGAGGACAGCGAATGGGTTAAGACTCGATTGGAGCAGTTGACTTTGATTGATGAAAAACGAATGTCCGCGGTTTGTCACGGGCAGTTGTACCAACGAAGAATGGCCCGCGCTTACAACAAGAAAGTCCGACCCAGGAATTTCGAAGTAGGTCAGCTGGTACTGAGGCGTATTCTGCCACATCACTAGGAAGCAAAAGGGAAATTTGCTCCAAATTGGAAAGGCCCATACATCATAAGGAAGATATTGTCGAGAGGAGCATTGTATCTAGGTGATATTGAAGAAAATGACCCCGAAACAGCAGTAAATGCGGACGCAGTCAAAAGATACTATGTCTGAGTGACGCCCCAGCGGTCCTGACACATTTGAAATGCTGAAGGTTTTATTCCCACTATCAACTCTCTCTCTACAAGCCTTTGAGCCGGTTAAAAAAAACAGAAACAAAACATTGATTGAGGCTTGAACTACGTTTGACTTGATTCCGAAAGGATACGTAGGCAGCCTCTCCCTAAGGTTCAGTCACACCAACAATAAAATCCCATTTACCCTAAAATTGAAACCGGGGCACGTCAAGCGGTTTAGAAGTTAGTATCATCTACCTCTCTTTACCAAGCACAAGCCTTCAGATCAATTACCAAAGATAGCGGGAAGCCAAGAAGCATCACGAACGGAGGCCGGCACACTCTAAATTGAGAGAGATAAAATGAGAGAGTCTCGTCGGTGAAAACCTTTGGGCACCGCGAGGCGACGGGAGTAGAGAAACCAAAATGAGAGAGCTTGTTTAGTAAAAACTCGCAAAGAGTGCTATCAAGCGATGACGGGAAGAGAAATGAGAAAGGTCAGCCAGCGAAAACCCGCAAAAGGCGCTGTTGGCCGAAAGAATGACTCCACCCAAGGAGGTCTCGGCAAAGTTCCACCGGTTTGGGATCACAGATCCGTTTTGGTTCAGGGAAACGCAAGTTCATTGAAGGTCAGGCGTCCAGTCCAAAGAGCATGTCATGTCCATTTAAAGCCAGCATTGTCTTCCTCAGATAAGTCTTTCTCGTCCTGAAAGGGACACTCCTTTTCTGAAATTTGCTTTCTCCTTTCTTTGTTTTTCTTCGAATCCCTTTCATGTTTAACCCCAAATTCCAGATATACCGAAAAGGACAGGTGGCAGGTTTGGTTTCACGGAATTCTATTTCATGAAGGAAAACACCTCATTTCGTTGGTACGTTTGTCCAAACCTGATGAATCATGATGTTTGACTGCGTCCGAAGTAAAGAGGAAAGAGAGAAATTTCCCCAACAAGTCCGCCTCGTACAAATCCCCACAGGGTTTCCCTTTGTACAAATCCGCACAAAGAATCCACTGCGTAAATATTCCCCAAAGAGTCTGCCCCAACGAAATCCACACAGATTCTCTCTCTTGTAGAGATCCCCACAAGGTCTTCCCTTTGTTAATAATAATAAAAAAAAAAAAGAGGATTTTCCCAGCAAATCCCCAGCGAGTCCCTTTGTAAAAATTCCCCAGCGAGCTTACCCCAACAAATCCTGGAAAGTTCGCTTTGAAACAAATCCCCAGCATGTTCCCGTTAAACAAAAATCCACACAAAGAATCCACTTCGTAAATATTCCCCCACAGAGCTTCCCTTTGTACAAATTCCCACAAAGTATCCCCAATAAAATCCCCATTGAGAATACCCAAGAAAAACGGGACACAAAAAGGGGAGCATCACAAGGCAAATCATCACGAAATTTGGAAATACAAGCCTGAGCAGTCCAAAGGGGTTTCGCCATTTGAATCCAATCAATGGCAGGATTTCTCAACAGAAATAAGGATGCAACAAAGCAGTGGGAACAATCAAGGTCACCGAACCAACCGTCATTTCCGAACTAACAATTGTTCTTTGTTCGAGAAGTTGAAACAGGTATAATCCAAGACAACCGTGCAAGAAGCAGGTGTCACCCAACGAAGAAGGTATATGAGTACAAGAACAGTTTGGCAATAAGGAATTCACTCGAAAGGTAAGTTTCCAAGAGATTCCCTTTTATCTTCTACTAAAACAAGAAAATTCAAAAAAAAAAAGGTCAGTTGGTATCCACGAACTTTGTCCCCAGCCAGTCAGCATTAGGGTTTTAAAACCCTAAACTGAACTCTTTCCTTTAGTCAGCATTAGGGTTTTAAACCCTAAACTGAATTTTCCATTCAATCAGCATTAGGGTTTTAAACACTAAACTGAACTTTTCCTTTAGTCAGCATTAGGGTTTTAAACCTTAAACTGAACTTTTTCCTTTAGTCAGCATTAGGATTTTAAATCCTAAACTGAACTCTTTCCGTTTAGTCAGCATTAGGGTTTTAAACCCTAAACTGAACTCTTTTCCATTCCAGTCAGCATTAGGGTTTTAAACCCTAAACTGAACTTTCCATTCAGTCAGCATTAGGGTTTTAAACCCTAAACTGAACTTTTCCTTTAGTTAGCATTAGGGTTTTAAACCCTAAACTGAACTTTTCCTTTAGTCAGCATTAGGGTTTTAAACCCTAAACTGAACTTTTTCCTTTAGTCAGCATTAGGGTTTTAAACCCTAAACTGAACTCTTTCCGTTTAGTCAGCATTAGGGTTTTAAACCCTAAACTAAAATCTTTTCCATTCCAGTCAACATTAGGGTTTTAAACCCTAAACTGAACTTTCCATTCAATCAGTATTAGGGTTTTAAACCCTAAACTGAACTTTTCCTTTAGTCAGCATTAGGGTTTTAAACCCTAAACTGAACTTTTCCTTTAGTCAGCATTAGGGTTTTAAACCCTAAACTGAACTTTTTCCTTTAGTCAGCATTAGGGTTTTAAACCCTAAACTGAACTTTTCCTTTAGTCAGCATTAGGGTTTTAAACCCTAAACTGAACTTTTTCCTTTAGTCAGCATTAGGGTTTTAAACCCTAAACTGAACTCTTTCCGTTTAGTCAGCATTAGGGTTTTAAACTCTAAACTGAACTCTTTTCCATTCCAGTCAGCATTAGGGTTTTAAAACCCTAAACTGAATTTTCCATTCAATCAGTATTAGGGTTTTAAAACCCTAAACTGAACTTTTCCTTTAGTCAGCATTAGGGTTTTAAACCCTAAACTGAACTTTTCCTTTAGTCAGCATTAGGGTTTTAAACCCTAAACTGAACTTTTCCATTCACTCAGCATTAGGGTTTTAAACCCTAAACTGAACTCTTTCCTTTAGTCAGCATTAGGGTTTTAAACCCTAAACTGAACTCTTTTCCATTCCAGTCAGCATTAGGGTTTTAAAACCCTAAACTGAACTTTCCATTCAATCAGTATTAGGGTTTTAAACCCTAAACTGAACTTTTCCTTTAGTCAGCATTAGGGTTTTAAACCCTAAACTGAACTTTTCCTTTAGTCAGCATTAGGGTTTTAAACCCTAAACTGAACTTTTTCATTTAGTCAACATTAAGGTTTTAAACCCTAAACTGAACTTTTATTTTAGTCAGCATTAGGGTTTTAAACCTTAAACTGAACTTTTTCCTTTAGTCAGCATTAGGATTTTAAATCCTAAACTGAACTCTTTCCGTTTAGTCAGCATTAGGGTTTTAAACCCTAAACTGAACTCTTTTCCATTCCAGTCAGCATTAGGGTTTTAAACCCTAAACTGAACTTTCCATTCAATCAGTATTAGGGTTTTAAACCCTAAACTGAACTTTTCCTTTAGTCAGCATTAGGGTTTTAAACCCTAAACTGAACTTTTCCTTTAGTCAGCATTAGGGTTTTAAACCCTAAACTGAACTTTTTCCTTTAGTCAGCATTAGGGTTTTAAACCCTAAACTGAACTTTTCCTTTAGTCAGCATTAGGGTTTTAAACCCTAAACTGAACTTTTTCCTTTAGTCAGCATTAGGGTTTTAAACCCTAAACTGAACTCTTTCCGTTTAGTCAGCATTAGGTTTTTAAACTCTAAACTGAACTCTTTTCCATTCCAGTCAGCATTAGGGTTTTAAAACCCTAAACTGAACTTTCCATTCAATCAGTATTAGGGTTTTAAACCCTAAACTGAACTTTTCCTTTAGTCAAAATTAGGGTTTTAAACCCTAAAATGAACTTTTTCCTTTAGTCAGCATTAGGGTTTTAAACCCTAAAATGAACTTTTTCCTTTAGTCAGCATTAGGGTTTTAAATCCTAAACTGAACTTTTCCTTTAGTCTGCATTAGGGTTTTAAACCCTAAACTGAACTCTTTCCGTTTAGTTAGCATTAGGGTTTTAAACCCTAAACTGAACTCTTTCCGTTTAGTCAGCATTATGGTTTTAAACCCTAAACTGAACTCTTTTGCATTCCAGTCAGCATTAGGGTTTTAAACCCTAAACTGAATTTTCCATTCAATCAGTATTAGGGTTTTAAAACCCTAAACTGAACTTTTCCTTTAGTCAGCATTAGGGTTTTAAACCCTAAACTGAACTTTTTCCTTTAATCAGCATTAGGGTTTTAAACTCTAAACTGAACTTTTCCATTCACTCAGCATTAGGGTTTTAAACCCTAAACTGAACTCTTTCCATTTAGTCAGCATTAGGGTTTTAAACCCTAAACTAAACTCTTTTCCATTCTAGTCAGCATTAGGGTTTTAAAACCCTAAACTGAACTTTCTATTCAATCAGTATTAGGGTTTTAAACCCTAAACTGAACTTTTACTTTAGTCAGCATTAGGGTTTTAAACCCTAAACTGAACTTTTCCTTTAGTTAGTATTAGGGTTTTAAACCCTAAACTGAACTTTTTCCTTTAGTCAGCATTAGGGTTTTAAACCCTAAACTGAACTTTTCCTTTTGTCAGCATTAGGGTTTTAAACCCTAAACTGAACTTTTTCCTTTAATCAGCATTAGGGTTTTAAACCCTAAACTGAACTCTTTCCATTTAGTCAGCATTAGGGTTTTAAACCCTAAACTGAACTCTTTTCCATTCCAATCAGCATTAGGGTTTTACACCCTAAACTGAACTTTCCATTCAATCAGTATTAGAGTTTTAAACCCTAAACTAAACTTTTCCTTTAGTCAGCATTAGGGTTTTAAACCCTAAACTAAACTTTTCCTTTAGTCATCATTAGGGTTCTAAACCCTAACCTGAACTTTTTTCTTTAGTCAGCATTAGGGTTTTAAACCCTAAACTGAACTTTTCCTTTAGTCAGCATTAGGGTTTTAAACCCTAAACTGAACTTTTTCCTTTAGTCAGCATTAGGGTTTTAAACCCTAAACTGAACTCTTTCCGTTTAGTCAGCATTAGGGTTTTAAACTCTAAACTGAACTCTTTTCCATTCCAGTCAGCATTAGGGTTTTAAAACCCTAAACTGAACTTTCCATTCAATCAGTATTAGGGTTTTAAACCCTAAACTGAACTTTTCCTTTAGTCAGCATTAGGGTTTTAAACCCTAAATTGAACTTTTCCTTTTGTCAGCATTAGGGTTTTAAACCCTAAACTGAACTTTTTCCTTTAGTCAGCATTAGGGTTTTAAACCCTAAACTGAACTTTTCCTTTAGTCAGCATTAGTGTTTTAAACCCTAAACTGAACTTTTTCCTTTCAGTCAGCATTAGGGTTTTAAACCCTAAACTAAACTTTTCAATTCAGTCAGCACTAGGGTTTTAAACCCTAAACTGAACTCTTTCCATTTAAGTCAGCATTAGGGTTTTAAACCATAAACTGAATTTTTCATTCAATCAGTATTAGGGTTTTAAAACCCTAAACTGAACTTTTCCTTTAGTCAGCATTAGGGTTTTAAACCCTAAACTGAACTTTTTCCTTTAGTCAGCATTAGGGTTTTAAACCCTAAACTGGACTTTTCCATTCACTCAGCATTAGGGTTTTAAACCCTAAACTGAACTCTTTCCATTCAGTCCGCATTAGGGTTTTAAACCCTAAACTGAACTCTTTCCATTCAATCAGTATTAGGGTTTTAAACCCTAAACTGAACTTTTCCATTCAGTCAGCATTAAGGTTTTAAACCCTAAACTAAACTCTTTCCATTCAGTCAGCATTAAGGTTTTAAACCCTAAACTGAGCTTTTTCCTTTAGTCAGCATTAGGGTTTTAAACCCTAAACTGAACTCCTTCCTTTAGTCAGCATTAGGGTTTTAAACCCTAAACTGAACTCTTTAATTTCAGTCAGCATTAAGGTTTTAAACCCTAAACTGAACTTTTCCATTCAATCAGTATTAGGGTTTTAAACCCTAAACTGAACTTTTCCATTCAATCAGTATTAGGGTTTTAAACCCTAAACTGAACTTTTCCATTCAGTCAGCATTAGGGTTTTAAACCCTAAACTGAACTATTTCCATTCAGTCGGCATTAAGGTTTTAAACCCTAAACTGAACTCTTTCCATTCAGTCAGCATTAAGGTTTTAAACCCTAAGCATTAGGGTTTTAAACCCTAAACTGAACTTTTTCCTTTAGTCAGCATTAGGGTTTTAAACCCTAAACTGAGCTTTTTCCTTTAGTCAGCATTAGGGTTTTAAACCCTAAACTGAACTCCTTCCTTTAGTCAGCATTAGGGTTTGAAACCCTAAACTGAACTCTTTCATTTCAGTCAGCATTAGGGTTTTAAACCCTAAACTGAACTTTTCCATTCAGTCAGCATTAGGGTTTTAAACCCTAAACTGAACTCTTTCCATTCAATCAGTATTAGGGTTTTAAACCCAAAACTGAATTTTTCTTTAAGTCAGCATTAGGGCCCCAACCCTAAACTGAACTAATTTCATCCCGCCAGCCTTAGGGCTCCAACCCTAAACTGAGCACTCATATCTTGTGGCCGTACCGTGGATCCAATCCCGGAATTGGAATTTTGGAAACTGAAATTTTCCAAATTCTTTCATCAATTCTATGAACTTCCTGGCAAATAACTCACGAAATTTTTCCTAGTGAAACTGGGGCAGAAAATTTTGTTCGTTTTTTTTTTCTTCCCCGCAGGTCTAACCTCGAGCCACACGAATCAAAACGACCCACGAGATGAGTCTCAACTTAGAATCAAAGAAGAAAAAGACAAAAAGAAGATGTCACGAGATACCGGAGAAAATGGAATGCAGATCGCGCCAGGACTTGATCAAGGTCCCGAACTCTGCCAATCGCGTCTCACTAAGTATCTCAGAGATAAACAAGCACCTCCAACTCACAAGCATCAAGATTCGGATCGAAGTCTCCAAGTAAAATCAGCTAAGACCCAAGATCAAGTCGCAAAAGAATCATAGATAGGAATCTTGTAACTAGCAGTTGACATGCATATAAGTATTCAATTCAGTTTCGATTTTTTTTTTGATTGTAATAAGGCGGTCAGTAAAGCAACGGTGACAACAGCAACAGCAGTAACAGCAAGAATTGCAGTCCCATGGTAGTCCCAGCTACCAAAGCTTCCCGAACTACATTGACCTGATTCCTGTTTAGCCCAGGATATGTAGGAAATCTTTGAAGCGAAGATTCGGTCAAATCTTTCAAAAAACATGCTTCGCACGGAGTAGTCCAATAGGCAAAAGTCGCTCATATCCGCTCACTTTATCTTTGCACGAAAACTCTTCATGTTTCCGAACAAAGAGGGGTAGTTGTGAGCACGTGATTTTTGTTTTTCGTGACAATCACTCCAAAAGAAACGTAAATAATAGCAATTGGTCTTGCTGTACAATTTTTGGATTTTTACGTGGCATTTTGTTAATTATCTATGATTTTTGCCCATTTTTATTGAAACAAAACATAAAAAAAATGTGTGTCATATTAGTTTGAACCGTAATCCGGTCATTAAACGGAAAATCATAAAATATGCATTTTGTTGTCCTGATTGTTGCCTTGGTTGATTTTACTTACTTTAAATATTTTAATATGCGTGTAATAATTACATTAAGTGTTCATTAATGGTGTTTAATTTTATTTAATTAGGCTTCGTGATTAAGAAAAATTAGAAATAAAAAGAAAGGGTGCAATTTGTTTTAAACAAATTTGGGCTGATTCCCCATTTCAAAATCTGAGGCCCAAACGAGCAGCCCAAGCCACCAGTCCAAACAGCCCATCTCCAGGCCACAAAAACGACGTAGTTTGACACCAAAACTACGTCGTTTCAATGCCAACCCATCTCGACCATCAAACCAAACTGATCCAACGGTCCAGATCTCTCACCCATAATCCCATTACCCGACCCGTTACCCGAACCAACCGAGACCCCTACTAAGCTAAACGACATCGTTTCGTTTAAGCCTTCAGATCCAAGCCGTTAATCCCGATTGATCCAACGGCTGAGATCAATCCACCCATTCCATATATAAACTTTCCTATCATACCCTGCCCCCTAGCCAGACCCCCCTACCTTTCATCGTCCTCACCACAAACCCCGGAACCCTAGCCGCCCCCATTTCCCTTCACCAAAAACCCGGCGGCATGAACGCCGGTGGCCCTCACCTTAACACCATAGATGCACCTCACCATCCTGAACCCAAATCCACCAGCCACTTAGCTCGAATCCCCTCCCACCTTCTCGAATCTTCATTTGAAGATTCGAGTCGGAACCTGACTTACACCGATTGACCCCAGTTTCACACCAGACAGTCCCCGGACCTCCCTCGTGACCAAACCATGCTTGGTTTGGTCCGAATCTAACCAGGGAAACATGAATCCCAGATCTAATTTTGGGAGCCCTAGGGTTCCTCGTGACTGGTCTGTATCCGTTTGAGCCAAAGTATTTAAGGTCTAATGGACTTTAGTCGACTTCGATTAAAGTCCGTTCAACCCCAAGAAGGGTCTATTCAAACACGAGTTGGTTTCTCTGATTTTTTCAAGGGCTTTAAGGTAAGTTGGTTTTCTTTTCTTTGTCCAGTTCATGTATGTGGTTAAAGGTCTGTCCGTATGGCCAAACGTCTATTTTGGTTTGTGCTTTTGAACTGTATCAACTTTTGTTGCCCACCTTGCCCGGACCTCTGTATTCGATCAAATTTTCCCTCCCTTTACTGATCATGTATATGTGTTGAGTTGCACAACTAATTGAGTTCAAATTCGATTGATTAATTGATTCCCCAGTGCAATTTTTGTTTAGTCAGTGCCATTCGGATCATGTGTTGACACTGTTAGATGTCTGATTATGGTTTTCGATTGTACATGTTATAATTAGTATAGTCGAGTCGACATATGTCGTCAATTAGTTTCAGCTGTTTGAACAATAACAAATTGATCTGCTTCTGTTAAGCATTGTCTGAATCAATTAGGATTTGAATTAGTTACTTATAGTTAGTGTATTTGAATCAGAAATTTAAGGGTCTGGTCTGTTTAGCTGCCATCTGAATTGGTGGCATGTGTGTTTGTGCACAACATGTGCATAAAGGCCCTTGTTTAGTTTAAAATAGTTTGACAGCATATGCTGTCAGATTATATTCTTGTTGCCCCTGGCCTGCTTTTAGTTTAATAAATTGTTAAAAGGGGACTGTCAGGGAATATGATGGAGGCTCCTAATTTTAAATGTTTGAGTTGGAAAAACAGCTAAAAAGGAATAGGTTCTGATGTGTTTTAACAGGCTGTGAATAGCCTGATGTTAGGATAAAAAGGGGGAACTTCCATTAGTTAAAAAGAAGAAAAATAGGAGGAACTCGGAGAGAGATTGATTTTGGGGACTGAATTTTGAAAAGAAGAGAGAAATAGAGGGGATATACAGATACACATTGAGAGAGGCATAACACAGAAAATAGGAACTGCATTTCCATTGTTGTCTTGATTTTCACTGGTCTGGACTTGTCTGCTCCACACTTATTTCTTCCGAGTCCTGACTGAGGTTACTGGTTGTGTGTAGCATTAGTTCATTTCTGGATTTGTTCTGCCTGAATTCTGATTCCATACTACTGGTTATTGCTGTCATTCTGCCATTTTTCCATCGGTTCTAGCCGCATCTTGCACTGGGATTTGTTCTATTTGTTACCTGTTGTTACTGCTGCTGTTTGGTATTGCTTCTATTGCTCTACTGACCTCCCTGCTTCTTCTGTTGTATCCAACATCCAGGTACATACTAGAACTTCGCATCTGATGTAACAATGAAAGCATGAAATAAAAGATACGCGGGAGTTTAATCATTTGTTGCTGCAGTTACAGTTTTATAAATGTTATTAGATTTGTGTAACTTGTTTAGTTTGTAACTCAATAAAGAAACACATTAGGTAACATGTACTTAATTGAAGCTTAGTTTGTTTTAAAATTGTGATTTCAGCTATTTAGTGGTTTGTATGATAAGGAATGCATTAGTGTTTGGCACACAGATAATTAGACTTCCTTTCGGCCATATTTTGTATGTATAGAGCAGAATGCTTTAACCTTTCGGCTATATTTTGCATGTATAGAGCAGAATGCCTTAACCTTTCCAGATATAATGTAGTTTTATCGGATCTCGTTAGGCAGTTCACATGACCACGTTCAAACCCTATTAGCAGCAGTTTCCGATAGTTAATTCTACTGACCTGGTTTAAATAAGTAAGTTTCAAATTCGGGTTTGAAGAACATTTAACATAGGCTTTAGCAGTTTTATTAATCTTGTATATTAATCTCCTCTAGCAATTGAACAACATGTTCATCCATGAAATAAGGCACAAAACAATTCACGCCTCTTAAACAACTAATCAGATAATCAAATAAGAATCCGAAGTTGGTCAAGCATGTAATTAGCATGTATTTCCCCTTCTTTTATTTTATTAGAGACGAACATAACAGAAATGTTGTCACTGTGGGTTTATCCTTTTAAATAAAAATAAGACGAGCCTCGACAAACAAAAGGGCACAAGTTGCGGGGCCCTCTAAATGTATATATTAAAATGCTTAGAATTCGGGACAGGCCGTTTAGCGAATTTTGCGGCATTCCTAAAATAGCAATACGCTAGTTGCTTTAGGCGCACCTTTAATAATTTAACCTTCTTAAACACGGGTGCACATTGATGTGACCCGAATCCAAATCTCAACGGAGTCAAAGTGTGTCGACAACCACGGGTGCATTGATTGTGACGTGGTTCGAGATGCATTTTCACGACATTGTAATTCTATAAAAATAAATGATAATAATAAAAGCGGTTTAAACTTAATAAAAGCACGTAATTCATAACATGTATTTAAATCAGATATTTAGCCATTATAACAATTTAAGCGACCGTGCTAGAACCACGGGATTCGAGGGTGCCTAACACCTTCCCTCGGGTCAACAGAATTCCTTACTTAGAATTTCTGGTTCGCAAACTTCATTCGGAAAAGTCAAAAATTTCCTCGATTTGGGATTCAAGATAAACCGGTGACTTGGGACACCAAAAGTCAAACCTTTCCCAAGTGGCGACTCTGAATTAAATAAATAATCTCATTTCGAATATTGTCACTTAAATTGGAAAAACTCCCTCGCGCATTTAACCCTTCGGGGGCGGGCGCGCAAAAAGGAGGTGTGACAGATATTGCCCGCCATGGACCGGTGTGGCCTCATCGCCTTCGTTGCTGGTATCACTGATCAAATCTTCGTGTTGAGGCTGATTTCCTTGGGGGTAAACGTTGTGTGCGATGTTGACATCGTTATCTGCCATTTTTTATGATTTTTTGCTAGGAAACAAAGAATTAATTAAACAGGTTAGTAATAGATGCAAGGATCAACTCAATTACGCAACTGTCTAAGCCTAACGATGGCCGCCAAATTGTTTACCCGTAAAACTGTACAGTTGAATTTGTAATATGATTTATAGACAAGCGAATCGATTTGATCCCAAAATGATAAATAAATTAAATAAAATGCAAGACTTAGCGTTGAAATCGATATAAGACAATGAATATCTTGATTCCGGGAGCGAGACTTTCGAAAGCAATGATAGCAATATTAATAAACAAGAAATAAAATGTTATTGAGCTTTATAGTATATAACATAAGTTTGTCAGAAAATTCTTGTCCTTAGAATGACTGTTGAACTCACTATTTATAGTTTCACTAACGGAACAAGGTCTTAGAATCAAGCCCATTTAATGACAATTATGAGGGCCATGAAGAACGTGTAACGGCAGACCATGAATGTCATATTCTCTATAACGGACTATATATTTAGTACTGCAGAATATTCTTCATTGAATGCTACCGGATGATAGCCATTCATTTGTCTTCATGAACAACATTCCTTTCGGGCCTTCCTGGTGCCAACCGAGGCTGCTGCCTCGGTCTTGATTCCCGCCTCTCTCGCTTTTTATTTGTTTCTAGTTCCACGTATAGTTCTATTATGCGAGTATTTAATATAAACAAATTTTACCTTATCCATAGAGAGTTGGACTCGAAAAATTCAGATAGGAGCAATTTGTCTGCATTCATTCAAAAAAGGAATTGGTGCTACTGTGAAGAAAGAAGTCATCTCGACCACTTTAAATATAATAAAAGTACAGTGGTGAAATAAAGTTTATACTTTACATAGTTTGTTTACTATATGTCCTGTTTACCTCTTCCTTATGTTCCTTTTCGATGTCAAATATATCCGGATCGAGTAATAATATTACTGCTTCATGATTATTGCAGTCACATACTTGTAAATTGACTAAAGGAAAAATAACAAAAGCTTGCCATCAATGTATATATACCTTTAGAAAACGTGGCAGTCACATGGCTTAAGTCATAAGAAGTAGACAAGTGATACAATTTGAGAATGTAAAAGGAATCTAAAGCAATGTGGTCAGAAGTTTATCACTCAAAGACCTTTGTGAAAATTTTGTCCAACTTTTTAAGGGCAGTTCTCAAGTTTGTTTTGTTATAAACAAAAGGCAAAATACATAAGCTACCACCGAATTATAGGCCAAATTCATGTTACACATTTTTTTATGACAAAAATTATATTACACATTCAATCCGTTAAAAGTGTATCTATGACACACCACTTTGTTTAGTTGGCATTCGCGTGTTACACATAGAAAAAGGGCGAGTGAACTCAAAAAATACTTAAAATTTTAAAATAAAAATAAAAAACTTAAACTTCAACTGGGTTTTGAACTCATAAGAACTCAACAGTGGAAGTCCAGAACGCCTCCTTCAATCCGTCCATTCAAATGTTTTTAAGCTCAAGGAATTAGTTCTTAATCAATTCCAAGCAGTAAACAATCCACTTAAAGTGTTAGATCTCAAATTCGCATCAACCTAGAGCCCAGTAACTATTTTTACATTCTGTTCACCAGTGAAGTCTTTGAAATCAGCAGTTGATTTCGAAATTCAACCCAAACAATTGTTACCCAATGATGTCAACTACAAATTCGAGTTAGAAATCGAAGTTTATATGTGGCTCGAACAATGAAACCCCAATCTCAAGTTTATTACATTAAAATCAATATTTTTTAAATCAATATTTCTTTTTAAAAAGTGTGGTGTCGTCGGGATCGAAAATTGAATTGCAATCACTGTTTGGGAAAGTTTTGGGTGGAGTACTGTTCAAACCACCATTGACGGCAAAGCTTCAAAGGTTGAAGTTGGAAAATTACATTCGAATATGAAATTTCATGTTCAAATTCAAGTGGGTGCTATAGGTCCTTGATGGAAACACTTGCACAAAGCTGAATTTGATGTTTGGAATGAATTGAAAATTGAAATTGATTAGGGGTGACTTTGAATTAAAAAAAGTAACTAAAAGGGAGCTAAATCCTAAAAAAGGTTACAGACCTAAGAAGGAAGAAGACGAGAGTAGATTTGCAATTCCAAGTATTAAATCTTTTATGTTAAGCACACGTGTCGCAACCTTATTGGTGCGTGAGTTAGAGATGTTTTATGAGGCTGGTCAACTATAAAAGTAGTGTGTCATAGGCACACTTTTGAAAGGTTGAGTACGCAAAATAATTTTTCTCGTCATAAAGTGTGTAACAGGGATTTGGTCCATAGTTCAGGTGGCAATCTATATATTTTGCCTAAACAAAATACCAAATCATTCTGGTCTTCTTCAGAAAAACAGCAAACGGCACTATGAAATTAGAAGAAACTTTTTTGTTGTTTTTCTCTCTTATTTTTATTTATTTATAGAGAGATCAATGGATTGAGAACTGAAGGTTACAACTTCGAATGTCTTTCCCACCAAAATACCGAACCCATATATCATTCCCAAAGAAAGGAATAAAAAATGCAACAAAAACTCAGGAACAGTGTAAAACAAATGAACAGTGTGTCACACCTTCTTTTTCCGTCCCCGCGAGGGGTGAAGCTTTTTCCGTCCCCGCGAGGGGTGAAGGAGTTTTTCCAATTAAAGGACAATCGAAACGGGATTTGTTTGTTTATTTCAGAGTCGCCACTTGGGAGATTTAGGGTGTCTCAAGTCACCATTTTAATCCCGAATCGAGGAAAAGAATGACTCTGTATTACAGTCCGCGAACCAGAAATCCGGATAAGGAATTCTGTTAACTCGGGAGAAGGTATTAGACATTCCCGAGTTCTGTGGTTCTAGCACGGTCGCTCAACTGTCATATTCGGCTTGTTTATCTGATTTTATACAATTATGAGCTCATGTGCAAGTTTTAACTTTTAACCGCTTTCGTCATTATTATTATATATTTTTTCAAGATTTGCAACATCATGGAAATACATCTCCAACCACGTCACATCAATGCACCCGTGGTTGTTGGCACATTTCAACTCTGTTGAGATTTGGATTTGGGTCACATAAATGTGCACCCGAGTTTTAAGAAAATTAAATTATTAAAAGGCGTGCCTAAAGCGACTAGCGTATCACTTACTTTGGGTAGGGCCGTGAAATTTTGCTAAACGGTTCATCCCGCAGTCTAAGCAATTTTTAAAGCAAATATTTACCGGGGCCCCACAATTTTGTATTTTTATTCGGTGAGGCTCATCTCATTCTTATTTTTAAAGGAATTTGCAACGTCATGGACATGCATCTCGGACCACGTCACAATCAATGTACCCGTGATTAGAGATACATTTCGACTCCGTTGAGATTTGGATTTGGGTCACATAAATGTGCACCCGAGTTTAAGAATGTAATTTAATTAAATCGCGTCTAAAGAGTCTAACGCGTTATTATCTTTGGGGAAGGCAGTGAAATTCACTAAACAGTCCATCCCGAATTCTAAATATTTATTATGACCAATTATTGAGGGTCCCGCAATTTGCATTTTTTTTTTGCGAGGCTCGTCTCATTATTTTTTTTTTTAAAAAAAAGGATAATCTTAGAATGACTACATTTTTTATTTTTTCGTTTTTCTCTAAAATAAATGAAGAAAATGTCCTACTTTATTTACATACTTTCGAGTTATTATAGTTAAGTTTCGAAAGTGAGTCGTTTAAAGAGTTTATATGGGCAGCGCATAGAATGTTCTACATACAGACAATAAAAGAAAGAAAAGACTACATTAAACTACAACTTCAAATCTTTCTCATTTTTGCATTCATGTTTCGAGTAGCTTACAAGATGAACCAGTGTATCGTTTGTGTACCTGGTATTGTCAATACAAGAAGAAGAAGGTCAGCAAAGTAGTATGTAACACAGCAACATACAGCAGCAGAAAGCCCAACACAGTAGCTTCAACACCTCAGTCTAGAAATCCCAGCAACACGGAGAAAACTAGTAAAAATGGAGAAGACAAATAGTGCGGAAATCTCTCTTTGTTTTTTCTTTCTAGATTTGAACTCTCTATGGTGTTCTTCCGCTCTCAATATTTCAGAAAATTTGGTTCTATCTTTTTTACTCTCTCCAAAATGAATTCTGTCTCTGTATATTCTGTGTATCCAGAGTGTATATCGAGTGTATACTGCTCTCTCCGCCCCCTCTTTTTTTTTCTTCTCTCTATCTAGTTTTTCCTCTCTTTTTTCAACTCCCTTCTTCCTAAATTTTCTCTTCTGTTTATAGCAAAATTTTTGAAATTTTCAGATTTATTTTTTTATTTTTATTTTTTTTTAATTAAAAGAAATCCCACTTACAAATTGTTTTTATTTTTTTAGAAAAGAAATCACACCTTTATTTACTTTTATTTTTAAAATTCCAACTTTAATTACTTTATCTTATTTAAAATCCCACTTTTTATTTTTTTAAAAGAGAATCTCACTTTATTTAACTTTTCTTTAAAAAAACAAACCACTATCTTTTCTTTTTCTTTCAAAAATGCTACTTTCAATTACTTTAAATTTTTAAAATTTTCAGATACCTTTATATTTATTTTTTAATTCCAACCTTCTTTTACTTTTTAATTTTTTAAAAATTTCCACAAAACTTTTTATTTTTTAAAATTTTCTACATTCTTTTACTTTTTAAAAAAAAAGAGAATTCCACCTATTTTTTATATATTTTTTTTTATTCAATACTTCCCTTTTTCTTATTTTTTTAAATCATTACCGAAATTATTATTTTTGTTTTAAAAAAAATATTTTCGGATTTTTTTATATAAAAAAAACAAAAAATAGTAATAAAAATATTAGTAGTGATAATTCAGCTTTTAATTTTTTGGTATTTTTATCCTTTAATAAAAAGTGTAATAAAGCTAAAATAATAGTATGTTAAAACCCCCTAAAATATTTACATAAAAGAAGTGATAAAAAAATTAAATATTGTCAAAAATTAGGTGTTCACACACAGTGTAATTTTCCAACGAAGGGTGGTCAACTGAATACATAATACAAAGCTCTAATACTAATGTTATGCGGAACGAGGACAACAAATTGTGTACATTCTTAACACAACATAGATTGTTGAACTCACGAGTGGCTCAATGGATCACGTGGCCTAAGGCGAAACCATATTAAAAGACCCTTAAATTTATTTTATAAAATATTTATAATAACAATAAAATTTACTTTCTAACAAATAAATTAATCATTTGAGACAAAAATAAACGAATTTCAACAAAAAATAAAATAGGAAGAAGAGCATAAAAAATAAAGTAGTGGATTATCGCATGTTGAGGTACACAAATTTTGATTTTGCTATCATAAAAAATAAGAAAAAAAAATAAACATACATAACGTAATAGCTTAAGTTTTGAGCATTAACGATGTCAAAAATATTTATTCCTTATGATTAATTTAAACGATAATTAAAGTTCATTCTATTAAAGTGAATATATAAATTATAAATAACCCAATATAATATATCGAATTATATTAAAAGAAAATTGATGCATGAATGCTTTTGTATTCATGCAGTTTGAGAAAACATAATAAAATAAATTCATTATGTTGATAACGAATATAACTTAATTTATATATAAAAATGATGCAATTAAAATTGAAGAATGAAGCAAATATATTAATTAATCAGTAAAAAAGATTATCATAATTTATGAAACATAATTCCACCGTGTATTTAAACCAGAATACATAATACAAGCTCTGATACCAATGTTAGATTAAATTGTGGAACGAGAACAACAAATTGTGTACATTCTCATAAACGCAACATAGATTGTTGAACTCACCACCTAAAAAATTGCTCCAAGTCAAAATAAATGTATAGACTCCCACTGTGTTTTTATGGAAGAAACAAAAAATAACTTTCTCCCTTAAGAAAGAAGAAGAAGAAGAAGGGAGGCCCCTATTTTTCTTACGAAGGGGAGAGAAAAATGTACAGGAGATAGCCGATTAATTCCTGTTTTATTTCAAGTTATGTGGTAACTGGTAACTTCTCCTACAGTTATCCCTTCTAAAATGAGTTGGGTAGGGTAGGGTCAGTCTACATGTGCGATCCGCGACTCAGATCCAATATCCAACACCAAGAAAATTAGTGTGAGGCAAATTGTAACCAAGGGAAAGCTTTCTTTAAATGCTTCTTTTCCAGAGATGCAGTAATATTTAAATTGACCTTCTTTTCCAATTGCTTAAAAGAGAGAAAGTCAAAAGGGTGTATACACAACAGCCTAAATAAGTAGTGGAGAAAAATTACATTGTAATTACAAGGTGCTGCTTGATTCAGACCTGCTCATTTCGATACGGTTGGAATGCAGTCTTAACAGTAGCAGATTTCCATAGCTTCGGGAAACATCTTCTCTTGCATGAACTCCAAGGATGAGTGAGATCCATTATTCACAGTACTGAAGGGTACTTCTGCTGCTACTGAGTTTTTCTGATGTTGGAATATGCATTTGTTACTCGAAACCCACTTTGAGAAGGATGAAAATGGTGAAGGAGGAGATGGAGGATGAAGATGAGCAGCTGTTTCTTGAGAGATTATTGATCTTCTGCTTTGATGGCCAAGCATTAGCATTGCTGCTGTTGGTGCCATTGAATTGAGTGTGTTACGTTACGTGTAAAGAGATTGCTGGATCATGAAATTGGTGTATGTAGAGTTAAATGAAATTGTAGCTAGATTTATGGAAAATAGATATTGTTGGAACTTGGGAGGTTTCAAACTGTGGGCGCTCTTTGTATATTGATCACTGAATCAGGTCCACCGGAGAATAGGAGCATGTTTGGAAAAGTGGGCGTAATTATAGAATTTGGCATGTTTGTTTGGCCAAGTAATTACTTGATCAATATGAAATTGAGTGTAATTGTAAGAACGTAATTACACTCTTCAATTATCAAGGGGAGGTGAGAATTGGTAATAATTACACGGTGTAATTACAAGGTTATTTTTTAGTTTCTTTTTCTTTTTGTTTTTATTTTAGTTTATTTTCTTTATAACTTTTTATTTCTATTATTTTTACTTTTTTAATTTCTTTTGAAATTTTAAAATATATTTTTTTTGTACGTTATTTATCTTTTATTTTTCTATCTGTACTTCTTGTGATTCCATGTAATTGCTTATTTTATTTTTTATTTATTTTATTATTCTATTTTTTGAAACTACACCTCCTAATATTAGAAATAATGAGTCATTAACAAACTTGGCATATAATGAGTGATGCAATTAAAGTGGAATTTCGTTGTTGAATGTGGTTATAAACTTATCATATATCCTAATCTTAAGTTGCAATGAAACTTACTATTATTATGTTGGAATTTGACATATGTTAAACGATTTTATTTTTTTTGAATTTTGAAAATGTGTTTATTCATGGTTCCAATTTACTTATTTTAGTAGTACTGGCTCACATTGCATGTTGTTCATTTTTAGTTAGAATTGATAGATTAGTTTTGTCAAACATTTGAATAATGTTATGACATTACATTTATAAATATTAATTTATTTTATCAAACATGAATTCCATGATGTTCTTACAAAACGTATATTTTTAATTTTTGTAAGTATCTAAACTAAAATTAATTAAACTAAATACTATTAATTTGAAAATATATATATAAATTATTTTTTCAATATTAGTTATAAATATATGATTACTAATTAGTGTATATTCAAGAAAAAATATGCATCTTAAATACCAAATCTAATATCATTTATACTTATATAAATTTATAGGCATATATTTATTATATTAGCTTTTAAGTTTTGATAATTGCTTAATGTAAAATTTAATCTAACTGTGTAATTATACTTGTGCAATCAAACAGTAAACTTGTAATTACATTATAATTACACTATGACAAACAAACAGGTCGTTGTAATTACACAACTGTGTAATTACTAGGCTGTGTAATTACTACCCTAGTAATTACACCAATTCCAATTACAGGGTGGCTTTCCAAACAGACTCTTAAAGAACAACAAAATTGTTTCTCTTAAACACCTGCTTTTCTAAATATTTTAGTAATTAGGAATTCTTAATTTTAATTAAATACGTGTTTGTAGCATATAGTTCTTCCAACTCTCTCTTATACTCTCTATGTTCCAGTTTATATGAATCTATTTCCTTTTTGGTCATTTCCAAAAAGAATGATGTCTTTCTTAATTGGGTAACAATTTAGCCTAAACTTACAATTCTACTCTTAATGAGAAGCTTTTATAATCACACAAATACTCTGGCCCCCTTTTTGACTTGTTTAGGACTACAAATTTCAAAAGTCTTTATTTTTTTCTTAAATTTCGTGTCCAGTCAAACAGGTTCATATAAATTGAAACGAAATAAGTAATTTTTGTTCTTATTCTGTTAACTATGTAAAAATTACTAATACTACACGTGGACTATGAGTTACTCCATTATTTTATTTCAATCTTGATGTTTTTTAGTCAAGTATATTTAGTCTCTAATTAGATTTTGGTATAATTATTTGAGAGATTAAACATCTACTCCCTCTGTTTCAGTTTATGTGAACTTATTTTCTTTTTGGTATGTTCCAAAAAGAATGACCTATTTCTAAATTTGGAAATAATTTAGCTTAAACTTTCAATTTTATCTTTAATGAGAAGCTTTTATAACCACATAAATACTCTGGACCCCTTTTTAAAATGTTTAGGATCACAAATTCTAAAAATCTTATTTTTTCTTAAACTTCGTGCTCAGTCAAACAGATTTACATAAATTACAACGAATGGAATAGTTAGTATCATCTGAATTAGAGAGTAAAGGTTCTGAGCTAAAAAGCAAAAATACTTAATGACTAAAATTTGAATATTAATTTAAATTCAAATTTGTCAAGTACAAATAAAAGAGAAGTTAGTTAATTTAGTACTTAAGCAACAATGTAGCATCGTGTTAAGTCTATCTCGGATAGTAACTGTATTTATAGCCTGTTTGGCCAAGCTTCTCAAGACAAAAAAGTGTTTTTTTCCCAAAATCACTTTTTTTTCCTAATTTGAGGTGTTTGGCCAAGCTTATTTGGGGAAAAACGTGCTTTTGGGAAGAAGCAGAAGCAGTTTCAGAGAAGCAGAAAAAAAGTAGCTTCTTTCCAAAAGCAAAAGCAGTTTTGGCTTTTTTTCTTACCTAAAATACCCTTAACAAAATATAGTATATACCAAAATAACCCTTAAACCTAATACTTAGGATATTAATTTATAAATATTTCTTCTTATTTTAGGAAACTTTCTAATATATAGTGACTTTAGGGGTGAATGCTTTTATATTTGTTGAAGGAATTTTAATATATTTAATTTATATTAAAAGAATTAAGTACTTTTTAATTTATTTTCATATTTTACTTAAATAAAATGGATTATTTTTTTAATTATTGCATGTAATAACAAAATTTTGATATTATTTATTTACTTATAATGTTAATTATTAAGTAAATCTATTCATGTCTTTATTCGTAATTTGACATTTAAAAGCACTTTCTAAAAAGCTTGGTCAAACACAAATTATTTCTCAAAAGTGCTTTTCAGAGTGATTAGCCAAACACAAACTGATTCTCTCCAAAAGTACTTTTTTCAAAAACACTTCTCAAAATAAGTTGATTTCTCCAGCTTGGCCAAACAGGCTATTAGTTAGCATCCGTTGGTAATTTAAATGTCCTAAGTGGCATCTTATGTAAATAACAACAATATTAGTATTAATGAAATTTCCTTATTTCTAAAAAAAAAACAAAAAAAAAACAAAGTACTCCTCCGTTTCAATTTAGATTGGGCAGTTTGATTTGGCACGGAGTTTAAGATTTTTTTTTTTTAACACTTATGATCGTAAAAGTTGAAGGGGTAAAAGTTTTATGGGACTATAACATTTAAGTGGTTATAAAAAATTTTCATTAAGGGTGAAATGTGTAAAAGGAAGAATTTAAACTTGAATTATATCCAAATGTAAAAATATACTCCCTCCGTTTTAATTTATGTGAACTCATTTGATTGGGCACGGAGTTTAAGAAAAGAGAGAAGACTTTTGAACTTGTGGTGTAAAATAAGACACATATATTTTGTGTGGCTATAAATTATTGCATAAAGGTAAATTATTTTTAAATAGGAAAAAAAATTATTATTTTTGGTATGAACTAAAAAAAATAGGTTCACGTAAATTAAAATGGATGGAGTATCATTTATTTTAAAACGAACAAAAAAAAAAGTAACTTATCTAATTTTAAAGGGATGGAGTAACATTTTTGCACTCTGTCGTGTCACATCAGACTGATCACCAACTTGAAAATTTGTTTTCCAACACGTGTGAACCGTGAAGTATACACGGTACAAGCGCAACCGACAAATGGATGACACAAGAAAGCAGAGGTTTACGGTGTGCCTTGTGACTTAAAATACTTTTACATTATATTGTCGTTTTTTAAATAATAATTGATAAAATATATAATTTTTATATATTTTTTATATATGTATATATTCTGTATGTTATATGTAAAAATTATATATTTTTTTAACTATCAAATATAAATAGTTATAGGTGCGAATTAAAAGTGATAATACCCCTACTTTATTGGCACTTAGCAGTGTTAATCGGTTCCATTCTGTTTTGCTAAATTTATGTTTTTCAACTTTCAAGTTGGTGAGATAACTTGATTTTTATATTTATAAGTCTTCGTACACGTACTTTAATGTGCGTTTCGTATTAATCATTATCAAATTGTAAAGCCTCTTAATTTTTTATTTTTATATTAAGCTAATTTCGAACTTTAATAAAGTTATTTGATTAACCACGAGGTAGGGCTGCTTATTCGGCCGATTGGGTAAATATTTACGCTTAACGGTTCGTCTTAAAAGTTATCGGCTTGTAAATATACTAATCCGCTAGCTACTCGATAAGAATTGGGCGGATTGGTATCGGATTAGCGATTATCAGGCAGTTATCGAGCGGTTATCAGCTAAATCAAATAGACAATAAAAACGACATAAATAAGCAAGACATTAAACAGTAGATGGACGATATAATCACAATCATACTTCAGTGCTCTAATGAAGTTCTCGTTGTTAATGGTAGTTACTTCTTCTTTTTATTCTTTTACAATAAGCAAGCTAAAATACAAGTTAGGGATCCTTAATCAGTAATAGATGTTTAATTAACATAAATTTTGGATATAGTTTTGCTTCAGTTACCAAGTTAATTGATTTATCTGCGCAGAAATATATCAAACTATCTAGATCTGCTTAGTCCTACCCCAAAAATAAGTTATGATGACGTTGAAGCCCAAGCTGCTAAGAAGTTGCTTCAAATGAGTAAAAATATAAATATAATAATTCTTAACGGGTTAACAATTTATCCGATAAGAAAATCAAGTAATCCGCCCACAAACCGATAAACCGTTAATTACAAAAGTTTAATCTATTCACCAACCGTTAATCCGATAACACGATACCAATAAGCCATTAAGTCACTTTTACGGTTCGGTTAACAGTTATAGTTTGATTTTGAACAGCCCTACCCTGAGGCGAGTAGAATCTATATGAGAGTGGGAAAGTACTTGCACCACTGTACATGCATGTCAAATTAATCAGAAATGGTTTGAAGTTGGAGAACTGGCAAAGGGACAAAAGTGACCAACGTTGGGATAAAAGACGAAGCCCAGGTCTGTAATGATCCGGCCAATCGTTTTGTGTACTTGAGTTTCATTTCCCCATTTGATGATTTTTGTATGCTTAGTTGTTTTATATGACTTGCGGTGACGGTTGATTTGATTCCGGGAAGGTTTTGGAGTGAGTTAGAATACTTAGCTCCATTGTTGGAAGCTTAAGTTGCAAGAGTTGATTAAGGTTTGACTTTTGTGTAAATGGTCTCGGATTCGTATTTTGATAGTTTCAATAGGTTCGTATGAGTATTTTGGATTTAGGCGTATGTCCGGATTTGAATTTCAAGATTTATAGGATGATTTGATTCTATTTGCCGAAAGTTGACAATTTGAAGGTTTAGAAAGTTCATATGTTTGACCATGAGTTGACTTTGAGGCTATCAGATTCGGATTGTTATTACAAAACTTGTAATAGGTTCAATTTATCATTTGAAACTTGTGTGCAAAGTTTGCTTTCAATTCAAGTGAGTTTGGTATGAATTGGACGTTTGGTTATGAATATTTGAATTTCTTGAACTTGAAGGTTCACATAATGTGTTCTTGTTGATACCCAATTTTTCCCTATATATTTTTATATGCATAAATACCTTTTTGATATGCATATATAAGCATGCACAAAGTTTTTATAATTTTTTTCATAACTTTAAGGATTTAAATTGATTTATTTCCTCCCCTTTTTATTCATAAAATCCCAATAATTATTCCCCAAATTATTGTTATGATGATTTATTCATTTAATTTCTATACTTATACCAAAATATGGTTAATATATTTTTTATGCATTTTTATAATTGCATTTGGTATTTTAATATAAGCAATGTTAGCCCGTTTAATGTATAATTACTTCTATATGCGTAAAATTGGTCCCTATATTTTTAAAAATGATAAATATATATATTTATATCATTTTGTCACATTAAATTATTTTCTAGAAATTATTTATTATAAATTAAATAGGGAGAAATGGCTATTTAAATTATAGCCGGATTTGGCATTTCAATTGCAGCCCAAATTGGACCCAACCCCAATCCAATTTCTTATTAAAATACCTGATGCAGACTCTACATATACTTACCCGACCCAGATCCCGTTAGATCATGGCCGTTGATTTGAAAGATCAACGACCCACATTGTTTCTTTCCTTGTTTAATCCTAATAACCCCTAACCCTAGTCATTCTTTACAGCCCGCCGCCTCTGAATCCTCTTGTCTCCTCTCTTCTCTCAACCTAACCCTAAATCTTATTCAACCGCCTCCCTTCTCCGGTCTTCTCCGACGACCACTCTTCAACCCCAAGCCTCCAATGGCTCCTCCATTGCCTTGTTCATCCTCTCTGAGGCCTTCAAGGGCCCTGGGCCATGCCGACTTGTATCTAGGGTTGCTGTTTTGGCTGTTCATGGCTTCTCTGGTGTGATTTTGGGCAAAGTCACACTATATTTGTTACGATCTTTGAAGTTTTAAGCAGGTTCTTCCATCTCTATTTAGGTTTCTTTTGAAACTCTAATTTTCATTTATATTTCTTAGATCTGGGCCATTTTTAACGATTCGAGTTTGTTCCTTCATTGTTTTACGCTGTTCTCGAACCTCTTTTGAAAAATGATCGACTTCAAGCTATTTTTACTTTCTTTAAAGTTAGGGTTTCTCAGAGTTTCTTCTGCACTTGTTCAAATCGATTTTTCTTTATGTTTAAACCTCTATCCTTTGCATATCTCAACTGATTCTGTGTTTCTACTCCTTTTTCAACTCGTCTATGTGAAAACCCTAGTTCTTGGTCTTAACCCTCGGTTTTGAGTCTGTATTTGATGATTTGTTCGTATGCTTGCTTGTTTCTCATGAATCCCTGAGTTTTCTGTGATTTTACCCTACTATGCTCATTAAGATTTCTAATTTTTTGCTTCTTCCGCCTCTACTATGTTTATTCTGTTAAACTCCTCTAATCAGTACTATGTTCCATACGAATCCCTAATTTTGTGTGATTTTTACCCTACTGTGCTATTAGGGTTTCTGATTTTTGCCTCTTCTTGCCTATTGTGTGTTTATTTCATTTGTTCATAGAAATTTATGGTAACCCACCCTAAATCAGTACTATTATCCATCGGAATCCTTGATTCCCTACGATTGATATCCTTCTAATCTCTTGTAATATTCTCTACTGATTTTCAACCTCTAAGTTATTTTCCTTGCCTTATTTTATAGTCGACTATGATGTCAACCGACTCTTATGTTATTTCCTTAATTAGGATATTATGTACTTAGCCTTAATTACATGTTCTATACTTGCACTATGCTGAAACTATTTCCTTGTGTGTTATATGCCAGTCTTATGTGATCTCTTTCCTTATTTGACTTTACAGTTTGAAATTAACTCCCTTAATTAAGGGAGTACTTCTACTAATTTTATACTAATTGATACCTAGTTCCATAATACTTCTTGATTTTGATTCTTGCCTTACTATTCTACCTAGTTTCAAACTATATATATGCTCTCTCATTAACACACACAGACACGAACTCTTTGTTCAAAACTATCTCTCATACTCAAAAATTTCTGCTCTCTCTCTCTCTTGTGTGCTACTTGCTACTGCTTTAAGTTAGCCGGCTGCAAGCCAAGGCTAACCATTTGTGTTCTCTTGTGCTTTCATTCTGCTCACTATCCTCTTTACTGGTATGTCTTAGTTTTAATTCAAAGTTCCAACAACAATATGATTCTCTTATTGTTTCAGTTCATCTTGTTTCTAGTTTGTTTCTATTTGTGGTTTTGTTGTGAAACTTATAGTTGAGGGTTATATTATTAGCATGTTATCATGTCTTTCCTTCCCTTGAGATCAGTATATTTCCCCTTATGTGTATTTCTGAGCACGTCTTACCAATTATCCCTTACTTGATGTGTGCTTATGTGCTCCATGAACCACTTATATCCCTATCACCCCTGTAAATGATCTTGTTCTTTGAGTCTGGTTTTGTGACTATGCCTGGCCAGCTTCTTCTGAGTATGACTATACCAATTCCTAGGTTTTTGCTTAATTATGTGTCTTATGTATCCCAAACCCCTTGACCCCTGTCTATGGCTATTGAACTTACTTTGGTCCTGTGAATACTGGCTGTGTATGAACCTGCCTCAAGGTGTTGTGTTTGGACTTTGTTAACTAATCCAATCTCCTTCTCAAACAGTTTTTGTTGCTTTACTAAATTACTTTTAAACAGACTTTTGTTTTAATAAAGTTTCTTACTAAAACCTTTCAACTTGTGTAAATCATTTTCACTCTACTCTTAGTCAATAAGTTCTGCCCCCTCCAGTATGTGTACTGTCGTGGGATCCTCTTGTGAACCCTCCGAACTCTGGCATACTGAGGCTGGCCCTTCCACACTGCACTTGTTCAATTTTGGTTACCAAATCTAGGTGTAAGCACTGCCCAGGATCCTTGAGATTCTTAAGGAACTTTGATGCACCTAGACTATGTCATTGTCTATGGAATTGAAGCATATGAGGTCATTGGAGTCTTTGGGAAATCTGGGCCTAATTGAAGGCTCTTTATAGAATAGCTTCTTGATTTTTATTTACTTATATAATTCATTCATTGGTCTGTAATAACTAGTAAACATATATTGGGGTATTTAGTGAAAAGGGTGGGTAGATACATGCTTTATGGGGTAATACAGGTAGAAATCATGCTCCTAGGACCTTACTTTTAAATCTGATTGTTTTCCAATAGAAATCATGCTCCTAGGACTTCATGCTTAAATTCGATTGCCTCACTAAGTAGAAATCATGTTTGTAAGGTTCTACATTTTGCCATGCTTAGAAACCATGCCTATAGGTTCCAAACAATCTGTCTTAAAATTAGATTAACTAATAGATGTCATGCCTATAGGACTTAATCCAGATTCTGTTATAACAAGTATGTTTTCCATGCCTGCAAGTCTTTAAAATCAGTATCTACATAGATATCATGCCTATAGGGAACAACACTCGCAATTCTGCATGTCAGTCTAATTTAGTCTAAATAAATCAATTTAGTCCACGCCTAGTTCATTTCTGAATTGGTTTTATTAAGTATTTCATATTTCCTGAAACAAGTTCTTTAAAATTGTCTCAACCTATAATTAGATATCATGCCTATAGGTATTAAAAAAGTCTGTTTCAAAACCTACTTTGTTTCGATACAAATGTGCTAATCAGTACTCCGCGTATAGGTAAGCCCTTAGGGCGTTTTCAAAACTGCATCTCTGAAACTGTTTCTATCACTTAATGTTTTCTGATCCTAACAAGTTTTAAAAATCCATAGGCAACTGATAGGGTTATAACTTCTGAGTCTAAATGAGGTTGTTTATCTTCTGCATATTCACCTAGAAATCCTGCCTTAGGACATTGTCTAATAAAAGACCTTAACTGTGCTTGAGTCGTGCTGCTTATGTGTTTGTTTGAGGAGGAAACTCTGAGCCTCTAATTGCTCCCTTTATGTGTTGAAAGTCCTAAGTGTTTTTTATTGTCGCCTTAGAATTTTTGCCTTTTAAAACCTTAGGGGGTCCGTCTAGAACCACCTATAGGTAGAGGTCCTAACTCCCTCCAAGACCATTAAGAAGGGACGGGTAGCAGCACACAATAGAAATTGTTGACCAAACACTCGCTTTGCATGACCAATAAGGGGATGGGAAGGGTAGATATGGGATATGATAACTGCGCGCTAATATCACGTGTAGCCCCTCATCGAGGAGTATTTACCGGACATTATGTGGGGTGATCCTATAGGATAACCAACCTAGGTCCCCTCCTTTACCAAAGTTCCTTTTTTTATTTTATTTAAAAACCTTTGTTTTACAATTTGTCTAAATCTTATTACTTGAGTTATCTAACGTGCTTTACTTGCAACCTATGTGATTCAACTATTTACTTGTAATGAACTAATTTGTAAATATAAGTTCAGTCGGGACCCACAGTTGTGGACCAAGAGGGGTGCCTAACACCTTCCCCTCGAGGTTACTTCGAGCCCTTACCCTAATCTCTGGTAATGCAGACCAACCCAAGAGTTAATCACTCTAGGTGCCCTAACGCACCATAATCCTTTAGGTGGAGACTCTTCCAATACCCAATTCCTAAAAGGAAATGAGTTACTATCCCCATGAATGTCGAAACCCGGGCTTCCCTGTTAAAAGGAAAAAAGGGGGTGCGACAGCATGACGAATCCGCTGGGTATATTTTAGGCTCTTACCATAACGAACTTGTCTTTTACAAATTAGTCCAAGCATGCTTATCCCATACCCTTCTCCCTTATTTGAATTTAATTGTCCATTTGTTAAGCATTTATGATTTCTTTATTGTCCTGAAACTAACTTGTCTCTTTGTTTCCTTTTTCCTGTAACTGTTTTTCAATTATTTAAATGCTGTATTTATTTTTCCTATGTGAAAATACTTGCCTACATGTTATTAACTGCTGCATAAATCATGCTCCACATCATATTCCACTCGTGCGTCTCAAATCCTATAGCAACGCTTTAATGAGTGGTTGCGCTCTTCCTATTTACTACCCTTAAATTCAGAAAGGCTTATTTGCGGTAAAACCAGTCGATCAGCGGTGCAGTCGATGGTTCCGTGCCTTCCCCCTCAGGTTGTCCGCTTGAGGGTACCAGTCTAAAACCCCATAGAAACCTTACTCTGTTTAAAATTGTGCATGCATAATGGCCAAACCTAGTCGGGTCAGTTATGTTGTCCACATAATGATCCTTTAAGATAAGCCTTAGCCAGAGTCCATCGGGTTTTCCATAATCCGAACGGATGCAACCACATTTTGTGCATTAATTTGGAGAACTAAATGCTGACATATTGATCATAAATGTATAAATAGTCGAGTCCGGTGGGGGTAAGGTCTAACCCTTTTGTTTTGCAGAAAATGAGGCACGAGTCCCCAGCTTCGGTATGGTTAGCACACCCTCATTCTTGCTAGACTAGTGGAGGAATCTTCCATCAGATGACAAAATCAATGAATGGAAAGAGAGGGCCGCCAAATCCAACGAAAAGCTGGAATATCTGGAATACAGCCTGTTGGAATTGGAAGGAAAAGTGAGGAAGAAAGTCACTGACTACCAGAACGCTGAGGGAAACGAAGGAGGACATTTGGCAAAGGCGTTCTTACTAACGAACCTACATGAACTAGAAGATTTGATCAACGAGAACATTCAACCTGAGAAAGATCCTTCGAAGACCAAATAGATTAGGTTTACTCGATTTCCAAATGTAATAAGGCCAAGTGTCAGTAATGACTTATTTTATCATTATATTAGTGTCGTTTTGGATTTGACTATTTTTATATTATGAAATGAAGCATTTATCAGCATTTGAAGTTCTCCAAATTTATTTGTTGCTAGACCTACCTCGGGCACAATGAGGCTCCCAAATTAGGATACGAGTTTACATTTCACAATATGTGTTTAAATACTGCAAACATTTCAGAATCCTCACTAACATGTTACCTTTTTGTTTTTGCTTATCTTTATTATTATTCTCATCCCCTTAGGTTGGTTCGCTCATACTGGCCTCATCAGCATATCATACTAGATCTAAAGACCCTCCACCTCCTCCTCCTCCAAGCAACACAAAAGGCAGAGGAAAATCAAAGATGGACGACTTAAGTGGAATCCAAAAGGAAAACATTGAGAACGCAAAGACTTCCGACGTCCGCAGTACTCCGGCCCCGAATGACCTGGTTTTGAGACTAGAACAAAAGATACTAGAACTACAAGGAGAACTCGAGCAGGTCCACAATTTGGCAAACTTGTCACTCACTTTCAATGTCCCTGATATCTACCAACAGAACGCTAAGAACCCAACACCTCCTCAGAACACACAAAACTAATAGCCACAAAATCCTACTGCACCAAATCAATATGCAGCTCCACCCCAAAATATCAATCCATTGCCAATACCAACTCCACCACGACATCATTATCAACCAATTCCGCACCCACCAACCACTACTTACCACACTCCCCAAAATATACCACCACTCATTCCTGATCCACAAAACTCCACCAATGACCATCACTATACCCAAGTCCCTTGCACCTATCAAAGTAACCCCATATATGTGGAAACTATACCACATTCTACCCAACCAATTTCCTGTGCACCGGAATCCTCCGAGAAGGACCTACTCATTAAGAACATGGCTGAAGAACTCAAGAAGTTAACAAGCCGAGTTCAAGGTGTTGAAGGCGATAGAGGAATAGAAGGTTTGAACTATGAAGATTTGTGCATACCGCCAGATGTGGAATTGCCAGAGGGGTACAAACCTCCCAAGTTCGAAATGTTCGATGGTACAGGTGATCCCAAGGTTCACCTAAGGACCTACTGTGACAAGCTTGTCGGGGTTGGAAGAGATGAAAATATTCGGATGAAACTTTTTATGAGGAACCTTACTGGGGACGCTTTGTCTTGGTATCAACCAGAATCCCAAGAAATGGTTCAATTGGGTAAGTATGGTATCGGATTTCATGGACCGGTTCAGGTTCAACACAGAGAATGCAATAGATGTCTTCTACATTCAGAATCTCAAGAAGAAACCTACTGAGACTTTCCGTGAATATGCTACTCATTGGAGGTCGGAAACTGCTAAGGTCAGGCCCGCTTTGGACGAAGAACATATGAATAAATTCTTCGTCGGGGCATAGGATCCACAATATTATGAGAGACTGATGGTCAACGAAAATCACAAATTCTCTGATATCATCAAGCTTGGGGAAAGGATCGAGGAAGGAATCAAGATCGGGATGGTAACAAATTTCTACGCACTGCAGGCCACAAATAAGGCACTACAATCAGGTGGCATATCGAAGAAGAGAGATGTTAGGGCAGTAATGGTGGCCCAGGGCCCAAAAACTCCACCCACCTATCAAAAACCTCCACCCACATATCAAACACCTCTACCCACATACCAAGCATCACCACCTACATATCAACCTTTATCTCCCAGATATTCCCAACCAACCACTGTCCATCACACCTATAATTCCCAACCATCCCACTTCCAATCACCACCAACTCGCCAAAATTATCCAAGACCCAACTTCAACTGCAAGCCGCCCAGACAATACACTGCCACTGCTGAGCCCATCGACCAATTGTATGAAAGGTTAAAGGTCGCAGGTTACATCACTCATGATCCCGCTGTGGCATTAGAAAATCCATCCCAATGGGTCAATCCAAACTAAACTTGTGCGTACTATTCTGGTATGAAAGGGAACACCACTGTTGAGTGTCGAATGTTGAAGGATAAGATCCAGACACTCATTGACAACAAGGCCATATAGGCAAAGGAAGCCATACTTAATGTCCATAACAATCCCCTCCCTAATCATAGAGGTGATGGTGTACACGTGATAGAGACAAATGAAGAATGGGACCCTGAGGGATCAATCGGGCTTATTCGAGAGGGCGATGACTTTAAGGTTGCAGTCACGCTCACTCCTATTGTGGTTGAGACTCAGGCACTTATTGATGTTGAGGTAACCACATCAGGTCCATTCGAGGTAGAAGTGGCTCTACCCGCAGCCACCTCCGCTCCATTTGAAGTAGAAGTGGTCATACCTTTTATTGTGACGGTATCAACCACATCCCCATTCAACTCAAAAGCAATACCCTGAGATTATGTTGCCGAGGCTCGGTGAAAAGGGAAGACTAAGATACAGGAATCTAACGCTGCACAAGGGATGACTAGAACTAGAAGAGTCTATACACCTGAACATTTGGGAGGATCAAGTAAGGATGCCACTGCTAGGCAGCCTATTATTGAGACAGGGTTGGATGATCTGTGGAGGAAAGTACAGGCAAAAGAGTATTATGTCATTGACCATCTGAACAAAGTCCCTGCTCAGATATCTATTCTGTCAATATTGCAGAATTCAGAGACACACAAGAACGCTCTGATGAAAGTACTGAGCGAGGCCCATGTATCCAATAACATCACTGGTGGAGAAATGGCCAATATGGTTGGTCAAATATTGAAAAGCCACAAGATTATCTTCCACGAAGATGAGCTACCGCCCAAAGGTTTAAATCACAATCGAGCATTGCATATCACAGTACAATTTGAAGATAAGTTCATTGCCAGGGTCCTAGTTGATGGAGGTTTGAGTCTAAATATATGTCCATTGGATACCCTAAAAAGGTTGGACAAAGGTTTCCATAAAATACGGACCGGAATCATGAATGTGAAGGCATTTGATGGGTCCTAGAGGGCCACGATCGGTGAAATCAACCTTTGTTTGCAGATGGGGCCAACTTGGTTCGACGTTGAATTCCAAGTGCTTGACATACCAGCCTCATATAATCTTTTATTGGGCCATCCATAGATCCATGCTACAGGAGTCGTGCCCTCCACACTACATCAAGCTGTAAAATTCGAATGGAACCGTCAGGAGGTAATCATTCACGAAGATGGAAGTAACCCCATCTACAGTAGTCAAACCATCCCGGCCATTGGACATAGAAGAAGGCTATGAGGGGAAACCTATCATCACATTGAATGGGCCAATGCCGTTGAGAAGGATAAGTGGTGGAGTAACAAAATAGAAAGCATACTAGCATGATTCGGATATAAACCCGACAAAGGGTTGGGAAAGAACCTCAGGGGTATCACCAAGCCAATACGGCTAAAAAAATCATGGTACCACATTTGGGCTCTAATACCAGTATACATGGAAAAAGTACAATGATTGGTCGCCTCCATGGCATGGACCGTATTACCCTATTGAGCAACTGATACTATGTTTGGAACAAGCTTTCCACCAGGCTGACACAATATGGGGAACTGCAGAAGAAGAAGCACTGGCTGGGCTGAAGGATCTGTTCTTGGAAGACAAGGACATGGATTGTTGTGCCATAATTGAGGAGGAGGAGGAAGAAGGCCTCACTATTCAAACCGTGGCAAAGGGAATTGTTCTCAGAAACTGGACCGCCACACCATCCCGAGCCCGCCGAGTCCCTGGGTAGCTTGGTAGGATTTACTTCTATAGCCGTTTTAGGCATTTAAAATTTCCTATAGTTTCGTTTTAATCTTTACTTGTTTCAAAATAAATTCTCGATTCATCGAGCCGTGTTTTGTCTGAACAATTTCTCAAGTTTTAATCAAATGCATTTGCTCTTTATTATTCAACACAATCTTTACACTTTTTCTTTCCATAGCACTATTATTACTTTTCCTGATGAACCAGTAACTGTGACATGTAATGAGGAAATGCAACATGATAAGAGTGACTCAGAGGAAGAAGTGAGATACCTGAGGAAATTGTCAGAGAAGTTGAGAATTCTGAGAACAAGCCTAAGTCCAACTTGGACGAAACAGAAGTAGTAGATTCGGGAGACACCGAGACCGTCAAAGAGACCCGCATCAGCATTCACTTGTCGCCAATAGATAAGGAAGAGTACATCCATTTTCTAAAGGAATATGAGGACATCTTCGCATGGTCGTATGACGATATGACCGGTTTGAACACATCTATAGTGGCCCATAAGTTGCCTACTAATCCCATATGTCCGCCAGTCAAGCAGAAACTCAGAAAATTCAAACCAGACATGAGTTTGAAAATCAAGGAGGAAGTTACCAAGCAGATCAAAGCCAACGTTCTTAGGGTAGTTGAGTACCCAACCTGGTTAGCTAACATTGTGCTAGGTTCCGAAGAAAGACGGGAAGGTATGAATATGTGTTGATTATCGGGATTTAAATAGAGCAAGTCCCAAAGATGACTTCCCACTGCCAAATATACATATCCTGATCGATAACTGCGCCAAGCATGAACTCCAATCCTTTGTAAATTGCTTCGCAGGTTATCACCAGATCTGGATGGATAAAGAAGACGCGGAGAAAATAACTTTCATTACACCGTGGTGTGTATACTGTTATAAGATGATGCCATTCGATTTGAAGAACGTTGGGGCCACTTACATGAGAGCCATAACAACCATCTTCCATGATATGATACACAAAAAAATAGAGATGTATGTAGACGATGTCATTATCAAATCCAAGAGGGTCACAGATCATATAGCAAACTTGAGGAAGTTCTTCGACAGGCTCAGGAGGTACAATTTGAAGTTGAACCCCGCAAAGTGTACGTTTGGGCTTCCCATAGGAAAGTTATTGGGATTCATTGTCAGTCGCCGAGAGATCGAGCTAGATCCGACTAAAGTCAAAGCTATTCAGGAGTTACCACCACCTAAGAGCAAAAAGGATGTGATGAGCTTCCTGGGACGACTCAACTACATCAGTTGATTCATAGCACAGTCCACAGTAATATGTGAACCCATCTTCAAGATGCTGACGAAAGATGCCGAGACAAGTTGGACCGAGGATTGTCAGAAAGCTTTTGACAAGATCAAGGAGTACCTATCCACACCACCAATTCTGGTCCCGCTAGAAACATGACGACCTTTGCTACTTTATCTATCCATGTTAGATGGAGCCTTCGGATGTGTTTTGGGAAAACATGACGAGACATGAAGAAAGGAGCAGACCATATATTATTTGAGCAAGAAGTTTACACCCTATGAAGCACGGTATTCTCTGCTTGAACGCACTTGCTGTGCTTTGACCTGGACAACCCAAAAATTGAGGCATTACTTTTGTGCCTACACTACATACCTCATATCCAGGATGGATCCTTTAAAGTACATACTTCAGAAACCCATGCCCATTGGGAAGTTGGCTAAATAGCAGATACTACTAAGTGAGTTCGATATCGTCTATATAACTCAAAAGGCGGTCAAAGGACAAGCATTAGCATATCACCTCGCTGAAAATCCGGTGGGAGGAGAATACGAACCCTTGAAAATGTATTTTCCTGATGAAGAAGTATCATTTGTAGGAGAAGACATTACCGAGGCATACGACGGTTGGAGGATGTTCTTTGATGGAGCTACAAATTTCAGAGGAGTGGGCATTGGAGCGTTTTGGTATTAGAAACGGGTCAACATTATCCCGTATCTGCTAAACTCAGATTTCCCTGCAGCAACAACATGGCAGAGTACAAAGCCTGTATACTAGGGCTCAACATGGCAGTCGACATGAACATTTAGGAGCTGTTGGTGATGGACGATTCAGATTTGCTCGTGCACCAGGTACAAGGAGAGTGGGCCACCAAAAATTCCAAGATATTGCCATATCTGCACCATATGCAGGAATTGAGAAAGAGTTTCACAAATATAGAATTCCGACGTGCCCAAAATTCAGAATGAGTTTGCCGACGCATTAGCCACTTTGTCATCGATGATATATCATCCAGATAAGAACTATATTGATCCCATACCGGTGAGGATCCATAACCAGCAGGCGTATTATGCTCATGTCGAGGAAGAAATAGATGGAAAGCCTTACTTCCATGACATCAAGGAGTACTTATCAAAAGGAGAATACCCGGAGCATGCAAATCACATTCAGAAATGCACACTCCGGAGATTGTCAAATCACTTCTTCCATAGTGGAGGAAACTTGTATAGAAGAACTCCAGATTTGGGTTTACTAAGGTGTGTCGACGCAAAAGAAGCTTCTAAACTACTTGAGGATGTGCATGCTGGGACCTGTGGTCCGCACATGAATGGTTTCGTCTTGGCCAAGAAAATACTCAGGGCAGGTTACTTTTGGATGACTATTGAAACGGATTGCATTCAATATGTTCGAAAATGCTTTCAATGTCAAGTGCATGCCGACATGATAAAAGTGCCGCCAAATGAGCTCAATGCAACAAGTTCACCTTGGTCATTTGCCGCCTGGGGAATGGATGTTATTGGTCCTATTGAGCCCATTGCTTCAAACGGACATAGGTTTATTCTGGTAGCCATTGACTACTTCACAAAATGGGTAGAAGCTGCATCTTACAAAGCTGTAACCAAGAAAGTCATCGTAGATTTTGTCAAGGATCGTATTGTCTGCCGATTCGGAGTTCCTAAGTCCATTATTACTGACAATGCCGCCAACATCAACAATGATATGATGAAAGCTATATGTGAAACTTTCAAAATCAAGCACAAGAATTCTACAGCCTACAGACCTCAAATGAATGGAGCCGTAGAAGCCACCAATAAAAACATTAAGAAGATACTCAGGAAAATGGTAGAGAACCACAAATAGTGGCATGGGAAGTTACCCTTTGCTCTGTAGGGTACCGCACCATGGTTCGCATGTCAACCGGGGCAACCCCCTACATGTTGGTTTATAGTACCGAGGCCGTCATCCCAACTGAGGTGGAGTTTCCTTCTTTAAGAATCATATATGAAGCTGAACTTAGTGATGCAGAGTGGATAAGAAGCCGTTATGAACAATTGGCCCTTATATATCGATGAAAAGAGGATGAACGCAGTATGTCACGGCCAACTTTACCAGAATAGAATATCTAGAGCTTTCAACAAAAGAGTCAAACCAAGACAGTTCGCACCAGGGCAACTGGTATTGAAGAAAATCTTCCCACATCAAGATGAAGCCAAAAGGAAATTCTCTCCCAACTGACAAGGTTCGTACATGGTTCACAGGGTCTTGACAGGATGAGCACTCATACTTGCAGAAATGGATGGAGAAATCTGGCCAAAACCAATCAATTCAGATGCAGTTAAGAGATATTATGCCTAGATTAATTCACATTTCTTTTCTGATGTAATTGAACTATGCTTGACATGATTCTCGTTTAAGAGGGGATACATAGGCAGCCTTATGGGTTCGGTCATATCATAATAAAATTTTCATTTCCCCCAAAATCAGAAACTGGGGCAGAATTTTGAGGAGGGTCCTCGAAATTCCGGACCAAGTACAGCCATCGCCGACGCGTGTCAGGAAGTCAGTAATCAGTCAAGAACTGGGGCAGAATTTTGAGAAGGATTCTCAAAATTTCGAAGAAGATTCAGTAGGGTCCGCCATCCGCAAACAGTTAAAAATCATCTACCAAATTGGGGCAAAATTTTGAGGACCCTCAAAATTTCAACATAAGAGAGCTGCAATGCCTTTGAAATGTGTCACAGTCTCTAGTTCATCAAAATTACTTGATATATCAATACGCTTCCAAAACAATTCTATTTTTTTTATCAATGATTGCATATTTTTCAAAAATTATATTTCCATATCAGTCAGGCGCTACCTAGAGGAACTCGAAGGGGGCTCATAGAGCGGAGCAGAGCAAGGCCGACAGACAAAGCAAGAACCAACCTCCCCTCATAAAACTTACGATTTTTCTTTGAATGCAGGCACATTTGACGTAACGGTAGCATTCGCGAAACATGTATACACAAAGAAAATTCACCATCGATCCGGCCATCAGACACTGAATATATCTCTAGCTAAGACATACACTACCCTTATCTGCTATTCACTCTTTGCATGGGACTAATCCCTATCCCCCACATTTGAATGGAACTAATCCCTGCCCTCCATATTTTCATAAGTCTAATCCTGGACTCCACATTTGCATGGGACTAATCCCTGTCTCCCATATTTGCATGAGTCTAATCCTGGGCTCCACATTTGCATGGGACTAATCCCTGCCCTCCATATTTGCATAAGTCTAATCCTGGACTCCACATTTTCATGGGACTAATCCATGTTCCCCATATTTGCATGAGTCTAATACTGGGCTCCATATTTGCATGAGTCTAATCCCTGACTCCATATTTGCATAAGGCTAACCCTGGCCTCCACGTTTGCATGAGTCTAATCCTTGACTCCATACTTGCATGAGTCTAATCCCTGACTCCATATTTGCATAAGGCTAAACACTGTCTTCTCTTTGCATGAGGTTAAGCTCTACCTCCATATTTGTATAAGGCTAAGCACTGCCTTCTCTTTGCATGAGGCTAAGCTCGGCCTCCATATCTGCATAAGGCTAAGCACTGCCTTCTCTTTGCATGAGACTAAGATCTGTCTCCAATCTTGCATGAGGCTAAGCCCTGCCTCTATATTTGCATAAGGCTAAGCATTGCCTTCCATTTGCATGGGACTAAGCCCTGTCCCGAATCTTGCATGAGGCTAAGCTCTACCTCCTATTTTACATAAGGCCAACATCGCCTTTATTTGCCGAGACTAAGCGCTATCTCTCCGGCACTATCTATTCGCTTTCAATCGGGCTAAGCTCTGCCCTCCATTTCATAAGACTAAGACTTGTCTTGTTACATCATATTAATGCATATCATGGGCTGAAACATTGCCAATTTATCCGAAGGCGTCATAGTCTAAAGGCATCATTCACATAGCCGGAAGACACCATGCCATGGCCTGAGGATCTCTCGAACTTGCATATCATTATTCAAAGGTGTCATGGTTCGGAGGCACCATTTTCATGGCCCGAGAACACCATTTCATGGCCTGCTAATCCCTCACTGTATAATTCATGGCCCAGGACGTCATGGTCTAAGGACGTCATCTTTAACCGTCCAAAGACAACCTTTATGGTCCGAAGGGAATCTGTATCATGTTTAACTTTTCGCAAATACATTTGTAGCATCTTTTATCTATAGATAACCAGTAAGCAACCGCTATCCTAGTAGGAGCAATATTGCTCCAGTTCCCTCCAACCGTCCCGAGCCTTAACCGCTCATCGTAGCCACTTTCGCATCTCGTGTCCGTTCTTGCAATAATTTCATCAGCCTACTCCGCGGGTGAATCCAAAACTACACATGGCCTGATTCCTGTAAAACCAGGGATATGTAGGAAACTCGAAAAATCGAGGTTCGGCCTCCGTCTTTCAAAACATCCCATACGGTCAAAATTGGCCATCGTTTCTTTATCCGAAAACTCTTTCATCCTTCTCGGGTAAAGAGGGGCAGCTGTTGATACCCAATTTTTCGCTATATATTTATTATATGCATAAATACCTTTTAAATAGCATATATGTGCATATATAAGCATGCACAAGGTTTTTATAAAAAAAATTCATAATTTTAAAGATTTAAATTGATTTATTTCCTCCCTTTTTTAGTCATAAAATCCCAATAATTATTCCCCAATTTATTGTTATGATGATTTATTCATTTAATTTTTATACTTATACTAAAATATGGTTAATATATTTTTTATGCATTTTTATATTTGCATTTGGTATTTTTTGAGCTAAATTGCATATAATTGCAATGTTATCCCGTTTAATGTATAATTACTTCTATATGCGTAAAATTGGTCCCTATATTTTTAAAAATGATAAATATATATTTAAATCATTTTGGCACATTAAATGATTTTCCAGAAACTATTTATTATTTATTATAAATTAAATAGGAAAAATAGCTATTTAAATTATAGGCGGATTTGACATTTCAATTGCAGCCCAAATTGGACCCAACCCCAGCCCAATTTCTTATTAAAATACCCGACCCAGACCCTACATATACTTACCCAACCTAGAGCCCATTAGATCATGGTTGTTGATCTGAAAGATCAACAGCCCACATTCTTTCTTTCCTTTTTTAATCCTTATACCCCCTAACCCTAGTCATTCTTTACAGCCCGCCGCCTCTGAATCCTCTCATATCCTCTCTTCTCTAAACCTAACCCTAAATCCTTTTCAACCGCCTCCCTTCGCCGGTCTTCTCGGGCGACCACTCTTCAACTCCAATGGCTCCTCCATTGCCTTGCTCATCCTCTCTGAGGCCTTCAAGGGCCATGGGCCATGCCGATTTGTATCTAACGTTGCTATTTTAGCTGTTCATGGCTTCTCCGGTGTGATTTTGGGCAAATTTACACTATATTTGTTACGATCTTTGAAGTTTTAAGCAGGTTCTTCCATCTCTATATAGGTTTATTTTGAAACCCTAGTTTTCGTTTGTTTCTCTTAGATCTGGGCCATTTTTTAATGATACGAGTATGTTCCTTCTATGTTTTACACTATTCTCGAACCTCTTTTGAAAAATCATCGAATTCAAGCCGTTTTTACTTTCTTTAAAGTTAGGGTTTCTCGGAGTTTCTTCTACACTTGTTCAAACCGATTTTTCTTTATGTTTAAACCTCTATCCTTTCCATATCTCAACTGATTCTGTGTTGCTACTCCTTTTTCAACTCGTCTATGTGAAAACCCTAGTTCTTGATCTTAACCCTGGGTTCTGAGTCTGTATTTGATGATTTGTTCGTATGTTTGCTTGTTTCTCATGAATCCTTGAGTTTTCTATGATTTTACACTACTATTCTCATTAGGGTTTCTAATTTTTTTCTTCTTCTACCTCTACTATGTTTATTCTATTAAACTTCTCTAATCAGTACTATGTTCCATGCGAATCCCTGATTTTGTGTGATTTGTACCCTACTGTGCTATTAGGGTTTCTGATTTTTGCCTCTTCTTGCCTGTTGTGTGTTTATTTCGTTTGTTCATAGAAATTTATGGTAATTCCCCCCCTAAACCAGTACTATTATCCATCGGAATCCTTGATTCCCTGTGATTGATATCCTTCTAATCTCTTGTAATATTCTCTACTGATTTTCAACCTCTAATTTATTTTCCTTGCCTTATTTTATGGTCGACTATGCTGTCAACCGACTCTTATGTTATTTCCTTAATTGGGATATTATGTACTTAGCCTTAATTACATATTCTATATTTGCACTATGCTGAAACTATTTCCTTGTGTGTTATATGCCAGCCTTATGTGATCTCTTTCCTTATTTGACTTCACCGTTTAAAATTAACTCCCTTAATTGAAGGAGTACTTCTACTAATTTTATACTAATTGATACCTAGTTCTATAATTACTGCTTGATTTTGATTCTTGCCTTACTATTCTACCTAGTTTCAAACTATATATATGCTCTCTCATTAACACACACACAGACACAAACTCTTGGTTTAAAACTATCTCTCAGACTTAAAAATTTATGCTCTCTCTCTTGTGTGCTACTTGCTACTGCTTTAACTTTTCCGGCTACAAGCCAAGGCTAACCATTTGTGTTCTCTTGTGCTTTCATTCTGCTCACTATCCTCTTTACTAGTATGTCCTAGTTTCAATTCCAAGTTCCAACAACAATATGATTCTCTTATTGTTTCAGTTCATCTTGTTTCTAGTTTGCTTCTATATGTGATTTTGTTGTGAAACTTGTAGTTGAGGGTTACATTATTAGCATGTTATCATGTCTTACCTTCCCTTGAGATCAGTATATTTCCCCTAATGTGTGTTTCTAAGCAAGTCTTACCAATTATCCCTTACTTGTTGTATGCTTATGTGCTCCATCAACCACCTATATCCATATCACCCCAGTAAATGATCTTGCTATTTGGGTCTGGTTTTGTGACTATGCCTGGTCAGCTTCTTCTGAGTGTGACTATACCAATTCCTAGGTCTTTGCTTAATTATTTGTCCTATGTATCCCAAACCCCTTGACCCATGTCTATGGCTATTGAACTTACTTTGGTCCTGTGAATACTGGCTGTGTATGAACCTGCCTCAACGTGTTGTGTTTGGACTTTGTTAACAACTCCAATATCTTTTTCAAACAGTCTCCATTGCTTTACTATATTACTTTTAAACAAACTTTTGATTTAATACAGTTTTTTACTAAAACCTTTCAACTTGTGTAAATCACTTTCACTCTACTCTTAGTCAATAAGTTCTGCCCCCTCCAGTATGTGTACTGCCTTGGGATCCTCTTGAGAACCCTCTGAACTCTGGCATACTGAGGCTGGCCCTTCCACACTGCACTTGTTAAATTTTGGTTACCAAGTCTAGGTGTAAGCACTGCCCGGGATCCTTGAGATTCTTAGGGAACTTTGATGCACCTAGACTATGTCATTGTCTATGGAATTGAGGCATATGAGGTCATTGAAGGCTTTGGAAAATCTGGACCTAATTGAAGGCTACCTATAGAATAGCTTCTTGATTTTTATTTATTTATGTAATTCATTCATTGGTGTGTAATAACTTGTAAACAAATATTAGGGTATTTAGTGAAAAGGGTGGGTTGATACATGTTTTATGGGGTAATACGGGTAGAAATCATGCTCCTAGAACTTTACTTTTAAATCTGTTTGCTCTACTAAATAGAAATCATGTTCCTAGGACCTTACTTTTAAAATATGTTTGCTCTACTAATTAGAAATCATGCTCCTAGGACCTTACTTTTAAATCTGATTGTTTTCCAATAGAAATTATGCTCTTAGGACTTCATGCTTAAATTCAATTGCCTCACTAAGTAGAAATCATGTTTGTAAGGTTATACATTTTGTCATGCTTAGAAACCATGCCTATAGCTTCCAAACAATCATGTCTTAAAATCAGATTAACTAATGTATGTCATGCCTATAGGACTTAATCCAGATTCTATTATAACAAGTATGTTTTCCATGCCTGAAAGTCTTTAAAATTAGTGTCCAACGTAGATATCATGCCTATAGGGAACAACACTCACAATTCTGCCTGTCAGTCTAATTTAGTCTAAATAAATCAACTTAGTCTACGCCTAGTTCATTTCTGAATTGGTTTTATTAAGTATTTCATATTTCCTTAAACAAGCTCTTTAAAACTGTCTCAACCTATCATTAGATATCATGCCTATAGGTATTAAAAAAGTCCATTTCAAAACCTGCTTTGTTTCTATACAAATGTGCTAATCAGTACTCCACATATAGGTAAGCCCTTAGGGCGTTTTCAAAACTGCATCTCTGAAACTGTTTCAATCGTTTAATGTTTTCTGATCCTAACAGGCTTTAAAAAATCCATAGGCAACTGCTAGGGTTATAAATTCTGAGTCTAAAAGAGGTTGTTTGTCTTCTGCATATTCACCTAGATATCCTGCCTTAGGACATTGTCTAATAAAAGACCTTAACTGTGCTTGAGTCGTGCTGCTTATGTGTTTGTTTGAGGAGGAAACTCTGAGCCTCTAATTGCTCCCTTTATGTGTTGAAAGTCCTAAGTGTTTTTGATTGTCGCCTTAGAATTTTCGCGTTTTAGAACCTTAGGGGGTCCGTCTAGAACCACCTATAGGTAGAGGTCTTAACTCCTTCCAGGACCATTAAGAAGGGACGGGTAGCAGCATGCAATAGAAATCGTTGACCAAACACTCGCTTTACATAACCAACAAGGGGATGGGAAGGGTAGATATGGGATATGATGACTGCGCGCTAATCTCACATGTAGCCCCTCATCGAGGAGTGTTTACCGGACATTGTGTGGGGTGATCCTATAGGATAACCAACCTAGGATCCCTCCTTTACCAAAATTCCTTTTTTTTATTTTATTTAAAAACTTTTGTTTTACAATTTGTCTAAATCTTATTACTTGAGTTATCTAACGTGCTTTACTTGCAACCTATGTGATTCAATTGTTTACTTGTAATGGACTAATTTGTGAATATAAGTTCGGTCGGGACCCACAGTTGTGGACCAAGAGGGGTGCCTAACACCTTCCCCTCGAGGTTACTTCGAGCCCTTACCCTAATCTCTGGTAATGTAGACCAACCCAAGAGTTAATCACTCTAGGTGCCCTAACGCACCATAATCTGTTAGGTGATGACTCTTCTAATACCCAATTCCTAAAAGGAAATAAGTTACTACCCCCATGAATGTCGAAACCCGGACTTCCCCATCAAAAGGGAAAAAAGGGGGCACGACAATTCTGGTACTTGATTCTTGGTTATGGATGTTATTTTGATGTTTTGATCATACCAGTGAGTTCGTATGAGGTTTATATGCTTATGTGGATATTTAGTGTGAGGCCCGAGGGGATCGGGCGAGTTTCTGATGAGCTATGGATTGAATTTGAAAATTTAAGATTTTCTAGTGTTGCAGACCTCACATTTGCGAAGGACCGCAATTGCGGAATGTGGGTCGCTTTTGTGAGGCTTGCTGAGAAGGCCAACTTTGTATTTGTGAAGGTGGTATCGCAATTGTGGCATCCGCATTTGCAAAGGCAATATCGCATTTGTGACACATGGTTCCATTTGCGACTCTCCTAATCGCATTTTCAAGGAATGGTGCTTGGGGGAGGGGGTATCGCAATTGCGGCATCCGCATTTGCAAAGGCAGTATCGTATTTGTGACACTTGGTTGCATTTGCGACTCTCCTGGTCGCATTTGCAAGGAATGATGCTGGGGGGGAGAGAGGGGAGCCTATTCGCTTTTGTAAGCCATATCTCACATTTGTGAACTCCCCAACTAGTTATTAAGAAAGACTTTCGGGACTTAAACTCATTATCTCATATTTTTGAATCGTAGACCTGGAGATGTCTGATTTTTGAAGAATATTTTCACAAAAGGCTTGGGATAATTGATTTTTACACATTTTTAAAATTATTTCACGAATCTACATGGATTATTAATACCCAAACACATAAAATTTTGAGGGAAATGTCACAACCCAAACTCTCACCAGATGCATGATGGAGCCAAACACTGCTTGCTAGGCAAGCCATCTAATCCACGATAACAATAACTAAATCAACAGAAGCTTAATAACCTCAACAATTGTAATACCAAAAAATATATGCGAAAACAACAATAACACAACTACAACCATCCCAAAGATTTGATGTCAACGAATATATGAGCACTATAAAATCTCTAAACACATGGCTAAATCCTAAATACAAACTATCTGAACAATAGAACAATGATAACGGAAATAAATGAAAGAGAACTTCAAGGTCTGTGAACGACATAGCAGCTACCTCGTAGTCTCCATAAGTTGGTACCGGTGCGAACTCTAGCAATCACTACACCCAGAAGTACCTGAATCTGCACATAAAGTGCAGAGTGTAGTATGAATATGACCGACACCATGTACTCAATAGGTAAAAAACCTAACCTCGGGCTAAAAGCAGTGACGAGTTCGGGAGAAGGTCAAGGTCCAACATCAATAATTAATAACAACTTATACTATAATAAGGATATTAAAAACAAATAACTCAAAAGATATTATATTTGGCTCGTTCATAATTAAGAGAAATTAGACATGTTTTTCAAGTATAACAGTAAAAGCCCAATACAGATAAAGCATTTTATTTATCAGCTAGCATGAAATACATATCTATGCCTACATATCAAATATATATATATCAAGTTAATGACATCACAGTGTAATCATCTAGTACACTCACTCTCACACACTCATGGAGCATGGCACAAATGCCCCTCACCATCACACACAATGACACTCACCACTGTATGGGTGCGTGGTACAAATAGCCCTCACTAAAGCACATATATACCACTCTTCCTGCACTCACTGTATATCAGACTCCGAATGGGTGGATCCTCGCCCAAGCACTAATAAATAATCAATATAATCATTGCGGCATACAATCCGATCCAAATATTAATTTGTTGCGTCGTGAAACCCGATCCAACATAACTCACAATACGGCTCTATGGCCACATCAGTGATCAACCACTTAAGTCTCAATTGGCTCACATCTCATAGAACTCAGCCCAAACAGTATCACATATAGAAGACAACAACAACATGTGATATAACAAACAAATAATGTACAGAGACTGAGATATATCATGAAGATGAAGGATTATGACTAGGAATATGCTACAATTAAGGCAAACAACTCAAATCAGGAAGAATAGCTCTACCATGTCTCAAACAATTAAGCATATAGCGAAGACATAATTTTCTAACATGAATCATAGCTCAAGTTATCATTCAAGTAGAGAAAATACGGATATAACGAGGCATGAAATCAAACTAGTCTCATAGTAGCCTAAAGTCTACTCGGATCATAAATACCCCGGTGTACGCACACATGCCCGTCACCTAGCACATTTAATATTAGGATTCGTCGAAGTAATAACATATGAGTTGAAAGGGATTAAGGTTATACATGAAGATAGGGATGTAAGACCCTGTAAGTTTGAAGAATTTCAGAACTACTATATATTGGCTTGATATGTATTTTCTTTAAAGTAAACCATTTTCGGTAAAAGTTGATAGATACGATTTTATATGGTTGTGATAAGTTTTAAATTAAATACATGACATGTGCGAGTTTACAAATGAGATTTTATTTATTATAAGAGTAGATAGCATTTTATCATAAGAAAAGTTATCCTTTTTCCGTTTTGAGAATTTGTAGTATAAAAAAAAATTCTTTATTGTAAAGATATAAATTATTTTCTCACAAGAAAAGAAGGTTATCTTTTTATCATTTTAAGAATTAAGCGTTCAAAATTTTTACTCTTTATATGAGATTAGGAAAATTAGAAATTGAGAAAATATATATATTTTTACATGAATATTTTAATAAAATAATAGTGTATGTATTTATTTTATATGGTATCACATGACCATAATAGTAAGTTATATAAAGTGTATTAAAACTGAGTAGTATTTTAAGTAAGTTGAAATAATTCTTAATTATGTGGGTAATTAGTAATTATCCAAAACATTTTGGATAAAAACATAACGTGGCAGCCACATACAATGTATTAGGTGATTCATATACTCACATTACGTGAGTCATATTCATTAAGTGACAACTCGTGTAGTGAAGATATACACACCGTGGTGCATAAGGTGTGAAACCACAAGCAAGCAAATAGAGAAGTAGGCCAAGCATTTCAAGGGTTTGGCGAACTTGATCTTTGCAAGGATAGATGCTTCCCTAAATGAGCATCCAAACTTACAGGTGAGGATAATAAATACTTTACTCCTTTGCTTTAAATTGATAGTGTTCAGATCTTTAATGTTTAAGATGGAAAAAGGTTCAGCTTGAATATTCAGTTATTCAGGTTGAAGAACGTCATTTCACATGAGCTTTATTTTTTTCACTTTCTTTTTATAGTTTTGACAGTTTACCAGAACCTAGATCTTACATGGTCCCATTTTTGCCTAGCTAAAAATATGAGTTCTGTCCTTTGGATGAGAAACAGGAAAACAGATTAATGGACAAGAAGATAGTGGCATGCTAAGTTATAGTTCAATTTCCTGTAGCGTTTGTGACGAAGGAAAGATATGAAAAATTGAAGAACGCATAAACAAATGACTCAATTCATAGAAGTATTAGAAGTGCCTATGTTATTGAATCCCCATATGTCTTATTATTTCATCGTTTGTTTATGGGTCTCAGAAAATACGTAAAATGATTTTATGATATTAATCAGAGGTATAATGGTCTTATGACGTACCGAGAGATTTTGCTATCGTATTTCATATGCGTTATATATGTGTATACATATATGTATATATGTATATATATGTATATGGGATATGAGAAAAGGTTACGGCATTATATACGCACCACCACCTGATCAGCTGGTATACGATGATGATGTTGCCCACAATAGCTGAAATATGACTCAGACGACGTTATATACGTGTATATATGTATATGGGAAAAGGTTACAGCGTTATATACGCATCACCACCTGATCAGCTGATATACGTTGATGATTTGCCCATAGTGGCCGAGATGATATGATGGGATGCCCTCAGAGGCTTGATGATGTTATGTACGTACAGACCTATGCATCACATGACATTCTTGCGCATATGCATGACATTATAAATATTTCATGAATTACAGAGCTATCCAGACTTTCAGGTATATATAATCAGTTTAACGAACCTCCATCATAAGCGAGATTGGCATTCAGCGAAAGATCGGTAAGACTCTATCTCATTCAGAGTGCAGCCGAGTTTATGAGTCACATGTCAGAATTTTGCTACTGACTTATGGGTAGACCGATACCATGTCCCATTTGATGTCAAATAATCTTAGAGGCTTTGTAGACAAAGGTTCATTTTGTATAGTATGTTGGAGGCCTTGACGGCCCATATGTATTCATGTTTTAAGAAAAATGGTTCAGTATTACAGTGTTTTCTACTTACAGTTGTACATTACGAGTTATGGTAATGCTGGCCCATGATAGTTACAAAAGGAATGAATGAGTTACAGAGTGGTTCGCTCGGGCCACTACGGCACTAGGTGCCAGCCACGCCTCCCCAAATTTGGGGCGTGATAAAGTGGTATCAGAGCGAGTCGTGTCCTAGAGAGTCTACAAAGTCGTGCCTAGTAGAGTCTCACTTATGGATGTGTTGCACACCACATTTATAATTGAGAGGCTATAAGGCATTTAGGAAATATAATAAAATGACAAAACCCCTCGAAATGAAGTATTTAAGTCTTTGTCCAGGCAAATGCATCGTGATCGCGAAGAACAAAATTTCAATTCCACAAAATACCCTACGTGAACGCAGCCCTTGGCTCTTAATCGCGAATCACTAGCTGCCAAGCCAATGCAAACACGGATCTCCCCATGCGATCGTGAAGGCTGAAAACCTAATACGCCCAACCACTCCCCTTCTATGCGAATGCGGCTCCTTGTACGCGAACGCGAAGGCCACTACTCCTCAAGCTCCACAAACGTGACCTCCCCATTGCGAATGCGTAGAGCAAAACTCACTTGCCACCAAATACCATCCGCGATCGCAACCCTCCTTCTGCGATCATGATAAACAACAAAACACCATAAGATAACTGATGCAAAACAAGGGAAAATGGCCCGAAACCACTCCAGAACACACCCGAGGCCGCTTGGGATCCTATCCAATCATACGGACCAATCCCAAAATATAACATGTATGTTCACTAGGCCTCAAATCACATAAAACAACATCAAAATAACGAATCACACCTCGATTCAAGCCTAAGAAACTAATGAACTTTCAACTTTCAAAATTCATGCCGAACCATATCAAATCAACTTGGAATAACCTCAAATTTTGCACACAAGTTCCAAATGACACTGCAGAGGTTCTCAACTTGCAACGCCATCAGCTTCATCACCTTCTTCGCCAACATTACCTTCGATACCAGCAACTACTGCATCAGTTCCACCGCTGCAGTCGTCCGAGAGGAGCATGTCCCCCTTCCCCAGTCCCTAGTTCATAGGAATTTGGGACATAACTATTCGGCCCCCTCCGATGATCCCCAAAGAAGGAGGAGTATTTCCCTCTCAGTTTCTACCGGATGCCATCTGATGTCCCGGCCGGTGGATTTTGCTAATTATCAAAGCCTCTGACTTTGAAAAAGGATAGGAATAAAATACAGTCTCTCTCGGGAGCGTGTTTGATGAACAATGTCATGCATAACGCATCGGCAGTACGATCTTTGTTCCTTCTGTTGCTCTTTCTAGCTTTGTTATGGCAGGATTTTTAATTTGTACTTCTGTTTTGCAGGATAACTTCCTTGATTCCGAGGGCCTTCAGATATTGATCCTTGATAAAGAGAAACTTACCTACGAACAGAATCAATCATTGGCCGAGCGGGATCAAATTACTGTCTGCCTCTCGGAACTAGAAACATTAGCTGCTAAGGCCGTTAAGTTTGAGGCTCGATTGCAGAAAAGCGAACAAGAGATAGTGACCCTTAGCCTTAGAGGCCTCCCTGTTAAGGGTACAATTTAAATAAGCTAAGGCAAAGTGGGTTGAGGTCAAAAATGCCATTCTTTAGAGGCTGCCTCTACTGAAAGACTGAATAATTTGGAGGCAGCCCTGAACTCAAAAGCTAAAGAAGTTGATGCTGATGAGAAGAAGTATGCCCAATTGGAAGAGATGCATAAGAAAGTCATAGAGCATAATAAAGTTTTTAACTCCACTATCTGTGACCTTGATGTCAGCCTTCGGGATGCTAGATTTGAGCGGGATAACCTTTCGATCGAGGTTGACCATCTTAAAGAAGAACTTCAGAGCCAAGCGGCTTCCCTCATTTTTGAAAAAACATATTCTATGTATAGCATAAGGAGAAAAATCTTGGAAGAGGCCAAACCGGGCGTCATTGACTTTGATGCCGAAATCGCCAAGGCCCGTGAGGTGGAGTCAACTACCCAAAGGGGTCTCCCAGTCCAACCTGATGCCACTGACTCTTTTGGTTCTGGTTCTGAGTTCTCGAGAACTAAAGAAGAACCTGAAGGGGATGATGGTGAAGTCCAAGATCTTGAGCCGGCGAAGGATCCGCCTAGTTCTCCTGGGGCTGCAGATACTTCTCTTCCTCCGAATTCCGGTGGTGTGGTAGCTTAGCTTTTTTTCTTTCCTTTCACTTTTCTTTTCTTTTCCATACTTTTGTACTCGTGCTACTTGGAACGTTTGTTGTGTATAAAAGTATTTTTTTAGTTTAAGCATTGTGCAAGTTTTTCTTTTTGCGTCGGGTTATGCGAGGCTTCGGATGCATTTTTCCTCTATAGTATTTGGACTCCGAACATAAGTTATTTTAGAATAAACCCTTTACCGTGAGGTTTTCATAATAGGTGGCCCTCTTATGTTTATGATACTCTTGAAGAAGACGTCTCTTGTTCATAACGGCACTAGCATTTGAAGTACTTGTTTAACTTTTCAATGATAAAATTAGTTCATCATTCAGACAAGAAACAAGATAAAAATAAAAGAACTTTATTTTATTCCTTCCATTTTCAAAAGTACATAAGCATTCATTGTACTAAAAAGAAATTTTCATTACTTGTAGCTAACTTGTACAACTTGTTTCTACAGGGCTGGCCGCGCTGTCCCCGGTGCTGATGATAGAACTTTGTTCCCAGATTTTGTAGTCCCGGTTGATGTGGCAGTTATTGCTGTACTCTCATAACATTCCCCCTCCCCTCCCCCTCCTGCAGTGTTTGAATGCGAAGAATGCAAATTTGAATATTGGAAGTCTTGCTCCTTTGAAGATTCCACTAGTGATGGTTGGATAATCTTTAGTTTGATAGCAAACTTCACTTCCCCTTAGGAATTTTGCTATTTAGCCAAAGATTATCTAACAAGTCCCAGTGGCTTTCACTCGTGAATGGTCGGGTAATCTTTGGCCTGGTAGAAAACTTTACTTCCTGGTAGGAACTTTGCTACCGAGTAAAAGACTATCTAACCGCTTGGTAAGGACTCGTGGTCTACATGCCTTGTCATTTTAAGGTCTTATTTCTTCTGATGAAACTTCCTTCGTAGAATGCTTTCTGTTGCTGCCTCATTGAAAACCTTGCCAGAAAAACCCAATTGGAACAAAAACTGGATGAAGGGAAAAAGAATGCAGCACATACTTTCAAAATAGGATGCTCGTCAACAATAGTACCTTTTGAGGTGTGCCACATTCCAATTGCTCGGCAACTTTACTCCGTCTTGAGTTTTCAATATTATGACCCTTTCCTAGTGAAACTGAAATACGGTAGGGGCCTTCCCACGTTAGACCTAACTTTCCCGCGTTGAGCTCCTGGGCGTTCTGAGTTACTTTCCTTAAAATCAAGTCTCATACTTTGAAATAATGGAGGTTGTCTCTTCGATTGTAATATCTTTCCATTCTCTAATTTTGGGCTTCCATCTTTATATGTGCCAAGCCCCTGCGTTCGTCGAGCAACTTCAATTTGACCAATAATGCTTCGTTGTTTGCTTCTTCGTCCACCCGAAAATATCTCAAGGTAGGTTCCCCTACTTCCACCGAGATCAAAGCTTCTGCTCCATATACAAGAGAGAAAGGAGTCTTCCCCGTGCTTGATTTGGCCATTGTTCGATACGCTCATAGTACTACTGGTAGCTCTTTAGGCCATTTGCCTTTGGCTACTTCCAATCTCTTTTTGAGATTTTGATAATCACATTATTTGTTGATTCTGCTTGACTGTTTGCACTAGGGTAATAATGTGATCCTATTTATTTTCAAGTCTTCAAGGAATTTTGTGACCTTTGTGCCTATAAATTGTGGTCCGTTGTCGCAGGCTATCTCTTTTGGTATCATGAATCTGCAAATTATATTTTCCCACAAGAAATCTACCAGTCCACGCTCGCCGATTTTCTAGTACAAACTTAGGAAAAAGGTCAGTTAAAATCAAAAGAAATCTTACCTTACCGAATGTCGGCGACAGCAGACCGACTATATCCATTCCCCACTTCATGAATGGATGGGCGACAAAATCGAGTGTAGTAGCTCTACCGGTTGATGTACCAGCGGTGCGTTGCGTTGATACTTATCGCATTTCTGAACATAAGCCTTAACGTCTTGTTCTATCCAGGGCCAGTAGTATCTTGCTCTAATTAGCTTTAACACTAAGAAATCTGCGCCCGAGTGATTTCCGTAGATCCCTTCGTGGACTTCTCTAATGATATAGTTAGCTTCGGAAGCTCCCAACCATCGGGCCAACGGGCCTTAGAAAGATCTTATATACAATTGACCTCCCTTGAAGCTGTATCGAGCTTCTTTAGTGCGCATTGCCCGAGATGCCTTGGGATCTTTAGGCAATTTTCCATGTTCGAGATAGTTAATGATCTCATTTCTCTAGTCCTAGACCAAATTGGTCACGTTTACTTCGTAATAGTCGTCTGCGTCCAATACCGAATGCATAAGTTGCACGACTGTACTGGAGTCTGATCCCTTCATTTCCATGGACGATCCTAGATTGGCTAGTGTTGTTGCCTCCATATTTTCTTCTCTCAGGATATGGGTAACTGACCATTCCCTGAACTATGCGGGCAGAGCCTGGACTTTTACTACATATCGTTGCATGTGTTCCTCTTTGGCTTCGAAGATCTCGTAGACCTAATTTACTACCAATTGGGAGTCGCATTTGATTTTTATGACCTCGTAGTTTAGTCCCCGGGCTAGGTCAAGTCCTGCAATCAAAACTTCATACTTTGTTTCATTGTTAGTCCTAGGAACAGTTCTTATGGGTTGCCTTAGGGTTTCCCCGAGAACGTGATTAGTACTACATCAAACCCATGACCCTTTCACATTGGAAGCTTCGTCCGTGAATAAAATCCAAACTTCTGATGTCGATTCTGACACCATCACTGCTTCTTTGGTAGCCAAAGGTAATAGTCCTGGACTGAAATCGGCCACAAAGTTGGCCAAAACTTGTGACTTAATCGCAATCTTAGGTTTATACTCTAAGTCAAATTCACTCATTTCGACTGCCCACTTGGCCATCCTAGTTGAATGTTCAGGTTTATGAAGGATATTCTGCATGGGAAAAGTGGTCACCACGGCTATCGGATGACATTGGAAATAAGGCCTAAACTTTCGAGCGGAGACTACGAGAGCTAAGGCCAATTTTTTTAGATGTGGGTAGCGCGTTTCTGCTCCCACTAAAATTTTACTAACTTAATAGATAGGAGATTTCGTACCTTCGTCCTCACGAACTAAAACGGAACTTACCACTACATCTGAGACCGCTAAGTAGACCAACAATTGTTTGCCTTCCTTCGATTTTGACTGTAATGGAGGACTCGATAAATACCTTTTCAGATCATTCAGAGCCTGCCGGCATTCCAGAGACCATTCGAAGTTGTTTGAGGAGGGAAGGTGACGACATTTTTCTGAAGACTGGGAAATGAACCTGCTTAAAGCGGCCAGTCTTCTTGTCAACCTTTGAACCTCTTTTACGCTTGATAGCTGGTCAGGGATGTCTTCGATGGATTTGATTTTATCAGGATTAACTTCGATCCCCCTTTGTGACATCAGGAATCCCAAGAACTTACCGGAGCTGACTTCAAATGCACACTTCTCGGGGTTAAGCTTCATGTTGTGCTTCCTTAGGATATCAAAGGTTTCTTGCTGGTTTTTAAGATGGTCACCTGAGTTCAAAGACTTAACTAGCATATCATATATGTAAACTTCCATGGTTTTCCCTATTTACTTTTCAAACATTTTGTTTAAGAGCTGCTGATAAGTGGATCCGACGTTTTTAAAGGCATCATATTATAAGTTCGTTATGAACGAAGTTTTTTCCCAGTCCTCTGGGTTCATCTTGATTTGGTTGTTCCCGGAGTAATCATCGAGGAAACTCATTAACTCATGACCGGCTGTCGCATCAATCATTTGATCAATGTTCGGTAATGGGAACGAGTCTTTTGGCCACGCCTTATTTAGATCCTTATAGTCTATGCACATGCAAAATTTATTCTTCTTCTTTGGAACTACTACTACGTTAGCTAGCCAGTCAGGATACTTTACCTCTCAGATTGAACCGATATCGAGCAAACGAGTTACCTCTTCTTTAACAAATTTGTTTCTGACCTCGGCAATAAGATGTTTTTTCTGCCTTACCGGAGGGATGTTAGGATCCAAGCTTAGTTTGTGCACTGCCACTTCTGGTGGAATACCTATCATATCCGCGTGTGACCACATAAATCAATCAATATTAATTTTAAGAAATTCGATAAATCCAGACCTAAGCTCGGGGTTTAGTCTTGTCCCTAAGTGGAACTTCCTCTCCAAGAGCTTTTCGAACAACAGGACTTGATCAAGTTCTTCCGCTGTGGACTTTGTTATGTCTGTTTCATCCGGTACCTGGAAATATCTTGGTACCTGATAGGACTCTAACGACTACTCCCTCTGGTTGACTTCTCTCGACTCGGGAGCAGGCGTCGATTCCTGTAATTGCTATGCTTCATGCTTCTTCCCTTTGCTATTGGAACTAAGATTGTGTTCATCTCCCTTATTGTTGATTGATCACCTTTTATTTGTTTAATTCCCTCGGGAGTTGGGAATTTCAGTAATTGATGATATGTTGATGGCACAGCCTTCATCTCGTGCAACCATGATCTCCCAAGAATAATATTGTAGCCCATATCGCCATCTACTACTTCAAAGAGGGTCGTCTCCATTACCCCCTCGACGTTCGTGGGCAATAAAATCTCTTTTGGGTAGTCACGCTTGCCAAATTGAACCCAACGAAGAGTTTTATGGTCGGAATGATACTTTCGGTCAGCTTGGCTTGCTCCAGCACTCCCCACTGGATAATGTTGGCCAAACTTCATGCGTCCACCAAAACATGTTTAGTTTTAAAATCTAACACATTAAGAGAGATTACCAAGGGATCATTGTGCGGCAGCAGTAGTCCATCTGCGTCTTCCTCTGTGAAAGTAATGTCATCCTCCGTGACTTCCCGTAGTCTCTTATTGTGGGTTACTGATACCTTCATCTTTTTCCCGCCGAAAATGTCACACCATTAATCTCGTTCCCCCAAAAATCATGTTCGTCATCAGACAAGGAGGATCTTCTCCTGCTTTCGAAGGTTCCGCGTTATCATGATTGCGGTCGTAGTTGTTTTTAGCCTGTTGCTTAAGAATTCTCTAAGATGGTCGTTTTTCAACAATGTCACCACCTCGTCACAAAAATGTCTGCAGTCCGATGACTGTTGGTCCCATGGTATTCGCACCACAAATTAGGATCCCTTTGAATAGGATCGAATCTCATTGGTTTTGAGAATCGTGATTCCTTAATTTTCCTCATAGCTGACACTAGTTCAACTATGTTGACGTTGAAGTTGTATTCGGATAACCTGGGGTAGGAAGAATCGTGGGAACCTACTACCTCCTTGTCCTGCAATGATTTGTTATTCCGGCCGCGATCAGCTCTCCTTTCAGAAGCGAATCTATCTGCCGACCAGAATCCTCTACCGCATCCTTCGGCACTTTCATAGAGCAAAAATCGACCTCTTGAAGACCGTCGATCTGTGAAAAATTATCCTTTGATTTCTCCTTATTCTTCTCCCGGTCCTGGTCCCGACCCTTGGTTGATGCCGGGAAATCAAGTTGATCAACCTCAATTCTTATCTTTCACTCGTATTGGTTGCCTATGTTGTTGCCTGGAACTCGAGCAAACTTTCTTTCAATTTTTGAGAAGCATGTAAACTTCTCGGATTCAGTCCTTTAGTGAATGCTTCAGCTGCCCATTCGTTCGGTACGGTCGGTAGTGTCACACCTCTTTTTTCCGCACCCGAGGGGGCGCTGGAGTTTTTTCTAATTAAAGGACAATCGAGACGGGATTGGTTTATTTATTTCAGAGTCGCCACTTGGGAGATTTAGGGTGTCCCAAGTCACCAATTTTAATCCCGAATCGAGGAAAAGAATGACTCCATATTACAGTCTGCGTACCAGAAATCCGGATAAGGAATTCTGTTAACCCGGGAGAAGGTGTTAGGCATTCCCGAGTTCCGTGGTTCTAGCACGGTCGCTCAACTGTTATATTCGGCTTGATTATCTGATTTTATACAAGTGTGAACTTATGTGCAAAATTTAACTTTTAACCGCTTTTATCATTTACTGTTTTTATCAAGAATTGCAACGTTGTGAAAATGTATCTCGAATCGCGTTACAATCAATGTACCCGTGGTCGTCGACACACTTTGACTCCGTTGAGATTTAGATTTGGGTCACATCAATGTGCACCCAAGTTTAAGGAAATTAAATTATTAAAGGCGCGCCTAAAGCGACTAGCGTATTTATTTTGGGTAGGACCGTGAAATTTTACTAAACGGTCCATCCCGAAGTCTAAATAATTTTTAAAGCAAATATTTACTGAGGGCCCCGCAATTTGTATTTTATTTGGCGAGGCTCATCTCATTCTTATTTTTTTTTAAAAAGAAATTGCAACGTCATGGACACGCATCTCGAACCACGTCACAATCAATGTACCCGTGATTAGAAACACATTTCGACTCCGTTGAGAATTGGATTTGGGTCACATAAATGTGCACCCGAGTTTAAGAAGGTAAAATTTATTAAGGCGCGTCCTAAAGAGTCTAACGTATTGTTATTTTGGGAAGAGGCCGTGAAGGTTCATTAAACGGCCAAATCCAAAGTCTAGTCAATGGTTATGTATTTTATTGAGGGCCCCGACGGTTTGTGATTTATTTGGCGAGGCTCGTCTCATTTTTATTTTAAAAGGATAAACCTATAGCGACTACATTTTCTATTAAGTTCGTCTCTAAAATAAAAGAAAAATCTCCTAATTATTTACATGCTGAAAAACGCAACTTATTAGTTATTAAGTTACGGCTTATGTGAACGGAAAATTGCGATCGCGTTTGTACAAGGAAAAACTGCTTTCATTCCACATTTTATTATTTGCTAGAACATGAGATAAATACACAATAATATCAAAGCCGATTAACTATTCTTCAAATAATTTAAACTAGCATTATTAGATGAAGAAATCATACATATGCAACCTCATTACTCATTAATTAATCGACTACATTTTTATACGAAGAGAGAAAAATTAATATTCAAACACAGATCCAAACAAAAGAATTCAACAGGATCAGGAGCCTGATTAATATTTCATTTTTCGCTTCAAGCCAAGAGTGTACAAATGTGTACCTGGAAACAGCAGTACAAGAACAAAGAAATAGGAGTCAGCAACAGTAATAACGCAGCAACAGCAGGTTCCGCAACATCGCAAAACCAGTAACGACCAGTAGAATAACCTAGTGACAGATTGAAAACTCAGCAGTGAAAAAAGTACAATCGCAGTCAAAGCAGAAGAGAGAAAAGACACGAGATGCAGTAGCTTCGGATTTTTGAATAACACTCGAAGAAAAGCAAACAGAAATTATTCGAGTGAAAGTTCAAATTGGATTTCTCTTTTACTCTCACAAACTCTCTCAAGTATCTCTTAATATTCAAGTTCTAAAAACTCTCTTCTTTTTTCTCTCCAAAAAAATCCTCTCAAGGTTCAAGTTCTCCTCTTTAAAAACCTCCCCCTTAATGTCAAGAATAGTCCTCTATATATAGCAAGACAAGTCTTCAATTCCCAACCCCAAAATTATTCCCCCAATGGCATGCTTTGTCCCACTACTAATGTTTTCTTTATTTTAAACTTTGTCCCCCATGCCTACATTAAATAAATACCACATTCCCAACCCATTACCATATGTCCCCCATGCCTATATTAAAAAAGTACAAGATTCCTCCCCATTATGTTTTGTCTTGTCCCCCATTACATTAAACAAGTACATCAAAAACCCCACCCCATTATATTTGTTCCCCATGCTTAACATAAAGAATCAAAATAATGTTTAATTACCAAATTACCCCTCTGACATTATTGCAATTACCATTCTACCCCCGAATGCAATGCAATTTACCAAAACTACCCCCTCAGCTCTAAACAAACAATTAATCATAACTCAACCAAAATATAGTCAAGATGACCAATTTCTCAACAATCTTCAACAACAATTATATGAACACGATGAACAACACAACTCAAAATTAATGGAATGAATTAACCATATCGGGAACCAATCCTGGTTAATTTAGACCATGAATGTATGAGCAAGAACACAACAATACGAACAACAAAACACATGATTCAAACTAAATTAACAAATCAAAGACAAACATAAACTCACATTAAATCACTGGATTTAAACATGAACTTCAAATAAGGTGGACATGAATTAAATCTATTTTTAGCAACAAACATGACGGATTCTAATGATTCAAACAACATTAATATTTTCTGGAAAATACATAGCACATGAGACAAATTGAAGAGATAATTAATTAAATTCCAATTTGAATCTAACAAACATTAAACTAACAAATATTCACTTAAACAAACATGAAATAAACATGAAAAATAACTAATTAACTTCTTTTGAAATCTGAAAATTAATTCAACAAAACACATAAACATGAACAAAACAAAAGATCAAATATCTAACCATAGATATGAACAAAACAAACATTTTGCCAATTTTAGATTCGAAAATATCAAAACAAAATACGGACAAAATAAAACTCAAAACACTAACCGGAGATGAAAAACGACGGATTCGATTGTATGAACTGTTTCGACGAACCTCAGATGGGAATAAATCTGCCCGGACTCAACGACTAACTCGACGACGAACTTGACTTTAAGAAACACGTCGAGACAGTAGCGGCAGTCGACACAGCAGCGGCAGTCGACGCAACATCAAATGGAGGAAACGGAGAAGCAACGGCGACAAAGTCGACGGGGAGGTCGACGGACAGCTGCTCGATATTGAGGCGATGCAATGGTGGTTGACGACGCAACAGTGATTGTTGCTGTTTCAAAAGAACGAGGGGTCGTGGGGGTGGTGTTTGGACTGGGGGTTTTCGGACAAGATGGTGCAGCAGCCATGGCTGTCTTGGTGGAGCTGAAGACGTGGTTGACTAACGTGAAGATGGAGAGGGAGCTGGGGCGACGGGATAGTGACGACGCAGCAGCAGCTGCGACGTGCAGCTGGGGACGAGGGTGATGGTTTGGGTCATTTGGTCGTCGACTGGTTATGGCCGTAGATGGTGTTTGGATGGTGTTTGGGTGGTGTTCGACGAGTAGTGGTCGACGGAGAAGCTGGAGGTGAGGCAGCCAGTTCGTCTGGTCCGTTTGGACGATGAAGCTGAAAGCAGAAGAAACAACTACGGAAGCCATGGATGGAGGTCGAAGCTAAGGAGGCAGCAACCATGGGTGTCGAGCTTCCAGCTCGTCGCCGAGGAAGATGAACCAGCGGCGACTTGTTGTGTGCGTGGAGGAGATGGAGTGAAGCAGAAGCGACGACGCACTGGGAACGGGCTGGACATCGTGTGTGTGTGTGTGTTGGGGGTAAAAGTTGCCATGGATGCTTTTCTTGGAGCTTTGGAGAAGAAGGAGCAAAATGGGTGTGGGGGGCGGATAGTTAGTTTTAGGTTTTTAGGGTTTTTTGTTCTTTTTGTTTTTTTCTTTTGTTTTGTTTTTTTTTTGAATGAAGAGGGGTGTTGGGTTAATGGGTTAATGGGGCGGACCGGGTCGACCCGTGTGAAATGTACTGGGTCGTGGACAATTGTTTGGGCCTGGGGTTGAAAAATTGAAGAAGTGGCCCAATCCGATTTTTATTTGTATTTTTGTTATCTTTTCTTCTTTTATATTCTAAAACTAAATTAGAAGAATACTTAAATTATTATTAAGAACTAAATTAAGTTATAAGAGCGCAAATTAACTACCAATAACAATTAACGCACAATTAAGTAATAATTACGCATAAAATTGTTTATTTGGACATTAAATGCTAAAAATGCAAAAGATGCATTTTTTTTGTAAATTTTTTAATTTTGATAAAACTAATTTAATTACTAACAATTATAGAATTAAATCCTACATGCAAATGCGACATATTTTTGTATTTTTTATTAATTTAGCAAATAAACAAACACAGACAAATACAAATAATAATCCAAAAATGTCACAAAAATACTCAAAATTGCACACCAAGGAAAATCATTTTATTTCGCATTTTTTGGGAGTAATTCTCATGTAGGGCAAAAATCACGTGCTTACAGCTGCCCCTCTTTGCCCGAAGACACGAAGGGTTTTCGTGCAAAGATAAAGTGAGCGATTTTTGCCCGTCCGAGTACTCCGTGTGAAGCATTTTTTGAAAAAGATTTAACCGAACCTTTGCTTCAAAGGTTTCCTACATATCCCTGGCTAAAGGGGAATCAGGTTAATGTAGTTCGGGAAGTTTCGGTAGCTGGGACTACCGTGGAATTGCAATGTTACTGTTGTTGCATGTTGTTATCACTGCTTACCGATCTCCTTATTACACCGTACTTAAAATAAAAACAAGAAGCTAGGCTAGACTGAAATTTGTTCTTGTTGCCTGGCTTTCTCGTCGGCTTGTGTTTCCTCCGGTGCTTTTCTTCCAATGCTTTTCTTCCTTTTGACCCATGCTCTTGAGTATGTGCTGGGACCTCTTGTTGCAACCTTTTGCTTCCCGGTGCTGGGATTTTTTATTGTTTCCTGTTGGGGATTCCTACTGTAACCCTCTGTTTTATTGTTCTCTGACTTGATCTTGAAACCTATGCCTCTGTTGTATGGGCGGGCTCCCCACTTCAATACTTGAAAATTAATGCTGAATGTATTCCTCTGTTATCTAGGCGGGCTCCCAACTTCAACGCTCGAAATATAAAGACTGAAATGTATGCCTCTATTATTTGGGCGGGCTCCCAACTTCAACGCTTGAAATGAAAAGGCTGAAATGTATGCCTCTGTTATCTGGGCGGGCTCCCAACTTCAACTCTGGAGATATAAAGACTGAATGTATTCCTCTGTTATTATGGGCGGGCTCCCAACTTCAACGCTTGAAATGTAAAGACTGAATGTATGCCTTTGTTATCTGGGCGGGCTCCCAACTTCAACACTTGAAAAGTAAAGACTGAATGTATTCCTCTGTTATTATGGGCGGGCTCCCAATTTCAACGCTTGAAATATAAAGACTGAATGTATTCCTCTGTTATTATGGGCGGGCTCCCAACTTCAACTCTGGAAATATAAAGACTGAATGTATTCCTCTGTTATTATGGGCGGGCTCCCAACTTCAACTCTTGAAAATTAAAGACTGAATGTATTCCTCTGTTATTATGGGCGGGCTCCCAACTTCAACTCTGGAGATATAAAGACTGAATGTATTCCTCTGTTATTATGGGCGGGCTCCCAACTTCAACGCTTGAAATGTAAAGACTGAATGTATTCCTCTGTTATTATGGGCGGGCTCCCAACTTTAACGCTTGAAAAGTAAAGGCTGAATATATTCCTCTGTTATTATGGGCGGGCTCCCAACTTCAACTCTGGAAATATAAAGACTGAAATGTATGCCTCTGTTATCTGGGCGGGCTCCCAACTTCAACTCTGGAAATATAAAGACTGAAATGTATGCCTCTGTTATCTGGGCGGGCTCCCAATTTCAACACCTGAAATGAAAAGACTGAATGTATTCCTCTGTTATTATGGGCGGGCTCCCAATTTCAACACCTGAAATGAAAAGACTGAAATGTATGCCTCTGTTATCTGGGCGGGCTCCCAACTTCAACTTTTAAAATAAACGCCATTCCTCTCTTCAGGCGGGCTCCTGATTTCAACAACAACTTAGGATTGGGTAAAACTAAACTTAGGAGGAAATGTGTCTCCTATGGGTAAAACTAAACTTAGGAGGAAATGCGTCTCATATGGGTAAAAGTAAACTTAGGAGGAAATGCGTCTCCTATAGGTAAAATTAAACTTAGGAGGAAATGCATCTCCTACGGGTAAAACTAGACTTAGGAGGAAATGCGTCTCCTATGGGTAAAAGTAAACTTAGGAGGAAATGTGTCTCCTATGGGTAAAACTAAACTTAGGAGGAAATGCATCTCCTACGGTTAAAACTTAGGAAGTGCGTCTCCTATTGGCAAAACTAGACCTAGGAAGTGTATCTCCTATCGGTAAAGGCATGGAATGTATTCCCTTGTTATACAGGTGGGTGCCTGAAATGAACAGACAAAAAAGTATTCCTCTCGTTATTCAGGTGGGCGCCTGTTTTTTTTTTTTTGAGAAAATTTTCGCGATGTGAAAATTTTCTGCCCCGGTTTGATGATCTTCTTTATGGCATGTTCTTCCGCCATCTGTAACATTTCTTTTCCCTGCTTCAAATCAAAGAAAGATTTTGTTAGTTTTAAAAGAAGAAAAAAAAAACATGGTTGCTTTCCCTTTTTTTCTTTTTTTTTTTCTTTTTTTTTTTCGGCGGTCCATTACACTATCAGAACTTGCTGGGGATGATACTATTTATTGGGGATGATATTACTGTTGGGGATCATGTCCCTGCTGGTGAACACATTCCCGTTGGGGGTGGTTTTTCCTCTTCTTTCCTTGCTCTACATTGTCCGACCTTTTTGGAATTTGGTCGATGATCGGCCAAGGATGCTCTTGCATCTCGACCCCTTTTTCACTATACCCCCTTGTCATTTAGGCCAACTCATCATTCGGTCTTGCAACAAATGTCTTTTCCGTTTCATTGTATTATCTTTGGCATGTCCTGTTCGCCTTTTGCTTCGCAGCATTTTGGCAATTAGTAGTAAGCTCTGAAAAACAAAATCCTTCTAAAAACAAACTACTGGAGAAAAACACTATAAACCCAAAATAAAAAGTGATGACTTTAAAAACGATGAAAGAAAAAGTCTTTCTGAACAAATGTTGGAGAAAGAAAAAATAAAGAACTTATCCGAATGGTACAATCAATCCCAATGATCATGTCATGCATTTCTGGATTAACCAACTCAGTCTATTCATATCGATCAATTTTTCTAACGGCCTTACTTTGCTGGGGATGTGCAGAAGCCCAACTTTCGCCGGATGCGGATCTTATCTTGCTAGCCCCCTTTATATCCTTGTCGCCTCATAGTGCCCTTCGAGGGGTTTTCACTGATGAGGCTCTCTCATTTCTCTCAATTCTCGTCGCCTTATGGTGCCTGTGAAGGTTTTCACCAATAAGACTCTTCTCATTTTATTTTCTAAGCTGGAGATTGGAGTGTTACCGACATGACTCTTTGCTGGGGATGTGCAGAAGCCTAACTTTCGCCGGATGCGGCCCATTTTTTGCCAATCTTATCTTGCTAGCCCCCTTTATATCCTTGTCGCCTCATAGTGCCCTTCGAGGGGTTTTCACTGATGAGACTCTCTCATTTCTCTCAATTCTCGTCGCCTTATGGTGCCGATATGACTCTTTGCTGGGGATTCTTTAGGTTATCAATTCGTTGCCGACTTTCTCTGATTTTATTTGCTTAACTTGGCTTTCCTCGGATTCTGATCGAGAGGTCTTTTTTGGACATCAACATGGGTTTTTTTTTTGTTTATGGCTAAAAGAAAAAGAGGGCATCAAAAAGGGTTCAAAATAATTCTGATGGGTAAAAACCATTACAAGTCTTGGAATCGAACTTCCTTCCTAACATTACAAACATAACTTCTGCCCCAGTTTCTTGCTTGGGGATTCTTATTTTTTTTTTGGTTACACTATGACCGAGCCGTGAGGCGCCTACGTATCCTTCTTTGAGGAATCAGGTCAAACGTAGTTCACAACTCCTTTTTTTTCTTTTTTTTTTCTTTCTCTTTTTTTTTGTTTTTATTATATTTTTCTTCTCTCTTTTTTTTCATTTTCATTACTGATTCCAAAAGAGGGGTATGAAAGAATAAATAAGGCTCAAAAGGGGAAGCAAAGGTTAAAATGTTTGGATAGAAGAATAAATTGCCTCCGTCATTTCATTCTCCGATAAATGCCAAGTATAAACAAACAAACAACAATTAATTGCCATGTCGATGCATCTTCCCTCGACATCTGTCTGACATGAAGTGCAACTGGATAACATCTTGGTCACAATAGACGGCCACTGCCAATTCGGGACAAATTTGCCATTTTGTTTTGGCCTGATGTGGGAGGATCCGTTTCAACACTTGCTGTCCCTCTTTAAATTTCCTGATATCGTCTGCATATCCTAAATTGATGTCTTATGCGTCATTTAAGTTGGGCTTGGATTTCTCTTCTAACTAGCTTAAACTCTCTGTTTGTCTCTTTGAAGGCTTTATTATCATCGTATCCCAATTCGTCATCGTGATTGACCTTTTGTATAATCAGTTCGAAATCAGATTGATTTTTAGACTAAGTTGAAGATCCGTTATGCATGCCATGTCATTGGAATCAATATAAAGAGCATTGTTTAGAAAGAGAAAAGGAAGAAAAATAGACTCAAAACAAATAAGAAGAGAAGCTTTCACTTTGTAAAAATACGGGACAACAGAGTTTCACACTAAAACAAAACTGGATTACAACTCTGCAATAATCCAAAACAAGAAAGAAAAATCAGAGCCCAATACCAAGACTCCCTTCGGATAGGAAGAGGAGTAGCCGTCTAATTGTTGATTTTTTTTTTATATTTTTTTTTGGAACTATTTTCACTGGCACGGATCGTCATTAATGTTTGGCGGCTCTGGAACCTGAACCTCGATCCTATTTGTGTTGATGAGCTCTTGCACGGCATTCTTCAACTTCCAACATCTCTCGGTATCGTGTCCGGGAGCCCCCGAACAATATTCACAACTTGCTAAAGGGTTAAGATTTTCAGGAAGGGGATTTGGTAATTTGGGCTCAATAGGATTCAATAGGCCTAACTGCCTCAATTTGTGGAATACGGTAGTATAGGATTCTCCCAGCGGAGTATATTTCTGCTTCCTCTCATTCTTAAAAGCTTGATTCCCCCGGAAACCTGACCCTGGAGGATTTCTATAGGCCCTCGGAAGTGGATATATGTTTGGTGGAGGTGGGTATGTATTTTGGGAAGCCGGCGCACGCCATTGTACGTGTGCTGGAGAGTGGGTATAGGTTTGTGCATGATGAACGGAAAAATGGGGATCTGGCAGTGGGTAATAATGTTGTGGAGGGCTATATGGAGTGCGGGGGTAATTTTGGTGGTAGGGTCGTGGGTGGCTATAGTAGGGTGACGGGCCTCTAGATCCGAACCAGGCTACAGACTCAACAGTCGTGACATCTTCTTTCTTCTCCTTCCCCAGTACACCCTCAGTGCCGCTCTGGATGGCCTGAGTGGTTGCTTTAATTGCCGAATAGCTCAGGATTTTGTTGGACCTGAGTCCCTCTTCGATCATACCGCCCATTTTTACTACTTCATTGAAAGATTTACCAACTGTCGTCACTAGATGACCAAAGTAAGTTGGCTCCAAGGTTTGTAAGAAGTAGTCCACCATCTCTCCCTCTCTCATGGGAGGATCGACTCTGGCTGCTTGCTCTCTCCAGCGGAACCCGAACTCGCGAAAACTTTCCCCGGGGTTCTTCCCGATCCTCAACAACGTGAGACGGTCAGGGACTATCTCGAGATTGTATTGGAAATGACCTGCGAAAGCCTGCGCCAGATCATCCCAAGTGTACCATCTGCTGGAATCCTGCCTGGTATACCATTCTAATGCCGATCCGCTCAGACTTTGGCCAAAATAGGCTATCAGCAGTTCATCTTTACCGCCTACCCCTCTCATTTTACTACAGAATCCCCGCAAATGTGCCATGGGATCACTGTGCCCTTCATATAAATCAAACTTAGGCATCTTGAACCCAGCCGGGAGTTGGACATTCGGGAAAGGGCATAGATCTTTGTAGGCCACGCTGACCTGGTTGCCCAATCCATGCAGGTTCCTGAAGGACTGCTCCAGGCTTTTGAATTTCCTCAATACCTCATCTTGTTCTGGGGCTTTAATCGACTTTTCAATTTCTGCCGGTGCCTCCAAATGTGGATTGTAGGTATGTGGTTCGGGGGCATGGAATGTAGGCTCAGGGGGATAGTATTGCGTATCGGGAGCCTGAAGCAATGGCTCGCTGTTTGATCTTTGCAGGGTGGCTGATATGGGTCCCATAAAAGTGGGAACATTTGGTATTGGGAGAGGTTGATGGGGTGGTGGAGCTTGGGAATCATGGGGGCTTCTCTCCTGATGATAACGGTGATTCGGGAGGCTTGTTGAAGGGCCGGAGTGAGGGTATTCCGGCATGTGCCCCAACGGCTCAGGGCTCTTTTGTGATTTGGCTAGAGCTAGCTGCATTGCATTCATCTCTAATCCCATCCTTTCTATCTTTTCCATTGCTTCCTTTAACAACTGGCTCACCGGCCTTTCTTCCTCGGTACTATTCTCTGAAGTAGTCATGCTTGTTGTTATCGGTCCTTTGGATATAGTTTGGTAAGGGTGTGTTGCCAGAATTCTTTAACAACTAACTGTTTGAGATTCGGAAAACAACAAACTTGTTAGCGTTTAGAGTTTAACAGATTTGACAACAACACATTGAGGATGCAATGCCCCTAGGCCGTTAACCGTTTCTAACATGCTTTGCTTTAAACAACATGCGTCCCCCGACTTGCTTATTTGTCCCCTTTTAAAGCACTTTGGGAAACCCTGTATTTTATTTTATTTGTATTTTCTTTTTCTTTCGATTTTTCATTTTTTTTTTCTTTCTCTTTTTCGATTTTTTTTCATTTTTCCCTTTTTGATTTTTCCATTTTTTTTTGTTGTGGTCGAATCTTATGGAGATTGCCTACGTATCATGACCCCGCATGAATCAGACCTTGCGTAGTTCGGACAATAAAAGATAAACAACACTAAACACACATTTTTTTTAAAAAGATTTAAAACAAACTGGGTTTCAAGGATTTAAAGATTACCCACCAGCTTGAAAATTAAACAACCCGCATGTTCTAATCAAAAGATTGGTAGACTTAAAACAAAATTCCAGCTCCCTTTCTCTGTTCGAAAAATGCAACCAAATGGTTATTTTTTGCAAATGTGGCCCCTTCCAACTTTCTCATGAATTTTGAGGCCGGGGAGGATTATTTTGACACTTTGAAACTTGTCCATTCTTTTACGAAAATAACCTTTCGACAACTGAAAGATACTCTAAGGCTATTTCGGCAAGAACGGTTTAAGACGCGGCCGAAGCTGGCTCGGCTTATTATGACAAAAGACGGTATTCACATGACCGCTGACTCTTTGATTTTTTTTCTTTTAAAAATTACAATAAAAGACTTGGCGTTGTAAACACGGCCCTTCAGCGCCTCGGGGACGAAGATTTATAAGGCTGTGTGGGTCCATATCTCAAAATGACCCAAAGGTGGCTGTTTATGCCAAGTCAGCCTTCCGGCGTCCCTTTCGGGAACATTCGGCCTTTTTTATGACAAAACAGCATCACCTGACTTATTTATAACTCTTTTTTATCGTTTTTCAAAATGAGAAAAGTCAATATTGCAAACACGGCTTTTCAACGTCTCGGGGACGAAGATTTTTAGGCTGTGGGGGTCAACTGGACCAAGTCTTAAAAATGACCCAAAAGTGGCTGTTTATGCAAAGTCAGCCTTCCGGCGTCCCTTTCAGGAACATTCGGCTATGTCTTGATAAAACAGCGTCACCTGACTTTCTTTATGACAAAATTAAAATTTGACATATATTTTTTATTTATCTGTTTTTGGCTATTTTAGCAAAAGGTGGGTTGGACATCACCCGACTTATTTATGACAAGATTAAATTTTTTGATTTTTAGCTATTTTAGCAAAAGGTGGGGTTGGACCCGATGAGGGTTGCCTACGTATCTCACATCTGGTGAGAATCAAACCCGCGTAGTTCGGGCGAATAAACTATTTTTGAGAGGACCCTTTTCCATTTTCTATATTTTTTGTTTTTATTATTTTTCCCACAACAATGAAATAGACTATTATTCTATTATTTTTTCATTTATAACAAACAAACGAATTAACGAAAACATAAAACATTCCTTCTTTTTGAGAAGGTGGGGTTGGACCCGATGAGGGTTGCCTACGTATCTCACATCCGGTGAGAATCAAACCCGCGTAGTTCGGTCAATCAAGAATAAAGTAAATAAACTAATTATTATTATTATTATTTTTTGAATTCGTGAAAGAACTGCTTTAACAGAATAAAGGAAGTGTTATATTTTTTTGGATTTTTGATTGATTTTCTCTTATTCTAAAGAAGAAAGAAAATATTTTTTTTTTGGAATTTTACCTTTACTAAAAGAAATGATTTCTAAAAGAATATTTTTTTTGAATTTTGAATTTTATTTTCAATATTTAAAGAAGAGGGAAAATATTTTCGGATTTTTTTTTATTATATATATATATATATATACGTTTTTTTTTAATAATTAAAAAAAAACCTTTCTAAAGAAGCCAACAATGGAAAATATTTTTGGATTTTTGTTTTGAAAACTGGGAGTCTAAAAAAAACTTTTCTAGACTTTGCAAGACAAATATTTTTGCAACAAATAAAGATATATATACATTTTTGGAAATATAGAAAACTTTTGGATTTTTATATATGTATATTTGCAACAAATAATAAAACCGCTTGCAAAACAAACTATTTTTTTTTTTAAAACAATGTATTTTATTTATTTTTTCTATTTTTTTTTTGAACAACCAAGACAGAACAACGATTGTTTTTTCCTTCTATTTTTCCTTTGCTTTTAATAAAACAAATTAATAAGACATTCTTTTTTTTTATTATTATTTTCTCAAAATTTCGGCAGAGTTTTGACAGTATTTGGGTATTGGATTTTTTCAAAAATAAACAATCAATTCCCTAACCGCTATTTCTTTTTTTTTTCAATGTCACAATATTCATAATATTCAAACACCGGTCAGTGAGACAAAATAAATGCACGGAAAACAAATAGGATGCATCAGGATGGTCTTTTCATATCAGGTTGCTAGTCCTAGACAGACCCAACCCCTGTGTTGAGTCCCCTAAGTCAAATGCACATGATGCAAATAAGCGTTCCTACTAGGGATCCGGCATGAGGCTTTGTTATATTAAGTTTTAAAGCCTAGGTGTTTGTTCTAGACCTGGCTTACCCGAGCGGACAACTCGAGCCAAGGATGGGAGCTGTGTACCGGTAACCAAAAGGCCATCCGGTTTTGCAACTCCTCCGAATCCTCGTTCTATTTTGGTATATGACACTAACAGAAAGAAGCCACGACCAGCGTGCACTCCTCAAGAGAGAGAAGAGAGGGGTTTCAGCACAGTTTATATATACAGTCCAAGTAATATCAAAGCGGTAAAAGCAACATTTAGCACAACAGGCTCAAACATATAATAAAATCAGATAATAAATAAAGCCAAATAATAACAATTATTCTAAGCTCGAATTCTTAACCCTGAACCAGTGGTTCTGGGTATAGTCCCCAGCAGAGTCGCCAGAGCTGTCACACCTCTTTTTTCCGCACCCGAGGGGGCGCAGGAGTTTTTTCCAATTAAAGGACAATCGAGACGGGATTGGTTTATTTATTTCAGAGTCGCCACTTGGGAGATTTAGGGTGTCCCAAGTCACCAATTTTAATCCCGAATCGAGGAAAAGAATGACTCCATATTACAGTCTGCGTACCAGAAATCCGGATAAGGAATTCTGTTAACCCGGGAGAAGGTGTTAGGCATTCCCGAGTTCCGTGGTTCTAGCACGATCGCTCAACTGTTATATTCGGCTTGATTATCTGATTTTATACAAGTGTGAACTTATGTGCAAAATTTAACTTTTAACCGTTTTTATCATTTACTGTTTTTATCAAGAATTGCAACGTTGTGAAAATGTATCTCGAATCGCGTTACAATCAATGTACCCGTGGTCGTCGACACACTTTGACTCTGTTGAGATTTAGATTTGGGTCACATCAATGTGCACCCAAGTTTAAGGAAATTAAATTATTAAAGGCGCGCCTAAAGCGACTAGCGTATTTATTTTGGGTAGGACCGTGAAATTTTACTAAACGGTCCATCCCGAAGTCTAAACAATTTTTAAAGCAAATATTTACTGAGGGCCCCGCAATTTGTATTTTATTTGGCGAGGCTCATCTCATTCTTATTTTTTTTAAAATGAATTTGCAACGTCATGGACACGCATCTCGAACCACGTCACAATCAATGTACCCGTGATTAGAAACACATTTCGACTCCGTTGAGAATTGGATTTGGGTCACATAAATGTGCACCCGAGTTTAAGAAGGTAAAATTTATTAAGACGCGTCCTAAAGAGTCTAACGTATTGTTATTTTGGGAAGAGGCCGTGAAGGTTCATTAAACGGCCAAATCCAAAGTCTAGTCAATGGTTATGTATTTTATTGAGGGCCCCGACGGTTTGTGATTTATTTGGCGAGGCTCGTCTCATTTTTATTTTAAAAGGATAAACCTATAGCGACTACATTTTCTATTAAGTTCGTCTCTAAAATAAAAAAAAAATCTCCTAATTATTTACATGCTGAAAAACGCAACTTATTAGTTATTAAGTTACGGCTTATGTGAACGGAAAATTGCGATCGCGTTTGTACAAGGAAAAACTGCTTTCATTCCACATTTTATTATTTGCTAGAACATGAGATAAATACACAATAATATCAAAGCCGATTAACTATTCTTCAAATAATTTAAACTAGCATTATTAGATGAAGAAATCATACATATGCAACCTCATTACTCATTAATTAATCGACTACATTTTTATACGAAGAGAGAAAAATTAATATTCAAACACAGATCCAAACAAAAGAATTCAACAGGAACAGGAGCCTGATTAATATTTCATTTTTCGCTTCAAGCCAAGAGTGTACAAATGTGTACCTGGAAACAGCAGTACAAGAACAAAGAAGTAGGAGTCAGCAACAGTAATAACGCAGCAACAGCAGGTTCCGCAACACCGCAAAACCAGTAACGACCAGTAGAATAACCCAGTGACAGATTGAAAACTCAGCAGTGAAAAAAGTACAATCGCAGTCAAAGCAGAAGAGAGAAAAGACACGAGATGCAGTAGCTTCGGATTTTTGAATAACACTCGAAGAAAAGCAAACAGAAATTATTCGAGTGAAAGTTCAAATTGGATTTCTCTTTTACTCTCACAAACTCTCTCAAGTATCTCTTAATATTCAAGTTCTAAAAACTCTCTTCTTTTTTCTCTCCAAAAAAAATCCTCTCAAGGTTCAAGTTCTCCTCTTTAAAAACCTCCCCCTTAATGTCAAGAATAGTCCTCTATATATAGCAAGACAAGTCTTCAATTCCCAACCCCAAAATTATTCCCCCAATGACATGCTTTGTCCCACTACATAATGTTTTCTTTATTTTAAACTTTGTCCCCCATGCCTACATTAAATAAATACCACATTCCCAACCCATTACCATATGTCCCCCATGCCTATATTAAAAAGGTACAAGATTCCTCCCCATTATGTTTTGTCTTGTCCCCCATTACATTAAACAAGTACATCAAAAACCCCACCCCATTATATTTGTTCCCCATGCTTAACATAAAGAATCAAAATAATGTTTAATTACCAAATTACCCCTCTGACATTATTGCAATTACCATTCTACCCCCGAATGCAATGCAATTTACCAAAACTACCCCCTCAGCTCTAAACAAACAATTAATCATAACTCAACTAAAATATAGTCAAGATGACCAATTTCTCAACAATCTTCAACAACAATTATATGAACACGATGAACAACACAACTCAAAATTAATGGAATGAATTAACCATATCGGGAACCAATCCTGGTTAATTTAGACCATGAATGTATGAGCAAGAACACAACAATACGAACAACAAAACACATGATTCAAACTAAATTAACAAATCAAAGACAAACATAAACTCACATTAAATCACTGGATTTAAACATGAACTTCAAATAAGGTGGACATGAATTAAATCTATTTTTAGCAACAAACATGACGGATTCTAACGATTCAAACAACATTAATATTTTCTGGAAAATACATAGCACATGAGACAAATTGAAGAGATAATTAATTAAATTCCAATTTGAATCTAACAAACATTAAACTAACAAATATTCACTTAAACAAACATGAAATAAACATGAAAAATAACTAATTAACTTCTTTTGAAATCTGAAAATTAATTCAACAAAACACATAAACATGAACAAAACAAAAGATCAAATATCTAACCATAGATATGAACAAAACAAACATTTTGCCAATTTTAGATTCGAAAATATCAAAACAAAATACGGACAAAATAAAACTCAAAACACTAACCAGAGATGAAAAACGACGGATTCGATTGTATGAACTGTTTCGATGAACCTCAGATGGGAATAAATCTGCCCGGACTCAACGACTAACTCGACGACGAACTTGACTTTAAGAAACACGTCGAGACAGTAGCGGCAGTCGACACAGCAGCGGCAGTCGACGCAACATCAAATGGAGGAAACGGAGAAGCAACGGCGACAAAGTCGACGGGGAGGTCGACGGACAGCTGCTCGATATTGAGGCGATGCAATGGTGGTTGACGACGCAACAGTGATTGTTGCTGTTTCAAAAGAACGAGGGGTCGTGGGGGTGGTGTTTGGACTGGGGGTTTTCGGACAAGATGGTGCAGCAGCCATGGCTGTCTTGGTGGAGCTGAAGACGTGGTTGACTAACGTGAAGATGGAGAGGGAGCTGGGGCGACGGGATAGTGACGACGCAGCAGCAGCTTGCGACGTGCAGCTGGGGACGAGGGTGATGGTTTGGGTCATTTGGTCGTCGACTGGTTATGGCCGTAGATGGTGTTTGGATGGTGTTTGGGTGGTGTTCGACGAGTAGTGGTCGACGGAGAAGCTGGAGGTGAGGCAGCCAGTTCGTCTGGTCCGTTTGGACGATGAAGCTGAAAGCAGAAGAAACAACTACGGAAGCCATGGATGGAGGTCGAAGCTAAGGAGGCAGCAACCATGGGTGTCGAGCTTCCAGCTCGTCGCCGGGGAAGATGAACCAGCGGCGACTTGTTGTGTGCGTGGAGGAGATGGAGTGAAGCAGAAGCGACGACGCACTGGGAACGGGCTGGACATCGTGTGTGTGTGTGTGTGTTGGGGGTAAAGGTTGCCATGGATGCTTTTCTTGGAGCTTTGGAGAAGAAGGAGCAAAATGGGTGTGGGGGGCGGATAGTTAGTTTTAGGTTTTTAGGGTTTTTTGTTCTTTTTGTTTTTTTCTTTTGTTTTGTTTTTTTTTTGAATGAAGAGGGGTGTTGGGTTAATGGGTTAATGGGGCGGACCGGGTCGACCCGTGTGAAATGTACTGGGTCGTGGACAATTGTTTGGGCCTGGGGTTGAAAAATTGAAGAAGTGGCCCAATCCGATTTTTATTTGTATTTTTGTTATCTTTTCTTCTTTTATATTCTAAAACTAAATTAGAAGAATACTTAAATTATTATTAAGAACTAAATTAAGTTATAAGAGCGCAAATTAACTACCAATAACAATTAACGCACAATTAAGTAATAATTACGCATAAAATTGTTTATTTGGACATTAAATGCTAAAAATGCAAAAGATGCATTTTTTTTGTAAATTTTTTAATTTTGATAAAACTAATTTAATTACTAACAATTATAGAATTAAATCCTACATGCAAATGCGACATATTTTTGTATTTTTTATTAATTTAGCAAATAAACAAACACAGACAAATACAAATAATAATCCAAAAATGTCACAAAAATACTCAAAATTGCACACCAAGGAAAATCATTTTATTTCGCATTTTTTGGGAGTAATTCTCATGTAGGGCAAAAATCACGTGCTTACAGCTGCCCCTCTTTGCCCGAAGACACGAAGGGTTTTCGTGCAAAGATAAAGCGAGCAATTTTTGCCCGTCCGAGTACTCCGTGTGAAGCATTTTTTGAAAAAGATTTAACCGAACCTTTGCTTCAAAGGTTTCCTACATATCCCTGGGCAAGAGCGAATACCATGTCAGGGCCCCCTTGGTGAGGGTCTCTATGAATTTCTTCAGTAAGTTTGTCTCAATCTCGTGCGGAGCTAAATCGTTCCCCTTCACCGCCTATGTATAAGTGGTGATGTGCTCTTGAGGATCTAAAGTTTTGTCATACTTCGGCACGTCTAGCATTTTGAACCGCTTCAGAATTAAGTCTGGTATCGCGCTTGATTTGAATGGCAACTAGGTGTATTCCTTTGAGTCCGGTCCTTTCAACACTAGTGGTGTACCCGAAATTTGATCCATTTGGGCGTTTATTTCCCCCATAAACTGCATGAGTTCGATTTAACACGGTCATTCTCATTGTTGTTACCGGATCCGCTATCGTCCCCCCCAGTAGTGTCGAAGCTGACTTCGCCCATCGGGGTGTTATTGTCGACCCTCTGTGTTGTTTGGTTTGCGGGAGCACCGGGAGGAATTGGACCTCGTCCATTCGCGTTGTTGGAAGCACCCGACAACGCCTGCCTCAACTCCGTCATGACCTGATCCCATCGTGAGAGGTGGCCCATAATGGCTTTTTGTTGCTCCCTCAGGATCCTTACTGTTTCAACAATGTGCTCTTATTCGGCATCACTAGGAGTTGCCTCTCGAACATGTCGTGGATATTGCCCGCCATGGACCGTCATGGCCTCATCCTCCTCATTATGGGTATCACTGATTGAATCTTCGTGCTGAGGCTGATTTTCTTGGGCCTCAACGTTGTGCGAGATGTTGACATCGTTATCTACCAAGTTCTATGATTCTGCTAAGAACAAGGAATCAAACAAGTTAGTAATAGATACAAGGATCAACTCAATTACAAAACTATCTAAGCCCCGCGGTGGGCGCCAAACTGTTTACCCGTAAAATGATATAGTTGAATTTATACATGGTTTATTGACAAGCGAATCAATTTGATCCTAAAATGATAAATAAATTAAACAAGAATGTAAGACTTAGCGTTGAAATCGAGATAAGACAACAGAAATATTGGTTCCGGAAGCAGAGCTTCTTGAGGCAGTAGTAATGATATTAATAAGCAAGAAGATAAAATATTATTGAAGTTTGAACAATATTTAGCATAAACTTATCAGAATATTATCCCTCTATCATGGTTGTTGGAATCCCTATTTATAGTGGTACCTACGGAACAAGGTCCTAGGATCAAGCCCCTCTTAAATGATAATTATGGGAGCCATTGAAGAATGTGTAACGACAAGCTATGAATGCCATATTTTCTATAACGGATTATATATTTAATACTGTCGAATATTCCTCATTGAATGTTATCGGGTGATAGCCATCTACCCGTCTTCGTGAGCAACATTCCCTTCGGGGGCTTCCCGATGCCAACCGAGACTGCTGCCCCCGGTCTTGTCTTCCACCTGTCTTGCTTTACATTTGTTTCTAGTTCCACGTGTCATCCTATTATCTGAGCATTTAATAGGAACCGATTTTACCCTATACAATAGCTCTCAAAATATAACTAAAAGTATTTTTTGTAAAGTGTTTTACTAAACAATGTTACTCCGAAGGTTGGGTATAAAAAAAAAGTAGAGGTAGACGTGATATAGAATTATTCAATCAAATATTAAATAGATTAATAGAGCAACTTTTAGATATTCCAAAATAAAGTTTGCCCTGCCCTATTAAATTTTTTAAAATTACGAAGAATGTGTAACGGCAAGCTATGAATGCCATATTTTCTATAACTGATTGTATATTTAATACTGCCGAATATTCCTCATTGAATGTTATCGGGTGATAGGCATCCACCCGTCTTCGTGAGCAACATTCCCTTCGGGGGCTTCCCGATGCCAACCGAGACTGCTGCCCCCGGTCTTGTCTTCCACCTGTCTTGCTTTACATCTGTTTCTAGTTCCACGTGTCATCCTATTATCTGAGCATTTAATAGGAACCGATTTTACCCTATACAATAGCTCTCAAAATATAACTAAAAGTATTTTTTGGAAAGTGCTTTACTAAACAATGTTACTCCGAAGGTTGGATATAAAAAAAAAGTAGAGGTAGACATGATATAGAATTATTCAATCAAATATTAAATAGATTAATAGAGCAACTTTTAGATATTCCAAAATAAAGTTTGCTCTGCCCTATTAAATTTTTTAAAAATCCCTCCCCCCTCAATCTTTCCTTGCCCTGCCTCATTTGCTGTTTACCTGTCTTGCCCCGCCCCGCCCCATCTTAATCTTTTCCTGTCCTGCACCATTTAGTATTTACACTGCTCCGCTCCGCCGCCTGCCCCACTTGCCATCCCTATTGTTAAATTGATTCGTTTCCAAACCATTCAAATTTAATCAAATTCGTTCTTTGCCGGTTAAATCCATTTAACTCGAAGGACAAAAAAACCAGAGCTAAAAAGCATAGCCTTAAAACTCAAACTTTTTGTCTACTAAATCTTTTTATATGGAGTAAGCAATTTCTATAGAACATGTAGGAGTGTATTGGTGACATCAAATAATCAGTGAAACTTGGGGTAGTAAAATGTTTTCCTCTTTAGGAAAAGTCATTCAAAGGAGAGTTGGTACCTTTTTTGAAAATCCTTTGCTAAAGTACTTGGACTTCCTTTTGGCGTTTGAAATTTGAAGGGGAGAATCACAAATTAGAAGTTCAAAAATCTTATCAGCCATTCAATATTTTTTGTCAAATTTGTCCATTTCATATTCCAGATTCCAAGAAATAAAAGGTGGGGCCCTAACATTACCCCTTTCAGACATCCAAGCTGTCTTCCTCAAAACCTCAGGCTACCACCACATGTGCTTTTCTCCATAGTCCACACTCACAGTGTCTGCACTTTATTGTGCACTCAACAAAATCACACTGAAACCAGAAGAAGCAAATTCTAAAGTGACAATTCAAGATCCCAAAGCTACGGTTGCCCCCATTTCTTTCTATTTCTTCACATTGCATTACAACGACAATTACCAGATAACAAGAAAGCTACGGTTGGAGTCGCAATCAAATGTTCTCTGGATTACCAAATTATTTCTGTCTCTTTTTCTTGAGTTTGCTTCTCTGCTTGATAACAATTTGTTTAGCGGGAGACCCTTATATATATTATGACTGGACTGTTTCCTACATCACAGCTTCTCCTCTTGGAGTTAAGCAGCAGGTTCTTTCTCTGATCTTGATTCTACCCATATGTTGTTTCTGCTTAAAATCAGATCTTTACTTCTCAATAAGCTTCTAATTTACTACTACAATATTTAGTTTTGTTACTCTGTTTCCGTCGTTTCTACGCGTAATGCTTGAATTCATTCTTGGGGTGGAGGGGACTTGAATTTTTTCCTTCAATTAGAGTGCAAATCCCAGCTTTAACATGTATACAACTTTCACTATTTCAAGCCAGGGTCTTCTATATAAAAAAATGGATGGGTTAAATGGGAAATTTTTACCGTCTAATCGAAGGCTTTGGTTGCATTGTAACTTGGGTTCTGCTGAACAGATGCAAATAGTGTATTTTGCAAGACTAAAATGTACTGATATGTTTATACGGATGTTCATTTGGCCATAAAGGGCAACATAATAGTGTATGTTGAAAATTTGATCATCTAATATATAGACAAAAAAATTTGACCTTTATCCATAGTGTAAGGAGTGCATAGTAAAATTTGATCTTATATACAGAGGCATATCCATGATTTAAACTTTATGGGTTCAATATTTAAGGTTCTTAACATTAAACTTATTACTCCGGGTTCAGACCTACTACTTGTTGCAATTTTAATGAATTTTTATATATAAATTTATATTCCGCATTGAAAGTACTGGGTTCATGCTATAAGGCCGCATATGCCTTTGCATATATATAGACAATATAATTTTCTGGCGAAGGGGTTCGGTTGAACCTCTTACAACCTCCTAGCTCCGCCCATGGGTTTGAAGGACCGTCTTCAACTTCAGGACTGAATCGCGCCATTTCATACTTTGAAGTCCTTAAAGTTGTTGAGTCGGAACCATACCTGTGACCTACGACTTTTACTTCGTATTGTTTATCAGCTCGATTACTATATTAAATATGCCTTAATGCTAGTTGGAAATTTTGGGGTTGGAAGAATTGGAAACGAATTTTCCTGCCGCTTGACTTCGAAGAACATCCTAGGGGTTCTTTGGGGGATCAGTTACCAGTTACTCCTTCCTGAAAGACCTATGTTTCTATTCTTTATCAATATCTAATTCCAATTTATATGTGCTGCTATAGTAGCATGTGCAAATCTTTTTTTCTTACCATTTTTGACTGTCATGAGCGGTGACACGTTGTAAGGAACTGTTTGGCTGATCCGCAAGTACTAGTTTTATTTTCCCGGTCTGTCTACTTTCTAACATGTTGTCTCAACAATCTATGGCTTGAAGACTAAATATGGGATTGTAGTGGATGTTTTTCAACAACTCATATCTTGCTTCAAATTACTATGTCAATCACGTTCCAACAAGTAGGCTCAGAACACTTTGGTTGACCTCTTTTGCCCCACTCTTCATAACCTGTCTTATACTCTGGTCTTTCCCTTGTCTGATTCCTTATTCTTGGACACAGTTATGAAATCAACATTAAATCTTTTTCTTTAGGAGTATTGACTACACCAAATTTCAAGAATCATCTTTACTCTTCAAGTAACAACATTATTGGTGATATATGAAGATTTATATCTTTTCAGGTGATTGGAATAAACGGTCAATTTCCAGGACCCATTCTCAATGTCACTACGAACTGGAATGCGGTTGTCAATGTCAAAAATGATCTTGATGAGCCTATGCTTCTTACATGGTAAATCATAAAATCCACTATGATAAATTTATAGGGATGTACAAGGCTAAATGCTGTGATGAACATAAATATGATAATTAAGTGCAGGAATGGCATCCAGCAGAGAAAGGATTCATGGCAAGATGGTGTATCTGGCACAAATTGTCCCATTCCTGCTGGCTGGAATTGGACATATGAGTTTCAGGTTAAAGACCAGATTGGCAGTTTCTTTTATTTCCCTTCCCTAAGTTTCCAGAGAGCTGCTGGTGGATATGGAGGGATCACTATAAACAACAGAAAGATCATTTCTCTGCCGTTTGCAACACCAGATGGGGACATCACACTCTTTATTAGTGACTGGTTTATAAAGAGTCATAAGGTTAGTTGCAAACTTCAACTGGTCAGCCCCTTTTTTGTTGAAAGTAGATCCTTGAAAATTTAATGGCTCACTATAAATGCTTTGTGGCGTTAGGAACTCAGACAAGACATTGAAAACGGAGTTAGCCTTCGAGCTCCTGACAGTATACTATTCAATGGGCTAGGTCCTTACCGTTACGATAATGCGCTTGTATCAGGTGGTATAGCCTACCTGTCAGTGAATGTAGAACCAGGTAATTATATTCTTTTTCTCGTTGGGGTTTTATCGGTATGGTTCCAGTACATCGCCAAATTTTAATACCTTTTACATCATTCAATTCCATTGCATGGTATTTTGGTTCAAGCTTAAACAAGTATTATGATGGAGGATTATTTGAAGTGCATTATAAAGGTTGAACTCTCAGATGCTGCTGTCATTCTCGTTGCTGGAGCTTTATGGCTTTTCTTAGATTACTAAACAAAAATATGTTGCTTTGGATTTAGCAGGGCTGTTAAATTTCACTTCTACATTTAATCGATCTTAAGGAATACTTTGCCTAATAATCATTTTGACCTAAAAACATGCATCTTTACTCAAGTTTGAGCTTATGTGCACAAGGCTTCATTTACATTTGAGGATCACAGTTTGGGGGGAATCCTTGATAAGAAACCGAGTCAATTGACTGTAATTGTTTTTGCACGAGAGACCTTGTACTTGAATCAAGTGAGAGGGTTTGAAAAAGTCCTCTTGTTTTGACCATGTGTATGTACTGAATGGTGTCACTTTGTAGCTCATTGGGGAGTAATGTAATACCGACTCAAAATTTTCATTCAGTTATATACACGCAATCCTTTTTATCAAAAATGTCTTTTGCCATATGTATATGACAGGCAAAACATATCGCCTACGAGTACACAACGTTGGTGTTTCAACTAGCTTGAATTTCAGAATTCAAAACCATAACCTTCTTCTTGTGGAGACTGAAGGTTCATACACAGTACAACAGAACTACACAAGCTTGGATATCCACGTCGGTCAGTCGTACTCATTCCTGGTCACACTGGATCAAAATGCAAGCAGTGATTATTACATTGTTGCGAGTCCGCGCTTTGTTAATTCCTCTGGTTGGTCGAAGTCGGTAGGAGTTGCTGTCTTGCATTACTCAAATTCACAAGGACCTGCTTCAGGCCCTCTTCCAGACCCTCCTAATGAATCTGACACATTTTTCTCAATGAGTCAAGCGAGATCTATAAGGTTGTAGAGTTTAGTAGTTATTCTTTGTTAAATTATGTGATCTCCCCAAGTTAATTGTGTGCATCATTACTTATCAAAAATGTGTATCATCAGCTACTATTTAATTTGTCAACTTGTGTTACTGAAAGTAGGGATAAACCATACTTTGTCCCCTCTACCCTCCTACCCCCTAAAGTATAAAAAAGATAAAGAAATATGTTAGCTTTAATGTCAGAAGGAAGGTTGTGTAGTCTTGATCACTATGTAGCCATATCTGCTCTTTGCTCTACTTTAAGATTTAAGTGTGAGGTTCTCGATTTTCAAGCATCTGTTGCTAACTTTTATTGTATTAATCAATCTGCAGATGGAATGTTTCTGCTAGTGCTGCACGGCCAAACCCCCAAGGATCCTTCAGATATGGCGAAATCACAGTGACTGATGTCTTTGTCCTTCATAATAGGCCTGCAGAGCTAATAGAGGGGAAGCGGCGCACTACTCTCAGTGGTATTTCATACTTAGCGCCATCAACACCTCTAAAACTTGCTCAGCAATTTAACGTCCCAGGTGTTTTCAAGCTGGACTTCCCCAATAAAATGATGAACAGGCCAGCAAAAGTTGATACGTCCATAATTAATGGTACTTACAAAGCATTCGTGGAAATTATATTCCAAAATAATGATACAACTGTTCAGAGCTATCATCTGGACGGCTATGCCTTTTTTGTTGTCGGGTGAGTAGTTATTTTCATACGGTTGCTCTTTATCGCTAGTTTTCAGTTTGGAATCAGACATTTGAACTTTTTGTTCTAAAAATTGACAATAGTATGGACTACGGGCTTTGGACAGAGAATAGTAGAAGCACCTACAACAAATGGGATGGTGTTGCTCGATGCACTACCCAGGTAAAAATTCTGTCTACTTTCTTCTTGGGGCTCCTACAACATCTTGTTGAACAGATATTGCTCAAATAGGTCCATTGTTTCCAATTAATACGTCACCCATAAATATTTTCATAATGATTTATCCCAAGATGCTAATTGCTCCTAAGCATACGAAGATGAAAATACTTGTCCTTTTAGAGTCAAAAGTAAGTATTGGTCGCACCTCATTGTCTTCCTTTTGTAAACGAAAGGATATTTTTCTCTCTTACAGGTGTTTCCAGGTGCTTGGACTGCCATTTTAGTCTTCCTAGACAATGACGGCATTTGGAATTTACGTGCTCAAAACCTCGACTCGTGGTACCTTGGCCAAGAAACTTATATTAGTGTTGTGAATCCGGAGACCACAGATAAAAATGATGTTCCACTTCCAGCAAACGTCATCTATTGTGGTGCACTGTCACCTTTACAGAAGTAAGTTATCTCCTCCTATTGCTACACTTCTTATTATACCTTAGCCAGTTTTTTTCCTCAGTTCTTTACTGAATCTTTCCTAGAAACTTGTCTTTCCACAGGAAAAGAAGAGTTTTCCTGAGTATTTCAGAATAGAGTGAATGTTAGTTGTCTGTAGGGAAAATATAAGTTTTTGTCGTCGCAGTTATTAAGCACTCATAAATCTCTCACTTGTGCAGGGACCAAGCTCACAGAGTAAATTTCTCTGGTGCACCATCATTGAAAAAACCAATCAAATTGATATTTGTAGCATTTGTTCTAGCTCTAATTGGAAGTTTTATGAGGTAGCAAATTCAAACGAAAGTGCAGCAGAAAAGTATGGTAGTTGGAAAATGCCACTGAATTACTATTTGGGCTAGCTGGTTTTTTTTTTTTTTTTTTTTTTTTTGGCTTGTACTAATATGTAATTATAGTTGAACCCTATATTTAGGTACCTCCACTTCAACTGTGAATTAATTTTTTTTATTCTTGTATGGTTTAATTATAGTCAAAATTGTTATAGAACATTATTCTTGGCATCTTAGACATGAGACGCATGTCTTTTTATTTATTTTTATAAAAAAAATTGGGAAGGGCAAAGGGGACAGCGGAAGTAGAATTCACACATGTGTGCTAAACTTCTATGATGCCATGGAACTGAATGCTCGGATGCATGTTTTCACATTTGAACTAACACATTGATCAAGAGAAACAATTTGAGTTATTGGGACTGATAAAAGATATACGTCACAATTTGATTTGTTTTAATAAAGTTGTAGCCCTATGTATTCTATTCAAAATAAGGTCAAGAGAGGAGATTCCAGAAAATGTATAACATCATAGCTAAAAATTAAACCCATGTCAAGGGGAGTTCATTGATAGGTAGCCTGCCACTACTTATCTCCATGGTAATGAACGAAGGCAACCATACTTACTTATAAACAATGGTCATTACAAGTAATGTTTTGGAGTTTGCCGAATAAATTTGAAGCACCATAGTTATTAGTGATTTCTCTTGGGTTGTCTAACATAAAAGTAGATTCAAGACTCTTCAACATCTATATTTACTTAAAAGGAAGAAAGTCAGCCTTGAGATTTTGCCAAGTGTCGTGTGCATGAAATGCTAAGTAGCAATTTTAAGACAAATTAGTTATTTTAGGTAAAATTAGTTTTTCTTTTTAAATTTTGAATTTGAATAGGTATATTGTTTTTTAAAAGAAAAAGAAACAGTAGTTATTGTTTTTAAGGAACACGGTAATTTGGGAACGCTATTTGCCCTAAAATATCATTCTACAGAAACCCCACGATCTCTCACCGCGATTTCAACTCCTCACCTAACGCAACGCCTATTTGCCCTAAAATATCAATTCTACAGATTTGGTTCTTCAATCCTACGATCTCTTGTCGTGATTTCAACTCCTCATCCACGAACTCTTCTGCGCTTCATTTTCAATAACATGATTTCATAGTTTTGTTAAATTAGTTTTCTATTTTTACAGTATAATAGTTCTATTCTTTCTTCCAAGTGTGCATATCAAACAACAATTTTGGACTACAAGAGGTGATTGATATGATTTGTATTTTATGAACAATCTTTCAATTTCGTTAACAGATAATTAAATACAACTCTCTTTATTATTCCAGTTGAGATTATTTTTCTGTAACAGATATTTTCTGTGAAGTTTGTTGACGGCGTATGTAATATAAAAAAGATCAAATTTTCATAATCTATATTCCTGTTTGCGTATTGATTACTTAAAAGGAAGAAAGTCAGCCCTAAGATTTTGCCAAGTGTGGTGTGCATGAAATGCCAAGTAGCAATTTTAAGACAAATTAGTTATTTTAGGTAAAATTAGTTTTTCTTTTTAAATTTTGAATTTGAATAGGTATATTGTTTTTTAAAAGAAAAAGAAACAGTAGTTACCGTTTTTAAGGAACACGGTAATTTGGGAACGCTATTTGCCCTAAAATATCATTCTACAGAAACCCCACGATCTTTCACCGCGATTTCAACTCCTCACCTAATGCAACGCCTATTTGCCCTAAAATATCAATTCTACAGATTTGGTTCTTCAATCCTACGATCTCTTGTCGTGATTTCAACTCCTCATCCACGAACTCTTCTGCGCTTCATTTTCAATAACATGATTTCATAGTTTTGTTAAATTAGTTTTCTATTTTTATAGTATAATAGTTCTATTCTTTCTTCCAAGTGTGCATATCAAACAATAATTTTGGACTACAAGAGGTGATTGATATGATTTGTATTTTATGAACAATCTTTCAATTTCGTTAACAGATAATTAAATACAACTCTCTTTATTATTCCAGTTGAGATTATATTTCTGTAACAGATATTTTCTGTGAAGTTTGTTGACGGCGTATGTGATATAAAAAAGATCAAATTTTCATAATCTATATTCCTGTTTGCGTATTGATTACTTAAAAGGAAGAAAGTCAACCCTAAGATTTTGCCAAGTGTGGTGTGCATGAAATGCCAAGTAGCAATTTTAAGACAAATTAGTTATTTTAGGTAAAATTAGTTTTTCTTTTTAAATTTTGAATTTGAATAGGTATATTGTTTTTTAAAAGAAAAAGAAACAGTAGTTACCGTTTTTAAGGAACACGGTAATTTGGGAACGCTATTTGCCCTAAAATATCATTCTACAGAAACCCCACGATCTCTCACCGCGATTTCAACTCCTCACCTAACGCAACGCCTATTTGCCCTAAAATATCAATTCTACAGATTTGGTTCTTCAATCCTACGATCTCTTGTCGTGATTTCAACTCCTCATCCACGAACTCTTCTGCGCTTCATTTTCAATAACATGATTTCATAGTTTTGTTAAATTAGTTTTCTATTTTTACAGTATAATAGTTCTATTCTTTCTTCCAAGTGTGCATATCAAACAACAATTTTGGACTACAAGAGGTGATTGATATGATTTGTATTTTATGAACAATCTTTCAATTTCGTTAACAGATAATTAAATACAACTCTCTTTATTATTCCAGTTGAGATTATTTTTCTATAACAGATATTTTCTGTGAAGTTTGTTGACGGCGTATGTAATATAAAAAAGATCAAATTTTCATAATCTATATTCCTGTTTGCGTATTGGTTACCATTGATCTTTGGAATGTGTTGAAATTTTTGTATAGGAGGTTAAGTATTCACTATGATGCTTGCTTAATTTTGCTGGCTACTTTATTTTCTAATGCAAAACTTTCTTGATTGTTTTTGAACGATGTAAAGTTAATGATTTTGTCTATATTGCGATAGCATTCTCCCAATTCCTTGAATTAGATTATTGGAGTTTTCTTGCTTATTTTTCCTAAGCGCATACCACAATATATTACATTTTATGTTAATTACCTGATTACACTTTGCATCAATGTCTTCATTTTTATGTACACTTCTACTCAATTAACAACGGGCTTAATAGCGGCTCAAATAAATTTTGTTACTGAAATTAACAGCAAGTCAATGAATTGGAAGTTAAAGGTTCGTATTGTCAAGCTTTGGGAAAATCAGGATCGCAATAGTCTTGATAGCCCTTTTCAATTGAGATTATTCTGATCGATGAAAAGGTATTATTTTAAACTTTACGCGTACTTCTATTTTGCATTGTTTATATATGCATAAGTACATTATAGTTATATATAAAATAATTTTGTCATTTTGACTAATTGAGTATTATTGTAGGGCGACCGCGTTCACGCAAGTATTGGCAGGTCTTTTATCCAAAGGTTGAAACAACGAATTAAGGAAATGGGTACATCACGAAGAATTTCGTGGTTTGTCCAAATAATATGCAACTGAAGACTAAAGATCACAAGTTTAAGTTGATGTTCACGCAAAAGATCTTTGTTGATGAAATACAGGATCCACATTTCAACGTGTGTATCTTCATCAAATTTATAACCTATGAGCAGTTGTCAAATCCCCAAGAATTTGACACTATTGAGTTATTCGGTAATTAACTTTTTTCTCATTTTTTTTTCAGTTTCATTTTGCTTTTCGTTATTTGTTTTCTATCTTATAAGTTCTAAGTGATAACTAAATCAATCCTAATTACGGTACAAAAGATCAAAGTTTAAGTTTTATACTAAAGCTGAATGTATTGACTTTGTAATTAGATCCTTAAGCATTTAGGTGGGTGATTAGTTTTGTTTATTGTAGCTTTATTCTTCTTTCTTTCATCTGTTCTCTCTGTCCTTCTAATGAAATTTTAATAATGAAGTTATACTTAAATTCTTAGAATTCTCCAAAAGCTCTCTTTTTTCATGTGTGTATTATATTTTATGATAAAATAAAATAACAAAAGACTGTATTTATTTATGCTTGAGTAAACTTAAGTACCATGGAAGAAGAATCATAAGAGTAAATGCATATGATATCTTAGGCCAGATGCGCATAGTAATAAATTTTACCACATATTTTACATAAGTTGTTATATATACCTGAAAGGTAACTACTTGCTTTTGGTAAACAAATAAAAGTTATTGTAAAATTTAGGCGTCCTCTATCGAAAATAACAATCTGATTTCTGTCTTATAAGTAAATATAGATTTTCAGTTTCATTTAACATTCTTTAATCTATTTTCTGTCTTGTATGTTCGGTATACCAATTGCTATATCTTGGGTAGATATTGAAACTTATTAATTCTTTTACATTCTTCATTTATATTGTCTATAATGATTATCAATTTTGCACTTATTTCCTTGGGTCAATTTTATTTTAGATGTTATTGGTGAAATTGTGATCTATGCGGACATACAGACTATCAAACAAGATGATAGCATTCGTATGTTCGTGAACATTGGGATACAAGATAATGAATAAGTTCGCCATAATTAATTAAACAAAATAAATATTTCAACAATTCTTTATTTTGATTCTTGTGCTTAATCTTATAATAATTGTAGGAGTAATAACATTTTTGCAATATTTTGGGGAGACTTTGTGGAACAGATCAAGCCACATTTGAATGGATCTAATGATAAGCATGTTGTCGTTGTCATGCAGTTGATTACAGCACACCGATATCGAGATTATTAAATTGTCTACTTACTTTGGAATACAATGTCAGGAAAACTATGAAATGATCCAACCATCTTACTTTGGAATACAATGTCTGTCTACTTATAAAGAAATACATTCCTTCTCCGCATGAAGAGACATTCAAAGTATGTTTCTATAGTCAAGTTCTTCTCAATTTTCCTATTTGTGATTGAATTAAGTTTTAATTATGATACACATTTTTTTTATAGGATCCAGATTTCAATAAACAAAGTCAGTCATGAAGATAACGAAATCACGGTAATTTTATAACTCATTATTAATATTTTACATAATCCATTCTTTTAATTTGTAGGTTATAAAATAATAAAGCAATAAGAACTATATATTAACTACTGATTTTGTCAAGTTTTTATATTTTAAATATGTAGGATTCCGCTGAAGATCATGGGTTGACCGATATTGCAAATACACCTGCCAAGATAGGTATAACTAATCTTGCAGTAGTGGTTGAAGAAGATTCGAATGCACAATTATCAGGAAATAAGATCAAGAGAGTATTTAATAAGAAGAAGACAATATAAGCTTTTGCATATGTAACAGTTGGAGAATCCAAAAACTGTCTGATTAGTTACTTTATTAGTTTTATTAGTTATAAACAAGATGGTTGAATCATTTCATATTTTTCCTAATATTGAACTTTTCATGTTTAGTTAGTTTGGTAATTTCATTTATTATGGACAAAATATTTGAATCAGTTCATGGTTCTTTCAGATACTAAACTATTCCTTATCTAAATACATATGACGTTTCGTATATTTTTAAAACTCCATTGATTTTTTACTTAATTAGGCTTCTTGATGGTGTTGGTTATTTTTTTTACCCATTTCACTACTATGTTGGTTTTATATGTAGTCGATAAATTTTTCTCTATTATTGGTTGATATATGTATCCATTAAGCTATCTATAATTAATATGAGAGTAAAGGTTTGATGTGCGACAGACATGCTTGAATAGATGTGAGTGTGGAGCTATTTAATTATGTTGATAGATTTTTACATTAAACCATTGATAGCTTGCATCTTCCACCAGGGATGGATCATAAAGTTAGTTGAAGAAGATTTTAGCTATATGACTGAAGTACTTTCCATAAAGTGCAGCATCACTCTAAAAAAGTAAGGAAGAAATTTATTTTTTCATGGCAGGTATATTTTCTTAGGTCTAGTGAGAGCGTTGGAGTCGTGACAATCAATATTGATTTCAAGGTTACTGGATATAATTTGTACTTAGCAGTTGTCATTACTTGATAGGACCCTATTTTGTAAAACAACTTAGAGTTGAGATACTCTAAGTTGTCCATGACACCAAGTACGACTGCGATGGAAATAGGAGATTTTGTATCAAGACTTGGAATATGTTATGATGTATATGGGAGTACTCAATATGTTACTATTGATAAAAATAAAGCAGATGGGGGCATTTACAGAATTTATAGTAGTTGAGAAGGAATTAGTGGCAATGAAGCCAAAAAATATTTCATTTAAGGAAGCAACAATCTTGTGAGTGGAATATGACCAGGAGGGAGCCAGAACAGAACATGGAGAGGAAGGCAATTTGCAAGAAGTTACTCTGCGCTTCCTTGAATTTGGAATGTAAAATCTTTGCTAATTTAATTTATACTGAATAACATAAAGTAGTATTGTCAAATTAATTTCACCGTGTATATTTATGTGGAAACCAAGTACAACTAAAAAATCTAGCCATTGCATTTTCAAGAACAGGTAGCTTTGTAACTCCACTCCTCTCCCTTCTCTCATGTTTACCTACCCAGAAAACCTATAGAAATTACAACTGTTAGAAAAAATTTACAGATATTCTTTTCTTGAGCTATTCTTAAACAACAACATGAAAGCGATTTTAACCCCTCCCCCTAATTTCCTAAACCAAAAGGGGTAACAAATACCGCTATATTTTATATTTACTTTTCATATTTCATTTGAGGAAGCAACAATCTTGTCAGTGGCATATGATGGTGCAGAGTATGTTGAAGCAACATGAACATGGAATAATGGTGAACATATCAGATAAGAAAATTTCATGTTAAAAATCTCATGCTAATTGTAACCTTTTGAAAGTTTATTAAACAATAGGTGTTAATTTTTAATTTTTATTCTTATAAGTAAGTTAGAACGGCATTGATATAATTTCACTATTTAATTAAGGGTTTCTTGCTTTGAATATATATATAGCATATAAGGGATAAAATGAAAAGTCACATGAATAAATAGATTTGATGGCTAGCCAAAAAGAGTTATAGAGACTACCTGATCAAATTCTTCTTTTTGTTTTTTGTTTTAATTGTTTTGATTGCGGTCGATAAATTTAATCTGCAATATACATATATTTTTATTATCTGTCTCCACTCTTTTTTCTTTGAATCGATCCGTGCATCGCGCGGGTACGTATACTAATTTATCAACAAAAGCTTCATTGGACGTCATGAGAACCTACTTGCCAAATCCCAATTCCCCCCCCCCTCCCTTATCTTTTCCATATCCTACTCTTCATGAAAAAAACACCTCCAAAATTTGATTTTTGAATTTAATATTGATTAGTGTTTGGCTAGCTTATTGACATGCCCCAACCTATGGAGGCGTAGCTGGCACCAGGTGTCGCATTGGCTTGAGCAAACCACTCTGTAACTCATGATCGTTCGACGAACACTAAAACATACATAGTCCAACTTAGCTAAACTCTTTTTTTTGTAGCTACCATGGGCCAACATGGACATAACTCGTAATATATAACTATCGTACTCAAAACATGAATACACACGGGCCGTCAAGGCTTCTGACATATTGTACATAATGAACCTGTGTTTACAAAGTCTCTAAGAGTATCTGACATTGAAACATGGCCGGGACAGGTCCTCAGCCTACCCATAAGTCTGTAGCAAAACTCTAACATGACTTGTAGACACGACTTCACTCCAAATAAAGTGGAGTCTTACTGATCATTCGTTAAATGCTAACCTCGTCTACTATGAGGGCTCGCCAAGCTAATTACCTACACCTGCATGCATGAATGCAGCGTCTACAACAAAAAGGACGTCAGTAAGAATAGTGTACCGAGTACATAAGGCAGAGCTGAAACATAACATTAAGCAAACATCAATAAGAGAGATATAAGAATCAGCCTAAACCTCCGAAGTGCCACTGAGGGCCAGGATATGCATACTTATTATACTTACATATTTAATGCCTCTCTTTGGGACTATTATCCATATCCTAACATGATTGCCCAACTGATCAGTGGTAACTGCCCGACTGACCGTAACTCTATGGTAAATACGTGTCTTCCCAACCAGTGGTAAATAACGATACATAATTTCCTGACCGGTGGTAACTGCCTGACCGACCATAGCTCGATGGTAAATACATCACTGCCTAACCGGTCATAGCTCAATGGTAAATGCATGACTACCCGACGATCATAGCTCGATGTAAATACATGAAGAGCCTTTTAGGATCATTAGTACATCTTATCGCATGCCTCAATAAGGACTTAGGAACATACCTAGACATGCTTTGGATTACATTTCACACAAGTGGATAACATAGACATCCTTAACTGCTAAGATAGAACCATTTATGGAATAAAGTTACATTTAAGTCTCATTATATGGATCATGACAAAAGAAGGAAGGATTAGCCTTAATATACCTTTGTTGATAACGACTCAATATACCCTGCCCGTAGTACTTCAACCTATATCAAGGTATTAGAAATATAGTTAATACCATGAAAGAACTCAAATCACATTTTTAAGGTAGTAGCTCTCTTACAGAGAATTGGGCAGTACTTCCCCTATGTTTCATCACTTCTCCAAATACAAAATAGCACCAAACAACAACATCAATGATATCAACAATATCAATAACTAATCCTATCTATTCATCCCTTCGACAGTGTAAGAGCAATTCTAACAATTCAAACAATAGTACAACGAGCGGCAAGTTAGGTTTATGATTAAACCACTATAGTTTTAAACTCCTTCTTCCTTCTAGAATTTATCAACAATATTAAGTGCCATATATTCAATCATCCCTAGAAATTTTCAGCCACAATACAACTTTAAAACGATCACATAACAGTCTCACAAGTTTAGCAACTAAATACTAATTTTTCAGATTACTAAAACACGCTTCAGACTTGTCTTTTCTTTCAAATCAAGAAACACAACCAACAGCACATAATAAAGCCTCTTCTCATATAAACCAGCAATAAATTCAACTTAAAAATAAGTTCACAACCAGCCAACAGTGATGCAACAACAAGCATCATACTACTCTTTTGAAACTCGCAAAGTTTTAGTCTTTACGATCGAGCTACATCTCGTAGAAGCTTAGATAAGAAAAAGAGAAACATTAACTTACCTTAGACTGAGTAGAACCCATGAAACCTAGTACCTCTTCATCCAAAATCAATCCCTCAATTCAGCTACAAGAAGGAGAAAGGAAAACTAGCAAGATGTCCGGATTTTTCGGCACTAGAATCACTTCATATCACCCGAAATTACCTAGATTTTGTATGGGATTTTTGGGGGAGAAGTTGCAGGGATTTTTACCCTAGATTTTGCTCAGGAGATTATGTGTAAAATTTGATAGAATAATTTCATATAAAGGGCCCCTTGGCCTCCCTTAATCTGTCCCTTTTTGGGAATTTATTTGGTCCCTTCATTTAAGCAAGTAGGTGACACACCTCTTGTCCCTTGCCAATTTGTGCAGTCTCGCAAAAATGAGAATATCTTTCTACACCAATGTCATATTGACAAATGCTTTAACGAGTTGGAAACTACACTCATATACCTTCAATTTGGTGGGTGTATCACCTCGTAACTCCAATTATATTGGGAGAAAAGCTCATTGATATTAGTACAAAATTTCAGTAAAATTTATGAACGTAACTTGTGACGACTTTCGTCGACTTTTATTTCATAACTCGCTTGATTTCAAAACTTAACACACGACTATCATACGACTAAAATACCTCATAAAAATACTTTTTTATCATGTTAAGCACCCTACTCTCACCCAATGCACGGGTTATAACATTCCCAACTTGCCGACTTTCAGTAAAACTTATTTTCTTCAATTCGTTTAGCTTTTAAACCTTCCAACCCTCTTGATACTTGCTGATCATGATCTTAAATATTTGTAACCTCCAAGATAACATGATTAACTTACTTTATATACTTTCAAATAGGGTCTCATTTTCAAGTTTACATCAATCGATTTACGACATACTTTTACGTATGAAAACATGAGGTGTAACATCATTCCCCATTTGGAAAATTCATCCTCGAATGTTGCCTGATGCTTTTATCAGTATCATAACCTACAATTCTTGCAAATACTTTAATATTATCCTTGACATCTAGGCAACTGTTCTTTGAATTAATCCAAAGGTAAGAGCATCCCCCCTTTTAGGCCTCTTTCTCACACCACGACTTGTAGTCGTAATTCTTCCAATCTCGTAATTGTTTCTACCTTCTGTCTTGCAGCCTGTACCTTGTACACACGCCTACACGACTCTTATCTCCTTTTTCTCCAGCTTTTAGCCAATCTCTAGGCCTCACTTGCGAACATATACAGAACTAGACAAGTTGTTCCTCTGGGCATCGGTAGGTATAATGAAATTCTTTGTTTGGTACTTCGTCAAACTTATGACTATCACTATATTATATTTCATTGCCTCGGAACTTTTATCCATTGATTGTTGATTCACCTTAATTTTGATCTATAATCCACTAGTGATAACTTGAAACTTCTAATGTAATACATTCTCACTAGGGCTCACGTCTCGTCGGCTAACATCTGAAGTTATTTTGTTGATCCATCTTAGGGACGATACTATACTTTAGTAACCGTATTTCATAGCATCTCAATGTGTTTCATCTTATGAGAGGTATTCTAGTCCAGTACAATTCATAAAATCCTTTCTCGTTGAATCATTACTTCAATCGAAGGATATATCCCTAAACATCATCCTCTTATCGTTTCACACTCACACTCATATTCTACTACCAGGGCAGCATTCCATCTCTTCTAAATGCTCCTAGTCTTAAACTCTTACCCATTCTCGTCACCTTCTCACTCACTTTTTCTTATCCTTACTCCTGTCTACCTAAAATCTTGTTTCTCTACCATACTTTAGCTAGCAACCTACATGTATCTATTCATATTACTCGCAACCTTCATTTAACTTGCTAGCACCATAGATTTTCTTATGTTATTCTGGAACCTCAAGCGAGATATCACGTTGCCTCTAATTCTTCTTTGATCTCATAGTCAGATCTCTCGGTACCTGAAACCATAGGCTGGAAAATGTGCTAGTGACGACACCACTATCATTTCTGGCTACTAAATCACGATGCTTGTAGCCCTCTATCTGAAGTCTGTACTATTCACAACTTTCTATACTAGAGTATCTCGTACCTTCTTCACTTTTACCTTACTTACCTTTAAATCTCACATCGTATCTTCTGTCGCTTTCATAACTTCCCTTCCGCATAAGTGGAATTTATATCCACACCTTAAAGCTCTACTGTAATACTTGCACCTCCGGTGTATATACAATATGGCGGAAGCTTCATACTAACTTTTTATGACTCGGCTTTATGGCACGATCAGAAAACGAAAGAAAAGTAATATTTCCTAAATGCCCTGTAACCTCTCAATTATAAGTGCGGTCGCAACATACCCATAAGTGAGACTCTACTTGACACGACTTTATAGACTCCCTAGGACACAACATGCTCTGATATCACTTTGTCACGCCATAACCTAGGGAGGCGTGGTTAGCACCCGGTGCTATATTGACCTGAGTGAACCACTTTGTAACTCATGATCGTTCGACGAACACTAGAACATACATAGGTTGACTTGGCTGAACTCATTATTTCTTTAACTATCATGGGCCAACATGGCCACAACTCGTAATGTATAACTGTAAGTAAGTAAATGTTGTATCAGTAAACTATCGTACTCAAAACATGAATATACACAGCCTTTCAAGGCCTCTGACATGTTGTACATAATGAACCCGTGTCTACAAAGACTCTAAGAGTATCTGATATCAAAACATAGTCAGGATAGGGCCCCAATCTACCCATAAGTTTGCAGCAAAATTCTGATATAATGACTTGTAGATACGGCTACACTCTGAATGAAGTGGAGTCTTACCGATCCTTCGCTGAATGCTAACCTCGTCTACTATGAGGGCTCGTCAAACTGATTACCTACACCTGCAAGTATGAATACAACGTCCACAACAAAAGATGTCAGTAAGACTAGTGTACTTAATATGTAAGGCAAAATTGAATATAACAATAAGCCAACATCAATGAGAGAGACATAAGAATCAACTTGAACCTCTGAAGTTCCACTTAGGGCTATAATATGCATATTGATTATACTTATATATTTAATGCCTATCTTTGGGACTATTATCTATATCATAACATGACTACCCAACTAATCAGTGGTAACTTTCCAATTGACCGTAGCTCGGTGGTAAATACGTATCTTCCCAACCAGTGGTAAATAATGATACATAATCGCTGACTGTAGCTCGATGACAAATACTTAACTGCCCAATCGATCGTAGCTCGGTGGTAAATGCATGATTTCCCGATCGACCGTAGCTCGGTGTAAATGCATGAAAAGCCTTTTAGGATCATTCGGACATCTTTATCGTATGTCTCAAAAGGGACTGGGGAACATACCTAGACGTGCTTTGGATTACATTTCACAGGAGTAGATAACATAGATATCATTAACTACTAAGATAGAACTATTTATGGAATAACATTACATTTAAATCTCATTACATGGATCATGCCAAAAGAAGGAAGGACTAGCCTTAACATACCTTTGTTGATAATGACTCAATATACACTGCCCATAGTACATCAACCTACATTAAGGTACTAGAACTATGTTTAATACCATGAAAGAACTCAAAACACATTTTTAAGTTAGTAGCTCTCATACAGAGAATTGGGCAACACTTCCCTTATATTTCCTCATTTCTTAAAATACAAAACAACACGAAACAACAACATCAACAATATCAACAACTAATCCTAGCCATCCAGCCCCTCAACAATGTAAGAATAATTCCAATAATTCAAATAATAGTACAACGAGCAACAAGCTAGATTTGTGATTAAACCACTATAGTTTTAAATTTCTTCTTCCTTCCATAATTTATCAACAACATTAACTACTACATATTTAATCATGCCTACTAATTTTCAGCCACAATACAACCTTAAAATGACCCCATAATAGTCCCACAAGTTTAACAAATCAAAACTGATTTTTTAGATTTCTAAACACGTTTTCGGCTTGTCTTTTCTTTCAAATCGAGCAACACAACCAACGGTATATAATTAAGCCTATTCTCATATAAAATATCCATAAATTCAACTTAAAAATAAGTTCAAAACCAGCCAATAGTGAAGCAACAACATACGACATACTACTTTTTCGAAACTCGCAAGTTTTAGTCTTTACGATCGAGCAACAACTCGTAGAAGCTTAGATAAGAGAAAGAGAAGCATAAACTTACCTTGGGCTGGGTAGAACCCACGAAACCTAGTCCCTTTTCATTCAAAACCAGTCCCCCAATGCAGCTACAAGAAGTAGAAAGGGAAACTAGCAAGATGTCCGGAATTTCGGCACTAGAATCACTTCGTATCACCCGAAATCACCTAGGGTTTCTGTGAGACTTTTGGGGGTATAGTGCAGGGGTTTTTTCCCTAGGTTTTGCTCAGTAGATTATGTTTAAAATTTGAGAAAATCAGCTCATATAAATGGCCCCTTTTCTGCCCTCAATCTGCCCCTTTTTGGGGATTTATTTGGTCTTTTCATTTAATCAAGTAGGTGTTGCACCTACTTGTCACCTACTAGTTTGCACAGTCTTGTGAAAACGCGAATATCTCTCTACTCCGATGTCGTATTGATGAACTCTTTAATACGTTGGAAACTAGACTTGTAGACCTTCAATTTGATGGGTGAATCACTCTGTAACTCTAATTATATTGGGTGAAAAGCTCATTGATATTAGACACAAATTTCAGTAAAATTTATGAACGTAACTTATGTCGACTTTTGTTTCATAACTCGCTTAACTTCAAAACTTAACACACGACTATCACACAACTAAAATACTTCATAACATCACCTTCTTATCTTGTTGAGAACCCTAGTCTCACCCCAACGTATGGTCTATAATATTCCCAACTTGCCAACTTTCGATAAAACTTATTTTCTTCGATTCGTTTAGCTTCTAAGCCTTCTAACCCTCTTGGTATTTGCTGATCATGATCTTAAATATTTGTAACCTCTAAGGTAACATGATTAACTTTTTTTATATACATTCAAAGAAGATCTTATTTCCGAGCATGCATTAATTGACTTACGACATGCTTTTACGTACAAAAAACATGGAGTGTAACATTAATGATCATGATTACCTTGATATAGTCTAAAAGGATAGATAATATGTCGATTTAATTGCAGGGCTAATAACCAAGATTGAACAAAAATGTGTGTGCTAAAATGTGACTGAATTTAAGAGGGAAGTGTTGTTTTCTAAACTTTAGAGCAAGTTGCAGCATATGACTTCCATTCACCGAAGTCTATCACTAATTCACTATCAGTCGGGTGCGTACATTACCAAAATTTCAAACCTCAAGGATCTACTTGTAATTTTTCCAAACCTCATGCAGTCCAAATGAATATTGTGAGCACTTTATAAAAACAACACTGGCCTTGGTGGCGCTCAGCCATCGTATCCCTCCGCCGTTCCCCGGAAAAGTCATCGGAGTACATCAGGACGGTAAACACTGGACAGCGAAAGGTAGAAACTAAGGCATTTTCATCTTTCAATGTTACAGAGGCGCTTATTTTGCACGAGGATTTCGAAAACCATCCTCCAATCAAACCCCGGACATAATCATAGCAAATGGAGTGTAAAGCAAGTTACCAAGTCCAGTTTCTCAGCGACATTAGAAGAGATAAGTACTTTCATCTCCGACTCTGATTTCATCGCCGTCTCATTGAAGAATACTGGGGCCTACTCTGCACCCTGGCAGCGTATTCTGCCAATTGACACCGCACACACCGCCTATCTCAAAGCCAAATATGCCGCCGAACGGTTTCAGGTCCTTCAGTTCGCCGTTTGCCCTTTCTCCATTAGAGGTTCCAAGCTCATCGTTCACCCGTGCGTTACTTTAAACTCACTTCTCTCTCTCTCTCTCTCTCTCTCTCTCTTTGGTGTAATTTTTAAATTTCAAATCGCAAGATTGTGCTTTTAATTAATTTTCTGTTCAATCAGTAGTAATGTGTTTTTAATTAATTCTCGCCTACATGTGTGATTATCTACTGAAGTAGTTACAGTTAAATGTTGGGGCACATTGGAAGAAGCATGCTTTTTCGCATGTGCCAGCTGGTCGTGATAGAAAAAGAAGATGAGGAAAGGGTATTGTGTAGATGCAATAGAATATGCAGTTTTCTTTATTAGATTTGCATCATTATTTTGAACTTTCAAACCCCAGAGTAATCTCACATTTGCTATTGATTCCGGGGACTCAAAAGGAGAAAGAAATGTGGCTGAAGGTATCTTACCGGAAGAAATAGGATAAAGAGTACTTTTTGGTTTAGAACTACAGATGGTATAGTGCTGAGATTTCGAAATATTGCTTCCTTTGTAGCCTAATAAACACCATTGGTACTTCTCATTGCTTGAGAACATAATTTGGAGTGTTAATAGTCTTTGTCTGCTCTTTACAGTTTGGATTTCTTTTTCTCAAACCCTTCAAAATCTTTTTGGCAATTTTGATGGTGGCACAGTGATATATCTACATAGGCATCAGATGTCCGTGATGGTGGCATCAATAGTTGTTTTATGGTGGCTCATAGAAACAACTTCACCCATTTTATAGATGTTTTTCTTCTTCTTTCCTTTCATTTTTAACTCTGGTTGACTATTATGCTTAACTTTGTTTCAACAACAAAAAAATAATTATGAAGAAAATGTTGTGTTCGCTCTTTCTCGTGTTAGTTAGGTGCTTGTGTAATTGAACAATTTTAGATGAAAAGTTAGTGGCTACACTTCTAATTTCTAACTTGAAGAATGATGATTTTGTCTGGAAAAAAAAACATGAAACTTGAATAACCAATGTTTTGTGCTTTTGGTGCAGATACAACTTTCATTTGTTCCCTCGTGATGAGTTAAAAATAGGGATGCCTTCTTATAGTTTCTCTTGTCAATCATCATATTTGACCTCTATGGCTCGACAAGGTTTTGATTTCAATGCCTGCATATATGATGGTAAGCTGAGCTAGACTGGTTTGAAATGTAATGCATCACTGACATGTTTTCGTTAAGTATTCATTTTGACTTTGAATCTTAACTGCTTTCATTGTTCTTTTTTTATTATAATAGATGTTACTGTTTTCTCCTGCATACCGTTTGCTGCCCCAGAGTAGCTTTTGACTGAAAGCTTGAATTAACCTTCCTGTCCCCCCACCTTTCTTGACCTGACAGGCATATCATATTTATCCAGATCGCAAGAATCAGCTGCAATAGATAGAATTGGAAATGCATCACATATTACCCGTAAAGTGCAATCTCCATCAGGGCATACAGTTGCTGATTCCGTATTTGCAGAAAGGATCAAATCTCGAGTTAAGCATTGGATAAGTTCTTGCAGAGACACCAACAAGAAGCCTGAAGGTGCGCAAAATGGTATAGATTATGTTTGTCAATCCAACTCTTCTCTGCTCTCTCATTTATACTCGTGACATCTTCCAGATGCTTTAATCAGTGCCTTGAGAAAAATTGTCTCGGGAGATGAAGTATATGGATCCAGACCATGCTTGAGCATAGATGTATGCAGTGAACGTCAAGTGCACCTTGTGTTGGAGGTTTCTATCTTGTCTCTTTTACCTTTTGAATTATTCTCTTGAATTTTGAAACCCCCCCCCCCCCCCCAAAAAAAAAAAAAAAAAAAAAACTAGAGATGCCAAGATTGACAACAATTGAAAGTTTAGACATAATCGAATTTGGATTATTGTAACCTAGGTAGGTTACAATAATCCAAATTCGATTATGTCTGAACACTGATGTTTTAAGATTTCAATTGTTGTCAATCATGAAGGTCCTGCATATTCCATTATATTGAATGAAAAATCACTTGATAGTTTAAACTGATATTTGTTGAACTTTTATATTGGGTCAGACACTGAAGGATTTTGTTGATGTCATACCTTTACTAACCCCAGCAAAGGGAGGGATGACAATGTCTATTCGAGTTGTTTTGACAAGTTCAGAAGAAGACAAAATTCTTTTACAGGTAATTAACTAGCTTACGGTCTTTGTTTGTAATGCTTGTTATTGTTAATGACTCATTTCCTCCTTTGGATATTGCTTTATACTCGCAGAAGGAACTTCAAAATGAGGAGAAGGAGCATAACAAGCGCATTCGTGGCTTTCGAGAGGTGATCGATTTGATTTCCGCTTCTCAGAAACCCGTTGTTGTCCACAACTCTCTTAATGGTCAATCTCTAAGTGGAAAATTTTGCTCATGTTAGAATTTGTGGCTCCCATACCTTTGTGATATTTATACATGTTGCATTTTATTCGGCAGATTTTACCTTTGTCCATTCCAAGTTCTTAGCTCCATTGCCACCAACGCTGGATGAATTCAAAAGTTCATTATGTGAGGTCTTCCCAAACGTACTTGATGTCACCCATCTTATGAAGGAAATCAGCCCTCTGAAAAAAGTGAACAATTTGCCTGCAAGTATCTCATATTTGAAACAAAGATTTTTTGCCCCTGTTGATATGGAGATATCTAACCAAGGTAATTTAGAACAATCATATTTCCACCTTTCTTTATAACAGGGAGATCGGTTTTATGGCCCGTTACAAGTGTTATTTTAGTTATATAGCCCTTTTCACGGGAGATTGATAGAAATTAACACAGGAGATTTGTAAATAAAATATATGTAGGATCATTTTTCTTCTATTCAAATTGTAACTGTTTATAGGAGATCATTTCCTCCGTTATAACGTGGTTATACTTATAAACACTTGCAGCATGTAGCCAGCGGGAAATGACAATATTCATGTGAAGGAAGTTTTCCTTCTTGCTAATTTATTACAACATTTTTATGTTAAAAACCTATCTATTCTAGATTCTCTCTCATCTCCCTCCACCCCTTCCCCAAAATTCTCTTTTAGTTATGTTGCTAATTGGACTCGACTATTTCTGGCTTTGCATGTAAAATTGCCATCGGTTTCTTTTTCAACTGTTTAGATCAATTCTAATCAGTGTTAAATTACTTACAGCAGCTGAGGCCACGGAAGTGAAGACTCTGGGACATGATGTTTTGAAGATAAGCGAATTGTTTGCGAAGCTGTACTCCATACTGAAAATTGCTCCAAAAGCTCCTGAAGCTGCTGAGGGCCATTTGCCTGATGCAATTGAATGCTACATAAACTTGTTTAACCCTTGCTTTGCCAGTTCTCATGGTCTTGCTGATGAAGGTGTTAGTGTGTGGACTGACAATACTAGAAAAATTAGTATTAAGAATCTGGTTTTCCTATGGGGATTCAGGGGTGGGACATCTGCAGGACAGCTGAAAAGCCTCCTATATGGTTCACATGAAGTTTTCCATAATGAATTTGATGTTAGGCTAGTGGATAAAAGCTGTGCTGTAGTTGTTTTTGGGAACCCTGGCTTTTCGGAAGTCCTGTTGCAGCTAATGGATTCTGGAGGTATCTGTACTAGTACCCTGAAGGAGATGCTGGCAGACGGCCTGACAGCCGCAGGTTATGAGGCATACCAAAAAGTCTGTGAGTTAGGTCTATGGGAAGCAGATTTGGCCAGTTCATTCGAAAGGGCTTTGGAAGAAAATGATAGCTTCTCAGAAGCTCACTCTCAGGAGCTTCCGGGGATATGTTGGAATAATGATGAAATGATTAACCTGGATGACCTTTAAGACGCTCCATATAGATCTGATTCATATCTAACATTACAAGAGCCAAGAAAGGCTGCTTTCTGGTCAGTGGCGAGTCGATATACTATGATCCTATAGATTTTGTTGGTGGCCCGTTTATTGCCATTGGGGATGTATGCAGGAATCAAATTCATAATTGATGCATCAAATGGGGAGAGTAGCTGCTGACATGGAACATTCAGCCATTGTATTTAAGTAAACAGGTATCCTAAGATTGATGGCATTTACTTCTTTCAAGCTGACAAAGCAGGGTGGTCATGTATTTTTTGGACGATGAGATGTGAGGATAGCTGAATGTTGGAGGATAATTCAGTAGAGTGGCATTATTTGGTGTAGCAAAGAATCTGTTTATTGGGTCGTCGTTTTCCTTTCCCACTTGCCAAGTTGTTCTTGCCAAGTTTCTTATCTGGTGGTGTATGTTTGAAGTTGTAGAGTTTGCAAACATTGAGTTTTTGCATGTGAAGCGAAAGTGTAATGAGATTACTTACATAATGTCTTTTTTTCAGTTGATGGCTAAGCAATTCATTCTGTTCAACATTTGTTAAATATAAAACTATGCTGATTATGATACTACTTTTTATCCTTTGCCTCTCTGTGCTTTAATGTTCCATTATACTTCCAGGGATGCCTATGCTACTTTTTACGCATGAAAAGACAGATGGGATTTTTAGTTTCAGTCCTCAAATATCAAACTAATAATCAAAAGATGTTCTCCAAATATGGAATGCAAAAAATTGAAAGTCTCTTTGGCACCCATTAAATGGTTCTTAGCACACATTGATCCTTCAGCATTTATCACTACAAATAAGTACCCAAGCAGTTTCCAAACTTCAAAGTCCTTTTTTCTCTTCTTTTCTTAAATCCTTTCCTATAAGCAAATAAGAAGATAATTGACATAAAATTTCACCACCCAAAAGCAAAAACAGAAGACAGATAAGACGAACATATTGATAAAGGTGTCCTCACATTGCATACTCAGAAACATATAATGGTTAGCGTAACATTTAGGAGATATCTTTTACTTTTAGGGGGATGATTTTGATTATTTATTAGGTAATCTTCTTCAACGTAGAGACCTGATAATTGCAGATATGGAAGACGGATTATGTTCCAATTTTAAGACTTAATGGCACGTTTTACAATATTTTATTGCAAGTTGAAATCCAGGATAAGAAATGGCAACAACTAGCTTTGCGGCACTTGCTCTTCTTAGTTACCTAAAGCTAAACTGGTAAACATTTGCACGCTGACACGACAAGCAAACTCCACACTTCTGCAGCAGAAAATTGAACAAAATGGCTTTGAAAATTACAATAAGCTCTAATCCCAATACCAACGGCGTACTTGCACCTCCTCCGAACAAGCTACATGCTCATCTTTTACCCTCAAATCAAAAGATTTTTGCCCGCAGACTCCTTGGGAGTACACCTCTATCATTGAAACGAAGTAAAAGGAATTGGCATGCGCCGCTTCGAGTTTCGAGTTCGAGTCAGGCTTCTGCGTCAAACTCCTTTGATGTTGTCATAATTGGTGCCGGAATCATTGGGTTGACCATCGCCCGCCACTTGCTCCTTTCCTCTGATCTTTCCGTCGCCCTAGTTGATGCTGCTTTTCCTTGCTCGGGCGCAACTGGAGCAGGTAAAAATTTATCGATACTTTGACGACCAGACCCCAAATTATTGGATATTGGCATGAAATGAGCCCAAATAGAGCCAAATGGATAGTGAGGATTATTATATGCCGACCCAACTAGCTTGGAATGGAGTAGTAGTAGTTATTGTTGTTGTATAGTTGACCCCAACTAGTTTGGAATCAAGATTTAGTTGTTGTTATGGTTGTATTATATTCTTATCAGCGGCGGACTCAAAATTTGAACTTTATGAGTTCGAGTTCAAATACTACCGTAGTTCATTTAATTTACTGGGTTCCAAATCTGTCATTTGTACTAACTTAGTGGATTTTTAACACATACATGATCTGAGCTAAAGTTACTGGGTTTGGATGAACCCATATCTATTCACCCCCGATTCTTATGCACGCCGTCTTGGCTAAATGCTGTATATATCTTTTAATTGCATATGCCTCTAATCATGAAACTGATATGATCTAATATGCACAATGTACAGTTTTCCACAAAGGGTAACAGTCTCAGAGTGGGTGAATCAAGTTTAAAGTCTTTGACTCTTTTAATCCACATGCTTAATACAACGAGAATTAACTTAGTATGCTGTCAATCTCGAGTTTGTTCAAATTCACGAGCTATGCCAGTGTATTGATTGTAGTTAGATTACCCACAAATATCAACTGAATAAGTATGGCAATGGTAAGTCTTTCCACCTCCTAAATTAGAAGAAGTTAATTTGTTTTGTATAATAACTATTTGAAGTGTTAACTTTTAGCGTTTCAAATTTCTTTATAAACTTTTCTAAGGTAGTTGAACAAGTTATAAGCTTTTATTCTCTCACCCTAGAAATTTGGAGAACATCATCTGCTGGCATGTCATTTTCAGGAGGAACTTATCGAATGAAATTCTATTCCTACTGTTTCTGGTGTCTTGTCTGATTGATTATGGATTTTTCTTTACATTATCGTTGGCATTTGAGCTGGTTCTAGGTCAAGGATACATATGGAAGGCACACAAATCACCAGGTACTGATAAATGGGAATTAATGATGAGAAGCCATCAATTATGGGAGAGCCTAGCCAAGAGCATTCAACTTCAAGGCATGGATCCTTTAGAGGTACTTGGCTGGAAGAAGACAGGTGACTTTATATCCTTCCATGTATCTGCCTTCAGTTATTCTACTTGCCAATGTTTAGTCAACAGTGTTGTCAAAGGGGAAAAGCTCTAAAAAGTGCTTATGTTTATTGGGGCTTTAAGCGCAAAACGCAACTAAAGTGTGGGCTTTAATAAAAAAGGCACATTGAACTAAAAAAATAAAAAGATATATTTAATTCGGGAAAAAAGTAACAAATTCGTTCATAATATTTTCCTTAACAGCTAATATACCTATTATATTTGTTGTTTAGTACCGATTGATGAAAGACGGAACTCATAGGCAACGAGGTGTATGCCTTAGTGCCTTGCCTTATAATGAAGTGCGACTTAAGCAAGGTGAAACGGCCTCCTTGAGCTTTTCTCAGCTTCAAGGCTTAACCGCGCCTTAAATAAGCCTTTGACAATACTCTGTGTACTATTTAAGACTTTTGCAATGAATCTGGAAGTTTATCATGTTATATGTCTTGTTATTCTTACCAATGTGTTTCTGAGCTCTACTTAAGCAGCCCAAGGGGTTAGAATATGATGGAAGAATCGTGAGATATCACATCATTTTCCTGTCTTTTAGAAGACGTTTTCAGTACTGAGGAGGTATGTTCCTCCTTAATGGTAAACATGCTCAATTGTAATCTTTTTCCTTTTTCTAGAAAGCTCATTTACAAATGACAAAAGGTGGTATATTCTAGGACATCAGTCTGGAAGATTTTTCAGGTCTGAGACAATTCTGGTAAATGCAAAAGTTAAAGTCACTTCATATTGTCTAATCGTTCTCTGTTTAATAGACTTTCTGCAATGGAGAGCCCAACATTCTTCCAGTCTGGTCAAAATTGCTAGATTGGCCCTCATTCTTTGCAACTCCGCACCTCGTGAGCTAACTTTTGAGGTTGAGTTAGCCCAAGGTCCATTTTCTTAACATGATATCACAGTCACACCCATTTTGTTTCTTGGTTTACCCAATATTAGACCCCCATATCATGTCATTCGTGCTCCGATTGGCAGGCTTGGTGTGCAAGGGGGAGGGTGTTAGATTGTCCCATATTGGTTGAGGGAACAGGTTGTTGTCTCCTTGTATGGTCTTGGGCAATCCTCATGACTCGAGTTGAGTTAGGCCTAAGGACCATTTTCTTAACAAAAATAATGTGGATTTTCCTTATACTGTTCATTTGAAGGCATGCTGATCCCTACTTGTTTGGGACTGAATCATAGTTATTGTTGTTCATTTGAAGGCATCTTTCAGCTTCTTTTTTTTCCTCCACTATACATCCCTTTTTCGTAAACACAATTTAGAAAGCAATTCTAGTTGATATCTCATGTAAAGGGGTGGTATGGAGTTTGCTCTTCTCCTGCCCTTCCCTTGTACCTATCTCACGTGCACAGGCTAAAGAAAACCTTTCTTCTGTAATAACCATTACTATCTCAGCGCTATCATATTAAAGATTGTAGGGGAAACCACTGAGTGAAGTTCTAATTATCTGGCAGGAAGCCTTTTAGTTAGTAAAACAGCAGATGAGTCAGCAATGTTAAGAAGGAGGGTAGAGGAGCTATCACAGGAGGGGTTGAGAGCAGAGTTCTTGTCCACCAATGACTTGCTATCAGAAGAACCAGAACTTGTGCTTGAGAAGGAAGGTGGAGCAGCTTTTTTCCCTGATGACTGCCAATTGGATGCTCACCGTACTGTTGCATTTATTGAGAAGGTCTGTTCCCTTGCCTTCTTTCTCTCATTCTTCCTTCTCTTCCACTTTGTTTCCTTCTTTAGGAATAATCTTTAGTGTTCTTCTCTCTGGGCTATCTTACAATTCTTATATATGATAATTATTCAAGTTGTTGATCATTGTCCAGGGTAACAGGCGTTTTACTGTTGAGGGGAGATATGCTGAATTTTATCATGACCCAGCTATTGGATTAGTTAGGTTTGACAGTTTCCATCTTTATTGATGTTTGAACTATTACTTGTCCATGTAATCACTATATTAATAACTTTTAAATTCAGGCCTGGAAATAGCTGCGAGGTTGGAGCTGTTCAAACTTCCAAGACTACATTGCATAGTAAGAAGGCTGTTGTAATTGCAGCAGGTTGTTGGACTGGGTCTTTGATGCATGACCTGATTAAGCAACCAGATATCGAGCTCGATCTTCCAATAAAGCCTCGAAAGGTTTTGGATAAGTGTAACATGCCCATTATGTCCCATTTGTTTTTTTAGTCTTATTTTTTTTTGGTTGCTAACGCACCCATAGTGGGTGTGTTTGTTATCTTATTGAAGAAAGAATAAAGGAGTAAAAAAAAAGGGCAGCCCGGTGCACTAAGCTCCCGCTATAGGCGGGGTCTGGGAAGGGCCGGACCACAAAGGATTAAAAGAAAAAGAGATTTAAATATGTGGTTTAAGAGAAACCATTATTTGTTGATCTTTTGTGGATGCACAAATGCTTGTCATCTATCTCATAAAGTGGAAGAAGGGGATGCATGGAAGTGACTACACTCATTCACATGCCGATGCTCATATACCAGCTCGGACCAGACCATTACTGATATCTCTTATTTCTCTCTCGTGGCTCCATTTGTCATTGTTACTATATTATTAGAAACTTCATTTTCTTCTCCCGGGTGGGGTGGGGTGGGGTGGGGGGGTCTCAATTGGGAGAGTCATATCTGATTCATGGTTCTTCACATGCATATGCTGGTTTGTAAGCCACCATTTCTTACCCTTCCCCTCTCTGTTAGAGTCGATCCTGCATAGTAAGCAACATAAATTCATACAATACTTTAAAGTAAACATGTGATGTTCTGTGGATATGTAACTGGATGCTCACCTCATAATAGTTCGAACAATACTTGCTGGTTCCATGCCTCCACCCTTGGACCGCTTTGTTGTTAATTTGTACTTCCGTTACTTCTATGGGGGATTGCTACATAATCCAAGTTACAAGCTAATTCGGAAAAAAGAGAGGATAAAACGAGAAAGAAGAGAAATGAAATCAAAAGTTGCTCCATGACTTCTTATATCAGCATATTGTATCTGTATTGATCCACTTCCTTTATCCCTTTAGCTGGTTATAACTTTAAATAAGGTATCATTTTACAAGCTCAAGCTACAAACTCTCAGAAGTTAGAAGTATTCGAAGCTCGTAATGGTACGTCCGTGCGTCATTCTAAATTGGCCTTAAACGAATCCAAGATTGTCAATGAGTGTCTGTACAGTACTGTCTATAGTTCCTAAACCTATCCCGCTCAAATAGGGAAATCACTAAGTGAATATCAATATAGAAAAACGTGAAGACAATGGACAGAGAGAGAAGTATGTAATGTTTGATGACAATTCGATTACACATTCTATATATGGATCTATCTCCTCTCTTTTTTTTGGATCAGTAGGATCTTCCTCCTAGTCATAAGTTTTTCTCATGAGACATTGTTCCTACTTGTCAATAGATTCAACCTTTAAATATTTTATATTCATATATTTGTGAAGCTAAATTTTGCCTCTGTAAGCAGGGTCACCTGCTCGTGATAGAGAATTTCAAGTCGTTCAAGCTGAATCACGGAATTATGGAGGCAGGGTATGTCAACCATCAGTCAGCAACCCTCAAAGCTACTGCATCTGATTCAGGGCCTGTCTATAATGCACAAGATTTGTCTGTTTCAATGACAGCAACCATGGATGCATCAGGCAGTCTTGTCCTTGGTAAACTATATTCGATTGTTGAATTGGTTGTCCCTCCTTTCTTTCACCCACAACCAATATGTCTAACCCAATTAAGCTAGATATGGATAGCTCCAAGCTCCATTGCACCCCCTTCTTCCCTTCATAATGCAAAGGATTAATTGCTTCTTGTTGCTAAGTTTTCTCTTTCTCTAAGTTCATTATTTATTCACTGCAATTGAAGTTTCCTTTTTAAAATTAGTAATTAAGCTTATTTCCCTAACGATAAAAGACTGTTGATAGCCAGATCGATGCACTATCTTTTAGGAAGCTTGTTAGCATGCAGGAAAGAATGTCTACCTACTGGGGATGCTCCTTATGTAGAAGTCTATTGTTTAAATTGCCTCATCTAAAGTTTTAAAATATAAACTATTAAATAGGGGACACTATCTTTTTATTGGGCCAAGCATGTGGAAATATGCTATTACAGAGTGATAGTGAGAATTGAACTTGAGATCATTTAAATTGTATAAACTGTATTATCTAAAAGCTTAAGTTGCTAAAGAGGTGACACTTCTATTTATTTATTATAGGTCTACCACATGTTATGTAACATAGAGCTTTGCCTAATTTCTGATGTACTTATTATTAGAAAATATGGACAATCCAGCTAGGATATATCATTCGTTTTAAGACTTTCTGACTTTGCTATTCATGATATCTAGAGCGCTTTGGACAACTTCTGGAAAAAAGTTGTTCCAAAACATATTTGGTGAAAAAGTTAGTGCAAAAGAAAAATGTGTTTGAATAGTCTATATTTGTGGGTCTTTTGTGAGTGGAAGAAAGAGCTTTTAAATTGAAAACACCTTCAAAGCTTCTCCCAATTGAAAAAGCTTTTCGTAATAACTTTTCGCAAAAACTCCTTTAAAAAGTTAACAAATATATTTTTCAAAAAAGTTTCAGAAATTTCAGAAAACGATCTCATCTTATGCTGTGTAACTATGATAGCTGGAGGCACTTGTCCCATTGTTATGGTATCTGGTAGTCCAATTATATTGAATAAAATCGTAATGGAAGAAAAAGGGTATTTCCATTTTGTGCTATCTTTTTATTATTTTTCTGTCCATCTTTTTTGTCTTATAATCCGAACCCTTTAAGGTAAGTGTGGTTCTATAAATGTGCACTCATAGCTATTCACCAAGATCTTTTCTTACAGGGAGTAGCCGACAGCTTGTTGGGTTTAACACAGAGGTTGACGAATCTGTCATCAACCACATATGGCAGCGGGTTGGGGAGTTCTTACCTGCTTTGAGACAAGAGTCTCTTGAGGATTTGCGTCAAAGCAGAGAAATTAGAGTAGGATTGAGACCTTACAGTAAGTGAAAACCAGAAACTTTTGACTTCTTACTGTTCATGACTGAACTACTAAAATAATGCCAAAGTTGCAAGCATGCTCATGGGATTGGCTTTATTTTGATTTAGTTCCGGATGGAAAGCCTTTCATTGGGCTTGTTCCTGGATTTTCGAATGTGTTTCTTGCTGCCGGGCATGAAGGAGAAGGACTGTCGCTGGTATTTTGCTCTAATCTCTTTCTGCAGATGATACTCATTTTCATTTTAATGAGTCTGCTTTTCTTACTGTCTTTTCGAGTTCTTATATGCTTCTACGTTGAATTGTAATAATCATAGTCGGTGCTTTTTCTCACCAGGCTCTAGGAACGGCTGAAATGATTGCTGATATGGTGTTGACCAATCCTTGTAAAGTTGATCCAGCACCTTTTGCGCTGCTAGGCCGGTGCTTTCACTGAGCAGTGAGCCCAATGCAAATATTGAGCACTTATGAAGCCTAAATTTAAAAGCCTTACAGTTTCAAGGTCACATCACATCCTTATTATACTGTTACATGATGTTGCACTTTGGTTATATCTTTTTATCTGTCATTTCTGCGCAATAACTGAATAGTGAGAAATTACTACAGTTTTTACTGGGATGTGGATTTCTCAAAAGAGAATGTAGCAAGGATAAGTTGCTGAGTTGTCTTTGGGATGCAGTTCTTAGGTTTTGAATGAACTGATGATGTAGCTTCTATTGATAGAGACATGCTGGAACCACTCCAGCAGAAGACTCATCTTCCCAGTTCTCCAATCCTGTGGTTCTTATGTAAAATAAAAAAGCAAAATGCTTTTGATGTGATTGATCTCCTTATGGATTTAGTGCTTGCAATGCTTCATCTCGAGTTCTATCTGTTATAGCTCATGCATTGTGCATTTAGGGTCATTTGTTCCAGCTAGGAGTTTTTCTTTGGGGGGTTTGTGGGGGTGGGGGGCTCAATTTGGGCAGTTTTGTTGGCCCAGATTAACCCAAGCTATTAGATGGGTTAATATGGGCACGAGGCCCGCTCAACCACCCATCAATGAATACGTTTTTAGCCCAACCGCATAGTCCGGGGTGGAGCAGGTTACAATTTTTTGGGATAATTTTGTCCCTTGTTTTAGCTAAAGTTCCTGTAACTATATTCTGTATAAAGGAAATAGTAAAGTGTTCTTCACGTGGTTGTGCTTCTTTTAGATAAAACGCTCTGAATGTCGTAATTTGAGTTATGATATGTTTTAGCTCTTCCAGTGATTATTTGGAGTTGAATTTTCTTTTTATCTTTAATTTGTCCAAACCTGTGTGAGCTTTAAGCATTAGATGACATGGTTAAGACTCTTCCATCTTTCCTTTTCTTTTTAAGCAAGTATTTTACACTCACTGATACAAGAGACTTGATGAGACACACTTCGACAGATATTTTATAATAATGATTACATGGATATGCTATTAGGTATCCCTATTGCTGTGATACCCTGACCTGATTTAATATTGGAGACTGTAGGGTCCAGAAGCTTGTACGGGATAGTGGACGGCCCCCGTCTGTTCTTAAGTTTGGAATCTGCATTTCTCTCCACTATCCTTTTATGCACTTCGTTAAGTTCCTCGGCAAATTGCTCAAACCTTTGCTTTACCCATACGTCATCTATCCAGTTTGGAGATTGTCGTTGACCCAAGTATACTTCATCAGATGTATGCGCTGACAGTATCTCTAATAACGCCAAATATAGGGTAATCTCAGACCTGTTGGGTAACATTTTGAGAAAGAACTTGTCTGGGTCATGGAGAAACTCTGCATACTCTCTTGTCCCTTCCATCGCGATGAAATTCCGACATTTGGTTGGGCGATTTAGTGGATGACCCGCATATTCATATTGTCCAAAGTTAACTGAAGCATGAAGACATGAGGAAATCCATATAAGGGTTGTGAGAGCCTCTACTAGGTCAGAGACGGTAGTCATTGAGCTCCACCATGTTTCGTTACACTTGTCTCCATGACCAATTTTCCTTATCTCTGACCACCATTCTTGGATCTCATGGTCAGATCTCAGGGAATTATCATCCTTGTAGAAATATCGACAAAAGTCTGTTACCCATCTCTTGGTTGCTACCCAAATTTCTAGTCCATCTGCACCATATGGATAATCTTCAAAGAGAAGCTGAATGCCAGCCAGGCATTCTGAGTTCTGGAAAGCCAAACCTCTGCAAGTTTTGATTAATGTGTTATTTTGTGGTGTTAGTAGTTTTAGCTATAATGTACATCAGCAGATTTAGTGGTGATGGAGGAAAATGTTTTCAAATATTTACTTTATCCAAAAAAAAAGGAGGAAAATGTCTTTCATTTTTTACTTCAGGAAATCATTCTGGGATCATTTTCCATGTTTGTTCTAATATAAAATTAGGTGAAATATGGTAGTAATATACAAGGAGGAAGATAGCGTATAAAGATGGTGTTTTAGCGATAATATTTTAGTATGAAAATGTAGTAATAATGTCTAATTGTTCATCTCAAGATATGGAGCAAGAATTGGGATATCTCTAAAAGTTGATGACTTCAATAAGAGTTTGGATATCATTGACGACAATGGTTTTCACCAATAAGTGAAGAAAGTAGTTTTCTTTCTTTTGATGGAAAATATTTTTCTTGGAGAAAGCATTTTCAACAATTCAAGATAACCGAACATTGAAAATAGTTTCAAGAAGAAAACATTTTCCGCATACCAAACACTCATTAGGTCACCGAGTTCATATATCCCGCTAGCATACCTTTTCACCAAATCACCAGGGAGGCTTTGTTCATCAAATCTCCATTCCTTATAGAGTGAAGAAGATAGCTCCATAGATGCTTCTCCAGAATAAAGGGTCTTCTCGAAGATTCCTCCAGCTTTTAAGACCGTAATCCGAGCCAATGCATTAGTATGCATAGTGTCCTTGAAATGAGGATCCAATAACCGGTGAATCGGGTGCATAACACTCAACTGCCTTCTGGTGGCAATAATGAATGGCTCTACAACTGCATGAGTTTTTAGCCTACAATTTCATAATGCCCATGAGTAATGGGGAAATTCAATGACATTGCAACTGCTACATGATTTTAGTAATTTTACCAATGGCTGATTAGCTGATGATAACCAGAGTCGTTTACTGCCACATGAACTTTAGCAAGCTGCCATAAGGCTGCCTCTGATCCATTGGTCCCTGGACGAAATACCCTGTGGATCTCAGTGCCAGGTGAAAGCCCTGGTAAACTTAGTTCTATTGCCAATGGCTTTAGCGTGGCATCGTCCTTTAAGAATAGCAAAGTTCTGGATGCATATGCACATACACCATTTTTGTTTATTTGTCCCAAAAATGGCATGAGGTAGTCATGGTGGTCCAAGATGAAAATCCTCCATTGGTTCATTGCCTGCAGCGTTGAACTGAACTTATTAGGAATTTTGAATGTTTGTTCAAGCTCTTTCCAACTAAGCGTTCATGATTATTGCCTTTTCCTCCATCGCGGTTTTTGGAGTATGTTTCATGGGTATACTCTATGCTAAAGTATAAATGAGGATGTAATTGGTCTAAAGTACGTACCTCTTGAAGAGTGAGCCCATCAAGGTTATGTTCTATGTGCGATCTTCTTATTGAACTCCATATTCCATTCTTGCTTCTTGGTGGAAAAGCCTGTGATGTCAAAACCATAGCATCAAACAAGATATGAAACTTATAACACGCTGTTACTGTACAAGCTTGCATGTAAGATGTGTTAGAACGTCAAGTGCTGGTGTGTGAGAATGTTGAGTTAGTAGTGTTGGCTGTTAGTGCTAAGTTGGTCTCTCCTAGGTCAAGTTATTTGTTTATTCTCTTACTTTCTCTTATTTTTCTTAGGAAAATGGGTCTTTGCCCCTGTACTACTCCGATATTGAGCAAATTTGCCCTCCGTTTAACTTTTGGTCTAATATTATCCCCACGAATAGGAGAAAGTTTTGTTTTTGCCCTTGACTCCTAAAGGAGCTTCAACCTATGGGTAATTTTAAACCATAGTCAAAATTTGGACCTTTTTCCAAAGAATTTGGACTCGTGGATTTCCCCTATTTTATGTTGGAGCTCCTTTCATGACAGGCAAATACGAGACAATTTGCTAAGGGTAAGGACATGGATGGTCCAAAAATATAGGAGTACAAAATTGAGAAAATTTGGCAAATTTTGATCTTTTCCCTTTTTCTTATATGGTATCAAAGACTGCGATATTGGTAAGACTTTAAGTAACTTCTTACTGCGACTTACCAAATTTTCTTTCTTTTGTGCAAGTTTGCTAGTGACACCATACTTTTTTCTGGTGATCGATGGTACTGTGCCTTTTTCCTATTGACCATATCGGCAAACACTATGCCTCTTCCTACTGATTGCTCAGTTGGCAGTATCTCTTTCCGACTTCTTCTGTTCACTATTCTAGTCATCGATCCAGCAGCAATTTTTTTAGTAAAATTCTAGCAATCATAAATTTTTTGGCAAAATCACATAAAAGAAGTTGTCTTGAAAGACCTAGAATCTCTTGGAATTCACGTTGACCTAACCAAAAATAGGGCACAATCGAAGAAAAAGATCTATGTATCCAATACTTATTAGTTGGGACTATGTTTTAGCTGCATTATTACATTTACTTTAGGTCTTATATTTTTTAGGACTCTTTTAGTTTTATATGAGATTTATATGCCAGTAGAAAATATAGAGACTATTATCGTTGTTATAATTATTATATGGGTTTAAGATAGCTTAAATGGAGCGGCATGATGAGTGAGGATTCATATAACTGACCCGAACTTACTTGGGATTGAGGCGTTGTTGTTGTTTGATAAGGAATAGACCATGGACCTAAATCAACTCATGAGCTCATGAGGTGAGCACTGTCCGAGATCATATAAGGAGACACAACTGTTTCCTCCACTAATGTGGAACGCTTAACACTCGACATTGGTGTGTGGATAATATAACATGAGGACGCAACATGGGGTTAACCAAGAATAGGAATGAACCTTGCTCTTATACCATGATAAAAGATACATCATGGCTCTAACTCAACTCCAAAAGCTGGATCATGAGGTGGGAACCCAAGACCCATATATAAGGAGACAACATTTCTTTCCTCCACCAATATTGGGCACTTAACATATTGGAATTCTCTCGCGAGATTCCAGTGACCAAGTACTTTTGAACAAGTTTCTGGTGGTCAAAACTTTTCCTTCTATTGATCAGAAGTATCTGCTGATTTCCAGCAAGTTTCCTGTCAACTATTTAATTTTTTTTTTTTTTTGCATCCAAAACAAACAAATTCAAATTGGCTTCCATACCCAAAAATTTGAGGAAGCGTGTTAAAATGTCAGAGTTAGTGTTTTATGTGTTGAATTAGTCCTTCATTGTTTAATATAAGACGTGGACCTATAAATAGGTATGTGTTGTCAATAGCAAAGACAGGAATTTTCTCAAGGGTGTTCAAACTTGAAAGAAAGTAAAATTCCAAGGGTGCTCAATATATGTTATATACCTCTAAAACATAATATTTTTATCTATATATGCAATGTAATTTTCCGATGTAGGGTGGTACCTTACCGGGGTATAGCTTCGCCCCTGGTTGTATTCCATTATAACTATCCATTTAATTCGCTTTCCTTCTTTTATTATGAAGCTTCTGCTTATGCTTGTCATGATTCTCTTTAGGAAGCAAAAGCATGTTAAGCTTACCTGCAAACACTGAATTAGAGTTGCATTAATTCCTGCAAGCATTTGGCGTCCAAACTCCTTATCATCCTTCCATGCAAGTTCGTTCCCTGTGCATGAATAATCCAGACATGAAACAAAACTTGTCTTGGCAAAGAAAGATACAATAACCTTTTATTCAAAAAACCAGCATCACCTGCAAATAACTGAGGCATTGGAAACTTCGCTGTGTAATCTTTGATTCCACGTTCAGTCTCCTTGAAAATCTCTTTTGCTAGATGAGTTTCCAGTTTCCTTATCATCCATTCTTGCACCACTTGGTTTTTCTTTCCCGAAAATAGCTCTTTGATCTCATTGAATGACTTGAATTGGTTGGTTTCTTCTCTTAACACTGATTCCCCCTGAGAAACGACATAGTGCAAGGTGGCCTGGATAACTTTCTTCGCAAACTCTGATAGCTTCTCGGGGCTAAATCTTTCATCTGGAGGGATACAATTGTCTATCTTGAACATCCCCTTCTCATTTTCTGTTAGAAGAGTAACAGTTTAGGAAGAAGAATATCATTGTCCGTGTTATTCTGTGACTAGAAAGTTATACTAGAAGGGAGAGAGATTTCTAGCCTGAATGAATATGTGGTTCACCAGTTTTTCCTCTCCTTGGATACGGATAAGAAACTGAACCTCCTAAAACTGGCCTTTCCCCTCGCTGAGGATCACCGAGATCATTATAGAAATCGTAGTCATAAACCCGATGCCATTCTCTAGTTCTCCCTGGAGTTCCATCTCCTCTCAAGGTATCAAGTTCTTGTTTCCTTAGTTGCAGCAGACTATTTGGTGTTTGGCTTGGAAGATAACACTAAGCATCATAAGATGATCAAAGGCACTGCATATCTTTTTGTTGAAAGATACTTTTACATGTTAGGAGAAATGTTTTATACTCACAGTGTTTGAGAAAAAAATCCTTGCTTTTTGAGTTAAATGATTGGGATAAATCCAAGATTTGCATTCAAAATGAACCATCTGTCTGAATGTAACTTGGAGAGACATTGATTGAAGAAAAAACTTGTGTTTGTGCTGGTTCCAGATGACAAAAGCTCCTGGAAGTCCAAAATCTCGGTCAACCTCGAATGTCAATTCATACTGAAAACCTCTGTTTCCATTAGGCTTCTTGTGGATACGTTTCCCATTATTCAGGTGCGCTTCTTGACTCAGCTTCCCTTTCCCCGTACCTATCCAAAGGGAAGAAGAAAAGGAAGCAAACCTGTTGTAAATTATATAAGAAAAAATAGTAATCATAGTGTATATATCAAGTTGGCTTACTTGGGTCAATTTTTGAGAGACTGTATAGTTTAATACGAATAGCTTTTCCAAGGCTTGATTTTGCAGGGCAATGTTGAATGATGATTTCTCCTTTAATGGACTCTGAATGTTTTTTACTTTCAGCCAGTTGAGCCTTCACACTTCCTTGAAAAACATTCAGACAATCAATTATCCTTGAATGTTCCATCGTTTTCTTTAATTGATATTTGGTGTCAAAATGTTGTCGTTGTAGTATCAGAATTTTCTAATCTTTCCTCTTTGTAAATGATATTATGAGAGAACAAGATCTTACTAGGCGAAGAAAGTTTGTCATAGCTTGAGATTTTAGCATTGCATCAGATTCATTGCCTTGCTTTGAGGTTTCCTTTTAGGTGCTCAAGCAGACAAGTATATACTTAGCAGTAAAGCTTCTCGTCTAATGTAAAGGCTTATATGCACGAGCACTTAGTATGACAGATTTTGAAAAAGCATGGAATGATATAGGATGGGCAGAATAGAATAAAATAAACTTATTTCATTTGAAGTATTGAAAGGTACATATATTTAGTTCCAAGTCGAAGTTTCACCATTTTATCACAAAATACAGGAAGTGGTAAAATCAAGTTGTACTGTTAACTTTGAATAGGCAACTTGATAAATGATGTTAGGTAAAAGATTATGCTTAAAAAATAGATATTATCAAAACTACTTGACACCGGTCAAACTGTCTTTTAATTAAACACTAGTAAATTTGTCCGCGCTTCATGAGGTCGTTAAAAACTTTATTCGACATACAAAATAATCCTTCTACTAATATCCAAATATATTAAAGATTCATACATTTTTGAAACCCAATAGATTAAATTTCAAAGTTTAATCCATCTTTCATCTAACAAATTAATTTTTGATTCTTTTTCTAATTTTCCATCACTTGTGTGTCTAGTCTTCTAGACCTGCCCAAGAAAAAGATAACAACCTAGACTGTCAGAAATTAAAAGGAAAAAGTGTAAAATCGAATATATCGCACAAATCAACGAACTAAAATTCTACAAATATTTTCTCTAATTTTATCCTTTCCTTTTCAGTTCCATTTACCTTTTTCTTCTATTTCTTTTTTCTGTTTCTTTCTCGTTTCTTACGTCCTTACCCATTCATTTTTCAAAGAAAGAAATAAGACAAAACTCCTTTTTTCAAATCCAATAGATTAAACTTCACGTTCTTAATCCATATTTTATTGGGTGAAAATTATTTTGATCCCTCAACTTTACCTTAAAAGTCAAACTCCTCCTCCAACATTAAACGACAATGCATAATAACGATAGGATACCAATGAGATTCAGAGGCATAATAATGGTATGTAACTAAAGAGATACAAAGCATTATTGATGTGATTTTTAAATAAAACTGAAAAAAAAAATTAAGGGCAAAAAAAGAGGGGTCCTTTTTTATTGAAGGTTAATGAGAGAGAGATAGAAAGCATTAGTAGTTATTCTCATCTTCTTATAAGAAGGGTACTCTCACCTTTTTAATTCTCTCTTATCCCCGTGTGAACACCAATAAGAGAAAAATCAAATGCATACAATAACAAGCACATAAAAAGATTAAAAGGGAATATGCACAAAAAACTAGTGCCTGCAATTTTGAGATTGAAAATGAACTATGAGAAGTCCCAATCTCCTTTGAAATAACATGAAATCAGAATGAAAAAAAGTTACCTGAATTAAGACAATGTATTACCAAAATAGAGGTTTCAATAGTTTTATTTGTCCATCCGCAGTTTAATATATTGCTGTGAGACATTTTGGATACAAACAATAAGGCAGGTACTCAACAATGAGAATTAAACTCATTACCAGCATATGCTAAAGTAAATTTTATACAGTAAAATAATATTAAGTCATGGAAGAAATACGATCATACCTTCACGAATGAAAGATGACAAATAACTCTTTAAGACAAACAAAAGGTAAATCGAAACCCAGTTAATATTTAGTACAATTCAAGTCATTTCAAATCAATTTAAACTCAATAAAAATGATAAAAATTAGAAGGCATAAAACACTTATCAAGCTACATAAAGCAGAAACTATGAAGACTTACAACTTCATTTTTCTTCTTTTCCTTCCAGCCATGGCGGCAAGAATATAACTCAATCTTAGAGTCCATAGCTGAGTAAATCACTGTATATTTTAGTGCGAGGGACAGAAAGAGAAAGATACAGATAGTATTACATAAGCACAATTTGATTTATCCTTAATGTCTAGAAAAGAAACAATATGTGAGAACTTTCTAACGCTTTGCCTCCTATCCAACATTTACGTTTTTGGAATATAAAAGCTTTGAAGAGTGATAGCCATTGTTCGAACGTTTTATTCTTTCATTAATGTGTGAGCATTGAGCATTTAACTGCATTAAGTTTTAGTTTTATGTTGGCATGCATATTTCACAGCTATTAATATTGATTTTTGACCAAAAAATGAGGTAAAAGCCAAAAAATTGCAAAAAAAATAAATATTATTACTGGCTTGCCACATCACCTTCTTTATTCCCAACTTTATATAGATATAGATTAGTAAATTTGCCGCGAAATAAATTAATGTATAAAAAAGTCCTTCATAATTTAATTTATAATTTGAAAAAATTGCCAAAGATCGGTGATGTTGTCATGATAAGTGTGGGAAGTCGATAGTATTGTAGTACATACAAATATTTCTTCAATTAGCTTCAAGACCTTTTCATATAATTATAAATGTGTTTCTTAGCGATAAATATGTCATATTACATGATCATTGCGTAAAATGAAAAAAGAAATGTACGATTTTTTTTCCCTTTATCTCTCGTTCCTTCTTTTCTTCTTTTTCTGTCACGACCCAATCCAACGGGCCGCGACAGGCACCCGGTACCTTACTTAACCGAGTACCAACATAACGTATCTGTCATATCATAATATCATGGGCAAATAGCCTAGAAAGGTCGTCATGAGATAACAAAAATAAAATATAAGGGAATACTAAATATTGGACGACCTGACATGACATGAAAACTTATACATGTGACATACGTGCCTATAAAACCAAAGTGATAACTCATACACTGAACATAGGCCGATAAGGCCATATGATTTTCATATACATAACATATGTCTACAAGCCTCTAAGAGTACATAAAATCATAAAGGTCGAGACAGGGCCCCACCATGTCAATCAATATATATCTAAAGCATACTGACGAAATAGGCAACTCCGGAGCAAGTGGAGTACACCAACACCTTCGCTGAGCTAATAGCCTACTAGGAGGAATGTCAACCTATCAATTGGGACCTGCGGGCATGAAACACAACGTCCCCAGGCAAAAGGGATGTCAGTACCAATAAAGTACCGAGTATGTAAAGCAAGAAAGCATAAACAAGAATAGTAATATAAAGAGAGATAGAGCAGATACAACCTGTAACATCTGCGTGCCTCTGTGGGCTACTGACATGAAATGTGTAATACACACACATATATATATATATACATAAACTTTTAAAAACATACGCGTCTGTAGGCATCATCATCATCATCATATCGTACCCGGCCTCAAAGAGGACTCGGTAAAAACGTACCCGGCCATCATAAGGCTCGGTAGAATCGTACCCGGCCACGTGGAGCTCGGTAAATCCAACTGATCAGTGGTTACACAATAGATGTCGTACCCGGCCTACTATAGTGCGGCTCGGTAGAGTAAAATAGATATTATATATAATGCATGCTAAACTCATGGAATCACGTTCTAAACCTTTTGGAGTGACTTAATGTCGTTGCACCTTCGATTAACATTATGGACATCATACCATCAATATGAGCTTCTATAGGATTCAAGGATCATACATACTTGCTTAGAATAACTTTATAAGGAAAGAACAACATGGACAACCTTAGTTTCTTGGAGTAGATCTGTTACGAAATAGTGTATTCATTTCACTTTAGATCATGCCAAAAGAAAGAGGGAAGTGCCTTAACATACCTTAACCATGGTGAGTTCTTAATACATCTTAAGCAACTCTTCAAACAACTCAACTCAATCTACCATTGCATAAGGAGATTCAAAATTAGTGTTGAATAAAGGCTAAGTTTGCAACTTAAACTTGTAGCTCATTTATATAAATTCGGGCAGCATCTCCCCAGTAACAAGAGCCTGCTCTAATACCATATACCAACAACAATTACCAGAGAAATCCATCAATACCAATTATCAATAACAAGACACCATAAAACAACAAGTCATAACTATTTTACGACGAGCGACAAGCTCCAATTGGAATTCGTATATCCCTTATCATCCCTTATAGACTTTTTACTTTAAATTAATAGTATCATTAACATGATAATGAAGTCATTCATCAATAATTCCAACCTTATACCATATATCCATAACAAAGAAAATGATCCACAACTCCAATTATTCTTAATTAGCAACTTTATTCACTAGTTCATGTCTAGTTCATCCATTTAACTCAACCGATGTCAATATAACCTTAAGCACTTGTTGGAACACAATATAATTACCTCCTACAGTAGATGCAAGTCGAAATCTATATTATATTTAGCTTACAACAGCCCAACACACCCCAATCAATTCATACCAAAAACAACGACTATAATAGTGTCCAACACCCCGAAAATATTACAAAGAATGACTAGTCCATTATTTCACAAATATGTGGTGTTTCTTCAAACAATTTATCCTCCAAAAACTCCATTAAATATCAGCAAAATATACAGCCCAAAAGCTACACGAAATAGCCCACAAAACAGTCCATTACAAATCAAATAACTCGAACTCACGGCTTCATATCACCTTCCCGTGAGTTCTAAATATTATGAAATGAATTAATCAACCTTACTTGATATTTAAGAGCTTAAAACCAAAAATTAAGAATTTTCTTAACTATTAAATACCTTCCAACACTCAAACTATAAAGAAAAAGAAAGGTTATATAGCAATACTTACGTTGTGGGGATCGTTCTTGTGTTATTGCTTCGTGATTTCGTGCCCGGGATGATGGTATTATTTGAAACACTTGTAGAGAGCTTAAGGGTGATGTTAGGGGTATTATTTGGTCGTGCTCTCTGGAAATATGCAGAAAGAGACGAGATAAAGGAGATAATCTCCATTTTGTTGAAAAGTCAAAAGGTGCTACTTGGCACCCTATAATTGACTCGTCTTCCAATGCTTATAACCTTTTATCCGGGTGTCGTATGAGCAAATGGTTAAGAGCGTTGGAAACTACATTCCAAGACCTTCAATTTTATATATAATATGTCCCAAAAGACCTCATATAGCACACGAAATTTATTACTCAAAAAGCTTCATTACAAGACAAATCCTTAGTCGGTTTTTTTCGCAACTTAAATCCGATTTTTCTCAAACTTTATACTTCATATACAAACATCATATATAGTCATATCATGGCTTTAAACTCATTTAAATCATGATTAACAAGTCTC